>NC_092093.1:33178171-35588714 GCF_045679555.1 Salvelinus alpinus | reverse complement strand
GTCTTTTGATCGTTGTATTTTACTCAGTGACTTTCACTTTTACTTGAGTCATTTTCTATTAAGGCATCTTTACTTTTACTCAAGTATCACAATTGGGTACTTTTTCCACCACTGCATCTTTATTAGGGTGTAAACAGAGAGTTGGTCAAAAGTGAAGATGAATGTGGGAACAAAGGAAGCACTATCAGAGTAACAATGTTCAATATAGACCCAGTTAGCAAGTTGACGTTGCTGGTCCAGTGAGCATGGCTTGCACCAACAGACAATACAACAGGCTTCTCCAGTCGACAGAACAGGAATGAAGAGGACTGTTCCTGTTCAGTTTTGCACCAGTTCATACCATTGAACCTGTATTTGTCATCAATCAATCACACATCGGCAGACCTAGAAAGTGGATGTTATACTGTCAGAAAGACTATTACCTCTGAAGTTAAATTCAAGTTTCAAAGTTTCTAAATAGTATAAGCTCCATGTCCAGCCACGTTGGTCAGTTACTCAACTCATCAGACCACCTCTGGTCAGGTCTCCAGGTTCATCCTATCGTAGACACAGGGGACTACAGAGTGACGGTAGCCCTCTGTCTAAGCCTCTGGAGAGAGAAAAAGAGGGGTCGTAAGATTATCCCTAAACAAGGAACCATCGTCTCCGATCCGATCTGAACGTGGACCTGTTTCGTGAAGCTGGCTGCCAGCACAGGGGGTTTACTGTATGTTCCCAGGGATAACTAATGACTGGCGCAGTGAGCTACCCCTGTAGCACTCACGCTCGCTCTCTCTTTATTTCTCTCTCGATTTTTCACTCTCTCTGTCTCTCTTTCCCTCTCTCAGTGGAAGGCCAGCAGATGAAAGACGTCCTGAAGCCACCCAGTATCCCTCGCATACTCATAAATGCACGCACGAACACACGCAAGCATACACTCACACGCAAGCTTACACTCACACGCAAGCATACACTCACACGCAAGCATACACTCTCACACAGACACGCAAGCATACACTCAAACACACACGCAAGCATACACTCACACACGCAAGCATACACTCACACACAAACGCAAGCATACACTCACACACAAACGCAAGCATACACTTACACACACGCAAGCATACACTCACACACACACACGCAAGCATACACACACACACGCAGGCTGCACGTACTACACAACACACTACTGCACACGGCTCACACACTCATCCCTGTCTCTCATGCCTTGTCCTCATTCACAAGTGCTTTAGTCGGAGGCTCCTGCGTCATTTTCCCTCTCTAGTTGACACTCCCCAGACCTGAAAGCTCTACTTGCCAGCAGCAAAAGGGCTGAGAGTACTCAGTGTGCCGAAGAATGTCGGTAACCTAGCAACAGGGTCTGAAGTGATAGATCGCTCTGTTGCCGTGTGATGGGCGCCTGTGCATCAGGTATTATTACACTGCTCTGCTGCTGCTGGGATGGAGCTGCTGCATGCTGGTGGTGGGAGAGGTATGACTTACTGCTGCTACAGTCAGTGGATGACATTTTACATTTTAGACATTTAGTAGACGCTCTTATCCAGAGGGACTTACAGTTAGTGCATTCCTCTTAGCACCCACTCATTCCAGGGTTTTTCTTTATTTTACTATTTTCTACATTGTAGAAAAATAGTGAAGACATCACAACTGTGAAATAACACGTATGGAATCATGAAGTAACCAAAACAGTGTTAAACAAATCAAAGTATATTTTATATTTGAGACACTCTTGGCATTCTCTCAACCAGCTTCATGAGGTTGTCACCTGGAATGCATTTCAATTAACAGGTGTGCCTTGTTAAAAGTTCATTTGTGGAATTTCTTTCCTTAAAGCATTTGAGGCAATTTACTTTTACTCCACTACATTCGTAAAGAAAATAATGTACTTTTTACTCCATACATTTTCTCTGACACCCAAATGTACTTGTTACATTTTGAATGCTTAGTAGTACAGGAAAATTGTCCAATTCGCGCACTGATCAAGAGAAAATCCCTGGTCATCCCTACTGCATCTGAAATGGTGGACTCACTAAACACATGCTTTGTTTGTAAATCATGTCTGAGTGTTGGAGTGTGCCCCTGGCTATCTGTACATTTAAAAAACAAGGAAATCGTGCCGTCTGGTTTGCTTAATATAAGGAATTTGTCTTTTGATACTTAAGTTTATTTAAAACCAAATACTTTTGGACTTTTACTCAAGTTGTATTTTACTCTGTGACTTTCATTTGTGGAATTTCTTTCCTTAATGCGTTTGAGACAATCAGTTGTGTTGTGACAAGGTAGGGGTGGTATACAGAAGACAGCCCTATTTGGTTAAAGACCAAGTACATATTATGGCAAGAACAGCTCAAATAAGCAAAGAGAAACGACAGTCCGTCATTACTTTAAGAATTGAAAGTCAGTCAATGTGGAAAATTTCAAGAACTTTGAAGGTTTCTTCAAGTGCAGTCGCAAAAACCATCAAGCGCTATGATGACACTGGCTCTCATGAGGACCGCCACAGGAAAGGAAGACCCAGAGTTACCTCTGCTGCAGAGGATAAGTTCATTAGAGTTACCAGCCTCAGAATTTGCAGCCCAAATAAATGCTTCACAGAGTTCAAGTTACAGACACATCTCAACATCAACTGTTCAGAGGAGGCTGCGTGAATCAGGCCTTCATGGTCGAATTGCTGCAAAGAAACCACTACTAAAGGACACCAATAATAAGAAGAGACTTGCTTGGGGAAAGAAACAAAAGCAATGGACATTAGACCGGTGGAAATCTGTTAAGTCCAAATTTGAGATTTTTGGTGAGAACGGATGGTCTCCACGGTGGGAATCACACATGCAAATCATGGAGGAGGAGGTGTGTTGGTGTGATGGTGCTTTGCTGGTGCCACTGTCAGTGACTTATTTAGAACTCAAGGCACACTTAACCAGCATGGCTGCCACAGCATTCTGCAGCGATACGCCATCCCATCTGGTTTGCGCTTAGTGGGACTATCATTTGTTTTTCAACAGGACAATGACCCGACACACCTCCAGGCTGTGTAAGGGCTATTTGACCAAGGTTGAGAGTGAAGGAGTGCTGCATCAGATGACCTGGCCTCCACAATCCCTCGACCTCAACCAAATTGAGATGGTTTGGGATGAGTCAGACCGCAGAGTGAAGGAAAAGCAGCCAACAAGTGCTCAGCATGTGGGAACTCCTTCAGGACTGTTGGAAAAGCATTCCAGGTGAAGCTGGTTGAGAGAATGCCAAGAATGTGCAAAGCTATCATTAAGGCAAAGGGTGGCTAGTTTGAAGAATCTCAGATATAAAAAATATTTTGATTTGTTTAACACTTTTTTTGGTTACTACATGATTCCATATGTGTTATTTAATAGTTTTGATGTCTTCACTATTTTTCTACAATGTAGAAAATAGTAAAAATACAGAAAACCCCTTGTAGGTGTGTTCAAACTTTTGACTGGTAGTGTATATTGTCATGAATCTTGCCCTGGAGGCAGAATTCATGATAATAAATGGCAACCTGCTTCAACTTAAGATAGCTAGTGTGATACAACCACATATCACAGTCGTAAATAAAGAAGTTATCACCAAAGTCAATGCTAGTAGGAAAAGACAAGTGCAAGGGTTATTATTTATAGATTTTATTTATTTTATTAGGATGATACATTGTAGAATTAGAATTACTCTCTGCTCTCTCTCTCTCTCTGTGCCCTTTCTGAGGTGATGATACCCTGAGTATGAGTCATTCTGTGTGCGTCCCAAATGCCACCCTATTCTACGGGCTCTGGTCAAATGTAAGGCACTATAGGGAATAGGGTGCCGTTTGGAACGCAGTCACTGAGTTACCTCAGTGATTGCTGGAGCACAGCCTAGTCCTCCTGGCCTATTCATAGAGCTAGTCTTGGCTTCACCTGTCCTACCTATACCTTCTACATATGGAACCAGATAGTGCCTGTTTTCACTGTCTGACTGAGGGTCTCTGTTCTTTAAGCATAGCGTTAAGCTAATGCTCTGCTCTTACACCCTCACATATAGTCTCAACGTTTTTCTTCAGCGGCACAGTAAATGGAAACTTTAGCACACGTGATTGTTTTAACCACATCCTGCTCTCGCAGCCTTGTGAGATAGCCTTCATGTGTCACGCCCTGACCTTAGAGATCCTTTTTATGTCTCTATTTTGGTTTGGTCAGGGCGTGAGTTGGGGTGGGCATTCTATGTCTGGTGTTCTATGTTTTATTTTCTGTGTGTTTGTTCCGGGTGTGGTTCTCAATCAGAGTCTATCGTTGTCTCTGATTGAGAACCAGACTTAGGTAGCCTTTTTCCACCTGTGTGTTGTTCTGTTTTGTGTCTGCACCAGACAGAACTGTTTCGTTTTCGTTCTTCCTCGTTGTTATTTTGTTTAGTGTTCAGTTTGGATTAAATTAGAAGATGAACACTTACCACGCTGCGTTTTGGTCTCCTCCCTTAGACGATCGTTACATCATGCTGTTTGTGTACATGTGTTAACCGACAAGGTAGCTCGCTAGCTAATGGGGGCACAGAGTGTTGCACTTAAACACAACAACGCGTGCAGTCGCTTCCTTCAGCCAGACACACAAAAGCACAAGACGTTTCCCTCATTTAAAAAATAATAATTTGAGGCTAGATGACTTCCCCAATGGTAAATTCCTTTTCATTTCAGGCCTCTAGAATCATGGCTCCATTTTGTGGTCCTCTGCAACTCATTTAGTAGAGCATGGTACTTGGTTTGATTCCCGGGACCATCCATCCATAAAATGTATGTGCACATAACTGTCGCTTTGGATAAAAGCGTCTGCTACTAAATGGCATATATTATTTTAGTTTAGACTTAAAAGGAGGTCTATACTGCTGTACGAAGAGAAAGGAAATCACTTCTATGCGGTATACTAAAACAACAGCTTTCCATCAGCGGTCTCCGACTAGTAGCCTCACTGTTTTTGTGTGTTGTTCAGCCCACCATTCATTCAAATAAGATGCGTCAACACTGTACCTGCTTGACCTTGTGCTGAAAACAGAGGGACTTGGGAAATGATGACGTGCCTGCCTCCACATTTCACTCGTCGCGGTAGTGAGTGACACGTGGGAGAAAATTGGGACACATTGTTATAGTTATAATGAAACTCATTAGCAGAAGGGTTAGGCCTATTTTTAGTCAATCATGACACCCTTGGTAATGTAATTACCATTGGACAGTACTTCACTTCCATCTATTTAATGGTATTCAATTGTCGGTTATTGCAGGATTTTATCGTTTCTTGTCCTCGTATGTAGATTCATGTAGATAAAAATTGACTCAAATGTAAATTACTAAAATGTAATGGATTCGTTTTGAAATTACCAACATGGTGAAAACATGCTGAAAATAGGTATGGTATACTATGTTCCAGGGGTGTGAATGGTGGTGTAAATCATTGAGGATGCTTACACATGCATTAACTACCGTCTCCCCTGAGACCATGGGGAGAATCTCAATTGCATACTCCTCACGTCCTCTCTCTCCTCGCCTCGTTCTCAAAACTCATTGGATGAGAACGCCAGAGGTCCCTCCCCTCTGACCTTCTCCTCCAATGGGTTTTGAGAAGGAGGTGAGGAGAGAGAGGACGCGAGACGTATGCATGTGAGATTCTCCCCATGTCTTGCTGTTGCCTTCCTCTGTCCTTTCATTGACTTCTGGTGATAATGTTGTACAGACAGATGGCTTTGGGCCGTTACTGGGGGTGTGGTCCTCTTCAAAACAAGATGGCAGCTAGACATGTCTTGACTTGTAGCCACAGAGCCATGTTAGTCTTACGACACCATTAACACGTCATGTAGCCTAGCTAGAGAAAAACAATACGCGTTTTTGGAATAGCTTTCAAATTTCTCTGAATTAGGTGGTTCTGTACTAGACTTAGCATAATGGCTCATGTGTAATGGTGTCATTCTGCCACCACAAAGCCAGTTCTATGTGGTAGCTAATGAATATAAAGATAATCAGAGGACAAACAATCAGAGACATTTTTCTCTCTGGACTGGAGACTTAATGAATATTCCATTCAGTGGGTAGCTGGCTAGGTCCTTGGCAGGGCAACATCTTGGATGGGTGGTATAATGCTGTTGATTTAGAACGGGCCCTCCCTGGGGGAGCCATAGGGCAGAGGTCACGGTCACGTCATGGACACAGCTGCATTGTTAACACAAGGTAAGCTGGCAGCATACTTCTGGAGGGCTCAAATTACAGGGATCTGCCATTCCACTTTATTTGATGACATGCTTTCAAAATGACGTTTTTGTTTTAAGCTCGCCTGGCTGGCAAGCTCCATTTAGGGACCGTTGTATTTACGTCACTTTTTTTTATACTCAACCTCTGCTTTTATGCTTGTCACTCGGCCAATCATTTACTTAGCGCTATGTTTTGAAACATCTCTGTGATATAGAACGCAGAACACACACATATTAACTTGTTATTCAGGTTGATAAACTTAACATGGGAAGCTATTGTATCTTTCTATGAGAAAATAGCAGTGGAATAAGTACAGTAACAGCGGTGCCGGCGCCACGGGGGGGCAAAAGGGGGCTTAGCCCCCCTCAGTTAAAACTTGTGCCTCCTCACTTTTTAGTTTTATGTCCCTATTTAAAAATTCAAGTGATTTAGTGACAGGTTGCCACGAAATCTCTGTCTCCGCTGCGCTGTATCAGCACCATGGACAGAGCGAGCCGCAGCGTGTGTGTGTGTGTGTGTGTGTGTGTGTGTGTGTGTGTGTGTGTGTGTGTGTGTGTGTGTGTGTGTGTGTGTGTGTGTGTGTGTGTGTGTGTGTGTGTGTGTGTGTGTGTGTGTGTGTGTGTATCGGGGCTATGGAAAGCCACTGGGCGGTTAGGTATGACACTTTTCGGGTTTCCATAAAAAGTGTGAAAAACTGCTGCTCATCTGTGGTAGGCTACGTAAATAACAAGATACTCCTCCGTCTGAAATACTTGATTTTGATTTCTAAGGACGGGGTCAAGTTTACAGTTGAAGCTGCATCACTCAACTCTGCCTCACGCCCCACCACTATAGAGTTTAGTTAGCTTCTTAGCTAGCTCTAAAATGTGTTAGTGCTATTAGCCTATTTAGCTCTAAACAGCTAATCTGCCACAATGGATATCAGAAATGAAACCACCGAGGCCGCCTCCAAGCCCAGCAGTGACGATGCTGCCGAGCTGTAGGCAGGTCCGCGTGAATAGCCCACCCCTCCTTCATGGGTTACAGATTTTGTGCCAACCCTGTCACTTCAAAAGTACCCAATGGACTCGGAGTATCGGCATTCAAACTTTGTTTATCGTGGTATTGCATGCTATAAGAAGAATTGTATATAATTCCAATGCAAGAACTCCCCGAAATTGTGTCCCCTCTGAGTAACAGTATCTGTGGATTGTGTTGTAAATGCATGATAACACAATGCTGGTACTTGATTTTTAGCCTGATTAAAAACCAACTAACGGTTTCCACTAATTGCAGTCCAAGGGAGAGAAAGCAGGGAAGCCACATTGCTAATCCCCACCCTGAGAGCATTAGACTGGGCTCAGGCAGGCTAACAGCTAAGGGCTCAGGACGGCTAAAGGCTAAGGCTCAGTAGTCCTCCACCCAGCAGGCAGCTCCTCTCCCCCTATGGGTAAATGCTAGTCAGGTTTTTACATCTGAGTCATTTAGCAGACTCTCTTATCCAGAGCAACTTACACTAGTGAGTGCATACATTTTCATACTGGTTCCCCGTGGGAATCGAACCCACAACCCAGACATTGCAAGCGCCATGCTCTACCAACTGAGCTACTCAGCAGCACTCAGAATGCATTGACACTAAGTCACCCTGACACAATGGTGCCAACCCAGGCCCCTCCCACTCACCCAGCCCAGCACATCCTAACCATGGCTGGCCTGGTCTTTGACTGACAGGCGCTGGCAGGGCAGAGGATAGTGGCTTTCCTCGGGAGTTGGTGGAGGTGGAGGGAGAGGAAGATGGCTCAGTGTTGTGATCCTGGCTCAGCCAGTGGAAAGAGGAAGTAACGAGTGAGCGGCTTCTCAGAGAGTTGGGGGAGAAGGGTTATCCACAGTTTGACAGCTCACAGTTCATAATCCCACCCAGAGAGGCAGCCTCCCATGCCCAAAAGCAACTTGCTGAAATTAACCATAAACAGTGGGGGGGGGGGGGGGACTGCGTTCCACACTACATTTCAGGAAGAAACGCATGAACGTCACACAACTTGACTGTCTCACTTGGTCCCGGTACTTTACGGCTGTGGCAGAGAGAGGCGAGCTACAGAAGCAGGCTTATAGCTACAGGCTATTCTGCTCTTCTTATCTTCTACCCAGGAAACCATGTTAGATACTGAGGAGCTTATTGTGGGGGGATAGAGTGGTCCCCGCTTGCCTTTTTAATTACAGGGCTTGGAGCATCCTCCAGCAGACCTCCTGGTGGGCACATGCTGGAAGAATAAAAAAAGCCATGAAACAAGATAATCCCAGATACACAAGGCTAATGCACTGACTCCCATTCCCTTTGAAAGGCACTGATACGGTGCCCTGCAAAAGTATTCAGACACCTTGGATTTCTTCATATTTTATTGTGTTACAAAGTGGGATTACAATTGATTTAATTGTCAACAATGTACACAAAATACTCTGTAATGTCAGTGGAATATATACAGTGGGGAGAACAAGTATTTGAAACACTGCCGATTTTGCAGGTTTTCCTGCTAACAAAGCATGTAGAGAATGCAAATTAATTACTTAAAAATCATACAATGTGATTTTCTGGGTTTTTGTTTTAGATTCTGTCTCTCACAGTTGAAGTGTACCTATGATGAAAAGTACAGACCTCTACATGCTTTGTAAGTAGGAAAACCTGCAAAATCAGCAGTGTATCAAATACTTGTTCTCCCCACTGTATATACATATATATACAGTGGGGAGAACAAGTATTTGATACACTGCCGATTTTGCAGGTTTTCCTACTTACAAAGCATGTAGAGGTCTGTAATTTTTATCATAGGTACACTTCAACTATGAGAGACGGAATCTAAAACAAAAATCCAGAAAATCACATTGTATGATTTTTAAGTAATTAATTTGCATTTTATTGCATGACATAAGTATTTGATACATCAGAAAAGCAGAACTTAATATTTGGTACAGAAACCTTTGTTTGCAATTACAGAGATCATACGTTTCCTGTAGTTCTTGACTAGGTTTGCACACACTGCAGCAGGGATTTTGGCCCACTCCTCCCTACAGATCTTCTCCAGATCCTTCAGGTTTCGGGGCTGTCGCTGGGCAATACGGACTTTCGGCCCCCTCCAATGATTTTCTATTGGGTTCAGGTCTGGAGACTGGCTAGGCCACTCCAGGACCTTGAGATGCTTCTTACGGAGCCACTCCTTAGTTGCCCTGGCTGTGTGTTTCGGGTCGTTGTCATGCTGGAAGACCCAGCCACGACCCATCTTCAATGCTCTTACTGAGGGAAGGAGGTTGTTGGCCAAGATCTCGCGATACATGGCCCCATCCATCCTCCCCTCAATACGGTGCAGTCGTCCTGTCCCCTTTGCAGAAAAGCATCCCCAAAGAATGATGTTTCCACCTCCATGCTTCACGGTTGGGATGGTGTTCTTGGGGTTGTACTCATCCTTCTATTCCTCCAAACACGGCGAGTGGAGTTTAGAGCAAAAAGCTCTATTTTTGTCTCATCAGACCACATGACCTTCTCCCATTCCTCCTCTGGATCATCCAGATGGTCATTGGCAAACTTCAGACGGGCCTGGACATGCGCTGGCTTGAGCAGGGGGACCTTGCGTGCGCTGCAGGATTTTAATCCATGACGGCGTAGTGTGTTACTAATGGTTTTCTTTGAGACTGTGGTCCCAGCTCTCTTCAGGTCATTGACCAGGTCCTGCCGTGTAGTTCTGGGCTGATCTCTCACCTTCCTCATGATCATTGATGCCCCACGAGGTGAAATCTTGCATGGAGCCCCAGACCGAGGGTGATTGACCGTCATCTTGAACTTCTTCCATTTTCTAATAATTGCGCCAACAGTTGTTTCCTTCTCACCAAGCTGCTTGCCTATTGTCCTGTAGCCCATCCCAGCCTTGTGCAGGTCTACAATTTTATCCCTGATGTCCTTACACAGCTCTCTGGTCTTGGCCATTGTGGAGAGGTTGGAATCTGTTTGATTGAGTGTGTGGACAGGTGTCTTTTATACAGGTAACGAGTTCAAACAGGTGCAGTTAATACAGGTAATGAGTGGAGAACAGGAGGGCTTCTTAAAGAAAAACTAACAAGTCTGTGAGAGCCGGAATTCTTACTGGTTGGTAGGTGATCAAATACTTATGTCATGCAATAAAATGCTAATTAATTATTTAAAAATCATACAATGTGATTTTCTGGATTTTTGTTTTAGATTCCGTCTCTCACAGTTGAAGTGTACCTATGATAAAAATTACAGACCTCTACATGCTTTGTAAGTAGGAAAACCTGCAAAATCGGCAGTGTATCAAATACTTGTTCTCCCCACTGTATATATATATTGTTTTTGTTATAGATTAAATATAAAATAATGTAAACATTTATAAAAAAATATAGTTGTTGCCTAAGTATTCAGCTCCCTGAGTCCATACATGTTAGAAACCCCTTAGGCTGCAATTAAAGCTGTGAGTCTTCTTGAATAAGTCTGTAACAGCTTTGCACACCTGGACATTTTTTATTATACAAGCTCTGTCAAGATGCTGGGGATAATGGCTAGACAGCAATTTTCAAGTTTTGCCATAGTATTTCAAGCAAATTTAAGTCAAAATTGTAAAAGTGGCCACTTAGGAACATTCACTGTCTTCTTGGTAAGCAACTCCAGTATATATTTGACCTTGTGTTGTCGGTTATTGTCCTGCTGAAAGGTGAATTCCCCTGCCGGTGTCTGGTGGAAAGCAGACTAAAAAAAGGTTTCAGGATTTTGCCTGTGCTTAGCCCTATCCCATTTTCTTTTTTATCCTGGAAAACTCCCCAGTATTTGCAGATGACAAGCATACCCATACCATGATAGAGCAGCCACCATGCTTGAAAATAAGGAGTTACTCAGTGATGTGTTGTGTTGGATTTACACCCAAACAGGGCTTTGCATTTATGACAAAAGGTGTATTCCTTTGCCGTGTTGTATTTTTTCAGTATTAGCACGTTGTTGCATACAAGATGAATGTTTTGGAATATTTTTATTCTGTATATTTGTGTTCTTTTTTTCACTCATTTAGGTCATTATTGTGGAGTCACTACAATGTTGTTGATCCATCCTCAGTTCTCTCCCATCACAGCCATTGAACTCTGTAGCTGTTTTAAAATCACCAATGGCCTCATGGTGACATCCTTAAGCAGTTTCCTTCCTGTCCTGCAGCTCAGTTCAGAAGGACGACTGCATCTTTGATGTGTTGGGGTGGTTTAATACATCATCCACAGCATAATTATTAACTGGACCAGGCTTGAAGATATATTTCATGTCTGATTTGTTACTGTTACCCATCTACCAATCACTGCCCTTTTTTACGAGGCTTTAAAAAAACTCCCTGCTCTTTGTAGTTGAATCTGTGCTTGAAATGTAATATTTGACTGAGGGACCTTACAGATGTTGTATGTATGGGGGACAGAGGAAGGGGTAGTCATTCAAAAATCATGTCAACCCCTATAATTTCACACAGAGTGAGTCCATGTACCTTTTTATGTGATTAAAAAAAAAGACACATTTGACTAATTTAGGCTTGCCTAAACAAAAGGAGCTGAATACGAATGCAACGACTATATTTTAATTATTTAAAAAAATATATGAATACAATGTTTTTTTTTTCAAATTGTTCTTCCACTTTGACATTACAGAGTATGTTGTGTGTATTATTGACAAAAATACAAATTCATTTGAATCCCACTTTGCATTGTGTTACAATCTGAAGAAATGCAAGGTGTCTGAATACTCTTGCAAGGCACTGTATGTGTGTTCAGGGCAGAGGCTACTGTTGTGCCAGAGTCCTTTTTTGTGGCTTTAAAGGAGAACTACATTCTGGATTGAGTATTGTCCTCAAATAGACTTTGATCAGTGGATTGGTTAGTCAGTGTGTTGTTGGTCAAGGTAACAGCACGATACGGCTTCTTATGAGGCCTAATCAGTTTCATATCTCACAGGATCCCTAACGTAAATTGTTGCTTCCGTGTTGTTTTCCTTTCATTCAGAGTAAGCCATTGAGAGTAAGAGTTTTTTTTAAATGATCTATTTCCCTCCCTCTCTTTTGGTGAAGGCTTCTCCATAGAAAATCGGTGGCAGATCTCTCCTTTTATGGGATGCGGGAGAGAAGGCGGCGGGGCGAGCCTGGCCAGCAAGCCCCGGCCAGCGCCAGCCCTCTCTTTGGGCTAGGCGACTCCTGGGCGGTTTCTAGGAGGTTTGGATCCCGCCTGAGGCCTGTTCCTCCAGCGGTGGTATTGTGCCTAATTGTTTCCTCAGGGCCGTGCCAGGTGACCTCTGTAACCCGGTGGCAGTGGGCCAGCCCGTCCTGAACCCGAGCTCTCTCTCCTCACAGAGACACAGCCAGAGCAGTCAGTCAGACCCGGAAGCAGCACACCACAGGACTCTCTCTCCTCACAGAGACGCAGCCAGAGCAGTCAGTCAGACCCGGAAGCAGCACACCACAGCACTCACTCTCTCTCCGCCAGCTGATGATGAATCGCATAACACCAGGCCTTGTGATAGAGGGAGGGAGAGGAGGAGGAGGAGAAAGAGGAGGGGACCTGATGCACCACACAGTCTGATTTAGAGTCCTAAACATACAGTATAGAGATTTGGAGGGATCAAAAAATTATTACGAGGGTTGGTGTCAGAACGTTGATGCAGTGATTCGGCTTAATCCCAATGTTCGCCTTGCAGCTGTTGTGATAATTGAGCCACTAGCGCTTACACATGAACACACTGCTCACCCCTTGATTGCGTGCGTTGGGTGCTATGTTTGTGTTCCTGTTCATGTTAAGTGGCTGTATGTAGGTTGGGGATTGAATGAGGCATAAGCCTCTGAGCGTTAACCTTGAATGGTGCAGGACTGCTCGTGATGCTGCTGGCTGTGTGCGTGACAGAGGCTGGCTGGCTGGTTGGCAGCACGCTGCGAGCACAGAGGCAAGGCCGTCCCCCGGCGGACTGGGGCTCAGCATGTGACGCCCAGCACTGATCATTATTCTGCTCCTTTTGTCAAGTGTTTGGGGGCTGTGCTCCGCCCCAAGGCACTCCTCCTTCTGCTCCTCCTCCCTCTCCCCCTTTTGCTCTCTCCTTGTCTCACACTTCCAGTTAACCTCCCTCTCTCTCTCTCTCTCTCCCTTTCTCTCTCTCTCCCTCTCTCTCTCCCTCTCTCTCTCTCTCTCTCTCTCTCTCTCTCTCTCTCTCTCTCTCTCTCTCTCCTTCCCCTCCCTCTGTTTCTCTCGCTCTTGCTCTCTCTCGCTCTCTCTCTGTCGCTCCTCTCGCCCCCCTTAATAATCTTCTATCTCATTATCTCTGTAGACCTCCTGCTCTCTCTGTCTGGAAGTCTATTTTAACATTCACTCGGTTTCACCTGATGAAGGGTATAACACTGAGGCAGGCTAATATTCCACACACGCAGAACTAAAGTGAGAGAACAAAACCAAATGTCTTTATCCTTTGTCTGGCTCTGAAGTGGTGAAAGTAAAATAGGTTAAGCCACATCATTGAGCTGGCTTGGCCACACGGTAAGGACTAGGTCATTGAGATGAGCTCACAAAAAAATCCACAGACCCACAGATGGATATGTACTGTACTGAATAGGCTGCCATATTATTTCCTGCTCTTTCGTCTCCTCCCTGCTCTCTGCTCAGAGATGATGGCATCCTGTAAAGGCCTACTGTGTTCTGTCCAGATAGAGGGGGTCCCATGAGGGTCCAGACCACCCCAGTGCATAACGCGACAGTGTAGCCCCCCCCTTGCTAATGATTCATCACCCCCTATGAAATATACATGACTCCATCCAGGGCGTTCCCCTCTCAGTTCTCTTGCAGCTGGCCCAACACCGACGCAGAGGCATGCCTACCTTGATTTTGCACAACTGTCCCATGAATAATTGAAATGGATCTGAACGAACGTGTGTTCACTGTGGATGGATCTTTTTTCTGAGCGAGCGTGTGTTCACTGTGGATGGATCTTTTTTCTGAGCGAGCGTGTGTTCACTGTGGATGGATCTTTTTTCTGAGCGAGTGTGTGTTCACTGTGGATGGATCTTTTTTCTGAGCGAGTGTGTGTTCACTGTGGATGGATCTTTTTTCTATCCCTTCTCTTTAGAGACTGATTGCCGGATATATGCTCGAACATGTCACCTTCTTGATTTAATCAATTTTCGTCCCTTTTGCTTTTTATTTAATGAACAGGAGCCTTAGATTCTTCAAATCTTTAGATCTTTGGCTTTCAATTAAAGATCTTAATGAATTTGGTCCATATAGACCCTAAATGATTGGCCTTTATTTTAACTAATTATAGACCCAACTGCTACTCTGCTTCTGGTCATATTCGGCTTTATAATTGATTTTGCCTGAAGGACCATTGATCTGATTGGCTGAACCAATCTGAGGAGGAGAAGAAGAGTGAGGAGGATGTGGGTTTCTATATGAAACACTGTGCTGATGGCTTTCAGTCGCTTTCAGGCTGTTATTCTGCAGCAGAGGAAGGGGAGGAGTAAACAGCAATACAAGCGCCTACGGCTAGCAGGTGTTTTCTGTTTTCTGAACAGGAGGGAATAATTAATCAGTGGAGAGAGGGAGAGGAAAGGGAGAAAGAAAGAGGGAAGGGTGCAAAGAAAGAGATGAAAGAGGTTGGGTTCAAAGGAAGCAGTGAGGCTGAGCTCAGTCCCTAGCCTGTGTTGAGGGGTCCATAGTGAGCAGTGTTGAGGGGTCCATAGTGAGCAGTGTTGAGGGGTCCATGGTGAGTAGTGTTGAGGGGTCCATGGTGAGCAGTGTTGAGGGGTCCATGGTGAGCAGTGTTGAGGGATTCATAGTGAGCAGTGTTGAGGGGTCCATAGTGAGCAGTGTTGAGGGGTTCATAGTGAGCAGTGTTGAGGGGTCCATAGTGAGCAGTGTTGAGGGGTCCATGGGTCGCAGTGTTGAGGGGTCCATAGTGAGCAGTGTTGAGGGGTCCATAGTGAGCAGTGTTGAGGGGTCCATAGTGAGCAGTGTTGAGGGGTCCATGGTGAGCAGTGTTGAGGGGTCCATTGTGAGCAGTGTTGAGGGGTTCATAGTGAGCAGTGTTGAGGGGTCCATGGTGAGCAGTGTTGAGGGGTCCATAGTGAGCAGTGTTGAGGGGTCCATGGTGAGCAGTGTTGAGGGGTTCATAGTGAGCAGTGTTGAGGGGTCCATGGTGAGCAGTGTTGAGGGGTCCATAGTGAGCAGTGTTGAGGGGTCCATGGTGAGCAGTGTTGAGGGGTCCATGGTGAGCAGTGTTGAGGGGTCCATAGTGAGCAGTGTTGAGGGGTCCATGGTGAGCAGTGTTGAGGGGTTCATAGTGAGCAGTGTTGAGGGGTCCATGGTGAGCAGTGTTGAGGGGTCCATAGTGAGCAGTGTTGAGGGGTCCATGGTGAGCAGTGTTGAGGGGTTCATAGTGAGCAGTGTTGAGGGGTCCATAGTGAGCAGTGTTGAGGGGTCCATAGTGAGCAGTGTTGAGGGGTCCATGGTGAGCAGTGTTGAGGGGTCCATGGTGAGCAGTGTTGAGGGGTCCATGGTGAGCAGTGTTGAGGGGTCCATGGTGAGCAGTGTTGAGGGTTCCATGGTGAGCAGTGTTGAGGGGTCCATGGTGAGCAGTGTTGAGGGTTCCATGGTGAGCAGTGTTGAGGGGTCCATGGTGAGCAGTGTTGAGGGATCCATGGGTCGCAGTGTTGAGGGGTCCATAGTGAGCAGTGTTGAGGGGTCCATGGGTCGCAGTGTTGAGGGGTCCATAGTGAGCAGTGTTGAGGGGTCCATAGTGAGCAGTGTTGAGGGGTCCATAGTGAGCAGTGTTGAGGGGTCCATAGTGAGCAGTGTTGAGGGGTCCATGGTGAGCAGTGTTGAGGGGTCCATTGTGAGCAGTGTTGAGGGGTCCATGGTGAGCAGTGTTGAGGGGTTCATAGTGAGCAGTGTTGAGGGGTCCATGGTGAGCAGTGTTGAGGGGTCCATAGTGAGCAGTGTTGAGGGGTCCATGGTGAGCAGTGTTGAGGGGTTCATAGTGAGCAGTGTTGAGGGGTCCATGGTGAGCAGTGTTGAGGGGTCCATAGTGAGCAGTGTTGAGGGGTCCATGGTGAGCAGTGTTGAGGGGTCCATGGTGAGCAGTGTTGAGGGGTCCATAGTGAGCAGTGTTGAGGGGTCCATGGTGAGCAGTGTTGAGGGGTTCATAGTGAGCAGTGTTGAGGGGTCCATGGTGAGCAGTGTTGAGGGGTCCATAGTGAGCAGTGTTGAGGGGTCCATGGTGAGCAGTGTTGAGGGGTTCATAGTGAGCAGTGTTGAGGGGTCCATAGTGAGCAGTGTTGAGGGGTCCATAGTGAGCAGTGTTGAGGGGTCCATAGTGAGCAGTGTTGAGGGGTCCATGGTGAGCAGTGTTGAGGGGTCCATGGTGAGCAGTGTTGAGGGGTCCATGGTGAGCAGTGTTGAGGGGTCCATGGTGAGCAGTGTTGAGGGTTCCATGGTGAGCAGTGTTGAGGGGTCCATGGTGAGCAGTGTTGAGGGTTCCATGGTGAGCAGTGTTGAGGGGTCCATGGTGAGCAGTGTTGAGGGATCCATGGGTCGCAGTGTTGAGGGGTCCATAGTGAGCAGTGTTGAGGGGTCCATAGTGAGCAGTGTTGAGGGGTCCATAGTGAGCAGTGTTGAGGGGTCCATAGTGAGCAGTGTTGAGGGGTCCATAGTGAGCAGTGTTGAGGGGTCCATGGTGAGCAGTGTTGAGGGGTCCATAGTGAGCAGTGTTGAGGGGTCCATAGTGAGCAGTGTTGAGGGGTCCATAGTGAGCAGTGTTGAGGGGTCCATAGTGAGCAGTGTTGAGGGGTCCATAGTGAGCAGTGTTGAGGGGTCCATAGTGAGCAGTGTTGAGGGGTCCATGGTGAGCAGTGTTTGTAGTACTGGGCTGAGGCTCTGTTAGTTCATGGCTGACGGTCTCCTGCTTTGATGACTGTCTTATAGCTGCCTACTGCAGGATAGAATAACAATACTGGGAGTGGTCCTGCAGTACTCTGGGATATGGTTGAAGCTGACTACACACTGCTGTGTGTGTGTGTGTGCGCTTGCTACTCTTAGCATCTCCCATCGTCTACACAGCAGCAACCTATTCCAACTGGCTCCTTTGTAATCACCTATAATACTGTGCCGCTATCAGAGGCAGCTTTGACTGTATCTAGTCAACAACATACCGCTTCCACAGATTACTGACATTTACCACAACACAAGCCAAGCCTTCTGACCGGCTAACAGAGATCAATGAAAATGTCAACGTCCAACAGCCAATCCAATCTCTCTCTGCTGCTGGGCGGCTTTGTTGTGAGGTAGATTATCGAGCAACTTTGAGCATTTTCAGTGATGCTACAAGTTGTTAGGTGTAGCTAGGCGATTAGAACGGCTGTGGAATCCACCACTGACCATAGCAGTTATCTGATTCCTCTTCCCACTCAGGGCTTGTCGACTTGGATTACAGAGTTAGACCGCTGAGTCATTGTGGCATTTACTGCATTCGCACGCCAATTTTGCGGAGCCAGGTCGGTTTGCCAGGTCACGGTCACAGGGCAAATACGATGCTCTGAAATGTTATGTAGTGTATGAGATTGGACGATGTCACCGAGATACCTTTTCATCTGATCTCTGTATCTGTGTGGATTCAGCCTTAATCTACAAATATAATCCAATATGTAGTTTAGTTGTTTATACTTTAATAGATTGGGAACCCTGATGTTCTTTATTTCTCTGTCTGTCTGTCTGTCTCTCTCGCTGTCCTCTCTTTCTCTCTCTCTCCATTGGCCAAGCGGGCGGTAGTCAGTCAGTGACGATGACGGAAGAAGGGTCTGGGCCACGGCCATGCTCTATGGATGACCATTGTCCTGCTGCTGTGCTGATTGATGGAGAGGAGGAGGGCTTCCTATACTTTGGGCCTTATTTTTCCCTTTGACCAAAGGGAAGCATAACCGAGCCAGAGTCTTTTCTCCTTGCATGTGTCTTCAATGACTGCAGACTGCACGTCCTGCTCCTCTCAGAAGAGATGGAAGAGCCAGGAGACTCTGGGCCAGGAGGCTTGGAATGAGGGGGAGAGAGAGAGAGAAGGAGGGCGGTAGAGGGAGGGATAAAGAGACAGAGAGAGAAACAGGGCTCTTATTTAAATCCTGAATATTTTCAAATGACACGTTTGAGGGCAGTCAGTGGCTTTAGCTGAAGGCTAGATCAGCAGTCTGTCTCCATAGGAACACTGCAATTTACAGTCTATTTGTCTCCACTGATCTACTACACAGACAAAGTGTTATGTTCGTGTTTGTTTTGCACACTGGTAATGAGATGACATTCATTCTCGCAGGGTGAATAAAACTGTCCAGTGGTAATCTTCCCCAGCACCACGGCAGTAGAGCTTGGCTCTCGGCAGTTCATTAACTTTACGCTTTCGTTTTGACAGTGCAAATACCGTCTCAGCTAACGTATAAATAGTCTACTGAAGGTATATATTTTTTGTTTGTATGGAGGTGTGTTTATATACGGGTATTTAATGACCTAGATTATACCATAGAAGTACACTACCCTTGGCTGAACAATGGGTGGTAGCAACATAGAGATGTCCTACTGGAAATATGTCCCGTCGCTTTAACTGACAGAAGTAACATCCACACTGCAGTTGCTCTCCTCTCTCCATCCCCACCTCCCACCCTTCCGTTGACTGGAGTCCATTTGACCGGACGGACGGTCGATGCTGGCGGTGATGTGATCATGGAAATAATCGATGAGCTAATACCCCTGTGACCCTTCCTCCATGGGTCCCCTGCTCCCCGACTAGCTCTCCTTCCCTAAGCCCAGTGTGTATCACAGTGTGGTTTTTCTCCTGGCCATGAAAGAGACACAGTGTGTGTGTGTGTGTGTGAGTCATCCGGAGCTCTGCTGTGTGTGTCGTCTGTGTCTGTGTCTGTATGTGTGTGTCAGGCTATAAACTTCCCAGTAGTCTGTGGTGTGTGTGTGTGTGTGTGTGTGTGTGTGTGTGTGTGTGTGTGTGTGTGTGTGTGTGTGTGTGTGTGTGTGTGTGTGTGTGTGTGTGCGTGCGTGCGTGCGTGCGTGCGTGCGTGCGTGCGTGCGTGCGTGCGTGCGTGCGTGCGTGCGTGCGTGCGTGCGTGCGTGCGTGCGTGCGTGCGTGCGTGCGTGCGTGCGTGCGTGCGTGCGTGCGTGCGTGCGTGCGTGCGTGCGTGCGTGCGTGCGTGCGTGCGTGCGTGCGTGCGTGCGTGCGTGCGTGCGTGCGTGCGTGCGTGCGTGCGTGCGTGCGTGCGTGCGTGCGTGCGTGCGTGCGTGCGTGCGTATCAGGCTATAAACTTCCCAGTGGTCCTTGAGAGAAAGCATCCCAAGGAAATGTGATCTGAGGAGATGGGAGAGCAAACCATGAACAATGCTAAAGTTCACCTCTATTGCATGTATTACGACTCATCTCCCCTGTTAACTTCATTTTCAGACTGGTTGGACAATTGATTTCCAGTCAAGTTGATAATCCCTCTTCTCTTTCTGTGTTTCTTCTTGACTTTATAGAATATAGATGATGGGCTGTGTGCAATGCAAGGATAAAGAAGCAACGAAACTCACGGACGACCGAGACACCAGCATCTCCCAGAGTGCCGCGGGCTACCGCTATGGCGCCGACCCCACGCCACAGCACCAGCACTACCCCAGCTTCGGGGTCACCGCCATCCCAAACTTCAACAACTTCCAGGCCCCCGTTGGCCAGGGGATAACGGTTTTCGGGGGGGTCCACACCTCCTCCCACACAGGGACCCTCCGCACCCGTGGCGGAACAGGTAGGGGTTTTGATATGTTCCCCTTTACGGATTTCCCCCGACTCTCTTCACCTCACGGCCCCGTCCCGGCGCCTCGCCCCTGTGTTGGAACGTCCGGCCGGCGCTTGCACAGCCTTTTGTGTGTGGTTTCATTGTTTACATGGGGAATATTTCTATAATATTTATATCCTTCATGTTTTACTGAGCCACAGCTGTTACAAGAAGAACTCAGCGTTTCCACTTAACTAAACACGGCTTCCCTCAAAGTGTGGATTATTTCTGTCCCAAAGTAGTCCAAATCCACACAGGCGGTCGCAGTGGACCACGGGGTTTAACTTTGACATTTCTCCCTAGTCGGGAACTTTGGTACAAGCTGTCCCTCTCGGTCTCTCAACCACTTTAATGACAAAATAATGGTACTGCCTTGTCCGATCAGCCCCATAGCTTCATCTGTATGCACTTAGTTAATAGTCAGAATGAAAATTCACAGCTAGTATCATTTGTCCCATGACCTTATGTAACTGAATTGAATGGGCTTCACATACCAATATTCTCGGATTCTGCATAACCAAGCCTGGTTGTTGTTTTGTGGTTTGCTCTGTGGGTTTCTTGTAAATGGTGGAGATGTGGACTTATTGTTTCAAAAGTGATGCAGTCTGTATCTTGGGACTGGTGTGGCGGGTAGATGCATCAGAGGTGTGGCTCTCAAAAGCCCCCAGTGTGCTCTCTCTGTCTCTCTTTCTCACTCTGTCTCTCTCTCTCTGTCTCTCTCTTTCTCTCTGTCTCTGTACTGTGTCATGTGAAAGGCAGCAGCTTGTGCTCTTCTCACTGCTGATATCATCAAGGGCCCTGCTCTCAAAGCACAGGCTCATCATTGTCCCTTCCACCCCCAGTCATAAGGGCTAGGGCTTTGAAGTGACCTGAGGTAAATGTGATGATGAGGCCCTTGAGGAACAAGAAGAGCACACTCAGCTTCCTCATCAGCCCTTTCAAGCCAATCAGCTAGCTCCCCTGGTCACCTGCAGGCAGCATGGGTAAAGATCAGGCCGGCCCAGCTTGCGAGGTCAACATACATCATGCCTCTTGATGTTCCTTCCTGGTTCCTGTCCAATCACAGCCACAACTCACTGACATCCTTCTATCCTCTAGTGTGTGGAGGCCAGGCCAGCATTAGCCACAGGCTCTTTGATAAAAAAGAGTTCCATTTGAAAGGCTGGATTATGATATCTCTGGCTGTGTCTGTCTGTGTTTGTGAAGACTGGGAGACTGCAGTGGAGCAGCCAGGCAGTACTGTTAGTGTGTGATATTTCTGTAGGTCCATGGTTGTATTTGACCCACTGTCACTGTGTTGAAACTAGATCTTTAAGACTGTGTAGGCTTCCACCATATTGCTGTGATGCGTCAAGTCTTTTCAGATAAGGGAAATGAGATGACTAAAGAAAGCTCTTCAGACTTTTGGAGGCTTATCCTGAGAGATTCAGCAGGCCGCCTGGGTAGATGGAGCTCAGCCCCTCTCTCAGCCCAGTCTGTCTGGAGCCCCTACACACTTCCCCAGGGACTAGGAGGCTTTCACACTTGTCTCAGTCTAATCTTGGAAAGGAATGTGTTTTTCCTATTTGACAGAACTCTGCTATTACATATGTTATTTACTGTACGTGTCTGCTGAGAGGTTATTTTCCGTTCATCATTTCTGCAGTATTTGTGTGCTACTGTCACGCTCGTCGTAACGTTGAAGAGAGGAGGACCAAGGCGCAGCGTGATAACAATACATCTTCTATTTATTAATGACGAAAAGCAGAACACTTAAACAAACTACAAAACAACAAACGTGACGCTATAAACAAATAGTGCAGACACAGGCAACTAACAAAGACAATAACCCACGAACTACCCAATGAATATGGCTGCCTAAATATGGTTCCCAATCAGAGACAACGATAGACAGCTGTCTCTAATTGAGAACCAATCTAGGCAACCATAGACATACATCACACCTAGACTAGCAAACACCCATAGACATACAAAAAACCCTAGACAATAACAAAAACACCTGCATCCCCCATGTCACACCCTGACCTAACTAAAATAATAAAGAGAACAAAGATAACTAAGGCCAGGGCGTGACAGCTACCTTCTAGGTGAAAGATGCCCAGTACTGTACGAAGGTTAATTTCCAGCTAGTTATGCCCATAAAATGGATGATTTCACATTTTAATTCAATATAGCTCATACACAGTATATCCACTGCATCCAGAAATGGCTGCTGTCTCTCGTATAAAAGCTTACAGTGCACCCAGCCTCCCTCACAGTGCCAGCCAGTTCAATGTGAGTCTGTCAGACTCTCAGGTTCATTCGCTGCTCGTCCTAATCGTGTGAGTGCTGACGCTGTGTGTTTCTCTCGGCAGGAGTCACCCTCTTCGTGGCACTTTACGACTACGAGGCCCGAACAGAGGACGACCTCAGCTTTAGGAAAGGGGAGAAGTTTCAGATCATCAACAGCACGTAAGTACAGGAACAGTAGAGATGCTTATCACACATCAGACCCACTGCGCCGAGGGGAGGAAACAGGTCTGTGTTATATATGTAAATTAGAATGCATATTACAATCACTCTTGCAGTCTGGCCGTCAAGGTAAGGCATTTTGATCGGGGAAAGTGGGGATTGAATGGCGTCTGGGACAGCTGTTGTATTTACATTTTCGACCATGAACAGCTGCGGTTACATCTACATTTAAACTGGGTGAAGCAGTCAGTGGTCTTTAGTTTGCGGTGGGTGACGTGGAATGGTTCTGTGTTGTTCTTCAGTCTGCTCTGGTTCTGGTGTGGACTTTCGCTTCGAACTGTCGGACACGAAGTGCAGCCACCCTGTTTCCTGTGCCTACTCTACGGCCATGTTGGGTACAGTTACCCTTCTGTCAGCAAAACTGTCTCAGACCAGCCAATGGGAAGACAGCTGATGTTTCAAACATGCTGCTTT
Source organism: Salvelinus alpinus (assembly GCF_045679555.1). NCBI lineage: Eukaryota > Metazoa > Chordata > Actinopteri > Salmoniformes > Salmonidae > Salvelinus > Salvelinus alpinus. The sequence continues at coordinate 35,565,722 of NC_092093.1, read as the reverse complement.
TTTTCTCTGTGAAAGACTCCACTCAGCTGAATTGATAGCCTGCGCGCTGCAAAATAACAATGTATATTTCTCTCAGGAGCGTGTGTGACTGGGTCTGTTTTAGGTTTGTGATTTCCTATCTCTTCTATTGTCCCCATGTCCATGTTCACCCCTGTAGTTGTTTGACCTGTACTCCAGTCCCAGCACAGTGTCTTCTCTCCTCTCTAGTCACCACACCCAGTCATACTGCTTTAACATCCTGTCCTCTCACCCCATGTGGAAGGGCTGCTCTTCCTAGCCACCGTGCTTCTACACCTGCATTGCTTGCTGTTTGGGGTTTTAGGCTGGGTTTCTGTACAGCAGAGATATCAGCTGATGTACAAAGGGCTATATAAATACATTTGATTTGATTTGATTTTGATTCCTCCTCATACCCCAGCAGCACACCTTTCACCTATCCACCCACCGCCTTCCCCATCTCGAGCAAAGGCAGGAAGAGCACCATCATTAGTAACCCTCCCTATCCTCTCCTCATCTCTCCTCCTCCTCCTCCTCCTCCTCCTCCTCCTGGGCAGTGGCCAGAAAGAGCTGCATCCACCACCCTCCATCGTCCGTCCTCAGTCCGCCCACGACTGCTGCTTCCCTCCCTCCCTTCCTGGCAGGAACCTCTAACTGGGTACACTGCCCCCTCCTGGAGAGAAGACTAGTTGCACCCAACCCAGTCCCAGACCCTGTCTCTCCCTCGTAGTCAGGGCTGCCTGGCGCACAGACAGTCCATGGCAGATGCCTGTTCAGGCAGGGCTTAGGTGAGCAGCCCTGGGACTCCCTCGGACACACTGGGCACCGAGCAGTGAGTGAAGGGACTGTTGTGTTGTGATGTGGTGGTATCCTCAAGGGAACACTGAGCTTGGTGTATGCATCCAACACGTTCCAGGGAACCATCCTAAACAATAAGACTCAAGTCTTTATAATGCTCCAGTTTGATTGCTTGTGCTAGTTTCCTATAGCAGTTTTGATATGAAGACACATTTACAAGTGTTTATAATACAATGGCATATTTAGCACATTTTTCTCAGACTGAAAAATGACCTCAGAAATATGCAGGAAATAGCTCTGATTTGTTGTTCAATGGTTCAAGTCTTAATGGTTAGTAAATTGGGTATTGTTTTTGTACATATTCCAACTATGAATACTATGCTGGTGGATACCAGCCTGACTCCAGTCTGTCGACACAATCCACTCATTACTCTGTCATCAGCAGTGACCACAGGGAAGGGGGGCTAGTCAGAGCATTACAATACTTCTGGAGATGGGAGGAGGATGGTTCTCTCTTTGTTTACATGTTGTTGTTTTCCGTCTTTGCGGCGGAGTCGAGATGGTTTAAAGAGGGTTGAAGAAGACAGACGGGCCACTCCCGTCTCTCTCGCTCTCTCTCTCTCTCTCTCTCTCTCTCTCTCTCTCTCTCTCTCTCTGTCTCTCTCTCTGTCTCTCTATCTCTCTGTCTCTCTGTCTCTCTCTGTCTCTCTCTCTGTCTCTCTCTCTGTCTCTCTGTCTCTCTCTCTCTCTGTCTCTCTCTGTCTCTCTCTCTCTCTCTCTCTCTCTCTCTCTCTCTCTCTCTCTCTCTCTCTCTCTCTCTCTCTCTCTCTCTCTCTCTCTCTCTCTCTCTCTCTCTCTCTCTCTCTCTCTCTCTCTCTCTCTCTGTCTCTCCTGCTTTCCTCCCAGCAATCCATCCTTCCTCTCAGCTGTTAGCGTTAGCGTGTTAGGATGAACACACTAGCCCTCCAGGGGGAACCTCCATTCTGCTCTCAGAACAAAGGAAACCGGCCCCATTTCTTGCTGTGATGTCGTACCCTAGTCCCCCCTCCCATCATGTTTTTATTCAGGACAAATGCCACTAGCTCGCACAAAAAGAAAGATGAAATGTTCGAGGGAGAGAGAGAGATGTAAAAGAGGGCAGTGTGTCTGGAGGACAGACAAGTGAGAGTGACGGTGGGAGGGAGGAGAGTATAGGAAAGGCGATGGAGGGAGAGTAGGAGAGGAGGCAGTTAAAGGGAAAGAGGGAGGACATGAGAAAGGCAGTAATGGCTGTGTAGGCATGCAAGCACTGGTTCTCTCTCCTCTCTACATCCGTCTTCCTCCCTTCTCTGCTTGTAATCAGCCAGTGCTGCCAAATACTACCTCCCTCCACGATTCCATATGAACAAGGTATATACTGCTTTCAATGTATTCACATTGTCAACTGCATTATTGAACATAGTGGTTTGTATTCTCGCCGCTCTAATAATACACTCTGTACATGAAACCATCTGACCCTCCCCCCTCCCTCTCTCCCTCCCTCTCTCCCTCAGTGAAGGGGACTGGTGGGATGCTCGTTCCCTCACCACCGGTGGAAATGGCTACATTCCCAGTAATTACGTGGCTCCAGTGGACTCCATCCAGGCTGAGGAGTGAGTAGCAGTCTGTCATACTGAGTTTCATTGGGACACGCTCTGACAGAGCTGACTACATGGCATGAAAAAAAAAAGAATGAAATGAAAAATGTAGTGATTGAACACACACGCTGTCTCTGTCTCTCTTTTCTCCAGTGCTTGAGTTGGACTAAAATAATTGCCGGTACTCATTTTGAGTGCTGGTACTGTTTATATTTAGGTGCAGGAGATCCATAATACTTTTGAGCTAATATTCTATAAGAGGAACAGGAGCTCAAGCAGTAGAACATTTGAGGTGCCGGTACTCAGCTCCGGTGAGCTCCTGCCCAAGTCAAGCGCTGGTTCTCTCTCCTCTCTTCATTCTCTTCACTGTCTGAGACAACAGGGAGAGAGGAAGATGTCAGAAGTCAAGACAAGCATAGACATCCTCTCTTTCTCTCAGCGTCTGGAGTTAACAGTCAACACAAAGCTCTGAGCAGAAATGTAATCATACTGGGATGTGTATGTCTCTGCAGAGCTGGCACTTTCCCCAGCTCATTAAAGCGACTTTTATTAGACACTATAAAAGACAGGAGAATTGCGTTAAATGCTGTGTGTGTATGTTCCGATATTTGAAATGTCATAGAGAATGTATAAGAGCTTTGTCTGTGTCATGTGTGAATGAACCTGGGTGTCTGACGGGGCTACAGCCCCCCACCCCACCTCCCTCCTCATCAGACTCTCTGAGGAGTAATGATGTAATTATTCGAATGGTGCACCACACGGCAAACTCTCATTAGGCTCACTACAGTATACTGGATTTAAGCACAGCCAGGGTTTGCGTTGGGTGTGGCTCAATTTACCAACACTGGCTTGTAAGACAAGGGGAGACATTTCATGCAGGGTATTAAATCCCCTGTTCACTCTCAACATGCAGTTAGCGATTGTTCAGCCTCTAGTCTGAGAAACCACGGCCAAAGGGTGATTTTATTGACAGGGTTTATAGTGAGAATTTCAACTGGCCTTGTGACCTGTGTCTCTCAGCTCTGTATGTCAGATCACCATTTTCAACTTCAAAGACGGTTTTCCGCACTCGAATCGATCCGGATAGATGGCTTATACAATGGCTTCCCTCACTCATTATTGACCTGTCCCTGTGTTAAACCCTCTCTCTGTAGCTGGTACTTTGGGAAACTGGGCCGGAAGGATGCAGAGAGGCAACTTCTGTTCACTGGCAATCCCCGTGGCACCTATCTCATCAGGGAGAGTGAAACCACTAAAGGTAACCTCAAGAGACTGTCGGGACGGCACTGTAATAGGATGCATGATGTACCCAACTTGAGGAGCAGCCTACTGTTCTAGAAAAACTATCCAGCGGGTAAAACTGGTTGAAATGACGTCAGAATATTTTCCCGGTGGGCTATTTCTGCATCTGGTAATACTATCAACCGTTCGCTATGACCACAATTATTATTAATGCATGAGGTAAGTGAACGTTTTCGCAGTGACTCACTCCCCTCCACATCTGTGTTTTGTAGGTGCCTTCTCCCTGTCCATACGAGACTGGGATGACGTGAAGGGGGACCACGTGAAGCATTATAAGATCCGTAAGCTGGACAGCGGCGGTTACTACATCACCACCAGGGCTCAGTTTGAAACCCTGCAGCAGCTGGTACAGCACTACTCAGGTAAGAGTCAGAAATGGTCCAAGACGCACCGTTAATAGAACATTACTACACCCACCGTTCATACACCGTTCATACACCGTTCATACACCGCTATTGCCATGTTTATTATGGAAAATATGTATACCTGCACACCAGCGGCTCATAGTAATGGCCCGGAACGGAGCGAATGGAATGGCATCAAACACTTGGAAACGTGATCCCATTCCACTGATTCCGCTCCAGTCATTACCATGAACTCATTCTCCCCTATTGAAGGGCCAGCAACCTCCTGTGCTGCACATAGAAAATATCCTAAACTGAGGCAGATGCAAAAGTATACATATAATTTATTACACCTACCATTCATACACCATTACAGTGTTTATAAGACCTTTATGAGTGACAAAGTTTATACCGATGATGAGAATATACAGTATGTAGGCCTGGAGTTAAAGTAAGGTACAGTTCAAAGAAGTTACTAAGGTACACAATGGTAGGTTTTTGTAGACAGAAGTTACTAAGGTACACAATAGTAGGTTTTTGTAGACAGAAGTTACTAAGGTACTGTCACGTTCCTGACCTATTTTTATGTTATTTTGATTATGTTTAGTTGGTCAGGGCGTGAGTTGGGGTGGGCATTGTATGTTGTGTGTGTTTTGTTTAGTCTATGGGTGTTGTATTGTGTATGGGATAGATAATTGTGAGGTTGTCTAGTTATGTCTATGGCTGCCTGGATTGGGTCTCAATCAGAGACAGCTGTCATTCATTTGTCTCTGATTGGGAGCCATATTTAAGGTAGCCATAGGCAGTAGGCTTTTGTGGGTAGTTGTCTTGTTTAACGTTTGTTGCTTGTCTGTGCACTTGCGTTATTTAGCTTCACGATCATTTGTTGTTTTGTTTGTTTGTATAGTGTTTTCGTTTTATGTTCATCTTCGTTCATTTAATTAAAAGAAGATGGCTTATTTTCCTCATGCTGCGTTTTGGTCCGTCTCTCCTACACACGATCGTGACAGAACTACCCACCACAACAGGATCAAGCAGCGTGAGCGGAACCAACAACAGCGGCAAAGTAAACAGGACTCATGGACATGGGAGGATGTTTTGGACGGTAAAGGTTGCTACACATGGGAGGAGATCCTGGCTGGAAGGGATCGCCTCCCATGGGAACAGCTGGAGGCACTGAGGAGAGCAGAGGCTACCGGAGTGAAGAACCGGAGTTATGAGGGGACGCGTCTTGCACGGAAGCCTGAAAAGCCCGTGAGTAACACCCAAACATTTCTTGGGGGGGGCTAAAGGGGAGTGTGGCGAAGCCGGGTTGGATACCTGAGCCAACTCCCCGGGCTTGCCGTGGAGTAAGAGGGCGTCGTACTGGTCAGACACCGTGTTATGCGGTAAAGCGCACGGTGTCCCCAGTACGCGTGCTTAGCCCAGTGCGGGCTATTCCACCTTGCCGCACTGGGAGGGCTAGGTTGGGCATCGAGCCGAGTGCCATGAAGCCGGCCCAACGTATCTGGTCTCCAGTACGTCTCCTCGGGCCGGCGTACATGGCACCAGCCTTACAGGTGGTGTCCCCGGTTCGCCTGCATAGCCCAGTGCGGGCTATTCCACCTCGCCGCACTGGCAGGGCTACGGGGACCATTCAACCTGGTAAGGTTGGGGAGGCTCGGTGCTCAAGAGCACGTGTCCTCCTTCACGGTCCGGTATATCCGGCGCCACCTTCCCACCCCAGCTCAGTACCACCAGTGCCTACACCACGCACCAGGCTTCCAGTGCATCTCCAGAGCCCTGTTCCTCCTCCACGCACTCTCCCTATGGTGCGTGTCTCCAGCCCAGTGCCTCCAGTTCCGGCACCACGCACCAAGCCTCCTGTGCGTCTCCAGAGCCCTGTACGCACTGTTCCTTCTCCCCGCACTCGCCCTGAGGTGCGTGTCTCCAGCCCAGTGCCTCCAGTTCCGGTACCACGCACCAGGCCTATAGTGCGTCTCAGCCGGCCAGAGTCTGCCGTCTGCCCAGCGGCGCCTGAACTGCCCGTCTGCCCAGCGGCGCCTGAACTGCCCGTCTGCCCAGCGGCGCCTGAACTGCCCGTCTGCCCAGCGGCGCCTGAACTGCCCGTCTGCCCAGCGGCGCCTGAACTGCCCGTCTGCCATACGCCGTCTGAACTGTCCGTCTGCCATGAGCCTGCAAAGCCGCCCGTCTGCCATGAGCCTGCAAAGCCGCCCGTCTGCCATGAGCCTACAGAGCCGTCCGCCAGACAGGAGCCGCTAGAGCCGTCCGCCAGACAGGAGCCGCTAGAGCCTTCCGCCAGACCGGATCAGCCAGAGCCTTCCGCCAGACCGGATCAGCCAGAGCCTTCCGCCAGACCGGATCAGCCAGAGCCTTCCGCCAGACCGGATCAGCCAGAGCCTTCCGCCAGACCGGATCAGCCAGAGCCTTCCGCCAGACCGGATCAGCCAGAGCCTTCCGCCAGACCGGATCAGCCAGAGCCTTCCGCCAGACCGGATCAGCCAGAGCCTTCAGCCAGCCATGACCGTCCAGAGCCGTCAGCGAGCCATGACCGTCCAGAGCCGTCAGCGAGCCATGACCGTCCAGAGCCGTCAGCGAGCCATGACCGTCCAGAGCCGTCAGCGAGCCATGACCGTCCAGAGCCGTCAGCGAGCCATGACCGTCCAGAGCCGTCAGCGAGCCATGACCGTCCAGAGCCGTCAGCGAGCCATGACCGTCCAGAGCCGTCAGCGAGCCATGACCGTCCAGAGCTGTCAGCCAGCCATGACCGTCCAGAGCCGTCAACCAGCCAAGAGCGTCCAGAGCCAGCCAGCCAGGATCCGCCAGTCATTCTGGTGTTGCCCCTCATTCTGGTGTTGCCCCTCATTCCGGTGTTGCCCCTCATTCCGGTGTTGCCCCTCATTCCGGTGCTGCTCCTTATCCTGATGATGCCCCTTAATTTAGGTGGGGTTATTTGGAGGGTGGGCATTGTGAGGGGGATAAAGAAGCGGGGATTGATTATGGTGGGGTGTGGACCTCGCCCTCAGCCTGAGCCACCACCGTGGACAGATGCCCACCCAGACCCTCCCCTAGACTTTTGGTGGTGCGTTCGGAGTACGCACCTTGAGGGGGGGGTTATGTCACGTTCCTGACCTATTTTTATGTTATTTTGATTATGTTTAGTTGGTCAGGGCGTGAGTTGGGGTGGGCATTGTATGTTGTGTGTGTTTTGTTTAGTCTATGGGTGTTGTATTGTGTATGGGATAGATAATTGTGAGGTTGTCTAGTTATGTCTATGGCTGCCTGGATTGGGTCTCAATCAGAGACAGCTGTCATTCATTTGTCTCTGATTGGGAGCCATATTTAAGGTAGCCATAGGCAGTAGGCTTTTGTGGGTAGTTGTCTTGTTTAACGTTTGTTGCTTGTCTGTGCACTTGCGTTATTTAGCTTCACGATCATTTGTTGTTTTGTTTGTTTGTATAGTGTTTTCGTTTTATGTTCATCTTCGTTCATTTAATTAAAAGAAGATGGCTTATTTTCCTCATGCTGCGTTTTGGTCCGTCTCTCCTACACACGATCGTGACAGGTACACAATAGTAGGTTTTTGTAGACAGAAGTTACTAAGGTACACAATAGTAGGTTTTTGTAGACAGAAGTTACTAAGGTACACAATAGTAGGTTTTTGTAGACAGAAGTTACTAAGGTACACAATAGTAGGTTTTTGTAGACAGAAGTTACTAAGGTACACAATAGTAGGTTTTTGTAGACAGAAGTTACTAAGGTACACAATAGTAGGTTTTTGTAGACAGAAGGCCATGCGGCTGAAACGCGTCAGAGATTTTAATCTTTGTTTACATTGAACACGCCATACAAATAAAGGCATTTTAATGAATTATATGAAGAGTGCCTTGGTCCTCCTTTCTTTTTAATAGCTGTAGTGATGTTGGTGTTATAGTGGAGACATCATTTCAAAACAAATAGATACAAGAGGCTTCTCCTCGGCCTGGCGTCCAATTCCTTGGATTAATCCAGAAGTGTATTCTGCTGACACAATCAGTATAATGTGATTTACACTGGGGAGGCCTCTTCAACAGCAGAACGAGAAAGTGATGCTGACACTTAACATTTGAGAAGGGAATAGAGTGAAATTGGAGTGAAATTTAACTGACGCCTGGTGTAATGTGATCCATAAACACAAACGTCAATTACTGAGCAAAGTACTTTCAAACTTTCATAAAACTGTTGAGAATGCAACAGCTAAGTGATTCAAGGAGGGATGAAGTGGCATGGTTTGAAATCAACTATTCAAAAAATATTAAGAGGAATACATTTTAGATTGACTCTGGCGCCACTTATTGTGGTTTGAAAAGGGGACCCTGATAGGATGATGTAGTCTACTGTTTGTCTTAATGTGAGATAGGGGTCTTAATATCTCACCCTGTAGAGAGTAATGAGCCCGTTTAATAACGGTGGTCTGTACTGTACCGTCACCATGCTATTGAGTGTCCCAGTTGTACAGACCACAAGGAAAGTTGAACGTCACTTTGTGATGACAGACTGCATTCCTGAGCATGTGTTGGTGTCAGATGAGACAGTGCTCTCTCTCTCTCTCTCTCTCTCTCTCTCTCTCTCTCTCTCTCTCTCTCTCTCTCTCTCTATATATATATATATATACAGTATATCGCTCTCTCTTTTCCTCCGCCACTCTTTCTCTCTCTCCACGCTCTCCCTTTCTCTCTCTCCCTCTCTCTTTATGGATCACTCTCCCCCTGTGTGTGTCTGTCTCTCTCCCCTGTCTGTCTCTCTCCATGAGAAGGGTGATATTTTCCCTCCACATGCTCCAGTTAGCACGTTGACATGTCTGTACTTAGCCCATTGGAAATGAACAGTATGGATTTTGTGTGTATGTTTGTGTCACAGTGCATTAACTGTCCATTTTTTCCCCTTATCGCCACTCCAGAGAACATATGTGAAGTTCAAACACACCTCTTCGAATGACCTTGACTGCTGTTGTTTTCTTCCAGGGCTTGTGCTTCTTCTGTTGCCTTTTGGGTCGTTCCACAAAATGAGTCCCTTTTTGGGTAGTGTAAGTTGGTAAAAAAAAAAAAGATGATTGTAATTTTAGCATTGTGTCATGACATGCACGTTTTCCACTCTCAAGAGGTTCAATAAAAATGACTATTACTATAGTAAGTGCCTATTAGGTGCCAAATAAAGTAACAGTTGACCGGTTGACCGTAACAGGGTTGACGAGTAAAGCAGCCATGAATCCCCTTGTGACAGGGGGAATGGAAGCTTGTTGTGTGCAACAGGGAGGGGCAATTGTTCACAAAAAAAGTTTTAATTGTTAAAACATTTCTAACCTGTCTATCTAGTTGACTTGATATGCTCAACCCACTCAGTTTTCCACCACAAAACATCAGAAAATGTCCAAAAAGGTTAGGACCAGCTCACCTGATTTTATACTATGATTTGACTATTAGATGTTCAATGTTTCTTTACAAAAAGCTTTTAAGGAAAACTTTCACCATTTAATAAAAATGCGAGTTCAGTTCACGTAACAGAGTTGACCTTAAAATGAGGGACAGGTTGGTTTTTTACCTTAAAATGAATCACTAATCACACGAAATAAACAATCTTCAGAATTGACTCTTTCAAATCAACAAAATAACTAGGGCTTTACAATGATGGTGAGGAATGTTGGGCTTAAGTGGGTTAAAATCCTCAGAGAAGTCGGAAAGTGCACAGAGGGACATGCCAAAATTCAGCATTTTGGCATTTTAGCAAGCCTATATCCATATTTATAGAATCTGAAGTTGCTACATACATTTTTGGACTAATAAATGAATGATATGTACCCATTGATTCTTGAAGAATATCACTTGTAAATGCCTCATGAACTTAGTTCAACTGTCATACCCCATCAAAAAACCCAAATACAAGCTTGTTTTACTTCAATGTTTGTAAACAATGTTAATGTAAACAAACACTAAATAGCCCCAAAACATGCCTCAAAACATTAAATCTATCATTTTAATATCATGGATTGTCGGTCCTTGGAACCATAGCTCTGTCTATGAATTTGGAAGTGGTTACATTTCTCCAGCCCCATCCCTCAGCTTTTTACTGAAACAGGGCCTGGGAGGACACTTTGTTATTGTTTCAACTGCTGATTTCCGCTTTAAAGGGCACTTCATTTAATATAACACGCTTTTAAAATCCAATATTGGTGCAAAATGTCTAATTTAAAATATCAAAAGGACTCATTTCGTGGAATTACCCTTTTGCTTTCTCACAATCTCTCACTTGGGTTTTTTAATCGAGATTCAATTTCTAGATTATCAACGCATCTTTCCACAGCAGTCACACAGCAATCACATACTGTTGTCAAAAACAACACTAGCCCAAACTATCTTTAAAAAAATTATGAAATCCTTTCCTTGGAAATACCACTTATTTTTAATAGCCAACACGGGCTAATAACAGTTTTGATACCTATTGTGTGCATGCAGTGTGTCCAACGCCAGCCTCTCCCATTTGCCGTAGTGACACGTTTTATGATAGTGAGACTGAGACATAAAGTACAGTATTGATACCTGGCCACAGCGGCAAGTACCGATGGGCTTTAATGGCTGGCGTGCAGTCAGAACTGCACGCCAGAACACTCCTGATGGAGAGCCTTTATCTCCCCTTTACTGCCCTGAGCAAACAGCTTGGTGCTTATCTCCTGGGGGGCCCGGGGCCCCTGGCATAGGGGCCCACGCTTAAAGTCAGGGGAATCAAAGTGGAAGGGAAGTAGGCGGAAGCACCATTCCCATGCCTCGCTTTTTAATCGGCGGTGGGCAAACACAGCTACTTCCACTGCGGAAAGGAGAAACGCCAATTTTCATGTCAGGGATGAGAGGACGTGTTTTCGTCCTCACACACAATAATGGACACAGCTGCCAGCCACAATGGCTTCTGTTGTCCCTGACTCAAATCTAGATTACAGTACCCTCCTTCACTACGTAGTATGCATGAACATTAAAACGTCCTAGTTGTAATGCGCCGTGTAGTGCATCTGGAGTGATTGACAAGCCACGTCTCTAAGCAATTACAGTCGTTATTGTAAAGCATTGGGAGTCACACATGCCATTAGCCAAAGTAGAACCATTAACGTGGCCATCTATAGCAGGCTGTTGTGGTCAAGCCTGACCTGCCTTTGCTAATCACGTTGTTTCCACGTCATTTCAAACCCCCCCCCAAAAAATCAAGAATCAACGTGGAAAACATAAGGGTATTTCGTCTTTGTTTCACCCGACTTTTATCCTAAATCCAATGACATGGTGAAATGTTTGTTGGTTTCATGTTGAATTAGCGTTAGTTGACAACTCAACCAGGTCTGAATCAAAACTAGACGTTGAACTGACGCCTGTGCGCAGCGGGTTCTAGCTTTAACTAAGAGCAACCTCAAAACAGGCTGCAACCTGAGCAATATTGACCCTTCAATTTATTTTTGAATTCCTTACATTCAAAGAAGTATAGTGCAGCTGGTAAAAACCTCTCGTTACGTGTGTCATCAACGGAGATGACAGAACCCTAGTGCAGTACTGTAGGGGGGAGGATAGAGGTTGGAAGAGCACTCAGTGTGATTTGATGAACAGTAGCTAAGAGGGCATTAGACAGATTCATTCTTGACCTTATGGCCTGGGGACAGACACTGTCTGGGACATCTAGTGGGACACATTGACTGGCTGCTGTGGTGCTTACCTGAGCTCACTGCTGGATGCACCTGGAACTGTTCTGCTATGGCAGATCCCTTTAACGTACTGTCTACTGCAGCTTCTCTCTCTCTCCCTCCTCTCTATCTCTTCACAGCGCTTTGCTAACTGCTTTCTTTCAACCCCCTTCCTTCTCTATCTCACCCTGTGTCTCTGTGTGCGTGTGTGTGTGTGCGCGCGCGCTCCTTGTGCCTGTGTGCAGAGCGGGCCGCGGGGCTGTGCTGTCGCTTGGTGGTGCCCTGCCACAAAGGGATGCCCCGCCTCACCGACCTGTCCGTCAAAACCAAAGACGTGTGGGAGATCCCCCGGGAGTCACTGCAGCTCATCAAGCGTCTGGGGAATGGGCAGTTTGGGGAGGTCTGGATGGGTACGGGCAGAGTCGCCTCCGTAAACGTCCGACCACAGGCTGCGTGGAAAGGGGCCACTGACTGAGCAAGCAGAGACATCAGAACGAGAACAGATTGACAGTCTACTCACAACCTCTCTCTTTGAGAGAAAGGCCGGAGACCAAAAAACACCATTTGTGTCTTTACTGTTAAATGAGATTGTCTGTCAATGTCTACAAGCTCCGCTCTCTCAGTTCAATATGGCCGCCTTCCATCTGCCTCTTTGCATGTTCCTCTCCCTAGTAGTTAACCCTGTGTGCCTTGACTTCCCTGTTCCTTCCCCTGTAGAGAGTGCGGATGGTTTGTGCTTTAATTTAACGGGTGTGTGTGTGAACTGCACCCCTGATACTATGGGCCTGACTCACGATTCCTGGGAAATCGCCAGAGACTCACTTGAGTTCGAAGTAAAGCTGGGGGCGGGATGTTTTGCTGAGGTGTGGTGTGGTAAGAACAAAATAGTTCCATTCAGTTCTTTTCATTTCTATTGAGGGGTGTCCGGGAGGGAAATTGGATAACTTACATGTATTTATTTCTAAATGTAAAGGGGTTTTATTGAATCACCTGAGGACTTTTTCAGTCCAGTCTGCAAAACACAAAAAAAAACTTTTGTGCAGGTAGTTCTGTTCTGTATTATACTGGTTAGCAAACATGTACGTTATCATCTTTCTCCAGGATACCCTAGATTTTTGCTAATATTATTTGTATCATGCTTCAGTTGAGGCTTCAGGCTTAAATCAATAGTCTTAGGTTGACTTTTAAGCAGACAATCTCACTATTATTTGAATGTATCCTGTGTAGAACTGGCTACATGGACTACTTTTACATCCAGAGATCAGGGGTGTGTCCTGTCCTGTTGTAACATTTCAACGGGCTGTTTAGGGGTTTGGAGTTTAGGTTGTGGCTAGTCCCAGCTGCTAGCCCCACACCCTGCTGCTAGTGACACCCAGCCCCCTGGGATACCATTACCTCAGAACCCAGCGGGTGACCTCAGCACAGTAACTGCACAGCGCCAGGCCCCAAAATGGCCGACGAGGCCCGGCAGCCATAGCTGTGTAACTAATCAACACTGCTCTCAAGGATTTCTGAGTGCGCTCTTAAATTAAACCCACCACAGTAGAAACGCATGTGAATTCCAAATGTCACCGAATGACTGGAGGTCTGTCTTGCCTTTAGGTCAAAGCTGATATTTCTGCATTATCTACTGACACAGACCACATCCCAAATGGCATCATATTCCTTACTGTATATGGTGCAATACTTTTTGAACAGAGCCCTATGGGCCCTGGTCTAAACTGCTGCACTATATAGGGAATATTGTGCAATTTGCGACTGAGCCACAGAACAAGCTAAATGACCTTGTATGAAGAATCGACCATGATTTCAATGGTTCAATATTGGGTGTATGTAAAGTACTGTAGAGAAGAACATTGGCATGGCCACACTGCGCTACAGTGCAGTAACAGGCACAGCTCCACAGAGGGGTTTTACTTATGAGGCTGTTGCTTTTGTTAATCATCCTCCAATGGGTTATCCTTCCCCGTGTTGGTATATTGTGGGGTTTAAAACCTCACCAGATCTCTCTCGCGGCTTTTGAAAGCCATTTGAAATGAAGGGTCGCTAGAAATGTGATGCACATTGATGCGTCCCTCAGCACAACCTTTAAAGGCAAGCAGACTTCAACGTCCATTTCGGGGTTGTGTGCTGTGTTGTTGGTATGCCAAAGCAAGACTGTTTCTAGATATGAACATACTAGATTGTACAACAGCAATACCTAATTAAATTCACAACAAAGTGGGGTCACGTCTTGCTTTGTGACATGATGTAACGTATACATAATTGGACAGTTTTCCAGATTAAGTCTAGCCTTGGACTAAAATGCACGCTTCATGGGTATACTCCATTTGAATAACTTCTTAGTCCAACACTAGGCTTAAACCGTGTCTAGGAAACCGGCCCCGGGAGTTGTGAGATGTGACGGCTGTACTAATTCTTTGTCATTGGTGGGTAACAGGAACGTGGAACGGCACCACTAAGGTGGCGGTGAAGACGCTGAAGCCTGGCACCATGTCTCCTGAGTCCTTCCTGGAAGAAGCCCAGATCATGAAGAAGCTCCGGCATGACAAACTGGTGCAGCTCTACGCTGTGGTGTCTGAGGAACCCATCTACATCGTCACTGAGTACATGGGCAAAGGTATTGTCACTCTCACACACATGAGTGGACGCATGTACACATAGTCAGACACACACACACACGCTATACATGGTGTAACACACACTCCCGCCCACACACAGTTCATGTTGTGAAAGACACACACGAAACCCACACGCAATACCTTTGTCCACGTACTCTGCGACGATGCCATGGAGAAAAACGGACCGGAGCACTCAATCCAACATTGACACTGTGGTGAACCACCACCTGCGGTGACACGTTGTAGGTCTAGCTAGATCGACTATGTAATCGTCTGCCTTGTTGCCTGCCCGGTAGTTGTTATTACTCTGGAGCATTGTTTTTATTCATTACGACGATAATGAGAGCCTATATTTAACTATGACGGAGTCGGCCAAGAAGCTGACATTTTACGAGCACCACATGAAAGAGCTTCAGATCCATGAATTAAGTATCGAAAAAAACTGGGATGGAAACTTTGATGTGATCATTGTTTCGTTGGCAGGCTGGGAAGGAATCCCACATGTTGGTCAGACTGTCAACTGACGTTTCAATAAAGATCTGCTATTTCAAATGCATGTTCTGACAACAGAAATCTCCTGTTGTTTAGGAAGCCTTCTGGATTTCCTGAAGGACGGGGAGGGACGAGGACTGAAACTGCCCAATCTGGTTGACATGGCAGCCCAGGTAAAGCCCTGGAAAATGTTGTTTCACTCATTCCGCTCGGTGTTTCTATAACGGAACTCTGAGTGACTTCACAAACAAGACGACTCGGCAGTACTGAAACTTCAAGACAGTGGTGTGTCACCATGTGCAGCACTCTCTCTGGAACCAAGTCGAACGCAGTGCTTTTACTGTGCTTACTGTGTGTGTGTGTGTGTGTGTGTGTGTGTGTGTGTGTGTGTGTGTGTGTGTGTGTGTGTGTGTGTGTGTGTGTGTGTGTGTGTGTGTGTGTGTGTGTGTGTGTGTGTGTGTGTGTGTGTGTGTGTGTGTGTTCCAGGTGGCAGCAGGCATGGCGTACATCGAGAGGATGAACTACATCCACAGAGACCTGCGCTCGGCTAACATCCTGGTCGGGGACAACCTGGTATGTAAGATCGCCGACTTCGGACTGGCCAGGCTGATTGAGGACAACGAGTACACAGCACGGCAAGGTGAAGTCACACACAATAACGAAACACAGACACACACTAATGATTGCCTTAGGTCATGAAGGGAGTTCTTCCAACACTGGCCATAATGTGCACATAATCACACCCTGACAGGATGTCAATAGCTCCCATTTCAGATCCAAACATGTGCTCACTGTCTGCCTATTCCACTGTACTACAGACTGGACCAGAGACACTGAGAGACACTCCCAGCTCTAGAGAGAAAGAATACCATAGCTAACTTACATTCTGTCATTTATTCATATCTCCCCCTCTGTTCTCTCGTAGGTGCTAAGTTCCCGATTAAGTGGACGGCCCCGGAGGCTGCGCTGTACGGAAAGTTCACCATCAAGTCCGACGTGTGGTCGTTTGGCATCCTGCTCACAGAGCTGGTCACCAAGGGACGTGTACCCTACCCAGGTGAGAAGGGTCAAATAACCAGAGATTCAATGGTCACGTCTCCGATGGGCACCCTATTTAGTTTCTAGAACACTAGGGTCCTGGGGCCTTTTTTGGACGCAACCCTTGTGATGTAATGTCCACATTCTGAGTTGAGTGCTCGCTTGTATTGAAAATAGGTAGAGGACTATGATGCAGTTATACACCACAACAAGAGCTTATATAACAAGTGGCAGGCAGCTCCTGCTGTTCACTGAACGTTAAAGAAAAGAAGGGGTCTTTAAACACGGCCGAGTAACTTTGTTTTCCTGACACAATCTGAGATTTATAACCGTAATCCAGGGCCTGCCTCTGGGCCGCTGCTAGTCCATGTGAGAGGGCTGGTCTTGGGCAGGGAGTTGACTGAGATCAGCCTCACTGAGTGAGAGAGGGAGGGGGGATGGGGAACACATGTTTGTCCAGATGGGCCACGCTGCACTGGGCTGGGCTGGTGTGCGGAAAGAGGGAGGGACGGGAAGTGAGGGGAGGGTTTGCACGCTATGGGGGCCGAGCTGGGACTTAGGGGATAATAGCATCATCCTGAAAGATGTCTTAGCAGCCTTCTGAGGCCCTCCCTCCGGACTGTTCTTGTTGATGCCGAAGCCACATCTCGTAGCTAGTGAAAAATAGATGGCAAGCCACTCCAACGTCCCCAGGTTGTAAAACGTTTGACCCCTGTGTTACGAGAAAGCTTTTCCCAGGTCCAAATGTTGCCTTAAGATCAGCATCTACAGTATGAGGTTGAAAGCTCAATGTCTGTGTCATTAAGGTCATTCAGTAGAGGTAAAGTCTAAACAGATCTCTTTCATTGAACCGTCTTATCGATTACTTGAAGAGCCTTTTTCTTTGCTTATCTCTGTCCGTCTGTCCATCTGTCCGTCCGTCTGTCCGTCTGTCTGTCTGTGTGTGTGTAGGGATGAACAACCGGGAGGTGCTGGAGCAAGTGGAGCGAGGCTACAGGATGCCCTGTCCACAGGACTGCCCCATCTCCCTCCACGAGCTCATGGTGCAGTGCTGGAAGAAGGACGCAGAGGAGAGGCCCACCTTCGAGTACCTGCAGGCCTTCCTGGAGGACTACTTCACGGCCACGGAGCCGCAGTACCAGCCAGGGGACAACCTCTAAACACAGAGCTCTGGGCTGGGACTGGACTGAACCGTAGTTCTCTGGAGCCACACCAAGGACCTGTACATCTTCCTCAGCTCAACAGAGCATCATGTCTCAACTCTCCTCCAGCTCACAACACTCTCAAACACTCTCCGTGGCAAACCTTGAGACAGACTCAACAGACCAGAGATACCAGTTAGGAGGGAGGGAGGGAGGTTTGGGGGTGGTTGGGCTAGTTATGATGTAATGAAATGCCTGTATTCAATGTAAATATGAACAGCTAGTCTGCTTAACTTTTGGTTTATGTTTTGGTGGTTTGTTTGCTTCTGATGGCATTTTGACTGATTTTCTCCATGATGATGATGATGATGATGGTAAAGAAAATGGTCAATGAAGATGATAATTCAAAAGTGCACCATGAGACCATGATATCTTGTCACTTCTAATCCTGAATATACAGGACATGTCTATCAAAGCTAATATTTTTTTATTATTATTTTGGGGGCAATTTAATGAACACCATCAATTATTTATTTCATTTTTGCGGTTTTGCTCATGTATAATAATAAATAAGAACACCAGTCCTGAGTGTATCGCCTCAGTGTATAAATAATTTTGGGGGCAAAGTCGTCTGTTTTACAGGGACTTGAGGCAAGCATGACAAAATACTCCGTAGAGATTTCTTTTGCACCTCATGATTTTGCTTTTATTTTGTTCATCCTTGTAAAATAGTTTTGTCCTCCTCAAAGTAATAGATGTTAGGCTAATGCCGTAACAAAGTTATTTTACAAATAATGTATGTTACATTTTGTAATTACAGCCAAATGTGTGCGAATTATACTTTTGAACATATCTCTTCTCGCTTACCAGGTTTTAAGAAAAATAAATAATGGGGGATAAAATTGGTCTTTCCAGGTATTATTTAGTGTATACTGGAAGGACATGGTGTTTATTTTAGAAGAGAAAGATGTTCATCTCTGCTTTTAATGGTCTTATTTTAACTTGTATACGGAGTTCCATTTTAACAGCCATTCCAAGGCATCTATCTCATGGTCCTTGTTTCCTCCATGCTGTGAAGCCATGCACTGGGAAGTCTTAGTGGGTAACGTCTCTTCCTCCCTCTGTGAACAGTGACATGTCCCCATCCACCTGCTCCTCAAACTCATGTCCCACATGTATGTCGGTCGGTCGGTCGGTCGGTCGGTCGGTCGGTCGGTCGGTCTGTCGGTCTGTCGGTCTGTCGGTCTGTCGGTCTGTCGGTCTGTCGGTCTGTCTGTCTGTCTGTCTGTCTGTCTGTCTGTCTGTCTGTCTGTCTGTCTGTCTGTCTATGCAGCACAGCACCACCAGTAGGATCCTTCCTCAGCTCATTTATGGACCACTTCCTTTGGAGACGTTACCCACTAAGACTTCCTTTGGATTACTTTACATTTTTATGTTTAAACTGACGTGGATATCTGAAGTCTTGCGTCTCCTGTTTCAGAGTATGTTTTATTTAACCTTAAATGGAGAGATCTTTGAGGAATGAGGTGCATTGTATCTTCAGGGGGAACGTTGCAAAGACACTGGTGAAGCAGCCGGCTGTAAAGTTTGACCTTGTTTAATCTAAATGTAGTATTTGTTCTTATCTTACGATAGTTTAAGTGCTAATAAGGATCTGTTTAAGATTGAGCCCCCTCGTCGGTTTTACAGCTTAACAGTTTTAAAAGTGTCAGTAGCCTTCCTAGTTTAATTCTTCTATTTTTCCGTTAACATTTTCTGTTTTGTTAATTCAGTGATTTGGCATTTGAAACTCAAAAAGAACAATAAACATTTTACACTCTTTCCACTTATTTTATATATTATTTTATGCTATGGAATTGCTGTGTCTGTTGCTGTGTGTGTCTGGACATAATCCAACAGGCCTGTCCATCTCTGCCTTCATGACCACACTGCTCCACGGTGAAACAGAAGGGATTTAAAGAAGACACACCTTTGACATCATTGGTCAGGAGTCTCTCCAGCACCTTAGCTGTATGATGAGGGGAGGGCCAGCAGGCACCTAAGGAGGTTCTAAATGACTGCTACAAGAACACAGGGCAGGCCTGCAGCTGGGATGAGGCACCAGTGCCAGCTAGTTACAGAGGAACTCTACGGTCAGACCGACACACACACACAGCCTGCAGCTCATACAATCACCTCACAGCTCGTCTAGCACATCGTCAACTCCATTGGTAAAGTTTGCAAAGGGACAGCTCAGCAATGGCAGTCACATGTTGGCTGATAAACTGCAGGGCGTTTGTTATCAGGTGAGAGTCACTGCACAAGCTCTGTAATAGAAAAAAAGGGTTACGTTAACTTTGTGAGTTCAACAGTAATCTTAAATTGTATTTTCTGTGAAGACCACAAGAGGGAGTCTTTTCCATCACTGTGTGTGGGAAAGCACACTGTACTGAGCCCTATCAGCCAGCAGCTGCCAAGATTGGTGACTTCATTGATGAGTCATAGTAACTTGTTGTAATTCATCTCCCTGGATACATCACAATAACAATATGTCAATCAATATTGTTAGAAGGATATTACAAGATTCTTATTTAAGCATATGAGATGTTGATTTCCATGACCTGGCTCTCACAGATCAACGTAAACCCACCAGAGGTCTGTCTACCTGTGCTTCAGGTGATGTGACACCTGTAGATGAGCCCTCCTTTCTATATGTAGATCTGGCTTCCCAGACAGAGAGAGAGAGCAGGGAAGCTTTATTTGACCTGCAGCTGGCTCACTTGGTCCTCATCATCACCTAATACTACTGGACTGGACTGGACTGGACTGCCAACACAGTGGATCTCTACTACACCCGCAGGCTTGCCCCTCTGTGTAAGTAATCTGTACTACATCTTATTATTGTTACATACGCAATTAATTTTGATGGGATTATTGTAGATATGTGCATGTTTTAGGGGGTTTTGAAAATGTGTTGTTATTGTACTGGTAAAATGCAATACATTTAGTTTACTATGACGTTTTCTATATTTGTTTTATCCAGTTTGAATGGAATGGTAATGATATAACATAGCATGGACTCTACAAGGTGTTGAAAGCGTTCCACAGGGATGCTGGCCCATGTTGACTCCAATGCTTCCCACAGTTGTGTCAAGTTGGCTGAATGTCCTTTGGGTGGTGGACCATCCTTGATACACACAGGAAACTGTTGAGCGTGAATAAACCAGCAGCACTGCAGTTCTTGACACAAACCGCTGAGCCTGGCACCTACTACTATACCCCATTCAAAGGCACTTCAATACATTTTGACCCTCTGAATGGCACACATACACAATCCATGTCTGAATTGCCTCAAGGCTAAAAAAAATCCTTCTTTAACCTGTCTCCTCCCCTTCATCTACACTGATTGAAGTGGTTTTAACAAGTGACATAAGGGATAATAAGGGATCATAGCTTTCACCTGGCTTCCCCTGGTCAGTCTAAGTCATGGAAAGAGCATGCATTTACATTCATATACACTACCGTTCAAAAGTTTGGGGTCACTTAGAAATGTCCTTGTTTTTGAAAGTAAAGCACATTTTTTGTCCATTAAAATAACATCAAATTGATCAGAAATACAGTGTAGACATTATTAATGTTGTAAATGACTATTGTAGCTGGAAACGGCAGATTTTTTATGGAATATCTACATAGGCGTACAGAGACCCATTATCATCAACCATCACTCCTGTGTTCCACTGGCAAGTTGTGTTAGCTAATCCAGGTTTATAATTTTAAAAGGCTAATTGATCATTAGAATACCCTTTTGCAATTATGTTAGCACAGCTGAAAACTTTTGTTCTGATTAAAGAAGCAATCAAACTGGCCTTCTTAGACTAGTTGAGTATCTGGAGCATCAGCATTTGTGGGTTCGATTACAGGCTCAAAAAAGTGGGCTTAAAAGGTGTTTTTGAGGGAACAGAAACTGCCTGACCTGAGACACTGGTGTCTGTAGTTGGAGAGATGTTTTGCTTGTACCAGGCCTTCAGATGTAGATTCCTGTAGAAACAAAATAGGTCAATCTTTGTATTAAATTCATTAGTTGAATATGTGGGGGCAAAGGACAGTCCTTTAGACAATACCCTTGCAATCATCAGAAAGGAGTTCTCCAGAAATGTTGATCACAGCCTTGTTCTGGTCCTGCTCCGTGTGGTTGGATAGTCTTGATTTCTTCCTCCCCCTCCGTGTTGGCCTCTTCCGCGTCCTCTCCCTCTCTTGTTGAGGAACCTGCGTGACTCCTCTTCCTGATCTAAAAAATCTTGGGAGGAGCTGGCCTCTGAGTGTCTGGGGTGATCCTCATCGTCACTGCTTGTAAAGTTGAAAGAAACAGATCTAGGCTTCCTTCTCTGCGGATGTGATTCTGAATTCTTGCGTGTTGGTTTTCTCAGGGCAAAGACCTTGTCATCTCTATAGTCTACTTCATCTCTTCTACTTCAAGTCCATAGTCGACTTCAAGTCCTTACACCATGGCAACCCTGCCTCCCTACAAACTATGGGTATTGATCTTATTCCAGCCTCTATTAGAAAAGGGGACCATCTTAAACAATTAAACCAAAAGAAAGTTTTTGGATTTACAAACTACAGGCCACTAAATACCCTGGTTTAAATAAAGATATGGATTTCTCACCCTTCCTGTAGGGTTGTGATAGGTCCATTTGCTGTCATCTAGTGGACATTTTGCTCAATTGCCCTCAGCTATGTTTAGACTGTTGTTGTTCATATTGTGCTGTGTTCTAGTGTACTATGGAATATATTGCTGTCTTATTCACACTTCTCCCAGTAATATTTAAGGTTAGAACTACCTTTCTAAGTGTCCTGATACTTCTATCTTGGAGTTGTATTTTTATGATAACATAGCTTCAGTATTTCACTTTTTAATGTGTATAGTATTGCTAACTAGGTGTGTCCAATCAATTTTGTAACCACTCCCTCTTCTAATTAGGGCTAATTGGAAAAGCTGTTCAAAAGAGGACATTGTATTATTTTGTTGTACTCCCTGACGAAGGCCATGCAGCCGAAACGCGTCGGATTTTTAAAAACGTTGTTTCTATTGAACAAGCCATACTAATAAAGGCATTTTAATTAATTATATGAAAAGTGAATTAATAAACATTTATTGGACTTTGCTAAATGGGCATCCAGGTATAAAAAAGAAAGTGCTGTTGGTGCTATATTGACACAGCACAGGTGAAATTGTATGTTTCCTAGTTCCAAGAAAACATTTACTGGAACCACAGATATATGACCAAGATAACAGCACAAATTCATCTTTATGTCAGTGTCAATACATTACCACACAGTCATTTAGACCCTTACAGTATATAAGCCTTTCAAGGTCATATGTACACAAGGGTCACGCTGTTATCCTATGCTATCCTATTCTATAGAGACTTCACATGTGCATGTTTCAGGTAGTCAAATATCCTTTGTCTGTTATTGTGTTAGTAGTCATCATCAGACATACGATGCACCCCCGCCACAATTCTCAAGCATGATCAAGAAGTCTGACAAACCTGTTTCAACGGTGCTCCCCTTTCTCATTGAAATGTAACCTTAACAACATCCTGTCAATAAATAACCAGCTCCAACCATAATATATCCATAAAGGCCCAGTAAAAACCAATGTTTAAAAAGAAAAGTAAATATAGTGTGCTTATTAATCTGTGATGTAACCCTTCTCGGTCCTTATCCATATATTGTTTATTACACTATGCTTATCTCTGTCTCAATAATGTCCTCCCATCCAGCTAACCCTTATGGGTTTACTGCAAGGATTACCATCTCTACTATTGCCTGGTACTAAGGATTAGGACTGAAACATGGAGGGGGCCAGTGTCTTCATCACTGTTCAGAAGGTCTACTACCCTTTGCTGTGCATTCTGGGGATCCCAGGTGTGTGTATATCCTATATTTTTTGTACTGTTTCCTAAATCTATATGTGTCTGTGAGATGTTTCAGAACTTGTTTTCATGAATACATTTCATAGATACATTTAAAAGGAAATGTCACTACTCCAAACAGGATGCCACTGCTTTTCATTTCTTCATCCTCCGCCAATCTCTTCAAGTTCTACATGATCTGCTTCCGTAACTGTGGGATGTCTGATACGGCCATCATCTACCTGAGCTGCCTGGGCCATCATTGGACACCTTCTACCTGGTGTCAAGATTACCAGGCTGACCTGCGTGGGGCTATCATCCTGGTCTCCCACCTGGCCTCCGTGCCCATTGGCTGGATCAACGTGATGGCGCTGAAGAATTTCACCATAGAGGGGAAGAATGTGACTCGTCCCCGGTGTCACTACAGGGACCATATCTAGTCTACCGTCCTGGTGTGGGTTACTACGTGTCGTGTAGGTGAGAAGGTGAGTGTAGCTGGTGCATGAAGTCAGGCGCAGGGGAGCAAAATGAGTGAGAAACGTACTTTACTCAAAAATAAAGGCATAAGGTAACAAATACACTTGAACAAATACAAACGGTAAATATTACGCACGGTTGAAAAACAGAACCCGTCGAAAAACCAGCCATCATGAACCTGAAATGAACATTGAAACAATCACGCACAAAAAACATGGGGGAAACAGAGGGTTAAATACTTGAACATGTAATTGGAGAATGAAAACCAGGTGTGTAGAAGACAAAACCAATGGAAAATGAAAGGTGGATCAGCGATGGCTAGAAGACCGGTGACTTTGACCTTTGTGGTGCTCAGTCTGCCGCGCTTCGTCGCCTACTGCATCCTGCACACCAAGTACAACCACGATTGGTTCGACAGGAATGACTACAAGAGAGAGACTGGACTGTGACTGGCGTGACTGGACTCCAACTAAAGCCTCTGTACCCGATGCTAAGGCGTTCTCAAATAAAACTCTCCATTTACTTGTGAATATGAAAAACTTTTTGAAATGCTTATTTTCTTGTTTTCTTTGCTGGATAACTTTAGAGTTATATAACTTGAGCTTTTTTCTATATTTTGTAAGAGTTTGTAGGATCGTTCTGTGTTTTTTTTGGTCTTTTCTTAGCAAAACAAGCTCATGAATGTTAAAAGCGTGTTCACTTTAATTGGCTGTACACTTTCCATGAATCAAGTGCCCTCATGTCTGTAGGTGTGCTTTTACTATGACAACTCACTCCACTTTAAATGACAAGGTTCACCATGACTGGTTGCAGAATTCCTGCTCTGTTTGGACAACAACCTGATTGGTGGACGTGAACTGCATGCCCCACATTATTTGCATAAATGGTGAAGGGGGACTCCCTTGCTTTGCTAGCACTGATCTCTTCCTCTAGACAAAAATTGTGGGAATGTTTCCTATTCGCTCCAGGGCAGATTTGCATATAGAGGGTGGAATACACGGCTCTGACACAGATAGGAGCCGGGGTCAGGTTTAACTGTTAAACTTGACCGTAAATGGCACCTGTGCTGTATGTTTTAACTTGTTTTCATTGCTTGAAGTCAGGAGAATTTTTACTTGTTTTCGTATTATTCTTTCACAGACACATTGCAGGTAAGTTAGTTGCTTGACTGGAGGATAAAGTTCACTTCCTTGGAACATACGTAATGTTTGGTCTGACTGGTTTCAGTTATGTATTATAGTGACTCTGGTTGCAGAATTGCCAAAGGACAGCTTTGAGTTCTGTAGTGATAAGGGCTTTTCATCGATCTGCTACATATCATTGCTTTCTGTTTTACCCGTAAAAGAGTTTGTTTCACTTGTGAATACAGTTTTTCTAAAAAGTGTTGCCAGGAATGTCATGTCATTCTGCTATCCACAGAGCTCAGCTTTCATTCCTGTTAAACCACATTTGTTTCTGTTTCCTTTTACAAAAAAATCTATCCCTCGTCCTGAGAGAAGAATGGACTCTTTCACAGGTACGCCATTGTCAAATACAGTACACACTACCACACCTATCGAAAAGGAAAGTTAACCTTACACTAAACTCACTCTTACTATATCACAATTTTTTTCCTGCTTTACTTCTCCTAAATGGCTTAAGCTGAATAACATTGTCTGTTGCTGTTGTTGTTTTTGTTGTCAGATTCCTGTCGTCACAGAAGTATTCCGGTGGAGACAGATGAGTCAATGACATCATCAACGCTGAACCTAGCATTGCCCTTGGACTGTGGGCAGTGCTCAGAACACAGAAAGAGGCCAAAGGAAGAGGCCTGGTTCGCCCCTGAGGTAACCGTCAATGACGTAGGCCAGGTGGAATACCCCAAGGACTCCTGGAGAACCCCTATGGAAGACCCTCTGGGTAACCTTCGACCCCAGCCCAGAGCCCACTCCCTGCATCAGAAAGACATGTCCCCACACACCCCTGACCCTGTCGACCTCAGGTTACACCCCTACAGAGAGAGGGCTCAGTGGACTGAGGATGAGGACTTCTCTTTCTCTGGGATTCTCCGGCGGGGAGCGGAGGGCTTCCCTGGTCCACCCAGCTGTCCTCGACCTCAGGACTGTTCCCTTGAAGGAGGAGAACCCTTGGAGGCCCCTCTTCCTCTCAGGTCTGACTTAAATGACATCCACTGTGTCCCTCCGAAATACCCAGCACACATGCCTCCTCAATGTAAGTAACGTGCTATATATGACAACTGCATTCATATAATTAAATAGAAAAGATATAGATAAATTAATCAAAATGATAATGGAGCTGGGTCATTCCACGAATAGAGTGCCTTTTGCGTCCCTTTGATATTTTAAGTGGAAATTATGTACTATTATTGAATTTTAAAGCTTTTTATACCACATGGACATTTTTATAAATAATATGAATAGAGACTTGCTAAAGTGCCAAAAAATGTCAAAGCATGTTATATTTAATGAACTGCCCTTCAATATAAACCACATGGACATTTTTAAAAATCTATAAAAATTTTTTTATATGAATAAAGACTTGCCGAAATGCCAAAAAATCCGAATTTTGAAAAGTCTGACTTTTTCTGACTGAGATTCTGAGATTTTAACCCACTTAACTCAAAATGTTCGCCATGTTGTCACCATCATTGTAAAGCTCTAGTTATTTTGTTGCTTTGATAAAGTCATTTCTGAAGATGATAATTTAGTTCATGTGATTTCTCCCTCATTTTAAGGTCAACCCTGTTATGGGAACTGAACTCTCATTTTAATATGTTGAAACTATTTCTTGTTTTATAATTTTTTCAAAATAAACATTGAACATCTAATAGTCAAATCAGTGTGAAGGCAGATGAGCTGGTTCTACTCTTTTTGGCCATTGGTGTTTTTGTGGATAAAAACTGTGAGTGTCAAGCATAACACGACAACCCCTGTTACCCATATATAGATCGGCTATAAATGTTTTAACGTTTTTTATTATATATATATATTTTTTAGCTCGCATTCTATTGCCCTTCCCTGTTGAAAACAACATGCTTCCATTCCTCCTGTCACAATGGGAGTTATGGCTGATTTAAGATAAAATTGTCACAGTCAACCCTGTTACTTTAACTGACACTTTTCTTAATTTGAATTCTTGAAATGGGAAAGCATGTTTTTACGAAGGGGAAAATTATGAGCTCTTTATCACAGCAAATAAAAATGAGGTGAAATAAAACTATTTTTTTTACAGAGTTACCCCACCTAAAAGGCACTATTTTTGTGGAAAGACCAAGCTATTTAACATTTTCTGGGAAGTAGGTGATGTTTTTGTTTAGGTTGTTGTTTATATTACTGTCTGAAATATAGCCTGGATGATCCACGTTCTATAATTCAGATAGTGATGATTTTAATTGGGAGCCCATCCAAGACAGGATGTTAAGAGCATGTCTTCTCACATCCCTCTACAGGCCCTGATCCTGTGCACGGCAGGTGTCCGAGACTGTACACATGTCAGAAACCCGTAAATCAAACCCGTCCCCTCTATAATCGTCATCATTATAACCATCTTCACCCTACGGAACCTCAGCGGGAGCTTCAGCAAGACCCACCATCCTGGTACACTAAATATCCCTATAGCCTACTGGTCTAACATCAGATTGTATCATTAGCCTAGATATCAAAACCAATTGGATTTCGCAAGTTCCTAGTACTGCTTTGTTTATAGTTTAATAGGCAAATGTCAACAGGCAAATGTTTGGTGGGGATCCAGTTTTAGCACTAATGTCTGCTGATGGGCATTACAATATACATATAATTCCTGTTTTATGAGTGTTTGGAGCAGACACCCAAATCTTCTATACTGTTTTCCTTTCTAGGACTCCCACGGCTCAAAACAGACTACATGGACAAGGAGCTCTAAAAGCCCCCAGTTTCAATCTTCCTCAGAGTGTGGCCCCTCCCAGAGAGTTGATGTCTGAGGTCAGTGTGGTGCCCTCTTACCCAGTGACCCCCGGCCAACCAGGTGGGGGAGGAACAGCTACACAGGAACTGAGGAAGACCATCAGTTTACCTGAGGAGTGCAGTAAGTGGATATCATTCTCCATCCTTCAGCAAAAACTTTATCCCCCCCAAAATTATATTAAAGATAATTTTTCATTAAACAGTGGATTTTCTGTGAATCAGAATGATTGTCTCACCTTATGGCCTTGGCTTGTAAGAGCTCAATATTAAGACTTAAAACAAAGTCTAACATCCACTAAAATGTAAATAGTTGTTTGAGTGCAATTAGCATTCATGTGGATGCCATGCTTGTCTGTTTGATTGCAGGGAATGTTTTTATTACGTATTCTGTGGACACAGCCAGTGAGATGTTTACCTTCGTGAAGTTTCTGATAGATCAGGGCTTTAAACCAGCTGTAAGTTTGCAAACTGTATTTTCCATTGTCTTTTATTCAGAAATTTCCCAATATTTTAAACACTATTTTTCATACATAACTTCTCTCTCTGGCAGATTGACATGTTTGATAATCCAGTCAGAAGAATGGACATCAACAAGTGGATGGACAGCTATTTAAAGGATGTAAGTCTAAGCGGTCAGCATTTTTAGAGCATAACATTGAGCTATATAATTATGAAACTATACAGAAAAAAATTAGTAACACTTTATTTAAAGGGTCAGTAATAAACCATTTATGAATCATTACTCCCACATTTGTAAATGTTAATAAACTAATTCTTCACAAATCTATATATATCCCATAAATATCCTGTGTTATGTGCTTATTCTTTTATCAGGTACTGCTGGAATGTCTACCATCTTTTTGTGAGAAATTACACTGGTCACTCAATGTATTTATAAAGCATAATTAGTGCTCACTTTAGATTAGGGGCTGCAAAAAACATGTTACTAACGATTAGCAAATGGTTTATAAATGTGGGAGTAATGATTAATAAATGGTGAACACCCACTTTATAAATGCCTGATGAATAGTTTATTACAGACCCTTAAAGAGATATTGCCAAAATCCCGAAGTAAGGCCATTTATCTACTTCTCCAGAGTCAGATAAACTTGTGGATACCATTTTTATGTCTCTGTGTCCAGTATGAAAGAAGTTACAGGTAGTTTCTCGAGACAATGCTAACTAGCGTTAGCGCAATGACTGAAAGTCATACTTCCAGTCATTGCGCTAACGCTAGTTAGCATTGGCTCGAGAAACTACCTCTAACTTCCTTCATTGGCCTCATTGCCAAAATCCTGAAGTATCCCTTTGAAAAGAAATCTTATCAAAAACTGAACTGACTATGAGATGCTGCGTTGCAGAAGTCAGTGCTGATCATCGTGGTCATCAGTCCTAAGTACAAGGCAGACGTGGAGGGATACGGGGAGGATGAGCATGGTCTCCACACTAAGTACATTCACACTCAGGTAGGCACTTATACATGCACGTGTAAGATTATATCAACTGAATGTGTGTAGCTACAGTCTTTTTTTAAATTATGGAGTCCCAAGATTAGGACAGTGAGACAAAAAGGTTCCTGGCCTTGGCCACAGCCCCTCCTTGTCATGATGTAGCATAGGTATAAAACACTGCTGTGTAATACAAAGGGAAACATATACTGTACCACAGCCATGTATAGTTTATGTACAGTATACATTTAATATGCAATGAAGACAATTCATAAAAGCATTAGGCGTTTATCTTTGAGCACCTTTTTCCATTTTAGATCCAGAATGAGTTCATCCAACAGCACTGCCTTAATTTCCGACTGGTACCCGTATTATTTCCCACTGCTACCAAGGTGAGTGGATAGTGAGATGTTTCCCCATAGGGATAGGATTCTATACTGTTGTTATATCCTGTTATATCCTCATGAGTCACTCACGCCGTGGTGTAATGTTTCCTATCCCATTCCTGTCTTCCAGAGACATGTCCCCGCCTGGCTCCAGAGTACCAGGATCTACCGCTGGCCCCAGGATACCCAAGACTTGGTTCTCCGTTTGCTAAGAGAGGAACGCTATATCGCCCCCTCTCTGGGGAAAGAGATGACCCTCTCTATACGGCCCCTCTGAGAACTGCTAAACTGATATAGACAGATTGTTTCTCTGGTACATAATTGACTTGGATGTTTCTATGGCAAATGATTATAGCCTTTTTTTGTACTCAACTGAAATGGTGTGTGGGCGGAGGCGTGTAGCTTAGCACAATTCTCAAATAACCACAAGGTGGCAGTATTTACTTTTTCACGTTTCAAGTCCTAAAAATGTGCTTGCTTGACATGTTAGGAGTTAATAGTTACGCCTGACATTGTGTGGTGACTGTGTGCCTAATATTATGTGATCTGAATATATATTTTAATGGGAAGTAATAATGGCCTGTTGACTGTGAGGTTGTTGAATTTACATGCCACACTTTTTTATATCGTTGCCTATACTACGTAGTTACTACTGTATTACCCAGAATAGCACCAAACCATGAGCAATGTAAAGGTCTCACACTTCTCTGGGTTATAGCAGATAAATAGAACAGGATGTAAAGGTGCTTTTAGGGGCCCCCTATTCATCCATGATTTAAGATCCACAGAGGGGCCACAGGAAGAATCTGTCACTAAAACATCAATCTTCTGCAACAGAGGGAGGGGCTGGGGTTCACACCTATTCTGCTCTTTACACTTGTATTTTATCTGTGGTGGTTTCATCTTCCTTTAATTAGCCAAACAAAACTATTTTCTGTCAATAATGGCAATCATACTCCCCTGTAAATAACAATAAAGTATTAAAATGGTTGGTACTGTATTTCTCTGTGTTATGAGACATATGTCTGCTATTCTCAAAAAACAGCCAGTTATATATATCACTATCAGCCTAATGCATTCATTAACCACGAGAGCTTAGTTTCCTGCACCCATAAATCAGTTGCTTGTATGATTGTTCCAATACTTGCACCACACTATACAAAGCCTTATCTGGCCAACCCAAAGCAACCACAGCGTTTGGGGAAGGGGGAGATGAGATACTCTCCTGCAGGTGGCTTGGTGTGTGAAACTGAGCCTGTCATCTTATCAGTGAGGTGAGTGATTGATTAACCTGGGCAAACGGGGCTGTGCCTCCAGATTAGAAGTGGAAATTCTCCAACCATCAACAAGAAAAAATATCCCTTCACAAGAGAGCTGTGTTAACTGTTGCATGTGAATACTTACCCAGAAATATATAGTTTAGTCAGCTGTAGGCTATCCCGGATTGTGATGCATATGCCTACCTCTCAGCAGAAAACTGCTATTAAACAGACTCACCTCATTTTCACCTGCGCTGATTGGTTTCCAGAGAAAGGGCCGAATCTCACTCAAGGTCAGAGCACACTCCCATTGACAGACGCTCCCACTCCATCCAGATGAAATGCTAATGGTACATTGTTCGTCATCAGGGACCCATTGAGTGTGGCTGTGTCCTCAGTCTGAGCCCGGTGTTTGGAGGGGTTTATGGGCCTTTCAGTGGAAGAGAAAAGAGTGGGCTCTGCCCATCCACAACTACAGCCTGGTTTATTATGGAAATCTAGAAGGAATTAAATTGACCAATGTGAAGCTTTAAAATTCTATGACAGGGCAGTAGAAAGAAAGTGCAAAAAAATATGCCTATAATTATAAAAATATTTTTTATGCAGTTGTGGCAAATATTGTTGTGTGCCACAATATTGTGTGGACTGACTGAAAGATTTTGTGGAATTTAGAACTATGTCCATTCTATTCTGTTTGTCTATCTTGTCTTGTGATAAATAAACATTATTTAGAACTAAGGTGAACAGGATGTAGGAACAAAATTCTATCCATATGGATGTAGGAATTATAGGGCCAAAATGGGATACATTTATCAAAATATGGTAATTGTACTGTGTAGTGAGGAACTTCTAGAAGTGTTCAAAGAAGGACATACTAGGAAGTGTGTTAGAGCCAATCACAGCACAGCGAACGTTAAAGTGATCCAATCATGCACGAGAGGAAAGGGTCTCGCCAGTGTCTTTTACGACTGCAAAGTTAGGTTACTTAGCATGTAAACATGCTTCGGGAACTTGTCTTGAGCCTTTATAGTAGTATGTGGAAGTTTTGTTCTATAAAAATGTAATTGCGAAAGTCATTGCAATCGAAATCAGTTAATTTCAAGAGCATTTTGTAAACGTTCATCATTGGAAGGCGTCATTTCTATGTGTTTCGTTTTTTAAATAGTTTAGATCAGTGGAGTAGTATAATTAATTATTCGAGGATGTTAAGTCATTGAGGAGATTCGATTTTCTGGCCCGCGTTACCCTGTTGGAGGGAGTTTGAATCGGGTCAAAGTGATTGCGTTGGTTTTGGAACGGTGCTTCGGTGCGTGAGCCAAGTGCCATTCAAAACTCATGGCGAAATTCTCTTAAAACCAAAGTGAGGTAGCCTGAGCTAGATTAACCACGTGGAGTAATGAGGAGTCTGTGTTTTCACATGCTAAAGTGATTGTTTTTTATAAAAACGCTTTATCTGCCGTCCCAGTAAAAAACAGTTTGAAAATTCAAACCTATATATATATTTTTTTAAATAGATCTTGTATGTTTCTGGACGATGCACCATGCTGATTTGTTAACACCATGACCGAGGGGCGCAGATTTACTGTTCTATTTGAGAAGGGCGTTCCTCCCTCGCCGCTTTTGCCCGCTCACGTCACGTGCCATATATCGGTGCACAGCGGCTCCGGTTAATAGAACGCCCTCATTATAAAACGGGTTGTTTGGATCCTGGATGCTGGTTGGTTGATAGCAGAGAGCTATAGCGCCACAATCTCCTCATTCTCTGGGTGATGCCTATTAACCGTGCCATTAGATTTATCAATGCGCATCCACTGTCCCATAGCCCAGCCATTCAATATTCACAACATTTCCCAACCAAATAGGAAGATTTAAAAATGCATAATACGATTTTGCCTTTCATACCCATGTCCCGCCTAAAGATTTGTAAACCAATTGAAAACCTAACTTCCACTTGCGCGCTTGTAAACGAACCAATGCCAATCGTGAAAATTAGGTGGTTCTAACAGCAAAATTTGGGACTGGATCTTGAGTCTTCTGACCCGTGTTGCTGCAGTGTGTCAGTAGCGAGCAGCTAACCAGTAGCGGCAGAGACTAGGGGAGGGTCTGGCGGGGAGGAATGGTGTTGCCTTTGGGTTAGTGTTGTGATCATATTACAGAGAAGAGGAAGCCTTGTCCGCAGTGCCACATTGGAAGCGCACATGAAACCACTGCAAGAACAGCCACACTTGATTCTCTTCTCAGGCGTTTTGTTTGCAAGCCAAATACGTGCAGTAAAATATTCTGTAACTCAACAATTGCCCATTTTTCCGGATGGATATGCCGTAGCAACACCCGGATTCGGCGAGTGGGGAGAAAGTGGTTTTGGTTTCGCTGGTTTAACTAGCTATGGCCGCTCGGACCAATGAAACGTCTCGTGGAAGCCCAGGATTGTGTTATTTTTGAAGGGACGGGTGGCAGCTAGTTTCAGCCCTGTAAATTCGGAGGATAGTGGACTATGTCAATAGTAACTGAATCACGGGGCACCTCCATTAGTTACGGTATGGTCCCCAGTAGCTGCAGCTCAGATTACTCTTCATAGTTTTTAGCCTGCAAAACTAGGTGGAATATGGGCAACTCCGCGGGCTGCCTCGATAAACAAACAAACGAGACTTTGGTTTATTGCTAGGTAGTTTGTGTACACAACTGATTCCCATTCGTCGGTTGCTACATTATTACGAAGACAATTTATTCTCATTCTGTTCCTAGATGTTGCCCCAGATCATAATTTAGCTAGCGTAGTTGATTGAATCCAGCACAGCAGTCATGTTTGCTGTCCGCATCGTCACCGCTGACTACTACCTTGCAAGTCCCCTCAAAGACTTGGACGTCTGTTATAACGAATTCAGAGAAAGTGACGTGAAGAAAGTACCAGTGGTTCGAATTTTCGGGGCAACACCAGCAGGTATGTTCATCTGGTTTTTAATATATGGTCATCCTCTGCTGCTTGGTACAGTACCGCCACGCGGTGCACGGATGTAACACACATTTACAAAAGCAACCCAATTCAAACTATAACAATACGGAAGCGGTCTTTTGAATGATGTTTAGTGAGGTGACACATTGTAACAAACCATACACCAACTCGCCACTGTTTCCAGCATGCAAGCGATGCTTTCACATAGTTGCTTTGTTTTCAGTCTCGTGTTCCATTTCAGGGCTGTGGACAGACAGACAGACCTTCACCACACCTACATCATCAGCATTTGGCACATAACCCACTTTACAATACCTTCAATAAAATAAATGAAGTATCTTTTCTGTGCCCAACAACCCGAGGAATGGTGCCACAGCAACTTGGAATCACAGCATGACAAAGTTTCTACAATGGAGGTGTGACTGTCTGTCTGATTAACTGGTTTCCTGCAGCACTCAACGGAAAAGTGGTTGTAATTTCGAGCCAAATATGGAGGACGGACGCGCTTTGCCCTCTGGTATGGCTTATGTATTGGAATCAGACCACACAAGGAAATATGTTCATGTGTGGGTCAGGGTGTCAATCAAATGATGTCTGTTAGCCCCTCACATTTTCATGTGGTGACCTCTGCATTGTAAAGGAGGCAGCTCTAACAGCTTGCAACCCCCCCCAAAAAAAGTGGACCCTATTTATCATATCTACACTCAGACAATGTCCCTGCATCTCTCACTGACCAGTTTCATTACAGCACTGTAGTGTAACAAGTGGATGTAGGTTGGGTTCACCGATGCCATGTAGACTTCTTTTGCCACTTATTTTTGTGTTGTGTTGCGTAATCTGTTGAATAATGTTAATTCTTTCTAACCTCCAGACGATTAGTCAACACGAGGTCACACTCCGAGAGGCAAGCACAGACAGCCTTAATTTTACACGTATTTCGTAGCTTTGTATTCTGCTGGAATGTGCTTGGGATATTGTTTTACCTCAAGGTATTGTGAGGCCATGGCATTCAATAACAATACAACAAGGCATCTGTTTTGGGATTAGCAGTGTGCATTGTTTTACAGTAACTCTCCTGCAGCTCCACTGTATTACTTGTGGCAAGCCTAAATCAGTGTTGGCTCAATATTTCCAATGTGCAATTGCGTCACAATATGGAATGCTTTGACTAGAAACACAAATCCTTTATTTCTCCATTTTGAATAGCTTTGCCGAAGTGCATTTTTAACACTAGACCAGCCGACGGCGTCATATTGACTAATTTACTTTTTAAAATTGCTTTTCCATTTTTTTTTGTCATGACTCCCGTCCTTGACTTTTCCTAAATAAGTCTGTATAACATACTGTCGTTGTTAGAATCTTAATATCACTAACATTTGTTATAAGCAGTTTTAAGAGGGCATGTCATCACCCCCTCCATCTGTCATTCACTGGCTGATGATGGCCCATTGAAACTTCACCTAAACTGTTTAATTAAATTTCACATGTGTAAATAATAGTCTAGCTTGGAATTTACACAGAGGCAGGGAAATGAAATGTCAAAAAGTGACCTTTTTAGCAGTTAAGCCGTTTTTATGTCTTTATAGGAGAGCAGATTCTGAACTTTTGAAAGCACCTAAAATATATTTTTCCTTATAGCATTACTGCGTTCCCCACGTTGACTCGCAACACTCAAAACGCAGTAATATATTTCAACTCGGAATGTGCCATTCTGTTCTTTTGAAATGCATTTTCTTAAATGCACAATGTTCCTTAAGACCTGCCCTAATAACAAACTAATAATGAATGATCTTTGTGATGGTGTTTATTTAATCAATTTTAACACTTGAATTGTGGTGGGGGTTTTTGTATTTTTTTTTTGTACATATAGCCTACAGTTACATTAACTAATGAAAATGCTATTTTGTTCTTTAAAATACATGTTATTTCATATTCTAATCAAGCAATAAGGCCAGAGGGGGTGTGGCGTATATGTCCAACGTGTAGTGCCTGGACACAGCCCTTAGCCGTGGTATATTGGCCATATACCACAAACCCCCGAGGTGCCTTATTGCTATTATAAACAGGTTACCACCGTAATTAGAACAGTAAACAATAGTTTTGCGTCCATACCTGTGGTATATTGTCTCGTATACCACGGTTTTCAGACAATCGGCATCCAGGGCTTGACCGACCCCTGGTTTATGT
Organism: Salvelinus alpinus; assembly: GCF_045679555.1. Lineage (NCBI taxonomy): Eukaryota > Metazoa > Chordata > Actinopteri > Salmoniformes > Salmonidae > Salvelinus > Salvelinus alpinus. The sequence continues at coordinate 35,530,128 of NC_092093.1, read as the reverse complement.
TACAGTACCTTCATAAACACAACCAAATGACTTGTTTTTGCACTAGTGTATATGAAATGTATAGATTTTTTAGACTGTTGACGTCCAAAAGATGCCAGGCTATTCTTTTTAACACCAGAAAAGCCTGGCATCTTTTGGACGTCAACAGTCTAAAAAATCTATGGAATCTAATCTATGGAAATGGGTCACACAGACACCCACACGAAGGTAATACACACATCAGTCTTGTATACATGCGTCAGGGCTGAGCTATAACACGTTGGCATGTCTCTATTTCTCCCTACACGCCAATAAATAGGCTAGTCTACATTTATCTGTAATGCTTTTAAAGCTGTCATGTAACCTAAACATTGATCTCATTCTATCGGAGTTGCTGGACTAAAAAGTAAGTCGTGTGTTTTGCTCGGCTGTGTGTGTGTTTACATGCGTGGCCCTTGTGTGACATGCACCTGGTGTTTCTCTAACCCCTCCCTGTCCTCTCCTGACACGAGCCATGTGCACAGAGCAGACACGAGAGACACACCATTCTGCCCTCTGTCACTCGACACCACACTTCCTGTTTTCACTTAGGCTGCTTGCTCTTCGTTGGCCAGCCCCTGAGGCCCAGTCCCGGCCCTAATAGAGCATGGTGTTCTAGTGGTGTGCTGCTGTCTGGTTGCACAGCACATGATGTAATGTACTCCTCTATAGGCCTTAGCTACCTGTCTACGTCCATCAGGGACCCATATGCATGACGGAAGGCTGGAGACGCTGATGTTGTTCGTTTCATGTCTTCTGTTGATTTTCAGCGCGCTCAATCTTTGCTCATTTAGGCCAAATGATAGTGTTTGGGTACAATATGCAGTGGTAATCAGTAATTCATTGCATATGTAAGAGGCCAGCAGCAGCCAGCTCGAGCAGCAACTGGCAGGCTTGATTGAAGTTTCCATGCATGGTAAATACAGAGTCTCTCCCACACTGCTGGGAGTTGCAGTTTGCTGCAGTCTTTGAGCTCTGGCAGCATTGATCCTGCTTGATGTCTAGCAAGGCTAGATTTACTAGATCCAGCAGGCATTCTCACTGCCTCAATGCCTGGGAGAGGCAGCCAGGAACTGTTTTTTTGGGTGTTTGTTTTGCTCGGCTGTGTGTTTGCGTGCCTGTGCACATGTTTGTGTGTGTGCAGGGGAGGGGAAACTTGCATGACCAATTGACCTGAATGAGGGGTCAAGCAGCGAACAGCGGCGAGGGATAAAACACGGGGCCTCCCTCTAACCCTCTCTCCTCCTGGCCCCTGCCTCCTTCCTCCCCCTTTACCTCTCACCAGGGGAACTCTAATGCCGTCTAAAGGAATTCCTCCTGGAACCATTAACAGGATAATGGGGGATTCAAAGACTGGGCGTCTCATTAGTCAAAAGGTCATTTTTCTTTTGATTTGCTACCTCCCTTTTTTATTTTTTGGACTCTTTAGCATTCTCAAGATGTAACCTTGGCCTGTGTTTCTTATTAGGCTACTTTAACATGGATATTGCTATCCACTTATTTCTCATGTTTTGTAGCCACATGGATGGCTGTCTTTTGTGGGCCTAGTCCCTTTACCCTCAGTTGAATCCATTCCCTTCCAGGCTCATTCCAATTTCGACTAGTTCTGATGCCAAAAAATAGCTGCCAGGGAGGAATGCCTTGCTCTGTGAGAGAGGAGTTTGCTGTGAATGCAGAGAGCAGCATGAACCCTGGCCCCTGATAATCCTGAGGCTGTGATGTTATTGTCACAAGACACTGGGGCCCCGGGTCTTTAAAAGCCCTTCCGTTGGGGGGTTTCCAGTGAAGACACGCCCCTCTCAGCCTGTCCAGGTCTCATTAACCATTAACAAAAGCCGGTCGTTCTTTTGTTTGTCATGCATTCCATCTCTTTGGGCCTTCCCTCCCTAGTACGTCAAGGTGGTCCAATCAGTGCCCCTCTCATGAGTAATGGGAGACAGTAATGGCACCTCGTCGTGTCTTTGTGGTTGTGAAGAAGCAGCTCCATGCCATGCCGTGTCTCTGTCATAGGGGCCTCACATCAAGCCAGGAATTCCAGGAGCGCTATCTGGTATCAAAGGGTTCCGCGGGCACATGATGGACTTTGAAAGCTTAGAAAACTCTCCTCCCCCCCATGCAACGGGTGTAAATCAGTGAAGTTGTTTTTGTCTGTTGAATTCTTTAATACTACAGGTGGCCTCTATAGAGGATTTACAGTGCATTAAAGCTGAAGAATGGGCCCCACCCCTTTCTCTGGGTGATGATGACGATCACCTGCTGCTGCTGCTTCTAGCCTGTGGCTGAACGGTTACTGGGGTTGGTAGGTTTATATCACAATGAACTTTCAATCTATAACTCTACTGTAGCCAATGCCTTTACCGCATAGCTGAGTTAGCCCTATAGCCTCTAACATAAAGCAGAACGGAATACCTTTAGTCTGTACTGTGGCCAAGGCGATATACCTTATAGCCTTTACCCCATAGCTGAGCTATAGACTACGTGCTTACTCTTAAAGGCGGCCGCATCCTTCAGTTCGGAGTGAGTGTGCTCGCATACTCCCTTAAAAGACCGTCGCTTGATAAATGAGAAAAAAGCGGCAATAGTACTTTTTGTCCATTTTTGAGACGCCCTAGCCAGTAACACACTTCCTCAAAATTGTCTGTCGTTAATTTTGACGTTTTTGCTGAGGAGATCTTAGTCGCGCAATTTTGCATCTAGCTAAGAGGTTTGGTGCAGTATATCTCAATGAAAAAATTTGCATGAAAACGAGTCGTCTCTCGTTGAATGACAACAAAGACTTTATTGAAGAATCCTTACTGTTGACCAATCACCGACGGAGGGGCGTAGATTCGGCTTGCCTCAATAAAAAAAATTGTGCCCGAACAGCCGAAAAAACCCTTACCGAAGTCCAAAACGAACAAAAAGGCCACAACGTCGTCATAATATATGCACAAACTCTTCTGAACTGTTTCAGCTGGGAAGCATGCGGACACCTCAAATCTTTAACCTGTAGCTGAACTGTTCTAGGCCTACCTTTTTAGTCTGGCCTGTTGCTGAACTGTTCTAGGCCTACCTTTTTAGTCTGGCCTGTAGCTGAACTGTTCTAGGCCTACCTTTTTTTAGTCTGGCCTGTGGCTGAACTGTTCTAGGCCTACCTTTTTAGTCTGGCCTGTGGCTGAACTGATCTAGGCCTACCTTTTTTAGTCTGGCCTGTGGCTGAACTGTTCTAGGCCTACCTTTTTATTCTGGCCTGTGGCTGAACTGTTCTAGGCCTACCTTTTTAGTCTGGCCTGTGGCTGAACTGTTCTAGGCCTACCTTTTTAGTCTGGCCTGTAGCTGAACTGTTCTAGGCCTACCTTTTTAGTCTGGCCTGTACATTTTTACATTTACATTTTAGTCATTTAGCAGACGCTCTTATCCAGAGCGACTTACAGTAGAGTGCATACATTTTATTACATTTTTACATACTGAGACAAGGATATCCCTACCGGCCAAGAGCAGACGCTCTTATCCAGAGCGACTTACAGTAGAGTGCATACATTTTATTACATTTTTTACATACTGAGACAAGGATATCCCTACCGGCTAGGTAGGGATAGCTGAACTGAACTGAACTGATCGAGGCCTACCTTTATAGTCTGGCCTGTGGCTGAACTGTTCTAGGCCTACCTTTTTAGTCTGGCCTGTGGCTGAACTGTGTGCCTTTTGTCTTGTATGAGGGGAGGTTTTTCCTGAGTGCTCTCTTTCTCTCGCTCTCAGATTGCTCTCTCAGCTACCTCTTCCTCTCTCTCTCTCCTGAGGTTTTTCTGTACAGTACACATATGCCCTTGCTGCAGCGCCTGGGTGATTGATGGCTTTAATAGCTCCCTCCGGTTCTACAGTGGCTTTTTGAATGCGTCGCCACTGCCGAGGGCAGAAATGTGGGGCTGCAGCACCAGTCATTGTCCCTGCCATCCTTTTCTGTCGCCCAGGTGGAGTTAGGTGACACCCTGGTCTATATACTGTAGGTCTGTAGTGTACCCACCTAGCCCTCAGACTTCACCGTAGACAGGTTTCAGTGAACAGAAAAGACAATCACAGCCTCACAGCAAAGCCTCTATTTCAGTTTGTCAATTGACTAAAGACTTACAGGGGAACATTTACGCTCATCTTTGCCAGGTGATTTGTTTCAGCTGAATTAATGGCAGAATTTTGTGGATCTGGTAGAAGGAGAAGGAAATGTCTGCAGTGCCTGAGTGAGATGGAACCTTGGTGGGGTGGCCACGTTGATATTTTTTGGCGGGCCGTATGTCTGTGTGATGGATGGTGGATTCATTAGCACAGGGGAGTTGAATGTGACCACACAGCCACTGTAGCCTGGCCTCTGGGCGGGCTCCCCTCAAGGTGGGCTCGGCTGAATCTGAGACGGTGCTGCAGACAGGCGTGTGTGTGTGTGTGTGTAGGACTATTATGTGCTGTCAGTCTTGATTGTTGTTGGGCTTTCTAGTTGCGGTCTCCTCTCCCTCAGGCCTCCGGCCATTGCCAAGGTCACTCCACCAGAGGGAGTCCAGGATCTCCCTGCCCCCTGGTCACTGGATGCCGCGTCACAAATTGCAGCCTATTCCCTTTTTATAGTGCACTACTTTGGACCAGGGAACCTGTATATAGGGAATAGGGTGCCATTTTGAAAGCAGAAACCAGCCACCTCTCCTCTCTGTTACTGGCACCTGTCTGAGGAGCTCCACCTTACTCCTGCAGGTGCCGCGCCATGCTTTGACGGTTCACCCAGCCAGCTCCGTGTGTGTTTTCATCTCCCACCTTCTGACAGGCCACTGCTGGATGGTTAATTGTCTGAGTGAGCAGCTTTTTTCTGCGCTGTTTGATTTTGGCCGGGTCTAATCAATAGGAGACATGCTGTGTTAATAACACACACAGAGGTGGAGGTGGCCAGCCGGGTCTACCGCTCGCTGCTGGTAAATACGTCTGCTGGCTGCAAATCCCACTGACAGACTGAGCCACAGACATACCTCCAGGCTGAGGGGAGGTTGACGTCACAGACAGACAGACACTCAGCCAGACGACAGACGGACGGACGGACGGACAGACCAGCCAAGCTCTCTCTCTACCACATCCGGGACTATAGCAGACATGGGACTCTGTCCTTAAACGCCTGCCCTAACCACATTATAGGCAGTACTAGGGGCGTGTGGGGATATCAGTGGGCTGCTGCTCTCATCAGTAGGCCTCGTATGTGTATTCGGTCAGCTTTTTACTGCTGCCTGCCAGTGAGGTAATGCGATTAGTCCCTGAGTGAAGCTGGGCTGGATTACTTGCGTTGGTCGCTAGCGTCAGGCCAGGAAATGCTTCCCTCCAACCCCCCCCCCCCCCCCCCCCCCCGGTACTTTATGAAATACGCCTGTGTTCTTCTCGTTTGATGTAGAGTGCTCAGTAACTGTGGGCTGTCTCCCTGCCAACGCTTGTGTTGGGATATTAAGTGGATTTGTGTTCTTTGAATGCAGGGAGTCCCTAAAAAGCAGGTACTGCCTGTGTGGTCCCACTCTGGTCCAGGGAGCCCAGTGTTGGCACGTGGAGTTTGGTCACTTTGGGTCGCTGCTGAGTGTTCCGACCCTTCCTCTTCTTCTCCGGGCTCTTTGTCCCTACGTTAGAGAACTGAGGGAGAGGGGCCCTGCTGGGGCCATTCAGGTGCTCTCTGTTCCCCAGGCCATTCACTGTTGTAGGAAAACTGTAGTGTTTCAGGCAGATTTTAAGATCCTATTTTTAAAGAAGCCTGGACTGGAATGCTTTGAACCTGTTATGCTGTGCCTTCAATCTGGATGTTGATAAAACACACAGACACACACACACACACACGCACGGATTAAATTCTTATCAGTAGGTCTTAGGTATCTGCCATTGGGGACGGAGAAGTAGGACTGCAGCTTTCTGTTTTGAAGCTGTAGCTACGACCGGAAAGCCCTGCTTTCTGAACACTCCATTCTACGCTCCCCTCCTGGTGAGGACCCGCATCTCAATTTGCTTGTGAAGACCAAACGGCATGTCTTGAGATCAATTTTTAATTCCACATTTCCACTGTACACAGTGTGTATGAAAGCAGGCTTATTAAAGGGGGATGGGGAATTCTGGCTGGCTCTAAAAATAGCCTGGCTTGTTTTTTTTTTAAAGGCAACCGAGCTTGCTTCTTTCTGTTCTGTCAGTGCTGGAGGAGCACAGTGAGGGGGGGCTACATGAAACACTGCGATTCTGGGTCGACCAGAACGTAGTCTTCTGCTGCTGCTGTCTTCATTTTTAGAAGAGTTTCATGCCTGCCCTCTTTATAAGAGGCATCCGTTTTTTTTCTTGAAGGGAAATGTCTAAACCCGTTCCCCACATCCCCTTTGTTCTCCTAGCTACCTTATTTTCCCTCACAGCACTATATCGGCTTCAATTTGGTTTCTGTGTGTGTGCATGTGTGTGTGTGTTAGAGGGAGGAAGGGAGTCTCGCTCGTCTAATGCACCAATCACGCCTCCCCAACGCTGTGTGATGTGTGGCACAGAGACATGCCGTGAATATCAAATTTCGACGTGCTGAAAATGGGCACGCAGACCTGTTAAGGGAAAATGTCCTGTTGTCTGGCTGTGTTTTTATCTTGACCGGGGCGTTTGGACACCGGCAGACACTGGAGCGTAAAAACAACGTTGGCGACAACTCAGATTTGAATGTTGATGGCTGTTGTCGGGGTACCTTGCTCTCTCTCTCTCCCTCCCCTTCCTTTAATTCTCTCTTATCTACCTGTCTCTCGCTGTCTCTCTCCCCTCTTTCTTTCTCCTCTCGCTCTCTTTTTCCTCTCTCTCTCTCCTCTCTTTCGCTCTCTCCTATCTTTCTTCTCACTCGCTTTCTCCTCCTCTCTTTCTCCTCACTCGCTTTCTCCTCTCCTCTCGCTCTCTCTTTCTCCTCTCGCTCTCTCTCTCTCGCTCTCTCTCTCTCGCTCTCTCTCTCTTTAACATTTTGATAGAGCTGGCTTCCGGCCATACTGATATTAGCCACAGTACTAGCCTACAGTAGATCATGTGCAACACTTGGTCTAGCTAGCACATTAGGCTGGAAACACAATAGCTTCATTTGATTCCATCTCTCACATTTTTAATATCTCAAGGGAAGACATTTGCATATTATATTATTTCGTAGGAAAGTTTAATTCAGATTCAGAAACCGCCGGTCTCCCTTTGTTCTGTTGACCGCCGTCGAACAAGGGTATCCATTTGTCATTATATTTAGAATTTCACAGTCACTCTCCAGTCCAGACTGCTTGGCAGTTTCTGACTAAATGAATATTTACGTTCTCTAACACTAAATGTGTGTGTCTTTGATAGCCTGGATCGGACTGCTTGTTAGTACAGAAGCGTCCAGGCCTAATGGTCAACCAGCAGCATGTGTGGTCAGACATACTGCATGATTGCGTGTCCACGGTGATGCTGTTCATTCCCTGACGTGTGTGTGTGTGTGTGTGTGTGTGTGTGTGTGTGTGTGTCGTAAGGCTAGTCTACACACTTCTGTCAGACTGGGAGCTGCAGACACAGAGGATACCCTACCCGCTGGTCACTCTTCTCTCTCTCTCCTCTCAGGGCTTTATTGGCATGGGAAACATGTTTACATTGCCAAAGCAAGTCAAGAAGATATTAAACAAAAGTGAAACAAAATTGAACAGTAAACATTACACTCACAGAAGTTCCACAAGAGCAAAGACATTTCAAATGTTACATTATGTGCAAATAGTTAAAGTGCAAAAGGGAAGATAAATAAACATAAATATAGGTTGTATTTACAATGGTGTTTGTTCTTCGCTGGTTGCCCTTGTGGCAACAGGTCACAAATCTTGCTGTTGTGATGGCACGCTGTGGTATTTCCCCCAATAGATATGGGAGTTTATTGAAATTGGGTTTGTTTTTGAATTCTTTGTGGGTCTGTGTAATCTGAGGGAAATATGTGTCTCTAATATGGTCATACATTTGGCAGGAGGTTAGGAAGTGCAGCTCAGTTTCCACCTCAGGCTGTGTGCGCACTGCCCACAAAATGTCTTCTCTTGAGGGCCAGGTCTACCTACGCCGGCCTTTCTCTCTCTCTTCTCCTCTACCTACTGTGCAATCCGTTCCTGCAGATCCAATTTCTCTCTCTCTTCCTAATTCCCCCCCCCTTTTTTGTTCCTTGTTCCACAGCTACTTTCTCTCTTCCAGTGTCAGAGACGACCTGTCCCTGCAGGTGTGATGTCACATTGTGTTCCTGTGTCCTGTTTAGGGGGGGGGGGGGACCCATGTCAGAATGTGACTAGGTCAGAGATGCATGTGGGACTGCAGCTGCCCTCCCTGTGCTCTACTCTGCCTGACCCTGTCAAGCTCACCCTGAGCCACAGTCACATACCTGAAGATGCAGGGAGAGAAGGCATTCCTTGACGCTGTTCATTCCCTGCCGTGTGTGTATGCACATGTACGTGTGTGTGTGTGTCGTCAGGCTAGTCTACACACTGCTGTCAGACTGAGAGCCGCAGACACGGAGGATACCCTGCCCGCTGGTCACAGTCTGTGGCGCTCTTCTCGCGCTCTTTCACTCTCCCTTCCTCTCTCGCTCGCTCGCTCTCTTGCGCTCTCTATCGCTCTCGCAATCGTTCTTTCTCTCGCGCTCTTCCCCTCTCCTTTGTCTTGTTCTTTCTCTCGCTCTTTCTCTCCCCGTGCTCTCCCTCTCCCCTCTCCCGTCTTCTGTTCCTTTGTTCTCCTCTACCTACTGTTCAATCAGTTCCTGCAGATCCAATTTCTCTCTCTTCCTAACCCCCCCCCCCCCCCCCACCTTCCTTTTTCCACAGCTACTCCCTCTCTTCCAGTGTCAGAGACGACCTGTCCCTGCAGGTGTCATGTCACATTGTGTTCCTGTGTCCTGTTTAGGGGGGGGGGGGGGACCCATGTCAGAATGTGACTAGGTCAGTGATGCGTGTGGGACTGGAGCTGGCCTTTACCCTCCCTGACCCTGTCAAGTTCATCGGCCTCTCACCCTGACACCCCTCCTTCAACACCCTGAGCCACGGTCACATACCTGAGCTCCAACACGGTGGAAAACATTAGTGAAGATGCAGGGAGAGAGAGAAGTCGGTGCTTTCTAATCTGACTGGACAGGTTGTTTGGATGTGTGGCCTCTGCCTCAGTGTTGGCATACTAGCATAGTGCACTTCACAGCCCCCTCTCGCCACTCCATCTCCTCCTCTTCCCCTCCTCCAGTTGTCGTCGCATCTACAGTGGGTTCTGTCCTGCCCTCAGGCTGTGCTGTTCTGGTCTGTCCTCCTCTGACGCTCCTCATCATTAAGCAGAGTGCTTGGGTCTGTGGTCAGACAGATGTGGCTTTGTGTCTGGACTATGTGGGAATGAAGCGTTCTTGAGTTCTTCAGCCTGCTAGTAATAGTCTTCCCCCTCTACTGTAGCTAGAGGGGGGGGGGGGGGGGGCTCAGAGGGCCACTGGTATTAGAGGACTGGACCACAATAACACACAGGGCGGCGAGGGAGCGAAGGTCACACCACAGAAACCACGTCCTGTTTCAGTCTGTTGTTCTCGGGACTGTGGTTCTGTGGGCTTGCGCGCGCCACTGCGATGGTCACCCACTGCAGTGGTAGTGAACCGGACTGTAGCCCCTCTCCGTCTCTCTTCCTCCTCCTCTCGCTACCGTTCTGTCATTCTATCCCGCTGATAAAGACACTCGCCGTGGAATGTTAGTCGCTTGGCCTCCTCACCTCACCTTCTCAGTGTTTGTATCTTATGGCTCACTTGCTGCCGTCGCTTCTTGAGGTGGTTGGACGTGCAGACTTTGATTGATTGAACATGTTTGTGTGAGCACAGCCAGAGCTGGCAGGACATCGATCGACAGGCTGCCGTCGCGCTAATCGCACAGGTCTGGCAGATACACACCCACACACACACATCCACACACACACACACACACCCTTCTAGCCCACCTGATTAATGCGACTGGTTGAGACAGGTGTGCCGTGGTGCAGGTGATGCTCATTGAAAGGTCATCGATTTGTCTATCTCACCACGTCTGACATTGGGCAGCTGTGCAGCGATGACTCGCCCTGGATAAAGAAGCGTCCGTACAGGCATGTTGCTACGGCGACGGGGGTCTTAGTGGTCCCAGCTGATGAACCTACTATCCTGCTTTTCCCCCGGTCATAGTGTTTCCTTCCCGCTGTGGGACATCTCTGACGGCTTGGCCGTATATTCCTGTCCCCCTCAGGGGGGTTGTTGTGGTGGTGTGTGTGTGTTTCCTCTGGAAATATGCGTATCAGTGGGGGAGAAGGTCACAGCAATTTTTATGGAGAAGGAATGACAAGCTCAGTCCTGGTGACTTTTTACTCCAAAATGAAATGAGCCCAATAACATATTGTTAAAATAGTTTGCTAAAATTATTTTAACGTATTGGACCATGCATATAGCTAGTGATTTGGGGGGGGGGGGGTGGATACTTACATATCGGGATATAATTCTTGACGATGTATCATTTTGACAATATCGCAATATTATTTTTGCGCTAGTTGGCTGTACCTGCACCAAAACTCCAGTATTTTTCCTTCATAGCTTGTTCTCCATCTTCTTTTTAAATAAGGGAGACCATTTGTTTTCAGCACTTTTATTTCCATGACTGTTCAAAATGTGTTTTCTCATGGCTCTGTCTTGTCCCTCTGCAGCAGACATATGGTGACATCGAATGGCAATAAAATCACAGTATCGAATCACAATACATATAGAACCGGGAGTATCTTAATACATATCATATCAGCACCAAAGTATCGTGATAATATCGTATTGTGAAGTCCCTGGCAATTCCCAGACCAACATATAGCCCATCCATATTATCAGGTATACCATAAGCAATTAGTATTATCACCTGTGGCCCAACTGATGCAGCATAGTGGCTATAAATAAATATAATTGAAGGACCGAGTTGCCTATCTGCATTTACCCTATTGGGCTAATCATTAGCTAGATCCCGACTGTGATCTTTTTTTTTTTTAACCCTTTTTTCTTCCCAATTGGTAGTTGCAGTCTTGTCTCATCGCTGCAACTCTCGTACGGACTCAGGAGATGCGAAGGTCGAGAGCCGTGCGTCCTCCGAAACACAACCCAACCAAGCTGCACTGCTTCTTGACACAATGCCCGCTTAACCCGGAAGCCAGCCGCACCAATATGTCGGAGGAAACGTATTGGTGCTGTGGCGCCCGGCCCGCCACAGGAGTCGCTAGTGCGCGATGGGACAAGGACATCCCTGCCGGCCAAACCCTCCTTTAACCCGGACGATGTTGGGCCAATTGTGGGTCTCCCGGTCGCAGCCGGCTGCAACATAGCCTGGACTCGAACCCAGAATCTCTAGTGGCATAGCTAGCTGCGATGAGGTGCCTTAGACCACTGCGCCACTCGGGAGGCCCCGAATGTGATCTTTTAACTAGTTAGCATCATATTGATGAATTTTATGTTCCAAAAAAATTGCATGAACACAGTGACTATAATGTAGGTATCTGTTAGGGTAACGTGGGGTATTCTGCCATCCGGGGTAAAACACCCCCTGTCTGTACTTCTCACAGAAAGCACTTCATGTCACCATTCTCCCCCGAACACTTTCCCTGGTTGCCACTCTTGCTCAACAACAAAAAACCTAATCTGTCTCATCACAATTGAAGTTACGCCCCCAAAAATGTATTTGAGGTAGGGTGGTGTTTTTTTTTTTACCCCAAGTTACCCTACAATAGACACGTGTTAAATTTAGCACCACTCTCCCCTATGCACTCAGGAAGAAAGTAGGAATAGAAAGCTGGATCTCCCTCTTTATAACGACGGCCATTTTTAAAAGGTCTCCCGTGATTGCACTGAGCGTCGTGTGCATCCAGAGCATGGATTGCTTGTCTGGATGCATGTTTCCCTCCCAATGGCACTCGCAACTGGAATACACCTTGAGAGGAATAGCCTGTTTCTCTCGCATAGAACACACAACAACAACAAGTCGACTAGGTAAATAGATATACTACTCTACTATGGGGTTATTTGTTTAATCTATTCATTGTTTAAATACAAAGTCAATGTGGACATCACTGTTCTCGATCTTCAAAATACTATTTTGTGTTCCGTATATATTTATTGCCTTAACGGCAATGATTTTTGCCGTGGTGCTGCGCCACAGCTAAATGACTGCAGCGCAAACACTGTTATGTGCGTGCGTGTGTGTGTGTGTGCCCCTGCTTTGACACACTAGAGGGCATGGAGGCCTGTGCTGTTAATCCGCTGTACCGGGATCATTAGTGCCCTCACACCGTCGCTGGATGAATGAACTGGGGCCTGTTATTGCCACTCGTATCCCACACCGGAGATGGATGATAGCGGAAGGGGGCCCTTGCTCACTGCCCAGCCACCTACATCTTCCACTAGGATGGATTCTCACAACGTAGGCCTATACCCATGAGGTCTGGAGAAGAATGTGCTGTTGTGACACACCTCAGTCAGAGACAAAATCAAACATGATATTGTATTCTGCTGTTTTTCGTGGGTGTGTGTGTGTGTTCCGCAGGTTCCCGCGTGAGGCTAGGTGGTTGGCCATCTGTTAAGACTCCTGCCTGGCACTGGTTGGCAGGGCCGTCTGGTCTGTTTGTTCCGCAACACGCTGAAGTGCCAGGGATGTCTTTACTGAACCCAGCAGGAGACCGCTTGTTCCAGTCTGGAGCTTCACAAAGACTTAGAGGTGTTTCATGCCTCAGTCAGGACTGTAGATAAGGGCTGTCTGGGAACGATCTAGGAATTCCCTTGCAGAGATTTCATAAAGACCTTTGGGCCTTTGTCTGCCTCAGGACTGGACTAGGTAAGGACTGTCTGGGGGTACAGGACATGGGAAGGAACGACTGGGAATGCTGTAGGAAATCGCTCGCTGAGAGCTGGTAATCGACGTCCAGTGACTTGTTTGTCCCACTCTGTGCTCAGGAGTCAGGCGGTCTGCCAGGACAGGCCTTGGCTGTGGAGAGGGAGAGGGAAAACACAGCGCAGTCACAGGGAGTATTCTGCTGTCTGCTCCAGGTTTGGCCCCCGGGACCACCACAGTCTCTCTCCCAGCATGAAGTCACCTCAGCCAGGGAGGCTTCTGGCTCCTAGCAATGACACAATGGAACCTGTGACACACTGAGAGGAAGGGAAGCATTTCAGGGCTACCAGCCTCTTACGCTGATTTCTATTGGAGGCCTGAGGACACAGCTGAAGACACTGGCCTGTGTTCGGAATCTGATCTGGATGCAGTCCGTGGTGAATACGCCTGGTTAAACCACTGTATAGGAGCTGCTCAGTGTTCAACGAATGGAGGACGAGGCATTACAGAACAGGGTGGTCAGTGAGTTCCTGGTTTTACCACGCTGTGGAATTTCAGGCAGGACCGGAGAGGTTTTTGTGTCGGTCGTGTCGGACTCCGATCTGGAGACGTGGCCAACTGTGTAAAGCAAAGAACAGGGAAGAGTGCAGAGCAGGAAGCTGCGGCAGTGTACTATTCTGAGTGAAAGAGGGTGAGGTGCCCATAAAGAAACGGACCTACCCTCACGCCTTTGTTTATTCTCTGTCGCTCTAAAGCAAAACAATTTGCATAGGCACTTTGAAGGATGGGTGATTGAAGGGACCCGGTGTGCATTATCGCTGTGCCTAAATTGCAGTGGTGTGTGTGTGAGATGGAGGGGGTTTGAGGAGGATGGTGTATGGGGAGGAGGGGGTGGCAGTGGGCGGGTATCCGGACAGAGGGTAGTTAATGAGCAGCATCATAACACACACGCACACAGTCACACGCACAGTACAGGCTATACAGTGGTGTATGAATGAAGCACAGGGCTAGGTAGAGCTGTAAATAGATCAACATGCTCATCTCCTTGCTCAGCAGCCCCTGTCTGTGTCCTCTCCACCTCTGCTCTGCTCATCAGCAGACTCGCTCCTCGCAGCCAGGCAAGGCCAAAAATAGCAGCACCCCGCCTCGATGTCTGCCTCTCTCCTCCTCCTCCTCCCTGAGTGTCTCTACCACACACACACACACACACACACACACACACACACACACACACACACACACACACACACAGGCACAGTGTGATCAGAGTCTCTCCACAGCATGGCAAACACACTGTTTACTCCTCCTGCATACCACCAAACACCACTTCATAAATTGCTGTGCTGGCAGCATTTCAATAGTCTCACCCAGGACTAGCATTAAGTAGTGTCTGCTAGAAGACCTGTACACCATACTGGCCAGTTATACTGGAAAAAAATATATAAACACAACATGGAAAGTGTTGGGCCCATGTTTCATGAGCTGATATGAAAGATCCAAGAAATGTTCGATGTGCACCAAAAGCTTATTTCCCTCACATTTTGTGCACACATTTGTTTATATCCCTGTTAGTGAGCATTTCTCCTTTGCCAAGATAATCGATCCACCGAACAGGTGTGGCATATCAAGAAACAGCATGATCATTACACAGGTGCACCTTGTGCTGGGGACAATAAAAGGCCACTGTAAAATGTACGTTTTTGTCACACAACACAATGCCACAGATGTCTCTAGTTTTGAGGGAGGGTGCACTTGGCATGCTGACTGCAGGAATGTCCACCTGAGCTGTTGCCAGAGAATTTAATTTCTCTACCATAAGCCGAATCGTTTTAGAGAATTTGGCAGTACGTCCAACCGGCCCCCTAACCGCATACCACTTGTGTGGGCGAGCGGTTTGCTGATGTCAACGTTGTGAACAGAGTGCCCCATGGTGGCGGTGGGGTTATGGTATGGGTGTGCATAAGTTAGATAACAAACACAATTGAATTTTTTCAATTTGAATGCACAGAGAAACCGCGACGAGATCCAGAAGCCCATTGTCTTACCATTCATCCACCGCCATCACCTCATGTTTCAGCATGATGATGCACGGCCCCATGTCACAAGGATCTGTACACAATTCCTGGAAGCTAAAAATGTCCCAGTCCATCAATGGCCTTGCATACTCACCAGACATGTCACCCATTGAGCATGTTTGGGATGCTCTGGAATGACACGTTTGACCGCGTGTTCCAGTTCCTGCCAATATCCAGCAACTGCGCACAGCCATTGAAGAGTGGGACAACATTCCACAGGCCACAATCAACAGCCTGATCATCTCTATGCAATGTCCTGCATGAGGGAAATGGTGGTCTGATCCATGCCTACTTTAAAAAAATAAATGTTTTAAGGTATCTGTGACCAACGGATGCATATCTGTAGTCCCAGTCATGTGAAATCCATCAATTTTTTTTAGGGCCTAATGCATTTATTTCATTTGACTGATTCCCTGAAATGAACTGTAACCCAGTAAAATCTTTGAAAATGTTGCATGCTGCTTTTTTATATTTTTGTTCAGTATAGTTTATAAAGCAGCGGCATACATTTCTCACCCCCCCCCCCCCCCGCCGCCGCCGCCACCAGCGGGTGACTGGAGTAAATCCCTCAGACTAGAGCGATGTGATTTAAAGTAGTCATTCATCTCTTTTCTTTCTCCTCTTCCCTTCACTGCAGTCTCTGTTCTCTCCCTCCTCCTCCTCAAACAAGTATTTTCCCCCTCTCTCTCTCGTGTCGTGGTGCAGGATGGCGTCTGTAGTGAACCCGCGGAACTGAACCGTCGCCGACACGCGGACACCCTCCCTCTCCCACGGGTGACTCCCATCTGCACGATGTAGACTAGAGACAGGCACGGCACATTGATATTCCTTCAACATATTCCCGTTTTTATTACCCTGAAGTCTAATGTAAAACGAGACCACCTCCCCCCCCGGCGTTTACTGTGATGTGTGTTAGAACGGCCGCGTGTCTGTGCGAGGAGTTATGACGCACCCGCCTGCATTTAAAACTCATTAGAAGGACGGGAAGATAAACGATGGCGCAGATCTTTGCTAAGCAAGCAGAAGCTTTATTGATCGACAGTATCTTCATGCGGCACCCATTAGTTTGTTCCTGCCATCCATCCCTTCTTCTCTCCGTACCATACAGGGCTATGGGAAGATGTCTGGTCAGTCAGGCCGCTGGTGGGTTGGGCTGTGAGGTTCTCTCTCTCTCTCTTTTTTTGTTGCAGGTGCTCTGGCAGGGATAGAGGGAAACCGTGACTCTTATGAAGCAGCATAATGGGTAGGGGGGTTAGATTTGATGATGCCAGGTGCGTCTCTTCCTCAGACTAACTTGCTATGCCTTTCCCTCTGATCGTTCTCGCTCTCATTCTTACTCCCTTTCGCTCGCTTTCATACTCCGTTTCGCTATTTCTTTCTCTCGCCCCCTCTTACACTTCTCTCGCTCGCTCTCTACCCCAACCCTCTTCTGTCGCTCCCTGGCATTGAGATGGACGATGCAGGAGGCTCTCGCCAGATGTTGAGATACCAGTGTTAGGTTTCCATGAACCTTTCGTCTCCCCGCTATCCTGCCCACAGTGTTAGGGACTCGGTACATGACCAGGCAGATATTATGTCCTCGACATGGGCTCAGGCTGTGTTAACGAGCCTCCACCACGGTGCTCAGTTCTGTTTTCTCAACTCATTAGAACATCTTGGCCTTATTCTCTTGTTACTGTAAAACCCAGTTGGTATTTTGTCCATAATCCACAGTCCCAATCCCTAACCAAGTTTTGTCCATGTTCTTTATTACTCTGGCCCAGAGGCAATAGCAGAGGGGATGTTCCCCCGTACAGACCCCCATCTAAGAGGGACTTGCCCTCCCCCTGCATCCCTCGCTCCCTCCCAGATTCCCCCTCACTCCGAAGCTACATTCATCTGTGGGTTGTGCCTCAGGGCCCAAATTGTACAGAGAGAAGGGTTCTATACAGCTCCACACTCTTGTTCTGTGTGACCCGGAGCTTCCTGCAATCAATCAGGTCCAGTCCAGCGAGAGCATGAATGGGTATTCATCAAGATGGAGGATCTGAGAGGCTAGTTGCGCCGCACACACGTGCATGCAAACTCTCACACACATACCCCCCCCCCCTGCACACACGGACACACAGGCTACTGCTGCTGCTCCATGCAGTGAGAGGGACTACTATAGACCTGTCTGTCTGTCTGTCTGTCTGTCTGTCTGTCTCTTCACAGACAGCAGCAGTGTACAGTAGCAGCTAGCAGGCAGCACTCTGACTGTAACTCTACAGTACTGACAGACTGGAGCTGCTGCTGTAATGCTGAGTCATTCAGACCCGCCGCCTGCTGCAGACCTGGAGGAGGAGAGGGAAGCATAGGAGAGGAGACGAGAGAGAATCATCGCTGCCTCCATGTTCCTTCCTGTAGATAGTTTCTATAGAGGACTCTAGTGCCCCGCTTTAGCATGGACAGCGCCATTGAGGACTTTCCCCATTTTTGAAGTAGTTAACTGGGTGGGAATTCCTATGGGTTAAGGAAGGATCACATCATTCCATCCTGGTCATCAGGAGGGATCAGCCAATGAATTATACTTGTGACCAAACATTCCAGAACTGCAGGTGGCAGTAATTCACAAACTTGGGCTTTATTGCTGTTCAAACAATGCACTCCTGGTGGCAGTGTGAACTCTTTCAGTTTGTTTCCCAACTCGTAGAAGAATAATAAAATGGACTACTTCAAAATTGAGATGTCCTCAATTGTGCTGACCATGCTCTAGCAGATGCCATAATGGGACGGCTGCAATGTTGCGTCCTCTATCTAACTCTATGATAGGGCCCTGTCTGCAGTAGCCCCACAGTCCCTTCTCCTGGTCTGGTTCTCCCTCCCATTAACAAATCAGGGAGCCCCGCTCGGTCAGGGGGGGCGGTCAGGAGCTGACGGGTGGCTGGGGACTACTCTCTACTCAGACAGGAAGAGAGAGAGAGAGAGAGAGAGAGCAGCCCTAGGGCCTAGACCTCAGTCAGTCACAACTCCCTCTTTCATTTCCTCTCTCTCCCTTAGTCTCTCTTACTCTCTCTCACTCTCTTTCTTACTCACTCAGTCTCTCTAAGAGACCGAGAGAGAATCTGTCTCTCTCTGTCTCTGTCTCTCTCTCTCTTGGTTTCTTAGAAAGAGAGACTATCTGCCTCTCTCTCTCTTTTTATCTCTCCCTCTCTCACTTTATTTTTCTTTCTCTGTGTCTCTCTCTCGCGCTCTCTCGTGCTCTCTCACGCTCTCTCTCGCGCTCTCTCTCTATCTCTATCTTTATTTCCTCTCGCTCCTTACCGGCCAGCTGCGTGGAAAGAATCACTTGTTTATATTTCCCCGCTGTCTGTCAGGGGCTTGTGCTGCTTGCCGGCTTCCGTTACCTAGCAACTGCAGTAGCAGCTTCACCAATGGCGTTGGCTGTGTGTGTCTGTGTGTCACGACTGTGTTCGCTAGCAAGGCACATACCACACACACACACACACACACACACACACACACACACACACACACACGCGTTCCCAACTGTACCTAGCCTACCTCACAGCTCCTTTTGTCTGCCCTCTCCGCCCTCGACTGGCTCCATGCCAGTCTACCTGTCTGTCTGTCTGTCCTTAGAGAAGACACACTCTGCCTAGTGCACTTTTCCTGCCTTGACTGTCTGTTTCTGTGGTGGTGAAAGGACTGGATGTCAGATGAGGCCGTTCTATGTCGACGTGAAGGGTTATTCATCGGTCTGGTCTGCTCGCCTCATTGAAACTGAAAGCAATTCACATGCTGCGTTGTTTGCCACTGTCGTCTGTAAGGGGTTTCCCTGGAGAGCTGCTTTCTCTTGGTCGCTGTCTTGTTTGCCCTCACCCACCTCACGATGACATAACCCTATCTGTTTCTTTGTATATTTTGACCACTTCCCGTGTCACCCGCTGCATGGTTGTAGAGATATGCAGGATGTTGTTTTTGCGTAGGCTGTGTTTTCTGCAGAAATACTCCATGCCACGGGTTCAGATTGAACAATTGGGCCCAGGGAACTGCGGACTGCTGCGGCTATGCACTTGACAGCATCTGTCACGCAGCGGGCAGGACCAGGCTGGGGGAGACTACAGTGCCAAAGCCCCCCCCCCCCAAAATAGAACTCCATTACCCACAACAACCCCTCCCCCGCCCCTCCTCAATTCCCCTACAAATGGTGATATTAAGGGACCGTGTGGCGTTCTCTGTGTGGGTGCGTGAGCACATGCGCAGGTTTCCTAGCGGACAGATGGGGCTGACGTGTGGGAGAGGAGAGGCTCTGTACTGCCTCCTCCTGCTGTCAGTCCTTCCGTCTCATCTGGTTTGCATGGTCTCTAGTCCCCGTCCCACAGCCACATGGTCCCTATTCAGAGTAGGATGGTATCGTATTACGTATCTGATATTAGGCCTGGAATAGCCCACACCTGAACAGGACTACCAGTCAGACAGTGAGGTCTAGATGGCTTGGCTTCCTTTTTAGTTCTGTCACACACAGAATATTTATTTATTTATTTACGCAAACTACACGACTTCATGATGACCTCATTCCACATCAGTCGCCCCCCCCCCGTCTCCCTCCCTCATGGAGACAGTCCCCCGTCTACTATCCAGTTGGTTAGTAATGACGGGCTTGACATTGTGGTGGCGTGCACTCATGATTCAAGGCTCCTTTTACAGACCTTTGTTGTTTTTCATCAGTCTGTCTGAGCAGGGCTTGGATGGCTGCATTTCTCTTCCCGCGGTTGGAAAGTGTGTACGAGCTATTTTACTGGACCCCCCCCCCCCCCTCCTCCTCTCTTCCTTCCCTCAGTAGAGAGGCCAATCTGTCTCCATTGTGTGCATGTCTAGTATTAATAGTATCTTAGTAAAATCAGTCATGTCACTGGCAGACTACGTCACCGGCTGTGAATATGTTGTTTAAAGTCGGCCCGCTTTTGCTTTTTGGTAAATTAACTATGAGTCTGACTACTACTTGAATTTAGTTTTATATCGCTGTATAATGCCGAGTGGCTTTGTGTTTTGACTCTGTGCCAGTTTCACATTTGTTCCTATGGGTTGAGGTAACCAACTTTTTGTTGAGTTTGACACAGTAGCTCTGCCACATGAACACACACCCTCTGTCTGAAGGACCAGGCGGACCAACGCGAACGGCCATCATATCGCCTCTGACCACATAACGTTGTTTGTTCATTTCCCGACGATTCTACACGGTGAATGAAGGATTAGCCTACCACTGTCTCAACCAGACTCTCTCTCTCTCCTCTCTCTCTCAGGTCAGAAGACCTGTCTCCACCTCCATGGCATCTTCCCCTACCTCTATGTGCCCTACGATGGCTACGGGCAGCAGGCAGAGAGCTACCTGCGTCAGGTGGCCTTCAGCATCGACAGGGCCCTCAATGTGTCCATGGGAAACCCCTCCTCCAGCACACAGCACGTCTTCAAGGTGGCACTGGTCTCCGGCATGTAAGTCTCCGCTCCCTCTCTTTTAGCTAGATCACTGTTCCTTAGTAGGGTCACTCAGTACACGGCGGAGGCTCTTTCTCAATTTGGTTTTCCTCCCATCCTGTTTCCTCGCCTCCTTCATCAAACCTCATTGGAGGAGATGACCCAAGGTTCCTCCCCTAGGGCATTCTCCTCCTATGGGTTTTGAGTAGGAGGCGAGGAGAGAAGACACGAGGAATCAAAAGACACATTGAGAATGGGGCAGAGTCTGAAGGCTCACATGTTCATGTTAGAAGGAGAATGGTAGGTGAAGTCTGTATTGTGTTGTTTTCCCAAGAGGTTCTTCTGACTGTGTTCCCCCCCACAGGCCTTTTTATGGATACCATGCCATGGAGAGGAAGTTTATGAAGATCTATCTGTACAATCCTCAGATGGTCAAAAGGTGAGGAGCATGTTCTACTGTTTTTGCCTTAGCTTGCATTTCTCACCAGTCGGTTGACCTGTAATAGCCTATATGTTAACATTCGCAATGTGTTTCTGTTGTTAGAGAGGGCTATGCTCTCTGTCTGTAGGCTAGCCTGTGTGGACATGACTATGATGCTCATTCTGCTGATATTGATCGGCCCGCTTATGTAGTACAGAGCTCTCGCGGTGTGTGTGTGTGTGTTTTAGACAGTGTGTGTGCGTTCAGACGGAGAGACAGAGCGACTGCGCGAGAGACAAAGCGAGTACGTGTCTGTTTTGTGTGAGAGAGAGTGTGTGTGTGTGTGCGTGCACACCGGCTGTTATTTAGCTGCTGAAGCTATCAGTCACTGTGAGTGGAGTCGTGCTACTGCACTGATTCCGAGAGACGGGACAGAGGAGAGAGCGAGCGAGAGACACTGAGGGAGGAGAGAGCGAGAGACACTGAGGGAGGAGAGAGCGAGAGACACTGAGGGAGGAGAGCGAGAGACACTGAGGGAGGAGAGCGAGAGACACTGAGGGAGGAGAGCGAGAGACACTGAGGGAGGAGAGCGAGAGACACTGAGGGAGGAGAGAGAGAGAGCGAGAGACACTGAGGGAGGAGAGAGAGAGAGCGAGAGACACCGAGGGAGGAGAGAGAGAGAGCGAGAGACACTGAGGGAGGAGAGAGAGAGAGCGAGAGACACTGAGGGAGGAGAGAGAGAGACACTGAGGGAGGAGAGAGAGAGACACTGAGGGAGGAGAGAGAGAGAGCGAGAGACACTGAGGGAGGAGAGAGAGAGCGAGAGACACTGAGGGAGGAGAGAGAGAGCGAGAGACACTGAGGGAGGAGAGAGAGAGAGACACTGAGGGAGGAGAGAGAGAGCGACACTGAGGGAGGAGAGAGAGAGCGAGAGACACTGAGGGAGGAGAGAGAGAGCGAGAGACACTGAGGGAGGAGAGAGCGAGAGACACTGAGGGAGGAGAGAGCGAGAGACACTGAGGGAGGAGAGAGAGAGAGACACGAGAGACACTGAGGGAGGAGAGAGAGAGAGACACTGAGGGAGGAGAGAGCGAGCGAGAGACACTGAGGGAGGAGAGAGAGTCTAACTGGCACACTGTCTGCTCCCAGCCTGACTGACTGTTATGAGCCTCTGTCTTGTTCCAGATCAATCACTGAATCAATCAACTCTCTCCGCTCTGACCTTTAAAGGGGAACTGTCACTGTGGCCTACATTATTATTATGGATATAGGACCAGCCAAAAGACTGGCGGGAAGTTTCAAGTTTGAAAAGTAAAATTGCGCGTTGTCACAGTTTCTTTCCAGCGACTAGAACTAGGTGAATGCGTTTTTGAATGAAAGCATATCAACTCTGGAATGAAAGCCTCTCTGACTCAATCTTTTTGGAACACATAGCGTTTTCTGGATGCAAAGTATATCTAGGAATAGCGTACAATAACGTACATCTAATATATAAAACTGTGTGTGTGTGGTTCCAGGGTGTGTGAGCTGTTACAAGGAGGCGCTGTGATGAACAAGCACTACCAGCCCCACGAGGCCCACATCCCCTACCTGCTGCAGCTGTTCATCGACTACAACCTGTACGGCATGAACCTGATCAACCTGGGAGCCGTCAAGTTCCGACGGAGGCAGCCGCGCAGAGGTAAGGGACGGCCAGGAGTAGGCTGCTTAGGAACCTTGTCACAAACCTGGGACCTGGCTGAGTGGTGTTGCGGGACACCTTTTTCTCTTTTTCTGTTGCCTGTTAGGTGTTGCTGAGGGGTGCGCAGTATGCCCAGTCGTAACGGTCCAGAGCTATGACTGGGGGGTGGGGGGGGGGGGTGTAAGAGAGGAAGAGCTGCCATGCTTTGTCGTGATGTATTTGTGTTCTTTACGATGGCCTTGAGATGCTTCGGGCAGCCGCTGCAGTTCTTGTTCTCTTTCTATCTCACACACACACACAAACCTTATCCTCCTAATGCATCCTGGTCAGTGTGTAATTTCCTAAAGAGTGGCTAGCAGATAACACACCCTTGCTTTACAAAGACCTGACAGGCTTTCCATAAATAAAAGTTTAAAAAAAGGTGGACTTCTTCAAAGATGACACCTCACCAACACACAGAAAAGCTTAGAGCGTAAGAAAAGAGTGCGGGAGAAGACTGGAAGCAATGGGGTGTGTGGCAGACTAGAGGAATAACTAGCATTCTGGAACACTGCAAGTCTGTTGAGCATACCTAACAAAAAGTGATGGCACACAGAAGATCCAGAATAGAACACTAGACCGACAACCCCACCCCCCTTCCCGTCTGTCACCCGATCCAGGAGCCTGAAGCACATTCTTGGTACTGCTGCTGCGCACCTGTTTTTTCACCTGAGTTGGATAAACACCCAGCCATCAATCTAGAGAAATGAACAGTAAAGGCTTGAATATGGATGTGTTTACTTGTGACCTGTTGAACTCAGGCTGTTGATTGAACTTGCACTGTACACAGCTGTTTAGTATTAATATTACGTTCCACATCGCCTCTGCCAACCAGAACAAAACCACAGACCGCTAGCCAAGCTGGGACAATCGATATCTCGATTGAGGGCCGTGGCGGTCAGGTTTCCTCCCGTCATCCCAGGACGTGAACCTTTGACTCACGAGGCCACTCGCAGTAGCAGGGCGAGAGTGGTAGAACAGGGGGAAGTTTCACAGTGGGATTGGAGGAGCAGGAAGGTTTCCCTCAGATCTGAGGGTTGAACTTGGCCTTGGCTTCACACTCGTCTACGCCTGATGGTTGGGAATAAAGCGGTAGATTGGCCATTTTCTGTTTGATCTTGACTAAGGCTTACTGAGCTCTAATCCCGGGCCGCGCTGAGCCGATATGGGACAGGTATCTCCGCTCTGCAGTTGTCTTCATGCCTGAGCGAGTCTCCTGGGCGTAGAGGAGGCAGAACCCAGCATGACACCACCACGCATGGAAGGGTTAATGAATAGGCCAGGAAACCCCCCCCCCCCTCCCCCTGCTTCAGATGAACAGGTTCTTAACAATGTTCACGCAACACTCTCCCCAGACAAAGAGAGGGCCACTTCCTGGATTTTGACGCAATCAATGGAAAATGGGTTGCAAAGAACCAAAAATTACAAAGGGACTAAAACTCTGCGATAATGTACACCTGTTTATATTCTTCTTTGTACAACACCTAGTTGAAAGGGAGTTTGTAATCTGGGATCAAGTGAAGACGATGACAAAAGACCTGGGATTTTAGAAAGCTGTGTAGATCCAAATAAATTGGAAATACTGAGCTGGTATGCTTTTCTTTTTGCATTTTGCTGTATGTTGAAGACAATGTCTGCAGACTGGTTTACCCCCCCCCCTCAAAAAAAAAAGAAATCATCAGATTGGCTTCCAACACATGATTCACATGTTTTTGTGTGTCTGTGTGCACGTGTCTCTTAAACAGAGGGATTTCCCCCAGATCGCCAGGGCTGCAGCAGCATTCCAGGCACCAGCCCCTTGAAGAGCCCCTGTACCTCTAAACTGAGTGACAGTACGCTGGGAGGCATGTTTGTCCGCTGGGAGGAGGATGCCATAGCCTGGTGAGCCACGCCAGCACAGACCGGCTCCAATTACATGTTGTGTGCCAATGCAGCGTTGTGTTTTTAGGTCTTGTCTGTACATTTCTTTCCGTGTAGGATTTAGTGTGTAATGTGTATCCATGGTGTGTGCTCACCTTTTGCTCTCTCGCTCGCCCAATCTGCATTATCTCCTTCTCTCTTTCTCCATTTCTCTCTACCCCCCCCCCCCTCTCTTGCTCACTCTCTGATGCAGTTCCCTGGTCTTGGAGGATGTGGAGAAACAGAGCACATGTGAGCTGGAAGTGGATGCTGTGGCTGTAGACATCCTCAACCGTCTGGAGATAGAGAGTAAGGACGGCGAGAAACTGGGAAACAATGTCTTTTAGTCATATATAAAACCGCCAGTCAGACATTCCGACAGACGCATGAGGAGAGACTGAGGGGACGGGTTGGTTAATGACTCCACTGCTCTGACTATGCAGCACAGTCGAGGAATGAAGGCTTTTCCTCGTCAAACCTTGGATGCGTCTCAAATGGCAACCTATTCCCTATGTAGTGCACTACTATGTAGAGCCCTATAGGAGCCCTATATAGGGTTCCATTTGGGACCCCTGCCTATGTAAGCCAGATGAGCGATGGAGGCCTTCTCCAGATCAAACAGTCTGTCCCGCACCCCACTGCCAGGCTCCTGCTCTCCAGCACATCAGAGCGTTAGATCAGTGACCACCCGGGCCAAAACAAACACTGTCCACTCACCCTGTCTCTCTGTAGTCTCGTCTGCCTCAGACCTTCTGTGGGGGAGAGAGGGAGAGCGAAACAGGGGGTGTAGGATGGAAGACTGGAAGAGCAGATTGAACTGGGAACATAAAGCAAAAATAGAACGTTCTGTTAAACATGCGTGAATATGCATCTGCCATTGGAATGTGTTCCCAGACCTCATAGTATCTCAATCCAGTATGAACTATTTCTACAGTCTTTCTGCTATTCATGATAAATGTTAGGAACAGAATGACACAGCAGAATCAAAGTGTTTGGTTGTGTTTTAGATTAGCTGTGCTCAGAATACGGAGTGTGGAAAACACACACACACACACACACCATTATCTGGCAGAAAGGGGGTCACGCCAGGGCAGTCCACATATGTGCCTTCAGCAAGTAGATTTTCCATCTGCCCAAAAAACAGACATACAAACTCACTGTTGAAATGGTTTGAGGAATGATTCTGATTTCGAGCGCTTGTCCAGTTTTGAGTGGTTAGTGGTGATCTGAGCTCTTTAACTTTGTGTGCGTCAATGTACTCTTTGAAACAAAGGCCCTCATTCAACCAACTGTAGATGGGAAATGCAGAGGCCCTCATTCAACCGACTGATCTATGCCGACACTGTGTGTGTGTGTGCAGATCAGATTGGCAGCAACCCTGGCCTGCAGGCCATCTGGGAGGATGAGAAGCAGAGACGACGCGAGAAGAACCAGTCATCTCAGATGGAGACCCCACAGTCACAGGGTGAGTGAACCAGTCATCTCAGTGACCCCACAGTCACAGGGTGAGTGAACCAGTAATCTCAGTGACCCCACAGTCACAGGGTGAGTGACTGACAGCTATATACCTCCTCTCAGCCCATTCCTCCATTAGTCAACACCACAGTTAAACGTCCAGCAGGTCTACCTACATGCGTGTCGGCTGAATATAAAGGTGACTGACAAAATAATGGTAACACAAACCTAGTGTCCTAATAGCGAGTTGGGCCACCACGAGCCAGAACGGCTTCAATGCACCTTGGCATAGATTCTACAAGTGTCTGTTGGAGGGATGCGACACAATCCTTACACAAGAAATTCCAGAATTTGGTGTTTTGTTGGTGGTGGTGGAAAAAACGCTGTCTCAGGCGCCGCTCCAGAATCTCTCATAAGTGTTAAATTGGGTTGAGATCTGGTGACTGAGACGGCCATGACATATGGTTTACATCGTTTTCATGCTCGTCGAACCATTCAGTGACCAGGATAGAAATGCTTCACCATAGGTTGAAGGCGATCACTCAAAATGGCTGTGTATTTATTGGCGTTTGCCTTTTTCTCTAAGGGGTTGAGTTGACCTAAACCAGGGGTTTCCAACAGGTAGATCGCGAGCTACCGGTAGATCGCAGCCCGCTTATGAGTAGCTAGCCAATCAATTCTGAACGTACATGCATTTTTCCATCACAAACTGTCATAAACATAAAGCTCCCAGTTGATATCGAATCAAAAGCCATATTGACATTTTCCCACCTCTGGTTAGCCACTATTAGCTTAAAAAGCCAAATGTAACACGATATCTGCTAACTAATTTCCAGCAATATTGCCCGTCTGTCTGTCTGTTTGGACCGTGCTTTTGTCTATCACGCCGTATGTAGCCAGTTAGCGTTGCTAATGACCACGTCTTTTGGGTAGAGTAAACAGAGACTTTCCACCAAAACCTTCTCAATTAAATGTTAACTGCAAAGTAGGCTGTTTGCATGGCTGTTTGTTTCATTTGGGTGGCTGTTGTTTTGCAAAAAGGGGAATTCCAGTTTTTCCTGGCTTACATTTCTTTCTTCTGATGTGATTTAAGCATTGACTCAGAACATCGATTTTTGTTGTTTCTCTATGAATATTTGTTATATTTACAGAGAAATCTGAATATAATTTTATGGGGCTGGTCATGCCAAATAATGTTTATTAACCATTATTTTTACCAGGTATATTGACAGAAAACACATCTCTTGTACACCAAAGACCCGGGGAAGGGTTGCAGGGTAGAGAAGAGAACAAAAATGAGTCGCTCGGGTTATGTTTTTTAAAGTAGCTCTCATGCTAGAAAAGGCTGGCGACCCCTGACCTAAACCATGCCAGGAAAATACACCCCACACCATAACATAGCCGCCAAAACCCTCATCTACTCAACTGTTTTTGTTATTTTTGCTGTTACCTGTAAGTCAATGCCAGTGGAGGCTGCTGTGGGGAGGACGGCGCATAATAATGGCTGGACTGGAGCAAATGGAATGGCATCCAACGCGTGGAAACCATCTGTTTGATGTTCTTGATACCATTCCACCTATTCCCCTCCAGCCATTACCACGAGCCCGTCCTCCCCAATAAAGGTGCCATCAATCTCCAGTGGTCTATGCCCCATATTATGTGCCATCTGCTTGTTGGAACATGCATCGACCAGGTAATAAATAATCTAGGCTCGTCTCTGTCACGATTCATGCGTATCTGAGTCTGACTGCTGTCCCGTGTGCATCACACATACATCAACGTGTAATAATTTAACCTCTGCCTGCGTTTTGGTGCTCCTCCAGATCGTGGGTTTGTCGCCTCGACGGAGAGCGAGAGGGCCTTCATGCAGAGATTCAAGGAGATCCTGAAGGAAAATGAGTTTGACGTGTAAGTAACAACTTTCCCCCCCAAGCTTGCCGTCTTTAAGCGTGGGAATGGCTCACCACAAGAGTTTCCCGTAGTCTTTAGGGTAACTTGACTGTTAGTCATCGTTGGACAAACAGTTGCTCAACATTGCGTAAGTGGATAGCTGTGCTTTGTTTGGTTTGGGAAGTTGAGAGGGGGCGGCAGGGGTGGTCTTTGAGAGTAAACATCTGCTGCTTTCAAGACAAGATGTCTACCGCCGGAGAACACATAAGTTGCGTTTAGAGAGAATCTACATCTGGTCTGTCTTTCATTCTTTATGTTAAAACGGCTACTTATTTTCCCCATGCCTTTTTGGTTAGTGTATTACTGTCTTTGTCTCTATGAGATGATGACTGCATGCCTCTTCCTGGTTCATCTCAACACTGTCAGTTGCTGGGCCATAGAGGATGGAGGGAGGGGGATAGTCCAGGGTTGATGGGGTCATTGCTGTCTAATATCCCAGGGCTCTCCCTGTTCCCCCTCCTTGCCGAGCAGAAAGAATTTCCTGTTATAAATAAAAGTACAGTTGGCCCGGTGTGTGCTGTTACATCAGGTCCAGATGGCTCCTACTCACAAAGCTAAGTTGATACCAATGGGTAGAAAGCGGGAGGAAAGTGAAATGGCTCTATCAAAGGCCAGGCCAGTATGGGAGCAGTTTGGGCTCTGGCACAGGGACCCGTTTCCTCTCACGTGATGGAGCTGTGGCTTGGCAGCACTGTGACACACACACACACACACACATTCCCAGATCACAACTCTCACTGGTTGGCTGGCGTGCTCTCGCATGTATACACATTGTCTTTGATTTGACTCTCTCTCGCTCTCTCTCTCTGCCTGTCTCTGTCTGTCTATTGTACATCTAAAGGTGTCCACTACTCTCTTAGGTACTTTTTTAAAGCTATTATTTAGTTGCTCGCTCTCGCTCTCTCTCTCTCTCTCTCTCTCTCTCTGATTGTTACCACAGACAGACAGGCAGGCTGTACTGTAGTAAGTACAGACGAGCAGAGTTTGCGGAGGGGAGGAGGCGGAGTTGGGAGCTGAAATGTTTTAATCGCTGCAGGAATCTCCTGGCACCTGCTGGGCTCCCTCGTTTAGCCACCAAAGTCATTAGCAACGAGACTAATTAACACCAGATCGAGACAGTCGTGAGCACAGAGGCCCGTCTCTGGAGCCCCTCTGCACTCCTTCATCCGCCCCACGATAAGAAATGAGACATACAGAATAGAATATTCAATAAATAAAAATAATTGGGGGGGGGGGGGGGGGTGAGATAGGGAACTACTACCTGCATTGGTTGTTCTACCTTTTGTGTTCCACCTTGCATATTTTTCAATATTTCGTTGAGTTGATAAGTAGTGAGTTGCTAAGCAATGCAGGGGTGCAGCACGGGACAAAGCGGATGGCAGAGCCTGATAGGGAGAGGCATCTGGAGGAGAGCCCAAAAGTACTGCTGGCCACCTGCCAGCTTTCCATTCATACCTCCTCCTACACACACTCCCTCTTCTCTTTCTCTCTATCCCACACTCTTCTCTCTCTCACTCGTTCTCCCTCTCGCACGCACGCACACACTGCAGCCATATCTCCTGATTAAGACAATAAGGATTGCTAATCAAACATGACTGCTGCAGCGCTTGGTCTCAGGGACCTCGTCTATGACAAGTAATAACCTTAGCAACAGTCTCCCTTTTGAACGGTCTTATCCCTCTTTTTTTAAATAGGACTCAGTCTGGGTCTGTGGATGACGCGGCAGAGGAGCAGGATCCATCCCCAGCTGAACTGTCTCTACACCCTGATGTCCTGACCCCAGAGCTGCTGCAGTGTACACCAGCCAACCTGGTGGCGGCGCATAGAGACTCCCAGACAGGTGAGCAAGGCGTCTCCGTCTGCCCACTGGCCCTCTGCCAGTCTAGACACCAAGGGGGATGTGACGTTAACTTTGCTCCCAATTCTCCCAACCGACTGGCCCTATGCTAGACTAGACAGTAAGGGGGGTGTGACGTCAACATTCCTCCCAATTATCCCAACCGACTGGCCCTCTGCTAGACTGTCTGTCTGAATGCCAGAGAAGGTGGATCGACATTCGTCCAAATGATATCCTATCACTGCTACTGTGACTGAATTTCAAGTGTGACACAGTGTTGATCTACATTAGCCTAATCTGCTCGCTCAGTCTGCCAAGTCTCCCGTAGGACCAGTGGAAATGCTAGGGAAGCAAGGCGACTGGCACACACGGAGACAGAATGGAGTACGGCCGGGCCTCATGCTGAACCACTCGCTGTGGCTGTGTCCCAAATGACACCCTATTCCCTGTATAGTGTATGACTTTTGACCAGGGCCCATAGGGTTCCGGTCAAAAGTAGTGCCCTGTGTAGGGAATAGGGTGCCATTTGGGACACGTACACTCTGTTTGTCAGTAATGATAACCTTCTCTCCCTCTCTCCCGCCACTCAGACACTAAAAGGAGCCGTGGTAAAGACCAGGAAGAGGCCATTGTGGACGAGGAGGCCATTCTGAGTCTGTTGGAGAGCAGTCAGACCTTTCTCCCCCTCTCCCAGAAATCCAACCACTCACCCATACTAGGTAGGCAAACACACTGTACTGTGTTCATCGGATATATGGAGAACAGCTTATCCTACTGCTCTTATGTCATTTTAGTTTTTTGAAAAATCTGCTTTTAATCAACGTATTGTTTATATAGCATCGCCAATGGCAGTTTTTAAACTCTGGGACCTAGTTATAACTCCAGGCCAAAAGCAGAGCATCCAAGTCTGGAGATGAGTGACCTCCAAGGAATTCCTGTGTGTTACAGACAGCAGCCAGGACCATGCCATGGTGAACCTGCTGGCAGGCCTGGAGGATGATGGGTATCGGGCGGCCCCTATGAGGCAGAACTCCCAGCATTCCCTGCCCGGGGGAGGGAGCGCTCACTACAACAGTGACGAGGAGGAGGAGGGGCCAGAGCTAGAGAAGGAGGAGGCAGAACTCAGTCTGCTGATGTCACAGAGATGGGACAGCGACCTTCCAGAACAGTCTTCTAGACGGAGGTGACTGATTTCTTATTTTCTTTCTTTACCTTGTACGTCTTTGCCTTGCTCAATATTAACTTATTAATTATGAGTTCAATATTAACTCAATAAAAACACCTAATTACATAATTCTCTTGTTTCTTGTGTTGTCACTGAATTCACAATGTTAAACAGTAAACACTTTTGGCAGTCAGATGAAGGTCACCTGCGGTGAGCCTTGACTAAATAGTTTAAGCGACGCCTCATTGTTAAATCAATGTGTCTTATCTCCCTCCGTAGACCTGGTGTGAAGGAGGCAGAAGAGAGCTTTAGTGACGAGCCCCAGGACTCGTCAGATGAGGAGATGGAATGGAGTGGGAACAACTCTCTTTTTGCCAACCTGTCCATTCCTCAGCTGGATGGTGCTGCGGATGAGAACAGTGGTGAGTGATAAGAACGTAATATAGATGATAAACTGCAGCTAACACATCGACGACACATCTCATTGACTCCTGCCTTACATTCCTGTCACTGTATTGAGATGTTATGTCTCCTCTCCTGTTATATTTCCTCTTTAGATTCATCGGTAACGGACAAAGGCTCCAGGACCCACTCGTCCCTCACCGTCACCGATAAGATCCTGGGGAAGAGGAACCCCTTTCCTGGGGAGACAGTCCACCTGGAGCCCCCGTCTTCAGCCAAGATCCTCCTAGACCGCAAACACCCGGAGCACCGGCAAGCCCTCTCACAGGACACAGAGGAACCAGCTGATAAGCACTTCCTCTCCCTCAGCCAAGACAGTCATGAGTGTTCCACAGGGTTCAAGGTGAATAAAGAGATACCTTACATCCAGCCGGTCAAACACCCCATTCCCTGCAACATCGCCAACCAGGCCGAGGTCTCTCAGATCTGTGTGGACAAAATGGACGTAGTTCGGCCTCTGTACACCTACGAGAAGAAGACGATGGCTCTGGATGAGTCGGATCTGGACGTCTTTCCGTTCGGCAACGGGAAAATCACCCAGAGCAGGAAGAAGTACAGCAGCATCAAGAATGTGGAGAAGAATCGCCTGTCCATCCTGCAGAACCACAGGAGCTTCTCCCTGTGTTACTCTGAGCTGAGGAACTGCCCCAGCAAGACAGAGCTAGAGCTGGGTCAGAAAGACTGTAAAAGCCCCATACCGAGGAACAGTATAAACCCAGCCCCCTGCCCCATAGAAGAGGACGAGCTCATTGCCTCGAGGGAGGGTGAGATGGGCCGAGGCAGCGAGGAGGGGGACATGGGCGAGCTGAAGATCCGGTACGAGGACTATCAGGAGAACAAGACTGAGAGGACCATAGTAGCCCAGCAGGAGGCACACTACAAGTTCTTCCCCAGTGTCATTCTCTCCAACTGCCTTACCAGGCCCGCCAAGAAGGTGGTGGGCAACAAGTTGACCGACGGCTGCGCTAAGCTAGAGCAGGCAGAGCCACGCAGGTCCAGGCTAAAGCTGGGCAAGAGGAGGTCGGCTGCAGCAGCCCAGAAAGCTAAAGCGAATGCTGGGGAAAGCCTAGCCTCTGACAGCCAAGTGGGCATGGCCTTAACGTCCATCATGCCTGCCTGTCCTAAGAGCACGGACACAGTGGCAAAGTCAGTCATAGAGGAGACTGGACCCACAGCACCACTCCCAGAATCGCCTGCTCCTGCCCATTCCCCTGCCCTGGCCCCTTCCCCTCTACCAGCCCCTGTCTTGTCCCCTACACCGGCCCCAGTCCCTGCCAGTCCCACTGAGGCGTCTGTGGAGGCCAGGTTGGCCCCACTGCCTGAGCTCCCTGCTAAAGTGACCGGCACCAAAGCCTCAGGTCTGCCTGGCAGCAAGTACACCCTGAGGGCCAAGCGCAAGATGAGCTACGACAGCAGCGAGGACGGGGAACACTCGGGCACCTCTCGCGTGAAACACCCTCTGGCCCTCCGAGACAACTACGTCCGCTTCAAAGACAACTATATCCTCAGCACGCAGGAACTCAAGTACCAGAAACGACGGAAGATGTCCAGAAAGGAACCAAGGGAGCCACCCATCATCATCAAATACATCATCATCAACAGGTTCAAGGGTCAGAAGAACATGTTGGTGAAGATGGCCAAGGTGAGTGCTGAGGAGCAGCGGGTGGTGCTCACACCAGACAAACTGAAGACGTACACTAAAATGGCCCCTCTCAAGACCTTCTGGCCTAAGGTTCTAGAGTCTTGTGCAGTCAAGTTTCCTCTAAGTGAGCCCAAGGCTAATAAGAAACAGCCCAAACGAAAGGTTAAGGTCAACACCACCACCACTAAGAAAACGGTCAGTGGCCCACCCAAACCTCGAGTCAGACTCAGGCAGGGGGGTGAGAGGCCTAGAAGGACTAAAGGCCTTAGGAAAGCCTCGACTCGGCCCTCTCTGCCATGCCCGCGGCCATGTTACTGTGAACTGGCCAATGACCACGCCACTGAGTACTCTGATGTGATGGTGGAGTTGGGTTATCTGTCTGAGAGATCCCCTAGCCCCACTGATTCAACCCCGCCCCGGTGTTGGTCGCCCAGTGACCCCCTTATGGAAGCCATGTCCTCTGATGGGTTGATGAACCCATTAAATGATCCCTGTCTCAGTTCTGTGTGTCAGGAAACCCCCCCAGAGTCCTTAGGCCGAGGTGTGCGGAACCGAAGCCGGACTGCTAAACCTAGCAGCCCAAGAAGACGGACTAAGTCTGCTAATAAGCTTTCGGCGGAAGTCAAAAAGGAGAGTGCCACGAGAAGGAAAAGTAGTACTGGGACTCCACGGAGGAGAAAGAAAGATCTAGAAACAGTTGATGGGACTAGTGTGGGTGGTGACTCTACTAACACCACCACAAGAACGCGAAGGCCTCGTAGGAAGAAGCAGGCTGAAGAGGCTGAACAGCCCCCTGTAAAAAGCAGAGACTGTGACAGTTCCCAGCTCCTCTTCCCAGAGGATGTGTTGCCTCCTACTGAATCCTCTTCAAAGGCCGTACCACCCTTTCAG
Source organism: Salvelinus alpinus (assembly GCF_045679555.1). Taxonomy (NCBI): domain Eukaryota; kingdom Metazoa; phylum Chordata; class Actinopteri; order Salmoniformes; family Salmonidae; genus Salvelinus; species Salvelinus alpinus. The sequence continues at coordinate 35,496,318 of NC_092093.1, read as the reverse complement.
CAGTCAGCTAACAAAACCAGCCAGATCATTGACGGCTCCCATGGGGTCACTGGCTCTAAATCCCTGTCCCAGTTCATTGAACCAAAGTCCGAGGACTATGAGACCTCCATCATGGAGGTGAACCAAAGTTTTGCTCTCAAACTCTTCCAAACGCATCCAGGCCAACTGCAGGGTTGTGCTGTGAAGGCAGAAACTACAGTTGATGAGTGCACACCCCCTCAGGTGAAATCCCCCATGGTGGGGAAGAGTAAGGGCGCCCCCAAATCAGGGTCCCCCCACTCAGGCCTTAGGAACGGGGAGGCCCTACCTGAGGATACCTCTGGCCTGGCTGTTCTGAAGAAGCTCCTGCAGAAGAGGCAGCAGAGAGGTGGTCAGTGTCTCCCAACCCAGACAGTGGGCACAGAGATCTCCTCCTCCACTACAACACAGCCCCCTGGCCCCACACCAGACCCTGCTGCAGCCAAGCCACCAAGAGCCAGGAAAACTCCATCAGCCACCCCACGGAAACCCCGGGTCTCAAGAACTACAACTCCCAAGGAGAAGAAGCCCAGAAGCAGGAAGGGTAAGGCGAACTCTCAGCCGGAGTTACCTGTGAAGCAGGAGCCACCTATGTCAGACGACAGCCCAGTGTTCCTGTCAGACCCAGGCCTGGACAGCTGCTACTCCATAGAGGACAGCCTCTCCCCAGAGCTCCCACACAACTACAACTTCGACATCAACGCTATCGGCATTGGCAGCCAGACAGAGTTCTCCAGCCTGTACATGGGCAGCCAGTTTGTTCTGACCGACAAGAATCTGCCTCAGAAGTTCCTGAGTGACATCACCCAGGAGGCCATCCCTGCGCTGGCGCTGAGCATTGAGAAGAGGCCTGATAGGCTGTCTGGGTCTGGGGAGGCGCTCCAACGAAGCTTGTCTGGACCTCTGAGTCCTGACCTCTTTGACAAGCCAGAAAACGGTGAATCTGTCTCCAACCATTTATCTTCTCTGGATTCCGAGAGGTTACTGAGGAGCAGAGAGTGGGGAACGTCCCTGGGCAAACTCCACGGCCTCAGCCACTTCCAGGGCTTTCACTGTGAGAGGAAAGAGCTGCTGTTCTCTGCCTTCGACCCCGTCTTACCGCTGCCTTTGAGCTCTGCGTCTTTCGCAGACAATGAAGGATCACCGACCGGGGACTTACTGGAGGGGAATGATGCTTTGACGTCGACCACGGCCAGTAGTTCTCCGCGCTCGGTTAACTCTATATCCCAGGTGAAGACCAGCAGCCAGCTCCTCAGGGGGACAGGGGGGGGAGCCCACATCCTCAAGCCCCTCATGTCCCCTCCCAACCGGGAAGAGATCCTCACCACCCTCCTGGACCTGGAGATGTCTGAGGCCACCTTTCAGGAACCCTTCTGCAGCAACCCCTCAGATGCCCCAGGGAAACCCAGGTAATATGCGATTAGAGCTTAGTGGTCTTATTTGATTTGATTTACTTTTTAAAGCACTTTATGACAACTACTGATGTGTAAAATACTTAATACATTTGATTGATTGATTCAAGGGTTAAACGCTACACACAATATATGTCTGTGACTAAGGATGTGGTGAGGCATAATGTTGTACGTCATTCAATAATTTTATCTTCTCCAGGGAGGTTGGTGGACGTAAGTTGACGGTGGAGACCAGGTTGGCCAAGGAGCTGGCTGAGTTCAACGGGGACCTATCCCTGGAGGGGCTACACTTCTGGAAGACAGCCTTCTCCGCCATGACCCGGCCCGGCTCCTCTCACACCCTGGGAGCAGAAGCCACCAGAGACCAGGCCCAGCTCAGCCCCTCTTCAGCCGGGGACCAGAAGGTCATCCTGCTGCCCTGTAGGAGCGCCCCCAGCCGCGAGCGCGTCCAGCTATGGCTGGAGGCCAGGAAACAGTACGAGCATCTGCAGAGGGGCAGGAGAGACATGGGAGCACTGGAGAGGGGAAGGTTAGAACAGATAAGAGAAGAGCAGCAAACGGACAGGACTGAACAGCCCACTCTGCTCCATTGTCCAGCATTGAAGGAAGAGGAGGGGTTTGAGAAGCCCTCCGATATCAGGACTCAGAGGGACAATCTCTCTCTACATATATCACCTGTTGAGGGGGTGGAAACTCAGGACAGCCCCAGAGGAGTGAAGCCTGTATCAGAAATGAACACCAGAGACCCTGAGGAGGAGTACTATGGTAAATCCATCTCTCCAGACTCACCAGACCTGCCGCCCTGGCAGCAGCCCACGCAGCCCAGCCCCTCGGGACTAGATGGAGTAGAGGGGGAGAGAAGAGGATCAGATCTAGGGTCACCCTTGTCCCCCAGGCTCTGCACCTCCCCAGAGAGGAGCGAGGAGAAGCACTTCCTCAGTCCCTCTCCCTTGCCTTCCACGAAGAGCCGGGGGGACAGGGAGAGGACCAGCCCCCACCTTCAGCTCCACAGCACCCCAGTCCTCAGGAGACGCAGATGCAGGGGCGAGTCTGAACCTGTGTGCAGCACCCCTTTGACTGAAGGTAAGCCCCATCATTCTCCGGCCGCAGGCCGTCAGCACCTATCACTCTTCATCCTGCCTCTGCCGCTAACACTAACTCCGACCGTGGGAAATGGCATTAGCGATAGCATCCGCTGTCCTTCCCGCCGTAAGCTTTCCTTTACTCCAACTTTCTTTCTTACCTCTGTGTGAAATTTTTATGGCTGCTATTAATGACTGCATAATTGACTAATCAAGCGTACCGGAATTGTTAATCTGTCACAGTCATTTATTGAATTAGCTTTAATAGGAGGAAGCCGCCTGCATGCGGTTGTTTTGTCCTCTGGAATGTCATTATGCGTCGAACCAGCACCCTGAACTCATTTTGGGGTTTCTGTTCAATCCCAGACGCGGAGTCCCCATCTCAGAGACTGCAGCACAGGAGAGGGGAACACACAGACACCCTGAGGAGAGTGCTACTGACCACACAGATGAAGGTCAGGACAAACACAGAGAATTTAAGCTCCTGTTCTTTTTAGGCCATTCACTCCAAAAATAACTATTTTTTTTACATGTTGGCCTCTATACATTAATGAGCTGTGTATGGTTTCAGAATATTGATGAAGAGCATCAGACAAGTAAATAGCCCAAGACACGTTACAGATTTAGCTTTGATCATTTGAATCCGTCGCCTTTACTTTATCTGCCCGGATACACCGTTCTCCCTTTTTAACGTTATGTGAACGTGCTTTCCTCTCTTTCTCCGTCCCCAGAACCAGTTTGCTGCTTTGAACGTTACAAAGAAAGACAACTCTCAGATCGAGGGCCCCAGCATCAGCAACTCGTACGGCTTCAAAGTCAGCATGCAGAACCTCCAGGACGCTAAAGCCCTGCACGAGGTGACACACACACACACACACACACACACACACACACACACACACACACACACACACACACACACACACACACCGTAGTGGTACAGAAGGAATGTGACATGCTTTTCCTTTTCATCTGTAGGTGCAGCACCTGACGTTGATGAGCATGGAGCTTCACGCGCGAACCCGGCGGGACCTGGAACCCGACCCCGAGTTTGACCCCATATGTGCCTTATTCTACTGCTTCAGCTCTGACGCACCTTTACCTGACTCAGACAAGACGCAGCTGACTGGGGCCATCGTGGTGGACAAGGACTGCCAGGACAGTGGCCAAGGTGATGGGTCACTCCCTCAGTCCCTCCCGCCATGCTGTGGATGGATGGACCACACTTGTCTGAACTGGCTTCAAATATTGCCATTGTGTACACGGTCATTGTGCTTGGATCTGAAAGAACAGCGTTTTGTGTGTGTGTGTGTGTGTGTGTGTGTGTGTGTCCTCCCAGGTGTCAGAGGAACAGCACCCCTGCTGGTCAGATCCGGGGTCTCAGGACTGCAGGTCACCTACGCTGTGGATGAGAAGCAGCTGTTCCAGGAAGTTGTCACAATCATGAGGAGGTACCGTATTGGCTCCTGTGGTTTTGACCTTGGTCCTTACATTGCGAAAAAGGAGAACTGAAGCACACCAGTGGCTTTGTTGGACACCTGATCGGTTGTTAAATATTTCGCTGGGTGTTCATGTTCCCGAGGCTGACAGCGCATATGCAAATTCACTGTTTTTGATTTAAATGTATGTTATACATATTCATATCTTGTTTCCGTTTCTATGAAATCTTATCTTTTCTGTTTTGGCCACTGTTAAACATGTGTACTGTGGCTGTTAACATGAGTCCCTGTTCTGTCGTGGCAGGTTTGACCCAGACATGCTGGTAGGCTATGAAGTCCAGATGCATTCCTGGGGCTACATCCTCCAGCGGGCATCAGCACTCAACTTTGACCTGTGCCAGCAGCTCTCCAGGGTGCCAGGTAGGGTGGCACTCACCCTTGCCCTCTCTGCTGCCACAACACTGTATTGAAATAATATTGGCTCTCATACAGAAACGTCAAGCAGGTTTCTCCCTGACATTCTACAGCCAGCCATTCCGGCCAGGTCAAAGGAGAATGTGTCTCGATGTCGTCTGGCTGCTCCTCCGTCGGGTGTAGTGACGTCTGTCTGTTGTCCTCAGGTGACGCCAAGGAGAACCGTTTCGCTGCAGAGAGGGATGAGTACGGAGCAGACACCATGACGGAGATACACATCATCGGCCGCATCGTCATCAACCTGTGGAGGATCATGAAGACTGAGGTATCTGCTGCCGCTGCAGACAGCATCAATCGCTTAGTATCGATGCTGCCAACCTTTCCACCGTATAAATTAGCTTGGTTCCCTTTTTCAAAAAAATAAATCTAAATCAACAGTGTATAGCTGCAGATCATTTGGTTATGAATCTTCTCATGTTGGTTTCTGGGGTCATTTGTAGGAGTGTATTTCCTTGTCGTTGTTTTTTAACCAGGTAACGTTGAACAACTACAGTTTTGAGAATGTGGCCTTCCACGTCCTACACCAGCGCTTCCCCCTGTACAGCCCCCGCACCCTGTCGGACTGGTTCGACCACACCTCGGACCTGCACAGGTGGGCACCGCACCCACCCACCCACCTATCTGGCCGCTCTCTCCTTTTCACTGTGCTTACATTATAACCATCGTCACTCTGTTTGGGGATCAACTCTTTTATTGGTTTTGCCGAAACAAGACCATAAAATGGGTTGTTACACCTGCAGTATGACTCTGTGTTGTGTGCCTGCCAGGTGGAAGATGGTGGACCATTATGTGAGCCGGTTGGGCGGCACCATGCAACTGCTCCAGCAGCACGACATCATCGGCAGGACCAGCGAGCTGGCCAGGGTGTTCGGGATCCAGTTCTACCACGTGCTCACCAGAGGATCCCAGGTCAGGAACCCACCGGATCTCAGAAATGTTGGGCTATTGGCTGTGGTGTGGATTGGCACGCTGCGTTGATGTAATGTTTTGCTCTGCAGGTGCTACGTTTTCTGGTGTTTCACTCACTGTCTCATTTAGTGTCTTATGTGGTTTGACCACTGCCTTTCAACTATAAGACGAGTTCAGAAGGCACATCAGGACAGTTGGAAGTTCAGGATGAGTTTCTGTCTGGCTCACTTCTACCGCCTGCTGTGGTAAACTAGAAGGTGTTTAGGAATTGGTGATGGCACATTTTGTCGAGACTGCGCCAAACCGCATGGCGTACAAGTTGTCAGTGATCAGTCTGAGAAGGTCCACTCTGCCCTCTCTCCTCATCTCTCTCCTCTCCCTGCAGTACCGTGTGGAGTCCATGATGCTACGCGTGGCCAAGCCCATGAACTACATCCCCGTGACGCCCAGCGTGCAGCAGAGAGCCCAGCAGAGGGTGCCGCAGTGCATCCCGCTGGTCATGGAGCCTGAGTCGCGCTTCTACAGCAACTCTATGGTGGTGCTGGACTTCCAGTCGCTCTACCCCTCCATCGTCATCGCCTACAACTACTGCTACTCTACCTGCCTGGGCCACGTGGAGAGCATGGGAACGTAAGACACCTACACACATGCATGCATGCATTCACCCTCTAGATTTGGTAGAGTGAGATGTCAGTCTAGGTACAGAGACCGATCACTGTGTCATGTTTCAGGCCCGATGAGTTTAAGTTTGGCTGCACCTCCCTGCGTGTCCCCCCTGAGCTCCTCCACCAGCTCCGCAATGACATCACCATCTCTCCCAACGGCATCGCTTTTGTCAAGGTACAACTCTTCTGATACCATCACTTTTTCCTTATGAACGGACGGTGGATTTTGCTGAAATAAATTAAACTGTTATGGAACTATTGAGTTTAACTCTGTCTCTGTCTGTCCTGTCTGTGTCAACGTCTTTGTTCCCTGCTCAGCCCACGGTGAGGAAGGGGGTCCTGCCCAGTATGTTGGATGAGATCCTGAACACGCGGTTCATGGTGAAGCGCTCCATGAAGACTTACAAGCAGGACAAGGCCTTGATGAGGCTGCTGGACGCCAGGCAGCTGGGACTCAAGCTCATCGCCAACGTCACCTTCGGCTACACCGCCGCTCACTACTCCGGACGTATGCCCAGCGTAGAGGTCAGGGGTCACGCTAACGTCTGGCACACTTACCCAAAACTCCATGACCATGATACATCTTTCTCTGCCCCCCCCCCCCCCCCTCTGTCAGTAACCTTAGCTCAGCCTCATACATGTCTCCATCTATTGTCTCTACAGGTTGGAGATAGTATTGTCCACAAGGCCAGGGAAACCCTGGAGAGGGCCATCAAGCTGGTCAACGACACCAAGAAGTGGGGAGCCCACGTTGTCTATGGTGACACAGACAGGTAGGGACAAGCCTAGAGTGGGAAGCGTGAGATATTGAGCCCTGGGGGTTTTCGGAGACTCTCTTTTCTTAACCTCTGCTTGTGTCTCTGCCAGCATGTTTGTCCTGCTAAAGGGTGCGACTAAAGAGCAGGCCTTCAAGATCGGCAACGAGATCGCCGAGGCGGTGACTGCTACCAACCCTAAACCTGTCAAGCTGAAGTTTGAGAAGGTACAGTCTGCTCAGTACAGTATGAAGTTGCTAGACTGGCTGTCTGTACTGAAGCCCACACAATGTATGTATGTGTGTGTGTGTGTGGTTCAATAGTTTTTAATTCCTCTCTGTGTGTGTGTGTGATCCCAGGTGTACCTCCCGTGCGTGCTCCAGACAAAAAAGCGGTACGTGGGCTACATGTACGAGAGCCTGGACCAGAAGGACCCCGTGTTCGACGCCAAGGGGATCGAAACTGTGCGCCGAGACGGATGCACTGCTGTTTCCAAGGTAACCGGCAAAATTTGACCGATTTTTCTGCCTTCTCTGTCTACAGCCTTCACAATCATGCCAGATTTCTACTAGCAGCCCGTGCTCAGATTAATACAAAGCACCCACATGGGAATCAAGCCTTGTCTGAACGTTCTATACTATCACAGTCAACCTGGTCGACGTGTAGAAATAGACTGGTGTCTGGTATGTGCAACCCCCCACCCCGTCTCCCTAGATTTTGGAGCGTTCCATCAAGCTGCTGTTTGAGACGCGGGACATCAGCCAGGTGAAGCAGTTTGTGCAGCGTCAGTGTGTGAAGGTGCTGGAGGCCAAGGCCAGCATGCAGGACCTGACCTTCGCTAAGGAGTACAGGGGCAGCAGCTCCTACCGGCCGGGGGCCTGCGTCCCTGCTCTGGAGCTCACCAGGTACACCAACAACACGCCGCCTGAGGGGAGTGTCGTCCTACTGTGTTTATGACACGACGGAGTGTTGAATTGACAGTAGCATCTTTGAGAGATCTTGTGTGTGGACAATATGGCAGTGCCTAAATGTCATTGCATGTCTAACTAGTGTGTTTCTGTGGAGTGGCTTGTTGAAGTGTGTGTGTGAGACCTTCCTCCCCTCTCGTCTGGCTGTGTGCCCTTTGTGAAGCCACTTACTGATTCCCCACAATGTCCATTGTCTGCCTGCACTACAACGGGCCTAGCTCAGTGTACTGTACCTGAGACAGTTGCCTAGCAACCCAGCCCATAATGGGTGGCAAAACCTGATTTCAGAGACATGGTTAAAGGGGGAAAATATTCTGTGTGATTCAGGAAATGTATTACAATTTATTATAGTCAGTAGTACTACTGCAGTACAAAAACAAGGAGCAAATGCATCATATTTTATTCAGATATTTGTACTTTGGTTTAAAAAACAACAATTGTGATAAATTAATCAAATTAAATCTGAGTACTGTATGTATGTGTGGTCCTATACCACTGCACATATTTGGGGTGCTAGATTATAATGAAACAGCCATTCCAATGCTGTGTCCTGCCACCCCCATCTCCCCACTGCCCCCCCCCCCCCAGGCGTATGATGGCTTATGACCGGCGCCTGGAGCCACGGGTGGGCGAGCGGGTGCCCTACGTGATCGTGTACGGGACGCCCGGCGTGCCCCTCATCCAGCTGGTGCGGCGGCCCCTGGAGGTGCTGCAGGACCCGGGCCTGCGCCTCAACGCCACCTACTACATCACCAAGCAGATCCTGCCCCCGCTGCGGCGCATCTTCCAGCTCATCGGCGTGGACGTGCTCAGCTGGTACCAGGAGCTCCCCAGGGTGAGGCTATGAAAGAGGGGTGCAGGTGGGGGGGGGTTGTCGGACCCTTAAAATGTGGACCCTCTGGTCTCCCAGCTCTTCTAGTTAGTTACTGGGATTCATCAAACTGATGATAGATCCATGCAGGAGAGAATAGACGTTTGATGACACACACACAGACCACTGAAGCAGCGGTGGTGCTTTTGAAAGCTTTGTCCGGACTGTCGTGCAGACAGAGAACAAAAGAAAAAAGGGCTACATGTCGGGAATCAAATGAGACAAATATCCAATCTCGTACCCAAGTCATTGTTAGGCATGCCCTTTTGAAATGCCAATGATTCCATCTAGTGGCGAGTTGTGTAAAGGACATGCAGATTTCATACTGTTGTCTCGTTAGCCTGCTTCAGACTGAAGGGCAAGGAGGCTTGGCTCTTTTTAGACCCGTGTTTCTCAACTCCAGTCCTGCAGTACCTCGTTTTTGTTGTAGCTCCGGACAAACTCACCTGATTCCACTTGTCAACTAATCATCGAGACCTGGGTGAGTTGAATCAGGTGCGTTTGTCCAAAAACGTGTACCGTTGGAGGTACTGCAGGACTGGAGTTGAGAAACGCTGGTCTGAAAGAGCCAAGCCTCCTTGCCCTTCAGTCTGAAGCAGGCTAACGACAAACATGTGTACGGTCTGAAGGACTGCAGTTGGGAAACACTGTTTTAGAGCACGTGTCAAAACACATTCCGTGGAGGGCCGTGTGTCTGCGGGTTTTCGCTCCTCCCTGGTAATTGATTACTAATTAGTGACCTTAATTCGTCAAAGAACTCCCCTCATCTTATTGTGTAGGTCTTAATTGAAAGGGAAAAAAACAAACCTGCAGACACGAGGCCCTCCATGAAGTGAGTTTGACACCAGTTTTAGAGGCAAAAATAGTCTGACCTGTCAAATAGTGAATTACAGTCTTGATTTTTTTTTAAATGTATTTATCACCACAAATCTACCCTAGTCCATGGCTCTAAACATGTCCTCTGTCTTTCAGGTCCAGAAGGCGTCATGCTCCATGGTGGCCAGAGGGGAGGAAGTGGGGAGGAAGGGGACTATCTCCCAGTACTTCACCACGCTGCACTGTCCTGTGTGTGACGAGCTCACCCAGCTAGGGGTGTGTGCCAGCTGCCGGGCCGAGCCCCAACGCGTGGCCGTCACTCTCTACCAGGACATGCGGCTTTGGGAGAGCCAGCAGGACCAGCTGCTAAAGGTAAAAGGTCGGGGGGGGAAGGACATCATTGGCAAGCTACACTATATATACAAAAGTATGTGGACACCCCTGCTGACAGGTTTATAAAATCAAGCACACCGCCATGCAATCTCCATAAACAAACATTGGCAGTAGAATGGCCTCACTGAAGAGCTCAGTGACTTTCAACGTGGCACCATCACAGGATGTCACCTTTTCAACAAGTCAGTTTGTCACATTTCTGCGCTGCTAGAGCTGCTCCGGTCAACTGTACGTGCTGCTGTTGTGTAGTGGAAACGTCTGGGCGCAACAACAGCTCAGTGGTAGGCCACACAAGCTCACAGAATGGGACTGCAGAGTGTTGTAGTGCGTAACAATCGCCTGTCCTTAGTTGCAACACTCACTACCGAGTTCCAGTCTGCCTCTGGAAGCAAATTCAGCACAAGAACTGTTCATTGAGAGCTTCATGAAATGGGTTTCCATGGCCGAGCCGTCGCACACAAGCCTAAGATCACCATGCGCAATGCCAAGCGTCGGCTGGAGTGGTGTAAAAGCTCGCCGCCATTGGACTCTGGAGCAGTGGAAACGCATTCTCTGGAGTGATGAATCATGCTTCACCATCTGGCAGTCCGATGGACAATCTGGGTTTGGCGGATACCAGGAGAACACTACCTGCCAGAATGCATAGTGCCAACTGTAAAGTGTGGTGGAGGAGGAATAATGGTATATGGTATATATAATAATGGCAATGAGATGTTCGACGAGCAAGTGTCCACATACTTTTGGTCATGTAGTGTACCACAAGCCGATGCTGAGTAGTCTCCAAGCACTGTCTGCATTTGAGTTTAGAGAGTCAGAGTACAGCGAGATGGAAATCGAGCTAAGCTTAGAGTTGTATTTTTAGCCCTGTCATCATGTAATATTAGAGGGATAGTTCACTCCAACTGGTTGGTGAGGTTCTGTAGCTAGAGCAGAAGCTATAAAGATTCATCAGTGTTTAAACTCCATTAACCAACCAACCTGTTTTCCATTTGGTCCAGATCTGTCGGAACTGCAGCGGCAGTGCGGAGCGCCAGGTTCCGTGTGTGTCTCTGGACTGTCCTGTGCTCTACAAGCTGTCCCGGGTCAACAGACAGCTCACCAAGGCCCCCTACCTCCGACAGCTCCTGGAGCAGTTCGGATTCTGAACGGCCCCGTGACCCACTGCCCTGTGCAGCAGTTACTCTGGTGCTAAACCAACGCTGTCTCATCCAGCTGTGTTTCCCTGTCTTTTCCTTTTTAAATGGTGCTTTGATTGAACCCCGTTTGGGTTTTCATGTTGTCCCGTTGTTATTTGTTATACAAGTATTTCTGCTCTAAGTGCAGACTGGCTGGGTTTGGGCCTCCTGAAGGAGACGAGGGAGTGGTTTTCAAGGGCTCATTCTCCCTCGCTCACTGTGTCTTCATTAGCTGCTATTGGTTGGTTGTGATTGAAGCTGATGTTTTTTTTCTTCAGATGGATGGAGATGGTCTCTTCTGTATCATAAAGATGGCATTAACTCTGACCGGAGAGGACCCTACCGTTTTATTTTGTAGGCGCTGTAGCAATTTGTAAATGCAAGACTTAAAAAGTCTGAACAGTATTTCTAAGGAGCTCCTTACGACGCAAAGGTTGACTAAAGAAAACACTGTTTAACTACATTTCCCTTTTTATATCAAATACAATCTTTGGTAAATAGTTCTTGTAAAGTGCCCATTTGAATGATCTGTGCATCAGCATTAAAAAATGAAAACAAATCAACTAGTTTTTATGCATTCTGTTTGTGTGCCATTTGTTTCTTTTAGCCTCAATTTGTATTTGTCAGTTATGAAAAAGCATATTATCATTATACTCTGAGGCACTAATGCCTATCAAAAGAGGATGGGGAGTATTCATTTCAGTTTTTACTTCTGGGACTGTTGCAATACTGTATTTTGATAATTTATGGCAAGAGTATATATTATTTCCTTGTGCATATTTGTTTTGTACACATTTCTAATGCTTTCTCCGTGTTAAAACAGCATATGCCATCTACCCATGTCAAGATGGATTATATTATTTCCCAAACAACTATACACAGGATCTGTGTATTTGTATAAATGTAAATGTACAAAAAAATATGAAGGAAGTGTTTCTTGCTTTGTTTTTAATGGACATTGCTGTGGGTGGAGGTTGAAGATTGATATAATAAAACTCAATGTATTAAATTCTCTAGTCTTTGTTTTAGTATTTTTCATGGTTTTACATTTACATTTAAGTCATTTAGCAGACGCTCTTATCCAGAGCGACTTACAAATTGGTGCATTCACCTTATGATATCCAGTGGAACAACCACTTTACAATAGTGCATCTAACTCTTTTAAGGGGGGGGGGGGGGCTAGAAGGATTACTTTATCCTATCCTAGGTATTCCTTAAAGAGATGGGGTTTCAGGTGTCTCCGGAAGGTGGTGATTGACTCCGCTGACCTTTTTTGTTTTGATTTGTTTTAATAGAAAAATTCAAAACGTGATCAACTTTAACAAAGATCACATCTGAATGGAAAAACTACAGATTACTAGACAATCAATTCATCACAGCACAAGACTTATATCAATTTTTTTACAAAAAAAGTGAGGAATAAAGACTTATGCCGTGTTCATGTGCTATCGGAAACTCGGAACCTCTCAGTTAAAATGAGCGTAACTTATTTGTGTAGTGGTTCCCACTGGGCATACACTGGTTGAATCAACATTTCCACGTAATTTTTATTAAATTCTGTTGAACCTATGTGGATGAGATATTGGCCGCCCCCAGGTGGTGAGGGTAGGTAACAACACATCCGCCACGCTGATCATCAACACAGGGGCCCCTCGGGTGCTTAGTCCGCTCCTGTACTCCCTGTTCACTCATGACTGCACGGCCCCAACACCATTAAGTTTGCCGATGACACAACAGTGGTAGGCCTGATCACCGACAACGACGAGACAGCCTATAGGGAGGAGGTCAGAGACCTGGCCGTGTGGTGCCAGGACAACAACCTCTCCCTCAACGTGATCAAGACAAAGGAGGATTGTGGACTACAGGAAAAGGACAGAGCACACCCCTATTCACATCGACGGGGCTGTAGTGGAGCAGGTTGAGAGCTTCAAGTTCCTTGGCGTCCACATCACCAACAAACTAACATGGTCCAAGCACACCAAGACAGTCGTGAAGCGGGCACAACAAAACCTATTCCCCCTCAGGAGACAAAAGATTTGGCATGGGTCCTCATATCCTCAAAAGGTTCTACAGCTGCACCATCGAGAGCATCCTGATGGGTTGCATCACTGCCTGGTATGGCAACTGCTCGGCCTCCGACCGCAAGGCACTACAGAGGTTGGGGCGTAAGGCCCAGTTCATCACTGGGGCCAAGCTTCCTGCAATCCAGGACCTCTATACCAGGCAGTGTTAGAGGAAGGCCCTAAAAATTGTCAAAGACTCCAGCCACCCTAGTCCTAGACTGTTCTCTCTGCTTGCGCACGGCAAGCGGTACCGGAGCGCCAAGTCTAGGTCCAAGAGGCTTCTAAACAGCTTCTACCCCCAAGCCATAAGACTCCTGAACGTCCAATTAAACTGCATTGTTGGTTAGGGGCTCGTAAGTAAGCATTTCACTGTAAGGTCTACACTTATTGTATTCGGCGCATGTGACGAATAACATTTTATTTTATTTTACATCTTTGCCCAGTGGCTTGATTCTGATACTTTCCAAGTGGGACACTCGGGAACATCATTCTACAACGAGTTAGCAAGTCTAACATTTTTGAGTTTCCTAGTTCCAACTAGCACGTGAACGCGACATATGTTCAAACAAAGGTCTGATAAAAACAAATGATTCATAAATCAGGCCACATTGGTGGCAAAATTCCTATCTTTAACTGCTGATAATTAAAATATGACTAAATATAAATATGACAAAGAAAATGACGTCTTTAGGATATCTAAAGGAGAAAAGGTTTAGTGTTGCACTACTGTGAAATCCCTAATGTACCTGTTATAATTCATTACCAGCAACAGTGGCAAGGGGTCTTAATGTTTCAACACATTCAATTTCCACCACAGCATACAGCTTCAAATGATGTAGTAGACATAAGCTGTGTAGGAGTGGGGTAAATTATATTGCACTGTAAATCTGTAGTATCAAACGTTTACATGTGTGTTAAACTAAACCGGTCAAATTAGTCACTGACAATCAGACATCAACAAGTTTATCTGAAGAGAGCCATGGCTCTTCTAGAATACAGTAATGTCTTTAAAGCACTTGGAGTAACGGCGCATTTCACAGACTAGAGCCCTTAGGCCGGTATTCATTCCGATCGCACTTCGTGACAATGCACAATTTAAAGGTAATTTCCGATTGAGCCGACATATGCAGCATTGACTGTAAATGTGGTCTATGTGAACGCGAGAAAATTGCCTTTAAAAAGGTACATTGCAGACAAAGCACGATCGGATGCAATCCTGGCTTTAGGATTGAATCCTGGCCTTACTGTTAATCCGATTGAATCCCGGGCTCCCAGGCAGAGTGTCAAGAGGTGGAACTGCATTAGAGCTGTCAAATCCACAAGTGGCTCCCGGCATTATACCTAAAGCGGATATTGCCATTGGCTGCACGTAGTCGCATTAAGAGAAATCCCATGCAGCCTGTATATAAATTGTTTAGTGGAATGTGAGATATAAATCTACACTTCGATAAGGCTGATAGAAATCCTCATTTTGTTTAATGATTTTAAATTTGAGCGTCATTATTTCTATATAATCTACACTTTCTCATTCTGAACTTCTAACATGAGTGGGACGGGTATGGCTTCGTGACAATGACCACAAGAGCAGCAGCTCCGATTTGACAGCTCTAATGCAGTTACACCACCAAAACACCAACTATGGGGGTGTCGGCAATCGCCGGTTAATGCTTGATCTGATTGAATCTAGCCCCTAGTCTCTCTTCTGCCGGTCCAAGGAACGCAGCAGTTTCCGTCTGGGCGAGTCTCCCCGGAGAGAGATAGAGTCTGAGAAAGAGGCCTCAACTGTTGGCTCTAGGGACTGAAGAGTAGCGGGGACAGATGTGGCAGGGGTGTCCCCTGATGTCCCAGCAACATCAGGTGGTGGAAGCCCTTTGTTAGGAGATGACAACACTTTATTAGGAGATAAAGAGAGCGCTTTGCTAGGAGAAGAGACCGCCGCTTTATTAGGAGAGGTCATAAGGCTGGCGTCATCCATCTCGATGACCTCGAAGTCGGCATCATTCCACTGGTCGGCCTCGTCATCCTGCTTCTGTTCCCGCTGCTGCTCCTGCTCCTCTTCCTCGTCATTGGCGCCCGAGTCCAGCAGGGCTTGGCGGTACTCGCTGTCGTCAGGCTCCATGTGGCTCCTGGTGCGAGGTGTCCTACTGGGGCCGCTGGGGGACGAGGCCAGCCAGAACATGAAGGGGAAGAGGATGGAGGTGATGGTGGCGGTGCCCAGGGCCAGGTACATTAGCAAGGGGTGATCATGGATCCTTCCCAGTAGGAAGCCCACTAGGGAGGGCAGCACCATCTCCCCCAGGGCCGCCCCCACCACGAACACCGCAGCAGAGCGCCCGGTCACCGTGGTGTACTGCTCGACCCAGGAGATCCCACTGGGGAAAGTGGTCGACATGGAGGCACCGTAGACACCAGTGCAGACCCACAGGGCCACCCTGTTACTGTTGAAGAGGGTGAGGAACAGGGAGGACAGGGTGCAGCCCACCAGGCTCAGTAGAATCATGGTGCCTGGGTGCATGCAGGCCGCAAAGAAGATGGCCAGGCCCCGGCCGGCAGCGAACGTTCCCCAGAACAGGGAGTTGAGCCCTGCTGCCTGGGCCTCGTCCATATGAATGTAATCCTTAGCATAGGTGAAGATAAAGGAGCCGTACGCCACCTCGGCCCCCACGTACCAGAAGAAGAAGACAAAGAGCATAGCGATGAGTGCGTTGTGGTGCTTGGACACCAGGGGTTTCCCTGAGGGGGTCTGGGCCCTGCCACTAGAGGGACTGTGGCGGGCGTAAAGGATGAAGAAGACGAGGGAGACGAACAGGATGAAACCACCGATCACAACGTAGGCCCACATGGACTTGAGGGTGCTGCTACTGTGGACGAAGCGAATAATCGTAGGAGAGGACACGGTTTGGGGCACGTGGTCTGTGACAGATGGGGAGGTGGAGTTTGCCACCAGGGCTTCCATGCTGCTGTTTGTAGCCACGTCCAGGTCCGTTCCAAAGAGCAGCTTGGCGATGATGGGCGATGCGAAGGCCCCAGCAGCGAAGCTGAAGTGCAAGGCCTGCATGTGGGGGCCAGCCTGATCCCCCCACGTCTGCAGGATCAGGACATTACCACCTACCAGAGAGGACAGTAAACAGCATCAGATACATTCACTGACAACCACTTCTGGTACTGTGTGCAGTAGAGACTTATTTACTATCTTAAAGATAAAGACTGTGAGATTAACTGCACCTGTATCTAGAAAGCCCATGGAAACTCCAATACTGGACATCAGAGCAGTGAGGAGAAGGGCCGTCTTAGAGAAAGGGATGGCAAACATCCCAAACGCTGTGACCAGCATGGAGAGGCCTGTGGAGAAGATACAGTGTTAGGAGGAGTGGGGTGTATTCAACCAGCATGCACCATGCACTGTATAAAAGTCATGATCACCCACAAAAACAACCATTGGCATTCTTTGACAAGCAAAGGTGATGCATTCACTGTGCATACTGTATACTAATATAATAATACTAATACTAATAATAATAAATGCCATTTAGCAGACAGTTTTATCCAAAGCGACTTACAATCATGCATGTATACATATTTCGTATGGGTGGCCGGGCAGGAATCAAACGTATGATCCTGGCATTGCTAACGCCATGCTCTACGAACTCATAGCCACACAGGACCACAATAATATCTTAGAGGTTAAATCGAATGTTTTTCAGAGCCAATGGACACCATGTATTTGTATTTTAGTGAAGTCTAGGTATATTTGAGTCTGTTAGACATACCCAGCAGCAGATGGCTGTTCATACAGTCAAAGAGAATCCCGGACAACACAGAGCCGCCTATATAGCCCATCGAGCGCCCTACGAAGATGTAGGAGATGTTGCTGATGTCCTGGTTGACGTTGATGGCAAGGTCTTGAAAGGTGGGGCCTAAGACAGAGATACTCATCCCCTGGAACACATAAATAATAAACGAGTACACTGTACTACAGGCAAGTATAAGTAAGCGCATATCTCAGAACTTTCTCAGAGTTCTTAGGCAAACAGTGGTAGCATCTAGGGCCATCATCATTTTCTAGGATACATTTTTCTAGGATACATACAGTAATATTCTAAGGGTATTTTGAACTTTATTTGTGGCAGCCAATGGTAAATAATATAAAGTGTGACATTTTGGGTTTTCATTTCCCTTTCGGGAAGACGGCAGTTATTCAAAATTGTACCGTTTGACAGGTGCCAGAAAGTAAAAGCTTAATTAAAACCTCTACAGGATTGGTGGGTCCCCTGCAGGACGGTTGAGCTAACGTAGGCTAATGCGATTAGCATGAGGTTGTAAGTAACAAAAAAAAATCCCAGAACATAGACATATCTGATATTGGCAGAAAGCTTAAATTATTGTTAATTTAACGGCACTGTCCAATTTACAGTAGCTATTACAGTGCAAAATACCATGCTATTGTGTGAGGAGAATGCACAGTTATGAACTTGAAAATATATTAGTAAACCAAGTAGGCACATTTGGGCAGTCTTGATACAACATTTTGAACAGAAATGCAATGGTTCATTGGATCAGTCTAAAACTTTGCACATACACTGCTGCCATATAGTGGCCAAAATCTAAATTGCGCCTGGGCTTTAATAATACATTATGTCCTTTCTCTTGCATTTCAAAGATGTTACAAAAAATACAAAAATGTCTTTGTATTATCTTTTACCAGATCTAATGTGTTATATTCTCCTACATTCATTTCACATTTTCACAAACTTCAAAGTGTTTCCTTTCAAATGGTATCAATAATATGCATATCCTTGCTTCAGGTCCAGAGCTACAGGCAGTTAGATTTGGGTATGTCATTTTAGGCGAAAATTTGAAAACAAGGGGGCGGATCTTTTTAAACCTGTTCTTAAGTTGAAGAGCTAGTTTTACTGCCATGAAAAGCAAATCCGGCTCATTCAGAATATATCCCTAACAACGCTCATTTTACCTGAGAATAAGAAAGTAACCATTGTCTTAAATGCCACTAAAACAACCACAATCACATAACTAATGAACTAATGAATGAATCTTGGAAATGCTAGATGTTATCGAATGGGAATAGGAATAGTTACTGACCATGTGAGACTCATGTAAAATTAGATGAAGCTTTAAAACACGTACAGAAAACCTGTATTTTAGTTTTAGTGAAGATATGGGGATAGGGAAACAACCAGAACAATAATGTCCATGTAAAACAAACTATGCAATAAAACCAGAGACCCTATTCAATTCTCAGATATAAAAGGTACATATGATGACAGAATGGTTACAATTCAGTCCCTTGGGCTGGCCTACTAGCCTAATAAAAAGCATTCATCATTACCAGGCCGAGGAATGACGCACAGAGCGCTAAGGTGATCATCCAGCTGCTGCAGCCTCCAGTACCGCTGGCCCTGCCACCTCTATCGATGATTTCAACCTCATCATCGAACTCTGAATTCGAACTTCTCTTCCTCCCTTTCATTACACTCTTAAGCCCTCGTCTCGTGTCTTTCCTCTTGTCAAACAGAGTATCTTCCTCTTGGTCATCGTTATCATCATCCTCCTCCATTCTAGCGAAACGAACATGCTTCTTTTTCACAACAGGATCTCTGGCGGCCGAGGCAGACATGGTCGAGCTGTCAAATTATGGCTAACGTCTTTGTTTGAATCCTGCTGGTTGGCAATGTTGACAAGTTTGCGCCAGCGCAGTTGGTAAATAAACTACGCGCACTGACCGGGTGCGCCTTCAGTGAACGACACGTTCTGATATCCTACTCTGTTATAGAGATAAATAGTAATGGCGTCTTTTTGTATGCACTAACTCCGCCATGGTTCGTTGTACAAAATGAATGGAGTTTTTGGATAAATGCCGAGAATAAGGTATGTGGTAAACGCAGGCTTAGGATATCTTATTCGTTTTGTTCAGCTAACGTCACTTTTTGTGCATTTTTAAGCGTTTATGAAAAAGAAAAAAAGCACATAAAAGTCTTAACCCAGGGTCGTTACAATAATTTTTAAAGGTCATATTAACTGACTGATATTATCTCATAGAACAAAACGTATAGGATCTCCTAAGCCTGTGCTAACCTCCTTCTTTATTTTCTGCCTTTTACCCCAAAACCATATTCTTTCCTCATTCATTTTCCACATAGGAATGGCTGAACGAACCAGAGGTAACTCATTTCCGTTTTTTAGGACTACAAGTTGGCGAGGTCGAGATATTCCTTCGGTTAATTCTGTCATCCGGGAGAATGGTGGCTGCAGATAATATGCCGCGTTCAGGTGCTAGCCGGAACTAGGAAACTCGTTCATTTCTGACTTGGTAACTGGTTGTAGTTATACACGTGCCGCGTGTATAACGAATTTGACGAGTTTCCTAGTTTTTCGGCTAGTATGTGAACGCGGCAAAAGCCTAATACCACAAGTGAGACAGATATCCCACCGGATGTATAAATGGAAGCATCCGCTTAGCGTTTCCTTTCATTACCAAATGTGGTAGTGAGAGGAAGCCCACTGGCCGGCAGTAGGAGAAGATGGAACGAGATGGATTTTGGCTGACATTCTGCACATTTTCTCATCGATGAAACATTTGATCTCAATACAGTTTTCTGTTCCCAAAACTATAATATGTTATGAGCAGAGTGAACAAAGTTTTGTAGACTTTACCCTTTCCAAAAAAAAAAAAATCGCGTTGTTTAGGAGTGCAATGGTGAATCGAGCACACGCGCACTTCACAGAGGAGGCGTTCCCTAACGGAAATATGCAGATATCTGCTAGAACGCGCCAATGGGATCTCGCTAGCTCGTGCTTGGCTCTGCCCACCTCCTTGCTGGTTCTGCCCACTATGACTCATTTGTTTCCATTGGAAACGACAGGCTGTTGTCTATCTTGGTTTAGTTATAAAAATCTTTACTACTACGATGTGGTTCCATGGATGATAGGCTCAGCTGAAGCGTCAGCGTATAGGAAGTAGTAGTATGATTTAAATTGTCGTTGGAAACAGTGACCTCTAGAGGTCATAATAAAAATTTGACGTTTTCCTTACGAATATTTTTGCTTTTGTGCTTTACATGCAAGAAAAGGTAATTATACTTGTAAGAATGTCTACATTTACTGAAAATGTCTTCACATCTTCTGAAGATTGGCCTTCTATACAAATTGTATTTGTCACATGCGCAGAATACCGTGAAATGCTTACTTACAAGCACTTAACCAACAATGCAGTTAAGAAAATAGAGTTAAGAAAACATATATTAAATAAACTAAAGGAAAAATAAATGTATACAAGTAACACAAAATAACAATAACGAGGCAATATACATGGGGTACAGGTACCGAGTCAGTGGCCGAGGTAATTTGTACACGTTGGTAGCGGTAAAGTGACTGCATAGATAATAAACAGCGAGTAGCAGCAGTATAAAAACAAAAAAGGGGGGGGGGGTCAATGCAATAGGGGGATCAATCCGGGTGGCCATTTGATGAATTGTTCAGCAGTCTTATGGCTTAGGGGTAGAAGCTGTTAAGGAGTCTTTTGGACCTAAACTTGGCGCTCATGTACCGACTGCTTGCCGTGCGGTAGCAGAGAGAACAGTCCATGACTTGGGTGACTGGAGTCTTTGACCATTTCTTGGGCCTTCCTCTGACACCGCCTAGTATATAGGTCCTGGATGGCAGGAAGCTTGGTCCCAGTGATGTACTGGGCCGTACGCAATACCCTCTGTAGCGCCTTAGGGTCGGATGCCGAGCAGTTGCCATACCAGGTGGTGATGCAACCAGTCAGAATGCTCTCGATGGTGCAGCTGTATAACTTTTTGAGAATCTGGGGACTCATGCCAAATCTTTTCAGTCTCCTGAGGGGGAAAAGGTGTTGTCGTGCCCTTTTCGCAACTGTCTTAGTGTGTTTGGACCATAATAGTTTGTTGGTGATGTGGACACCAAGGAACTTGAAACTCTCGACCCACTCTACTACAGCCCCGTCGATGTGAAACGGGGGCGTGTTCGGCCCTCCTTTTCTTGTAGTCCACGATCAGCTCCTTTGTCTTGCTCACGTTGAGAGAGGTTGGGGTCCTGGCACCACACTGCCAGGTCTCTGACCTCCTCCCTATAGACTGCCTCATCGTTGTCGGTAATCAGGCCTACCACCGTTGTGTCGTCAGCAAACTTAATGGTGTTGGAGTCGTGCTTGGCCACGCAGATTGGCCATCTATACTTGATGGCTTGCTTTGGCAAGAGTCTGACTCCCCTGTATGACAGAGACGTGTGAGAAAAATGTGTTAAGAGGAAGGATGGTCCAGTATTGACATTGGATTACAGCAAACACTCTTTGTTTTTCAGTGTGTGTACATGCATAAAGTAGCTTAAATAAACCAGGCCCTATAGGTTGACAGACATTGGTAGGCTCAAATTGGGATGTATAATTTTCCCATGATGCAACTGGAGAGTGATGAATGATGAGAAACTCAAGGGGAAAAAAACTTAAACACATCCTTACTTTGTTAAAAATGTATTTTAATTTCAGTTGTACATAGTACTATGACATTACATATCATACAATTAAATTAAAACATTAAATAATGGAATAAAATTATGAAGGCAATTAGAAAAGCAATGAAATGCTGTAATAACTACATAAAGTGAAGAGATTTTAATGATCAGCAATATAAAATGTGTATTTTAAAGAAATACATATACTGTATCTGTAAAGAAATACAAACTGTATCTGTGTGAACAACAAAATGAGAGAAGAACAATGCACATAACATGGGGTGAAAGTGAAAGCCGCAAAGTTGATATTTTGTGACATTAGTGTGGTAGAATTCTAGTTGCATTAGGCATAGATATACACTCTGAATTACACCTGTGAACAGCAAAAGAGTTTGAATAAAATCTATATATATAACCTGCTTATGTAACTAGAAAAATGTTAATTTAATAATTTCAAACAATATGCTGTTGAATTTGGTCTTTAGCCACTAAACAAAAATATAACATGCATTAACTAAATCTTTAAATTCTCTTCATATGATCTAAATACTGGGACATTCCCAAAAGGTGACAAACTTCTTTGGATGCCAAGGAATTAATTCAGTACGAGATAATGTAATGAATAATTACTAAGATGTGTATGGCAAAGAGGTATCTCAGTAAAACCTCCAGGGTACAATTTCAGGAATTTCTATTACTTGAGAAATTACCTGAGGCTTTCATCGGTGAATTGTGCAACTGCGTATGTCTAGGATGTAAAGTAAAAATAATAATATAGCAATTATAACTAAAAGATGAACTTAACAAAAAAAAAAAGACTTGATAAAACAAATTATATATAATTTGACATTTCCCTAATAGAAATGTGTGCTCTGGTTAGAAAAACAAAACCCCAAAAATGTATCCAAAACATTCCTTGTGACATGGGTATTATCGAATTCTCACATCGATATCAAAAAAATATCTAAACTGGAAATTCAAAGCATAGAAAAAAAAACAGAATTCCCAAAGCAAGATTTAAGTTCAAGATAGCAACTTTTCTTCTCAGAATTAGTCATCTATTTGCATTTCCCTGGTCACAAAATTACACTGAAGTACTGCACTTCTCAGACAAACACTTTTCTGTGGTACAGATAGGCAGCAATCCCGTTCAGAGCAAACAGTGATGGCTAGGAAGCTGGGAGACTCTTTTACAGAGTCTCTCCTAATGTTTGGATATCGACTGTATAAAGACATACAGTGGAAGGGAAATATTACCCATACAAAACATGACCATCACGTGTTATGGTTTGAACTGAAAGCCTCTTTCTGTCCTGCAAATACTGTCTAGGACAAAATACTAGAAATTTGCATGACATCTGAGGTAGATTGTGTCACAAGTCTTGCCTTGGTGAAACCAATGACCTACAGAGCTGGATAGTTTGGATTTTGATAAGTTATGACTTTTCTGCGTGCTTAGTGGTCAAGGGATTGTCGAGTCAAAATCCTACACTGTAAAAGTTGTGGGTCTTCAAGTACTCCAAGAGC
This sequence comes from Salvelinus alpinus, assembly GCF_045679555.1. Taxonomy (NCBI): domain Eukaryota; kingdom Metazoa; phylum Chordata; class Actinopteri; order Salmoniformes; family Salmonidae; genus Salvelinus; species Salvelinus alpinus. The sequence continues at coordinate 35,473,261 of NC_092093.1, read as the reverse complement.
AATCTTTATAATTATCAATAATTGTTGAAATTCAGGAGGGTGATTTAAAACATAAAATGTTTGAAAGGCCTAATAAACTATCCTGAGGGTGGTGCTTTGGCAAATAGAATTGACCATAGATAATCAGCCATTTTCTTTACATTTCAAGGGCACACCCAAAATAATCAATACAAAAGGTTGTTTTGGTCTTCAAAACATCAAATAATATGAGAAAGGAAAGCACCAATTAATTATGGCATGACATCAGCCACTAAACAAATTCTAGAAAAAAATAAATACAAATATGAAAAATATCATTAAAACAAATATATTTTTCCTAACAAAAGGCTAATGAACTGAGCACATAGTCAATGGTTAACTTGACTAATGGTCACATTTGTCAATGATTACATATCAAATTACATTTGAAATATGGTGGACATAGTGAGCCTACTACAATTAGAATATATGAAAGTATAACATTGGTTTACTAGCCTATATGTGCTGGACAAAATACTGCCATCAACAATAAAAAATCTATTCATAATATTAATTCATCTCCGTTTCATGTAAATTACTCCTGACGCTGACGTTCATCCTTCGCTCACGTTGCATAGTCAGACAAGCAGACGTTCAGTTTGAGAATCCTGCTCTGAGCTGCTATAAACTATGTATACAAAATGACAATGTTGGTTTTGGTTCAAAAACACTGAAAAGGATTCTCAGGCACGGTGTACGGCGCATTCAAGTTATACTGTATCAGAGATACTAACGACTGAATACAGCCTCAGGTAAAGTCAGGCCTATTTCAGGTCCAGAGTACTGCACCCTTGAGATGACGTTTCATATTTCACGGGTGGGACGCTGTAATTGTGCTTCAAGCTGCTCCCTTGGTGCTCAAGCACCTTCAAGGTGACCTTTAAAACTAAGACCATAGTAAGCCGTACAACCACTAGGAACTAACTACCTCCCCACCCATTATCTCATAAAGCACTTCTTTGAAGTGATATTGTATGGTCAGGTCATACCTCACGACTCACAAATTCACAATCTTGGCATGTTTTAAGAGAGTATCAAACCCCCACAGATCACTCTGTGCTATAAACAGAAAAGGGTTGACTTTTAAAAAGCAGCTTTTTCCCCGGTTAAATTCTACTTAGCAGTAGATTCTTTGTTATACTGTTGTCAAAACAAGCAACATCTGTGTCCAAAACACACTTTACTTACCTATACTACTTATGGGATAATTTGGAGAGAAAAAAAATAGATATTACAGTTTTTTACCATATATGGTCAATTATATGTCCCTAGCGTTTATTGGAAATATATATTTTTCATCAAACCCAATAAATCTAGTTTGTTTTTCTCTTCAAAATTCTGCAACGCCTAAAAACTATATTCAAGCTTGTATTGAACATTTCTAGGCAATGATGAGAATGATCCTCAATGCCCTTAAAAAAAATGCACATTGAAAACGAGGGAATTATCTAGCGAGGCTGGCCACTGCTATTCTCATGTAAGTAAGTGGTTGCAGACTTCAAAAAGCACCCAAATAAAGCGTGCGTTCCCTTGTATGAAATATTTTTTTTTAAATTGAGATTTCCTCATTTTAACCTTCAAGTTAATTCAATAGCTGCAAGATTGGAAAACAATCCGAAGCATAGCTCTTCAAGACCACCTTCATGTTCAATTGTGTTTGTTGAGTATCTATGTGTATAACTGATATGTAGTATTACTTCAGCATTTGCCCCACATTCTCCTTCAAAAGCAGCCATTAAAATATTGTTTACACATACACAGGTCAATACATATTTCATCTATACTTGTATCATACAAAAATATGATAAACCAGCAGTTCCAAGTTCCTGCGAGTGAATATGAACTGTCTGTATGTCTAGTTGTATCTTTGTTTTGAGTGTGTTTTGGGAGACTTAGATGACAGAGTCGGGGGTTGCGCTCTTCACTGCTAGGGCATCTCCCTGACCCCCACTGTTCCTCTTGAACTCCAGCATCTGCTCTTGGGTGCCATCTTTGGCTGCCTCCTCCTGCTCTCTCCTGATAGGTCTAGCCTCCACCCAGGGGATCAGACACAGCACGGCCCCACCGATGATAGGCGGGATACCAGCCAAATAGAAGGCCACGTCATAACTCCCCAGCCTGTCCCTCAGGAACCCTAGAGAGAGAAAGACATATAAATATCTGGTACTCGTTCATCATTAATCAACAAAAAGGTAGGCTTATCTGAGCTGGGACAGAGTGATACCAGGTACCCACTGGGCAGAGACAGCAGTTCAATGTCTAGTTTTGATTTACATTTGGTTGAGTTGTCAACTAATGGCAATTCACCATGAAAAATAAAATCAATCATGTTATTGGATTTAGGTAAAAATTTGGGTGACAAAAATACCAATTGCCCTTATGATGACTTTTTGCAAATCCAATCAGTTTTCCACGTGGATTCAACAAAAATTTTTTGGGTTGAAATTACATGAAAACAACATTGATTCAATCAGCTTTTGCACAGTGGTACTGGGTTAGTACAAACCCTCTCTTTTAATACAAAGAGCTGATTATTACTGGCTAGTGAAAACTGAGTGGATTGGGGTCAGGGCTAATTAGGCCCCTCAGTCTGACCCCCCTTTGTGGATTGTGGTTTCCTTCCCTTAACATCACTAGGTTGCATGACTTCCTGCATTCCCTGCTTCTACCACCTTGTTTCCCTCTCTTCCTGGAATGCTGGTCTATTTCAGAGAAAAACTGATGCCTTTTTTTTTAATACAGTGCAAACAGTTTGCACATGACTCATGTGGATATGAATGATATCTAAATTAGAAAGAGATTAACATGAATGGACGTCTGTGCACTCAACATTCCAGTGGTGAAATGTATGCATCTTCCACAAGGTATAGAATTTCTTACACGAGTATCATATTCACAAGATAATGTCTCTACTCATATCAAGTTGTAATTGTAGAAGGTGCAAAGTCGCCATGTTGTGAATCGATTTCTTTATGTTCCTTTGTGTATGGTAGAGTATGGAGCATTTCACTTTCACAGTTGCACAGAAACACCAGGTGGAACCAGAGGTTTATAGAAAAACAACTAAAGCTCAGAATCATACTCCAGGGAGAAACGTTTTACAGCGTCAAGCTAAACGCTAATATCTTTCAAACAGTACAGCCTAACCAATTCAGTGGCTCTATGATTGATTTAACTTTTTCCTGCCTCATACTAACTTTCCTATTTCCCCCCGGGAAGATGCCATCTCAAACGCGGCCAACCGGCTTGACTGCTTAACTGTACCTGCAATAGGAGGCCCCACGGTCATGGGCACAGACATCATGCCCAGCAGGAAGCCGATGGCCTGGGACACGTTCTGGGAGCCCACCAGCTCAAAGGCGATGGGGGCCATGATGCAGATGAAACAGCCGTCGAACAGGCCCATGAGCAGACACACCGCGATCAGCCCTCCGAACACATGACACAGAGGGATCATCATGGACATCACGCCAATGACCATGAACGAAGACACCTGGGCGGGAGGAGACCGGAGGGGATGTCAGAGGCGACATGAATGTGATGCACACAGCAGCATTGCTTCTTTGCATTAATCAGAGTAATGGTTATGACATGGGGTTCAGGCTACATCTGAAATGACACCCTAAATTCCACACATAGTAGACTTTATGGAGAGTGGGGTGTCATCGGGCCAGAAGTAGTGCCCTATATAGGGAATAGCGTATCTTTTAAGACCTAGTAATGACCTGTGCAAGACCTCGAGGTTAGTAGACTTTACCTGCAGGTAGACTTTGTTCACTCCCTGTACGTAGTCAGCCACCCGGCCAAAGATGAGGCGGCCCACGCCGGACGTGACGCCGATGCACATGAGCAGAACCTCCTTGTTGGCGTCTTCTCCGAAGCGCTCCTCAACATGCTTCATCTATGGGACAGACGCAAAGTACACAAGCGTCTCGTCAGTACTCAGTCACATCAGAACACAGCTGTCACGTCTAGTGGAAAACAGACAAAAGGCTAGTAGATGCTTACAATTGATTACTTTCTAGACGTCATAAGAGCGATGGTAAGATGCAATGGGAAGCATATATGGAACATAGAACAATGGTCTTGGCACATTGTGTTCAATGTGGACAATGTGCTGTAAGGAGGATCTACATGTTTGTTAGAGTATACAGTATGTGTTTGTAGTTGTGAGTTGGGGGGGGCGCAGACTCCTCATGTTTCAGGTCCCTTAGTCGAGCAGTGAATTTATAAACACAGATTCAGCCAAAGACCAGGGAGGGTTTCCAACGCCTTGCAAAGGGCACCTATTGGTAGATGGGTCAAAATAAAAAAAGCCGACATTGAATACCCCTTTGAACATGGGGAAATTATTAATTACACTTTGGATGGTGTATCAATACACCCAGTCACTACAAAGATGCAGGTGTCCTTCCTAACTCAGTTGCCAGAGAGAAAGGAAACCGCTCAGTGATTTCACCATGAGGCCAATGGTGACTTTAAAACAGTTAAGATTTAAATGGCTGTGATAGGAGAAAACTGAGGATTGATCAACATTGTAGTTACTCTACAACACTAACCTAAATGACAGAGCGAAAAAGAAGGAAGCCGGTTCAGAATACAAATAATCCAAAACATGTATCCTGTCTTCAATAAGGCACTAAAGTAAAACTGCATAAAATGTGGCAAAGAAATTCATTTTGTCCTGAATACAAAGCGTTATGTTTGGGGCAAATCCAACACAACACATTACTGAGTACCACTCTTCAAATGTTCAAGCGTGGTGGCTGCGTCATGTTATGGGTATGCTTGTCATCGGCAAGGCCTAGCGAGTTTTTTTTTGTTGATCAAAAGAAAAACGGGAGAGCAAAATCCTAGAGGAAAACCTGATTCAGTCTGCTTTCCAACAGACACTGGGAGTGTGGTGCCTGGAAAACAACCTCACTCAACATCAACAAAACAAAGGAGATGATTGTGGACTTCAGGAAACAGCAGAGGGAGCACCAAAGGTATAGAGTACTGTACTTTAAATGTCTTGTGTAATATACTGAACTATACGTTTGCTGTACTTGCACAGTTTTTACAAACTTTTTCCTTTTGTAACTTAAAATAGATGTGATTTATTTTCAATGGCTGTATTTGTATTTTCTATATTTAGTTATGGTAGAGTTATGTTCTGTATCCCACACATGGGTATCGGCACATTTATTTGATTTGCTAGAGTAAGCATGGGCTTTACTTTTGCTGTCATAGTGTACTATGCTGAAAACCCCCTGCTGAAAAGATACATACTTCAAAGTCTAACTGAAAAAGCAACCTTCGGGTGATCTGTGGGGATAACAGACATAAAAAGGTCTGTTGTCTTTCTGATCTAAGAATATTACTCCTGCTTATTATGAAGAAAAAATACATCTGTTTAACTTTGTAAACTAAAGGTGTGTTTATAATTATTTTTGTTGTATTAATGCTATTTAATCTCTCCTCAGCCTAATATTATTCTGTTTGTCCTGTGGGTACCTTACTGTTCCACCACTTGTGTATTGATACACAATTGATACATAGCATTAATACAACAAAAATAATTATAAACACACCTTTAGTTTACAAAGTTAAACAGATGTATTTTTTCTTCATAATAAGCAGGAGTAATATTCTCAGATCAGAAAGACAACAGACCTTTTTATGTCTGTTATCCCCACAGATCACCCGAAGGTTGCTTTTTCAGTTAGACTTTGAAGTATGTATCTTTTCAGCAGGGGGTTTTCAGCAGTTGAATTACATTTTATTCAGCACACGCAAGGGAAACAGACCTGCAAAGCCCATTACGCACCTCCATAAGGGTGGTGAAAGAAGAGATATCTGAGGACAATGCCAAATTCCCTTGTTTTATATCTACATCAATGGGACCGCAGTGGAGAAGGTGAAAAGCTTCAAGTTCCTTGGCGTACACGTCACTGACAAACTGAAATGGACCACCCACACAGACAGTGTGGTGAAGGCGCAACAGAGCCACTAATCACATGTACATGACCAATAAAATTTGATTCACCAAATTCAGCAGGACGATAACCTAAAACACAATGTCAAATATACACTGTAGTTGCTTACCAAGACGACATTGAGTGGTCTAGTTAGTTTTGACTTAAATTGGCTTGAAAATCTGTGGCAAGACTTGAAAATGGCTGTCTAGCAGTGATCAACAACTAACTTGACAGAGCTTGAAGATTATTTTTAAAGAATATTGTACAATCCAGGTGTGGAAAGCTCTTATAGAGACTTACCCAGAAAGACTAACAGCTGTAATTACTGCCAAAGGTGATTCTAACTTGTATTGACTCAGGGGAATACTTATGTAAATGAGATATTTAGATTACATTTCTAATAACATGTTTTCACTTTGTTATTATGGGGTATTAATGTGCAGATGACTGAGAACAAAATCTATTAAATCAATTTAAAATTCAGGCTGTAACAACAAAATATGGAATAAGAAATATGAATATTTTTTGAAGGCACTAAGTATTCACACCCCTGAGTGAATGCTTGTAGAAGCACCTTTGGCAGCAATTACAGCTTTTAGTCTTCCATCTCAGCCAAGGAACTCTGTATTTCGGTCAGAGTGGTCACTGGGTTCTTAGTAACCTCCCTGACCAAGGTCCTTCTTGTCCGGTTGCTCAGTTTGGTCGGACGGGGCTGCCAGCTCTAGGCAGTTCCATCTTTTTTTCCATTTCCCAATGATAGAGACCACTGTGCTCTTGGAAACTTTCAACACCCTAGAAAAAGTTTAATACCCTTCCCCAGATATATGCTTTAATCCCAATTCTCTCTCGGAGATCTACGGTCAGTTCCTTGGACTTCATGGTATAGTTTTTGCTCTGACATGCACTTCTGTGATATTTAATGGCAGTTGGCATCCAATATGTTGCATTACTGCCTCCAACTGAATTATAGTATAAATATATTACACTTTGTGATACAAAATGAGAAAGGGGAACCGGGAAAATAAATAAATAAAATACATTTTAATTACCCTACCAACTAACCCTATACTCGAAACCTATCACCTTGTGGCCTCCCGAGTGGCGCAGTGATCTAAGGCACTGGATCGCAGTGCTTGAGGCGTCACTACAGACCGGGTTTGTTCCCGGGCTATGTCATAACTGGCCGTGACCGGGAGTCTCATAGGGCGGTGCATAATTGGCCCAGCGTGGTCCGGGTTAGGAGAGGGTTTGGTGGAGAGGGCTTTACTTGGCTCATCGCACTGTAGTTACTCCTTGTGGCGGGCCGGGCGCCTGCAAGCTGACTTCGGTCGTCAGTTGAGCGGTGTTTCCTCCGACACATTGGTGCAGCTGGCTTCCCGGGTTAAGCGGGCAGGTATTAAGGAGCACAGTTTGGCAGGTCATGTTTCAGAGGATGAGACAATGAGATGAGATGCACCTGACCTGACCTCAATTTGGAGTGTCATAGCAAATGAGGTGGGAATACTTATGTAAATGAGATATTTCTGTATTTCATTTTCAAAAACAATGTGCTAACATTTCAAAAAACATGTTTTCACTGTTGTTATGGGGTTGTGTGTGTGTAGATGGTGAGAGAAAAATATATATTTAATACATTTTGAATTCAGGCTGTAACAACAAAATGTGCAATAAGTCAAGGAGTATGAATACATTGTGAAGGCATTGTATCCCTATATAATATTCATAGCAGCCGCTGCAACTCCTTCTGCTCAATTCACAGGCAAAGCGAAAGCACCACCGCAACTATTGTGGGCTGCATAGTTGCGGTCGTAGTGTATCGGAGCATGTGAAATGCGGCCCAGATGTCGATTCCAGGCCTCTGCCGGTCCCTCCTACACGGGAGCACCAATCGGTGTGCCCCAGAGCTGGGGAGGCTGCCTGGGAGGCCCGGCCTGGTACCTGGAGCCCTGCCAGTAGCTGCAGCCTCCAAGGACACCAACACCACATCCAAACCCCTTCCTGCTGCTGCGTCCCAGTCAAAGAGCTTCTATTCCACCTTCAGTCTGGTTTCACGAGGCTATAGTACTACAGCCCACAGACAACATTCCTCCAGTCCACAGGGTGTCCCACTCCCTGCTGGCTCAGACGCCAGGCCTGCTGTGCTTGGCCATTATTATACTACCCAGCAACACCTGGCCCTTAAATACTGCTAGGGTACCTGCTCTCAGGCTCACTTGCCCTTTTCTTACTGGCCAGTGGGCATCATCCCTCCCTATCAAGCACATAACCTTGGGGATGTTGACTCTTCCAAATGCCACCCTATTCCCTATGTAGTGCACTACTTTGACTAGAGCACTAGGGGACCCTGGTAGTGAATATATAGGGGATAGGCTGGCATTTGGGCCGTGTCCCCGTCTGTGATCGCGTATTCTAGAATGTGGCCTAGCCACGTGACCTAATGCATACTGACTTACCACCCGCCAGGTGTCCCTGTCAGGAGCATGGAACATCCCACCCTCCTTAAATAAACACCCACACTGACCAGCCAACAATACACAACCGAGGCACACAAACAACAGCGTCAGTGCATGCTGACGCACGTCACTCGCTCTCGCACGCACATTGCACAGACAAACCAACAACACAACCGTCATCCTCGATGACAGACACACACACACACCCCCCAAGACACATACACACACACACACACACACCCCAAGACACATACACACTGCTTGTTAAACTAATTCCATCTGCAGCTCAGCCACTATTTTACATTTACATTTGTCATTTAGCAGACGCTCTTATCCAGACCGACTTGCAGGAGCAATTGGGCCCTTGAGCAAGGTATTTAACCCCTAACGCTCTTAACCATTAGGCTACTTGCCGCCCTCTCCAAAAGCTTTATTATAAACCTTTCCAGGACATAACACCCTCCCTCCAGCACACAGCAGCTGGTGACAAATGAGTTTGTTGTTGTCAAAGTGGTGGCAGTTAGTCACTGTCACTGGTGAGTTTAACACAGTGGTGCAAAACCAACATCAAAGTAAATGCTGAATACACTTTCTAATTTGATAAACAGGTTTCATGATTGAATGTAATTAGGAAGCACTGAGAAAGCTAGCCTGCGCTGCCTCTGGTAGGCTACCTTAACACAATCCATGCACTGACTGGATCTGCTACTGCCTGCCCCGTTTTTGCACACCAATGCCATCCAGACTTCACACATATCCTGCAAAACATATAGTTCAACTTGTCCTTGGCAATGTCTTTCCCTTTAATCAGACCTCTAGGAACACAGTCGTACGTGGTGAAATACGCTATCTAATTCTCCAATATGTGAAATACCTGGAATAGTGTGAGAGGGAAAGCTTTTTCAGGACTTTAGACTCCCAGTCTTCAGCTGATAGGGGAGGGACTTGGCTACGGATGAGGGGGAATAGGCACACACACACACACGGACTGTGGCACTAAAGGGCTGGACTCAGCACTTTGACCAGAGCAGAGGATCTGAGGGAAAACAGAATAGCTCAAATATCCCACTAGGATTAGCAGCTCTGTTAGTCCCTGCACACTTCGAGGTGAGCACTCCCTTCCTGAAAGGTTAAACAATCCAGCCTTTCATCCCTGGGTTCCCCTGTCTTCCTGATGATATAGAAGCTTCGGGCTGGGCCCAGGGATGGGGCTAGGGCTGGACACTGACAAGGCCCAGCGGTGGCCCAGCCTGGATAGCAGACACTACAGTGTTAGGAGAACACGGAGGGCTGTCCTCAGAAGAAAGTGACCTCCCTCCAATAACAAAGTAATCTCCTCCAAATAAACAATGACCTACTGAGCCCCAGGACAGATCTCTCCTCTCCGGCTCTCCACAGAAGATGTTTTCCATCCTATAAATGGTATGCAATACTGGAATAATAAGACCTGTGTTTATGTAACCTCACCAAACCTCCCAGACATATTTACAGACTCTCCACAGACCACACTACTAAAGCATCTACCGTATGTATAGTAGGGGATTGAATAACTGCTGTGAAATACTTTAACTGGTATGCATCCAAACAATACCACACACACCTTATTATATAGATCGAATTATCCTCCGTTTCGACGCCCTGAGTTCTACAGAGTCTCATGCTCTTCAGACCAGGGATAACTATAGTTTTAACTAGGCTTTGCAGAAAGTAAAACATTTTCCAAGGAAACAAAGTTACTTTGGAGGTGACTACAACTATTTGAATACAGATCCCCAAAAATGACTACTTTTCAAAACTATTTGAATACAGATCTCAGGAAGTGACTACTTTTCTGAAACTATTGGATTGGCTGCCTTAAACTAATGGCAGTGCTGTATCTGGAACTGCAGGTTGAGCACACACAATTCATTTCTATCTGAACATTCTGTAAAAGTCCATTCTCCTGAATGTTCATTGCCCCAGGTGTACATCAATCAAGTCAAACCAATTAACTAATGCTATTTTGTACAGATATTATAAATAAGTTGACTAAACGACTTTGACTCTTTCAAGATGCCACTGAAAAAAGGTTTAAAAGCTGCAATTCATTTAAGAATACTTGAAAATACTGCAGAGTAATTCAAAGCCCATTGCAACCAGCAAGTTGGATGCTAAGCAAAAACAACTTTGAACCTCTTTGTCCATCTGAGGGAAAGTGCTCTTATTTTAAAAACACATTATACCTGGGGTAGCCGGCTAGATTCAGCCACGGAACGATTTTTGTCAGAGTGGATGGTGGTGGGGGGTGGGGGGGTCGGAACATAATCATAATAATTTGTACACTGCAAATTGACCCCAAATAAGCACAAAAATAGATTGTATTTGAAAATAACAATAATTTCATACCTTTAATTACACTGAGACACGTTTACAAATTTTTTGTTCGTGGGAATACTTGGGAACAGATTTCCTAAATACATTTTTAGCTTAACTTCTGGTGATTTTACAGTCGTCACCTGTTGCCGACCCCTGCACTATACCATCTTTAAAAAAGGGACAGTTTACTCAGAATATAAACAAACATGATTTTTTCCAGCTACCTTGACTGTAGTTGATTTAAGAAGGCAGTTTTGGGATATTTCCTTGACACTTAATAGCCATATTTTGTTGATGTTAGCATTCTCAGTTCTTGTGCCGGTTTATTACAACTGTAATTACTTGAAGCAACATTTTATTAGCATGTTGTTACATAACTGTGGTAATTTCATTTTAATTCCATAGCAATGAGTTGAGAGTTTTTGTAACTACTGTAAAGTGACTGTTCCTTATTCCACTTACATAATAATTCCATTAGATTGCAATTATGAAGCAATTTCTAACGTCCTAGTAACTAACAATAATGTTGCTGTTGTAATAATCAAAGTCCCAATACATGTCAAGTGTTACTGTATTACCTCACTCATTATGAAAATATATTTGTTAGTTCATTTTGAAGCTGCAAAAATGGTCTACTCTAATGTTGAGGTGATTCTATGTCCCTCACGTATTTAATTCTAGACTATAAGCTATATTAAGATTCATATCCAAGAGCCTTCCAAAATGTGCTTATGATCATATATTTAGAAGGATTCAACTAACTATTGTAGTTTTTGGTTATTAAATATTTGGAAGCCATGAAATACAAAATATTTTTTCAAGAAGGCATATATTCAAATACCGTCAAACAGTATTTGGTTGTATGAGAGGTATTCAAAATACTTTCAAATATTATTTGTTTTTCTGAGACCTGTATTTGAATATCAAAGAAAATAGTTGGCTTTTAGTTGAAACTCTATATTCAACCTTGAGTATTTAAAAAGTTGGTATTTTCAAATAAAACTACAAACTACAACTATCTTCCAGTCAAGGTCTGAAGCACTTTAGTTTTGCTTTCCAGACTCATGTCATACAGTGACTGTGGGAAGAGACTACAGGCACTGTCTTTGGGATAATGTGTACAGTAAAATACAAGACTGACCAGTATTCTATCTATCTAGGACTGTTATGGCACCACAGATTAACAGTCCAGTATATGATGTGTAAGCAGTGCTTGTATTTTATATCTTTGTACCATTTGAAGACAAACATTTAACATAAGCTGACAGAAAAAACCACTGATGTGTGTGTCTAGGCCTGACAAGCCTATATCATAGCAGCATTTCAAATTTTGACATGCAGTGTACAAAATGAGTTGCTTTATGACTAAACGCTTACAATACGGTACTCCGTTGAACTGAGCAGCAACAGGCCAAAGGTCAGGAGAGATGTTTAAAAACAACTCTCATGCCATAGGAAGGAAGGAAACAAAAAAACTCCAGCTCAAAAACAGTGACACAGGTCCTTGAGGCCATACAAAGACATTATGCCACAGGCAAAGCTGAGGTGTAGGCTTCCCCTCTCCTGACCTTCCACACTTGATAATGTGCGTTTTTGTATTTGTGCTTGTGAAGCTCGAGATTAGGGGTCTCCAAACTTTTCTAGCACGAGAGCTACTTTAAAAAATAATGAAACATGTCGCAAGCTACTCATTTATTTTATAGCCTTTGAATAGGCACATTGTTCTCTTCTCCCATACCCTGCATCTCTTCCCCGGGTCCTGGGTGTGCAATAGATGTGTTTTCTGTCTATATACCTGGTAAATAATAGTAAACAGTATTTGACCTGACAGGCCCCAGTAAAATTATCTTAAGTATTTTCCAGAATTCAGTTCTCGGTTTTATTTTTCCTGGGTTGGGATTTTTTTTCTTCAGTTTTTTACTCTCAATATTAGATTTATTAATAGAGAAACAAGGAAAATGGATGTTCTGAGTCCATGTCAATACTTAAATCACATCAGTAAACGTGTTTCAATTGTGGGCGTAGCTATATTGCTGGGGATCAGACATGTCCTGTGCGAGTGAGGCAGGTTGAAGTTCCCAGTGTGAGAGCAGTGCAGAAAGTGTCATATGCTGAGGCAGTGACGAAAGTAAAGGATGGTGGGCAAAGGGTGAGGGAGCCTGAGAGGATCCCTGTGAGTAGTCGGCCATTACAGAGTGATCCCAACAGTTTGTGCTTTAGGGAGGTTGGCTTCTTGGCATTTATAGCTATGGTCATTAATTGTAACACACAGATGGAAAGGAAATCCCAGATGATTTAATTGGTAGTAACAGCAACAGAGATGTCAGTGCAGAAGAACTACAGGAAGCTTTGAGAGAAGGGTTCCAGCCTCCCAGATCAGGATCTGTTGGGGTCAAAGTAGTGGGAAGGGGTAGTGGGGTGTGTTGTATTCAGACTCCTTGACTTTTTCCACATTTTGTTACGTTACAGCCTTATTCTAAAATGGATGAAAAAAATAATAAATAACTCAATCTATACATAATGCCCCATAATGACAAAGCAAAAACAGGTTATTAGAAATGTTTGCAAAAAAAAATAAAAAAAAAATACCTTATTTACCTAAGCATTTAGACCCTTTGCGATGACTCGAAATTGAGCTTAGGTGGATCCTTTCCATTGATCGTCCTTGAGATGTTTCTACAACTTGGAGTCCACCTGTGGTAAATTCAAATGATTGGACATGATTTGGAGAGGCACACAACTGTCTATATAAGGTCCCACAGTTGACAGTGCATGTCAGATATAACACTAAGCCATTGTCCGTAGAGCGCAGAGCGCAGAGAGTGTCCAAGAACCACCAAGACTCTTCCTAGAGCTGGCCGCCCGGCCAAACTGAGCAATCGAGGGAGAAAAGCCTTGGTCAGGGAGGTGACCAAGAACCCAATGGTCACTCTGACAGAGCTCCAGAGTTCCTTTGTGGAGATGGGAGAATCTCTGCAGCACTCCACCAATCAGGACTTTATGGGAGAGTGGCCAGACGGAAGCAACATGACAGCCCGCATGGAGTTTGCCAAAAAGCACGTAAAGGACTTTCAGACCATGAGAAACAAGATTCTCTGGTCTGATGAAACCAAGATTTAACTATTTGGCCTGAATGCCAAGCGGCATGTCTGTAGGAAACCTGGCACCATCCCTACGGTGAAGTATGGTGGCAAGCATCATGCTGTGGGAATGTTATTCAGCAACAGGACTGTGAGACTAGTCAGGATCGAGGCAAAGATGAACAGAGCAAAGTACAGAGAGATCTTTGATGAAAACCTGCTCCAGAGCACTCAGGACCTCAGACTGTGTGAAGGTTCACCTTCTAACAGGACAACGACCCTAAACACACAGCCAAGACAATGCAGGAGTGACTTCGGGACAAGTCTCTGAATGTCCTTCAGTGGGCCAGGTGAGGCCCGGACTTGAATCCAATCAAACATCTCTGGAGAGACCTGAAAATAGCTGTGCAGCGACACTCCCCATCCAACCTGACAGAGCCTGAGGGGATCTGCAGAGAAAAAGGGGAGAAACTCCCCAAATACAGGTGTGCCAAGCTTGTAGCATCATACCCAAGAAGACTTGATGCTGTAATCGCTGGCAAAGGTGCTTAAACAAAGTACTGAGTAAAGGGTCTGAATACTTACGTAAATGTGATATTTTTCAATTTTTTATATATTTGCCAAAATGTCTAAAAACCTGTTTTCGCTTTGTCATTATGGGATATTGTGTGTTTACAGGGAGAATAAAACAACAATTTTAAACCACTTTAGAATAAGGCTGTAACATAAAATGTGGAAAAAGTCAAGTGGTCTGAATACTTTCCGAATGCACTGTATATAGGGCTAGACAGTGGGGCAATTTCCTTTTTCACATTTCTCTTTTTTTTTGTGAGCAAATGTGAAAGAAGATGATGGTCTAGCGATGTTTCTGCTGTTAGGACTACTTCTGCAGCACATCATTGCACTGTTTGTAGAAAAATGGCCACCCAATTGATACAAATAAATCATTACATTTACATTTACATTTAAGTCATTTAGCAGACGCTCTTATCCAGAGCGATCATGATTTATAGTTCAGTCAGGTAAGCCTACTTTGAGGTTTACATTCAATTGTAAAGGTTTTTGGGGAAAGTCTTTCGGTCTACCCACAAGACGTTATCATTAGCGTCGCTAACTGGCAACATACGGCGTCATAAACAAATGTGGGCACCAAACCGAGAGGCAACATTGATGGAAATGTATTGGCAGATGTTGTGTTACGTTTGGCATTTTAAGCCAATAGTGGTTAACTAGGGGTAGGATAATGGTTTTTTTACAGTTTGGGATGGAACAAATGAGATTTTTTTTTAATGTACTTTCAGAATTGCTTGGCGAGCTACTCATAGGTGGGCAGCAAGCTACTGGCAGAGATCCCTGCTCTAGATCTACTAACCAATAACCCCTGGCTATTACTGTCAACTGAGTTACCCAGAGCCAATGTCCAAAACACACCATGAGAGAAATAGAGAATATGATGGACAGTGGACACGAAATCAACCCCACATGTTCCACACTGCCACGTTTCTATGCTGCGTTTCTACTTCTGTTCTTTTTTTGCCACATGTCAGTAACCTTTAACACAGCGAGACCGGAGTAATGAAAACAAAACACACACCAATAGTACACATCACTACTGAAAAACAACACAACTCACCAGGTGAACGTAAGGCACAAAGTATCCGTAGAGAGCTGCCGGGATGCCGAAGGCCCAGATCCGGTAGCCCAGAGACTTCCAGATGTTGACGTTGAACACCTTACTCATGGGCGGGCAGCGGCTGCCTGGCTTGTTGCTGCTGACAGGCTTGGGCAGCAGGGGAGTGTAGGTTAACCCAGCCAGCATGAGGATGAACATGAGGATGCTGAGGACCCTCATTGTGTTCTGCAGGCCCACCTTCTCCAGCAGGCCGGACAGGAGGAAGGGCAGGGTGACGGTGAAGGCAGAGCTGCCGGCCGTCACGATGCCGTTGACCAGGCCCAGGCGCTTCTTGAAGTAGTGTCCCAGGATCACCAGGCTGGGCTGGTAGGCGAAGGAGCAGCCGGTGGCGAACACGATGCCGTAGGTGAAGTACATGGGACCCAGGGACCTGTGGGTTCAGAGAGTAGAAGAGAGACAGGATAGGATGAGAGTTCCCCACAGTCATGTTTATACCTGCTTAAAATTTCACACACAGAAAAAAAAACAAGCTCTATGAACTTGACTCAGAGGTTCTAGCAAAACAAGTTCTCAAGTCTGACTTGAACCAAACACCAGGGTGAAGATAATTGAGCTGCTGTGAACTTGCTAGCCTGGTCCAACTTCCAACACCTGGAGGGTATCAGTTACAGCCTCACTCCCAGGGTGTGTACACTCACTATGCTGACAGTGTTTGTTTACTTCCCAGTCCTCGTTTTTTTTTTTTTTTTTACCTTTATTTAACTAGGCAAGTCAGTTAAGAACAAATTCTTATTTACAATGATGGCCTAGGAACAGTGGGTTAACTACCTTGTTCAGGGGCAGAACGACAGATTTACTACACCTTGTCAGCTCAGGGAGTCGCTCTAGCAACCTTTCGGTTACTGGCCCAACGCTCTAACCAGGGTTACCGTTAGCACATCACTAATCCTGGATAAATAGATCCGTGAGAGAGGTCAGGGGTGAGTTGGAGCTGCTTCCAGGCCAGCACTAATGACAGGTCTCTCAGAGTGCTACGATCACCAAGACAAGAGCGCTAATGTTTACTCACTTGTCACGCCACTGCAGGGCTAACCCTAGATAAAACGCAGCTGTGGTATTAATTTATTGCGTTTAACAATACTTTCACTGTACTTCTACTTTGACCCAGTGATGTCACCTGCAGTAGTGTTCCCTTAATTTAGTAAACAGATCATGGGTTTTGAAAAAGCTAGAGATATTTTGAGTGTGACAAATGATGTTTTTAAAGACCACCCAGAGAACAGATCCAGAGGGGGTTGTCTAGGTGTTATTCAAAGTCAGGCAATAGCCTTACTGACTGACACGGAGCCAACTACTATTATTATTATTGTAGTAGTAGTGTATGTATGCATGTACGTAGATTAAAATGGTTGAGAGTTTGGTATTGTGCCATCTCGTGAGATGTCTAGAAAGAGAGGACCTGAGAGCAGGCTGAGCTCCTGTACATTCTTTATCACACACACACGTATAAAAAGTCCCTGGCACACCAACACCTGACAGCGTTTAGACACAACACATCAGAATGGTTGTTGAGGAGGGTAGCTATACAAGTACTGACGTGACGAAGGAGCTGGCCAGCAGTCCCACCAGGCCCACGGCGGCTCCGCCCACGGCTGTCACCCTGCAGCCCAGCAAGTCTGTGAAGACGCTGACGATGGGAGAACAGAAGAAGATCATCCCCATGGAGAGGGAGCCCACCCAAGCTGCAGGACAGAGAGAGATATGAGGGTTAGGCTACGTGTTACATTACAGTATCTGAACAATAACGGCAGTATTTAACTGTTCACACAGGCTTTGTTGTTACATGGGAAATGTTGCTGGAGTGTGAGGTGAAGCGAGGCACTCCTCTTCTGGCTGCCCCGCTAAACAAACGTTTTAAAAGTCAGGTTTTACGAATTACTATGAACAATGCATGGCAACAAAGAAAAGAGGTGAGTAAGTAAAACCTTCCTCCATATAGGTTCATGTTAAGCCTATAGGCTTATGTACACATACGAGTACCAGTCAAAAGTTTGGACACCTACTCATTCAAGGGTTTTTCCTTTATTTTTTTACTATTTTCTACATTGTAGAATAATAGTAAAGACAACAAAACTATGTAATAACACATATGGAATCATGTAGTTACCAAAAAAATAAAAAATCTAAATATATTTTCTATTTGAGATTCTCTAAAGTAGCCACCCTTTGCCTTGATGACAGCTTTGCACACTCTTGGCATTCTCTCAACCAGCTTCATGAGGTAGTCACCTGGAATGCATTTAAATGAACAGGTGTGCCTTGTTAAAAGTTCATTTGTAGAATTTATTTCCTTCTTAATGCTTTTGAGCCAATCAGCTGTGTTGTGACAAGGTAGTGGTGGTATACAGAAGATAGCCCTATTTGGTAAAAAAACAAGTCCATATTATGGAAAGAACAGCTCAAATGAGCAAAAAAACGACAGTCCATCATTACTTTGAGACATGAATGTCAGTCAATACAGAAAATTTCAAGAACTAGTAAAGTTTCTTCAAGTGCAGTTGCAAAAACAAATCAGGCACTATGATGAAACAGGCTCTCATGAGGACCACCACAGGAAAGGAAGACCCAGAGTTACCTCTGCTGCAGAGGATAAGTTCATTCGAGTTGCCGGCCTCAGAAACTGCAGCCCAAATAAATGCTTCAGAGTTCAAGTAACAGACACATCTCAACATCAACTGTTCAGAGGAGACTGCGTGAATCAGGCCTTCATGGTCGAATTGCTGCAAAGAAACGACTACTAAAAGACACCAATAAGAAGAAGAGACTTGCTTGGGCCAAGAAACATGAGCAATGGACATTAGACCAGTGGAAATCTGTCCTTTGGTCTGAGGAGTCATGTCTTTGTGAGATGCAGAGAAGATGAATGGATGATCTCTGCATGTGTGGTTCCCACGATGAAGTATGGAGGTGGTGTGATGGTGCTTTGTTGGTGACACTGTCTGTGATTTATTTAGAATTCAAGGCACACTTAACCAGCATGGCTACCACAGAATTCTGCAGAGATACGCAATCCCATTTGGTTTGCGCTTATTGGGACTATCATTTGTTTTTCAACAGGACAATGACCCAAAACACCTCCAGGCTGTGTAAGGGCTATTTGACCAAGGAGAGTGATAGAGTGCTGCATCAGATGACCTGACCTCCACAATCACCTGACCTCAACCCAATCGAGATGGTTTGGGATGAGTTGGACCGTAGAGTGAAGGAAAAGCAGCCAACAAGTGCTCAGCTTATGTAGGAACTCCTTCAAGACTGCTGGAAAAGCATTCCAGGTGAAACTGGTTGAGAGAATGCCAAGAGTGTGCAAAGCTGTCATGAAGGCAACGGGTGGCTACTTTGAAGAATCCAACATACATTTTGATTTGTTTAACACTTTTTTGGTTACTTACATGATTCCATATGTGATATTTCATAGTTTTGATGTCTTCACTATTATTCTACAGTGAGGAAAAGAGTACATATAAAGAAAAACCCTTGAATGAGTAGGTGTGTACAAACTTTGGACTGGTACTGTACATTCGATAGTTTTCTGCATTACACTTCATTTCTGAGTTAATTAGTTAAATGCTCAGAGGACAGAGCTCAGAGGACAAAAATCTAAACAAACACATCCTCTGGTCTAAACCAGAGGATATGTTTGGGCTCCCGAGTGGCGCAGCGGTCTAAGGCAATGCATCTCAGTGCTAGAGGCGTCACTACAGACCTTGGTTCGATTCCAGGCTGTATCACTACCGGCCGTGATTGGGAGTCCCATTGGGCCAGTGTCGTCCGGGTTAGGGTTTGACCGTCATTGTAAATAAGAATTTGTTCTTAACTGACTTGCCTAGTTAAAGAAAAGGTTCAAAGTAAAATTTACTTAGATTGATCCTATGGAATAGGCCATGTTAATCTACACACGACAGTCCTAAAAGACGAGGTTGAGTGACCTTAATATCTGAATCCTAACCAACGTATTAGAGAATACAGTGAACTAGAGTTTTCCAGGGGCTTGATCTAAACATGTAGCACCACCCAGACCAGTAGTGAAGAGCACTAGTAGTAGGACAAAGGAGCAGGAAGAGCGACTGAGGAAAGAGGAAGCGCTGATCAGGAAAACAGTTGAGTCTTATATCAACACCAAATACACAATACACACCATATCCTTCTAACAGACACGGAAAAATAACCCTTACAGTTCCTCATGACAAAAAAAAACAAACATATAGCTTAGGCCTATGTTATATCAGCCCTTTTGAATAATGATATTCCCGGATCAGAATAACCACCTAAATACATGTCAAAAGAGAGAACACACTGTGCAAAAACTGATAGAATCAACGTTGTTTCCACGTCATTTCAACCCCCCCCCCCAAAAAAAAATCTGTGATGACATTGAACCAACCTGGAAAAGTTTTGGGATTTGCAAAGTCAGTGGCATTTTGTCTTTTTCCCCCTTCACCTAACTTTTAATTTAAATCCACTGACATTGTGATTTTTTTTTTAATGTCGATTTCACATTAGTTGACAACTCAACCAAATGTAAATTTAAACAAGACGTTGAACTGATGTCTGTGCCCGGTGTGGAATGTACTTATTCCTCTTGTTTACTGTGCAGGTAAATTACTACAGGGACTAACAAAAGGCTAATAGAGGTGTGAACCGGTCTTAGCCGACATATAGACCCATGGAGCTGCTCTGCTTGTCTGATCTCTATCTGGGTCCCAGCAGACCTTAGTCTACCACCATGGCCATAACAACCCTCACTCTAGGATCCCTCCTTGGAATAAATAAACACAGCATGGAGCTGAAGAAATATTGTTTCCTGCCTTTATTCTTATCATAGGAAATAAGTAAACATGAGATTGCTTGGTTTTCCTCTCCCAACGGCAGTGGAAGAACACACACACACACCCCACCCCCCGGCAATTTTGTTAATGATTTTTCTGGTTCCTCCCCATTGTATAAGTAAAGGACAGACCATTTACGGCAAGTTGAGCCTGCTTTGAGAGAACTCCCGTGCTGATATCTCCGAATCAAACCCCTAACCGATCATAATCTTAGGGCAACCCAAAAATAATTTTCAGACCTGAATGTCAATCCCTGCCTTAAAGATTGAATCAGTAGTAGTGGGGAAACAGCGACACTGGCCGCCCCACCACTGTTATCCTTTATGTTGCCGCGCTGAGGAGAGCCGCGTAACATTATAAACAAAATTCCAGAACATATTGTGCTCTATCACACGTGCAATGGTGTCAGAGGGAGAGAGAAAAAAAACTGGGTTTGTTGTTGTTGTAATATCGCAAACGGACGTGGCTGTTTCACCATTACGGATTCCAAGTTTAAAGGCCTCGGATTTCTCTTTTCCATTCCACCCAGGGGGAAGAGCCTTGGTCATACCTCTTCTTTTCCATTTGAGGAATCCCTTCTCTCCGCAGGCTGCCTGCTAGGCTAATTCTATTTTTCCAGATTGTACAAATAGATCAAGCTTGTGATGACAATCCGTCACCGTGCAAAATCACCAGGGGCCTGTTGCACAAAAGTAGAATTAAGACATCCGGGATAAATGACTCAGCTGAGCTCAATGAAGCCAAAACATGTGCGTCCAGGCTTAATTGGTTGCACAAAGACCAAGCCAGGATGAGCAGACACGGATTCATTAAGCCAGGTGAAACCAATCCTGGATAGGTGCGCGCTCACGGCTCACTCAAATAGACCCCGCCACAGATCACAGATTAACTGATTTACCATGGCAACTAGAGCCGCGTACTTTTCCCCGTCGGAAGCACAAATCCTCATGGAGGCATACGAGGAGGTAAAAGATATAATTAAGAAGAAAGGCAACACCGCCACAGTGATAAAGCAAAGAGAAAAAGCGTGGCAAAGTATTGCAGACCGCCTGAATGCGTAAGTAGTGCACAATTACACACTCACCGCTCCGCTGAAACATCACAATTACAATTCAAATATTTAATTCACATCTCCAAAAATGCAGTTGTACTGTAATTATGAAACGGTTAAATTTTTAATTGAAATGCACTGCAGATATGAGTGAAATTGTGTAAAGTAACTCCATCACACTGTATAAAGCTATGATAAATTTTTTGATATTTTTACTGAAAACAAGACAAAAATACCAAGTAATTTTTTGCAGTGTGACTCCATTAAATGTGTGTGTGTGTGTGTGTGTGTGTAGATTAAACATGAACGGGCCAAAACGGACATGGCAGCAGGTCAAAATCAAATACAAGAACATTCTGCAGAATGGTATGGTCCCTGACTAATATTTAACAAAGCACAAGCATATATTGTACCCAGAAGGTGCCTGCTCACACATTGTCTGTACTGTTTTAGCAGTGAAAAAGAATACCCACAGACAAGGCACGGGTGGTGGGTCACCAAAGGCTGACCTTACCCCAGCAGAGGACATGGCCTTGGAGCTAAATAAAGGCAGGCCCGTCTTAGAGGGGATCCCTGGGGGGAAAGAGACGAGCATAGGTTCCTCCCAAGATGCCACCCGCTTCATTCAAGGTATGTCCTTCCATCTCTACATGGGATACAACCACATTCATATTGATTCAATTTGGACTGTCTGACTTTGGTTTACCTATTGCCTTGCAGTGTCTGGCAGCACTGTGTTCCTGTTAGAGCCACCAGCACAAGCACCAGACGATGCTGATCCAGTGAGTACTCCATCAAAGGCATACTGTAGGCCTGGCATGTCTTGTCTACTAGCTTCAATATGAATCCGATTAAATGTGATAGGGTGAAGGCCCCAGTGCAGCAGCAACAGCACATGATGGAGACGATGATGAGGAGGAGACCATCTCTCTGGATTCCAGAAGGCATGAGGTATCATGTTAAGACTGTGAAAGTACTATTTACTCTACAATGGTGAGGAGTCCTCATCAAAATCAAAAAATCTAATTTCTTTTACAGGACCCAGATGCTATACAGTGGGAAAACCAGCCTGGCAACATAGTGCGTATTAATAAAAGGACACCACATCCTGCCAAATTCCAGCTGCGCTAATTGTATTGTGTTCACAGAGCTCACAAGCTATCAGAAAGTTGTATGGCAACCACCTCCGGCGCCAAATAGAACTGGCAGACATAGACATTCAGTACAAGAAGAAAAAGATGGAAAATCTTGCACTGGAGTCCGAAATAAAAAAGAGGACAATTAGGAAACTGGACCTTGAAATAAAAAAACTTGAGAGGGAGGTGAGATATGCCTTCAATGTACACTGTATGCTAACTGTAACACAAATGTATTAATCATTATTTTTCTTTCCTCCCCCAGCTCCAAGAAGATGACACAGCTCAAAATAAAAATTAGGTATATTCTCGTAAAGTCAAGTGAGCCATGACATATGAGCTCTTATTGTGAGCACACAGGACGGTGGCATCTTTCTAAGGTTTTTTTTATTTTCCCAGCAATCAGTACAACCAAGTCATCGTTATAAGGCATCGCCCTCTTTTGCCCACCCCCCCAGCACCAGGTGTGGCCACTAGCCTATATGAAGGCCCAAAATTGTGTGTTCCTTTCTGCTCTGACAATGGCATGCCCATTCGTGCGAGATGTGGTGGATGAAGAAGCACTTGTGCTGAGGAGAGCCTTCAGGCGAGAAAGGGTCTTCAGGGACCGGTTGGACCCACTGGCCTTCCCTGATGACCATCTATATGAAAGATACAGGTTTTCTGCAGATGGCATCAGGTATCTATGCAGACTACTGGGTCCCAGGATTAAGCACCGCACTGCACGGAGCCATGCACTGAGTGTGGAGCAAATGGTTTGTGTGGCCTTGCGCTTTTTTGCTAGTGGAGCCTTCCTGTACTCAGTGGGGGATGCAGAACAGCTGAACAAGGCCACAATTTGCCGCACAATAAGGAGTGTGTGTCTGGCTATCAAAGCATTAGCAGATGTCTTCATCTCCTTCCCTGGCCACAGAAGACTCTGTGACATCAAAGAGGAGTTCTATAGGATTGCAGGTAAGAGGATCTACAAATTACAGGACAACTGTTAACACATAGTAGGATACTCATTACTTTGTGTGACAGGTTTCCCCAATGTCATTGGTGCAGTGGACTGCACACACATAAGGATAAAAGCCCCCTCAGGTGCCCATGAGGCCGATTTTGTGAATAGGAAATCCTTTCACAGCATTAATGTTCAGGTGAACATAACTTTTTGATATTGTCCATTGACGAACACTCTGCATTGCCAGTGATGTGCATTGATTGGTGTAATATTCCTCATCTTATGATTTCAGATGGTCTGCAATGCTGACTGTGTGATCAGCAATGTTGTGGCAAAATGGCCTGGCTCAGTCCATGACTCCAGAATCTTTCGGGCCTCTGAAATCTATCAGTGCCTATCACAAGGTAAGCCACACAACCCCTATTTATAACCATCATGGCTGTGTCAAGAATATCACTGTGTTTATGAGGTAGTAATGATGAGATTTTGTGTTGACAGGTGAATTCTCTGGTGTGTTGCTGGGAGACAGGGGGTATGGCTGCCAGCCTTTTCTCCTGACACCTTTCACAGACCCCCAGGAAGCACAGCAGGCCTACAACCATGCCCATGCCAGGACCAGGGCCAGAGTTGAAATGACCTTTGGCCTCCTGAAGGCACGCTTTCACTGCCTTCACAAATTAAGGGTCAGCCCTGTTAGGGCATGTGATATTACTGTGGCTTGTGCTGTCCTCCACAATGTGGCCTGCCTGAGGAAGGAGAGGGCCCCCAGAGTGCCACCAGCCATGGACTGGGACAATCCGGCAATCTTCCCTGATGACGACAGTGGTCGGCTGCTGAGGGACCAATATGTGTTGAATTATTTTAGTTAGTATGTGTGCTTTCAATTTTGGTTAAATATGTCCTGCGGTGGCAGAGGAATTGGGTTTTTTTTGGGTTCGTTTTTTGACGAATTTGGCCTCTTATGATGTTTGTGCGGTATACTGTGTGTAATACAAGGCTGCAGGGAGGCTACTGCATCCATTCATTTGTCTGTTCAGTTGATGTGTATGGATTTGTCCTGCATTTATTTTAGTGTGCAGACATGCAGGGTGTGTTATATACAGACCTTTGAATGTGTATGTATCATTTTGTATAATATGCTTGGATTCTGTGCTTTCCATCTTGTAGAGTCACTGTGACTTCAGTTTCGAAAGGAGCTGATGGTTTACCTGCTTTGTTTTGTCCTTATTCAATAAAGGAACATAATGTTACACATTGTGTTTTTATATTCATATGGAATGTGTATTTGTTTATATGACAGAGTACTAGGGCCACACTGAAGAAAAAGGATAAAGTCATAAATTTATGAGGCTGGTTCTTTCTGCAGAAAAGCTACATATTGTTTTTACAGTTTTGATACTTATGACAATGTGATACTTAATATTCTGGCACATCAGCATGTCTTTGTTTATGAAACCATACTGAAGTACAATTTCACGAAATGCCCCACATCTGTCATTTTAACAACTGTCCTCCTTTAAAACAACTGGTTACAATATTATGACTTGTGTTTTTTTTCCCCTCTGTGGCCCTAATATTCTATCATTTTATATATAGCCTTATAGTCTATGGGAAACTGTAAATTATCTAATGATAGCAACATCATCTAAAAATCATTTTTTATCCAAAATCATTGAAATTAATGATCACAAACGTTTAAATAATAACAGTGGGTCTAGTTATATGTGATAACAATGTATAGTGAGCAGTGAAATAACTATTGGTTTCCATTTGTGGTGACTGCTGACTGACATTAGGGATGAGATTAAATAGATCCTGGAATTTAGCCTGGTCTGGAGCAGGCTAGCTCCACAGAATAAATCTCCATGGTAATTTATACCATAACATATCCTCCTGCCCCCTATCCATCTTTAGTGCAACCGGATTACGGATCAATTGAGCCAGGATCACCAAGATATCCTGGCTTAATCCCTTATCCTAGTTTTGTGCAACAGGCCCCAGGTGTCGATAATAACGCCATAGATAAGACTAGGCCCCACATCAGTGAACGTGAAGAGTATACACAACAAATATTTCCGAGCTATCAAAAACAAGTCTACGTGTTGCTTGTCCTATGTTGCGCTGCATGTGCTCACTGCTCGTTGTTTGTCTGTATTGTTATCGTTTTTAATAACCTGCCCTGGGACCGTGGTGTAAAATTAGCCGGCTGGTTAAAACCGTCACTTTTACTGAAACGTTGATTAATGTGCACTGTCCCTGTAAAAATGTAAATAAACTTGAACTCAAACCAACTGATATTGTCCTAAGCATGGAGGGTGACTACCAACAGATGTGGCAGTCTACAGTTTTAAGAGAGGAACAGATAACGCAAGTCATTGTCAAGAGGAAACAGCTGCTAAGGAGATCTGAGCCTGGTACCAGATTGGCAAGGCAGCGTAAACCAACGCAACAACAATAAGAGCAGGGAAGACAGCACAAACAAATCTGGGACCAGGGGCCTCATTTATCAAGGCCTGTGTGCACACAAAAATACTCTAAAACCTTGCATGCGCCAGTTTTCCAGCAAAGGCTGGTAAGGTTGGAACTTGACCGGAAAGTGTGTGCATCTCCACGCAAATCTCAAATCTACCATTTATCAAAATCGCTCATTCAACAGCCAAGCATGATAGAAAGTAAATAGACCAGTAGCCTTGACAGGAAGCGTAGGCTACAGTATTGCTGTGCGATATAAGGAGCACGGCATCATAGCCTGGACTATTTCATTTCAGAGCCTATACCAAGGCAGATAGAAACACAATCATGTTTTGATGAACAAAATATTTAACAATTAGTCTTTTCGTTTGGAAAAGTCACTGCAACACTCCGCCTCTACAGAAATGTGATCAGAATTGCCATTGCGCTTTCTTTTAGGAACTATCATGGCCCAGTTACATCTCCAAATCATACAGAAAATGAGCAAGTTTGTGTTACCATAAAAAGGTGAATGGAGGGCGTTTTCCCAGGCGGGGTTGTAGTGCTTGTTCACAAACGGCCAAATATAATATGACTCCGATTTATGTTGCGTGCGACAGTTAAATCTCAATTTGTGGCACACGCAAATCCTAGAATCTTCACGTAGGCCCGAATTTAGTAAGGAATGTAGTCACAGGTTGATAAATGAGGCCCCAGGCTAGTAAACAGAGGTAGTGTTAGAGACAATCCTGGGGATGGAAACATAAGGCCATGACATTGGTTCTGTCACAGTCACTGACGCAAAGACTCAGTAGTGGGGTTAATAATCCTTCAGTTTGGGATAAAAGCAATATTTGCAGGATGTGCATAAAGATGACGTCATTGTTTTAGCACTATCCACAGAGTTTTTAAACTACAGAGCGCAACATTGTCCAATGCACCAATAGAAATCAGCACAATCTTTTTCAGTTTGCTGTCGTCTTGGAACAAACATTGGGATCATGTATGCTGCACCAACGCCGATACAAAGAAAAAAAAAGAATAAGGACGAGCAACGTACAATACGGCGATTTTCGCAAACCAGGCATTTGTAGTCATCTATTGAATCTACCCCTCTGCCAAATGTTGTGCTTTTATCATAAAAGTAACTATTGTTATGGAAATTTCATCTTACAGAGTGACCGGAGTTTGCAGAGTTGCATGGGTACCTTGAGTGGGCTTATTGCAGAGACTTACATACTAAAAGCTGGTAGGAACATTCTCCACTTTAAGCTGCATTACATAGCATAGCCGGTTTGGCTACTAGGCTATTATTACATCACTGGAGCCGAGCTCCTGCCTTCCAGGACCTCTATCAGGCGGTGTGAATGGAAGGTCCGGAAAATCATTAAAAATAAAACAACCACCCAAGCCATAGACTTCCCTCTGCTTCCGCACAGCAAGTCTGACACCACAAGGATCCTGAACAGCTTCTACCCCCATGCCATAAGACTGCTGAATAGCTAACTAAATAGCTACACAGACTGAGTTGACCATTGTATTTTATTCTTGCACCGTCTCTATGCACACTCACAGGGCCCCAACACACTGAGACTAACACAAAACACTCACTCCAGCATCTGCTCACACACACATAATATGCACATATTTACACTGACTCTACACACACACCCACTCATGTGCAATCATCATACCCGCTGCTGAACCAAGATGGCGCCGAAGACCATGGCTGACGTTTAAATTCTCCCAACCAATTGTGCAATTTTGTTTGTTTTTTTGCGTTCTGTGTAACTTAGTGTACATAATGTTGCTGCTACCGTCTCTTATGACCAAAAATAACTTCTGGATATCAGAAAAGCAATTACTCATCGCAGACTGTAAGAAACCTTTTCCTTTAACGAGTCCGACGAGAAGGATATCATGCTTTCACTGGAACAGGCCCAGTTCCACGCCTTTTGCGTGAAGAAAAGACGCTGGAAAGGGGACGTAGATCGGAGATCCTTCTGAGAAGCCGGAGGCAAGCGAGTAAACTCCCAATGCCTTCCATTCTTCTTGCTAACATGCAATCGTTAGAAAATAAAATTGATGACCTAATATTAAGATTATCCTACCAACGGGACATTAAAAACGCAAAATTTTATGTTTCACCCGAGACGTGGCTGAACAAAGAAATGGACAATATAGAGCTGGCGGGATTTTCCACCCACTGGCAGAACAGAGACGCTACCTCTGCTAAGACGAGGGGTGGGGGTGTGTGTCTTTTTGTCAATAACAGCTGGTGCGCAATGTCTAATATTAAAGAAATTGAGGTATTGCTCTCCTGGAGTACCCTTTACAATAAGCTGTCGACCGCACTCTGTATTATTCGTAGCTGTCTATTTACCATCACAAAGCAAAGCTGGCACTAAGACCGCTCTCAACCAACTCTATAAAGACATAAGCAAAGAAGACAATGCTCACCCAGAAGCGTCGCTCCTAGTGGCCGGGGACTCTAATGCAGGCAAACTTAAATCAGTTTTAACAAATTGTGCAACCAGGGAAATTGTGCAACCAGAGATTTAAAAAAAATCCAAGACCCCCTTTAATCCACACACAGAGATGCAAACAAAGCTCTCCCTCGCCTTCCATTTGGCAAATCTGACCATAATTATATCTTCCTGATTCCTACTTACAAGCAAAAACTAAAGCAGGAAGTACCAGTGACTCGCTCAATACGGAAGTGGTCAGATGACGTGGATGCTACACCACAGGACTGTTTGGCTAGCACAGACTGGAATATGTTCCGAGATTCATCCAACGGCATTGAGGAATACACCACCTCAGTCATCGGCTTCATCAATAAGTGCATCGATGACGTCATCCCCACAGTGACTGTACGTACATATCCCAACCAGAAGCCATGGATTACAGGCAACATCCGCAACGAGCTAAAGGCTAGAGCTGCCACTTCCAAGGTGCGGGAGACTAATCCGGATGCTTATAAGAAATCCTGCTACGCCCTCAGACGATCCATCAAACAAGCAAAGCGTCAATACAGGATTAAGATTGAATCCTACTACACCGGCTCTGACGCTTGTCGGATGTGGCAGGGCTTGAAAACTATTACGGACTACAAAAGGGAAACCCAGACGCGAGCTGCCCAGTGACACGAGCCTACCAGACGAGTTAAATGCCTTTTATGCTTGTTTCGAGGAAAGCAACACTGAAGCATGCACGAGAGCACCAGCTGTTCTGGATGACTGTGTGATAACGCTCAGTAGCCGATGTGAACAAAACCTTTAAACAGGTCAACATTCACAAAGCCGCTGGGCCAGATGGATTACCAGGACGTGTACTCAAAGCATGCGCGTACCAACTGTCAAGTGTCTTCACTGACATTTTTTTTTTTACCTCTCCCTGACCGAGTCTGTAATACCTACATGTGTCAAGCAGACCACCATAGACACCCCCCCCCCCACTTCTCCCCCACCTAAATGTACAGATTACCTCAACTAGCCTGTACCCCTGCACACTCACTCGGTACCGGTGCCCCCTGTATATAGCCTCGTTATTGTTATTCTTATTGTGTTACTTTTTATTATTACATTTTATTTTAGCCTACTTGGTAAATATTTTATTCTTCTTGAACTGCACTGTTGGTTAAGAGTAGTCACCTTACCCCTATACAGAGCTACCTCTATCAATCCAGTATCCCTGCACATTGTAAATATGGTACTGGACCTGACCCTGTATATAGTATTCTTACTTAATTATGTTCTTATATCTAGTTTTTCTGTTCTACCTTGTTATTTTTAGTATTACATTGTTATCGATTACTGCATTGTTGGGGTTAGAGCTTGCAAGAAAAGCATCTCACTGTACTGTCACACTGCATGTGGCATAGAAAATGGACAACTATTGCTTAATATCCCGGAATCACCTCTAGTTGTTTATATTCACTGTGGAAGTAAACATCCTGATTAAATGTAAAGCATACTGGCGTAGGCTGGGTGCAGTCAAAAGACAGGTTAAGGCCACATTCAAAGGGAAGTACTGAGGTGCCAACTGAACAAACTCCTAGACATTCTATGGATGTTCTAAGAGTCTGTCTCACATTTTCTCAGACATCATACCACTTTAGCCTACATTCTGTAATACATGGACCGAACTGAACAAAAACGAAGAAGAATGTCACAAAAGACAACAGGAAATTGCTGTCCCGTTTTCATCTGTGGGCTTTCCCCATTTAAAAAGCATTTACACTTCAGACGAAGGGAAGAATTCCAAATTGAAAATGTAATATCAGGATGATGCTCTCTTTTCCAGGTGACATCCTGCTAGCGCCGGAGGCCCCAACAGTGCAGTCACTGACAGACAGAGACAGACACTGGTCAGAGCTGGTCTAAGTCTCTTCTGTTCACTTCCCAACCCCCCCCTCTCTCTCCCTCTGCTGTGCTCGGAGACTGTGGATGGTGAACCCAGTCAACCCAGCAGCAACCAGACCTACCTTACCCGACGCCAAGAAACAATCCCCCCACACTTAGTTACCCTGGTCTTGCATCTCCCTCTTGCAAGACCTCACTGCGCAACTAAGGAGGGCACATTGATGGACTTTTCAGTGGAGGTCAATGAACACTCTTGCTCGAAGACATTTATAGCTCTACATAGCATCTAAATCATTTCCATGTGATTATTATGCAATTTATTTAATGACTGAGTAGCAGTTCTGAGCAGCAATTATTATTTATTTTTTTAATAGATTTTGCTAATATGGCAGTTATTCTGCTTACGCAAGTGCTGTTATTCACCGACTGAGCCCAGGATGAAAACAGGACAAAATGTTTGTCCTTTTCACATGGTGAGTCCGTGTCTGTCCACCCTCTAGGCTCTTCCCTGACAGTAAGCAGTAACATTAAGAGTAGCTAGCTGCACACAGTTTCTTAACAGGACGCCCAACGGTTCTAGTTAATGGAAGATAGTGGCTAGGACCTGAATTGAGCAAATACACTTTTGGCTACTTGGCTACTTATTAACCGAAGTCAATGGAAAGTAACTGCTAATGGCAAAGCAGAGAATCCAATATCACCACTTTTCAATGTTGAAACAGAGGATTTCTCTTCATTCGTCAAACAAAAAGCCACTCATAATATATTCTAGGCCTAGCAACATGGAAACTAGCTAGGTAGCCATGGAATGAGCTCTCTTTTCGGTACAGGTCAGGACAGGCTTCCCCTGACACCAAACAGCCCAGGGCTGGAGAAGAGACCTCAGCCACACTTCTAGAACTCTAGGTCGTAAGTGCTGAGAATAGAGATCCTTTACTCCTAACCGTATGAGTAAGAATAAAAGCTATGCATGAAGCCCCATAATAGTCCCACTTAGTTGACATATTTAGCACACCCTCATGAGCAGTCCTAACCAGTTACAAGTTACCAGCAGGTGTCTTGATAAAAGAAAAATGCAGCGAGTGGTTCCTGCGACACCTGCAATTGCATTGGGGTTGTTAAAATAATGTTTTGATATTTCTTTATGATCAAAACATGAATAATCTAGAGACTTACATGCAACAGTGTCTCTTGCAATTTTGACAACGATGTCACGATATGCCTAAATACTTGAAACCACTAGGCTAATAAATAAACACGTTTTGTTTCTTTGATTGTGTTAGATGAAATGATATACCTTTCAAACGTTGTACAGTATGCAATAAAGGCAAGTGACTTGGAGTTGTTAAATGGGAGTGACGTGTGTTGATATGTAATATGATCAAAATTCTACTTTTAACAAGCATCAGAATTGGTTAAAAAGAAATACAAAAGATGCATGCCAACATATTAGGCAATAATTAAGAGTAGGCAAAGTGATCATGTCAGGCGAAAATTATATCAAACGTTTTACCAGGGATGGACTGGCCATTGGGAAATTCTGCCAAATGCCAGAATTGCCTAATATGTGGGTCCATTGTCATCCCAATGGGCCTGTCTAAATTGGGAGATTTGCAGAAAATGATCACCGTTTCCCTCGAGGCAATAAATGAGCTGGTATGATAGCAATGCCAGGGACGATTCACAGATTGGTTATTCCCCATCATTTGCAGCAATGTCAATGAGCGTCATCACTAACTTTCCTTTGCAGTATCTCAAACTGTCGTGATTACGAGCTGAGAAACTTTTAGGAGTTTATTTTACTCCTGGCTCAGATTGTCAGGGCATTGTCTTAACAACATTCTAAAACATACTCTGAGCTGGGATTTTTGTTGTCTTGAAACAGGTTTTAAAGACGTTTCTGAGATGCTTTGTGGACACGGGCTCATGGTTCAAATATTATTTCAAATACATTCAAAGTATTATTGAGATATCTTTTGATTTGAAAAGACAAGTAGTTGAATATTTTAATCTGTTTGGAAATACTCAAATACACAGAAATTATTTTAAATACCAGATACTCAAATACACGTATTTGAACACAGGTCCGCAACACACACTGACAACAAGTACAGTGTGCTATCCTACCTACACTGAGAGGAAAGCTTAGCTCACGTACAGTTGAAATAGGAAGTTTACATACACATCAGAATAATAGTAAAGAGAATGATTTATTTCAGCTTTTATTCATTTCATCACATTCCCAGTGGGTCAGAAGTTTGCATACGCTCAATTAGTATTTGGTAGCATTGCCTTTAAATTGTTTAACTTGGGTCAAACGTGTCAGGTAGCCTTCCACAAGCTTCCCACAATAAGTTGGGTGAATTTTGACCCATTCCTCCTGACAGAGCTGGTGTAACTGAGTCAGGTTTGTAGCCCTCCTTGCTCGCACACGCTTTTTCAGTTCTGCCCACAAATGTTCTATAGGATTGAGGTCAGGGCTTTGTGATGGCCACTCCAATACCTTGACTTTGTTGTCCTTAAGCCATTTTGCCACAACTTTGGGAGTATGCTTGGGGTCATTGTCCATTTGGAAGACCCATTTGCGACCAAGCTTTAACTTCCTGACTGATGTCTTGAGATGTTGCTTCAATATATCCACATAATTTTCCTTCCTCGTGATGCCATCTATTTTGTGAAGTGCACCAGTCCCTCCTGCAGCAAAGCACCCCCACAACATGATGCTCCCACCACCGTGTTTCACGGTTGGGATGGTGTTCTTCAGCTAGCAAGCCTCCCACTTTTTCCTCCAAACATAATGGTCATTATGGCCATACAGTTCTATTTTTGATTCATCAGACCAGAGGACATTTCTCCAAAGAGTACAATCTTTGTCCCCATGTGCAGTTGCAAACCGTAGTCTGGCTTTTTTTATGGCGGCTTTGGAACAGTGGCTTCTTCCTTGCCGAGCGGCCTTTCAGGTTATGTTGATTTAGGACTAGTTTTACTGTGGACAAAGATACTTTTGTACCAGTTTCCTCCAGCATCTTCACAAGGTCCTTTGCTGTTGTTCTGGGATTGATTTGCACTTTTCGCACCAAAGTACGTTCATCTCTAGGAGACAGAGTCTCCTTCCTGAGCAGTATGACCGCTGCGTGGTCCCATGGTGTTTATACTTGCATGATATTGTTTGTACAGATGAACGAGGTACCTTCAGGCGTTTGGAAATTGCTCCCAAGGATGAACCAGACTTGTAGAGGCCTACAATTTTTTGCCCCTGAGGTCTTGGCTGATTTTCCCATGATGTCAAGCAAAGAGGCACTGAGTTTGAAGGTAGGCCTTGAAATACATCCACAGGTACACCTCCAATTGACTCAAATGATGTCAATTAGCCTATCAGAAGCTTCTAAAGCATAATTTTCTGGAATTTCCCAAGTTGTTTAAAGGCACAGTCAACTTAGTGTAAACTTCTGACCCACTGGAATTGTGATACAGTGAATTATAAGTGAAATAATCTGTCTGTAAACAATTCTTGGAAAAATTACTTGCGTCATGCACACAGTTGATGTCCTAACCGACTTGCCAAAGCTATAGTTTGTTAACAAGAAATTTGTGGAGCGGTTGAAAAACTAGTTAATGATTCCAACCTAAGTGTATGTGATGTAAACTTCCATCTTCAACTGTACATACTGTCGAGGTGTCATTTCATTGTAACCTCAGGTTGTGTGGCACTGTGTTTTGAAACTAGGTTGGTTGTTGTTATGGTTACCAACCTTGTCCTTAGAACCACTAGGTCATCAACACCTCAACAAGCTCAAGCGGTTAAAACAAAAATCAGAGCAAGAGTCAAATTTGTATTATAGTGAAAATGATAAAGCAACACAGACGGGTAGGATCCAAACCGCAGCTATGCTAATCCAATAGTTTATAGGAGTGTATAGAATACCAAATCTATGAACATATGGTGCTCAAACTGTTTGCATTTTCAAGTCTAACGGACTACGGTTGTGCAAACACGTGACGATAACCAGAATAGGGTAAATGGCTTAAGGCAGGAGCACTAATGACATGCAGTAAATCCGCTATAAATCCAATGCCTCAAGGAATTGAGGCAGGAAGACATACAGATCTGAAGCTGGCAATTCTATATGGTATGTTTGTGTGCGTGTGGGTTGGAATATTAAATGACTTTCTTTAGGTTTCCATCCATATACTGGGGCTTGTTAAAACATACTCATTTTCTATAAGACACACCATCCCCAAGACTAGTCTCCCATGCAGTATGACTTATACTACCACTCTCCTGATATAAAGTGTAACCTAGCGCAGAGTGATCGGGGGTTAGGAGGTGAAGGGGTAACGCTAATCTGTCTTCATGTGGAGCTCAGCTCAGTAACTCATAAGAGCCATTATACGTCTATGTCTGTGGACGGTAAAATCATGGCCGGTCCAGACCGGGCCCCCCCCCCAAAAAAAAGACATCTGTGGATGACTGGATATTGAAATCAACGACAGGGCGGACGGACCAAATGTCAACGTCTTTTCAACATCCATGGACTTCGGTGTCAGGCGGTGCTCACTGGGCTGGTTTTACTTTCCCTAGAAAGATTTCAATACCCCAGAAGTAGGTTGTGACGTAGCCCACAACTGCATGAAAACGCAACCTCAATTACACTTCAGCTTTGTCGACACAAAAAAATAAGAGCTAAATCTTTTTGTTCATGTTATTACATAACTACACAGGGGTTTCAGAGCATGGTCAGAGATGTAGGCTAACAGCTGGAAAGAGAGAAGTAAGCTAACTCCTATGAGGAGCTGCTTGGCTTGGCTGCCCCAGTAACTCTAGCCGACCCGACCCCGTCGGTCCTGACCATGGCCTCGGTCCCTGCTCCTGGGTTTGATCTGGGGAGGCTAAGCTGCTTGATGTTGACAAACTGGCCCAGGTCCAGACCCGTCCCGCAGGGCTCACACATCCCAGCCCAGCCCATGCTGCAGCCCAGACATCTCAGGATAAGCCCCAGTCAGGGCTCCATCAGGGGGGAAGTAAATGGAGCACAGCGCCAGAGCAACGCTGCCTCAACACCACCAGCCAGCACAGCCACGTCGCATTATGATCAGCCTGTCGGACTAATTTTAGACCCAGTCACCTCTGACTCGAAGGAAGACTGACTCAGAGATTGTGTACTGTAACTGTAGAACGACTAAGCTCTTGTTACTGTACAGTATCTGTATAACATAAAGCCTGGTGTCACAGAGAGACAAAGAGTAGACTGAGGCTAACTGACTGGAGCAGAGATGTATCCAAGAGAGGAGGAGGAGAGTAGACTAGAGTAGGGTTAATGGGTTTAACACACCAGGCTCCATATGTTTTTGAACATAGCAGGCCAGGCCCTCATGTTAAATGTGCCCCAAGGGGAGTTGGAAAGTAACGGCCACAATCCTGAAACAACTACAGCAGTTGTTAAAACCCTCTCCCTTTGCGTTCAGCCCACAAAATAGTATTTACTGCTCTAAGACACAAACGTCATGGAAAGACATTACACATATGGCTCTTCAAAACATTTCAGAATCTGAAGACAAAAATCTCTATGATTCAGCCCAGAAAAAGAAAAATCTGTAGTTTCTCTCAGATTCATTATTATAATGGACCACTAACCAATAGTATAAAAGCAGTCAAAATCTGTGCCGTTGTTGCCAAGGAAACAGGGCTCTTCGGGTTTGACAACGACCAGAGACAAGTCATCCCCAGTCCCCACAGACAGACACAGTCAGAGAGAACTATCGGAGAGATGTCATTACAGAACTAAACTGATCAGCCCATTTTAGCTCACAGGAAGCAAGTCTCCATTTGGAGGAGGGCCAATATTGTCCAGCTCGGCCTGAGCACCTTGGTGTTACTCTGACAAATGTTATAACACCCGGCTTAGGCTGCCAGCGGCTCCATTCTCTCCTGTCTGGTGCTTCATTGGCACTGCCTCCTACCCACACACCCACGTACAGGCCAGACCAGCCCAGCAGTAATGAGAAAAGACCCAATCATGACATTACCAGAGCTCCTAGCAATTACACCAATAATTAGAGCGGTTGGTTGGTTAATCCTCCAGCCCCCATGGAGGGCCACAGTCCACTACTCCAGTCCACACCTGGGCCTCACTGTACACTACACAATCACAGACCTGGGTTCAAATACTATTTTAAATCACTTCATTATGAGGTCCCGATAGAGCTTGCCTGGTGCAATGGAACCAATAGCATAGTTACAAAAGTGCAAACCCTGTCCATCTGGCACTGCAGGAAGACTAAAGCAAATGCTAAAAGTATTTGAATGATTTTCGATATTATTTGAACCCAGGTCTGCTCTACACACTGCACTGCACTTGCCTCACTCATTCCCTCTCCTTCCCTGCTGGAAGGCATTACATTTGCCTGCTCTATAGGGGTGTTCAGAGCAGAGGGACTCAGTGTTCTGCATATGGTCAAGCTTCTGTTGACTCCTGCTGTACCCGTTTCCAAAGCACTACTGTAGGTGCTCGGTCACTAAAGGTCGGTGTCCTTTTCCCAGCCCCTCAGGCTATGGGCTGACGTCAACTATCATGATCAGGAAGCCAAGAAAGACCGGTGCTCATGCAGCCACTGTGGGCTGTGTGCTGCTGCGCTTTCCGCCAGTGTGTTTACCTACTCATACACGTCATCTCCCAACAGCCTTCACCTAAACGCAGTGTCAAGCTTACTTGAGACAGATCAAATGCTCTGTCAAACATTAACCCGCTTACTGATCATCAAACATTTGAGGAGAATTCGTCCACGTATTCGTTTAAAAATGTGTGCCAACTGCCAATACCAACACTTTTTGTGCACGTCTCCAGTAGGCTATAGTTTTGGTCGCAGCCGTAAAAAAACAAAAACAGATGCATTAAGTATTGAATTAAACCCAAGGGCCCACGAGAGCCATAGCTTGTAAATGTTAATCACCACTTTGAAACAAGGCTGGGAATGCCTGTCTTTTGTAAGGCTGAGCTCAGAATAAGGAAGGAGAGACTGATAGAGCGATGCAAAGCGTTTCCTCTAAAACAACGCTTGATAAGATCCCTCCACCACAGGCAGACATGGAACCATTGACCATTGTGTCATTTTATTTACTTTAAAAAATATAAAATAAAAATAAAATAGCTTACCCTGTGTGGTCCGTTCTCAGACAGCTCTTGCTGTTGGCCTGGAGAACCTGAGCTGGAGACCCCCAGAGATGGAGGGAGTAACAGAGGAGAGGAATAGAAGGAGGAAAGGCCCCACCGTGTTTCCTGTTTCCCCAGCAGGTCCGTGGGATCCAGACTGGGAGGAAAGCAACACTGTCCCAGCTATATAACTCAGACTGGGAGAACTAGCTCGGTCCAGCAACGCACAGGACAGCTGGCAGATTAACCTGAGGAGGAACACTGTACGTGGCCAGGAGGGACAGGTTTGGGATTAGGCCTAAAAACGTCTCGATCCCAGGCTGCTGCACAATCCTAATTTACTTGCTCATTTACAAATTATCAGAAAAAGTCAAATCACTTTCAGTGAGGCGTACCTGACAACCTGTACAGATGGAATGCCGTGTCAGAGAATTACAGACATTTGCACAGCGTTATGCAATCTTAGTTGCGTCGGATTCATTGTTCATGTTTGGGGTCTATCGTACTGATTTTATGCTGGCGACGGGCAGCAGGTCAAGTATGGGTCTGGATTCCAGCAGGTCACTGGCTTGTCAGACCCTTCACGCTCTTGCCCAGTCAAAACCACCAGGGGGCAGTCATAGCAACTATCATTTGCAGAGAAGCACAGTTTGATCTCACTAGGAGATCTAGTGAAATAACATTTTCTGTTTCATCCCTGAAAACTGGTCAATTTCACATCTAGAGAAAACATCGTTAGCAGCATCATCTCACCGGTCTCCCTGTCCGTTTTTGTTTTCGTTCCATAGCTAGGCAAAACAATAGCAGCGTTATATGGGTGAACCCGTTTACTCTAGCAGCTAGATGTTCAACCTGAATGATTGATTGACTTCACAACAAAAACGCTTTGTGGGACTTTGAGCTGACGCAAAGTTATTTTACAGCTACTCTAACATTAGGCTCTCCAAAAGCTTTTCATGACTTTGGACCTATAATAAACCCAACTGGCACCCTTTTAAGTTCACGTTTGTCACATGCACAAGTACAGTGGAATGCTTATAGTGCAAGCCCTACACAACAGGGCCGTATTCAATAAAAAAAATATAGTAAAAAAAATTTTTTTTAAAGGAAGCTATATACAGGATTAGTGCCAGTACCAAATGTACAGGGATACTGGAGTATTTAGGAAGATGTGTACATGGAGGCAGGGATTAGGAGAAAGTGACTGGTAGCAGGATTAATAATAAACAGTATGACAGCGGTATAAATGGTGGGTGGGTGTGTGCGCATGAGTGTCAGTGTAGGCGTGATAGGCTGGTAGCAGGAATATATAAATAATGATGGCAATATACACAGTGCCTTCGGGAAAGTATTCAGACTCCTTGACTTTTCACATTTTGTTACGTTACAGCCTTATTCTAAAATGTATTAAATGCATTTTCCCCCTCAATCTACACACAATACCCTATGACAAAACAAAAACAGGTTTCGAAAATTTTGCAAACGTATTAAAAATAAACTGAAATGCCTTATTTACATAAGTATTCAAACCTTTTGCTATGAGTCGAAATTGAGCTCAAGTGCATGCTGTTTCCATTGATCATCCTTGAGATGTTTCTACCACTTGGAGTCCACCTGTGGTAAATTTCATGATTTGAGAAGGCACACACCTGTCTATATAAAGTCCCACAGTTGACAGAGCAAAAACCAAGCCATGAGGTTGAAGGAATTGTCCGTAGAACGCTGAGACAGGACTGTGTCGAAGCACAGATCTGGGGGAGGGTACCAAAAAATATCTGCAGCATTGAAGGTCCCCAAGAACACAGCAGCCTCCATTATTCTTAAATTGGAGAAGTTTGGAAACACCAAGACTATTCCTAGAGCTGGCAGCCTGGCCAAACAGAGCAAATCGGGGAGAAGGGCCTTGGTCAGGGAGGTGACTCTCAGACCAGAAACAAGATTCTCTGCTCTGATGAAACCAAGATTGAACTCTTTGGCCTGAAAGCCAAGTGTCATGTCTGGAGGAAACCTGGCACCATCCCTAAGGTGAAGCATGGTGGTGGCAGCATCATGCTGTGGGGATATTTTTCAGTGGCAGGGACTGGGAGACTAGTCAGGACTGAGGGAAAGATGAACAGAGCAAAGTACAGAGAGATCCTTGATGAAAACCTCATGGCATGGTTTTTGTTCTGACATGCACTGTCAACTGTGGAACCTTAAATAGACAGGTGTGTGCCTTTCCAAATTTACCACAGGTGGACTCCAATCAAGTGGTAGAAACATCAAGGATGATCAATGGAGGAGCGTTCAGAACCTCAGACTGGGGGGCGAAGGTTCACCTTCCAACAGGACAATGACCCTAAGCACAGGAGTGGCTTCAGGACAATCTCTGAATGTCCTTGAGTGGCCCAGCCAGAGCCCGGACTTGAACCCAATCAAACATCTCTGGAGAGCCTCCCGGGTGGCGCAGTGGTCTAAGGCACTGCATCGCAGTGCTAGCTGTGCCACCAGAGACTCTGGGTTCGAGCCCAGGCTCTGTCGCAGCCGGCCACGACCGGGAGGTCCATGGGGCGACGCACAATTGGCCTAGCGTCGTCCGGGTTAGGGAGGGTTTGACCGGTAGGGATATCCTTGTCTCATCACGCACTAGCGACTCCTGTGGCAGGCCGGGCGCAGTGCGCGCTAACCAGGTCGCCAGGTGCACGGTGTTTCCTCCGACACATTGGTGTGGCTGGCTTCCGGGTTGGATGCGCGCTGTGTTAAGAAGCAGTGCGGCTTGGTTGGGTTGTGTTTCGGAGGACGCATGACTCTCGACCTTCGTCTCTCCCGAGCCCGTACGGGAGTTGTAGCGATGAGACAAGACAGTAACTACTAATAATTGGATACCACGAAATTGGGGAGAAAAAGGGT
Source organism: Salvelinus alpinus (assembly GCF_045679555.1). NCBI lineage: Eukaryota > Metazoa > Chordata > Actinopteri > Salmoniformes > Salmonidae > Salvelinus > Salvelinus alpinus. The sequence goes on along the minus strand of NC_092093.1, from coordinate 35,432,891 downwards.
AAAAAAAATCATTTAAATAAATAAAAAAATCTCTGGAGAGACCTGAAAAATAGCTGCACAGCAACGCTCCCAACGCTCTCAGAGCTTGAGAGGATCTGCAGGGAATAATGGGAGAAACTCCCCAAACACAGGCATGCCAAGCTTGTAGCGTCATACCCAAGAAGACGCAAGGCTGTAACGGTTATGAATACTTGTAAAAATCTGTATTTTATTTTTGAAAAAATGTATAAAAGCCTGCTTTTACTTCATCATTACGGGGCATTGTGTGTACAGTAGATTGATGAGGAAATGTTTTTATTTAATACATTTTAGAATAAGGCTGTAACGTAAGAAAATGTGGAAAAGGTCAAGGGGTCTGAATAGTTTCCGAAGGCACGGTACATGTCAATAGCAGTACATAAGTGATCAGTAAGTAGCAGGATAGACAGATACTAATGGTAACGGCCGTCACTAATCAATGAACATCAGTGTAGTGGTAGTAATACATCTACAATCAATAATCATTTTAGCAGCAGTGTAGGTGTGAGTGGGAGCAGTAGTTGTTAGCCATTAAGTCTTATGGCCAGGGGATAGAAGCTGTTTAGGTGTCTTTTGGTCTGAGCCTTGATGCACCGGTAACGTCTGCCGGACAGGAACATGGAGAACAGTCCATGTCTCGGGTGGCTGGAGTTTGTCCATTTTTCAGGCCTTTTTCGGAAGCCGCCTGGCATGTAAGTCCAGGATGCCTGGGAGCTCACCCCCAATGATGCTCTGGGCCGTCCGCACCACACTCTATAGGTGCTTCCGGTTGAGGGCAGTGCAGTTGCCATACCAGACTGTGATACAACGAGTCAGGATGCTCTCGATGGTGCAGTTGTAAAAGTTCCTAACGATCTAAGGGGCCATGCCAAATCTATTCAGCCTCCTGAGGGAGAAGAGTCACTGCTGTGCCTTCTTCACAACTGTGCTGGTGTGCGAGGACCATGTTAAACCCTCGGTGATGTGGACATGAAGGAACTTCAAGCTCTTGACCCTCTCCACTGTGGCCCTGTCGATTAGGATATGGGTGTGCACAGCTCCTGTTTCCTGTAGTCCACAATCAGCTACTTGGTCTTGCTGACATTGTAGAAGAGGTGGTTGTCCTGGCACCACACTGCCAGGTCTCTGACCTCCTCCCTGTTGGCCGTTGGTGATCGCCTACCACGGTCATGTCGTCAGCAAACTTAACGATGTGCGTGGCCACACAGTCGTGGATAAACAAGGAGTACCGGAGGGGACTAAGCACGCACACACACTCACACACCTGGGGGGCCCCCCGTGTTGAGGGTCAGCGTGGCGGAGGTGTTGTTGCCGACTCTTACCAAAAGGGGTGTTCAGTCTAGACTTGGGCGGTATACCATATTTGGAAAAAGACACGGGATGGTTTTTCAATACCGTCAATAACGTTGAAACTATGTATTTGAAGTTCTTATTAAATGTGAATATTTGTAGCCACTAAGTAAATACCTGCAGTCAATAGCGGAATGGTATCAAATACGTTAAACACGTGGTTTTATGCCATTCCATTTGCTACGTTCCAGCCATAATTATGAGCCATCCTCTCCTCAGCAACCTCCACTGGCTAACATGCTAAGTAGCTGCAAAGTCACTAAAAAGTCATTGAACATTTGCCAATTAGATAAATGCTAAAGTTGTCTGTGATGAGATTCGAATTCGCAACCTTTGGGTTCCTACACGTTTGCATTATACGCCTACCTATCCACCCCGACCAACCGATTGTACCTTAAGTAACCATCTGTCTTATGTAACCATACCATTCTAAAATGGGGCGTCTTGGATTTACATACAGGATAATACTTAATGCTCTGAGACCAGGTTGAGTCCCCAGTCATATGTGGCGTGGTGTTTGTTTACAAGCACTCAATGACTAGAGTACGTTGTCTTGTGAGTCACTCACTGTTGATCAGCATGCACTAGATGATATAATTACAGTATGTAATTCAAAACTAAATGATTGCCCGCTAATAACTATTAACTTAATTGTCTAAAATGCGCTGCAGTTGAGCAAACCAAATGCACATTTAGTTTGCTAATTTAGTATCTGATTAGCTATCTAGCTAAGTGGTTAGCTTCTTCCAAAATCCAGCATTGTATTTTAACCTTTATTTAACTAGGCAAGTCAGTTAAGATTAAGAACAAATTCTTATTTTCAATGACAGCCTAGGAACAGTGGGTTAACTGCCTTGTTCAGGGGCAGAACGACAGATTTTTACCTCGTCATCTCGGGGATTCGATCTTGCAACCTTTCGGTTACTAGTCCAACGCTCTAAAGCCACTTGGCTACCTGCCGCCCCATTTGCTTGGTAACAGCAGCAAATCCACTCCTGGATCAAGAGCCTTGCTGTCTAATATTTGTTTTGTGCAACAAACTGTGTAGCATTTGAGTTACTGGTATAGTTTAGGTCAAACACTGTAGAAAATGTTTGCAATGCGCTTGTTAGCATTTAGTTCGTATTCTCTATGGGATTTTACATGAACTTGTTAGCATTGCTAACCATTGGAATACAGAGTGTCAGTGGGGTTTGAAACAGCGCACTTGTGTTCAGTTTGGTTTTTGCACATGCCCTGAGGATACGCCCTGTAATACCATCTGGCCATTAGTGTTGACCCATTTAAAAACCTTTGTTTTAAAAGCCACATGCGTCGAACGTCGGAGACGGTATAATAGGATTACACCTTGTTCCGATAGTGAGACTTCTTGTACGCGTTCGTGTCCTCAGCCAACGCCTCAGGATTGGCTGCAGTAGCCCTGAGAGCGGTATCTTTGTCCTTAGGTTTAGCGTGCACCTCGGTGTTAATCAAGGGCTTTTGATTGGGGAAGCAGTGAACCTTCACTGTGGGGATGACATTGGAGATGCATTTCCTTACGAAGCCGGGGACGGAGGTGGTTAGCTCGCCGATGCTGTCGGCGGAGTCACAGAACATATTCCAGTCAGCACTAGCAAAACAGTCTCACAGGATACCCTCTGCTATGGTGGACAATTTTTCTATGGTGCGTCACAGGTACTTCCTGTTGGATCTTTTGTTTGTAAACAGGATGCAGAAGTATGGAGTCATGATCTGATTTGCCGGGGGGAGGGCCTTGTGTGCTTGCTTGTGGGTTGAGTAACAATGATTTTTATCACCCCTAGTGGTGAAGGAAACTTGTTGATAGAAGTTGTGCATCACGTGTGTCTTAGTGAAGCAGAATAGAAATCACAAGAAAAGCAGCCTCTGGGTGCATGGTTCATAGCCTCGTACAGTTCGTCAAGTGCTAGCTTGTTGTTGTGACCTGACTATACAAAACACCTGCTTTTTGCATGACAGACTGGCCAGGTGAATCCAGCTAAAAGCTCTCTCTTATTGATGTCACTTGTTAAATCCACTTCAAATCCGTGCAGATGAAGGTGAGGAGACAGGTTAAAGGCAATTGAGACATGGATTGTGCATGTTTGCCATTCAGAGGGTGAATGGGGAAGACAAAATATTGAAGGGCCATTGAACGGGGTATGGTAGGTGCTAGGCTTGTCAAGAACTGCAACACTGCTGGGTTTTTCACACAAAATTTTCCTGTGGTTTCAAGAATGGTCCCCTACCCAAAGGACATCCAGCCAACTTGACAAATGTGGGAAGCATTGGAGTCAACATAGGTCAGCATCAATGTGGAATGCTTTCGACACCTTGTAGAGTCCCTGACCCGATGAATTGAGTCTGTTCTGATGGCAAAGGGGGAGGGCATCTTGTCCAAAAGCCATGTTTCTGAAAAACTGAGAATATTACAGCTAGATCATCCCATTAATATAAAATCCATGACCGTAGCTCATCCATCTTATTATCAAGTGACTATACCAATAGAATGGAGGGAAGTGCTGGCCGGTTTTCCCTTCACCGTAGTCTCACAAGGACGCGCTCTCCTGCCTATTTTTCGACAGCGCTCTTGGGTAGCCCAAAGATTTGGTCGGAGGTACACAAAGAGCCCAGGACAGATGAGACAAAGTCGACTCCTTTAGGGGAGTGAGAGAGAGAGAGCTGATTGGAGCACAAGCCCATTACACAGATGTGAAGGCCAGTGACCTGGCAGGGCTTTCGCTTATTGCTCCCCACGCCCTAACATCCAACGCTATGATAGGCTGATCAGGTTTCCAACTGTCAAGCCTCCCCGTGTTAAGCTTTGGCACAGGCTGTGGAGTTGCACTTGGGCAGGAGGGCGGGCACAGTTAGGCCTGTGTGTACTGTGTAGGGGAGTGAACCATGATGCCACGTGACCAGACAAGCCTGGCACAGGCTTCACTCTAATCTCACCAGAACCTTAGAGAGAACATGAAGATTTATTTACTTTGTACAAGGTACGGAATTCCTCTGGAGTGGATTGTAATGTGGTAATTCCTAAAAGGGATATTTATCCACATTTTAGATTTTCTCTTTTTGAGTGATGATACTTGGCTCACTGTCAGTGGGATAGAAATGGAGAAGCTAGGTGTGGAATTAGGGTGACCACATGTCCTGGATTGTGCGGGACAGTCCCACATACTGGTCCTTGGTCCTGCAACCAAACAATCATGTACTGCATTTTATCAACAAATTCAAAACACCACTAATTTACAAAAGAGGTTGATTTGTCCCCGTATTTCAGTCAGATATTCCAACCTGCCTCTTTTGCAGTGACGTTGCACTTTTGACAAACAGACAGACAGCGACAGAGACAGACAGAGAGACAGACAGAGACATCCTCTGTCCAGTGTCTGTTCTTTTGCTCATCTTTTATTTTTTTGGCCAGTCTGAGATATAGCTTTTTCTTTGCAACTCTGCCTAGAAGGCCAGCATCCCGGAGTCGCCTCTGCACTGTTGACGTTGAGACTGGTGTTTTGAAGGGTACTGTAAATTTGTCCTTTAGTCTTGAGTCCAAATTGGGGATTTTTGGTTCCAACCGACATGCGTCTTTGTGAAACGCGTGTGTGGTTCCCACCGTAAAGCATGGAGGTGGTATTATGGTGCTGGGGTGCTTTGCTGGTGACACTGTCTGATTTATTTAGAATTCAAGGCACACTTACCCAGCATGGCTACCACAGCATTCTGCAGAGATACGCCATCCCATCTGGTTTGGGCTTAGTGGGACTATCAATTGTTTTTCAACAATGACCTGTCCTCCACAATCCCCCGACCTCAACCAAATTGAGATGGTTTGGGATGAGTTGGACCGCAAAGTGAAGGAAAAGCAGCCAACAAATGCTGAGCATTTGTGGGAACTCCTTCAAGACTGTTGGAAAAGCATTCCAGGTGAAGCTGGTTGAGAGTATGCCAAGCGTGTGCAAAGCTGTCATCAAGACATAAAATATATCTTGATTTCTTGAACACCTTTTTTGGTTACTACATGATTCCATGTGTTATTTCATAGTTTTGATGTCTTCACTATTATTCTACAATGTAGAAAATTGTAACAATAAAGAAAAACCATGGAATGAGTAGGTGTGTCCAAACCTTTGACTAGTTCTGTGATATATATATATATATATCTATAAGGATGTGTTACTGGTGATGTTAAACACTTCTCCAATAGTTGTTGAGATCTGATATTCTGTGCAGCGTAGGCCAATGTCATATAGTCAACCAATCACATTTGTCAAATCCTTTCAGTCTAAATTCCAGCTAAACTTGGAGACGACCGTTAACTACTTACAAAAAATGTGCTTCTGATGAAGAGCTTCAACAGTAAGTCAGGAGGATACAGACAGCTCAAGAGGTATGCTAAGATATGCAGAAAAATATACATTTTTGACATAATCATCATGCTTAATTCTATGGCTTTAGATTGCAGGAAAAATCTGTTTCATGCGTTTGAAAAACACAGACCACACAGCAGCCATCTTAATGTACTGGGATTGCTGGGATGCATGACACCCCTGACCACAGCGCACAGAAAAGGCGAAGGTATTTTTTTCTACGCAAATCTCCTTAACGATTATCGTAAACCATTAACTACTGAGCTGTTTTGAGGCTAGAGAGAAATATTTACTACCTCATGACAGGATGATGAATACAAGACCACAAAATATACCGGCAGATTAATTACCCTGACTAACACCCAACTAGCAACTTTGAATAGCTCACTTGTGGCAGAAGAGCACAGAATAGAAGCCTGCTGGGAAATTGGAACAAGTGCTCTTCCTTAGATCTATAGTACTGGGGCAATGAGGGGCGCAACACCTCATCAAACCAACAGTAACTGGCCAGTACAGCCTAGCTGTCCCTGACTGCCCTCTCCTCACCACAGCACAGTCGTGACATGCCTGCACAATGAATTTACATGTCCCCCTCCTGATAGCCAGTATGGTGTTAGGATAATTTACTGTCAGGGGCGCGTACTTCACAAACACATGCCATGAGTTTACAGACGCCACCTGATCTGTGATCACTCCTCTCTCGCTATCCTCTCACAACTAATACCACTAGATTAGCTAGTAATCATTTGTTTATCCTTTTCAGTTGGCAAGTTGAATGGGGATCAAGTGGCGTTCATTCGCTTTTCACCAGGAGGGCTCAGCCTAGGGCCAAAGCAAAGAGCTTGTACCACTGCCCCCCATTTGCAGGGGTAACCATGGACCATACTAATTGGATTAAAAAGGGGACTCTAGATTTTCATTTAGCTTTGACAGCTCTGGGGAAATGTCTAAATGCCATGACGTCAGTTAAACTGAGTGGCAATGACCCACACTGATGACCAACTAACCTGGCCAACAGTCAGGCTGACATTCTTGAAGGAGAAGTTTAGTTATATATTTTCTTATAAAATGTGTTGTTTTTTTAAAATCTAAGTTGCAACATTATATTATATTGTCCTACACAGAGCTGTGCAGGCCAGGGGTGTCCTTATAGTATACCGACACACCCAGCCTGCACAGCTGATTAGGGGAAATGGCTTGAGTCACACAAAATGGAACGTAACAGATAAGGTTCGGGGGGGTGTCTGGAAACTTCTATTGGGCCAATAAATTTAAAAAAATTAAAAAGCCTTTTGTGTCTGGAGTTGAAATAAATCCAGTGTATTGCATTTTATGAAGAAAAAAAATATTTAAAAAAATATAGGTTGTTACTTTACAACATGGGTGTCAAACTCATTCCATGGAGGGTCAAGTGTCTGCTGTTTTCTCCTTTCAATTAAGACCTAGACAAACAGGTGAGGGGAGATCCTTACTAATCACTTAATACATCAATCAAGGACAAGGGAGGAGCAAAAAACCGCAGACACTCTGCCCTCTGTAGAATGAGTTTGACACGTGCTTTACATGGTGTTATACTTATCTGATACTGTGATGGCTGATACTTAATCAAAATATATATTTCAAATGTTAATATTAAGAAAAATGTGTTTTAAAAAAGTTGGATTGTCCCATCTTTCAAGAATCCACAAATGAAAACAGCACAAATGAAAATTGGTAATAGCGTATAGGCTTAAAAGTGCAACTACGTGGTTGATTATACAGGTGTACTATCTTAATGTGACCAGTTTCTCACAGCAGGAAAATAATCCTGCAACAACAGGAAATGTTACTTATAAGTACCCCTTTCCTTCAGTCATGAAAAATATTAATATAATTCCACCCATGACCTAATGGCGTCATGGGTGGAATTATATTAATATTTTTCATAACTAATAAACAATTAATTTTTTTACTGCCAAAAATCCAGTGTTTCTATGTGAAACAGCTTTGTTATATTTGAGTTTTGTGTGATGTATACTAAGTGTAATATTGGGATGCATACTCAAAATGTAATACATTTCAACTCTATATCTGACATGGTACAGGCCCATACTTTTGTTTCAAAGTTGAATTATTTAAGACTACCAAGAAACACTCAGTGAACCTAATTTATCCCACTGCAGTAAAAGGTTAATAGATATTTTTGTAGGAGTTGATACATTGAGTTAGTGTAAATCAAGTCTGAAATTTTAAAGTGGAAATTACAAACTTTACAAGCCTTTTTAAACATTGAATACACTACAAGTTTGCGACAACAGTGATCAAATTAAGATACGATATCTGTAGTACTCTGAAAGTGTCTCTTATCTCCCATCCAATCCAATTTTTCCTGACAGGTCATTGAGAATTAATTTACAAATAATGTACTCACAATTCATCATGAAATGAATTGCTTGTAAAATTAGGCCAATCTGATGGAGTTCAATACAATCTAAATCATTTTAAACAACCTTGTTTACCCTGTTACACGGAAATGAATTAGTGTTTCACTATCTAAAAACACCTCGCTCTGTGAAAGAAATTCCATAGACAAAAGGGACAAAGTTCAATTAGGATGATTGATTGTGCGTCAATTTAAACTAGTCTTAATATCAACGCCTCCGGTCATGTGAAAGCAATGGGCCTCCCACCAACAGCCTTCCTTTACACTTCTACTTAGGAGACTTCCTGACAGAGGCAGGTAGCATGTAGGTAGCATTTGTGCAACCCAATAATCTTCCCCCCTTGAACCCCCACGTTGGGGAGAGACAGGACGTCAATGAATGTTGACCGAGGTCATTAGTCCAACTGTTGAGACAAGCAGCACCTAACAGGAAATTGTCCAACTGGTGACTGGAGAGCCAACACCTTTATGATCTGACTGGATAGGAAGGGGTCAAGGGGCTCATGTTGGTGTATCAAAGTTTATAGATAGGCCTAAATGGGTGTTGTCTAGGGTGAATTTAAAAAGTCTACTTTACCTGAGTGACAGCTAATTTGAGGTCCCAGTTCATCTCAACACCATTGGGACCATTGAGTATGCTCGTGTTAACATCAAGGAGGTTTTAATACCAGTTAGAGATTACTCAATTTCTTGATGAAGACCGGGCTAATCTTTGGTATTCTACAACAAGATAATAAAATAAACTTCTTGCTATGTTCATGATCCATCTACTTCCAGAAACTCCATCCTATATGTTCCCTGTTACTTCTGCAGCCATACAAGAACGCACTGAAATTTTCACGTTTCCTCTCTGGCAGCCAACCAGCAATCCAAAAAAGGCATACCCAGAGTTCGGCAAAATATACATTATACAGTGCCTTCTGAAAGTATTCAGACCCCTTGACTTTTTCCACATTGTTACGTTACTGCCTTATTCTAAATTAGATCAAATCTACACACAATACCCCATAATGACAAAGCAAAAACAGGTTAAGACATTTTCTAATTTATAAAAAATAAAACTGCAATATGACATTTACATAAGTATTCAGACCCTTAGTACTTTGTTGAAGCACCTTTGGCAGCGATTACAGCAGAGTCTTCTTGGGTATGACGCTACAAGCTTGGCACACCTATATTTGAGGAGTTTCTCCCCTTCTCTGCAGATCCACTCAAGCTCTGTCAGGTTGGTCAGGGAGCATTGCTGCACAGCTATTTTCAGGTCTCTCCAGGGATGTTCAAATCGGGTTCAAGTCCGGGCTCTGGCTGGGCCATTCAGAGACTTGTCCCGAAGCCACTCCTGCATTTTTTTGGGCTGTGTGCTTAGGGTCTTTGTCCTTTTGGAAGGTGAACCTTTACCCCAGTCTGACATCCTGAGCACTCTGGAGCAGGTTTTCATCAAGGATCTCTCTGCAGTTTGTTCTGTTCATCTTTGCCTCGATCCTGACTAGCCTCCCAGTCCCTGCCGCTGAAAAACATCCCCACAACATGGTGCTGCCACCACCATGCCTCACTGTAGGGATGGTGCCAGGTTTCTTCCAGATGTGATGCATGGCATTTAGGCCAAAGACTTCAATCTTGGTTTCATCAGACCAGAGAATCTTGTTTCTCATGGTCTGAGAGTCTTTAGGTGACTTTAGGCAAACTCCAAGTGTGCTGTCATGTGCCTTTAACTGAGGAGTGGCTTCCGTCTGGCCACTCTACCATAAAGGCCTTATTGGTGGAGTGCTGCAGAGATGGTTGTCTTTCTGGAAGGTTCTCCCAATCTCCACAGAGGAACTCTATAGCTCTGTCAGAGTGACCATCGGGTTCTTGGTCACCTCCATGACCAAGGCCCTTCTCCCCAATTGCTCAGTTTGGCTGGGCGGCCAGCTGTAGGAAGAGTCTTGGTGGTTACAAACTTCTTCCATTTAAGAATGATGGAGGCCACTGTGTTCTAGGGGACCTTCAATGCTGCAGATATTTTTTGGTACCCTTCCCCAGATCTGTGCCGACACAATCCTGTCTCGGAGAGCTATGGACAATTCCTTCAACCTCATTGCTTCGTTTTTGCTCTGACATGCCCTGTCAACTGTGGACCTTATATAGACAGGTGTGTGCCCTTCCAAATCATGTCCAATTAATTGAATTTACCACAGGTGGACTCCAATCAAGTTGTAGAAACATCTCAAGGATGATCAATGGAAACAGGATGCACCTGAGCTCAATTTCAAGTCTTATAGCAAAGGGTCTTAAAATACTTATGTAAATAAGGTATCTTTTTTTATTTGAATTCATTTGAAAACAATTCTAAAAACCTGTTTTCACTGTCATTATAGGGTTGTGTATGTAGATTGCGGAGGATTATAAAATTGTTTTATCCATTTTAGAATAAGGCTGTAACGTAACAAAATGTGGAAAAGGTCAAGGGGTCTGAATACTTTCTGAATGCACTGTATGTGTTGCCAAAGGTTCCAGAAGCACCCCCACTGTATGGGACCTGTATCTACTGGCAGTGTGCCTAGCTGGATTATGTTCCTCTCAGGCTCTCCCTAGGTGAGACATCTGACAACTGGAGAGGGACTACGAGGGAAAGTGGAAGGCGGGCGACAGCTGTACTTGAAGCACGCTGACGCAATGCCTGCTACTAATTTCAGACTGAGGAAGAAGGGACTAGGTTTACACTTTGGGGCGGGGGAATAATCTGAATTCAGTAGGCCTAAGTATGGTACTGAAGAAAAACAATATAACAAGGAAATCCATGACCAATGAGTGATTTAGTTTGAATTATAATCAATTGTAATTACAATGTGACAATGCTTTGATTAAGTGAATGCTTTGATTAGTAGCTATCAGTTAACAGGATCTGATTCATCTATATCTGGATTAATCACTTGTGCAAATCTTCCTAATAATCAGAACAATGTCAATGTGAGGAAAAGGGTGATTACTGATTGTCTTATCAAATCTATGATGATTAACACTGCCAAGGACAGTGCATCTTCCCAGCTTTGATCCTACATTTGATGCATGACCTTCCCTTTGAAAAAGTCATAGTCTACACAATGAGTCTTCTTAACACGTTAACCTAATCAAAGCGTGGAAAATAGCTCTTCACACATCAACAGAAACCCCCAATAACATCAGCTACAGGTGGCTGAAGCTACAGCGAAACAAAGTAGGATCATTATCCATGTGGTAGTGGTGAACCTTTAGCCACGGAAAGGAAAACACACTGAGCAACCTCACGGTCTATCTGAACAGACTGTTTCCAGGCATGTTTTAACATTTTAATGGCCCCGAAACTGACAGAGCTGTGGTAATTTGTTTCAGACAGGGCTAAATCAGGTCTACAACACAACCTGGTATGCCTGTGTTATACAAAGGATGTTCTTCTTATTTAATACTGTAAGGATGAAATGACAGTGTAATTTATATCCATTAAAGCTGAGATCCCGAAAGGTGAAACAGCACCACTGGTTGACCCCAGGCGCATTCGTTTTTGTTTTGTTGACTAAACAGAAGTGAGGAGGGTAGAAACAGAGATGAGCAGTGTAGTAAAAACAATTGCAACACATATTCTGCGGTTCTAACGCGTGTGAGGGGGGATCTGTATTCGTTGTATGTAGTAATTACTTTGTTGTAATATCCCAAATGGACGTGGCAGTGTCACCATTAACGAGTCCAGCTTTAACTAACAGCCAAATGAGAACACAATCTTTCATGGGCTTCTTTTCTGAAACACTAAGGTATTCTGGGGTCATGCTCTTTCATGAACATTTAATGAGTTTTGTATGCACTGCAAGAGCAGCTGCCAAAGAATGCACATTGAGACTGGAGAGAGAGTCAGTGGGAGCGGAAATATGCCCCTTGCCCTGTTCCTAGTAATCTGTACATAGGCTACATGGCCATATAGGAATGAAGGGAAGTATGCAGATAGCCAGACACAATTTTGCTAACATAAGCAGATGTATAAATGACAAATGTCAATGATGTTATATTATGTCAGTGAGGGTGGACAAAGATTTCCACCACACAATGAATCACTTTTACTGTCAGGGGCCGGTTGAGAGGGGTGTAAAGTAACAACAGAGTAGAACAGATATATATGATTATCATGCAACCATGCATACCTGTAGCCACGGGGAGCTGGACATGATTTACACAACTTTCCAAAATGAAAAGCTAAAGTTGAATGAGGCCAGCGTCTAATCGAGGCATGTAGCTAGTATCCACTGGTTTATATAAATTATTTGGCACGCTAGCAGGCTGTTTGCGACTGACGGACTGTTATTTAAATGCCGCCCCAAACGAACCGTATTGAGCTAACGTTCAACGAATGAGTCAGCCATGTGCATCGCACGCGCGACTCGCCGACTGACAGAAAACAATCTAGAGCGGTAATTGTATTATGCATTTTTTTTTTTTATGCCATTGCCAAATCAGAATCTATTTACGTGGCTTAGCCATACAAGGAAGTGCAATAATTAATTTCACTTTATGAAATGCAGCCAAAAAGGAATACAAATATTTGATTATGCATGCACTACGCCTACCACTGTATTTGGCTACCTAGCTTGCTGTGCTCGTGTGCCCGCTACCCATTTGTGAACTCACCTGTTTTAAACCTGAGGTCGTCATCTTCTGGTGAGCCGAATTCTTTCAGGAGGGACATGAACAGGATACCAAAGGCGTTCTGGATTCCGAACACCGCTCCATTGCACCACATTGCAGCCAGCATAACCACCCAACCCCATCCTCCTTCTGGATGCACGAACTCGGGCTCCTCCACAGCCACGAGAACCTGCTCTTGGATGGTTCCTTTACTATCCCCGTTGTCGTTCTTTTCCTCAACATCGTCCGAGCGCTTTTCCTCTGTTTTCATTGGTGTCTCCTCTGCAGGCTCCGTAGCGACCGTTTCTTTACTTGAATCAGATTCAATGTCTGTCATGTTGGTACCTGCTGTCATTTCTTGGTGCGACTGTGCAGATATTTAACACTGTCAAATATGATGACAGCAATATACCGGTAACTAGTCTAAATGGTGAGCTCTCAAGCTGCAGCCAAACTCAATTGAAGAGAATCAGATAACTGTATGCCCCTAAACGTGTCTATCTACAAATAGGAATACTTCGCGTCTCCTTTCAGCGAATTGCTACCTGGAAGATACACCCATTCCGAAGCCGTATTTTTCTACCTCCAGCTCGCACTGTCTGTAGTGTAAAACACCAGTGTTGCAATATTGTATAAATAGATACCCGGGGGGCGGGTTATGCATACATTATGCCGGTACCTGTCGCTGATTGGACGCATTGCTGTCTTTTTAAAGTATGACGCCAGAGCATTGAATAATTACTGTAGCGATTGAAAAATGTAAAAAAAGACATTCTTAATTAATAAAGAGAAGATCCAGAACACATTTATTTCCCCTGGTTATACAGAGGAGATAACTTCTGCTTGCAAGGAAAAAGTTAATTTAGTTGTCTCAGAACTATAATTTGTGCTGTATTGAAGTTAACGTCCATAATCCCAAAAATGTAATCAATCCGGATTAATTTTTACATACAATGGCGGTTAGGGAGGGGCGATTACCTGTTTTCATAAATAACCTATTACCCAAAGTTTTCTGAATTATCCCTATACATTATTCAAAAAACGAAATCTAACACTTTTAAACATAACTTCCTTTAAATAAGACTTAATTATACTTATACTTAATTATATTTTTGCTATTGATTTCAATATAACACCATAGCCAAGGTGGCACAGCGGTCCCAGGCACTGCATCTCAGTGGTTCGATTCCAGGCTGTATCACAACCGGCCATGATTTGGAGTCCCACAGGGCAGTGCACAATTGGCCCAGCATCATCTGGGTTAGGGTTTGGCCTGGGATAGGCAGTCATTAAGTGACAATTTGTTCTTAACTGACTTGCATAGTTATATAAAGGTTCAATAAAAGAGAATATTAACTATGAATTTAGCAGCTCAATAGTCAAACAGCGACCTCTTGTACAAAGTTAACTATCCCCAGAAACATCCAGCAATTTAACACCAATACTTCTGATTTTCATATCCACATCTGCCGGCAAATGTTTCATACCTGGAAGCTGACTGAAATATACCAAGTTGTCTAATTACAGCTGTGATTTGTTCATAAGGAGGCAAATCTTTATACCTAAAGGTTTGTGGTAGCACAGTGAAAAATATCATTATTTCCTCTCACAATTTTTTCAAAACATTTTTGAATGTACCAGAGCTAAATAGTATATCTATGAAAAGAACAGCACGAGACAAGATGTACAAAACAAATTTATTCATTGAGAACTGTTCCTCGTTGTACGCGCAGTTTAAAATACAGAAAATAAAAAAGTATTTTAGATGAATGACGGCTAATTCCATTTTTTCTTATGCATCCAGACTGCCTACCATTCACACAAAACCTTTCCAACCTAAGCAACATCAGCAACAGAATGAAGACAATTTGTAAGGCATTAAAAAGATGTCAATTAGCACACCACCACATTGTTGTCTTGAAACATTGACAAACATACCTGCAGAAGGTAAACATGTGTGTGGGGGTCATTCTTTTCATCATTTATGACAATTCTGAAGAAATCAGTCAACATCCACAGTTAACTTGATGACGTGAGCTTGTGAAATGTCCATTAAAGCCTGGGAAGACTTCACTCTACTTCAGGGGTTTTCGGGGACGTCTCTCCCGCGACAACAGCAGCGGCTGCCGGGCCCCTCCTCTTCCTCAGACCCTTCATCTTACGTGTCTGGAGCTTGGCCAGATCCTGCTTCTGCATGTGCAACCTGCCAAACTTGGTACCAAAAGTATCGTGGGATATGTTCTTCTTCTTCTTGGGCTGTAATGAATAGGAATGACAAAGAGCAACATGAGGACTTCGATTGCCTTGAAGTTTCATTTCAATTAAGACAAGACGTTAAAAAAAAAAGCAACCTCATGCGCCATTCTACATAGCGGCTGTTGAAAGAGCGTGAAAAAGATGTTGACTGCAACTAGACATTTTTCCTACCTTCAGAGCCTTGGGCTGTTTGTGAGCTGTCTTGTACAGGTCGTCTGATGCCAGGTGGGTTCTCCGCAAGATAAAGTCAAAAGACGGCCCAATCTCCTCCAGCTCAATCCTTGGGGTCCGACATCCAGACTTCTTCAACAGAGATCTGGAGAAAACAAAGCGCTTTGACTCGTGATCATTTCAGGGGGGTGAGATGGACGGTAGACACTAACTTCACAGAACGTGGCAACGTCCCAAATGGCACCCTATTCCTTTTAAAAGGGCCCATAGGGCTCTGGTCAAAAGTATTACACTACATGGGGAATAGGGTGCCATTTGGGACACAGCACGTACAGTGGGGAGAACAAGTATTTGATACACTGCCGATTTTGCAGGTTTTCCTACTTACAAAGCATGTAGAGGTCTGTAATTTTTATCATAGGTACACTTCAACTGTGAGAGACGGAATCTAAAACAAAAATCCAGAAAATCACATTGTATGATTTTTAAGTAATTAATTTGCATTTTATTGCATGACATAAGTATTTGATCACCTACCAACCAGTAAGAATTCCGGCTCTCACAGACCTGTTAGTTTTTCTTTAAGAAGCCCTCCTGTTCTCCACTCATTACCTGTATTAACTTCACCTGTTTGAACTCGTTACCTGTATAAAAGACACCTGTCCACACACTCAATCAAACAGACTCCAACCTCTCCACAATGGCCAAGACCAGAGAGCTGTGTAAGGACATCAGGGATAAAATTGTAGACCTGCACAAGGCTGGGATGGGCTACAGGACAATAGGCAAGCAGCTTGGTGAGAAGGCAACAACTGTTGGCGCAATTATTAGAAAATGGTAGAAGTTCAAGATGACGGTCAATCACCCTCGGTCTGGGGCTCCATGCAAGATCTCACCTCGTGGGGCATCAATGATCATGAGGAAGGTGAGGGATCAGCCCAGAACTACACTGCAGGACCTGGTCAATGACCTGAAGAGAGCTGGGACCACAGTCTCAAAGAAAACCATTAGTAACACACTACGCCGTCACGGATTAAAATCCTGCAGCGCACGCAAGGTCCCCCTGCTCAAGCCAGCGCATGTCCAGGCCTGTCTGAAGTTTGCCAATGACCATCTGGATGATCCAGAGGAGGAATGGGAGAAGGTCATGTGGTCTGATGAGACAAAAATAGAGCCTTTTGGTCTAAACTCCACTCGCCGTGTTTGGAGGAAGAAGAAGGATGAGGACAACCAAGAACACCATCCCAACCGTGAAGCATGGAGGTGGAAACATCATTCTTTGGGGATGCTTTTCTGCAAAGGGGACAGGGCGACTTCACCGTATTGAGGGGAGGATGGATGGGGCCATGTATCGCGAGATCTTGGCCAACAACCTCCTTCCCTCAGTAAGAGCATTGAAGATGGGTCGTGGCTGAGTCTTCCAGCATGACAACAACCCGAAACACACAGCCAGGGCAACTAAGGAGTGGCTCCGTAAGAAGCATCTCAAGGTCCTGGAGTGGCCTAGCCAGTCTCCAGACCTGAACCCAATAGAAAATCTTTGGAGGGAGCTGAAAGTCCGTATTGCCCAGCGACAGCCCCGAAACCTGAAGGATCTAGAGAAGGTCTGTATGGAGGAGTGGGCCAAAATCCCTGCTGCAGTGTGTGCAAACCTGGTCAAGAACTACAGGAAACGTATGATCTCTGTAATTGCAAACAAAGGGTTCTGTACCAAATATTAAGGTCTGCTTTTCTGATGTATCAAATACTTATGTCATGCAATAAAATGCAAATTAATTACTTAAAAATCATACAATGTGATTTTCTGGATTTTTGTTTTAGATTCCGTCTCTCACAGTTGAAGTGTACCTATGATAAAAATTACAGACCTCCACATGCTTTGTAAGTAGGAAAACCTGCAAAATCGGCAGTGTATCAAATACTTGTTCTCCCCACTGTATGTCATAATCTAAATCGGGAATAATAGGAGACACTGGTAGATGGTCCAGCTGTTAGAAGGCAGACATACCTGTAGCTGCGCATGTAGATTTTCCCCTCCAGAGCAGTGAAGTGCAGGACATGCTCCAGACCAGCCAGGCGCACTGAAGGCACAACAGGACCTCTGAAGAAGTCTGAATAATAAAACAAGTTAGAGTAGAAAATGGTCAGTAGTGTCGTTGACATGAAATGAAATGTTTTTATAAGACCAAAAATAATGGAGGATTTGGTAAGTATTGATTATCTTAATGTTTTCTAGTTAGAGTAAATGTGTCTTAACTAAAGGGGAAATCTTATCACTAAATTCAAAAGTTTAGCTTAGACTAAATTGTACCTGTAAGAAGGCTCTTTAGGCGTTTGTGGTCATTCTCATGGTCAAAAGCATCCCCTGCGAACACCAGCATTGGTTTAGTCCCCTCGGGACATTTGCTGCTCTGCAATGCATTGGAAACCGAACATAAAGTTACAGGAGGAAAAGTACAATAAATGCACCATGTAAAAATAGACATGATGAACACAAACAACTTACTTTGTTTACAATCCAAGTGTGCCTGTTCCAGCCATTAGTGTTTTATCAGTAAAACTACAATTTTCCAAATTAATAATTTTTAAAGAATGGGAAGACAATGCACCTAGAATAGTGTTTAGAGGAAAGTTCAGTTCTAGATGTTAATTCAGGCCACCGGGAGAGAATGTAAATGAGGTGTATTAATTTGGTCTTTTGTAGCAGACTGTGGACAAAGACAAGGCGATGAAACACTCAGTGTTAATGAACTAAGATTCTGGCAGAATGAGAAAGTACAGTGGTGTCATGCTTAAAATAAAAGGAAACATCACCTTGATGTCACTTAGGGACTTATACTTCTCAATGCCAAGCTCAATCATATCCAGCACATGGAAATCAAATAGACGACCTGAAAAAAAATGAAAAGGTCAAACCCTTATCTGCTGTGAAACGTACCAGACATCTCCTACTGATAAAATATAAAAATGTTTACCAAATATGAGATTGTTTGGCCTTTTCTTGTTGTGTGAGCCAAACAAAAAGAGGGAGCTATCTGTTTTCTTCGAGAAGAATTCCTGTAGACAGAGACAAAACACCGATGATTGGGAATTCTTACATAATCCGCAGGGAGTGACGATTTAAGTGCTGTGAATACACATTTTAAAATGATGCTAGTATGTCTACAGTGTAAAATACCGCTTTGACTACTTGCAGGCGAATGTTCACAAATGATCACAATCCCAAACAATTGGTATGTCCAAGTTAAACAACGCTGATATCAAGCGGAAATGAATTCATGCAACATATTTAGTTAACTGACCAATGATGTAGAATCCTCAAATGGCCTAGTTATATTTTTCCTGGAAGGAAAAACAACATTTGGATAAAACACACATCTCAAGTACCGGCAATTGACAGACTAGTGTTTATGCCTTATTATTTCAGTAAACTCAGTCCTTCATGCCCAAGTATTAAATATCCACTTTTCAACGACAGGGGAAAAATAAAACACGAAGAACACTAAATACGATATTCTCAGTACAACCAGTATACTGGGTTTGTTTGAAGACTAACTTAAGTAAAGTTAGAATCCATCACTTACTTTTTGTACAGTACAGCACTTGGTTTCTTCAGGGCATACTGGAGAGAAAAACACAGAGTTATCTAGCTGGCACTCTCAAACCTTGACATTCTTCATGATTCTAGATGGGGAGGAGGGTCGACAGTCAGAAAACGTACAATGTCTTTCAATGCCTGAGTGACAGTCATACTGGTGTTGCCTCCTTTCATAATCATGGCATTCTTGATGTTCTCTGTAAGCTTGGGGGCTCTGTTGTCAAGGAAGCGCTTGGCCCTCTTCGTCTTAGGTTTTCTGAGGAGACATTCGTTCAACAACAAAAGACACTTCAGCTATGGCACACAGGGACATGAGTAGCACAACACAGATGATCGGACATAGCTCTTCCATCTAGCGAAATGCACTCAACCAACACTGTTTGGAAGTCTAGCTAGCTAGTTAACATTAGCTAACTACTTGCCCAATAAATAAGACCGTGATACCAATTATTGGTATACAGTCAAACAAAGCACTGCAAAAACGTGTAAAGTTCTCTCAAGCCAGTGTTGAACAAAATTACATTTGAGCTTCCTCTACCTCGTCTGTGCGGTTTGTCCTTATGTAGGTTCGAAATTTGAGACATCCACAGTAATGTATTATTAAACCGACTTTTCAAAACGGTGATTTATATAACCTGGCACTAGCCTAACATTACTTCTTATAGTCCAAGTACCTTACATGTTCTGTTTAGAGGCGAATTGGCTCTGGCAACCATCTCAACTGTCGTTCAGTACTTTCATATCACATCAAAATACATTGTTTTAACACAGTTGCAGCCAACAGTATTTTTCAGTGCCAACACGTTTGTGTTGTCCGCCTTCCGTTTACACAGGTGTTCGGAGACGCAGATAGCTAATTTGCACAGGTACGCCTTAGGGATGGGCAGTGGGCTTCTTTTTTTTTTTACTGTTTGAGTACTGGCAAGAACCCCCCCCCCCCCCCCCGAAGCCCACACTGGGGAAAAAGGAGTGCATTTATCTATATGCCAACAGTGCGCAACAATGCCTAATTTACCATAACAGATCAATCCTAATTGTCCCCCACACACACACACACACAATAACAGGTACACTTTAAGATTAACTTATTTAAACCATAATATCAACTTGTTATATTATATCATGGAATTGTATAGTTGAATAAAGGTCACATTTTTGTTTTTAAACAAACAAAAAAAGACCTATCTACAAACAGGCAGTAACCTCCAGTGCTTGCAGAAGCCTATGGCTGTGCAATGGCATAGGCTTGTTTTGTTAATTTCGCAGACAAGATGCTCTTATTTCCAGAGCCCTAATCACAGTCAAGACACAGCTACTTCAGTTAAAACTAGAGGTCGGCATGGCCGATTAATTAGGGCTGATTTCAAGTTTTCATAGCAATCGGCAATCAGCATTTTTGGATGCCGATTACATTGCATTCCACGAGGAGACTGCGTGGCAGGCTGACCACCTGTTGCGCGAGTGCAGCAAGGAAGCAAGGTAAGTTGCGAGCTAGCGTTAAGCTTAGCTTATAAAAAACAATCAATCTTAACATAATCACTAGTTAACTACACATGGTTGATGATATTACTATTTTAACTAGCTTGTCCTGCGTTGCATATAATCAATGTGGTGCCTGTTAATTTATCATCGAATCACAGCCTACTTCGCCAAACGGGTGATGATTTAACAAAAGAGCATACACAATAATATTTTTTTAAGCCTGCATATTTAATTAAAAATAAATTCATGTTAGCAGGCAATATTAACTAGGGAAATTGTGTCACTTCTCTTGCGTTCAGTGTAAGCAGAGTCAGGGTATATGCAGCAGTTTGAGCCGCCTGGCTCTTTGCGAACTGTGTGAACACCATTTCTTCCTAACAAAGACTCATTATTATGCCAGATTTTTACATAACTATGACATAACATTGAAGGTTGTGCAATGTAACAGCAACATTTAGACTTAGGGTTGCCACCTGTTCGATAAAATACGGAACTGTTCCGTATTTCATTGAAAGAATAAACATTTTGTTTTTGAAATTATAGTTTCTGGATTTGACCATATTATTGACCCAAGGCTCGTATTTCTGTGTGTTTATTATAATTAAGGCTTATTTGATAGAGCAGTCTGACTGAGCGGTGGTAGGCAGCAGTAGGCTCGTAAGCATTCATTCAAACAGCATTTCCCTGCCTTTGCCAGCAGCTGTTTGCATTGCTTGAAGCAGTGAAATACAAATGGCATAGAGATAAATAGTCCTATAAATTCCTATAATAACTACAACCTAAAACTTCTTGACTGGGAATATTGAAGACTCATGTTAAAAAGAACCACCAGCTTTCACGTGTTCTCATGTTCTGAGCAAGGAACTTAAACTTTAGCTCTTTTACATGGCACATATTGCACGTTTACATTCTTCTCCAACACTTTTTTGTTTTTGCATTATTTAAACCAAATTGAACATGTTTCATTATTTGAGACTAAATTGATTTTATTTGTATTATGTTAAGTTAAAATAAGTGTTCATTCAGTATTGTTGCAATTGTCATTACTACAAATATATATATATATATATATATATATATAAAATAAAAATGGCCCTAACAGTTTGCAAAGTAGCCTTTTGGAAATAGACGGGATAATTATTCCAAAACTGCAGCTCGTTGGAAAGTAGTTAGAATGCTCGATAGCAGGCAATGTGGAAAAGTAATCTTTAGACATGTACTGGGGGACAGAAATTGTGCTTGAAAGGTAACCACAGGTTGTTTCCCCCACAGGCAGGCAGAGCCGCGACGTTCTATTACCAACTGGGACTATTGCCCGAAAGGCCAGTTTCTTTGGCAATGACGGAGTGGAAAGTTAGCTAAAAAGACTGGTACACAGACTAGTTCCAAGTCGGTTCTATTCATCGATTGCGTCAGCAAGGGGTAACAAAGTTTCCTCGCGTTGTTAAGAGTCACTAAAGGTAGTTCACATCTGTGAATGGGTTAACTTGGCACATTCAAAAAAAGCATGATGGCCTACACGCCTGTAACATGCTGACCACAACGCTTGCGTGTGTGCATGTTGATTTTGTCCACCCACACCAGACGCAATCAGGACAGGCAGGGTTGAAATTTCAAAACCAACTATAATGTTTCGGGGACCGGTCGAAAAGCATTAAACATTTTTGGCAATTTAGCTAGCTAGCTTGCTGTTGCTAGCTAATTTGTCCTGGGATATAAACATTGGGTTGTTATTTTACCTGAAATGCACAAAGTCCTCTACTCTGACAATTAATCCACAGATAAAGGGGTAAAAGTTTGTTTCTAGTAATATCTCCTCCTTCAGGCTTCTTCTTCTGAATTTATATAGCGGTTGGCAACCAACTATAAGGGCATTACCACTACCAACTGGACTGGAGTGTGGAACTCAGTTCATCTTTCAATCACCCACATGGGTATATGCTCCTAAAAAACAATGAGGAGATGGGAGAGGCGGGACTTGCATCGTGTCAAGCGTCACAAATAGAACCAAGTTCTACTTTAGCATCTGGCTACGCAGACGTGCGTGAGCAGTGTGGGTGCAATGATTGAATAACATGCATGTGCACATTTATTTTGCGACAGCACGCACGCATGTTGATTTTGTATCCCCACACCAGACACGCAGGTTGAAATATCAAGAACTCACAATTATTTTAATTTAAGAACAGGTCGAAAAGCATTAAACATGTATGGCAATTTAGCTAGCTGTTGATAGCTAATTTGTTCTGGGATATAAACATTGGGTTGTTATTTTACCTATAAATGCACAAGGTCCTCTACTCCGACAATTAATCCACAGATAAAACAGTAAACCTAATTTGTTTCTTGTCATCTCTCCACCGGGCTTCTTTTTCTTCTTTGGACTTTATGGCGGTTGGTAACCTGATCATGGACTTCAAGTTTATTTTATATAGCCCTTCGTACATCAGCTGATATCTCAAAGTGCTGTACAGAAACCCAGCCTAAAACCCCAAACAGCAAGCAATGCTGGTGTAGAAGCACGGTGGCTAGGAAAAACTCCCTAGAAAGGCCAAAACCTAGGAAGAAACCTAGAGAGGAACCAGGCTATGAGGGGTGGCCAGTCCTCTTCTGGCTGTGCCGGGCGGAGATTATAACAGAACTATGCCAAGATGTTCAAGATATTCATAAGTGACAAGCATGGTCAAATAATAATCATGAATAATTTTCAGTTGGCTTTTCATAGCCGATCATTAAGAGTTGAAAATAGCAGGTCTGGGACAGGTGGCGTTTTTTTTAACCAACTTCACAGCATTACTACAACTGACCAGAGTGTACCTAAATTAATCTTTCAATCACCAACGTGGGTATATGCTCCTGAAAACCATTGAGGAGATGGGAGAGGCCGGACGAGCGGTTTGGTCAGCATGTAAGGTACATGTCGGAAGAAAAAAAAAAAGTAAAGACAGAACTGATGGAAAGAGAATGTTGGTAAACTTTCCAAATCGAGAAGAAAAAATGCTAGACAATGTGGGATATTTGTGTCGGTAAAATAGAGAAACTCCGGTGGAAACGCTTTAATGCACAAAAATGTATATAATATAAGTACATTTGGGAGTCACTCTGATGACGTGTGGTCCTCCCACTACGATTCGTCGGGAAAGCACGCAGTTTTAGGCTACACATGAAATACATTATGTATTTAACATGGTGGTGAAAGTACAAGGTGACGAACTTGATGCACCTTTCCAATAAATATTGAGGGTCTAATTCTAATGACCAGATACTTGGCTGCCGTTGAACAAAAAATAACCTCGCCATGTCCGCGAACCTTTGGCTAGAGTGTACGTGCCAATACCAGAGTAGTAGGCACACTAACTATTTAACGCAACATGTGAGAAAACCCATCAGCGGAGTTGCAATTGCGATGCATTTTTATGTGCACTGCATCATCACGCATAGCAGTTTATCCACAAATCAATGTAATTTAATTATCTCCGGCCGTAAAATGCGAACCTTGTTTTTATGCGGATTTCAGTATATTCGCTCGAAAATCTGTCGCCAATTGGATGGAAACCTAACTAGTTAGATTTATTAGGCAAGCTAGATAGCCAACGCTACATTGTTAGTTTCCTAGTAAGTGACTTCGTTAACTACATAAATACTCGTAAGTTATAGTTTAAGGGTAAAAACCACATTAAGCATGACATACTTTGGTTGATAAAAAAAACTTACATTACTCCTCCGTATTGTTTCATTTTGAGGTCTTCACTCGTGTGCTTGCTTCAAAATACTCCACGTGAATATTACAGCAGCGGGAAATGTCGCGGTTAATTTTGCGTCACATCCGTCGTTCTGTACAGTGGATACATGTGCAGTACTCTCATGTGGCCATTGGGTGACGATAGAGAGCTATATTTATTTAGCAGGCATCGTTTCCAGAAATCAGGATCCCCATTATAGTGAACGGGATTTTATTTTTATTAAACCAGGTAGGCCAGTTGAGAACAAATTCTCATTTACAACTGCGACCTAGCCAAGATAAAGCAAGCAGTGCGACACAAACACAGTTACACATGGGATAAACAACCGTAAAGTCAATAACACAATAGAAAAGTCTATACAGTGTGTGCAAATGAAGTAAGATTAGGGAGGTAAGGCAATAAATGGGCCATAGTGGCGAAATAATTACAATTTAGAAATTAAACACTGGATTGTTAGATTTGTAGAAGATGAATGTGCAAGTAGAGATACTGGGGTGCAAATGGCGATCTTCGTTGTCAATATTCGTGGATATTTTTTTTAGAACACAATCATGGTACCATTAATTGTTTCCATTTCATCAGATGTGTTCTTGAACCGATTACTTTATCACAGATTACGTTATAAGGATAATTTAGTTGCTAATGGCAGCCTGCAGTACCTCGGTCACCGTCCAATTTGAGACACTCAGAGTGCAGCACTGAGCCTAAAGTAGCTCAAACGGCGCATGAAATGTTTGGCACACGCTGAAATGACACTTCCGGATCAAACGAGCACCCCTGAGCAATCTCATGGGAAACAATGGGGTAAAGTAATCGATTACTAGATTCATATTTTTTGGTTTATGGTCAAACCCAACACCAACCCAAACTCTCTTAACTTGTTTTCATTAATTTATTTTAAATGTTAACTTGTGTATCTTAAATACATTCATGAAAGATAACTTAGTATATATAAAATACAGGGCATATTTCCGAGATTTAAAAATGGCGAATTATATTAATTTAAATGCAAATAAATTGAGATAATATTGTAGGTGCACATTTTAACCAATAGCTGTCCCCAGCAGACTTCCTTTGCTTGCAGCATAATCGTCTTCCTGAGACTGCCTATCCTCTTGAGCTGAGTTTCCCCAAACTCGGTCCTGGGACCATGTTTTAGTTAACAATATAAATGTGCAGCTTGGGCCATGAGACATAGAAATTGAATGTGAACCATGTAACTTCAAATGTTTATCAATGAATTTAACATCTTGAATCATGACCAGTCATGCTCCGATTTGGGAGGTCAAGCATCAGACCTGATCCTAACACTTGCGTTATTAATGCCATATATATTTATGTGCATGTTGGATATTCTACAGTTTTAGCTCAACGCACAGTGGCCTGGACTTACTGCTTTACGTCAACTTATGCCCAATGCTGATAAAAAGTCACACAAAAGAGTCATCTTTATTTATTAAAGCATCAAGCTCATAGTACAGATATATTTAGCACATCTTGACCATCCAAAGAATAGCAGAATAATTAGAACAGCAAAGTTTTCCCTTCAGTACATCCTGTAAGTTCACCCTCACATCAGGGGAGGTGTTTGACTTTTCCCTTCCCCAGAAAACACAGCACGGGATTTTAAAACGGTAATGCGAGAACAATTTCATGATCCAAATAGTTTCTAAAAAAATCAGTTTGGAACACTGGTTTTACAACAAAAGGGTTGGACAAAAACAAAATATAGTTGGTCCGTAGGCAAAATTGCACCCCACCCCCAATTTTTTTTGAAGCTATGTTCCAAACCAACCCATACGCAGATCATCAAGTCTAAATATGACTTCATCCAAAAACAGTAACCGAAAGTTACCTTTTGTGAAATGTGCTGGTGCCTATTCCCTAAACCAGTCAATACAGCTCTTAGAACACAAAGGAGGCTGGTCACTACAGGCAGAATGACATTTCAGGTAAGGATACCTGGCGAAGATTGGTCCTCAGAAGATATTTTTTTTTTAACCATTCCAAAAAGCCAGACATGGAGGGAAGATTTTCCAAATTGTCAACTTTGCCCAGGTCCTTACATGAAGAACTAATTCTAGTGGCCCCCTTGCAAAGTCAGTTACAATTTTAGCCTCCTGGGGAGAAATGGATTTCGTCGTCTACGGTACACCATCACACTACATGACCAAAAGTACAGGGACACCTCAAACATCTCATTCCAAAATCATGGGCATTAATATTGAGTTGGTCCCCCCTTGCTGCTTTTAAAAACAGCCTCCACTCATCTGGGAAGGCTTTCCACTAGATGTTAGAACATTGCTGCGGGGACTTTCTTCCATTCAGCCACAAGAACATTCGTGAGGTCGAGCACTGATGTTGAGCGCTAAGGCCTGGCTTCACAGTCAGCGTTCCAATTCATCCTAAAAACAGTGTTCGATGGGGTTGATGTCAAGGCTCTGTGCAGACCAGTCAAGTTCAACAAACCATTTCTGTAAGGACCTCGCTTTGTGCACAGGGGATATGACATGCTGAAACAGGAAAAGGGCCTTCCCCCATTGCCACAAAGTTGGAAGCAAATAATCTAGAATGTTACTGTATGCTGTTGAGTTAAGCGACCCCTTTACTGGAACTAAAATGCCTCGCCCGCACCATGAAAAACAGCCCCTGGCCATTATTCCTCCTGCACCAAACTTTAGTTGGCACTATGCATTGAGGGCAGGGAGCGTTCTCCTAGCAACCGCCAAACCCAGATTTGTCCATCGGACTGCCAGATGGTTAAGCATTATTCGTCGCTCCAGAGAACGCGTTTCCACTGCTCCATATTCTAAAGGCGGCAAGCTGTACACCAGCCGATGTTTGGCTGGAGGAATAATCACCAGCCGGTGATTTTGGGCTGGTGTACAGCCATAGAAACCCATTTCATGAAGCTCCCAACAAACAGTTCTTGTGCTGACGGTCCAACCTGCCTCTGAAAGCAACCGAGAACTAAAATATATATACACCTATATCAAAACGCACTTCAGCACTCGACAGTCCTGTGAGCTTGTGTGGTCTACCAATTCGCTGCTGAGTCGTTGTTGCTCCTAGATGTTTCCACTTCACAATAACAGCACTTACAGTTCACCAGCTCTAGCAGGGCAGAAATTTGACAAACTTACTTGTTGGAAAGGTGGCATCCTACGACGGTGACACATTGAATGTCAAAGCTCTTCGTTAAGGACATTCTACAGCCAATGTTTGACTATGGACATTGTACAATGTATAGAATTGCACACACGTCAGCAACAGATGTGGCTGAAATAGCTGAATACACAAATTTGAAGGGATTCCAGACTTGTGTGTATAATGATCCATTCTCTGGTGTTAAGAGCTTTCTGAACAAGCTTGATCTTACAGTTCCTAACATAGTGGGGCAACGCAGCACAGGTTATAACGCTCAGAAGTGCTAAAGGCAGGCCAGAAACGGCAGTCTTAAAATAAAAACAGCAGTCAAACAAAAAAAAGTGTTCCCTAACCACCCCAGGTTTGTCAGCAAATTCAAATCAATCTGCATTCACTGGCAGGGGAAGCATCATGAATATTACTGACCAGCCCAAGAAGACAATCACACATCCTAAAAAAATATATTAAGAAACTCAAAATTCCAAACATCAATATCTGTATAGTAACGATATAGATGAGGGCCTGCCTTCAGCACCAAGGTGGCAAAGTAAAAACATTAACCCTAACCCACCTGTTCAATAAAACATCAGGATGCCTCAGTCCCATCTACATTAGCTGATAAAACTGGAAGGTGAAGCACATCACTCTACACAGGAGGAACAGACCGCAGCACACTACACTGTCAAGCAATACAGAACTAGTAGTCACATGCACCACAGCGTCACAGGATTTTTCCCCTCACTGAACAAAGGGTATGGATTGTGCTCCAAAAAAACTGCAGTGGAGTCACATTTGGGACCAATTCACTGCAAAATGTCTGCGCACAATAAAATTAATAAAATGGTTTATGCAACAGTTGTGTGGAATGATCCGGGATCACCCTGGCATGCTCAGATTGGTGGGCCTCTATTGTGCGCTTACTGATTCCTGTATAGGGGGGAAAGAGAGGATGTACATTGTTTATGAAAGAAATGCTTTGCTGGGCAACCGCTGCACTAAGCAGAGTCTGAGTCATTATCTCCATTCAGGGACACACGGTGCAGCCAGGAGTGCCACTGTCAAGCATGGTTCTGGGGCCAGCTGACAGTCTCACAGGGTGCTATGGGGAGACCCGCTGGGCCGGGGGACAATGGCTGACCACGCTGGATGGCAGAGGGCATTGTTCTGGCCCACACCACAGCGACAAGGTGACTACTGAGTCTCCTTGAGTCATTTACATTCAGATAAAGCCCCTCAACAGGCTCCTCTAGTCTAAACATGGCCCTCAACATTCACGGTTGGCACAGCCTTTGTTCTTACATGACGTGTCAAGTTTGAACTTTTTATAATGTATTCAATTATTATTGGATAAATTAAGTGTTTAAAACAGAGTATACTATGAACCAGACGCTTCCTGTTGGTGCAGTATACTTAAGCATTAAGGCACAAGGGGGTGTGGTATACCGTCTGATATACCACAGCTTTCAGCCAATCAGCATTGAGGGCTCGAACCACCCAGTTTATAAATGTAGGAGCCTTGGTGTAAATGTAAACATGTATTACACATCCCATACCATGAAGTACACAACTGGACATTTTAAATTTACACTAACGCATACTGTTGCATGGGAAAAAGTTGAAAGCCTGTCTTTGTGGACACATTCAACAGCTACATTTATTGTCAAGGTGGAGAGAAGCATGGCTGACTGAACAGGGGGGGGGGGGTTAACAATTCTAGCAATAATTATTTTGGCTCCGGTGCAGTTTACAGCCAAGAACTAGATCACATTGCCCAGCAGCCAGCCTCTATGCAATCCTCTGGTAGTGAAACACTGACAAAGTATGGCATTTTGATTTAAGGAATTAATTAACTAGGTTGATGCTGAATGACAAATAACATTAGAAGATTGTGAGCTTTGGGCCATAATCACTCGAAGACCAACGTCATGAAATTCAATAAGCCAAAAAAGGGTTGGTGTTTTACGTTTGGGTACTGAGGAGTCCTGCGCGAGCTGAAAACCTCTTAAAGTGCACTCAAAAAAGGTCAAAAACAAAGGACACATTTGCAACAGATCAAATAGGCAGCAAATCAGTGAAGGGGGAGAATGCATTTCAACTTAAACATTTTTTTATAAAATCGGTAAGCACATAGAGGTGGACCCATCTGAGCATGTCAGGGCCCTGGACTAGTGGGCACGGAAGCCCTGTCTGTGGGGAATGAGGGGGGAGACCTGCAGGAAGGGGCCGCTGCACTGGGCACACGGGGCAAGGCTGGACAGCCTCAAACAGAGCATGTTTAATTCCTCTACATGCACTTCAAGATCACAGCAAGAGTGCACTAGACTATCTAAACAGAAAAAAGAGCTTTCATGCAAGAGAGCTAAGTTATAGGTACAACAATGCATACAATTCAAACTATTAGGGCCTGTGGCCTCGATACCAAGAAATTCTGGACAATGGCAGCAGAGTGTAGTGGGCCTCTCCGCTAGGACAGAAAGACAGCCACGGGGGGCGAGCCCTCCTACGCAGCCGCCTTTCTTCTTACGCTTCTTTTTCATTCTTAAACCTCAACTTTGCTGGTTCTGCTGGCGGCTCTTGGCGTAACTAGTAAAGACAAAATTGTAATCGTTGAATTGGGCCAACTGGCGGTCGAGGCGCTTGTACCCCTCGAGTTTCTGGGCGGAAGAAAAGACACTGCGACATTTGGAGCTCTACAGAAAAGAGAAAAAAAAGTTGTTAACGGTGGAAATGCCAAGTACAGTGAAGCCATAAAGAGTCAATTATATAGCACATTTCTGGAAAAACAGAGCCGAACATCCACAAGCAACAACGGAACCATTTTGAAAGAGAAACTACCTGGTTAACGAATAGCGTCGTCACAAATTTTCCTGGCTTAAACACGTCCACAACTTTCCTGACCAAATCGTCATAGGACGTCTGAGAGAGGTTGGTTTCGAAGCTGACATAGGAGAACTCTGGCTCTGGAGTGATGTGGATCGTCCAGTAAGTCCCCTGTAAGACAAGACATTGGTTTTCGATAACGTCCCAGGTGTATTTGCAGAGAAGACCCCGAAGACAACCCCATTGACAAGATCCACTTACATCAGTCTTCATTCCATTCATTGAGTATCCACATGGGTTGAACATTGTGGCGTCAATCACAGAACCTGGTATCAGGTCACGAATTCCACTCATCTGAAAAGACAGAAACATTTACACTACAAAACAGCAACTAATTGACTGATGAACAGTCAGCTTTATGATGGTGTTTATCTATACAATAAGGGGAAAATATTGCTAGTGGGCACCAATAGAGATCATTTGATATCGATATGAGCAAGGCATATCGCGATATTGGTTTATTCTTCCCGTTCACCTACACGATCGTTTAAAAAAATAAATCCCTGCATCGTTTAAAAAAATAAATCCCTGCATGCACAAAACCCCTTCCACATATAATTGCCTGCTCATGGGACATCAACAGTTGATGAGCTTCCAATTGTATAGCAACTGGTTTGCTAAGTTAGGCCCCCCCAGAACATTCACATCTGGCCCAATGGGCAAACAAGCAGCAGTCACAACTTCAGACACATGGAAGTTAACAGTTGAAATGTATTTTTATAAAACCAATACCGCATCAAAACCCCCCCCCCCCAGATATTTTCTATATTAGTACCAATCACTAGGGAAGGTAATTAGACAAAACCACAATAGATGAATGTCTTAAGGACAGGTCCCCCTGAACAGTGCCCTACTGAGTGACCCCTCTTAAAGGAATCAACAAATAAAGAACATTGCTAGTCAGTGGGCCTTACACGAGTGACATCATTTGCAGAAACACCGTCTTTCATGAAGAACTGGTCCATAATTGCTGGATCAAGGTCACTCATCAGAACTTCCAGCGTCTGATCCGCATGCTCGTTCTCCCAGAACTCTGGCAAATCCAGAGTAAACAGGTACCTGCAGGGAAACAACGGCGTACAAGAAAACATGAACACATTCGGCAGCACTGGACAGTAGTTAGTTTCACAATGGCAACGTCCACTGCATTATTCATTGTCATCAATGGAACAGTATCTTGAGCATATTCCTTCAGTATCAAGTGTTGATATGACCTTACCAGCAATCAGAGTTCAAACGTCCCATACAGTACGCTGCTCCGTCTGGAAAAGAGAACTGCATGTCATTTCTTTCTCTCATGTGCCCATGTCTCATACACTGTCTTCTAAAATCAGTAGAGGATACAACAGCAGCCTGTATAGAGTCGCTGACTCACCCATCCATGAATTACCAGCCACGCCCATGGTGATTAGAGTTCAAGAATGGAATTTAGAGCATGGGGGGGGGATTAGTACTTACTTGGGAAAATCTGGCTGAGAAATTCCACTTCCTCCTGGAAGTTCCGATGAGGGAACTCCTGATGGGTGGGCTTCATGAAGTTCTTGCGAGAATAGAAGAAATTCTGTAGGTAGTGAGGAGATGGAGTTAAAACCTCTGACCTATCCTGTCCACGAGAACGTCACCACAAAAACAAGACGGCACAAAGATTACATGAGCCTCACAAAATGTCTTGACGCATAACATGGTTTATAAATGGCGGGAAATTCGTGGTTTTAAGAAACATGTAGGTCATGCGTGGGTGTCACACTGACCTCGATGGCATCAAAGCCACAGTACTCTCTGGCGAGTTCCAGCAGAGGCATCAGTGCTTGCAGTAAGAGGGTGGTTCCACAGGTCTTCAAAATGAAACGTCTCTTGGAGACAAACATGCTACTCTCACTGGAAAAAAGGGACAGACAGAAAATGAATATTAGTTATGCATGTTACACATGTACAGTTAAATATATACTTAAGCCTACATTTGTGACACGAACACAACTGACATCCAATATAACCAACTGTGTTCAGTATTAAAATAGACAAATTTGTTTCCCCAGGTTTGAGTTTCTAACTTCCAGTTAAGGTTGTAAGCCTTCCAGCTAGGCACCCAGAGAGTCTGCTTAAAGATGCCATGCCACCCATTGGCCAGGCATTACCCTTAATGACAGCTTACAAATGATTCTACAGAGCAGGGCTATTCAACTCTTACCCTACGAGGTCTGGAGCCTGTTGGTTCACTTCTACGTGATAATGAATTGCACCCACCTGGTGTCTCAGTTCTAAAATCAGTCCCTGATTAGAGGGGAACAATGACAAAATGCAGTGAAACTGGCTTCGAGGTCCAGAGTTGAGGGCCCACGTAATTAAACACCTTGCGAAACATATGCGAGTAAGTCATCAAATGACTCAGGTTCACTTAAAACTGCCAGTGTGAACAAGGCATTAGTCACAGACTACTTCTAGGGAGACGTGCAGGGTGATGTTTTTTTTATTACAAGGAACAGTCAGTTGACTATAGCATAGCCAGTGAGACGGTAGGAGTTGAAGATCAGTCATGTTTTGTCTACTTGCATTCAAGCCATCACAAGTAGTCCTTTCCTGAGTCAGGACTACGCCGTTCCCATAACATCAACAGTGGACAGCTGACACTTCACAGCTAGCTCTGATCCCATCAAGGTTGGTGGATCCACCACCTCCCTTGTGATCTGTGCGCTCTCTGAGGGTTGTAGGTGGGACCTAACCGGCAGGAGTGGAGACCTCGGCATTCACAACTTCCCCACTCAGATGACACCCTAGTCCATTGGTCTCAGTGGGGTCCGCCACAGCCAGATATCAAATATATGAATGACTCTTACTAAAAGAATATACACATTTTGGCCAAAGGATCCGTGGAATAAAGGTTTACTACATTGTTAAGTCCCCAAACTTTAGTCCCTTACCCCTTCAAACATTCAGCTGCGTACCCCCTCTAGCACCAGGATCAGCACACTCAAATGTTTTTTTTTGCCATCATTGTAAGCCTGCCACACACACTATACATTTATTAAACGTAAGAGTGAGTGTCACAACCCATCTCATGGAAAGTGACACAATGCTCTTATAGGACCAGGGCACGAATAATATAATCAATAATGTTGCTCTTCAGCCATCTATATAACCTTATTTGCTCATCAAAAATGATAACACAGGTTAATGAGAAGGGTGTGCTTGAAAGGATGCACATAACTCTGCAGTGTTGGGTTGTATTGGAGAGAGTGTCTTAAATAATTTCAGTCTGTGCCTGTTTTTAGTTCATGCTAGTGAGGGCTGAGAATCCACTCTCACATAGGTACGTGGTTGCAAAGGGCATCAGTGTTTTAATGTGACTTGCCAAGGCAGAATACTGAGCATCTGATTAAATTCAATTCCCAAAACCGCTTGTTGCAATTTTGATGAGACTCTCTTGTTCAGATATCGGTAAGTGGACTGGAGGCAGGGCATGAAAGGGATAACGAACACAGTTGTTTGTGTCATCCATTTTGGGAAAGTACCTGCGTAATTGCGCACCCAACTCACTCAGGTGCTTCGCTACATCACATTTGACATTGTCCGTAAGCTTGAGTTAATTTGCACATCATAAATCATACAATGATGGAAAGACCTGTGTGTTGTCCTTGTTAATGCAGACAGAAAACAGCTCCAACTTCTTAATCATAGCCTCAATTTTGTCCCGCACATTGAATATAGTTGCGGAGAGTCCCTGTAATCCTAGATTCAGATCATTCAGGCGAGAAAACTTCACCCAGAGACCAGTCGTGCGAGAAACTCGTCATCATGCAAGCGGTCAGACAAATGAAAATGGTCAGAGAAAACTAAGCTAGTCTCTATATTTAAAAAACATGTCAATACTTTGCCTCTTGATAACCAGCGCACTTCTGTATGTTGTAAAAGCGTTACATGGTCACTGCCCATATCATTGAATAGTGCAGAAAATACACGAGTTCAGGGGCCTTCCTTTAACAAAGTTACCATTAACTGTAGTCTCGAAAAACATATTTCAAGCTGTCAGGCATTCCCTTGGCAGCAAGAGCCTCTCGTGGATGCTGCAGTGTACCCAAGTGGCACCGGGAGCAACTGCTTGCACGCGCGTTACCACTCCACTATGTCTCCCTGTCATGGTATCTGTACTGATGGTGCAAAAGCCAACATTTGGCTACATGCCGATCAGTGGAATTCCCGCGAGAGTAACAGTTAACGTGATTGGATGTTAAATAATTTGACTAGGCTACCTGTATTTGACTTTATTTCGCTGAACACTAGATGGTTTAATTTTATTTGGCAGTGAAATGAGGGTACTCAGGCAAGAATTGAATTTACGTACCCCAGTTTGGGAATACCTGGTCTAAAATATGTTTTTTAACCCTGGGATATTTGTAACCATCCAGAGTACTCCAATTATAAAATAGGTTCAACTCAATAGTTATATTCATTAAAAACACAATGTGTAAAATATTAGCTTTATTAGGGTTTCTGTTAGGACATTTGACTGGCAGCATTTGAACATTTCCTGGACATACGGATTGGGTGCTTAATGCAATTATGGCATCAACCCACAGTGCTCAGAATAACAAATCACATTTAGATTACGGTAATGAATCTAAACATAACACGCAACCCAATGGTGGGAGTCCTCCTTACCGAATTCCGACAAGCACTTTGAAGATTTTATTAACTGTACAGGTTTACTTTTCCACAGCCAATAAGAGGAGTAACAAACAGCAAAATCACTAGCCTAGCTACTATCCCACATAGTAGAAAAGTTGACCTATACTACTGGTAAGCTTGTCGTTCTGTGCAAGAAAGAAATGGCCTCCTCCAGACTGGGACAGTTGTGGAACAATAGATCCAATTCATACAACCAGTACATCAAAATAACTTGAAGGTATTTGAGGCTGTTCAGAACATTTAGCTTAAAAACGGTGATTAACTAGTTTACACATAGCTTTGCAGCAATGCTCACACAGCAGTAAACTACATGCACATGTTGTGCCATAATGCAATTTGATGGGAAAAAATATTTCAAAAGCGCACTGCACATGAGATTAAAATAAGCGAGATCTAAAGAGCCAACAACTAGCATTGTCGCTAATATGACAAGGATTGTGCCTTTGGATACTGGAAAATTAAAGTTGATGTGAAAACAAATAGGACATGATATAAGCTACTTGTTTCAATGGCAAGTCTAAAATAATTGCCTCCACGTTTATAGAAACTGATTCCTTCAAAGTAGCCGAGACAATGCAAGTACATACCTCATATGAGGTAAGCTATTGAGGTTTCACAATTAACTACATTGCATTTTGAAAACATACTGCCTCCAGCGCTCTTCGCCTCGTGGTGTGATGCGCTGAAGCCTGCTTACCGTTGCCAGCACTTGAATGGGAAGCTGCGCGCCAACTACCGGAGGAGAATAAATAAATAGCGCAGCCATTTTTTTAATTTTTTTTATTTATTTATTTATTTTTAAATTGTGGCCATCAAAACCGTCAACATTAACTTGCATTTTGAACGGTTTCGCAATGATTAGTCAAATAAAAGCATGTTTCACTCCTGCAGCAACAGGAGCTGTAGCTCTCGCACTGACAGATTTTCCTCAAACTAAGTTTTGTATGTGGTGTGATAAGAATCATAACGACTTAAGATATGCGCCAATTTAATTCCACCAAACGATGTAAATTAACCTATAGACGATAAGCATTTCCATCAATGGCTAAAAAGCATTGTTTTGCAATGGGTTCCCTCTTCTTCCGCACAATTGGCTGGTGCCAGTTTTTTAGCTGCTTTTTTGGGGGCTAAAAGCTGGCACTTATCACCTGGGTTCAGATAAGACCCAGGTCATTAGGCCCTTCAGAATAGAGCCAGAGACACCCTTCACCCCAGGGGAGAAGAGTTTCCATGCAGCCAGCCATACAGCCACTCGTAATGAGAAGATTAGATGACCCAAATCTAATACCTGCCTCCTAATCTGGAAGAGGAAAAAGGTACGTGCCAAGGTGACAGAGGCAAACCGAGCAGGGATCCGGTCACTACTCACCTGAGTATATAAGCTTCCTGCTTGTCGGTCTTCGTCACACTTATGATCAAACAGTGCACATTCTCCAGAAGTTTGTCCCACTCAAACCTGAAAGACAAAAGCATTTGTTGAAGATGTTTTTTTACTGAAGTTAACACTTTGCTAGCAGACTAAATTAAAACAAACATTGAGCAATGCTAGGGCTGGGCAATACGGCCTAAAAATACTAATGTATGGGCGACTCACAATATACATCAAGAAATGTTCTAAATAAGCATCGTTGTACAATTAATGGTCAAATACACTGCATTTAAAAACAGTCAGCAATAATCAAATT
The DNA here is from genome assembly GCF_045679555.1 of Salvelinus alpinus. Classification (NCBI taxonomy): domain Eukaryota; kingdom Metazoa; phylum Chordata; class Actinopteri; order Salmoniformes; family Salmonidae; genus Salvelinus; species Salvelinus alpinus. Next base: position 35,396,454 of record NC_092093.1, on the reverse strand, counting down.
CATTCAGGGCTTCAAGATATATAGGCTAAATAAACCTTCCAAACAAGCCCAATACAATTAAATCAAAATAGTTAGCTGCTTTTGTGTGCGCAATAATCACTGTTCTGGCTTTCAAGTCCATCTATGAAATTGCCCTTGTTACAAATTTAACTAGAACCATGCTTAATGCACTAATAATGCCTGACTTCTTGTAGCAGGTATTAGGCTATAGAAAATTAACAGGTCTCAACACAAGGCCACGTGCTAGTGATTAGCCGGCTAATCTTTATATTTCAAGTTCAGCGAAATGTATTATCAGTTTCTTTATGAAAATATTTAGCGAACGCCATGACATTTACATTTACATTTAAGTCATTTAGCAGACGCTCTTATCCAGAGCGACTTACAAATTGAAAAGTTCATACATATTCATCCGTAGCTAAAGCAAGTAGCTAAAGCAAGGGGGTTATAGCAGCACACAAGTAGACTACAAATGAAGGCCAACTTACAGAAGAGGAACTGGAGGCAATAAAATCTTTTCAGTCTGGATCAACACCAGGGCTTGACAGTATACCACTGGAGGTATCAGACCTTTGATATACTCAAATACCCATTGGCATGTTTAACTCGTATACAAATGGTACCCTCAGGTACTCAAGGTCTGATTTCATTACTAAAAACAGAACCCAGGTGTTAAGTATAAAGATAACCGATTTAAAAAACTGGAGGCCTCTAACACTTCAATGTTGTGATGCCAATATCCTGGCAAAATGAATAGTACAGATTTTTTTTTTTTACGTCTGATATTGTTCATCCTGATTAGACTTTCTTTTACATGGGCAATAAATTACTTGAAACAATGGAACATAATGAAACGAAGATAACAGGTCTGGTCTTCATAACAGATTTTGATAAGGCGTTTAATAAAGTATGACTACAATTTATATATAAAATGCCTGGATTACTTTAATTTCGGTGAATCTCATACAATGGGTTGAAGTTATGTACAGCAACCCCAGATGTAAAATAGTAAATAATGGTTACTTCTCAGAAAGTATTGAGCTTTTAAGAGGAGTCAAACAAGGCTGTCCGTTGTCTCCATATCTATTTATTACGGCCATTGAAATGCAAAAGCCAACAAGAACATCAAGGAGTTGGAAATCAAGGGGATAAAAACAAAGGGTCAATGTATGCCGGTGACTAGTTATCTTAAGTCCGCAAACTGGATCTGGCAGTCTCACTGACTATCTTGATCCATTTTCTAGCCTCGATTAAAACCAAGTGTGTACCATATTATGCAAATAGTGTTTACACTACCTTGTTTACCAATAAGATGGGCAGATGGTGAAGTAGACATACTTGGTATTCACATCAAAAAAATCTAATGAACTTAAAATTAACTTTAATAGAAAGTCAGCAAAACTAGATAAGATTCTGCAAACATGGAGGTAAATACTTGCCTATTTGTCCTATCACAGTTTACTTAATGGCACTGCCTACTCCAGAGAACTCTTTTTAAATCATATGAGCAAGAAATATTTCATAATGAGTGGTTAAAAAACACTAAATATTAAATCTTTAAACCTCTTAAAAGCTTCACTCAAATCCAAAATGGTTCTCCAGTAGATTAAGGCTCATCCTGTTCAAAAGTTGTTATTTTGCCTTCACAAATTATAACTTTTCATTTATATATATATATATATCATTATATTTATTAACGATATGAATAGACAGTTGTCACATATGCAGTTATCGAAAATATATGGAGATATCTGCTCAAGGCAAACTTACAAACTGATTGCAGCACAACCACAAAAATTGAGGTAAGTGATAAAGGGAGAATGTAGGGAACTTGTTTGCCTGCCATACATTAAAGATACAAATTGGCCCCCCCCCCCCCAAAAAAAGGGGAATAAATAGACCAGTTTCATCCGAGGACAAAAATGTTGACAACTGCGCCATACAGGTTGCAAAATAAAATGTACCAAATCCATGGCACATGGTTTATGAACTGGTACAAAAACTATACTTCATTCAACAGTCTTTAAATTATATAACCTTCTGGCCACCAACAGAATGAGAGAAATATGGCATACAATCTCAGCTCTGTAGATTCTCTCCTCGCACCAATTAATAGATTATTTATTCTGGTATTGCTCCTATGTAGCACCAATTAATAGATTATTTATTCTGGTATTGCTCCTATGTAGCTTGTTTCTTGTCACAGGTTCAGGAATGGTTCATAAAAAAAGAAAGTGCACTTAATATTAACCTTACAAATAGCAGTGTTGGGCGATTTGGAAAGCCATAGTCAGTCAATAAATAATATACTCTTAGGAAACGTTCTTTAGCTCATCTGTGGATGCAATTAGAAAAAGGTAAAAAAAAAAAAAATGTAAGTGTAAAACATCACAGCACAACTAATGTTTTTTTTTAAATTTAATTTAATTTATCCGTTATTTTACCAGGTAAGTTGACTGAGAACACGTTCTCATTTGCAGCAACGAACTGGGGAATAGTTACAGGGGAAAGGGGGATGAATGAGCCAATTGTAAACTGGGGATTATTAGGTGACCGTGATGGTTGAGGGCCAGATTGGGAATTTAGCCAGGACACCGGGGTTAACACCCCTACTCTTACGACAAGTGCCATGGGATCTTTAATGACCTCAGAGAGTCAGGACACCCGTTTAACGTCCCATCCGAAAGACGGCACCCTACACAGAGCAGTGTCCCCAATCACTGCCCTGGGGCATTGGGATCTTTGTTTAGACCAGAGGAAAGAGTGCCTCCTACTGGCCCTCCAACACCACTTCCAGCAGCACCTGGTCTCCCATCCAGGGACTGACCAGGACCAACCCTGCTTAGCTTCAGAAGCAAGCCAGCAGTGGTATGCAGGGTGGTATGCTGCTGGCACATGGAAACCAAATGAGGGTGGTCTATGATGATAGGTGGGATGGGCTAAGGGTTGGGATTAAAGAGTATGTATTCTTTGCGACTGTTTTACATAAGTACCATGTATGCATATGTAGCAAAAAAAAACGAACATCTGTCCTCCGAAGAGGGGGGGGGGGGGGGAATATGCATGCTGAGTTCATGAAGCTCCAGCCTTTGGGAATCTTGCTCCAGTTAAATTGGGCATGCTCAACTCCTCAAGCAGTGCCTTCGGAAAGTATTCAGACCCATTGTTACAGCCTTATTCTAAAATCAAATGCATAATCTCAGCAATCTACACACAAATACCCCATAATGTCAAAGCAAAAACCAGTTTAGACATTTTTGCAACTATTAAAAACAAACACATACCTTATTTACATAAGTATTCAGACCCTTTGCTATGAGACTTGAAATTGAGCTCAGGTGCATCCTGTTTCCATTGATCCTCCTTGAGATATTTCTACAACTTGGAGTCCACCTGTAGTAAATTCAATTAATTGGACATGATTTGGCAAGACACCTGTCTATATAAGGTCCCACAGTTGACAGCGCACGTCAGAGAAAAAAAACAAGCCACGAGGTCGAAGGAATTGTCCTTAGAGTGCCGAGACAAGATTGTGTCGAGGCACAGATCTGGGGAAGGATCCCAAAAAATGTCTGCAGCATCGAAGGTCCCTAAGAACAGTGGCCTCCATCATTCTTAAATGGAAATAGTTTAGAACGGCCAAGACTCTTCCTACAGCTGGCCCCCCCGGCCAAACTGAGCAATCGGGGGAGAAGGGCCTTGGTCAGGAAGGCATCCAAGAACCAGACGGTCACTCTGACATCTCCACAGAGGAACTCTGGCGCCAAGAGACCCTTCCAGAAGGACAAACATCTCTGCAGCACTAACCAATTAGGCCTTTATAGTAGTGGCCAGATTGAAGCCACTCAGTATAAAAAGGAACATGACAGCCCGCTTGGAGTTTACCAATTGCACCTAAACACAGACCATTAGAAGAGATTCTCTGGTTTGATGAAACCAATAACTTTTTGGCCTGAATGCCAAGCGTCACGTCTGGGGGGGAAAACTGGCACCATCCCTACGGTGAAGCATGGTGGCAGCATCATGCTGTGGGTATGTTTTTCAACAGCAGGGACTGGGAGACTAGTCAGGATCAAAGCAAAGACAAACAGAGCATAGTACAGAGAGATCCCTTGATGAAGTACTGAGCATTCTGGAGCAGGTTCTCAGACTGGGGCAAATGGTCACCTTCCAACAGAACGACCCTAAGCACACAGCCAAGACAACCCAGTAGTGGCTTCGGGACAAGTCTCTGCATGTCTGAGTAGCCCAGCCAGAGCCCGGACTTGAACCTGATCAAACATCTCTGGAGACACCTGAAAATAGCTGTGCAGCAACATTCCCCATCCAACCTGAGCTTGAGGGGATCTGCAGAGAACAGGAGAAACTCCCCAAATACAGGTGTGCCAAGCTTGCAGCGTTATACCCAAGACTCAATGCTGTCAAAGGTGCTTCAACAAAGTACTGCGTAAAGGGTCTGAATACTTATGTAAATGTGATGTCAGTTTATTTTTTATAAATTAGCTAAATCTGTTTATGCTTGGTCATTATGGGGTAGTGTGTAGATAATAAAATTATAGAATAAGGCTATAACTTTACAAAATGTGGAAAAGTCAAGGGGTCTGAATACTTTCCGAAGGCACTGTACTGTAAGGTGCACACGTGAGAAAGACAAAACCAAAAATACAACATGGGGACAAAAACGCTCATAAAACAATAACCTTGATTCTTACAGGCATTTGGAATGTCACAAAAACATATTCGGATTGTCGCCCAGCCCTAATCCAAGCTAATCATTTTACGGTTCCATAGATGGCAATTTTGGGTTATCAAATTAGCCCGACAAAGATCTAAACGGACAGTGACAGTGAGTGAAAACCATCAGAGCTGTTTGACAAGTTAACTCGCACTTCAATTTTGACCGAATCACCTTCCAAGGAAACAGTCCAAGCTCCAGTATTATACTCATGGATTGTGCTGGGTCCAAAGCCCTGGCATCCCCTTGCAGGTGCTAGAACTTCTCAACTGCCTACCTGGTTAAATAGAGGTGAAGTAAATCAAATTAAGAAGGAGCGTTGCGCAATCCTGCAAGACCGGCAGAACCCCACATGAATGACTTGACTGCCCCTTTAGTCACACTTCAAACCGCTTTGGCTTTGTGACCTTTGAACAGGAAAATGTCCTCAGACCAGTTTAGAATCCATTTGCAAAGAGCCTCCAGCTGTGTCTAACATTCAGTCCTCACATCACGGGCACAGATTTCTCAACTAGGGATCTCATGATAAACGTGCCAATATGTCATGTATTGAGATTGTCACAACTCTATAGGTATTGTGATTCGATACTGCAATTAGATGTTCAAAACATATTGCTCACCAAATGTCTGCTGCAGAGAGAAAATGAGTTGAGCGGTCATGGATACAAGTGCTGAAAAGATGTTGGCTCTATTTATCTGTCGGCGTGTTTAAGAAATGTAATATCCATAGCAATTAGGCCAACTTGAGTATGGTGAGCCATAAAACAGTTTAAATTAAACCAGGAGTGTCCCTTAAAAAGGACACCTCCACCACTTTACTAAACACTTCATAATAACTGAAATGTTTAATGTGTAATTTTATGATTTGTTTATAGACTGTTCAGTGCTGAGCAAAACCAGAAATTCCTTCTGACTTTTTCAAGTAGAATCCCTGAGATGACTAATACAATAATTGGACAGTCATGTTCAGTGATCAAAATAACCATCTGTAGTGGTGATCATATGCGATCTTCCAGCTATATACACACACGTTTCTCTGGTTGTCTCTAATAACGTCCGGAAATATCTTAAAATAGCTTGAATACCTAATGATATTTATAGCCAGCTTACTCAAATTTCTGGTCACTGCTCAAACTCCCATGAAGGACCAAAGTTGCCACGCCTGCAGCCATTGTGCCCTTTGCAAATGCCTATATTTTCATATTTACTTGTAAACTTCATATTAGTTCCAAAAGACCTCCAGTGTTGGATGGTTGCTTGGAGAGTCACCAAGGCCGCATGTGTCTTGTTAAAAACACTGCTAGAAGCAGCAGGTTTAGATTCTTAGCTAGCATTGCTAACATTAGCGCCAAATATACAGGCTGCAACCCTATACATTCAGAAAATGTGTTAAACAGTCCAAACATGTCGGCCTGTTAAGACCGTCGTTAAGATGAAACTGCTGTTGCAAACACTTATTTTTTGCCATGTAGCAGTCAGGTTAGCTAGCAGGCTAACTAGATACAGTAACTTATGGTCAGCAAAGGTTGTTTAAATTGGAACTATTCTCGTCGGGGCATGGACTCTACAAGCTGTCGAAAGCATTCCACAGGGATGCTGGCCCATGTTAACAATGCTTCCCACAGTGGTGTCCAGTTGGCTGGATGTCCTATGGGTGGTGGAACATTCTTGATACACGGGAAACTGTTCAGCAGCAGCGTTGGAGTTCTGGACACTCAAACCTGTGCACCTGGCACCTACCATAACCAGTTTAAAGGGACTTAAATACTTTGTCTTACCAATTCACTTTCTAAATGGCACCCCATGTCTCAAAGCTTTAAAGTTACATCAATAAGGGATCATAGCTTTCACCTGGCCAGTCTAGATATGTTCCTAATGTTTTTGTATAATCAATGTATATTCAACATGACATTCATGCAAGCATAATATATTTACAACCCAAAAGTAAAATGGGAAATGCACTCATAACATAAGCAATATATTTAGACTAAGCTTAGTCTGGGCTTGATAAACAAAATGCACCCTGGGACTCTTAGTATGCTATAGACAGGGGCAATCAGAAGCTTCAAAGTGGCAAAAACAAGGAATCATGCAGTATGCCTAACAGAAACAACAAGTGTATCATAGCTTACAGTAGTGCATATATACTCTAACTGGTAATGTGGCAGAATTGTCCTTTAAGTAATAGATGTCAAAAGGTATAATAGTTTAGCTCATCCACCAACATCATTTTCCATGGTTGACATAAATTACCATTCTGCCTGACTGTGCAAGCCTTGGGCAAATAACCCTGGCAACAAGAACATTGATGGCAATATCCTTTACAGAACCAGGACTCATTTAAGGAATCATCAAGTTTGGGTCACCCTCTAACTAGAAGCTTCTGGTAACCAGTACCGATCGAGTGGCTCTCAATGGAGCGCTGCATCAGCTCACATCTCAGTGTGACATGGGCACTATAGCTATTCCTGGTGACAAGACTCCATTCTTGCCTGGGAAATTTGAGGGAAAGGGAAAGCCAGGATAAACACAGCCAAATAAATGATAGGCACTTCAAACCCAGGGACACATGGCAAGTCTCTGGGGAACTAGTCAAGTTTGCAACACCCTCAATGTAGGTCAAATGAATAGGTGAACTTTCCCCACTGGAGTGGCAGCTCTGGTCAACATTCCTCAGTCAGACAATACCCCAAGAAATGTTGGTCAACAGCCCGAGGACAGAATTTAAGCAGCTACCTCAGCCCAGAGAAAGTCAGCGGCATAGGTGGGTGTGTGGTACAGATTCATGAATCAGATGCCCTTGTGGACTTATTTGGACATTGGCAGGCATCCAGCACCCCTGATCCACAGAGTCTGAGCAGTTAATCTTCCCTGGCTGTAAATTAATACCCGCTGTCATTCATTCTGTAAGCCTGACACTTTCCTAACCCAGATCTGATGATTATGTTCTAAAACCGAACTCAGGCTTTCCCCTAGGTTGGCAAGAATAGCCATGAACCATGCCACAAGGGGGGCGGGGCTATAATGCACCAAGTAGACAGCGCACCAATACTGAAACTTGCCATGTTAATTTGATACTGAATATTCTTGATTTTAGATGAATCAATTCCGATAGACAAGCTGTGTATTAGTTGTCTGTCATACTGGCACATACTCCCCTTGTCAATTTATTATCTTATAGCTTACTTTCGAAAAGCCAAAGGTAGGCCTAGTTTTATTAAAATAAGTTAAGGGAAGGAGAAACATTTGCTTGTGTCTGACATGCTGGTGGCTTTGATTGACAGGTCTTTTTACGTTGGGGGAGCATTCTCTATAGACCTATATGTCCAGTCAAAGCAGCATGTGCAGACTCCATCTTTAATAGGAGTCAAACGCTCCTGTAATGATTTAATCTTGTTTAAGGCCTATTTTCAGTAGATTAAGCAAGATTATTTCTCTCATTACAGCATCCTATCTGAAGACCATTGCCACTGGAAAAGTTGAACAATTATTTAAGGGCTTAGTGTGAATTGTTTAGTGTGTCAAAATTGGATAAATATTTTCTTTATTTGCAAAAGGTAGGCATATACCGCTTTATTTTGACTGCCATGTACCAATGTATCATTACAAAAAAAGAGACCCTCTCCAACCATACATTCTTAAATTCAAATGTATAAGTAATAACAATTAAATGCCATAATAACAAAGTGTAAAGGCTTGTTTCAAATAGGTTTTATTAAGAAGCCTATCCACGTAAAGTGTACAAGCAGAATTGTGATCTCTTTTTACATAGGGGTTTACAGGCCTAACAGTACCAGCCAAAAGTGTGCACACCTACTTACTCAAGGGTTTTCCTGGCCTCCACAATCACCCGACCTCAACCCAGTAGAGCTGTTCGGGATGAGTTGGACCAGAGAAGGAAAAGTAGCCAACAAATGCTCAGCATATGTGGGAACTCACTGTTGGAAAAGCATTCCAGGTGAAGTTGGTTGAATGTCGAGAGCGCAAAACAGTTTCATAATTTTACTAGGCAAGTTTTTTTTACAATGACGGCCTACCCCGGCGTTGCTGGGCCAATTGTGCCCCGCCCTATGGGACTCCCAATCACAGCCAGATGTGGTATAGCTTAAGGCTATTTTAATTGTTTAACACTTTTGGTTACTAAAATGATTTCATGTGTTATTTCAGTGGTCTTTACTATTCTACAGTATAGAAAATATAAAAATAAAAATCCTGGAATGAGTAGGTGTCCAAACTTGACTGGCACTCCACATTTAAACAAAATGGACACTGAAAGGAGAAAAGGAAAAACAAGTAACAAAGTGTAACGCTCTACTGAAGTTGCACACAGAGTCTGATTGATTATGTGTTGTCAATATGAAAATGTGATATCTTAATTTGTGCACTGGATTTAGGAAATAATAATTTCAGCCAACCAAGCATTCAAACAGAGGCATGGTGGAGGGCACGTCAAGGGAAATCTAGATATTTAAGAGCAGTGTATGCCCTAATGTAGTGTTTGCCAAACTAAGGGTCGTGACCCCATGTGGGGGTTGCCTGATTTGAAAATGGGGTTGCAAAAGAAACTGAATTAAATAGTGCTTGGTTCGTAGAACTGGGGTTGTCAGTAACCGTCGGTAGCCGCTAGATGCTCTTGTAATAATGTGGCTCTTGAATGGTTTAAGCTACAAAATAGTATCAAAGGTAGACTCTTGGCAACACGCATGAGTGGTTTCCGTCTGGCAGTCCGATTGACAAATCTGGGTTTGGCAGATGCCAGATGAACGCAACCTGTGCCAATGCATATTGCCAAAAGTAAAGTTTGGTGGTGTAGGAATGGTCTGGGACTGTTTCATGGGTCAGGCAAGGCCCCTTAATTCCAGTGTAGGGAAATCTTAATGCTACAACATACAATGACATTCTAGACCATTCTTTGCAGCATCAGTTTGAGGAAGGCCCTTTTCTGTTTCAGCATGGCAATGCCCCCGTGCACAAAGCGAGGTCCATACAAAAATGTTATGTCGAGATCGGTGTGGATGAGCTTGACTGGATGAATTGGAAAACCGACTGCAAGCCAGGCCCAACCTCACTAACGCACTTGTGGCTGAATGGACAAACGTCCCTGCAGCAATGTTAAAACATCTAGTGGAAAGCCTTCCCAGAAGAGTGGTGGCTGTTATAGAGGCAGGGGGGGGACTAACTTCATATTTACGCCCATGATATTGCAATGAAATGATTGACGAGCATGTGTCCACACTTTCAGTCATGTATTGTAGGAAGGAGGTACCGAACGTCAATTTTTTTTATTTTACAAGCAACTGAAAAAAATGTATGCATGCTTGTCTGGAGGAAGAACAGTACTGGAGAAGAGGTGAGGCGCAGACAGGCATAGAACATTGGGGAAAAAACAAGGAAATCAAGCTGCAGTGGCAGCTGTACAGGTAACTCATCCAAAGGGCTTTGACTTCAAGCACAGCAGCAAGACAAAACAAGATGCCCCACAACCTTAACTAGCAAGTTAACCTTAAGGGTCGACCTAACATTCTTCGTTTTTCCACGCAGGAAAAAGATAAACGGTTAAGAAATATCTTGTGGCGTTTCGTAAACACAGCTCTATAATGCTTTCTATTGTAATTTCTGCTCAGCATCAAACAAATGTTTTGCTTCAGTTGCATTTCTCCACTTAGATGAGAATTCATGAACGGCCATGCTATCAGAAGACAGCTGACTGATGTGTTGCTACTAGAGGTCGACCGATTAATTAGGGCCGATTTCAAGTTTTCATAACAATCGGAAATCTGTATTTTTGGGCGCCGATTTTTATTATATATATTTATTTTTTTACACCTTTATTTAATCTTTATTTAACTAGACAGGTCAGTTAAGAACACATTCTTATTTTCAATGACGGCCTAGGAACGTTCAGAACGACAGATTTTTAACCTTGTCAGCTCGGGGAACCAATCTTTCAACCTTGCAGTTAACTAGTCCAATGCTCTAACACCTGATTACATTGCACTCCACGAGGAGCCTGCCTGTTATGCAAATGCAGTAAGCTAAGGTAAGTTGCTAGCTAGCATTAAACTTATCTTATAAAAAACAATCAATGACTGTCATTGCTCCAATGTGTACTTAACCATAAACATCAATGCCTATCTTAAAATCAAAACACAAGTATATATTTTTAAACATGTATATTTAGCTAAAATAAACCCAGGTTAGCAGGCAATATTAACCAGGTGAAATTGTGTCATTTCTCTTGTGTTCATTGCACGCAGAGTCAGGGTATATGCAACAGTTTGGGCCGCCTGGCTCTTTGCGAACTAATGTGCCAGAATTTTACGTAATTATGACATAACATTGAAGGTTGTGCAATGTAACAGGAATATTTAGACTCATGGATGCCACCCGTTAGATAAAATACGGAACGGAATAAACGAGGTGATAGTTTCCGAATTAGTCAACGGTATATGGTTTAGAGAGAAATAGTTGACGCGTTATAATTCCTGTAATAACTTGCGGCTGAACTTGAAAGGGGTTCCTTCGTTATTTTACCGTTCATGTCTTCCATAGAGAATGTCTTGATCTACTTCAAATAAGGTCTGTGTTTCGTGCAGGCTTAAACCGCCTCGGCGTTTTGATACCCGTGTAAATCTCACTAGGATAAGGTAACGCTTGTCAAAATATTTTCATAAATCCACTACCAAAAAAAATGATCTTCGCTTATATTTAGCCAAAATTGATCAGAGTTACCTTGTCCTATGGATATCTACACAGTTATAAAATTGGCACGGTGGCGTAAGCCTACACAAAACAGACCTTATTTTAAAGTGAATCTAAAAATATCCTATGGAATAAATGAAGGAACCGCTTTTCAGATTTTGCTAGAAGGTGTCATGGGAATTATGACTCGCACTTTGGTCGTAAATTCTTACCATGCCCATTATTAAAATAGGATTCCCTGCATGTATAGATTACAGTTTTTGTTTTCAACATTCATCACAGGTAACTTACTCTATTTTTATTCAAACAGTTGAGTATTTGTCTCCTAAGCAGACTCTTCAGTATCATTGTCACTTCAGAGCTGTGTGTGTATTTATGTATTATATTAAGTTATAATTAAAGTGTTCATTGAGTATTGTTGCAATTGTCATTATTACAAAAATGTGTGTGTGCGTGTGTATATGATATATATATATATATATTTTTTTTTATACATAAATCGGCATCGGCTTTTTTGTCCTCCAATAATCGGTATCGGCGTTGAAAAATCATAATCGGTCGACCTCTAGTTGCTACAGACTATTTTTCTCTGGTAAAATACAATATTAACTTTCAGTATTAACTCTAATACTTTAGGAAAAAGATAACACCATGCATTGTTTTTAGCAACCAAAAAAGTTCTCATTGTAAGCTCATTTACTTGTGCAGCTGCCAGCCAAAGTTTTGCACTACTGTTGTCATTGACAAGCCACTTTCTGCTTAATGATTTATACTATTTTCTATGACGGAAAACTATAGTTTAATGTTCCTGATCACTATTGAGAAAAACACCTTCACTTTACACATAAAACGCAAACCCTGTCAATACACAGCTGGCCTCACCTGTTCCTGCTTTCTCCTGCTGTGCTATTTACAAACACTTGACTGGCTCAACTGTTCTGGGGAACTAACATACGCTTCATAATGTAAAATGATGCGACATTAAATGAACACCATCTGCTTAGTCTCCTAAAGTATTGCACAAGTTCACTGCAGGTACTTGCTTAAAGTACACATTTAAATATATTGAAAAACTTTTTTTGCAGTTTTGTTAAACAATCACGTGACTATTTCTAAATATCCTGGTACAGCCCAAGCCTAGACCAGGCACTAAATCAAACTGGGGAATATAGAATAGAAAAATCTATCTACACCGTAGATAATACAAAATTGCCTGATGATCTTCTGAACTATCCACTAACTAATGCATGTCACTTCAAACCATACTTCCTTCAGATTGAAACTGTCAAAAGTACTCAGGCTAATTTGTAAATAAATGTCATGCCCCAAATAAAAAAAGCAAACATTGGCCAATTAAATCACTTGTTTTACATGGTGATGTTTTGAAATTCTCCAAATGTGGTCATCACTGGGAGAAAAAAAGTTGAATCCCTGCCCTACTGTCTGACTTTTACATAACAGGAGTTTGCTGGAACAACAAGAAACTCACACGAATTTAAAAACAAGAGCATTTCAATAATTGTAGTATGGTTGATAGTAACACATCCTTTAACATATATATTGAAGCAATGCAAAAAATAAGGGCCTAGTTTAACAAGTTGGAGAACCACGAGTGAGTATCATGGACCTCTATTATTTCATCGTACCTGCACAAGTAATAGTAGCAAGATAGACTCCAGGTAAAGTTAATGAAACTACAGGCCATTCATGCATTGAGTCCGATTGAGTAAGTCACATGAGAAGATTCGTTTCTCAGATAACTGGTGGGCAATCAACTCTCAAATGGATCATTATCCATTACCTATTGATTATGTTTATAGGTTTAGAGGTTTAGTTCATTCTGCATTGCAGATGTAAAGCTTCACAGAAAGAGAAAAACAATTTGGCTAAGTTGCCACAAGGCATTACCACATGCTTAGCATGATGCTAGGGCCCACATGCGTGACGCAGGAGAACAAATGAAATGGAAAATTACTAAACCTAGTTACACAATGACAACTTCACAAGTTGAGTTGTAGATTTAGTGAACTACCTAGCTTTTGACATGATACATTACTGCATAAAGATGCACGTGTACGTCGGCCTAACTCCAAATGCATGCGCAGTATGCGAAAAACCCGCGCAGTCAAACTCAACCCAATCGTACCCTCTCTTTTGCCTGGGGGGAAAAATGAAAGAGAAAAAAAAAAACTTGCTCGAATTCAAATACGTAGCCAGCCGGATACCTTGCATCAAGCCATATTTAGATACATTTCTGAACATGTTAGAATACAAAGACTTTACTGGAGACCATGCTTGACAGTTGGATGGCTAGACTATCCAACATATAGCGAACCATCCAACAAACAGGTGACATGGTTAACGTTAGCTAACTAACACCGATTGAATGAATGACTCAGCTAGCTACCGCGTTAGCAAGCGCCAAGCTACTACAGCTAGCGGTCGAATATGGGGGATGGTAATTCATTCGGCCACCACATGACATGCCAGTGAAAGATGCTATGGTGGTTTACGAGATAACTGGGCTCGTTGTCATTAAACAGACTATCTAGTAAGGGGAAGAAAGCATGGTTACGATGTTTTTAGCGATTGTTGAGGGTTGATTCTACAGCCAGTCTTCTTCAGATGACGGATTGCTTGAGTCCATAGTGCCACATGCTAGCAGCTTAGCTAGCAAGCAAAGTCAAGTACAGACAGGCATGAATTAATCAAATCTTCACTTCACAAACCTTGGGATGGTACGGAGGTCCCCTGTTCCTTTATTCTCATCTTGCCGGGAGAACCACACCTCCAACAGCTTCTCGGTTCCCTCGAAGAAGTGTGCACCGTTCTCTTCCATCGTGGCACAGCAGACACCAATAACAGAAATTAAATGTTGGTTACGTTTTCAACTTAATTAGCTAGTCCTTGCTTGATCGTTATAATTTATTAAGTACAGTCCTTTAGCAATCCAGGTGTAATTTCTTGGTTTTACCGTCTTCCCTTTTACAGAGAATACTGTAGAGCGACTGCTAGCTAATATCGCCGGCCATACTGTGGAGAGCGCAGAATGAGGGCTGCACAGTGATTTTATTCACCTAGCCTATCACGTCACCCTCAAGTTAGTCGAATCACATTGGCGGGTCCTTTCCATTAAGTGGCGATTGGCTGAGGCAACTGTCAGCATGACGAAAGTGTGTACATTGCTAATCTCCAAACATATTACAAAATGATGGTTATGCCGATTTGCTACATGTGCCTCTCTCATGTAACAGCTCAAGGCAATAGATGTCAAATGGGGGATAGTATAGGAGACTATTCCTCTAGTTGAGGCTACTTGAGAAAAACCTCACTTGATTATTTCTATTCAAAAACCTATTGGAGACCTGCACATGTTGGGTCAAACTACAAAAGGGTGACACATTTGTTAATTTGAGTAGTATATAAAACATGAAATGTTACAACTGATCTCCCCCATTTTTTTGGACTGTTCATGAGTATGCAAGTGCAGTAACTGCACTTTATGTCTCCCGAGTGGCGCAGCGGTCTAAGGCACTGTATCTCAGTGCTAGAAGCGTCACTACAGACCCTGGTTGCATCCTAGGCTGTATCACAACCGGCCGTTATTGGGAGTCCCATAGGGCGGCGCACAATTGGCCCAGCGTCGTCCCTTGGTTAGGGGAGGTTTCGGCCGTCATTGTAAAATAAGTATTTGTTCTTAACTGACTTGCCTAGTTAAATCAAAATATAAACTGTAACGCAAAATGCGGACTGTAGTTTCACGGGCCTTTTACTTCCATGTTGATAACTCAAACTGACGTTTTTGTAAACTACCTTCCCCAGAAAGCCTTGCGTGCCAATTAGAAACGTCAACGAGCCAGTGAACATTAAACGGAGTAGACCAAAATCCCAAACAAGGAAATGGTGGGGGAATAAAACGACCAGATTATTTAATTAATGCATGTAATAATTAAAAATGTATATTATTGTAATTTAAGAAATATTTATGGGTTAAAATGGATTACGACTTCAAAACAAAGCTCGCGGCCGAACGAGAGAAGGTAGAAGATCTGTTCGAATATGAAGGTTGCAAAGTGGGTCGAGGCACATACGGGCACGTTTATAAAGCTAAGCGCAAAGACGGGTAAGATTCTGAATGTTATTGTTTACTCAATAAACTGATTGCAGAATGCCGTATGAAGACTATATCTCTTTTCACGTTGGACAGAGACTACATTTAACCCTCCCTGAGCTCTGCCAGTGTCTGTGTTTTTGTTTTCATGTACGCACTCACTCGCAACGGTCCTCCCCCAAAACAACACAGTGATGATGTTTATTATTTGACACCCTGTTCATGGTAACCCAGACTACTTTCAACATTCGTTATTTATATACGCCTAATATCGCCAGTAGAATCGTGTAAGCTATGATCTTGGTCAACTTGGCTAAGTTTTTGCTGCTTAAAATAATCATCATATTATTGCCAAGAGCACTGACACAGTCGAACTCGAGGCAACGCTTAACTCCTTTTGGTGCTGGAATTCAAATAAAACAAGTGTAACAGCAATGATTAGAATATACATTTTTGGCTAATACTTTATTATTATGGTTTTCTAATATGGATAAAATACTCATATCACACAATTAATCATTTTGTTATTGTTTGCTGTTGCTGTTCCTTATTGCCCATTTACTTTGCAAAGGCGCCAACATTTCTGTGGGATCATTTTAAAATGCATTGAAATGTGTTTTTCCTGCACAAGCAAGTGATTTTTGCTGTGTTTGATTCTCATTTGGGAACCAATCTCATGATATGCCTGGAGCATAGACTTCTCTCCAGATTGGAGGGAAAGTGGAAATGTAGGCTATGCTATTTCGGTTTTGAGGGGGAGTAGATCACTATATAACACTATCATTAGCCTATACTGGACTATTAGGCCTATTAGCCCAATCAGATATGCATATATCTATCTATTTATCTCTGAAACTGGAAACACTTATCTCCCTCACTAGCTTTAAGCACCAGCTGTCAGAGCAGCTCACAGATTACTGCACCTGTACATAGCCCATCTATAATTTAGCCCAAACAACTACCTCTTTCCCTACTGTATTTATTTATTTATTTATTTATTTTGCTCCTTTGCACCCCATTATTTCTATCTCTACTTTGCACTTTCTTCCACTGCAAATCAACCATTCCAGTGTTTTACTTGCTATATTGTATTTACTTCGCCACCATGGCCTTTTTTTTGCCTTCACCTCCCTTATCTCACCTCACTTGCTCACATTGTATATAGACTTATTTTTCTACTGTATTATTGACTGTATGTTTCTTTTCCTCCATGTGTAACTCTTGTGTTGTTGTATGTGTCGAACTGCTTTGCTTTATCTTGGCCAGGTCGCAATTGTAAATGCGAACTTGTTCTCAACTTGCCTACCTGGTTAAATAAAGGTGAAATAAAATAAATAAAAAATATAGGACATAGGAACTCATCAATCATCAATCTCATCAAACTGGTCAATCTATACTGGAGGTAATCCAGTATATCACCTCCAGTATTGATTGATCAGTGCGATGAGATCCTATATGTCTATCTGATTGGGCTAGTAGGCCTAATAGCCAATTATAGGCTTATGATGACAAAAAATTATCCATTCTTTAGGGAAGTCAGTGTAATATGGAACTTTTGTCCATAGTAGCAGAATATATACTATCTGTAATAAACAATAAATAAGTTGCAAAATGTAAATTCCAGTGCATAGTTGAGGGTGTTTTTTTTCTATGTAGGATCAACTGGTAATTTGGCATAGGGCCTTCTGGCACAAGTCGTTAACTCAGCAAAAAAATAAACGTCCTCTCACTGTCAACTGCATTTATTTTCAGCAAACTTAACATGTGTAAATATTTGTATGAACATAAGATTCAACAACTGAGACATAAACTGAACAAGTTCCACAGACATGTGACTAACAGAAATTGAATAATGTGTCCCTGAACAAAGGAGGGGTGAAAATCAAAAGTAACAGTCAGTATCTGGTGTGGCCACCAGCTGCATTAAGTACTGCAGTGCATCTCCTCCTCATAGACTGCACCAGATTTGCCAGTTCTTGCTGTGAGATGTTACCCCACTCTTCCACCCAGGCACCTGCAAGTTCCTGGACATTTCTGGGGGGAATGGCCCTAGCCCTCACCCTCCGATCCAACAGGTCCCAGGCGTGCTGAATGGGATTGAGATCCGGGCTCTTCGCTGGCCATGGCAGAACACTGACATTCCTGTCTGGCAGGAAATCACGCATAGAACGAGCAGTATGGCTGGTGGCATTGTCATGCTGGAGGGTCATGTCAGGATGAGCCTGCAGGAAGGGTACCACATGAGGGAGGAGGATGTCTTCCCTGTAACGCACAGTGTTGAGATTGCCTGCAATGACAACAAGCTCAGTCCGATGATGCTGTGACACACCGCCCCAGACCATGACGGACCCTCCACCTCCAAATCGATCCCGCTCCAGAGTACAGGCCTCGGTGTAACGCTCATTCCTTCGACGATAAACGCAAATCCGACCATCACCCCTGGTGAGACAAAACCGCAACTCGTCAGTGAAGAGCACTTTTTGCCAGTCCTGTCTGGTCCAGCGACGGTGGGTTTGTGCCCATAGGCGAGGTTGTTGCCGGTGATGTCTGGTGAGGACCTGCCTTACGACAGGCCTACAAGCCCTCAGTCCAGCCTCTCTCAGCCTATTGCGGACAGTCTGAGCACTGATGGAGGGATTGTGCGTTCCTGGTGTAACTCGGGCAGTTGTTGTTGACATCCTGTACCTGTCCTGTGATGTTCGGATGTACCGATCCTGCGCAGGTGTTGTTACACGTGGTCTGCCACTGCAAGGACGATCAGCTGTCCGTCCTATCTCCCTGTAGCACTGTCTTAGGTGTCTCACAGTACGGTCATTTCAATGTATTGCCCTGGCGACATCTGCAGTTCTCATGCTTCCTTGCAGCATGCCTAAGACACGTTCACGCAGATGAGCAGGGACCCTGGGCATCTTTATTTTGGTGTTTTTCAGAGTCGGTAGAAAGGCCTCTTTAGTGTCCTAAGTTTTCATAACTCTGACCTTAATTGCCTACCATCTGTAAGCTGTTAGTGTCTTAATGACCGTTCCATGTTCATTAATTGTTTATGGTTGCCTGAGAAAAACTGCTGATTGTTTTGGACATATTGTGTATTCATTTATGTCATTTGTAGGCTTACTAATATTGGGAATGTTCTATTTAGTTAATCAATATTCTGGATAGTGTTTCTATCAAACTGAGACATAGCGTTGTTGTTGCTGATTTCTTTCAGTGACGCATGCTTTCAGGGGTGGTGCAGTAGACCTGGCTGACGCAACTTACGTGATTCACAGCGATGGAGAGCTGTGACACACTGATGTCAGAAGGATTTCGAGTTAGGTGTTAGCCAGACTAATAGGCCTAGCCCAGGGGAGAACGACTGCCCCCTCGCATTGAGGGTTTCAAGTTGAAGGCCGACGGTGGTACTGCAGGCATTGTTTCCAGAAAACAGGATCCTCCATTATAATGAATGGGGAAATGGCAATCTTCGTGGTTAATATTTGTGGATCCATTACTTTTTTTAAATAACAATCATGGTACCAATAATTATTTTATTTCACTAGATATATGTCCTTGAACCAATTACTTTAAAATCTCACACAGACAGTTATAAGGATAATTTAGTTGCTAATGGCAGCCTGCAGTACATCGGTCGGCCTTCAACTTGAGATACTCAATGAGAAGGGGCAGCACTGAGCTAGCCTGCAACGTCACTGAATAATAGATTAATAGAGTTAACTTTGATATCCTGAAATACACCTTTATCTCAGGTGGAGGTTTTAATTCTGTATCTAATGATTGACAGATATCCAGCATTATTAATCCTGAGTTTAATCTGTCTTAGTCTCTGATTATTCGATATTTGGAGATCTAAATATGCTGATAAAAAGTACTTCACTTGGAGTAACAAGGACATGTCCAGACAGTCAAGAATTTACTTCGGGTTGATTTCTAATTCATTAGATAACACTGTAGTCAAGGTATCCATTGAACCATACATTCTTACTGATCGTAAAGTTCTATTCTTATCTTTACATTTTTATGTCTCTGAAGTTAATAAACTGAATCGGAGTTATTGGAAACTCAATAGTAGACTGTTGGAAGATGATCATTTCAAGATGGATGCCAAAAATATTATACAAGAAAATTGGAGGAAAACCCAACTATTTCTTATGTCTTATGGGAAATATTGGGAATTAATGAAGTATGAAATAAGACAAACAGTCATGAAGAGAGGTAAAGAAATTGCTGAATTAAAAAAATTGAGGGAAGAGAAACTTTTTAAGGAAATACTTTCTCTAATCTCTATAGAGGACCTTGGTGAAGAAGGAAAGGGTCAGTTATTTTATTTCCAATTTTTTTCTTTAGAAATGGACTGAATATATGAAGAGAGAGCAAAAGGTGCATTTGTAAAATCAAGAAAGAGATGGTTAGAGGAAGGTGAAAAAAACACAAAATACATACAATTTAGAGAGAGAAAATTCTGAATTTACCTCTATTCATAAGCTTAATATAGATGGCAAAGAACATGATAACTCCAAAGATATTCCAAAACATGTTTCAGAATTCTATGGTAATCTTTACACCAGTAATATCTGTCCTACTAGTGGCATATCTGCCTTTCTAGACTCTGTCAAAAACTATGCAAAATTCAAAGATGAAGACTTCCAAAAGTCTTGTGAGGAATTTATGTATATTAATGAAATATTCAAATGTATCAGCAAGTTAAAAGAGAACAAATCTCCAGGGAATGATGGCTTATTAGTTAATTCTATAAATATTTTCAGGAGGATATTGATGAATCTATTTATATTTAATGTTTAAGGAGGCAATTGATTTAGGGGTCCTGTCTGTTTCTATGACACAAGGCCTCATTTCTGTAATCCCCAAACCAAACAAAGTTGCAATAATGTTTGAAAATTGGAGACCAATCACATTAATGAACAATGATGGAAAGCTACTTGCATCCATCTTTGCAGAAAGACTTAAAGGTCTTGACCAAATAATTTATGATACCCAATCTGTTTTTTTGAAGGGCTGACATATATGTAATAATATTCAACTAGTTTTGGAATTGATAGACTACAATGAGCACATTATGGAATATAGCTTTATTTTATTTGTAGACTTTTACAAGGCTTTTGATACAGTTTAACATTATTTTTTATTTTTGAGACTCTTTGATTTTTGGGTTTTGGTCAATATTTTCAAGGTGTACAGTAATTAAGACACTACAATAATAGTAACATATCTGTTAAATTATCCATGGAACTTCACAGAGATTCGACATTAGAAGCGGAATTAAACAAGGATGCCCAATTTCTCCTTTCTTATTTGTATTGGTCACACAAGTTATGGCACTTCATATCAATAAGGATTGTTTTAGGAGTACTCGGATACAAGATAAAGAGAGAATGTTCACAATTGGCTGACGACACCACCATTTTTTTGAAAGATCATAATGAAATCAGGAAAGCTATTGAGTGTATTATTAATGCCTTCTCACATGTATCAGCTTTATCTCTGAATATTAGGAAATGTGAATTATTTGTGTTGAAAAGATGTGACTTAAACTCAGTATGTAACGATGTGATCACATATCTTGGTAGTTAGCAAAGATCAGAAAGAAAGGGACAACTTAAATTTCTCTCCTATTGTAGAAAAATTTGGAAAGAAATTTAACTCCTGGCTCTTAAGAGATCTTTCTTTAACTGGATGTGTACTTTTGTCAAAATCTGAAGGTCTGTCCAGATTAGTTTATACCTCCCTTGCCTTGGATGTTCCTCTGTCAGTAACTAAAATGGTTGATACTAAATTATTTTACTTCATATGGAGGAATAAACCTAATTATTTAAGAAAAGCTGTAATATGTACCACCCAAAATGAGGGAGGGTTGAATGCTCTGGGTTTTAAAACCTCTATTACAGTCTTTTAAGATCAAATGGATACAAAACTATTTAAGAAATAATGATTGCATTTGGAATATAATCCCCAATTTAATATTTCAACAGATTTGTGGTCTAGACTTCTTACTCAAATGCAACTTTGATATGGGTAAAATCCCTATTAAGCTTGCAAACCTTTATAAACAAGTACTTCTAACTTGGAACCTCAATGTACAAACAATTTTCCCCACATAGATATACAATCTGGAATAATAAAGACATAAAATACAAAAACAAGTCTTTTTTTCAGAACTGGTTTGACAACAGCGTTATCTGGGTTAAACAATTATTGGATAATGATGGACAACTATATGATTATCCAGAATTCATGAGGACACAAATGTTACATTCACTCGTGAGGAGTTTCAAATTGTTGTTAGAGCTGTCCCTAAAGGTGCTATTCTTCTTTCAGGAGAATATGACAATACTCAAAGTGCCACTGTTGAGGATTTTGTAGCCTCAATACTGCTAGAAGGAATTGACATTTTAAACTATAAATGTAATAACATGTATATAAGAACTATGTCAAGATGTTACTATTCAATCTGCTAGAATATACTGGAATGCAGCCCTAGGACAAGTGAACTGCAACAAAGTCTCGTTGTCTGGCAAATATTGTATATCTAATAAGGTGAAAGAAGTATCATACAAACTCATTTGATAGAATCTACCCTGTAAATACCTTTATCATACACAGATTGGGACTGTTTTTATGTCAGAAGATTTTATTTTAAAAGAAACTACTATTAATGTTAACTTGAAAGACTCTGATATTGTTTTATTTTGATCCAAATGATATGGACTCTGATTTCATTTTCATTGTTCCTTTCTTCATTTTTCACGGCAGATTCTATATCCATAAAATGAAGTGGGCGGAGAACAAACCCCTCTTCACGTTGTTTTAAGATGGAATTGAAATATTATTTTGAAAATGATCAGTAAGTGTAAAAACAAAAAAGCAATACTTTTTGACAAATGGAAAATGTATCTCGATATGCAATGGTTTGTTAGGTCTGTTAGGTTTATATACTCTTGTTTTTGTATTTGTTTTGTTCATAATAATAATAAAACAAGAAATAATAATAATAAAAAGCAAGAGGTTGCATAGCAACAGCATCAACCTCCGGTAGACAGACGATGCGCTAGTACGCTCAACTGAAAGGATACCGTTCGTTTACACCAGTGGTTCCCAAACTTTTTATAGTTCCGTACCCCTTCAAACATTCAACCTCCAGCTGCGTACCCCCTCTAGCACCAGGGCCAGCGCACTCTCAAATGTTGTTTTTTGCCATCATTGTAAGCCTGCCACACACACACTATACATTTATTAAACATAAGAATGTGTGTGAGATTTTGTCACAACCCGGCTCGTGGGAAGTGACAAAGAGCTCTTATAGGACCAGGGAACAAATAATAATATAATAATAATCAATCATTTTATCCATTTTACATATAAAACCTTATTTGTTCATTGAAAATTGTAAATAACTCCCCACAGGTTAATGAGAAGGGTGTGCTTGAAAGGATGCACATAACTCTGCAATGTTGGGTTTTATTCGACAGTCTGTCTTAAATCATTTTCCACACACAGTCTGTGCCTGTATTTAGTTTTCATGCTAGTGATGGCCGAGAATACACTCTCACATAGGTACGTGGTTGCAAAGGGCATCAGTGTCTTAACAGCGTGATTTGCCGAGGCAGGATACTCTGAGCGCAGCCCAATCCAGAAATCTGGCAGTGGCTTCTGATTAAATTCAATTTTCACAGAACCGCTTGTTGCAATTTCAATGAGGCTCTCTTGTTCAGATATCGGTAAGTGGACTGGAGGCATGGCATGAAAGGGATAACGAATCCAGTTGTTTGTGTCATCCGTTTCGGGAAAGTACCTGCGTAATTGCGCACCCAACTCACTCAGGTGCTTCGCTATATCACATTTGACATTGTCCGTAAGCTTGAGTTAATTTTCACATAAGAAATCATACAATGATGGAAAGTCCTGTGTGTTGTCCTTGTTAATGCAGACAGAGAAGAGCTCCAACTTCTTAATCATAGCCTCAATTTTGTCCCGCACATTGAATATAATTGCGGAGAGTCCCTGTAATCCTAGATTCAGATCATTCAGGAGAGAAAAAACATCACCCAGATAGTCCAGTCGTGTGAGAAACTCATTATCATGTAAGCGGTCAGACAAGTAAAAAATGATGGTCTCTCAATTCAAAAACACGTGTCAATACTTTACAGGGTCGCTGTCCATATCATTGAATAGTGCAGAAAATGCACGCGAGTTCAGGGGCCTTGCTTTAACAAAGTTACCATTTTAACTGTAGTGTCCAAAACGTCTTTCAAGCTGTCAGGCATTCCCTTGGCGGCCAGAGCCTCTCGGTGGATGCTGCAGTGTACCCAAGTGGCGTTGCGCGTGCAAGCAGTTGCTCCCGTTACCACTCCATTATGTCTCCCTGTCATGGTTTTTGCACCATCAATACAAATACCAACAAGAGCAGCAGCTACGTTTCGCTACATACGGACCGTTAGTGGAATTCCCCCGAGAGAGTAACGGTTAATGTGATTGGATGTTAATTATTTGACATTGTGTTGTTATTTTGCTGAACATGATGGTTTAATTTTATTTTTGCAGTGAAACGAGGCTACTCAGGCAAGAAAACAACCTCACCCAAATGTATAGCCCCGTTGGAAAATATAAATGGACTGTTTGAAAATGTGAAGGATAAAAAACAACAAATGATTTGGCGTATCTCTGACGGCATTGCGCGTACCCCAGTTTGGGAATACCTACTTTACAGTATACTAAAAGGAACTAATAGTATATCATATATATATATATATATATATCAGTGCAGGAGGCGTCACTGCAGTCCCTGGTTCGAATCCAGGCTGCATCACATCCGGCCGTGATTGGGAGTCCCATAGGGCGGCGCACAATTGGTCCAGCGTGGTCCGGGTTTGGCCGGGGTAGGCCGTCATTTGTAAATAAGAATTTGTTCTTAACTGACTTGCCTAGTTAAATAAAAAAATTGTATGTAGTATATACTCATTAAGTATGTAGTATACAGTGTGGGTTTTCAAACATAGAAGAGGGAGTGTTTCTATCCGCATATATGTGAATTTAGGAACATGAATCAGGATTGTGGCCAGATGAGTGTAGTGGCCATGCAGGCTTTTGTGGGGGTCAAAAGGTAGCCTGTGGACTGTGTGTGAGGCGTCAGCATGCTTCAGTTCGGCTGGCGGCTAGCGAACCAAATGAGTGTGCTCGCACATGACAGGGAGACAAAAGACCTTTGCTTGAAAAAACTGAAAAAAGTGTCAATAGTACTGTTTTTCCTATTTGAGATGCTGTAGCCAGTTCACTTCCTCAAAATAGTCAGAAGTAATTTAAGATAACTCAAGAAATCTGTCATTAATTTTGACATTTTTGCAGAGGAGATCTTAGTGGCGCCATTTTACACCTACAGTAACTAAGATGTTTGGTGCTGTATTTCTCAATGAAAAAATGTGCATGAAAACGAGTCGTCTCTCGTTGAATGACAACAAAGACTTTATTGAAGAATCCCTGCAGTTGACCAATCACGAACGAAAGGGCGTAGAATTCGGCTCCCGAACTTCGGCTAGCCTCGAGGGGGGAAAAATGTGCAAAAACATCACAAAATGTCACCATAATATATGCACAAACTCTTCTGAACTGTTTCAGTAGGGAAGTATCCTTTATTCACCATTCGTATTATGTGGTGGAAAATAGCAAAAGAAAAAGCCCCCACCTACCCTCCAAACTCATGTTTGTATTCTTGTTGTCTATTAGCATTTTCTATGACTAGACAGTTGTGTTGTGATTTTCATGATTACAGTGTTTACTGTGCATCAGGCAAATTGGTGATGTCATGTTTGATTAAAAAAACATGAATCCACTCACTATAGATTTGTAGTACAACATTTGGTCTTCATTATCCAAAGTTTTTCACCTTTTCACCAAAACCATTTTCTGCAATCTAACACGTTTGAAATAGGGTCAATACTATTTTCTGAAGAGTCGATATTAGATTAATAAATGTTCCCCAACTACGAGGATACTGCTTATCTCAGATAATCAATTGTCCCCTGCATCGTAGTGTGCACACCACAATATGTCTCACATTTCTTCATTGGCAGGCACATCTCATCAATGCCTTTTCCCACCACCAGCAAGTTTTTACAAGGGCATAGGAATACCCTCAGAATACAATGTCAAGAAAAAATCCCTCCTGATTTTTCCTGACACTGCATTTATTAAATAAAGTCCTATTTGTCTTTGATCATACTGCACTGTGTGTGCTATGAGTTCTGTATGTAGGCTATGGTTGAAGCCAGAGCGTGTGTTTGCATTGGGGGTTGAAATGCAGGGTGGTTAGATAATGATGAGAGGCTGCACTCAACAACAACAGAGTACGCCTGTGGCGAGGGAATAGCTGTCTTCAGCAAGAGGATATTGCTAATGGCAGGGATTCTACTGTTCCGTAAGAACACGTTGAGCAGTCCGTCTCCATCATTTCCATATCCCCTGTCCTTTCTGACTCTCGGTCATAAACACACAACCTTCAATACCCGATGCAGTATTTTATTAATCTATCTATGTTCAAGAACAAGGGATTTGTCCCTGTGTTACATTGCCAAAGAAATAAAGCTGGTTTGTGATGTCCTGTTTTTTTGGGTTATTTGTCTGTTTCTCTGCAGGAAAGATGAGAAGGAGTATGCACTGAAGCAAATTGAAGGAACTGGAATATCGATGTCTGCTTGCAGGGAAATTGCTGTAAGTTAATATATTGCTTAAAGGTACTGTTTTGTCCTTTCTCCTACAGTGTTGTTTTCCCTCCTGTGTTTTCTCCTACAATAAGATACTATGTGTAGTCGCTGCACCGTGCCATTTTCTTGACTTTAACCCTTTAGCTGGTGCTATATTAAAGAGTAGAAACCTAACAACTGTTCTACTTTGTCTGTAGAGTGTATTCCTGTACTGATGTGCTTCTGGGATTGTAATAGCCCCAGAGTTGCGCAGTGTTCCTAATGGCATGAAGAATAGAGAAACATGATATATATATATATATATATAAATAAATAAATAAAGGTCTGCACATTTTATGGCTCCCACACGTCTACTGTATAGTGTTCAGGCCTCCAATGTGTTATAAACAATACAATATTTGCACACAAACGAGTGCCCTTGTGAAGACGCCGGCGTCCACCCAGCTCCTCTTTGCTTACACTCAGCGGTCGCTTACATTTTTCACTTGCTCTGCAGGTTATTCCTAACCCAGTGCAAAGCAGAAGCAGTCCAAGAACACATACTACACACAGGGGAGCTGTAGCCTCGTACCAACTGTCTTGATTTCGTGAGTTTTTGTCGGTTTGAAGGCAGCCCCCCGCACCTCTCTGATTCAGAGGGGATTGAGTGAAATGCGGAAGAGACATTTTTAGTTGACCGCATTCAGTTGTACAACTGACTAGGTCCCTTCCCTTTCCCTACATTTTGTTTCGCTACACGGATGTGATGCGTCTGTGTAGCGAAGTAGAATGTAAGCTCGTGAGATCAGGATGGTTCGTACCAGGCTAGGGGAGCTGACTGGGATATGTTATGTAAGTTCCACATACCAACCTCTCTAGGTATGTGCTACATGATCCACACAATATCAGAATGTTGTATGATGGTTACACTACTTGTTGTGGTGACAAACCTACTGTGTTTCTACCCACAATACAGTCAAGCTTACTCAGTGGGTGATGGTTGGCTGCAAACCGTGAAAGTAAAAAGAATGTGTGCGTTATTGTTTGGCTGGCTAATCTTGAAGAAAAAACTGTTCTTGGAGGGGGGGCGGGGGTCTTGAACACATTGTTAGTGGTCGATGGACTGTCAACGGAATAGTGAATTTAAAAAGCTATCCAAATTTGCACAGCTCTTGGAGGTACAGGATGGTAAATAAGGAGTCTAAATTTAAATCATGTACACAGTTTACAGCACGTATAAAAGGTGCAGAAAAATGCTTGTGTGCTAGTTCCCTCAACATTGCAGTACAATAATCAATATCAATAATAGGATTCAAATCAAATATACAATTTTTGTAATAGAAGAGGTAATATGCATAGTATTAGCTTGATATGTACACAATAAGATAAAAGATAATGAATATGTTGTATTTACAAATATAGTGGGTACCCACTGGGCACAGACGTCAATTCAACATCAGTTCCAGGTTGGTTCAACGTCATTTCATTGAAATGAAGTGGAAACAATGTTGATTCAACCAGTGTGTGCCCAGTGGGTAGTGTAGTGTCTGTATACTAGAGCAGCTGCGTTGACTTGGGGTGTGTTTGAGTGTTTATGGGTTGCGTTTGTGATTGTCTGTAAGGGTTGGATGTGTGGCGAGTCAGTGTGAATAGTCTCTAAAATGCAGATAGTCTCTAGTGTGAAAATAGTCTCAACGGTACAGGTCTGTGTAGGGAGACAGCTAGGGTTAGCTGTTCAGCAGTCTGATGGCCTGGCGGTAGAATTGAACAGAGGTACAGGCGTGTGTTAGCTACAAGCCGCTGCCTCAGCTCTGACTGCAGAAAGGGACTGACTGAATGACTGGATGCTCCATCTGGACCTGTCTACTCCTGCTCAGCCCAAACTCTCACTATCCAACACTCATTATTCCCATCCCAGGAGTGGGGACACCTATGGTATCCTCTCCAGGTGACCCTTAACACTTTAGCCTCACATAGTGTTCAACCCATGGAGATCCTGTTTAATTACAATAGGGGCTAGATCATAAAACCTCGGCGTTTTAGAATGGGGTGAAAATGGCAGCCATATTTGTCAGGAAAAAATCCAAACCAGTCTAATTGGAATGAATGGCAGTAGAGACATAATCCGGCTTTTACTTATGTTGGAACATAAGCATGTGATATGAATGGAATGTTGGCAATTAATTTGAGAAATTAATGTAATCATTCCTTAAACTGTCTGCCTAGCTAGCTAGCTAACAAACATACAGTGCAGATAAATTCATTATTTTACACAATCTTATCACAGCACTGGCAAACCATGGTTGACCAACTCCCTGACCAAAATGGCTGACCTTTCATCATAAGAAGGTTCATGTCCATTCTAGTATTCTAATTCCTGATTCTATGGTTCACCCACTTTGCTTTCAGAAGTAGCTATACAGGGTAACGATCATAGAATTAGGAATTACAATAGTAATTAAATAAGTAATTGAATAGAATATCTATGATAATTATAACAGAACATGAAGCTTTCATTCAAAAAAAGTCTCAGCTCAAATTCTACTATGGCAGCATTGCTTTGTTTTTCGAACCATCAGACGGAAATTCTGGCAAGGAATGTTACTAAAATTGTTCTGAATGAAAGTAAATATTGGTGTGTTGTGTTGGTGATCTGAACCAGTATTGGGCATCTAGCTAGCGTGTTTAGCCTGTTCTGTTTGCATAGCCCGCCTCTCCCAGTTTCTCTCCACAGTGGATCCTATCATCCTGGCCTATGACCGTGTGTAGCTGCACACTGTTAGTCGGTGTCAGGTTACTGCTCTGACTCTATTACTGCTCTGCTGCTCTCTCTCCTGGCGCCGTCCTCTAGTTTGTGCTACAGGAGACTGAATTGTCAGATGGCACAGAGTTCTGGCCAGCGTGCAATTTTTCCTTCGTGTGATCTCTGATGCTTATTCATTGTACTATAAACTGATGGATTAGTCAGCCCTGTGTCACCACTGGCTGGCTTGCCCTCATGACTACTATAACTTGTAATGCTGTTGAAATGCAAACACGTCCCTGGAAAATTGCCCATAGTTAGTTCAATTCATGAATTTCATTCTCTTACCTTTTTCTTTTTGGTATTGCTATGGGATTGACCCAGACCCTGTGGACACCCTCAGGAGGAAAGCTGCAGACCTGGGTTCAAATACAAGCCTGTTTGTTATTTTAAAAACATATTTTCATTAAATACTTACTTTCTTTGTATTCAAGTATTTTCAAATAATATGGCCCGAATCAACTGCTTCTATTGGAAGTAGGCCTATTTGGAAATATTCCAAATACCAAACAGACCTGGGTTCAAATGCATGGGAGCATTTATTTGTATTTAAAAATGCACTATGTTCAAATTAGCGTAATGAGAGTTAATCAGTTCTAAAAGTGTTTGTGCACTTCTTTATATTGATTAATCGCATTGTCTGTAACTATTCAAAATACACTGAAAACATCTTGTACAAGTGGGAAATAGGACAAATAAAAGCACCCACCAAATTATTATTATTATTGTTATTATTATTATTAGATGAGCAGTCCAACAGCAGGCATCACATCATAACACCCCGAGGGGCTCCTGCTGGAGTTAAGAGCCACCAGAAATGGATTTTGCTCAAAGTCTCTCAGACCAACTTCGCTTCAACAGAACAATGGACTCTTTGTGTCACCACCACTGCAACCCTCCATTTTGTTGTGCAAACTGTGCTAGAGTTTAATGTTTGGCATGCCACACTCACAACTGACTGAGGGAGGTTTTGCTGCCATGTGTTATTGGTTTTGTGCATTCAAATGGCTTGAGGATCTTTTTTGCTTTTTCCATGTTGGTATGTCCCTTCAGAAGTTGTGGAAAAATCATTATGTGTAATACATTTTCAGAAGCGAATGTACAGTACTTTTTGAAATTGCGCAATCATTGGAATTAATTAATGTATTTATTTATTCAAGCTTTTGCATAATGTAATGGGTAATGTTTCCTCATGAAACCAGATGACATGCAATAGCTTATGCACTGAGTGGACAAAACACCATAATATTGAGTTGCACCCCCTCTTTTCCCCTCAGAACAGCCTCAATTCTTTGGGGCATGGACACTACAAGGTGTTGAAAGCGTTCCACAGGGATGCTGGCCCATGTTGACTCCAATGCTTCCCACAGTTGTGTCAAGTTGGCTGGATGTCCTTTGGGTGGTGGACCATTCTTGATACACATGGGAAACAGTTGAGCGTGAAAGACCCAGCAGTGTTGCAGTTCTTGACACTCTCAAACCAGAGCGCCTGGCACCTACTACCATACCCCGTTCAAAGGCACTTAAATATTTTGTCTTGCCCATTCACTTTCTGAATGGCACACATACACAATCCATGTCTCATTTGTCTGGAGGCTTAAATATCCTTCTATCGCCTGTCTCCTCCCCTTAATCTACACTGATATGAAGTGGATTTAACAGGTGACATCAATAGGGGATCATAACATTCACCTGGTCAGTCTATGTCATGGAAAGAGCTAATGTTTTGTGCACTCAGTGTATGTTGATGTGTAGGCTTATTAATTGTATTGAATTAAGCAAGGTCTTGTAACTCATCTGCGTCAAAGGATCCACATGTAACCAGTAACCAGTAACCAGTAACCATGTAACCAGTGCACTGCCACTGAGCTGGTTGTTGAAACAGAGCTTAAAGCAGCTGGTTGCATAATGTACTATAGACCAGTCAGTGAGGATTCAAGTTGAACCTCTCTCACCCCTTAAATCCCTGTTACACAGGAGACTATGTTTAGATGATACTGGGTAAGTCCTCAGGAAATGAACTGACCTGTGGAGGCCTGTACTAAATAAAGGCCTCAGAGTGTGAGCCTTCCTAGAGAAAGAATCCTGCTCGCTTTCACTCAGGTCTGCCAGTGGGCTTATCCATGTCTGTGGTTGATGGGGTTTCTCAATCACTTTTTCTCTGTCGACTTTTACTAGATACAGCGGTAGCAGTGTATTAAACATATCTTTTAGATGTGTCATTCTCTGTTTTCTCTCAAACTCAGTCAGTGGTCAATAGACGTTTGGTGATAAGCCTACTTCTCATAAGTGGGCTATTGCCGCTTATGGTGTGGCCTGAGGTCAGCCAGTACTTCTCACTTGTTGTACAAGGGCTTTTTAGGTCTGTGACTCATTTTATTTTTTATTTTTTTATTTCACCTTTATTTAACCAGGTAGGCTAGTTGAGAACAAGTTCTCATTTGCAACTGCGACCTGGCCAAGATAAAGCATAGCAGTGTGAACAGACAACACAGAGTTACACATGGAGTAAACAATAAACAAGTCAATAACATGGTAGAAAAAAAAGAGAATCTATATACAATGTGTGCAAAAGGCATGAGGTAGGCAATAAATCGAATAATTACAATTTAGCAGATTAACACTGGAGTGATAAATCATCAGATGATCATGTGCAAGAAGAGATACTGGTGTGCAAAAGAGCAGAAAAGTAAATAAATAAAAGCAGTATGGGGGGTGAGGTAGGTAAATTGGGTGGGTAGTTTACAGATGGACTATGTACAGCTGCAGCGATCGGTTAGCTGCTCGGATAGCAGATTTTTAAAGTTGTTGAGGGAGATAAAAGTCTCCAACTTCAGAGATTTTTGCAATTCGTTCCAGTCGCAGGCAGCAGAGAACTGGAAGGAAAGGCGTCCAAATGAGGTTTTGGCTTTAGGGATGATCAGTGAGATACACCTGCTGGAGCGCGTGCTGCGGGTGGGTGTAGCCATCGTGACCAGTGAACTGAGATAAGGCGGCACTTTACCTAGCATAGCCTTGTAGATGACCTGGAGCCAGTGGGTCTGACGACGAACATGTAGCGAGGGCCAGCCGACTAGGGCATACAGGTCACAGTGGTGGGTCGTATAAGGTGCTTTAGTAACAAAACGAATGGCACTGTGATAAACTGCATCCAGTTTGCTGAGTAGAGTATTGGAAGCTATTTTGTAGATGACATCGCCGAAGTCGAGGATCGGTAGGATAGTCAGTTTTACTAGGGTAAGTTTGGCGGCGTGAGTGAAGGAGGCTTTGTTGCGGAATAGAAAGCCGATTCTTGATTTGATTTTGGATTGGAGATGTTTGATATGAGTCTGGAAGGAGAGTTTGCAGTCTAGCCAGACACCTAGGTACTTATAGATGTCCACATATTCTAGGTCGGAACCGTCCAGGGTGGTGATGCTAGTCGGGCGTGCGGGTGCAGGCAGCGAACGGTTGAAAAGCATGCATTTGGTTTTACTAGCGTTTAAGAGCAGTTGGAGGCCACGGAAGGAGTGTTGTATGGCATTGAAGCTCGTTTGGAGGTTAGATAGCACAGTGTCCAAGGAAGGGCCGGAAGTATATAGAATGGTGTCGTCTGCGTAGAGGTGGATCAGGGAATCGCCCGCAGCAAGAGCAACATCATTGATGTATACAGAGAAAAGAGTCGGCCCGAGAATTGAACCCTGTGGTACCCCCATAGAGACTGCCAGAGGACCGGACAACATGCCCTCCGATTTGACACACTGAACTCTGTCTGCAAAGTAGTTGGTGAACCAGGCAAGGCAGTCATTAGAAAAACCGAGGCTACTGAGTCTGCCGATAAGAATATGGTGATTGACAGAGTCGAAAGCCTTGGCCAGGTCGATGAAGACGGCTGCACAGTAATGTCTTTTATCGATGGCGGTTATGATATCGTTTAGTACCTTGAGCGTGGCTGAGGTGCACCCGTGACCGGCTCGGAAACCGGATTGCACAGCGGAGAAGGTACGGTGGGATTCGAGATGGTCAGTGATCTGTTTGTTGACTTGGCTTTCGAAGACCTTAGATAGGCAGGGCAGGATGGATATAGGTCTGTAACAGTTTGGGTCCAGGGTGTCTCCCCCTTTGAAGAGGGGGATGACCGCGGCAGCTTTCCAATCCTTGGGGATCTCAGATGATACGAAGGAGAGGTTGAACAGGCTGGTAATAGGGGGTGCGACAATGGCGGCGGACAGTTTCAGAAATAGGGGGTCCAGATTGTCAAGCCCAGCTGATTTGTATGGGTCCAGGTTTTCCAGCTCTTTCAGAACATCTGCTATCTGGATATGGGTAAAGGAGAAGCTGGGGAGGCTTGGGCGAGTAGCAGCGGGGGGGGGCGGGGCTGTTGGCCAAGGTTGGAGTCGCCAGGAGGAAGGCATGGCCAGCCATTGAGAAATGTTTGTTGAAGTTTTCGATTATCACGGACTTATCAGTGGTGACCGTGTTACCTAGCCTCAGTGCAGTGGGCAGCTGGGAGGAGGTGCTCTTGTTTTCCATGGACTTTACAGTATCCCAGAACTTTTTGGAGTTAGAGCTACAGGATGCAAATTTCTGCTTGAAAAAGCTGGCCTTTGCTTTCCTGACTGACTGCGTGTATTGGTTCCTGACTTCCCTGAACAGTTGCATATCGCGGGGGCTCTTCGATGCTATTGCAGTTCGCCACAGGATGTTTTTGTGCTGGTCGAGGGCAGTCAGGTCTGGAGTGAACCAAGGGCTATATCTGTTCTTGGTTCTGCATTTTTGAACGGAGCATGCTTGTCTAATATGGTGAGGAAGTAACTTTTAAAGAATGACCAGGCATCCTCAACTGACGGGATGAGGTCAATATCCTTCCAGGGTACCCGGGCCAGGTCGATTAGAAAGGCCTGCTCGCAGAAGTGTTTTAGGGAGCGTTTGACAGTGATGAGGGGTGGTCGTTTGACCGCGGACCCGTGGCGGATACAGGCAATGAGGCAGTGATCGCTGAGATCTTGATTGAAGACAGCAGAGGTGTATTTGGAGGGCAGGTTGGTCAGGGTAATGTCTATTAGGGTGCCCATGTTTACGGATTTAGGGTTGTACCTGGTGGGTTCCTTGATGATTTGTGTGAGATTGAGGGCATCAAGCTTGGATTGTAGGACTGCCGGGGTGTTAAGCATATCCCAGTTTAGGTCACCTAACAGAACAAACTCTGAAGCTAGATGGGGAGCGATCAATTCACAGATGGTGTCCAGGGCACAGCTGGGAGCTGAGGGGGGTCGGTAGCAGGCGGCAACAGTGAGAGACTTATTTCTGGAGAGATTAATTTTTAAAATTAGAAGTTCGAACTGTTTGGGCATAGACCTGGAAAGTATGACAGAACTTTGCAGGCTATCTCTGCAGTAGATTGCAACTCCTCCCCCTTTGGCAGTTCTATCTTGACGGAAAGTGTTATAGTTGGGTATGGAAATCCCAGAATTTTTGGTGGCCTTCCTAAGCCAGGATTCGGACACGGCAAGGACATCAGGGTTGGCAGAGTGTGCTAAAGCGGTGAGTAAGGCAAACTTAGGGAGGAGGCTTCTGATGTTGACATGCATGAGGCCAAGGCTTTTTCGATCACAGAAGTCAACAAATGAGGGTGACTGGGGACATGCAGGGCCTGGGTTTACCTCCACATCACCCGAGGAACAGAGGAGTAGTAGGATGAGGGTGCGGCTAAAGGCTATCAAAACTGGTCGCCTAGAGCGTTGGGGACAAAGAATAAAAGGAGCAGATTTATGGGTGTGGTAGAATAGATTCTGGGCATAATGTGCAGACAGGGGTATGGTGGGGCACGGGTACAGCGGAGGCAAGCCCAGGCACTGGGTGATGATAAGAGAGGTTGTATCTCTGGACATGCTGGTCTCAATGGGTGAGGTCACCGCATGTGTGGGGGGTGGGACAAAGGAGGTATCAGAGGTACGGAGAGTGGAACTACGGGGTCCATTGCAAACCAAAACAATGATAATGATAACTAGCCTGAACAACAGTATGCAAGGCATATTGATATTTGAGAGAGACATACAATAAGGCATAAAGTGATTGCAGGTCTTGATTGGGAGAGCTAGCTAAAACAACAGGTAAGATAACAGCAGCAATAACAGGGTGCTAGTCTAACACAGCAACAACAGGTAAAAATGGCGACGACTAGGCAGAGAGGGTCGGATTAACTACACACAGATCCTGAGTTAAAGCACAGAGCCGACAGATAAAACACAAATAAACAGAATGGAGTACCGTGAATTAATGGACAGTCAAGCAGGCATCAGCTATGTAGCCAAGTGATCATAGTGTCCAGGGGGCAGCCGTAGATGGAGCAGGGAGGCCTCCACTAAGCTAGCACGCGGCGTTTAAAGTTAGTAGCCCGGGGGGTGGTCTGCTCAGACGGAGGGGGTCTGCTCAGACGTGGTCGTGTCGACAGAGAATCCAAGCCGGATGGCGATGGCGAAAGAGAGGTTGTGAATTGTAGAATTGTGTTTGCTAACTGGTGCTAGCTTCGTGGCAGTGGCGCTAGCTGCGCTAGCTGCAAGCTAGCTGTGAGGATCAGAAGTAGTGGCTCAGGGATTACGGCAGGAATCCGGCGTTGTTGTCGAGAGACAGTCCGATGCTGGTAAATTGGTGAGTAATATCCAGGTTAATAACAGGGCTGGTGTCTGTGCAGAAGGTAAAAGCTGCTAGCAGCGGCAAAAAATGGCTAAATTAGCTTGTAGCTGATTTAGACCAGTTCTGATGGATTGGCAGGGCTCTGTGTCGGCAAAAAAAGGTCCAGTCCAATTGGCAAAAGAGGTATTGTAGCCCAAGAATTCGCTGGTAGACCTCTTCGGCTAGCCGGCAGATGGGCCTAGCTCGAGGCTAGCTCAAGGCTAACTGGTGCTTGCTTCGGGACAGAGGTGTTAGCCAGTAGTAGCCACTCGGTTGCAGCTAGCTAGCTGTGATGATACGGTGTAATTGTCCAGAGCTTGCGTCAGGAATCCGGTGATGTGGTAGAGAAAAAGCAGTCCTATATGCTCTGGGTTGATATCGCGCTTGCAGACTGGCAGGTATTGGCCCGAGCTGAAGCTGGCTGTGTCCGAGTTAAGGGTGAAGACCGCAGCAGTGGCTAACTGACTACTAGCTAGTAGCTAGTTATCTGGCTAGCTTCTGATTGGGGTTACGGTTCTAAAGTATAAAAAAGGAACATCTGAGCAGTGCAGAACATCTGAGCAGTGTATTGGCACTGCAACACCAATAAAAACCCTGTTATTGTGCAATTCTGGCATCCATTTCACCCATTCTACTTTGAGAGTCTATTTCTAAACTAACAGGTGTGGGTCTGTTGTTGGTCCAATTTAGATTGACCCACCTCAAGGGTTGAAACATTGTTTGAAATGCAGTGTTTCCCCTGAAGCAAGTCCCATTTTCCCTTTAGTTTTATATCAGAAAATGGCTTTTGTTTTAATACAATAAAGGGGACCAGGGTAAATGTCCTTCAGACTAAACAATGACAACAGTGATTTGCACAAATATGTACTTTGTTTCCCGAAAACAAGAGGGAGGGCCAGAGGGAAATGAGTGAGTGATAAATGAAAGATGAAGAGGTTGCAAAAAAACGTATTGTTTATGTTGTAAAAAAGTTTTTAAAAAGGCACTCAGGGGATCTTTCATCTGATAAGCCCACATTCGGAAGGGCGCCACATTGGCTAAGCTACACATTACGTTTTAACACTACACCACGCAAAACCACACCACTGGGAACATTGGCAATCAGGTTTACTAGGGGACAGGGATAATGGGTCCCTCGACACAAGACACCTGATACTGAATTTTCTGTGAATCCTATGATCATGGATTCCCTCTGGGACCTGCTTTGGCTCGATCTCAGAGTAGTTTTGCTATTCACTCCGTCAGCCAGACCCAGTCAGCTATTCTCTCCCACCATTCTAATCACTGTGCAAACATGACCACATTTTGGTTGTGTTTGCATAGGGAGGGGGTTGACAGGCTCTCACTTGGTTTCCATGGATGAAATGAAAGTCAGTGACAGTGTGTCCATGCCGAGGAAGATCTTTTTAGTACAGTAGCTAGATAGGGGAGACGGTTGTATAATTGGAATTTTGTTTCATATGAAGTTAATAAAGGAAAATAGAGGTAGAAGCTAGCTTAATGATGATATAAAACCAATGGCCATTTTAAATTGAATTGCTCTGCATCTTTTTATGGCACACATTAGCCATGAGATGGGGAGTTATATTACGTACCTAAGAGAACCTGCGTGTGGGTATCCATTCTGTTCAAGAATATGCCGCAAGTAGCTACACTAATCTTCCCCAGAGCCACAGAGACCATGGTTACTCAATGACACAGCAGAGTCAGCAGGTTCTGGGCGACACGGAATAACAAGAGCAAATGGCTGGCGGCGGCACGAGCAGAGAGAGCGGAATGCTTGCCTTGCCTTCACTTTGTTCAGTCTCAGGGGAAAAGCTTGGCGTAATGGTGCTCGGTCCCAAACACACACACACAGCAGCAGCAGCATGCTTCCTGGATTTATCGACCCAGTGCACTGTAGCCGCGTGAGGGAAGCCAGCAAGTTAGTCAGTCCTCGGCTACGTCCCAAATAGCACCCTATTCCTTATGTAGTGCGCTTCTTTTTACCAGGGCCCATGTGGCTCTGAATAAAAATGAGAGCACTCTATAGGATGTCATTTGAGACTTAGCCCAACTCAAGGAAACACTGTTTTCTTGTGGTTCCTCTCACTCTCTTATCCCCCTTCTTTGCGCCAAGTCACATTAGTGACTTGTTTTGACTCTTGATCATTGAGTGTAATACAAAACCCACATTGATCTAAACCCTTGTACAGTACCAGTCAAGTTTGGACACACCTACTCATTCCAAATAATGTATTGTGTCATTTCGGAGTCACTTTTGTTGTAAATGAGAATATAGTATTTTTCTAAACACTTCTACATTTATGTGGATCAATAATATAATTTCAAGCATTCCACATGAAGCTGGTTGAGAGAATGCCAAGAGTATGCAAAGCTGTCATCAAGGCAAACGGTGGCTACTTTGAAGAGTCTCAAATGTAAAATATATTTTGATTTGTTTAAAACCTTTTTTTGTTGTTGCTTACTACAGTACATGATTCCTTGTGTGTTATTACATAGTTTGTCTTCACTATTATTATACAATGTAGAAAGTAGTAAAAAATTATGAAAAACCCTTGAATGAGTAAGTATGTTTAGGTTTTTGACTAGCACTGTAAATGTGACAATGTATAATGTGCTAATGACTGCCAAAGCTTAAATGTCCCTAGAAATAAACTGAATTGTTAGCTATTTAACTGTCCAAATGATATGTGGTGTTACTTACAGTTTATAAGGGTCAGGGGTGGTTAGTGGCCTGAAAGCCAAAGACCTCGTGGATCCAGGTCGTATGTGCCTTATTTTTAAAGGTGTATTGGCTGTCCTGGCCACAGAGGCTGTACTAACGTTTGACCCAAATCTAGCCAGAGCTTTCCCTGTAAAAAAAAAAGACACATTTTTTCCCAGAACAGGCCAAGGACTTATGTTCTTGCCACACATTCACTATGAGGGTTCTGGTTAGGCTACATTGTTTTAATGCATTTTTTTCTTGTTCTCAATTTGTATTTTCTTTCCTGTTATTGTTACTGATTTCGACAGACAAACAGGAAAGATTTGAAGCAGGAAATGTGTACAATATTGGGATTTACAGCACGGTCACAAAAGATTGATTACACAAGACTTGTCTATTTTATGGATCTAGCAGATTGATAGTGCATAAATCGTGAACTTTTGATGTTAATTGCCACAATCGTTAATTGACATGCTATGTGTAGCAGAAAAAAGTAATCAGCGACACAAATCCAAACAAAGATGGCAACAACACAGACGACAAGACAGCTCGTGCCCTGACTGCCCCATGTACCTGAGCATGTTGAGGTACTACCTTAAAGGGATACTTCGGGATTTTGGCTATGAGGCGCCTTACCTACTTCACCAGAGTCCGATTAACATGTGGATACCGTTTTTATGTCTGTGTCCAGTAATGAAGGAAGTTAGAGGTAGTTTTGTGGAAGTCTTTGTATCTGCTAGCATTGCCCCATGTACCATGGGGTATGAAATTATTGACACCCTTGATGAATATGAGCAATAATTCTAGAATAAATAATTCAAATACTGAGCTATATTGTATGCCAAAAATATTTTGGGGAATTATATTATTTATCCACATAAATGTAGAAGTGTTAAGAAACATTCTATTCTTATTTACAATAAAAGTGACTCCAAAATGACATTATTTACTATTCATTTATATTGGGCACAAAATAATCTGAAATGCAACCAAACTGAACACCAAATGCATCCAACAAGTTTGTAAAGGTACAACCTTCATGTAGTCATTGCCTGCTAGGAATATGGAACCAAATACTAAACTTTTGACTACTTTATTTATAAGAATCTTTAGTGGTGTCAATAATTTGGACCCCTACCTTTTAGAAAAAAGTATGTATTACTTGCTGAACAAATATCTTTCTCTGAGCAATTGTATTAGTATAAAATAATACAATTACCTTATTTTTTTAGCATACAATATAACTCAGTATTTTAGTTATTTTATACAGTCATTAAATATTGCTCATCTTTATCAAGGGTGTCAATAATTTCAGACCCCAGTGTAGATATGACCTCATCTTGACCCAGTCAGAGTTTTTCTATACTCTGCACAGTAAAATGTCCCCTGGGATAGCTGCCATTTTCTTCCTGTGACCCAAAGAGAGAGAGAGAGAGAGAGTGGATTATGGGCATCTGATTACGGCAGTGAGGTTTCACTAAGGCGATGCCCCCTGTAAAGGAACATGAACATTGACAGAGGCTGTCCTCCTGGTTACAGTACGTTGTTGTTGCACTATCCTCGCTTTACTCTTGTTCTGTGTTCTCAAATTCACTTCAGATTGGAGTGATTCTACGAAGGTCCAATCCCCTGTGATGGACTCACTGCAACAAGCTTATTGAGTCTGTGTCAAAGGGGATTGAGTATTAACCTGAAATTTTAAGATGAAAAACCAGCGCTGTTATCCTACTGTACTGTATGCATAGCCTGGACTTCCCCAGGATAAACACAATGTGTTGTTTATACCAGATACTGTTTGCTCTTTATCATAACAAAATTACCTTTAGACATTTCGTAGTCATGTGACTGCACAGGATCACTGTTTTA
This sequence comes from Salvelinus alpinus, assembly GCF_045679555.1. Taxonomy (NCBI): domain Eukaryota; kingdom Metazoa; phylum Chordata; class Actinopteri; order Salmoniformes; family Salmonidae; genus Salvelinus; species Salvelinus alpinus. The sequence goes on along the minus strand of NC_092093.1, from coordinate 35,356,182 downwards.
TTAGTTTAGATGATTATAAACAGTGCATACTGTTGAACGCTGTACTATGAGAAACAGTGGAGGCTGCTGAGGAGAGGACGGCTGATAGTAATGGCTGGAATGGAGTCAATGGAATTTTATCAACCACCCAGAAACCATATATTTGATACCATTCCGTTGACTCCATTACAGGTATTATTATGAGTCGTCCTCCCCTCAGCAGCCTCCACTGATGAGAAACCAGATGTGTGACGGTCATGGAATTTTGAATGACGATTATCGGCCAAATGAAGCGGTCATTATATACTATACAGCTGAAGTCGGAAGTTTACATACACTTAGGTTGGAGTCATTAAAACTTGTTTTTCAACCACTCCACAAATTTCTTTTTAACAAACTATTGTTTTGGCAAGTCCGTTAGGACATCTACTTTGTGCATGACCCAAGTCATTTTTCCAACAATTGTTTACAGACAGATTATTTCACTTATAATTCACTGTATCACAATTCCAGTGGGTCAGAAGTTTACATACACTAAGTTGACTGTACCTTTAAACAGCTTGGAGAATTCCAGAAAATTATGTCATGGCTTTAGAAGCTTCTGATAGGGAAATTGACATAATTTGAGTCAATTGGAGGTGTACCTGTGGATGTATTTCAAGGCCTACCTTCAAACTCAATGCCTTTTTGCTTGACATCATGGGAAAATCCAAAGAAATCAGCCAAGACCTCAGGAAAAACATTGTAGACCTCCACAAGTCTGGTTCATCATTGGGAGCAATTTCCAAACGCCTGAAGGTACCACGTTCATCTGTACAATCAATAGTACACAAGTATAAACACCATGGGACCACGCAGCCGTCATACCGCTCAGGAAGGAGACGCCTTCTATCTCCTAGAGATGAACGTACTTTGGTGCGAAAAGTGCGAATCAATCCCAGAACAACACCAAAGGACCCTGTGAAGATGCTGGAGGAAACCGATACAAAAGTATCTATATCCACAGTAAAACGAGTCCTATATTGACATAACCGGAAAGGCCGCTCAGCGAGGAAGAAGCCACTGCTCCAAAACCGCCATAAAAAAGCCAGACTACGGTTTGCAACTGCACATGGGGACATAGATCGTACTTTTTGGAGAAATGTTCTCTGGTCTGATGAAACAAAAATAGAACTGTTTGGCCATAATGACCATCGTTATGTTAGCAGGAAAAAGGGGGAGGCTTGCAAGCCGAAGAACACCAGCCCAATAGGGAAGCACGGGGGTGGCAGCATCATGTTGTGGAGGTGCTTTGCTGCAGGAGGGACTGGTGCACTTCACAAAATAGATGGCATCAAGGAAAATGATGTGGATATATTGAAGCAACATCTCAAGACATCAGTCAGGAAGTTAAAGCTTGGGTCTTCCAAATGGACAATGACCCCAAGCATACTTCCAAAGTTGTGGCAAAATGGCTTAAGGACAACAAAGTCAAGGTATTGGAGTGGACAGAACTGAAAAAGCGTGTGCGAGCAAGGAGGTCTACAAACCTGACTCAGTTACACCGGCTCTGTCAGGAGGAATGGGTCAAAATTCACCCAACTTATTGTGGGAAGCTTGTGGAAGGCTACCCAAAACCGTTTGACCCAAGTTAATCAATTTAAAGGCAATGCTACCAAATACTAATTGAGTGTATGTAAACTTCTGATCCACTGGGAATGCGATGAAAGAAATAAAAGCTGAAATAAATCCTTCTCTCCACTATTATTCTGACATTTCACATTCTTAAAATAAAGTGGTGATCCTAACTGACCTAAGACAGGGAATTTTTACTAGGATTAAATGTCAGGAATTGTGAAAAACTGAGTTTAAATGTATTTGGCTAAGGTGTATGTAAACTTCTGACTTCAACTGTATATACAACAGTATGTGGACACGCCTTCAAATGAATCCACTCATTTGAAGGCGTGTCCACATACTTTTGTATATACAGTTGAAGTTTACATACACCTTAGCCAAATACCTTAGCTAAATACATTTAGACAGGACTGGCAAAAAGTGCTCTTCACTGACGAGTTGCGGTTTTGTCTCACCAGGGGTGATGGTCGGATTCGCGTTTATCGTCAAAGGAATGAGCGTTACACCGAGGCCTGTAATCTGGAGCGGGATCGATTTTGGAGGTGAAGGGTATTTCATGGTCTGGGGAGGTGTGTCATTGCAGGCAGATGATGCTGTGACAACAAGCTCACTCATCTCATGGCTGTGCGTTACAGGGAAGACATCCTTCTCCCTTGTGGTACCCTTCCTGCAGGCTCATCCTGACATGACCCTCCAGCATGACAATGCCACCACGCACAGAACGAGCAGTATGGCTGATTTCCTGCAAGACAGGAATGTCAGTGTTCTGCCATGGCCAGCGAAGAGCGCGGATCTCAATCCCATTGAGCACATCGGGGACCTGTTGGATCGGAGTGCGAGGGCTAGGGCCATTCCCCCCAGAAATGTCCGGGAACTTGCAGGTGCCTTGGTGGAAGAGTGGGGTAACATCTCAGCTTTTGATTTTGACCCCCCCCCCCCCTTTGTTCAGAGACACATTATTCCATTTCTGTTAGTCACATGTCTGTGGAACTTGTTCAGTTTATGTCTCAGGTGTTGAATCTTATGTTCAAACTATTACATCCCAATACCAGACAGCTATTGCGAGTGTACCTATGAGTTTACCAGTCAAATTGCCAGGGTTATAGGTTCCAAGCACGTTCTATTCGTTCTATTTCTATGTGTGCTGCTGCTTGTTTCAGCAAGGAGCAACAATGTTGCATCAAGTAGTTAAGAGTCCATGTTACCGCAGAAACAGACTCAATGGCACGAATGCCCGTCCCGTCTTGAGTCAGCTGTTTGTTGACAGAAGAAGGGTTCTTTTATTTTCATTACGGTCAGCGTGGCCAGCGTCACAGAGCCGGGATTCTGCCTGTAGTCTGCCTCTAAGCCCAGGGCTCATTAGCACAATGCCATGTGATAACCCAGGGATTAGGCTGTGTTTTAAACACTAACCTCAATATCCCTCCTCCTCATTTCCCCCATCCAAAGGCCAAATCAAACATGCAGCATACAATCACAGCATTATTCCCCCTGCTCTGTGTTCACTGTTCAACCCTCTCGTCACTTTTTTAAGCTTACTACTGTAGAACCGAGGGGGAGACTGTGTGTGCATGATATAGCACAAGGTCAATGCAGAGAGCTACCCCCACCTGGCTGTAACCCTCTCTGTCCGTGTCGGGCGGACACTCTGAAATTATATCCGTCCGTGCCCTTGCCCAAACATCAGACTGTTACCATGGTTACTCCATGTTGCTGGAAAAAAGACTCAATAGGTCTCTACAAGCCAGAATGTTGAATAAAATTATGTTTGAGGTGACTTTACCGGTTGTCCGTGCAGTTGGTCATTTTATCAGCGGTAGGAGGTAGAGAGGGTATCCACAGGAAAGTGTTGTTTACCTGAATTTTTGTGGCACTGGTATGTTCTGTCGCTTATACTTTCAATCTCTTGACTCATTGCACGTGATGCATAATATGTAAACAATAGCCGAATGTAACCGAATTTAGTCGACCAAAGCACGTTTCCTCGCAATCAGCTGGAAGTGTGCAACCAGAGGCTCAGCCATACTGTGCAAGTGTTTGCACGTGCGAATTGCATCAGGATTGAAACTAAAAACCAGAAGTACAAACCAATATACACACCAGCGTACTGAAAGCCGGGTTAATAACACTACTCTTGATATTTTGTCTCAATTTTCGAGCAGCAGAAGGACAAACCACACAGACAACCGGTAGAGCAAGTTTATGTGTATTTTTCCATGGGATTTCAGGTCCGGTGACAGAGTAATCACATTAGCCCTATGGGTGAATAATTAATTCACTGGATAGCTGGATTACAGACCGTTTCAGCTCTTTCTCTCTAAACACACGCACACGCACACGCACACACACACACACACATCGTCATCGTAGTCTATCTAAAGGGCACGATTGATTATGGATTCAGTTGTTTGTCCGAGAGTGCCTCCGCTGACAAAAGAAGCTGGGAGGGATGAATATGAAGAGAAACAGCTGAGTTTGTAGGAGTGTAATGTCATTATCTTAGTGCAGTAATACAGTGTCCTTAGTGTGTAGGAGTGTACTGTCTTTATGTTAGTACTGTAAAGTGAAGACCGACCTGGAGTGCTGTGTCTCTGACACAGCTGTGCAGGGGCTGAGTTGCCTGCGACAGCGACGCTGGAACATCGGCTTTGGACCCATTCGTATGGCACACAGTGTTCAGTGGACAGACTAGAGCAGTTAACACACTAAGGGCCATCCCTTTTATGGAATAAATCCATGGACACACAGCTCTGGGCTGGCTGCATAGCCTGATGGTTGGAGTGGGATGGAGAGTTCACAACAACAGCACATGTTCCCTCATCTGATTAAAGTGGTGTGGAAATCCCTCATGAATTTCAATCAATTTCAGTCTTCCTTTTTGTTTAATTTCCATTTCAAATCAAATCAAATGTATTTGTATAGCCCTTCTTCATATCAGCTGATATATCAAAGTGCTGTACAGAAACCCAGCTTAAAACCCCAAACAGCAAGCAATGCAGGTGTAGAAGCATTTAGAAGCACGGCATTTGACAGTTGAATGAAGTCAAGCCAATGGTTTTTGACTTTATCGGTTAGGTGTTCGGGTTAGCCAGGACATGAGATTTTATATCAGGCATAAACAGTAGTCTACAGCATGCAGGAAACCTGTTATACTTGATGCACCTGATTAGTGTAACTTTTCAAAGTTCATGACATTTCATTGAAATGATGTGGAAACAACGTTGAATTAACCAGTGTGTGCAGTGACAACTAAAAGATACCAAAAAACAAATAAAATCAAATTTTATTAGTCACATGCGCAGAATACAATAGGTGTAGACCTTACAGTGAAATGCTTACTTACGAGCCCCTAACCAATGCAAATAGTCTGGGTAGCCATTTGACTAGATGTTCAGGAGTCTTATGGCTTGGGGGTAGAAGCTGTTTAGAAGCCTCTTGGACTTAGACTTGGCGCTCCGGTACCGCTTGCTGTGCGGTAGCTGAGAAAACAGTCTATAACTAGGGTGGCTGGAGTATTTGACAATTGTTAGGGCCTTCCTCTGACACCGGTATAGAGGTCCTGGATGGCAGGAAGCTTGGCACCAGTGATGTACTGGGCCGTTCGCACTACTCTCTGTAGTGCCTTGCGGTCGGAGGCCGAGCAGTTGCCATACCAGGCAGTGATGCAACCAGTCAGGATGCTCTCGATGGTGCAGTTGTAGAACCTTTTGAGGATCTGAGGACCCATGCCAAATCTTTTCAAATCTCCTGAGGGGGAATAGGTTTTGTCGTGCCCACTTCACGACTGTCTTGGTGTGCTTGGACCATGTTAGTTTGTTGGTGATGTGGACACCAAGGAACTTGAAGCTCTCAACCTGCTCCACTGCAGCCCCGTCGATGAGAATGGGGTTATGCTTGGTCCTCTTTTTCCTGTAGTCCTGTAATCTGCTTTGTCTTGATTGCGTTGAGGGAGAGGTTGTTTTCCTGGCACCACACCAGGTCTCTGACCTCCTCCCTATAGGCTATCTCATTGTTGTCGATGATCAGGTCTACCACTGTTGTATCATCGGCAAATTTAATGATGGTGTTGGAGTCGTGCCTGGCCGTGCAGTCATGAGTGAACAGGGAGTACAGGAGGGGGCTGAGCACGCACCCCTGAGGGGCCCCTATGTTGAGGATCAGCGTGGCGGATGTGTTGTTGCCTACCCTTCCCACCTGGGGGCGGCCCGTCAGGAAGTCCAGGATCCAGTTGCAGAGGGAGGTGTTTAGTCCTAGGGTGCTTAGCTTAGTGATGAGCTTTGAGGGCACTATGGTGTTGAACACTGAGCCATACTCAATGAATAGCATTGTCCAGGTTGGAAAGGGCAGTGTGGAGTGCAATAGAGATTGCATCATCTGTGGTCTGTTGGGGCGGTATGCAAATTGGAGTGGGTCTAGGGCTTCTGGGATAATGGTGTTGATGTGAGCCATGACCAGCCTTTTCAAAGCACTTCATGGCTACAGATGTGAGTGCTACGGGTTGGTAGTCATTTAGGCAGGTTACCTTTAGTGTTCTTGGTCACAGGTACTATGGTGGTCTGCTTAAAACATGTTGGTGTTAGACTCGGTCAGAGAGAGGTTGAAAATGTCAGTGAAGACACTTGCTAGTTGGTCAGCGCATGCTCACAGTACACGTCCTGGTTATCCGTCTGGCCCTGCGGCCTTGTGAATGTTGACATGTCTAAAGGTCTTACTCACATCAGCTGCGGAGAGCGAGATCACACAGTCTTCCGGTACAGCCTGTGCTCTCATGCATGTTTCAGTGATATTTGCCTCGAAGCGAGCATAGAAGTAGTTTAGCTCGTCTGGTAGGCTCGTGTAACTGGGCAACTCTCGGTTGTGCTTCCCTTTGTAGTCTATAATGGTTGCAAGCCCTGCCACATCCGAAGAGCGTCAGAGCCGGTGTAGTACGACTCGATCTTAGTCCCGTATTGGCGCTTTGCCTGTTTGATGGTTCGTCGGAGGGCATAGCGGGATTTCTTATAAGCTTCCGGGTTAGAGTCCCGCTCCTTGAAGCGGCAGTTCTAGCCTTTAGCTCAGTGCGAATGTTGCCTGTAATCCATTGCTTCTGGTTGGGGTATGTACTAGAGGTCGACCGATTTTATGATTTTTCAACGCCAATACCGATTCTTGGAGGACCAAAAAAAGCCGATACCGATTAATCGGCCGTTTTTGTTATTTTTTTATATATATATTTGTAATAATGACAATTACAACAATACTGAATGAACGATGAACACTTTTATTTTAACTTAATATAATACATCAATAAAATCAATTTAGTCTCAAATAAATAATGAAACATGTTCAATTTGGTTTACATAATGCAAAAACAAAGTGTTGGAGAAGAAAGTAAAAGTGCAATATGTGCCATGTAAAAAAAGCTAACGTTTAAGTTCCTTGCTCAGAACATGAGAACATATGAAAGCTGGTGGTTCCTTTTAACATGAGACTTCAATATTCCCAGGTAAGAAGTTTTAGGTTGTAGTTATTATAGGACTATTTCTCTCTATACCATTTGTATTTCATATACCTTTGACTATTGGATGTTCTAATAGATACTTTAGTATTGCCAGCCTAATCTCGGGAGTTGATAGACTTGAAGTCATAAACAGCGCAATGCTTGAGCTGCAGGAAAGTGCTGTTTGAATGAATGCTTACTAGCCTGCTGCTGCCTACCTCCGCTCAGTCAGACTGCGCTATCAAATCATAGACTTAATTATAATATAATAACACACAGAAATACGAGCCTTTGGTCATTAATATGGTCAAATCCGGAAACTATAATTTCGAAAACAAAACATTTATTATTTCTCTCCGCGGCCCCGGACTGGGGACCCTCGTTGCGGGCCCCGGACTGGAGGCCTTCGCTGGAGGCTCCGGACTGGAGGCAGTCGTTGGAGGCTTCGTGCCATGACTCATCGCTGGAGGTTTCGTGCCATGGATCATCACTGGAGGCTTCGTGCCATGGATCATCACTGGAGGCTTCGTGCCATGGATCATCACTGGAGGCTTCGTGCCATGGATCATCACTGGGCTGGAGAGAAACACAGGAGGCCTGGTTCGTGGAGCAGGCACAACCCGTCCTGGCTGGATACCCACTTCAGCCCGGCACATTCGAGGCGCTGACACAGGACGTACTGGGCTGTGCAGGCGCATTGGATACACCTTGCGCAGAGCCGGCGCAGAATACACTGGACCATGGAGGCGCACCGGAGGTCTGGAGCGCAGAGCTAGCACAACTCGTCCTGGCTGGATACCCCCTGTAGCCCAGCAAGTGCGGGGAGCTGGAACAGGCCGCACTGGGCTGTGCTGGCGAACCGGGGACACCGTGCGTAGAGCTGGCGCAGGATAACCTGGGCCAAAGAGACGCACTGGAGGCCAGGAGCGCTGAGCCGGCACCTTCCGTCCTGGCTGGATGCCCACTCTCGCCCGGCCGATGCGGGGAGCTGGAATATAGCGCACTGGAGACACCGTGCGTTTTACCGCATAACACGGTGCCTGCCCGGTCACTCTCTCCCCACGGTAAGCACGGGGAGTTGGCTCAGTCTATAACCTGACTCCGCCAATGTCCCCGTGTGCCCCCCCAAAAAATTCTGGGGCTGCCTCTCGTGCACGCCTCGTTGAGCCAACTCCTCGTAGCGTCGCCGTTCCGCCTTAGCTGCTTCCAGCTCCTCCTTAGGACGGCGATATTCTCCCGCCTGTGCCCAGGGTCCCTTGCCTTCCATGATCTCCTCCCATGTCCACTCCTCCAAGAAACGCTGCTTGGTCTTTTTGTGGTGGGATCTTCTGTAGCGGTTGTCGTCGGAAGGATGAGACCAAGGCGCAGCGTTCTTTGAGTTCCACATAATTTATTAACGAAGTGAAACTTTAGAAAAGACAAAACAAAGAATACAACGACCGAACAGCTTCGTTGTGCAAACTACCTGCACACAAACAAAGAACAAGATCCCACACAGAAGGAGGGGAAAGGGCTGCCTAAGTATGATCCCCAATCAGAGACAACGATAGACAGCTGCCTCTGATTGGGAACCACACTCGGCCAGAAACAAAGAAATACAAAACCTAGAAATAAAGAACATAGAATGCTCACCCAAATCACACCCTGACCAAACCAAAAAAGGCTCTCTAAGGTCAGGGCGTGACAATTTGATGATGTTGAAATGGTGCTGGAGTAGTGGGGCAGTTCCTGTTTTTTGTGACTTGCGGTAACTCTCTGGTTCTAAATCAATAGTTGTTCAGTAGTCCAAAAATGTCAAACATTAACTTGCTTGACCATGCTGTATGTCATGTAACTATTTGTTTGTGGGCAGGTGTTGCTCTCTGGTTTTATGTTGAAACTAAGGTATGGTTGAATTTATTCTGCCACTGTCTTCTTATTGTGATTTTTTTTTGTCTTCTGATTGGCTTAAACCCAACAGATTATGGGGCAGCTTGGACATTCTATGAAAAGAGCTAGGCTATATATTTGGGGCGGCAGGTAGCCTAGTGGTTAGAGCGTTGTGCCAGTAACCGAAAGGTTGCTAGATCGAATCCCCGAGCTGACAAGGTAAAAATCTGTCGTTCTGCCCCTGAACAAGGCAGTTAACCCACTGTTGGGCCGTCATTGTAAATAAGAATTTGTTCTTAACTGACTTGCCTAGTATAATAAAGGTAAAATAAAAAAAATAAAAAAATATAAGTATTACATTGTTATAACACTGTATAACACCATAAAACAGAAGCATAACACACACCAACTTGCTTATGGAAAGCCAATAGTTTGTGTCATGCCAGCCAGTGTGACTTGCTATTAGGGGCACCAGCTGTGTCATTATATTGTGAACACAGGATAATTGCGAGTAGTGGACTGTTGCAAAGATATGTTCCTTATAACAAAACAAACTCATGTATGTGGATGGATGAACGGGTAGTAGAGAATCTAATCTATTCTAACTCAGGAAACTTGATGTTTCCTGTTATACTTGATGTACCTGATTTTAGTGTAATTTTTCAAAGTACATGTTTTAAACCTGAATGACTCTTGTCAGTGCAATAATTCACAATGTGTTCCCACTGGTCATAGACGTCAATTCAACATCTATTCCACATTGGTTCAATGTCATTTCATTGAAATGATGTGGAAACAACTTTGTATTAAGCAGTGTGTGCACAGTGGGTTAATAAATGTGCATTGAAAGAGGTGTTTTTCACTATTGGAGATGCATGTAACCTCTTGCTGTGTGTTCCAGCTGCTACGAGAGCTGAAACACCCCAACGTGATTGCCCTGCAGAAAGTGTTCCTGTCCCACAGTGACAGAAAGGTCTGGCTCCTTTTCGACTATGCCGAGCATGATCTCTGGGTAAGTGATTCATCATGACCGCCAGTTAGACAACCAGTCTTTGTTTGGATGTTTCATCAACCTGTTCTGTCGGCTGTTGCATCTTTGTTCTTGATGTTTTCCTGTCTGTACCCTTTATGTATGTATGACACATACATATGCACACACCTAACCAATAAAGAGACAAACCAGTCCTCAACTGGCAGATTCATTAAATAGTTCCCTCAAAACACCAGTCTCAACGTCAACAGCGGAGAGGCGACTCTGGAATGCTTGCCTTCTGGGCAGAGTTCCTCTGTCCAGTATCTGTGTTCTTTTGCCCATCTTAGTCTTTTCTTTTCATTGGCCAGTCTGAGATATGGCTTTTTCTTTGCAACTCTGCCTAGAAGGCCAGCATCCCGGAATCGCCTCTTCACTGTTGACGTTGAGACTGGTGTTTTGCGGGTACTTTTTAATGAAGCTGCCAGTTGAGGACTTGTTTTTCTGTTTCTCAAACTAGACACTAATGTACTTGTCCTCTTGCTCAGTTGCATACCGGGGCCTCCCACTCCTCTTTCTATTCTGGTTAGATCCAGTTTTGCGCTGTTCTGTGAAGAGAGTAGTACACAGTGTTGTATGAGATCTTCAGTTTCTTGGCAATTTCTCGCATGGAATAGCCTTCATTTCTCAGAACAAGAATAGACTGATGAGTTTCAGAAGAAAGGTCTTTGTTTCTGGCAATTTTGAGCCTGTAATCGAACCCACAAATGCTGATGCTCCAGATACTCAACTAGTCTAAAGAAGGCCAGTTTGATTGCTTCTTTAATCAGGACAACAGTGTTCACCTGTGCTAACATAATTCCAAAAGGGTTTAATGATCAAGTAGCCTTTAAAATGATAAACTTGGATTAGCTAACACAACGTGCCATTGGAACACAGGAGTGATAGTTACTGATAATGGGCCTCTGTACGCTTATGTAGATATTCCATTAAAAATCAGCCGTTTCCAGCTACAATAGTCATTTACAACATTAAAAATGTCTACACTGTATTTCTGATCAATTTGATGTTATTTTAAAATGGACAAAAAATGTGCTTTTCATTCAAAATCAAGGAAATTTCTAAGTGAACGGTAGTGTATATTGTGAAACCCAGGTGTTTTCAGTCTCTTGCTTGATACATTTCTCTACACCACTCCCTCTGATCTCCTTTCAGCACATCATCAAGTTCCACCGAGCCTCCAAGGCCAATAAGAAGCCCATGCAGCTGCCGAGAGGGATGGTCAAGTCTCTCCTATATCAGATTCTGGACGGGATCCATTACCTTCATGCCAACTGGGTGCTTCACAGGGATCTGGTGAGTAGAGTGTAGTATCAGTGTCCATTTACAGTGTTGCTACACCTGCTCACTGACTGTCAAGTTTTGACCTCTTTCTTGTGAAATTCCCCACTTGAAAAGGACAGTCCCTCCACATGAAGATTTTAACTGGATTTCACTCAATAAACAGCCATGAATCAGTTGTTTGTCTTTTATTTACCATGCTTTGGTTGGCAGTAAACAGGTGAAAAACCTCAAAAAAGAGATGACAAATACAAGTTATTATTTGAGTTGACAGCCTAATTAAATACACATAATTATCCACATTCACCTCAGATAAACACATTTCTGCCATTATAAAATACAAGGTTTCCACTTAAGCAAATGTTTCCCAAAATAGAAACCCACCATTTTTAATCAAATGAGCAGAATCAGTATATTTTTATCTAAATTTGCATTTTAGCCAAATACATTCAAAATATTTTTAGTAGTAAAAAATTACATTTATTTTCTAATCAGTAGTTTTAAACAGACAAATCTTTCATTTTTTAGCCAAAGATTTTTTTAGACTATACATTTGTTACTGAATTAAGAACTTGGTTTACTAAGATTTCTACAAAGTTTAAATTACTTTTAACCATTTCAAACAAGTTCTTTGTCAACAATGAATTTGGCTCTTCTTACTTTTCCTTTATACCCCACAAACAACATTTGAAGTTATAAATACCACTGCAAAAGTCCTATCAAAGTTAAGAGTTAAGAGTCTGTGTTTTCCAGAGTATCATTAGCAGTGCACTGCTTAAGTCAGTATAGTCAAGCATGGCCAATATGGCGCTTACCGGCTGTCTTTCACAGTTTTGTGGAGGGCTTGGACTTGCACAGTCACCTTGATCACAAAGATGAAGTTTCCTTGGTCTTGTGGTGTTATAAATGCTCCTTTCACTGCGGTCTAAAGACTACAGCAGAGCCAGGTGCTGGCACGCCCTGATTGCCTGGAAGATTTGTTCCACCTGGTTCACTACTGATTGTAGGAGGAGGAGTTTCACCACTGAGGAGCTCCCAGGCAGTTTGTCAGCACACCTCCCACTCAATCTTCCCACGGGAACCGATGGAAAGATCGTAAATCAGCACCTACATACTGCCGGTCAGCTCCGAGTTTGATCCTCAACTGGTAGCAAGACAACCAGGCGTCGACCATCTCTGTGCAGGACTGTGGTTTGCGTAGCTTCTTTCAGGACTTTGGCCGATGGCCGGTTTAGTGCGGGTTTTGTGACAGGAAGGCAGGAGCTTTGGACCACTTTGACGTTCACGTATCGAACAATGCCCTTAGCATCTGGATTAACGCTCACCACCCGTCCTAGCTTGAATTGGCCCCTCACTGCATTTTGGTCACACAACCAGACAATATCTCCGACAGCAACGTTGCGATATGAAGTGTGCCATTTACTTCTCAGAAATAAGTTTGGGCCGGCAAGCTGGCTCCAAGACCTCCAGAACTTGTTGACCTGGTTCTGCATCTCTCTGAGTCTCTTGTAAGGGTAGTTCGCACAGTCAAATGTTCTGATCTCACCGCTTGGAGAGGCTCGGCCCAGGAGAAGTGTGTTGGGTGACACATACTGCACGCTTTCTTCATGGCTCTGCACCCTGGCATCTATTGGGCATTCGTTGGCAAGGTTTGCAGCAAGTTGTAGTGTTGTCTGAAGCTCGCTGTAGCTAAGGCCAGTGTTGTTGCCCAGGCTCTGCAGTGCCTTCTTGAGAATGCGAACAGCGGCTTCAGCAGCCCCATTGCGGTGAGGTGAGTCAGCAGGGTGAATTGTCCACTCCCATTTGGTACCTTTTTGAGCCGACATCTCTTCTATTGAAGTTCTATTCTGAGCATCCAGGAACTGGTACAGCTCTCTTAGGACAGGTTTGGCGCCGATGAAGTTTGTCCCCGGGTCGGACCAGATCTTTCTTGGGTGCCCTCTAATTGCAGTAAAGCGTTGGTAAGCCATCAAGAAGCTCTCTGTCGACATTGTGTTGACCAGGTCTGCATGAATTGCCCTGCTGGCCATACAGCTGAAGACGACACCCCACACTTTCATTGAGACCCGTTTCTTGATGTCATCTTTGACAAGGTACGGTCCGAAGAGGTCGACTGTAGTGAACTCGAACGGAGCTGCAGGTGTGGCTCTTTCAGCAGGTAAGTCAGACATTACCTGTTCGCACCTTCTTGCTCTTGACTTTTTGCAGAAAAGGCAGTTATCCACTACTTTTTGGGAAATGTTTCTTCCTTGGATGACCCAGGCTTTCCTCCTCATTTTCAGCAGGGTTGCAGCCACACCTTCATGACCCTCATCGTGTGCCTCCCGTGCCAATAAAGTAGAGACCCATGCATTGAAAGGCAGAAGGGGAACTGCAGCGCCATCCTCCCTGAAGCCATGGATTCTCCCACCGCAGACTAGTAACCCAGATTCTGGCTCTCTGTACACAACCAAGCGGTCCGTAGTGGTAGTTGGGAACATCACCCCCTCTTGAGCAGCAAGATAGATGTCTCTTATTGCCTCTTGACGTTCTGTGGCGGTGATAACTCCTTTTGTGGGAATCACCTCCCACTTTGGGGTCTCGATGGACTTTGTTGCAGATCTAAACTTTTTGGCGGCTCTCCAGATAAAAGCAACAGTCTTGATTAGACACTTTAGGCTACTAAAGCGCCTCTCATCCACCAAGTTTAGGACAGCTGCACCAGCAGGAAATCGTCCCACAAGACTTGGAAGACTTCTTTTCGCTTGGGCTCTGGTGAGTGCTGCCACAAATGACTTCTTTTGCATATTGTTAATGCTCTCTCGAGCTGTCACAGACACATCTTTTGACGACATAATTGGCCACTCGCTCTCTGGAAGATATAGAAACTCTGGCCCTTGCTGCCACTCTGAATGGGCATCAAGTTCCTTTGGCCCAGCTCCTCGAGTGATAATGTCGGCTATGTTGAGTGGTCCAGGGATCCACCACCAGTCCTGTAGCCGTGTGCTCTCTTGGATCTCTCCAATTCTATTAGCGAAGAAAGTCTGAAATCCATAGCTTTCACGCTGGATAGCTCCAAGAACAGTCTGACTGTCTAACAAATGGTACCACCTTTTTATCTGGATCTGGGTATGCTGTTCAAAGTACTTTTTCAGGCGGCTTGCAAAGACTGCACCGCAAAGTTCCGCTTTGACTGCATCCCCCTTCTGGTCTAGTGGTGTCAGCTTTGCTTTTGACTCCACTAGTCGAATTGTTAATTGTTTGTTGCAGTTCCACCGCAGGTAGAGGACAGCACCATAGGAGCTTTCACTTCCATCTGAAAAAGTGACAGCGACTGGTTCAGTTGTTGCCTTTGGTGGAGTAAGAGCTCTTGGGAACATTACTTTGCTTAGCTGGACGTACTCCTCAAAAATTCCAATTGCATCTTTGCGGAGCTCATCCGACAGAGGAAGGTCCCATGTGTCCTTGACCATGCTGCACTTTGGTTTTGCCTCTTGGAATGCCCTTCGGACCAAGATAGCCCCTCTTTGCTTTGATGGCGTTGTCAGGCCAACTGGGTCGTACAAACCAGCAACTTGACTCAGCAGTTCACGTCTTGTCAGCGGGTCTGGTGTCTGTGCTCGTACTTCTTCTAGCAGTAAGTCTTGCCCAAGTCTCATCTTTTTCTTCCGCCTGGAGAAGTTGACCCTCACCATGACATGCAACATGTCTTCATCCACAATGTAGCCGAGACCGAGCGCCTTGTTGTCTTCCTCCTTAAGCTGATTTGGCAGGACAACAATATTTGGTGATGCCTTTTCTCTTTCTCCTTTATTTTGGCCTGAGAAGACCCAAGGCTTCAGTGCAAACCCTCCTGCTTTTAGAATCAGCTCCACATTCTTTGTGATGACTTCGAGTTTTTCACGGCAGTTGTGGGATGTCAAGATGTCATCGACGTAGCTGTGCTCATGTAATACTTGGCATTCATCTGTGAGGTGGCTGAATTGAGGCAGGTTAGCCGTCTCCCTCATGGCCAGTTGTGCTATGCACCCTGCTGGCTTGTCCCCGATATTCACTCTGGTTATGGCGTATTGTTCCACCTCATCGCCCTCTGAATCCCGCCACAAGAACCGGTGTAGATGGACTTCCCTCTCCTCGAGCCACACAGAATTGTACTTTTTTCTGACGTCTCCTAGAGCGGCGTAGGAGCCTTGGCGGAACTTGAGGAGGACAGCTCGAATCGGATTGAGAACGTCAGGCTTTCATCAGAAGGTCATTGAGACTTTGGCCTTTGTACTTCTGACTGCTGTTCCAGACAAGTCTTACCGGAGTTGTAACAGAGTGGGGGTTGGGTGCGATAAGATGACTAATATACCAGACAGGTCCATTCCAGTTGGTTAGATCCTCTTTGGTCAGCTTTCTTGCAGCCCGGCGGTCAACCATTTCGTGGACTTGAGCACCATAGGCTTTTTTCCACTGCGGTTCTTTGGCGAGCTGTCTCTCTGTTCTGAGAAAGGTTGCCTCCACTGCTTTTATGTTGTTTGGCAATGTAGATGGGTCAATGAGCCATGGATACCTTGCACGCCAGTGTGGACTATCACTGTGGTCATCAGCACCAACATAAGTCAGGCCACCCTTAACAACTTCCAGCTCCCTTTCTTCAGCCAGAGTCATTTCTTTGCCACCAAGTTGACAACTGCCGCAGCGACATCCTCCACATTTTGGGGTGCAGGGGGCGCCAATGCTATCCCATCTCCACCACTCAACAAAATCCCGAGGGGAAATAGCAGAATAAGAAGACTTGATGGTAGGTTTGGCGCAGATATGTTCTTCATACATCAATGCTGCTGTTCTCATGGATCTGGCGAAGTGCGCTCTGGACTGGTGTGCTGTAACTGTAGCCTCTTCAAACAGACCAGGGTGTGTCCCTGCAATTGTCTTTCCCAATGGCCCATCCCATAGTACAAGGTCCCCAACGGTGCGTATTTTCTGTGGGACCAGTCGCCCTTCCTTATGGCTTATCAAAAGCTGTATCTGTCTTGGTCTAACAAGTTCATTTTGGGGGACATCTGGAAAGAATTTTTGGAGTCTTTTGGCTGTCACATGTTTGTGAATCTCTGCAATGCTATCCAAACCATAGCAGAGGAGTTGGTGGGATCTGACATTGCCTTGCTCTGTGCGGACCCGGATCTTTAGGAGGTACCGTTTTGTGGTGACTTGAACTTTCATTCCTCCCACACCATGGGCAACAAGGGTTATGGCTTCACTTCTAAGGTTCAAACGATCAGCTGCATCATGAGTTATATAGTTTGTATCTGATGCCAGGTCGATCAAAGTCCCAACTTTTTGTCCTGCATTGGCCGTGACCTCTAAGAGCATCATGATGACTGGCCACTCCACTATTCCATTCTCTGCTAGAAGACTGGGTTGGTTGGACACAAGAGAGGTTCTGGCTATAGTGTTGCAAAAGGCATTGCAACACTTCTCTGCAAGTTCAGGTGAGAGACTTTTGATGAACTCTTCTTGGGCTTGGGTATAATGTTCTCTTGTGTCACCTCCCACTTTGCTGTTATTGGACCTCTGGACGACATTCCCTTTGGATGTACCAGCTCTCGGGCAGAGGTAATAGTGGTGTTCTGTAGCACGCTGTTCTATGCAGTCTGGCCTCCTGCACAGAAACTCTGATTTACAATAGTCACCTTCCTTGTGAATCTCCAGGCATCTTTTGCAGGCTCCCAGCTTCCTGACAGCATCTCTTTTCTCTGACAGCTTAAGCGTGCGAAACTTTTGGCAGAAATATAGCCTTTTCTTATGCTTGCAGTCTCCGCAGACCACACATCCTTGAGCCTGGTCGCTTAGTTGGGTGGAGGTTCTGGTTCGAGCTTGCCGAGGTTCAGATTTCGGTTTTGGTTCCTCCTCTCTCAGTTGGTCCAGCTTCTCATAGATGGCTTCTTGACCTTGAAGAAACTTGTGGAGGTAGTCAAATCGCTTGTCTTCTTCAGCTTCATCACCTTTGCCAGCTACATGAAGAAGCCATTCCTTCTTCAGGCCATCAGGAAGTTTACTCTCTATTGTCTTTGTTACAAGAGGGTTCTTTATAGCACCGGTCTTGCCAAGCTCGTTCAGATCGACCAGGGCTTTTTCTACAGATTGGATGAGCTCAACAATCCTCCTGGGCTGGTTACCTTTAACTGCTTGGAGTCTTTGGAGCTCTTCTACTATCTCAAGGGCTATAGTTGTTCTATTTCCAAAGCGGTTCTCCAAGACCCGGAAAACCTCCTCAGCAGTTGTGTAAGTTGTAAGGTGAAGGTCTCGTATGGTCTTCTCATCCACATTGTCGAGAAGTTGGAATTTTTTAACCTCTCTGGATCCAGTAGGTTCTCCCTGCATCTGGAGCGCTTCCCAGTCTTTTTTCCACCGGTGAAACTCTCGGCGGATGCCAGAAAACTTTGGGAGTTCAGCAGGCTTTAATTTAATTGCTGGTGTGGCCACAGAACTGTTTGAAGTAGTACTCAATCTGCTGGTTTCTCCTCTAACGTGTGCCCCTGTAAAGTCTGCTTGTCTTATTGTGAGATTTGGCAGGATAGTTTCAAGGTCTTTGATACGACTCTGGAAATGTTGTTGCTCTGCTGGGGGGGCCCAGCACTTCCAATGTTTATGCACCTCCTTCACAAGTTTCTCTAGTTGTCCGATCATGAAGAGATATGCATCTGGGTTTTTACTTGGGTCCACAGCTCCCACGTTTTCTGCTTGCGACTCTGCTGTTGTAATTGCTTGTGTCAGTTCATATTCCCCGAAATTTGCCCACAATGTCTTTTGTATGAGGTCCTTTAGCTCTTGCAGTTTTTTCTCACACTCATTGGCTGTTTTGACCAAGTCAGACTTCTGCTGCTCGCTCAACTCCTCTGCATCAGAGTTTTCTTCAATACATTGCCCCTCTACATCATCGTTGGCTTCCAGGACTTTGCCAGCTTCTGCAGTGAGCTTCCTAAAATTGTCTCTGAGCTCCTCTTCTGACATCATTGTATGCATTCGTAGCACATTATTGGCCAGATGGGAAAACTGACGCTTCGCTGATGTCCTTGCGGTCTTTAGCTGCTCCACCAGTGATGAATCAGCCATTTCAATCACAGCAGCAGGCGGGAACAGTCTTTACTTGTCTCTCTGGACACGTGTGGTCACTTTTCTGGTCCTTTTCCAGTCTTGAGCCACGGTTTTTCACTGTCAAGTTTTGACCTCTTTCTTGTGCAATTCCCCACTTGAAAAGGACAGTCCCTCCACATGAAGATTTTAACTGGATTTCACTCAATAAACAGCCATGGAATCAGTTGTTTGTCTTTTATTTACCATTCTTTGGTTGGCAGTAAACAGGTGAAAAACCTCAAAAAAGAGATGACAAATACAAGTTATTATTTGAGTTGACAGCCTAATTAAATACACATAATTATCCACATTCACCTCAGATAAACACATTTCTGCCATTATAAAATACAAGGTTTCCACTTTTAAGCAAATGTTTCCCAAAATAGAAACCCACCATTTTTAATCAAATGAACAGAATCTGTATATTTTTATCTAAATTTGCATTTTAGCCAAATACATTCAAAATATTTTTAGTAGTAAAAAATTACATTTATTTTCTAATCAGTAGTTTTAAACAGACAAATCTTTCATTTTTTAGCCAAAGATTTTTTAGACTATACATTTGTTACTGAATTAAGAACTTGGTTTACTAAGATTTCTACAAAGTTTAAATTACTTTTAACCATTTCAAACAAGTTATTTGTCAACAATGAATTTGGCTCTTCTTACTTTTCCTTTATACCCCACAAACAACATTTGAAGTTATAAATACCACTGCAAAAGTCCTATCAAAGTTAAGAGTTAAGAGTCTGTGTTTTCCAGAGTATCATTAGCAGTGCACTGCTTAAGTCAGTATAGTCAAGCATGGCCAATATGGCGCTTACCGGCTGTCTTTCACAGTTTTGTGGAGGGCTTGGACTTGCACAGTCACCTTGATCACAAAGATGAAGTTTCCTTGGTCTTGTGGTGTTATAAATGCTCCTTTCACTGCGGTCTAAAGACAACAGCAGAGCCAGGTGCTGGCACGCCCTGATTGCCTGGAAGATTTGTTCCACCTGGTTCACTACTGATTGAAGGAGGAGGAGTTTCACCACTGAGGAGCTCCCAGGCAGTTTGTCAGCACACTGACACCTCATCCACTGATCAAATCAAACTTTATTTGCCACATGCACCGAATACAACAAGTGTAGACTTTACCATGAAATGCTTACTTACAAGCCCTTCACCAACAGTGACACCAACTGCCAGCAGCATACCACCCTGCATACCACTGCTGGCTTGCTTCTGAAGCTAAGCAGGGTTGGTCCTGGTCAGTCCCTGGATGGGAGACCAGGTGCTGCTGGAAGTGGTGTTGGAGGGCCAGTAGGAGGCACTCTTTCCTCTGGTCTAAACAAAGATCCCAATGCCCCAGGGCAGTGATTGGGGACACTGCTCTGTGTAGGGTGCCGTCTTTCGGATGGGACGTTATACGGGTGTCCTGACTCTCTGAGGTCATTAAAGATCCCATGGCACTTATCGTAAGAGTAGGGGTGTTAACCCCGGTGTCCTGGCTAAATTCCCAATCTGGCCCTCAACCATCACGGTCACCTAATAATCCCCAGTTTACAATTGGCTCATTCATCCCCCTCCTCTCCCCTGTAACTATTCCCCAGGTCGTTGCTGCAAATGAGAACGTGTTCTCAGTCAACTTACCTGGTAAAATAACGGTAAAATAAAAAATAAATAAAAAACAGTGAAGATGAGTTAAGAAAAAGATGAGTTAAGAAAATATTTACCAAGTAGACTAAAATAAAAAGTAATAATAAAAAGTAACAATAACGAGGCTATATAATAATAATAACAATAACGAGGCTATATACAGGGGGTACCGGTACTGAGTCAGTGTGCGGGGGTACAGGTTAGTTGAGGTAATTTGTACATGTAGGTGGGGGTGAAGTGACTATGCATAGATAATAAACAGCGAGTAGCAGCAATGCACAAAAGGGGGTCAATGTAAATTGTCCGGTGGCGATTATATTAATTGTTCAGCAGTCTTATGGCTTGGGGTTAGAAGCTGTTGAGGAGCCTTTTGGTCCTAGACTTGGTGCTCCGGTACTGCTTGCCGTGCGGTAGCAGAGAAAACAGTCTATAACTTGTGTGACTGGAGTCTCTGACAATTTTATGGGCTTTCCTCTGACACCGCCTATTGTATAGGTCCTGGATGGCAGGGAGCTTGGCCCCAGTGATGTACTGGGCCATTTGACTCTAACCTCTGTAGCGCCTTACGGTCAGATGCCGAGCAGTTGCCAAACCAGGCGGTGATGCAACCAGTCAGGATGCTCTCGATGGTGCAGCAATAGAACCTTTTGAGGATCTGAGGACCCATGCTAAATCTGAGGGGGAAAAGGTTTTCTTGTGCCCTGTTCATGACTGTCTTGGTATGTTTGGACCATGATAATTTGTTTGTGATGTGGACACCAAGGAACTTGAAACTCTCGACCCGCTCCACTACAGCCCCGTCGATGTTAATGGGGGCCTGTTCGGCCCACCTTTTCCTGTAGTTCACGATCAGCTCCTTTGTCTTGCTCACATTGAGGGAGATCAGTCTTCACTGATCTGTCCTTTTCCTATTGGTCATTGATCTGAACTGTGATACAGGCTGCTTTTAACCAATAGGATGCATGCAAATAAGTCACTTGTTTGCTTGCATATCTAAGAGCAGCAATGAGTGGTGTCCACTGCAACAACTATCCTAAAAGCAACCCTCTCGCCAACTAACTGAATCCTGTTATGTTCTGGCACAGGTGCTGTTAAATCCTTGTACACTTTATTATTAGAGTTTTAACGCCGTTGGCTGTGGAATGAAGTATCTCGGCTGGTTAATGTTGTCAATTCCCACCTACCCTCACCAACCGCCACCACCCAACCTGTACTCTAGCACCCATGTGAGATTTTCTCCCCCACGGTTTTCCCACAGTGTTTTCAGTGGCGTGTATTAATGGATTCCAAGGGAAGCCAGGCTTTCCCAAACATTGGACTATGATTATTAAAAAAAAAAAATTCATCTTTCGTTCTCTGTCTCATAATTTTCCTTCAATTCGCCAGAGGCTGAATGTATCTCACCGGAGAAAGCTTGCGAGCAAGCGAAACAGCACCCCTCTGTCTCAGTATATGTAGGCCATCTATCTGATGCTGTCTGGTCAAAAAGAGTATGACATTGTTGCCACCCATAGCATCGAATGTGAGGGAAGCCAGCGAGCATTTTGCTTCCCTTGATAAAAAAAAATGCTAAAATCATACATGGGAAGCCAGTTTGGATTTGGCTTCACACCAATCACAAGCTAAATGTTATTTACAGAATTGTCTTCCGGGTGGCTAGATAGCTTGCTAAACTTGTCCCTTTCCTAAATTAGCCATGGATGGAGATAGGAATTTGGACATATTCCCAAAAAAAAAGTAATTATCTGTCATGGTCAATGATTATAACGGCGATTCTGATTTAACCATAAATTCATACATTGTGCCACTGGCCTGAGAGGATGGAAGTTTAATACGTAGCTAGATGTAGTAGGCTAATGTTAACTAACTGGACTGGCACATCGTTGCCCATGAAAGGAAGTTAGGCTAGCGAGCAAGCATTTTAGCCAGGTGGCCTAGGACAACAAACACTACACACTTTCAGGTTATGACAGAGTCATGAAAGAGAGGAGGATAGCATTGGCGTTTCTGGGTGAGTCAACATGTTTTTTCTTCTTGCACTCACACAAATAAGTACCATGGACAGCCATACCATATTTTGCTTACTTTGATTGGACTAAATTGTTTTTGGTATCTTTTAGTTGTCACTATATTAGACTAAACAGAGGTGATTAGATGATGTTGAAATATTGAAGTTGAAATGGTGCTGGAGTAGTGGGGCAGTTCCTGTTTTTTGTGACTTGCGGTAACTCTCTGGTTCTAAATCAATAGTTGTTTAGTAGTCCAAAAATGTCAAACATTAACTTGCTTGACCATGCTGTATGTCATGTAACTATTTGTTTGTGGGCAGGTGTTGCTCTCTGGTTTTATGATGAAACTAAGGTGTGGTTGAATTTATTCTGCCACTGTTTCTTCTTATTGTTTCGGCCTCGGGCCTATATATCGTGGTGGCAAGGGATATAAACTAACAGGTTATAGATGAAACAGCACAATTATCACAACAGGTTGTAAATGCCTTTTTTTCACTGGCTTGGCTTCCTCAGTGATTTTACCCATGCACCACTGCTGAGTGTTTTCTGGAAGTGTTTCTCTTATTTGGCTGTTAAAACCTCTCCTCCTTGCAACACTTATCTCTGCAGTTCCTTATTAAGAAGCTTCTTTTCTTTGTAGATTGAGAAATACATGTTGCTCTTCTGATTGGCTTAAACCCAACAGATTATGGTCCAACTTGGACTTTCTATGAAAAGGGCAAGGCTATATTACATTATAACACTGTATGACACTGTATACCACCATATAACACCATAAAACAGAAGCATAACACACGCCAACTTGCGTATGGAAAGCCAATAGTTTGTGTCATGCCTGCCAGTGTGACTTGCTATTAGGGGCACCAGCTGTGTCATTATATTGATTATATTGATTAAAAACTCATCATGTATGTGGATGTATGAACAGGTAGTAGAGAATCTAATCTATTATAACTCATTGGTGCCAGCTGTTTGATGTTCACTCCCTGCACACTAATTGAGTCAGTCAATTGATGTGACTTCCGATTCATTCCGTCACTGGAGAGGCAGAGGAAATCAGAGAGTGAATCTGCAAATCCCACAGCTACGGGAACCTTATAAGGTCTCCATCAAGTCATCCCCTCTTATGCAATCTCTCTCAGGTCTCCCAGATGGCAGCGTCGTGTGATGAAGACCAATGCTAACTCACGTTATATAAATGCACATGGCTCTATCAATCAGGGCCTCAGTCACTGGGCCTACCACATCAGCCTGAGTCGAGTAATGCAGAGATGCAGTTTACAGAGCGTTTTTGTATTGTAGGCATACTGTTATTAATGGCCTGTAGGCCTACTGTTATGGTGGGGTTCTTTTGGAGTTGAAATCTGATTGATAACATTCAGAGGATAGTGGACCACGTTGTTGATGATGATGGGGATTGCTAAGCAGTTTATGACATGGTAATAGTGGATTGCTATACTTTTGCTTAGAGATTCTATAGCATAAGCAGGTATTTAATGCCTGGTCAATATATGCGGTTAATGAATCATCCAGGATACAAAAGAACGGACAATGGACTTGTGTGTTTGATTTCATGTGTCTGACCTCAAACACTAATAGAGGCTGAGGGTAAGCCCTGCCGTAGCTGCCTGCCTGTTGCACAAGCAAGCCTTTATCTAAGCAGAGGCCAGGGCTTTCGTCAGTACTACACTCTTAGAAAAAAAAAGTGCTTTCTATAACCTATAAGGGTTCCTCGCCTGTCTCCATAGGAGAACCCTTTGAAGAATCATTTTTGGGCTCCATGTCGAACACAGAGGGTTCTACCTGGAACCCAAAAGGGTGCTCCTATGGGTACAGGCGAATAACCCTTTTGGAACCCGTTTTTCTATGAGTGTACTGTACATGGTTATTGTTCTCGTTGGAGAACATACTCTCCCTAATCTGAGCATCAACTCTTCTTAATAACTATTTTCTTTGCCACAGGATGAATTTCTCAGTTGTCACTTTCTCTGTATCTGATTCCAGATAAGGTTGATGTAATGCAGTTTAATGTGCTTTCTCAAAGCTAGCACTTCCTGCTATTGTGGATAAAGGCCTGTGCAAATTCCACTCTCAAGCTGGTGGTGTTAGGAATTGGGGTATGTGAGTATCTGTTTTGCGCAATTAGTTTGTTAGCCTTTTCATTGTGAAATTGTTCTGAAATATGAAAGAGTCAAGTTTTTTTCTGCCTCGCATTTTGCTACTCATTGAAAAATGCCACATTCCAGCGCATCTGGATATGGGGTGGTTTTCTATCCATTTTTACTCCACAGTAATGTTGGGGGAGGTGTGTTAGAGTTAGGCTAGAGGGGGGGGGGTAGCGCAGGCAGCATTCCTAGATCTACAGCCACAGGGGTAGATACGAGTAACTGCATGGCTCCCTCCACCACTCACTTTGCCCGTTATGCAACACGTAACCTTGTGCTGCACTGCACAGCTGCAGAGAAACCAGCCTACCCTACCCCTCCTCTCCAGTAAGCCAAGCAGCCCCGCCCCCTGCTCCTGCCTAAATTATGTAACCCACACTAGCCAGAGAAGTTAGATCCCTCCCCCACCATGCTGACTGTAGCTGTACTCCAAACCAGAATACTGCAGTAATTCCTATTTCTGACAGAAACAAATGTTTGAGGTTGAAAATGCCTTAGACAGTCAATATATACAGGCCGTAGCCACATTACACTGAGAGTAAAGTCAGGTTTCAGCTGCAGCAAATAGATGTGCTCGGCTTCTCTCTCTCTCACACCTACCTGCCTATGGTGGCTCGTTTTCATGATTAACAAAAGACGTGCCCTCTGGTGTAATGGAATATTGTTCATAGCTGGAGTGATCCCTGGCTCCCCGTAGTCACGTGTCACATGCGCCACTAGGAAATGTCTAGGAAAAACAGCAACCCCACACGAACTGTCCTTTTGTCTGAATATGTACTGTGTGTGTGTGCCCTCCCTAGGTCTATATCCTGTGTCGAGTGGGCTGTGGCAGGCCTGCGCTGTAATAACTCATGGCGCAGTGTGTAATGGGGTTCTGATAGTACAGTAGAGTGGTTAATGCTTGTGTGTCGAGAAAAAAACAGGTCATTACTTAATCATAAGACATGTAGGAAGAAGAAGAAAAAAACGACTACAGCCGAAAGCAAAGACAAAGACACTGAATTAATAATGGCACTGCTGTATGGTTCCCAGTACATGTAAAGATAGTGTGCCTCTGGCACTTGCTGGTCTAAAACAGGGCTATTTTTGACTCTACAGGTTTGTTTTTTGTGAAAGACGGGCACCTCCTTAGGGATTGAATTTTCAGTCCCACGGAGGGCTTAGGGATATTTGTTTTCCAGTCTTGACCCACTCTCATGAAACCTCCTTACATTTCTGGGAAGCTAAGCACATGTTAGAGTCCAAAACAATCCAAACTCTTGTGGAAAAACTATCAGACAGCAATATTACAACCTCAATTCGGTGCTCAGTTTACTTTTTCATTGCCCATTCATCCGATCTCTGTTTTTATGTGAACCTTTTTTGGTAATTATTACTCACCTGTATGGACATATGATCTCTTTAAACATAGGGTCAGTGAAAAGGAATGTCTTTAGGCGGACTGTATTAGCCCACTTATTTAGAATTTGAAAGAGGAGCCGGTGCCAGTCATTTGGGAGTGAAAAGAGACCCTCCTCGAGGGAGTCGTCATTGTGTTTGCAGATAGCGGTGTTTTGTTGTGTATTTGAATAATAGAGCTCATTATTAGTGGGGTTCCTATAGCAACAGCCTGTGTTTGTTGAGCAGACTGAATCCTATGAGTTTAAGATTCACACACACAGACTCAGGGGACTGACAGAGTACCTTTTTACACTCAGACGACATGAATGTGCTGTATGGATAATGTATATTGAACAAAAATGTCAATGATTTTACTGAGTTACAGTTCATATAAGGAACTCAGTAATTTGAAATTAAATGAGTTAGGCCCTAGTATATGGATGTCACATGACTGGGCAGGAGCGCAGCCATGGGTGGGCCTGGGAGGGCATAGGCCCACCCACTTGGGAGACTGGCCCACCCACTGGGGAGCAAGGCCCAGCCAATCAGAATGAGGTTTTCATCAGCTGTTTCATCAGCTGTCCGGGTGGCTGGTCTCAGACGATCCCGCAGGTGAAGAAGATCCTGGGCTGGCGTGGTTACATGTGGGCTGCGGTTGTGAGGCCGGCTGGACGTGCTGACAAATTCTCTAAAACAACGTTGGAGGCGGCTTATGGTAGAGCAATGAACATTCCATTCTCTGGCAACAGCTCTTGTGGACATTCCTGCAGTCAGCACACTCCCTCAACTTGAGACATCTGTGGCATTATGTCGTGTGACAACTGCACATTTTAGAGTGACCTTTTGTTGTCCCGAGCACAAGGTGTACCTGTGTAATGATCATGCTGTTAATCAGCTTCTTGATATGCCACACCTATCAGGTGGATGGATTATCTTGGCAACGGAAAAATGCTCACTAACAGGGATGTAAACAAATTTGTTTACAATTCATTTTTGAGAAATTATCTTTTTGTGCGTATGGAAAATGTTGGGGATATTTTATTTCAGCTCATGAAACATGGGACCAACACTTTACATGTTGTTTTATATTTTTGTTGAGAATATATTGATGGGTAAAGTATTAGATGAAGCGATACTATAACACGGAGGCCAGTTTTCTTTGTGCATAAAGCTTTGTAGATGGTGAAAGTGAGAATATCATGGTAAACTGTTATTTGATGTATGTATTCTGCAATTTGAATTGTTGGTACACAGACTGTCTGGCCTAGATTCATATTTTTCTTATGTTTCTCAATGTTTCCGGGTTTAAATTGGCTAGGTGGTTCTGGTGTCATGCAGTAAATCACATTGCTATACAGGGCACCATAATATCATGCCTCCCCAAAGCCCCAAAACACAGACTCAGACAGAGAACATTATTATGTCGTTGGAAGCAATGTCCCAAAGGGACAGGCATGCTTCACCACCATGGTAGACCTTGATATCAACGATCAGTAGAATCATTGATGGAGCAATCTTTCACCATAATATTTTGATCTATTTTTTTTTGTCTTTGGCAGTATGGAGGGTCAAGAGCGTAACTTACATTCCATTTGGCATGCTCTGCCTCTGTTATTTGTGTGTTACACTGGTATTGCCCAAACCTCCCTTCTAAAAGTAATTGGAAATGCATGGAATTTTCGTCTATTATGTGATCAACCTGTAAAGTGAATGTAACCTTATTTCTATGTTGTGTTTTCTTAGTTGGACTTGGAGCCTCTGAGGCTTCCCTGAAGGCTGAAGCACACGCAGAAGATAGTTGACTGTTTGTCTCTCTCTTCTCTAGAAACCCGCCAACATTCTGGTAATGGGGGAGGGCCCAGAACGAGGACGAGTGAAAATCGGTAAGATGGGCTAAATGTACACACTGAAGTCAGTACTCTGTAGATGATTGATGGAGCGGGCTGCTGATTCAGTGATTTTAAAGGCTAAACTTGTCAGTAAGTATGTTTTTGTTGTCAGTAGATTGACAGAGATAATGTATGTGTACTTATATTATTTGTATTCACATTTGAATGGAAAATAAATGTGATCAAAACAGCTGAATGATGTGACCATAGATCAATGAGTTTGTTGACTTGACTGAGAGTACAATGGCTGTAGCGTTTCACCTTCAGCCAGCCTCTGAGTGGGTCTCTGAACACAGGGACACGGGGGCAGGCAGAAGGGCTTAAAATGGCCACATGACACTGATAACACTATTGCATAACCTACTCCCCAGCGTGACACTATTCTGGGATGATGTCACAGGTCTGCAGTGCAGGCTGGACTATATTTATACCCTAACCCTGAGAGTCTAGTGTTAGTGCTAAGTTATTATTTTAGAGTCACAGGACCCCCTTGGTGACTGCAGCTGTGTGTCGATGACCGCGTGACATCCACCAAGACCAGACCACCAAACTTCACTTCGGGTCCTGCACAGACACAGAAGACTTACCCATACTAGGGAATTACCTTTCCATAAGACTACAGAAACAAGAACTTCCCATGAGACTACAGAAATAAGAACCTTCCCATGAGACTACAGACCATGACAGACTCCAGGTTCTGTGCAGACCTGGCCCATAAGATGACTTATTGACATAAACACCAGCCACACAGTATATTTTGATTGGACTTCAATCCAAATATATATACATTTGATTTGATTAGCCTGCTCTTGTGAGAGAGAAAAAAGCAGTGGAATTCAAGAGTGGTGGCTTTGACAAGTTATACATTGCCAACGATATGACTTGCTCAACAGAGCCAGGGATCATCCCTGAAACCAAACACTACCACCTTCACGGAAATACCAGGTCAAAGGCTGCTTGAAATACTTGTGCTGCTAGTCACTATCAAGTCTCTTCTGATGGGGCTCTCCTGGCTTAAGACATGGAGAGTAGAGTAGCCTTGAGTTGAGCTCGCCCTGTTTTTCATCGTCATTCATTCACGTTGATACTATGTTGTCTTTCCCCCACTCTATCTTATTCACCTTTTAGCTGACATGGGCTTCGCCAGACTCTTCAACTCACCTCTCAAACCCCTGGCGGACCTTGACCCCGTCGTGGTGACGTTCTGGTATAGGGCCCCTGAGCTGCTGCTAGGGGCCCGACATTACACCAAAGCAATCGGTGAGTAATTTGCCTTAACGTGAGAGGTACATATAATCTGTTTCTGGACTCTTCTACATTAATATGGATGCTACCACGATTACGGATCATTATGAATGATGAGTGCGTAATGATGAGCGAGAAAGTTACAGATGCACAAAGATCATGCCCCCAAATATGATGTACAGTTGAAGTCGGAAGTTTACATACGCTTAGGTTGGAGTCATTAAAACTCATTTTTCAGCGACTCCACAAATTTCTTGTTAACAAACTATAGTTTTGGCAAGTTGGTTAGGACATCTACTTTGTGCATGACACAAGTCATTTTTCCAACAATTGTTTACAGACAGATTATTTCACTTATAATTCACTGTATCACAATTCCAGTGGGTCAGAAGTTTACATACACTAAGTTGACTGTACCTTTAAACAGCTTGGAGAATTCAAGAAAATTATGTCATGGCTTTAGAAGCTTCTGATAGGGAAATTGACATAATTTGAGTCAATTGGAGGTGTACCTGTGGATGTATTTCAAGGCCTACCTTCAAACTCAGTGTCTCTTTGCTTGACATCATGGGAAAATCAAAAGAAATCAGCCAAGACCTCAGAAAAAAAATTGTAGACCTCCACAAGTCTGGTTCATCCTGGGGAGCAATTTCCAAACGCCTGAAGGTACCACGTTCATCTGTACAATCAATAGTACGCAAGTATAAACACCACGGGACCACGCAGCCGCCATACCACTCAGGAAGGTAGGAAGGTGTTCTAGAGATGAACGTACTTTGGTGCGAAAAGTGCAAATCAATCCCAGAACAACAGGAAAGGACCTTGTGAAGATGCTGGAGGAAACCGGTACAAAAGTATCTATATCCACAGTAAAACGAGTCCTATATCGACATAACCTAAAAGGCCGCTCAGAAAGGAAGAGCCACTGCTCCTAAACCGCCATAAAAAAGCCAGACTACGGTTTGCAACTGCACATGGGGACTTTTTGGAGAAATGTCCTCTGGTCTGATGAAACAAAAATAGAACTGGTTGGCCATAATGACCATCGTTATGTTTGGAGGAAAAAGGGGGAGGATTGCAAGCCGAAGAACACCATCCCAACCGTGAAGCACGGGGGTGCCAATATCATGTTGTGGGGGTACTTTGCTGCAGGAGGGACTGATGCACTTCACAAAATAGATGGCATCATGAGGTGGGAAAATTATGTGGATATGTTGAATCAACATCTCAGGACGACAGGAAGTTAAACCTTGGTCGCAAATGGACAATGACCACAAGAATACTTCCAAAGTTGTGGCAAAATGGCTTAAGGACAACAAAGTCAAGGTATTGGAGTGGCCATCACAAAGCCCTGACCTCAATCCCATTCAGAATTTGTGGGCAGAACTGAAAAAGTGTGTGCAAGCAAGGAGGCCTACAAACCTGAATCAGTTACACCAGTTCTGTCAGGAGGAATGGGCCAAAATTCACCCAACTTATTGTGGGAAGCTTGTGGAAGGCTACCCAAAACGTTTGACCCAAGTTAAACAATTTAAAGGCAATGCTACCAGGTACTAATTGAGTGTGTGAACTTCTGACCCACTGGGAATGTGATGAAAGAAATAAAAGCTGAAATATGTCATTCTCTCCACTATTATTCTGACATTTCACATTGAAAAACTGAGTGTATTTGGCTAAGGTGTATGTAAACGTCCGACTTCAACTGTAGGTATGATGTTTATGCCTCTGTAACTTACCGAAGCACCTCCGCAACGCGTAATATTTTACAGCAAAGGCTACAGCAGAAGCAAACTCCTTTGTCGGCAACTCTTTTGTCCTCGCACATGCCCTTGTGAGCGCGATTGGCCCAGGAAACAATACATGTGTGCTGGTGGCTCCGTGGGGAAACTTGTGACGGCTCTCATATCTCTTCTGTGGGAAACTTGTGACGGCTCTCATATCTCTTCTGTGGGGAAACTTTTTTAAACCTGTCTGAAGGCTCTCATGTATTGGTGCACTTATGGCCTAAAATACATTTGTTTATATGGGCAGAATATTGTATAAAATAAATAGATAAAAATGTGCTGCGTTTGTTGCCTTCCTTTTCGACAGTATAAAACAAATAAAACAGGGTTGGGCAAATAACTTTGAAACATGTAATCCATAAACCTACTAATACATTAATGAATCAATTAAAAACGTGCACATATAAAGAAAATGGTACTTCAATCTTGTAATAATTAATTTTCTTAGAATTTGCTCTATATAATCTAATTATCAATATAATCAAACTAGGCCTATGATATTTCCCTACATAGGCCTAGCTACTCAAACATCATAATTGGCTTTAGCAAAGGCTGTGCAGGTTCATTCATTTTACAGCACACGCTGTGTTTGTTTAAGATAGGCTAATTATTGGGAGTT
This sequence comes from Salvelinus alpinus, assembly GCF_045679555.1. Classification (NCBI taxonomy): domain Eukaryota; kingdom Metazoa; phylum Chordata; class Actinopteri; order Salmoniformes; family Salmonidae; genus Salvelinus; species Salvelinus alpinus. The sequence continues at coordinate 35,325,097 of NC_092093.1, read as the reverse complement.
TTTTCACCGCTGTTTGTCGGCAGTCTTTCCATCGATTGGAGGAGTATTAGGCTATAGTGATCGGCTATGGAAAGTCTGTATCAATAGGCTACTAGTTGCATATTTTTGAATATGAAAAGGAGAAGTAACTATGACTGACCTGCACTGCAACACAGGAAAGTGTCGAGACGACTGTGAGCTGATGGAAAGCCTATGGAAAGTCTGTATCAATAGGCTACTAGTTGCATATTTTTGAATATGAAAAGGAGAAGTAACTATGACTGACCTGCACTGCACACAGGAAAGTGTCGAGACGACTGTGAGCTGATTGACCAGGCTAGGTATGAATGTTCTGAAAGCATAATCATTGGAATACAAAACCCATTGATCCCTTTTGGGCTATCAGCGGAACAAAAGTATTGTTGAGTGTATGAGATGGTGTACTATTAACGGCAGTACCGCTTTATCAAATGTACATATTGATATTTTAGGCTGCGCCCGTGAAAACGTTTTTCTTTGGCACACAAATCCAAAATTGCAAAATCGAATGCTTCTGAGTGAAAGAGTCACCTAACTTGCGTGGTTTTTCAATAGGCTATGCATAGGCTAATAGACTTACATGTTGGATGCACATTTGGTATCCAGCTGTTTCGTTAGGCCTAGTGATATTGTCGACCACCCAGGAAATATTTTTCTGAATGACAGTCAAGTGACAAACCGCTGTTGTGATATGCCTATAGCACATGATGCAAAAACAGCCCGTGTGGAAAACGGTGTTCAGAAGAATGTCCAGAATATATTTGTCTCATTCGTTGTCAGTGAAGACAGTTGTGATCCAATACCAGTACATTTGTGTTGATTATCTGCTGTTGTCTGCTTGATTTGCAGCAGGGTCTAGAAGATTTAACAGGGAAAGCATCAAGGTAATGAGTTCATGTTTTCATATGTTTCTGTGCGTCGGATTGGACAATGAGTCTAGGCTATTGCGCGAACACCCAAGGTATTTTCCTTACTGTCATTCAGGAAATTTATTGACAACCGATGAGTAGCCTAGTGGGCTTATAAACAAATGATTTGGTGAATTTGGATGTTGTAAATCATGATGATGGTGATAACCCAGTAACAGATGGACTCCCATCCATTTAATCATAGAGGATCTTATTACCTTGTGTCTCTAAAATCACAATGTTTCCATTTCTATTGTCACGTGACACAGAATATTTTTTTATTGAAATGATCAAATGTCTACCTTTTACCAGATCCAAATATTTTAGCATGAGCTCATAAATTCAGTAGCCTATGCCACAAAATATAAATTTCTGCCCATATGAACTAATTGATTTTAGGCCATAGCCTAAAGAACAGCTAGCTATAGGATTGAATGAAAAGCAGCAAATAGACAGAACATTGTTTTACATTCTTTAATAAAAGGCTCATAAACTGAAGCAGGCAACAGCTCGCTTCAGTTTCCTTGCCAAATAGTCTTACAAGCAAACTCTGTATCTCGACAACGTTATTTACCATTCATTTTTATTGGGCACAGCATAATCTGAAACACAAACAAAACTGCAAATGCATCCACAAGCTTGATGTAATCATTGCGTGTTAGGAATATGGGATTAAATACAAAACTCATTTCTAAACAGTAAAACAGATATGTATGAAAACACCCTCAAATAAAAGCTGATATTCTATACTGTCGCCTCATATATAAAACATTTGATCTCAAATCCAAAATGCTGGAGTATAGAGCCAAATTAAATATTTTAGCTTCACTGTCCATTTGGACAATACACAGGAGAGTGTACATCAAAAGACATTCCAGAGAAGTTATTGTGTAACTTAATTATATTCATACCTAACACATGCTTCCTATTTTGCAACCAAAGCACAGAGATTAGATGGAAATGAATTGAAAATCGACCAGCACAGACAGACCAGTAGGACTTTGCTCTTTTGATTTTTTTACTCAGACCATATTTGCACTTACAGTAATGAGAGTATGTCTAGCCTTTTGGGGGCCCTAAGCGATATTTGGTTGGGTCCGCCCCACCTCGCGGGCAAAACATTTTAGTGCCCCCCGTCTTGCAAGGGGATATAGGTGATATATAGGTGATACGTTGATTTTGATTGAAACACCTCCAAATGGTACCACCTCACAACGCCAAATATGAAGATATAACCAAGAGCGGCGCAGTCTAAACTAGCAACGGTCACAGCAAATTAACATTCTTATTTAATCAACACTGTCAAGCACAAATATAGTAATGTTATATTGTAGTGAACAATCTAATGATTCATTCTATGTCATTTGTAATGACATAGTTTTCTTTTCCCTAAGTTTTGACATTCATTTGGTAGCACACCTTGAATTGCCCTGTATTTCTCTACATGTACAGCCGTGAATGAACGGCCTACTGTATAGGAATGGCATATGTTACTCAATAGAGCCCCCCTGGCCGAAGCCAGGGTGTCTGCCATGATGCATATAGCAGGCCAACACACTGAAAGGCCCTAGGCATACACTACAGCCATCACATATGAGATTATATGAGTTTATGCACAGGGTTGCAGATGTAATTGCAGGGTACAGCCAAATTCCAAAGATTAATTCTTAAGAGGAAACTCCTGTGACTGTCCAGTCTCCATTAGTGTGAGAGATATTCGGATACACCTTCAAGTTTAGATGAGTCTCTTTTGTGTCCGCTCCTGCTAAGGTATAGGCCCGGACCACTCTGTTTAATTGCTAACTGCCTGTCAATCTGATGCAGACATTTGGGCGATTGGCTGCATCTTTGCGGAGCTGCTGACGTCCGAGCCCATCTTCCACTGTCGCCAGGAGGACATTAAGACCAGTAACCCCTTCCACCACGACCAGCTGGACAGGATATTCAGTGTCATGGGCTTCCCAGCAGGTCTGACCAGCACACACACACACACACACCTGATGAGACCATGTAGAACATTCATTAAGAACCCAGTTAGATTCTCACGGTCATGAAAGTCGTGACGTATAGTATTTTGGTAAAGTCCTCAACATCAACCTTGTCCTTCTCTTGTACTTGTTGTCGTACAATATGTACAGTAGATTACATTATCCTCTGAAGGATTTTGTCTGTTTTTTGAATTTGGTCAGATAAAGATTGGGAGGACATCAGGAAGATGCCCGAGTACCCCACCCTTCAGAAAGACTTCAGGAGAACGACGTGAGTGGAGAAGGCTTGACATTCTGACCGTACCTGGGCTTTCTCGGCTCTCAAAAGATACCTGAACCCCTCGCCCACATCTGAAACTTTCTCTCAGGCTGACAGCCTTCTGAGACTATTCACTTGCTATAAGATGTCTGTTTTACATGTGCTGTGCTTCACCCATTCACAGGTATGCAAATAGCAGCCTCATCAAATACATGGAGAAGCATAAAGTCAAACCTGACAGCAAGGTTTTCCTGTTGGTAAGCACACTGTCTAGTAACTAGTATATTCTTGAACTTTAATTGCCAGTTTATGGAGGGCATGCTACTACTACCTTGATTTACACTGGAGAGTATATGATAAGGACCAATCTAGATATAAGAGCTGTAAAACCAATACGCCTGGCTGGCTGATTGGGTTTGCTTGGCACCACTAACTTAGTGTTCATCCACCACTTTTTAGCTCCAGAAACTCCTCACAATGGACCCCACCAAAAGGATTACTTCTGAACAGGCACTGCAGGACCCCTATTTCCTGGAGGACCCCTTACCAACCTCAGAGTGAGACCTACTAAACTTTATTTTCCAAACTCGGTCATGATCATAGCCACCCTCTCCACACATGAACCCATTCACATCGTCATCGTGAGAAGTCTGTTTGATAAACTAACAATGGAGGTCGTTGCTTCAGTGAACTTAAAACAGAGCACTTCCAAATCATTCCTTGAATTGTGATTTCATAGTCTGGTATGTTTTGAATTTCTAGATTCGTGTTTTTATCTTGGTCAGCCTGGTTGTGATTTGGTTTCTTGACATAATTTTTTTTATTTGTACGTACCACACCCAGCTACTCAGTTATTTCACAAACAAATGATTGTGTGTATCCCTCGTTTCATTTTCTCCTGTAGTGTATTTGCCGGATGTCAGATACCTTACCCGAAACGAGAGTTTCTGAACGAAGATGAGCCGGAAGAAAAAACAGAGAAGGTAAATAGAGTTTTGGTGGAATGGTTTGGGCTATAGACTAAAAGTGAAATACTAGGATATGCATCGAGAACCCCTCACAATTGACAATCCTTAGCCATTTGCTGTTATTAACAACTGCCATCATGCTGTCTAAAAATACCCAAAACACCTTAACCCCTTACACTCGTGGGAATTGGCCTACGGTGCATTCGGAAAGTATTCAGACCCCTTGACTTTTTCCACATTTTGTTACGTTACAGCCTTATTCTAAAATTGATTGAATAGTTTTTTTCCCCTCATCAATAAACACACAATACCCCATAATGACAAAGCAAAAACAGTTTAAAGATTTTTTTGCTAATAAAAAAAAAGATATATATATACATTTACATAACTATTCAGACCTTTTACTTAGTACTTTGTTGAAGCACCTTTTGGAGAGATTACAGCCTTGAGACTTCTTGGGTATGACCTACAAGCTTGGTACACCTGTATTTGGGGAGTTTCTCCCATTCTTCTCTGCAGATCCTCTCAAGCTCTGTCAGGTTGGATGGGGAGCGTTGCTGCACAGCTATTTTCAGGTCTCTCCAGAGATGTTCGATTGGGCTCTGGCTGGGACACTTAAGGACATTGAGACTTGTCCCGAAGACACTCCTGCGTTGTCTTGGCTGTGTGCTTAGGGTCATTGTCCTGTTGGAAGGTGAACCTTCACCCCGGTCTGAGGTCCTGAGCGCCCCGGAGAAGGTTTTCATTATGGACCTCTCTGTACTTTGCGCCATTCATCTTTGCCTCGATCCTGACTAGTCTCCCAGTCCCTGCCTACCTTACCAAGGCCCTTCTCCCATGATTGCTCAGTTTGGCAGGGCGGCCAGCTGTAGGAAGAGTCTTGGTGGTTCCAAACTTCTTCCATTTAAGAATGGTTGAGGCCACTGTGTTCTTGGGGACCTTCAATACTGAAAAAAAAAAATGGTACCCTTCCCCATGTCTGTCCCTCGACACAATCCTGTCTCGGAGCTCTACGGATAATTCCTTCGACCTCATGGCTTGCTTTTTGCTCTGACATTGTGTGCATTTGCACTGTCAACTGTGTGACCTTATATAGACAGGTGTGTGCCTTTCCAAATCATGTCCAATCAATTGAGTTCACCACAGGTGGACCAATCAAGTTGTAGAAACGTACTTTCCGAATGCACTGTATATAGATAGGGATAAATTGAAATGTGTCTTACAGAAGGAATATGGAAAGCATATGCATAACCATGGTGGCAATGAAAAGGGAACAGTTTGGAGATTATTGGAAAGTTATTAGACTAAATGTGAGGCCAAAACAGTTCATCTGACACAAGACTGAATCCAAATATTACACTGTTGATTTTATGTGCATTTTACATTTACTGTACTTTGACAGATTTGAAGAATGAAAATACTCTGGATACATTCAGAAACATAAGAATATTAATGGAAATGTGGGTAGGTGCAACATAAGACAAGAGGGAGAGTTCTAACTGGTGTCTCCAAGTGGCCACACGCCTTTCCAAAGTGTGCACAGGTCCTACGTAATGCATTTTATGACTCAAAGAAGAGTCTCTCATAGCTATGCCGTTGAGGAACTAGAGCCAGCAGACTTGTCGTGGTTTTCTTTGGAACACAGCCCTGCATCCCCGCCTTTACACAATCCCTGTTGTTGTTTACACGTTCCAAAAACGGTCCATTTATAAATCACAATCTGGTCATGTCGGCATCATTTCAAATTCCATTGCCAACATGTCAAGCTAAATTACGCCTTTATATGTAAGTCCCTCATGTTTTATTATTTTTAATTTTTTAAGGAATTCAGTCAGACTTTCAACTTACTCTTCAAAGTTGTAATAATTTCGAAATTGCACCTTGTGCATTCAACTAAGTAGTGCATCAGCAGTTTCTCTTGTCATTGCAGACCTTAGCTATTTTTAACTCCAAATCAACTAGCCCATCTCTGTTTTTTAGGCCATAGATGTATTTTTTTTTTGTTGGTGTAAATGTTTTTTACCCCTTTCTCTCCCCAATTTCGTGGTATCCAATTGGTTGTTAGTCTTGTCTCATCGATGCAACTCCCATGCGGACTTGGGAGAGGCGAAGGTCGAGAGTCGTGCGTCCTCCGAAACACTACTCAACCAAGCCGCACTGCTTCTTGACACAATGTCTGCTTAACCCGGAAGCCAGCCACACCAATGTGTCGGAGGAAACACAGTACACCTGGCGACCGTGTCAGCGTGCATGCGCCCGGCCCGCCACTGGAGTTGCTAGAGCGCGATGGCACAAGGACATCCCTGCCGGCCAAACCCACCCCTAACCCGGATGACGCTGGGCCAATTGTACGCCGCCCCATGGGTCTCCCGGTCACAGCCAGCTGCGACAGAGCCTGGACTCGATGCCAGGATCTCTAGTGGCACAGCTAACACTGCGATGCAGTGCCTTAGACCACTGCGCCACTCAGGAGGCTAGGCCATTGATTTTGTTGTAATGTTTGAGTCACTCAGCTATCACGTGAACACACACAAGACATGGCAAAATGAGGGAAGGGGTTTGGGACCCACTTGCCTAAGACACTGCCTCCGGATCACATATAATGCTGCAGCATTGGCATCTGGATCACATATCCTGCTGCAGCATGAGCCTCCGGATCACATATCCCGCTGCCGCATGAGCCTCAGGATCACATATCCTGCTGCAGCATGAGCCTCAGGATCACATATCCCGCTGCAGCATGAGCCTCAGGATCACATATCCTGCTGCAGCATGAGCCTCCGGATCACATATCCCGCTGCCGCATGAGCTTCAGGATCACATATCCCGCTGCAGCATGAGCCTCCGGATCACATATCCCGCTTCAGCATGAGTTCACATCTGATCCACTTTCATCTCTACTTGTGTCCTATGCACTAAAGGAGTCAGTGTTTTAGGAGAGGGAATGGCATGCCATGGGATAATAAGGACAAGCTGCACAAACAGCAGCAGCTGCACCCAGCACTCCAGAAGAGGTCCACTGACCTCTGGAAGTGAAGGCACTCCAGTTAGCCTGCCCCCTGATAGCACACGGGCTAAATAAAGATAAGAAAATAAAAGAAGTTAGGTAAAACTGAATTCGTCAGGTGGTGGTCTATAGTTCATAGGCCACCGGTGGATGAGTGAGATACGAATCAAGAGGAAATCCCAGGCCTTCTCTGTCATACACTCTCGATGCATACCTCCAGGGCCGCAACTTTAACTGGGGACATGTGCCCCCCCCACCCACACACTCTGTAATTGCATTTTTGCCCCCCCAGTTTTATCATTGGAATGTGATACAAAACGAGGCAACGGTGTGCTTTAGGATAATGTAGACGCCTCCGAGTGGTCGGGTAGGCTGTTTGGAGTGTTTATCCGGCTGGATAAAAAAATATATATATATAAAAAATGTCACCCCCCACTTCACCAAAGTTGCACCCCTGCATATCTCACTAAGCTCTCTATGCATATCTCACTTAAGGTAAATCTCACTAATGTTGAGCCTTTCCCCTGATAGAAGATAGGCTACAGGAGGCTTTATTTGGACAATAGTCTTACTGATCATGTAGGCTGGCTGGTTCCGCAGCATGAGTATCAAACACCATGTTATGAATATGCCAGACCATACAGAAAGCAGGTGCTTGTATGACACAGAGCCAAATCAGTGTATATGAGGTGAAAGGGAGTGCATGTGTGTACTACAGCCAGAAAGATACCAGTCCCCTCCTCACAGAGTGGTTTCTGCCATTCCACAGCCCTACAACACATTAGCAGCTGTTTTCAAGTAGGCAACACCTGATACAAGTGTTGCCTCAGAGCAGCCGTCATGAAGGCTGCAGGGCCTCTGCCAACCTGGGCCAAGAGGGTATGAGAGGGACTCATTGTTTTCCAGTTATGTAAAAAGTACCCAACTGTCATACTTGATTAAAAGTATAGATACCTTAATAGAAAATGACTCAAGTAAAAGTCACCCAGTAAAATTCTACTTCAGTAAAATTCTAAAAGTATTTGGTTTAAAATATACTTAAAACTTCTCTGGGATAGGGGGCAGCATTTTCACTTTTGGATGAATAGTGTGCCCATAGTAAACTGCCTCCTACTCAGTCCCAGATGCTAATATATGCATATTAGTATTAGTATTGGATAGAAAACACATTGAAGTTTCTAAAACTGTTTGAATCATGTCTGTGACTATAACAGAACTTATTTGCCAGGCAAAACACCGAGGACAAACCATTCAGATTTTTTTTTTTTTGAGGTCACTCTCTTTTCAATGGGATTTCATTGGGAATCCAGATTTCTAAGGGACCTTCCTGCAGTTCCTATCGCTTCCACTGGATGTCAACAGTCTTTAGAAATTGGTTGAGGTTTTTCCTTTGAGAAATGAAGAAGTAGCCTTGTTCAGAATGAGGCTCGAGTGAAGTGTACTGTTTGTTAGAGGCGCGTGACCAGAAAGTATGCTACACATTGTTTTCCTCCGGTATTGAACACAGGTCATCCCGTCTTCAATTTTATCGATTATTTACGTTAAAAAATACCTAAAGTTGTATTACAATAGTAGTTTGAAATGTTTGGACAAAGCTTACAGGTAACTTTTGTAGTCATGTTGAGCGAGTTGGAACCGGTGTTTTTCTGGATCAAACGCGCCAAATAAATTGACATTTTGGATATATATCTACGGAATTAATCGAACAAAAGGACCATTTGTGATGTTTATGGGACATATTGGAGTGCCAACAGAAGAAGCTCGTCAAAGGTAAGGCATGAATTATATCTTTATTCTGCGTTTGTCACGCCGGGAGGTTTGAAATATGATGGTCTGTGATTGTTTGCTGGGGTGCTATCCTCAGATAATAGCATTGTTTGCTTTTGCCGTAAAGCATTTTTGAAATCTGACACGTTGGCAGGATTCACAACAAGTTTAGCTTTAATTTGGTATATTGAATGTGTGATTTCATGAAAGTTAAATTTTTATAGTAATTTATTTGAATTTGGCGCTCTGCATTTTCACTGGATGTTGGCCAGGTGGGACGCTACCGTCCCACATATCCCAGAGAGGTTTTAAGTATCAAAAGTAAAATTAGAAATAATTTCACATTCCTTATATTTGGAAATCCATGGGCACATTCAGACATAATTTACAAACGAAGCATGTGTGTTTAGAAGCATGTGTGTTTAGTGAATCTGCCAGATCAGAGGCCGTAGGGATGACCAGTGATGTTTGGTTGATAAGTGTGTGAAATTGACTATTTTCCTGTCCTGCTAAGCATTCAAAATGTAACGAGTACTTTTGGGTGTCAAGGAAAATGTATGGAGTAAAAAGTACAATATTTTGTAGTGAAGTAAAAAGTAGTCAAATATAAATAGTAAAGTACAGATACCACAAAAAACAACTTAAGTAGTAATTTAAAGTATTTTTTACTTAAGTACTTTACACCACTCTTGTTTTCGCTGACTCTAAAGTTCACATGTCTCAGCCTTGTGGTTGTGGATAGGTTGAGAACACAGGAGGCTGCTGAGGGGAGGACTGCTCATAATGGTGGGAACGGAGCGAATGGAATGACATCAAACACATGGAAACCATGTATTTGATACCATTCCACTCTAGCCAGGTGCCATCCACCTCCTGTGGTTGGGAAGTGGTAAGCTGGGCTGAGGACTCTGAGCAAACAAACCCCTGACCACAATACTGGGTACAATGATGGATCAGTGAAACATTGTTCATTTGGCTGTTGTTGCACAGCAATGTTGCCTTGATGCCATTTTCTGAGTGAGCATTTTCCATAGTGACCTTATGTACATTGTGTATGAATGTCTGACTACACTGTTACTCAAAGGAATCTGTGAGTGTGTTGGTGCACAATGGCAGATTACGACATTACAACAGAGTTATACTCGAAGGAACCTGTCAGGGTGTCAGTCTCTAACTGAACACTTGTGTGTGTTTGTCCTCCATCAGAACCAGCAGACGACAGCCCAGGCCCAGGCCCAGCAGCAGAGCGGCACCCAGCAAGCCTCCACCCAACAGACCTCTGCCCAGACCAACGGTAACACAGGTGCTACGGGAGCCAACAAAGGTGGAGGCCTCCAGCACGGCCAGGACCAGGGGCCTCCAAACAAGAAACCTCGGATCGGGCCCTCTGGGGCCTCCTCCGGCACTGGGGTCCACCAGTCCGAGTACCAGGTTAGAGTTTTTACAGCTATACACTTATCCATAATGTTACTGTCCATTTTCGTTGAAAGGAGATGAAAGGCGTAGACATCGCTTCAGTCACCAATGGTTGATCGCTTGTGGTTGTTGTCTTTTGAGGAGCATGCCTACATTTATTATCTGGAGTTGAGATTTAAATGTGTTTAATCCAAATGTCAGCAAATGTAATTGATTCAAAATGGCAACATATTACTGCATCCAAAATGTCAATATAGGCCCTTGGGAGACCCGAAGGAACTAGTGTTCCTTTATTGATGATTAACAACAGGTTCCTTTATTGATGATTTGACTAGAGAGCAAAGATACGTACAGCAGGGGATGTCAGGGACGTGCAACACTTGTGAAAAGACACAACAACCTCAACTCAGACCAGAGCGGAGCATTGTGCTTTCTAGTGGGAATACAGGTCATGTTATATCAGGATGATAGTGTCCTTCCTCTAGTTCGCACTAGCCTGCTGATAAAGGTGTAAGCAAAACATCGTGCCCTATCACTGTTGTTCCCCCTCTTGGCGCTTGCTCTATCTTTTGGCGGGGGGGGGGGGGGGGGGGACTCTACAAGGTGTCAAAAGCTTTCCACAAGGTTGAAGGGATTATAGCTTTCACTTGGTCAGTCTGTCATGGAAAGAACAGGTGTCCTTAATGTTTTGTACACTCAGTGTATAAAGTGGGTAGTGGAATCAATAGTATGTATTAGAACAGCAGAGTTGACTGTGTGTGTGTAAGGGTTGGATGCGTGGGTAGTCCATGCAAATCATCTCTAATGTGCAGATAGTCTCTAAGGTGGTTTAACCTTTCAGCAGTCTGATGGCCTGGTGGAAGAAGCTACTCCGATACCGCTTGCCAGATGGTAACAGAGTGAACAGTCCGTGGCTCGGGTGACTGGAGTAGTGACTGATAAAGGTGACAGAGTGGAGAATGTGGTAGAGAGGAAGAGAGAGTCTTATTACGTATGAGGAAGGTGAGATAAAGGTGACCTCCCTGACCTTGTCCGGACCACAACTGTGGTCTGTTCAGAGGTGTCTCCTGGCTTGGCCCGGGCCGTGTGGGGTGCTGCTAGACTGACTGACTGACTAGGCTATATTTAGCAGGGGGCTGAGGCTGCATGTGGACAGCTGCTGGGCTCTTCAAATTCAAGACTCACCAGAACAGATGTATAAATATCCCCTTGCTTTCTGGATGGGCAGACCGAGTGGAACAGAGAGCTAGCTTGCTGTGGCGTCACATTCCGCGCCCTAATTTTCTCCTCATTGATCACTCTCCCCGAGGCTATGGTATCCCAATGTGCACCACTCGCTCCCCCTCTCTCTCTGTGAGTGCGGATAGATAGACTGCTAGACAGGGTTGCGTGGGGTTGCAGTCAGAGATGTATGGGAGTATGTCTTTTTTTACGAGGTCTCCATACTTCAGGAGTTTCAGCCACGTTCTGCTCCCATCCCCTCCACCCTCCACCCAAGCCCTCTGGGTCCCAGTCCAGCAGCAGGTCCTCAGGGCCACTCTGGTGGCTCAGAAGAAGGGTTTCTCATCTGAAGGCCAGTGACTTCTGCCTTTTTTTTGTTGCCTTTTTAGGACATTTGGCCTTAGGCCCAGTCTGAGCTGGTTAAAGTGAGTCACGGTCCGTAATCAGTCATCTGATTCAGAGCCGGCTTTCTTTATAGCTGTAGTATAAGGTGGTTAGGTAGCCCTTCTTTTGATATCTATTGATGTGGTGGCTCAGTCCCCCAGATCATTTATTTATTCAGACCAACAAAAGCAATCATAGGAATCATTGAGAAAAGTACAGAGCACAAAGAAACGGTCCTGTTTTTCCGTCATGAAACAATAAAACATGCAGCAGGTTTTTGGCATCAGCCACTTGTGCACGTTTTGCTATGTCGCGTGATATACAGTATACTGTTTAGGATATAGAATTGTCATGGCGCTGTAAATTGCTCCGAATTGGGTTGGTAGTCTCTTGCTAATTCTGTTATAAATCGGTGAGAAGTAGACCACATCTTTGGATGCCAAGTAAAACAACAGTGGAAAGCCACAGAGGTATGTTGATCAACACTACAGATCTGTGGCAATGCGTCATGCTTTTCTATAGGACTCATTCTTGATCTGTAAATTATTCAGCCAGCTTTACAATTGAAAACATTGCCAACAAAAGTCATTCCCCTCCCTCAAGGTCTCCCAAGGTACAGTTATTGAATTATTTATTCTCAAACCCCATTCAAGGTTGAAATATACAATGGTATTTTCCAGTGGTGCTGACTGATAAATAATTAATGACAGGGGTCTCTAGACATCAACGGTTTACTATTTCCTCTCCATTCTTCTCTTTTCTCTTCTCCAGCACTCCAGCTCCCGCCTTGGATACCAAAGCAACGTCCAAGGTTCCACTCAGTCCCAGGGATACTCGTCGTCATCCCAGCAGAGCTCACAGTACTCCCACCAATCACACCGCTACTGAGGCTCCGAGAACTGCTCTCCAAATCAACAGCAGGGGCCTCTCCCAAACTTAACCTTCGACCTCAAACAAACCTTAGCATAACCTCTCATCTCCCTCATCCTGATCAGACCTCATCATGTGTCAGATCATTCCAACAACGCAACAGTCACTTCTCTCCTCCTTCATGCCAGCCTTACTACACAGAGTGACCCTGGCCTCACTTCCACCCAATGCCCTCACACTTACCGGAGGGCACTGCAATATGAAGGCAAAACTCAACATAGGAACCAAAAACAAACCCTGCCTCCTAAGGGCATAGGACAAGATTTTCTATTATTATCAAGTGATGAAATCTGTTGATACTAGATTATAAGACGGAAACACATCAGGTGCAACTTTGACTACACACGCCTACTACACAAAGACTACGAATCACAGCACTTACAAAAAACATGTTCTTCAAGAGGAAGAATTGCAGCTCTGTTCATATATAAATATATATAAATACTATATAGTACCTTTTTTCTATTCATTTAACAAGACACTTTTTTTTGCTTGTTTGCGAAGTGGAGTTTAAGTTTACTTTGATCGTTGATGTTTTTGTAAATGTTGTTCGATATTGACAAAGGAAAATAGCCCTTTGCTGTCATCACTTACCTTCACTGTACATTTATTTACCCTGGATATCTATTATATACAGATAGCAATCAAAGCAAAAGAAAGAAAATGAGCCAACACTTTCCTGATGATAAAACAAGACAGAATCTTCTATTCTCCCGTTGGCTTGGAATCACATTTGTATAAGAGAAAGTCAGCTCTTCAGCTGATGTCATTGCAGGGAACTATGAAATACACCATTTATTTTAATCTTGTTATATTAATATTTAGGGTTTTCTACTTTTAGGCCTTTTGTTTGTCTAGATTTGTAGTCTAAAAGTCTGCATTGGAAGGAAATGTTTCTGCAGCAAGTTATGTAATCTTTAATTGTCTCCAACAACTCTAGGTACCGCATGTCGTCAGACAGGTTACAACTACCAAGCTACTTTTTACCATGGGTCGTATCCATCAAGGAAACATTTGTTGGTGAATCTGAACGATCTCATTTCAAGCTGGAAGTGTTTAAGTGTGTTGAGGTGCCTCTTTGTGGACACCTTTGCTTGACGGATCTTACCATGGACCCGAAGGTCACCGAAGGTCACTGAAGATGTGCGTCGTCATCATACTGGGAAGCCAAAAGTGTGTATGTTCCAGAGACTGTTACTGCCTGATCGTTTTTTGTTGTTGTTAATGTAATGTTCTACATTTTTATTTCTCATTATTGCCCTTTACAGTTTCAGTTTGTATTTTCTCTTATTCAGTCGAAGGACTGCACTGCTGAACGGATCTGCAAAGAGCTGGAACAAATATGGGGTGAATTATTATGCTCCGTCCTCTTCAACTCCACAACGTTGGTTGCGCACTGAGTATAAACCAAGGCAGAGAAGTGGTTTCTTATAGTATTTATCCTTTGAAAACTAGTTGACTGGAACTGTACTGTGCCCAAACACACCGAGATAGACGGACATGGAATAAGGCAGCCACTTTAGCTTGTTCTGTGACTGGTGAAGGGATGTAGAAACACTGACATGTACTGGCCATTGAGAGAACTGGACCTCTTTTGCGGCAATGGTGAAAATGTGTGATTGTTTTAAACGATTATTTTAACGGCCTTTAGTGATGTTCAAAAATCATCAGCCATGTTCAACTGGTATATATTGATGATGATGATTAACACTGTCCTTTTGTTGCCAAAGGAAAGAGAGACTTATTCTGTTTTCTATCGTAAGAATATTCACAGCCACAATGCAAGGTACTATTATTTCATGTATGTACATGTATTTCCCAACTGATAGACTGCTCTCTGTGAAGCTGTTTGCTTCTGACAGTGATACTGCACAGATCTTCAGTGATGTATTGGTCTATTATCTCCGGCTCAGTCCAACATGTTTAGAGAGCCCGTTGTATTGATAGTTCTGCTGTTGACCACCGTCTGGCTGTCTCTCTCCTCACACATATCCGATGTGTTTCTCAGCACTCCCAGCTTACTGAATCACAGTTACAGTATATCTTAGGTGTGTTGAGGTGAACGCCAAAAGACCAGATGAGCAAAAAGGACTGCTCCCTCCTTGTTCAACATGAGTTCCTAATAGTCGCCCAGAATGTTTTGCATGTCGGATTGACTGTTTCTTTGATGTTGATACAATGTCAATGTATTGGTTTGGTATTTTCCCGATGGTCTAGTAGGCACACAGGCCCGGTGGATTAACAACCACCTTCACAGAACAGTGGTGTTTTCTCGGGAACAAAACCAGCAGCTATTCAAAGGTTTTTTCTCTTTTTTTCTATGGCATGTATTTGAAGTATAGTTGAAGAGCATTAAGAATGAATTAGATACTGTCAATTTTCATCTCCACACAAACGAGGTATCAAAAGTATTATTCATTGTGCGGCTCCAACAGGTGATAGTGGGGTAAATAACTCTCAAACAGTTCCTATGCAAAATCAAAGAGAAAAGCTTTCACTTGCACAATGCTTCAGTGTTACTATGAAAGCATGCAGTACAGTTATCTTCTGGTTTTGAAAATGATTGGGATATCCATTCCTTATTGTAAATCTAATGTTGAATATTGTAATTGAAGAAGGCATTCACTTGTTTCTTACAGCACTGTTAATTGTACTCTAAATTAAATATTGTTAAGAAAAAAATGCATATATAGTATACATTATACAATCATATGTATTATTTCCATATACAGTGCCTTCAGAAAGTATTCATACCCATTGACTTATTCCACATTTTGTTGTTACAGCCTGAATTCAAAATGGCTGAAGTATATATATATAATTTTTCTTCTCACTCATCTACACACAATTACACATGTATTTATTTTATTTTTATTTGACCTTTATTTGACTAGACAAGTCGGTTAAGAGCAAATTCTTATTTACAATGACTGCTAAACCCTAACTCGGACGACGCTGGGCCCTATGGGACTCCCAATCACGGCCGGTTGTGATACAGCCTGGAATCGAACCAGTGTCTGAGTGATGCCTCTAGCACTGAGATGCAATGTTTTTAGAAATGTTAGCAAATTTATTGAAAATGAAATACAAAAATATATAATTTACATAAGTTCACACCCCTGAGTCAATACTTTGTAGAAGCACCTTTGGCAGCGATTACAGCTGTGAGTCTATCTGGGTATGTCTCTAAGAGCTTTACACATCTGGATTGTACAATATTTACCCATTATTATTTTCTAAATTCTTCAAGCTATGCCAAATTGGTCATTGATCATTGCTAGACAACCATTTTCAGGTCTTCCCATAGAATTTCAAGAAGATTTAAGTTTAACTGTAACTCGGCCACTCAGGAACATTCACTGTCTTCTTGGTAAGGAACTCCAGTGTAGATTTGACCTTGTGTTTTAGGTTATTGTCCTGCTGTAAGATGAATTCGTCTGGTAGAAATCAGACTGAACCAGGTGTTTTTGCCTGTGCTTATCTCCATTCCGTTTATTTTTTATATCCTGAAAAGCTCCCTAGTCCTTAACGATTTAATCATACCCATAACATGATGCAGCCACCACTATGCTAATGAGAGTGGTATTCAGTAATGTGTTGTATTGGATTTGCCCCAAACATAACACTTTGTGTTCAGGACAAGAAGTTAATTGCTTTGCTACATTTTTTTGCAGTTTTATTACTTTAGTGCCTTGTTGCAAACAGGATGCATATTTTGGGATAGGTTTTATTCTGTTCAGGCTTCCTTCTTTTCACTCTGTCAATTAGGTTATTATTGTGGAGTAACTACGATGTTGTTGATCAATCCTCAGTTTTCTCCTATCACATCCATTAAACTCTGTAATTGTTTTAAAGTCACCACTGGCCTCATGGTGAAATCCCTGAGCGGTTTCCTTGAGTTAGGAAGGACACCTTTATCTTTGTAGTGACTCAGTGTATTGATACACCATACAAAGTGTAAGTAGTAACTTCACCATGTTCAAAGGGATATTCAATGTCTGTTTTTTTTTGTTTGTTTTTTTCAACTACCAATAGGTGCCCTTCTTTGCGAGGCATTGGAAAGCCTTTCTGGTCTTTGTGGTTGAATCTGTGTTTGAAATTCACTGCTTGACTGAGGGATCTTACAGATAATTGTATGTGTGGGGTACAGAGATGAGGTAGTCATTCAAAACTCATGTTGAACACTATTATTGCACACAGAGTGAGTCCGTGCAACTTATTTTGTGACATGTTTAGCAATATTTTACTCAAATTATTTTGGGCTTACCATGACAAATGGGTTGAATACTTATTGACTCAAGACATTTTAGCTTTTTATTTGTAATTCATTTGTAAATATTTTGAAAGACATAATTCCAATTTGGCTTTATGGGGTATTGGGTCTAGGCCAGTGACCAACAAAATCTAAATGTGATCCATTTAAATTCAGGCTGTAACACAACAAAATGTGGAAAAAGTCAAGGTGTGTGAATACTTTCTGAAGGCACTCTGTATATACAGTATATATGAATAATACCCATGTTTTAGAGCTTTCCTCTTCTTGCCTTAATGATGCAGTAGCTAGAAATAGACGGGCACCTCTGTTCAACAGAGCCTGAATCACTAAAATGACCAATCTACCATAAACCTGCTTGTCAACTTGATAGCTCCTAGTTTTTTCAAAGGAAATGATTCTCTAGAAAAACATATGAAATAATGAATCTAGTTGGATACTGTGTGATGCAACATTCAGTCTATAGAGTCCAGGGACTTTCTCTCACATCAGCACAAACTCCTCAGTTTGACAGGGTTGAAACAAGGCATTTTTTTACGTGGGGACAGTGCCTTTTTAGTGTTTATGTTTAAAGTTGCCATCACATGATGGGATGTTCAGGATTGTGTTTATTTCTCCTTGTCCTATGCTTTCTGATCTGTTATAATACTTTTGAGTTTGTTTCTGTATTTGTTGTTTTGTTGTCATCTACAATGTAGGGTCTGTTATTTTCAAAATGACAGCAAGCGGTTAAATATCAAATGAGTTCAATATGTCCCATCTCTAATTTAATGACTGCAAAAAGTACAACGTAGGATGATTTTGCATTTTCTATTCTAATTAATATTGTCCTAAAATGCTGTACATGTCAACACATTTTAATCATTTCTCATTGAAACATATTGATATGATCATTTTCTTTGAATGCACTGTTATTAGCTGAAATATTTAGTGGTAAATGAAAAGTATTTCACGTTTTTGTTTTTTCATGTCTTGTTTAGACACTAAACATATGGAAGTTGTATAAAAGTTCTATGCCAGACAAAGCTTTTTTAGGAGTTCTTACCTTTTGTGTGGACATCCTAAAGATACACACTAGTAATGAATACACATATAAATGATAGTGCACCTCTAGGTCTGTACCTCTTCACGTTCCCCCTTTACTAGTGTTGCATGTACCTCCCTTTTCCAAATCAGAATTTAAGCACTTATCATCCCCCCTCTCAACAGTCTGTACAGAAAGACAGACACTCCCATTTGCAAAGTGCTCCTGTGATACGTCAAAATGCCTTCTGAGAAGCTGTTTAGGTCTCTTGTGCATGTTGCGTGGTGCTCTCTGTCCTCCAGTATGAATTTACCCATTTAACCAGAGCATGCGATTTCAAGTCTCACAGAAAGACAAAAAGCAACATAATTGTTTGTGCATGTTTATGTCAAGGAGCCCTCCTCATCTCAAATGGGTACATCCCACATGGCACCTTATTTACTACATAGTGCACCACTTTGGGATGCAGTGCACTACATTGGGACGCAACCCTGAGTTGTATTAAGACATGAAGTGATCCACCATGTTGTGGTCCACATTCTCTTTTGGCTCCATGGCATGAGACAACCATGCTTTGCAGGTCTGGGTGTCTGTCAATTCTTTAAAACATTTTCTGTGTGTGTAAATGTGTGTGTGGCCACACAGACAACGTTCAAAATACACACATGGCCTAAATGTATTTTGTTTCCATAGCTTTCATAAGTAAGGCAATAGCACAGTGCAGGAAATAAAAATAACATTTATTCAGCTGGTTTTAGCTACGTTGTCCTAATTTCACTGTACAAATGACTGTTAAATGAGAAAAAAGTCACGTATATTTATTTTAAAACTGAGTGTACAAAACATGAAGGACACCTGCTCTTTCCATGACATCGACTAGCCAGGTGAATCCAGGTGAAAGCTATGATCCCTTATTGATGTGACTTGTTAAATCCACTTCAATCACTTTAAAAAGCTGCTGGGTTTTTCACGCTCAACAGTTTCCCGTGTGTATCAAGAATGGTCCACCCCCCAAAGGACATCCAGCCAACTTGACACAACTGTGGGAAGCATTGGAGTCAACATGGGCCAGCATCCCTGTGGAACGCTTTCGACACCTTGTAGAGTCCATGCCCCGAAGAATTGAGCCTGTTCTGAGGCAACTCAATATTACGAAGGTGTTCTTAATGTTTTGTACACTCAGTGTATATCCTCTATTGTAATAAAATCTATTTTGCTTCAGATAGCATGTCTGGTTCAATCCAATGTCCTGAGTTTGAGTGTAAACAGCTGTGTGTCAGTTTCTAGTGTGAGAGATGTGCCAGTGCCACACTGTCTGATATCTTTGTGTAATTGGATCTTATCCACAGGGCTTGTGGTATGGCAATTTATATCTAGCTTAGTCTTGTTTTGAGCTGTTCTGAGACAAATAATGTTAACTTGGATGCTTGGGTCAATTGGAATGCATGGGTCAAATGGGAGGAACCAGGGTTTACATTTTACAGGATTTTTATTATCTTGATTTCTGGATATTGAAATACTCAACTATGGTCACAGTAACACTGATACAGTACACCTTGCAACACGGATGAAGAATGTAGGTGGTGTTCTCTTGCTTGGCCACAGGGTGTCATAAGTGAGCTGCATGATTTTCCAGCTGCAATCCAGTCAGGTGGCATGATGGGGTCTTTTTAATAGTCTGACTGGACTGTGTTTTGAGACACCTTATTTTAAGCCATGCTTGAACAAACTATTATCTAAGCAAGTGAAAATGCAACAATATACAGTGTTTTTCCCTACATTTCACCAGCTTTAATTTCTCTACCTGTACCTTTTCAAGCACCTGGAGAGAGAAAGAGGAAGATATGACTGGTTTCAAATACATTTTATTCATGAAGACTTTCTATAGTTCAATATTTAAAAATCTATATTTAAAATCAAGCCCTGTCACATTAACTGTCTACACTGTGTTATGCATCTGCACAGGATTCCATGAGATGTGTCAAATGGGTGCCACATTCAAGGTCATTTTATTGTCTGGAAGCCACTGGAGACTGGACAGTGAGACCAGTCCAGGCAGGGCAAGCAATTATCAATCATGCAGCCATGAGGAACGGACCAAGGGTGTGTCCCAAATTGCACCCTATTCACTTTATAGTGCATTAAATAGGGAATAGTGTTCCATTTAGGACAGCGCCCGTGTGAACTGCCAGGCCCCTGATGTATTACTCGTCCTATCACTTCGAGAAATGTATGAGCCGGAGGGCTCTCCGCAGAATGTATTAACACAGATGGGATCCCATTTGTCTCAAGGTGCCCCTCCCAGGGTGAGTTATTGTGCCACACCTTCCCATCACACACACACACCGCCCTGCTTGCCTGGCGTCTTTCTACAGATTCTCCATCCAGTGAGACTGAACATGTCTGAGTTGCACAGCAGTGACCAACTCCCCATACAGCAGCCAAACACTGACTCCCTGGACACATGGGTCAAATTCCTCCTATTCACTGTCTCATGACCCTGTTATAGAGGCTCAGTGGCCCATATTAGGCAGACAGACAGTAAAACACCTGTGCTTTCAGCTCCAGTGGAGAGGCTACAGCATCAGTGAAAGCTCTAAGGGAGTCACATGGTCATCAGTTATGGATGTGGAGTCCACTGCTTGAACGCCGACTAAGGAATCATCTAAAGGGAAAGGTCACCTAGTGAGACTAACTTTCCATCCTCGTTTGGGGGAAGTTCTTGCTAGCCCTATGTTGCCTAGCTATGAGCCTCAGGGAACATCCCAGGGGAGAGATTATGTTGGTTTCTGGTTGTGTGTCCTCTCCAGAAGTAGCCAGTGGTGGTTGTTCCCTCAGACCCCTAAAGGTTGGGAGGGAGGAATGCTGGGCTGATCTACAGAGGGTCAGGCTGACTGTGTTGGGGGAGAGCAGCATATCTAGATCCAGATCTCAGCCCTTAAGCCACCCAACTCTACTGTTTAAAGAAGCACAGCACTGCTTGGTGGGTAGGGCTACGTTTGACAACAGAAACGTTAAAACACCCAATTAAGCGGCAAAGTCTTACAATTCATTTTTTGGTTAAAACTGGCATATGAACTGTTGAATTAAAACCCAAATTCATAAAATTGGATTTGCTTAGATATTTGGTAATATGTATGGGATAATCAACGAGGGTCTATGCGTTCTATCTTGGAAGGTGTGTTCCACGACGCGCTACCGGAGTGAACTGACCTTCCACAGAGTTGCATTACTTTACGGAGAGCGCATATAGCCCCGAGTTGATTATCCCTTTTATACCAAATGTAACACTAGAAATGTGTTCAACATCCACTGAAGTAGCTAACAGGTTAAACTGCATAGCTACAGTACAATTGTTGCCAAACCATCAGTCCTAGCTTGCCATTATGAAAATCGAATTCAACAATGCCAACTATTTTTTCAATTCGACCTTGGCTTTCAAAAGCAGCTCAAACAAGAATGAAGAATGAACTATAGCGATTGAATACTGTGCATTATAGGGAATTATACAATGGGTGGGTCTAATCCTGAATGCAGATTGGATAAAACCCCATTCCATCCGGTGTCTATTCCACAAGTTACCACCAGCTAAAGCTAGGATGTTAAAATGCCTATTTACTCTGTTCCATCTGACTGCGCAATCCACTGACTATATATTGTGGAAGGATGAAATAGTATGAATCAATTAATCAAAATAATGTTTTTAATAAAAATATTATTATTTTAATATGTTGGTAACCCGTTATATAAAAGTAATAATGCCCTCAAAGCCGTGTTTATAGGATATATTGGCACGGTATTATCACTTAGATAATGCACGCTCTAGAATGTCCTTCAAGACAATCAGAAACAACTATTCAACAATGCCATGGTATAACTTGTTATATTATTATAACAACACTTATTAGTAAGCATATAATTGCTTGTTTAGGAACTGAAAACCGATATGGAGTGCAAATTCTCCCTGTACCTATAATTACTGTCAGTGCTCTGTAAAACTCATAAAGGAGAATAACAGTTTCTCTGTGCTTAGAATGTCCCGTCCAACATCCCCTCATGCTGCTGATCCCTGAAGAGGACTGGGTAACATTCCTGTCCTCACCTCCCCATTCGCCTCCCCTTAAGACACACACACACACACAAAACCCCTCCTGCCGCCTAAGTACGCTCCTCCACAAGCCTTGTTTCACACTTGTTAGTAGGAGAGAAACTATACCTGCTGCAAGGTCAGTGGACACTGGATAGGCACATTGGGCACCTAAAGTTTGCTCGGAGCAGAACAATGAGTGGAGACCCGCAGCCGCTGCAAACTAAATCACCACTGTTGACCCAAGACAGGCAGGCTGTCCTCAGACCGTGAGAAAAGCGCCTCTTTCCATGCCAGGAATGTGGGTGGCCAGCCTTGTTTCCCAGGAAGCCTATCTGAGGAGTGCGCTGCAGGACATAGCCCCACCACATGCAGTGGCGTGGCTTTGTTTTTGACTGCAGTCTTATTTTTTGGCATGAGCTGCACTTTTCCTCCCCTCTGTCCCCCTATCAAGTTGTCACTGTGATAATCTATGTGCTCGAAGACCAGTACAGCATGTGCATGAGAAGGAAGGGATTTGGTAACAGTGTAAAGCTCCTTATGACATTCTGTGAAATATTCTTCACCTTGACGCAAGGCAGGGCGACAACCAGGGAGTATGACCAGGGCCACCCCTTTCTCTCTTGATGTTTGACTGGAAGGTGCCAATGCACCCTGTCCAGTGTCTACCTCTATCCCACACATGGCACTTGCAGAATGAGACAAAGCCACTTCATAAAATTCCTATCCAACATAGTGTTAAGTTATTGGACGTTTTTGGGAAGTTTAAAAATGACATATCTTTTGATGACTCATTGACTGCCCCTCCCCTTTGACATACTCACGGAGTATCTCTGAGTCCTCACCTCCCATGTGTATATCACGCAGATCACATTCTATACATATAGCAGGGGCCACAGTCTGTGTGTGTGTGTGTGCGTGTGTATGTGGCTCCTGGAGGAAGCAGCGGTCTAAGGCACTGCATCTCAGTGCTAGAGGCGTCACTACAGACCCTGGTTCAATCGCGGGCTATATCACAACCGGCCGTGATCGGGAGTCCCTTAGGGCGGCACACCATAGGGCGGCGCAGCATAGGGGAGGGTTTGGCCGGAGTAGGCAGTCATTGTAAAATAAGAATTTGTTTTTAACTGACTTGCCTAGTTAAACAAAGGTTAAAAAAGCAATGTCGATGTGTAAGACTGAGTGAGTGTGTGTGTGAGTCACTGCATTACACAGACACACGAGATGCCATATGTTTCCACATAGTCCACTGAAGAACAAATGTGCCGTCCTTTTTCACGAGAAAACGTCTGTTTTTTCACTTACCCCATGTGTGGGTTAATGCAACCCAGTAAGAGACTCGGTCCACATCAATAAAACAACTTAAATGGGACACCTGTTTATGATGTCTTGACAGACACATTCAACCATCCAATTTAACCGTGAGGGCTGACTAAATGACAAAGAACAGCACATACAGAGCACCCAGAAAGTGTAAACAGTAGTTTCGCCCAGGAGGACCTGTCCTGTGTGTTTACAATCTCCTGGTAATGGAGGAGGGTGAACCCAGTGACACAGTGTATGATGATGTATTAAGTGTAACTCCCAGTCCTGTCATAGCTGGCCATCCATGATCCCCAACGGCGTGAGGGCCGTGTTGGAGGGCATGCCATCTGTGATGCATCGTGAGTAAATTGTGACTGACCACTAATAATGAGTAGTTATTTATGACGCATAGGGATTTGTAAATCAATCAGTTGGCAGTTGAAGTCGAACAAGCCCAATGTGTGAATGATGCCCTATAAACACTCCCCTCCAAAGACTGTTTGTTTGTTGATTGCTCAGAGTGACCACTAATGAATGAGTCACACAACCCTATCCACTTCCTCCTCACTCCCACATGTCTTAATTAACCATGACAGGTACCAGGAATGTTAAATCCTCACTTCCACTTCCCAGTTCAATTGGGGGAGAGTTGGCATTTCATTAAAGTTGTTGTTAACACTGAATAGTTTTGTTCCATCTCTGTAGTGGGAATGCTCTCACTCCATAATATAATGTGATGGTGGTAAGCCTAATGAGGAATGGGATGGCGATCAATAAGTATAGAAATTCACACAAATACCTACAGAAAGAATAGACTTACAGTAGAGTAAGTTATTTTTGTACTATATCAATAACCTCTAAATCCTACAACGAACACAGGGACGCTAGAAACTGGTCGTTTTTTTTCTTGCTCTACTGTAGGTCTCGCTCCCCCAGAACTCCTCTCTTCGTGGCAAACACACACAGTGACCACCCACATGACCATACTGACCTCCCACTGGCTCCCAGCTCTAGTATGGCAGTCCACCAGCTGTGTTATCATGGACATGCTGTTTTAAAAGAAAGTCCAATCTGTTCTGTCTATTGGATACCTTTTTTTTGTTCATATTATGAGTGTATTATTATTAAGGTTGAGATATTGTTGTGGGTGTGTACTTACCAATTGACGGTATTGTAGCGAACAGGTTAGCAGGGAAGCGAACAACAGGTCGCAGACGTGAAAGGCAAACACCCTATGCATTACACCAATAGAACTAACCCACTTGGTAGGAATTGTAATATGGCTCATATAGCGAGGACCGCTACACTTACCACTCCGAACGGGAAGGCACGTCCAAATGCTTTGACTACTCAGCCCCTCACACATGTCCCGGTCATGCTTTCCAATGGCCTCACGGCCGTCATCCCACTTCTGACACCAATGTATCGAACAGCGGGGCACGGAAGCAAACTCAGGTCGCTGGCATGAAAGGCAAACTCTCTTTGTAGGGTTGTTCATGGGGGGGGGGGTGTTCTAAACTGACCTATGGAATTGTTTTAAGATGGTCATACTATGGATTATTTAGCTATTTAATTTAGAATTTTAAGGTAGGCTC
Source organism: Salvelinus alpinus (assembly GCF_045679555.1). NCBI lineage: Eukaryota > Metazoa > Chordata > Actinopteri > Salmoniformes > Salmonidae > Salvelinus > Salvelinus alpinus. The sequence goes on along the minus strand of NC_092093.1, from coordinate 35,299,947 downwards.
TCTCCCTCAGTTGCCTACGAACATCAACAACAGCAAGATCAACAATTAATATTAGCCAGAGCATGATGAGCTAAAAATCTAACGAGGAAACAGTTGATAACGAGGGAAACCCTCTCAAACTCTTTCAGCTTGTAGTTGTCTTCAGAATTGCACTGATAAACGATAGTAGCTTCTTCTCCCTTCTACATCTTGCCTGCCAATGCATGCCTGTCCAACACACGTTTTAACTTGCCTTCCAGCCCATTTGATCGATGCCAAATCCATTTGATTGACAACTAAGAGATATGCTAACTGTGGTTAACAGACGTACAAGTTGAGCATAGCTAGCTAGCAAAGTGATTCACATTTCTTGTTAGCTAACCAAAGGACGCCTGCATCTTTAGCTGTAGACACAGAAAAACGATATGGGGGAAAAGTCGGCCACTCACCCTCACCTCCAATGACATAACATCACAGGAGGTTGGTGGCATCTTAATTGGGGAGGACGGGCTCGTGGTAATGGCTGGAGCAGAATAGGTGGAATGGTGTCAAATACATAAAGCACATGGTTTCCATGTGTTTGATGCCATCCCATTTGCTCTGTTCCAGCCATTATTGTGAGCCGTCCTCCTCTCAACAGCCTCTATTGCATAACAACCTCCCAGCAGTTGGCTAGCTAGCTAAGGTTCTGTGTTTTTAGCATGCTAAATAAATAGCTACATAAATAGATAGGCTAGCATATTAGCCACGTTATGACTGACTTGTGATCATTGCTCTTACTAATTTGATTGTATTGACATTCCCAGCCTTAGTTAGCTACGTTCGTCCGTTTTTGTCCAAAATATTGAGTCATTGAAACTGAAACAGTGCATACTGAATGGCTAGAGAAAGCAAACAATATACCAGGCCAGCTGTGATTTACAACCTGATAGCAATATTTGTTGGACTACAAATACATTTATTGAACTGCATCCATCTATTCTGCCAACAATGCCTTACTCTACGTCATGAAATGTTTTGTCAAATATAACCTATTTTTAAAACCTTATAAAGTAGATTTTGTAGCAAACTGGGAATTGTATATTTTTGACGGATATTATGGTTGTCTGTTTGTTTCATATCTGCAAAGTAGTTAAAACACTGTCAGTTCCACTTTAACTCAGAATCAACACTAGACATGTTACAACGAAAAAGTCAATACAGGTAAAACTGGCCAATTTGCTGTAAACCACACAATGCGCTGCTGGTTCACTCATGTCCTTCTAATCTCCTACTCTCTGCTCAATAAAATCACAGAAAATACTAATTTGAAAGTCAGAAATAATGGCAAATAAATCAACTATGTCAGTACTGTACTGTGTATGTAAATGATTAAGGGAATACCAGATACATGCAGAAATATTCCCATAAAATGGGTAGTTTTAAACATTCTCACATATTTTTTGAAATGTATCAGATTACTCAAACTCCTGATATTAAAGTTTAAACACTGAGGTAAACCCTAATGCTGAGGCACTATTTAAAATAAAGAAGAAAAATACAATAAAAAAGCTAACTCAGATTCAGAAGGGTTCTATCTAACCCTTCTTGCCTTCCAAAGAATTATTATTGTCTTCCAAAGAATTCTTCTTGCCTTACGAAGAATGATTCAAGAACCCTTTCTTCCAAAATGGTTCTTAGAACCCTTTGCCTTACAAAGAACCCTTGTTTTCCAAAAAAAGGTTATTCAGATGAAAACAGTTCTTGGTAGAACCCTATCCCTCCGCAAATAACTCTTTTGGAACCCTTTTTTCTAAGAGTGTAGTCACCTTCAAAATAATTTGCACCCTTGATAAAGATGAGCAAAAAAAGAGTGGATAAAATAAATAGTTACAATACTGAGCTATATTGCATGCTCCAAATTAGATTATTTTATACTAATACAATTCCTCAGAGAAAGAGATTTTGCTTAACAACTAATACTTTTTTCTCCCAAAAGTATTGGCACCCCTGTTTTCAATACTATATGCACCCTTCCCTTGCAAGAATAACTGTCACGCCCTGGCCATAGAGAGGCTTTTTTTCTCTATGTTGGTTAGGCCAGGGTGTGACTAGGGTGGGCATTCTAGTTTCTTTATTTCTATGTTTTCTATTTCTTTGTGTTTGGCCAGGTGTGGTTCTCAATCAGAGGCAGCTGTCTATAGTTGTCTCTGATTGAGAATCATACTTAGGTAGCCTTTTTCCCACCTGGGTTTGTGGGTATTTGTTTTCTGTTTAGTTTAGTTACCTTACAGAACTGTTCGTTTGTCTCTTTGTTATTTTTGTTCTAGTGTTCAGTTTTAAATAAATATCATGAACACGTACCACGCTGCGCTTTGGTCCACTCCTTCTTCATCAGACGAGCGTGACAGAACTACCCACCACAAGCAGACCAAGCAGCGTGGTAAGGAGGAGCAGAGGGTTCAGGATTCATGGACTTGGGAGGAAATCCTGGACCGGAAAGGACCCTGGAGGCAGGCTGGGGAATATCGCCGTCCGAAAGAGGAACTGGAAGCAGCTAAAGCTGAGAGGCGGCGATATGAGGCAAGTCAGCAAAGCAGGCACGAGAGGCAGCCCCACATTTTTTGGGGGCGGGGGCACACGGGGAGATTGGCGGTGGCAGGTTATAGACCTGAGCCAACTTCCCGGGCTTACCGCGGGGAGCGAGTGCCCGGGCAGGCACCGTGTTATGCGGTAAAGCGCACGGTGTCTCCGGTGCGCATGCACAGCCCGGTGCGCTCGGAGCCAGCTCTCCGTAATTACCACGCTAGAGTGGGCATCCAGCCAGGGCAGGCTGTGGCAGCTCAGCGCGCTTGGTCTCCGGTGTACCGTTTCGGCCCATGGTATCCTGCGCCGGCTCTGCGTACTGTGTCTCCGGTGCGCTGTGACTGCTCAGTGATGCCGGGCTAAAGTGGGCATTCAGCCAAGAGGAGAGGTGCAAGTGGTAAGCACCAGATCTCCAGTGCTCCCCTACAGCCTGGTTCGACCTGTGCCTGCGCTCTGGAGGTGCCGGGCTAAAGTGGGCATTCTCCCGGGAAGAGTGGTGCCAGGGATACGCACCAGATCTCCAGTGCTCCCCCACAGCCCGGTCCATCCAGTGCCTCCTCCAAGGTCCAGGCCTCCAGTAGGTCTCCCCAGCCTGGTCCATCCAGTGCCTCCTCCAAGGACCAGGCCTCCAGTAGGTCTCCCCAGCCTGGTCCCCAGTCCGGAGCCTCCAGCGACGGCGACGGAGCCTCCAGCGACGGAGCCTCCAGCGACGGACTCCAGTCCGGAGCCTTCAACGACGGTCTCCAGTCCGGAGCCTCCAGCGACGTGCTCCAGTCCGGAGCCTTCAGCGACGGTCTCCAGTCCGGAGCCTCCAGCGACGGTCTCCAGTCCGGAGCCTCCAGCGACGGTCTCCAGTCCAGGGCCCGCAATGAGGGTGCCCAGTCCGGGGCCCGCAATGAGGGTGCCCAGTCCGGGGCCCGCAACGAGGGTGCCCAGTCCGGGGCCCGCAACGAGGGTGCCCAGTCCGGGGCCCGCAACGAGGGTCCCCGCACCAGAGGCGCCACCAATGTGGGGGGAGCCAGAGGCGGGTCTAAGTCCCGCACCAGAGCCGCCGCCGTAAAGGAAGCCCACCCGGACCCTCCCCTTTAGAGTCAGGTTTTGCGGCTGGAGTCCGCACCTTTGGGGGGGGGGACTGTCACGCCCTGGCCATAGAGAGGCTTTTATTCTCTATTTTGGTTAGGCCAGGGTGTGACTAGGGTGGGCATTCTAGTTTCTTTATTTCTATGTTTTCTATTTCTTTGTGTTTGGCCAGGTGTGGTTCTCAATCAGAAGCAGCTGTCTATCGTTGTCTCTGATTGAGAATCATACTTAGGTAGCCTTTTTCCCACCTGGGTTTGTGGGTAGTTGTTTTCTGTTTAGTGTAGTTACCTTACAGAACTGTTCGTTTGTCTCTTTGTTATTTTTGTTCTAGTGTTCAGTTTTAAATAAATATCATGAACACGTACCACGCTGCGCTTTGGTCCACTCCTTCTTCATCAGACGAGCGTGACAATAACGACATTGTTCGTTTTTCTATAATGTTTAATGAGATTGGAGAGCACATTGGGATGGATCTTAGACCATTCCTCCATACAGAATCTTTCCAGATCCTCCAGTCTGCGCTTGTGGACTGCCCTCTTCAAATCAAACCACAGGTTTTCAATGTTGCTCAAGTCCAGAGATTGAGATGGCCATTGCAAAATGTTGATTTTGTGCTTGGTCTCATTGTCTTGCTGGAAGATGCATTTGTGGCCAAGTTTCATCCTCCTGGCGGAGGCAACCAGGTTTTCGGCTAAAAAGTCTTGGTACTTGGTAGAGTTCATGATGCCGTTGACCTTAACAAGGGCCCCAGGATCAGTGGAAGCAAAACAGCCCCATAACGTTAAATATCCACCACCATATTTTACAGTAGGTGGGTCATTCCACAAGTCCCTTTTGTGTCCCTTTGATATTTTATGTAGAAATTGTGCACCAATATTGGATTTTAAAAGCATGTTATATTAATGGAAGTGCCCTTTAATATAGAACACATGGACAATTCAATACATCTGATTTTTAATATGACTTGCTAAAGTGCCAAAATGCAGCATTTTTACATGTTTCTCTGTGCAGTCTCTGTGATTTCTCTGAAGATTTTAACCCACTTAACCCCAACATTTCTCAAAGTTTTGTATAGCCCTAGTTATTTTTGTTGCTTTGACAAAAATATAGAATGTTAATGCACATTGGTTTGGTGGCCATGAGGCCTTTTGCTGTTTTATTTTATTTATAAGAATATTTAGGGGTGCTGCTAGCCTACTAATATTCTTATATTGAGATGCATGGGGCTGCCAAATTATTCCATAACAGTGCCAATAACTTATTACTTGTGAAAAAAAATCTATTACTATGAGCAATTCTATTAATATAATATAAAATAACATAATATTATTATTTTTGCCTACAATATAGCTCAGTATTTGTATTATTTATTTTAGTCTTTTTTTCTTATCTTTATCAAGTGTGCAGTCACCTACAATAATTGTCAATCATTTTGTAGGTGACTGTAACTATTGTAACCTAACTTTCTCAGTAGTTGAGATTATTAGACATAGACCTAACAAGCACACTCTACCACCCCACCTGTATTTCTTCCACACGTCTGTTGACAGTTTCCTTTCAAATAATATTACCAGTTACCACAAACGTTTCATTCTGTCTGCGTCTGCTTCTTCAGAGCATTTAGCAATCACACTTCCTCTCCCCTAACAAAACTTTCCCCTAGGAGAAAAAATAGTCTCGCGATAGGCGCTCGCTTATGCAGCCGCCATATTCTGTGACAGTATTTTGATTTGTATCTGTTGGACGTAAGAAAAGAAAAGAGAAAATAAGGTGGGAGTAAAGGAGGTAAAGAAGAAGAGCTGTCAAAATAATTCCCGTGTCTCTGAAACAGCGGGGGGCTGTAGTAACCCCCCACTCGAGTCAAAACAGAGAAGGCCTGAGTGCCGTAGAAACTTCGTTCACGAAGTCCCCCCCCCCCCCCCCCTCCGCTCTTCTTTCAGCACCACGGCCCTGTGGAGATTCGGTGGCTGTGTCTCGGGTGTTGAAGGTGGCCCGGGGAGCGGCGGCGGAGACGGTAAGCGAATGCCTCAGAATAGGCCCAGAAGTGGTTTGAAGTTGTAGTTTAGTTACTGTAGATGAAAATTCGGTCTAACTTTCCCAATTAACATGCTCGAAATACGTGTGCGACTCCACATCCCTCTGGTAAAAGGAAAACGAAGAAAAAACGTTCTGCTGTCGGCTTTTCAAGTGTGAAAAAGTGTTTGACTGCAACTGGTGTAGGCAATCTCGCGAGCTATTTAGTCTATGTGCGATTTGTTGTGTCCAGCATGAATGTGTTATTACACATTTGTAATAACATTTAGCTGTGTACATTGCATTTATAGTTCCACCGTACATTTTAAAGCTGACGTGCATGTTTTGTAGCTTATAGGCTACACTGTAGCTAACGTTACATTTTTCCATTGAGGTTTCTTGAAAAACCTCGTCATCCATGGTGTTCTGAGTGCACAACTAAATTACTACGCCAATATGATTATATCATGTGTTGTAACTTCAAAGAACCTTGAAATAATTTTACGCTTGTCAAAAAGTTAGTTAGCTTGGTAACTAACATAGCAGCTCGCAAGTCGCGATAGTTTTACTGGTCATTTACGGTGACGTTCGATGCTTCGAAAAAGTAACACTTTGTGTTACAATTGGTCCCAGCATCTGAACGTCTTACACATAAAACACTGCTTTGCAATTATCATGGACTGTATTTCCTTTCGTTGCATTGATGGGCCTTCACCAAATATTGCCTAGAGACGTATTAACTAGGAGTACCGAATGGCATAGCACAGGCCCAACCTATGATAAGTAGGCTAATCAAAAGTCTCCTGTAGACTAGTCTACATGATATGAATTGTATTGATGCACGAATCGAATTACCTTGATGAGTCAAACGCAATTAAACTAAAAGTAGCCTGTCCTGTACTCTCACCTTCCCTTCTATAGAACGTATATGAAATATGGTTTTATACTTTCTCTCAATTCGGCTATATGTTAATGTGTATGTTTTTCTGTTGGATTTATATTTGTTTGTTTGCTTACTTATGTGATACAGATCATTTTAGTGAATGTTAGTTAGTTTGATCATCTGAGCAGACTTGACCTAGCTATACATTTAAATGTCCCTTCAGGATGAAAGGTTTGACAGCTCTCATATGTATAGGTGCAGGGGAGCATGTGTAGGGGTGGGTTTGACACATTACTAACCTTGTTTGTACATTTTGATACAATTATAGGGTGATTCCATGCCAGGACAGCTTGCAAATATTTTGGGTATCTCAGGTTGTTCTGGCAATTCTCACATAGAATCTTAATTGGTATAATTTCTATCAGAAACAATTTTAGGCCCTTTTTAGACCTATACATACCTCATGTAAGACCGTATGTTCTGTGAACCGTACATGATACAGACAACATCTTGGTGTCTTTATACTCCTTATAGTGTTCTCTCAAATTTGGAGTATGTCTAGATTCTGAAATACAATTAATTTATTCAACCCCAAAAATATATATTTTTTTACCTTTATTTAACTAGGTAAGTCAGTTAAGAACAAATGCGTATTTACAATGACGGCCTACCGGGGAACAGTGGGAACTGCCTTGTTCAGAGGCAGAATGACAGATTTTTACCTTGTCAGCTCAGGGATTCGATCCAGCAACCTTTCGGTTACTGGCCCAATGCTCTAACCAGTAGGCTACATGCCACCCCTATTTAAAGAAAAGTCTGGGAAAGTGTTTATAGTTAAACTTTCTGTACATTTTTCTTCAGAATTGTTGCTTAAAGCTGCACGCATAGGGGAGTTTTGAGACAGACAGAGCTAACAACGGGTCGCTGCCACCGGGTCGTCACTAGTTACCACAGCCACAAAGTCATAAACCCACCTATTTCTACCATTTCTCTTCTTACAATCTGATTTGAAACCTAACCCTAACCTTAACCACACTGCTAATCTTATGCCTAACCGTTAAATTAAGACCAAAAAGCAAAAAGTTGTTTCATGATTTTTTACGATATAGCCAATTTTGACTTTCTGGCTGTGGTGAAGAAAGAAAAGAAGATGCGATTAACTGTGTCAAACAACATTTTACTGCATTAAAAATGTAATACTTTGACAGTCCTAGTTTGAAGAGTATATTGTTTTCAACAACAACAAAAAAAAGTAGTAAAATCAAAAAGGATACTTTTGAGATATTCATATTAGTTGTAAATGAGAACTTGTTCTCAACTAGCCTACCTGGTTAAATAAAGGTTAAATGTAAAAAATAAATAACAGCAAAAACATAATTTTGTACTGAAGTAGCTAGTTACGCTAATGTTAGCGAGCTAGCTAAGCAAAATCATGTTTACAAATCCATGACTGAGTGCCTCTTGATATAACTCAAACTTCCCTCAATGATTTTATTCAGAACAGGACATCCTTTCCATTTAGCTAGTGTTTTCTTTCTAGTTCTCAGGTCAAAAGATTTTTATCCAAATTCTTGTTGTAGCAGCTTGTGACTAGTTCATGTTGAAGTAGCCTAGCTAGGCTAGATTTAACAGCTGTATTAGCCTACATGAACTCAGACCTGGCTGACCTATTGTTATTGTCTTCTGTGGAATTCATAACATTGTTGGATAGGTTTAAAGTGGAAATTACAGCATTTTACCAACCTGAAATCGTATTAAAATCTGTTCAAATACACCCCCAGGAAGAATATGACACTTTCTTAAACATTTTCTGACAAGCGATCACTTAGATCATTTTCACGTTTTCATAAATTTGTAGAATGTTTGGGAATTACATATAATAAAGCATTTGTGAAAATTCTATATCAATATGGAGTGGGAACACGGCCGTGCGTTTGGACAAGTAATAGACACTGCAGTAAATAAAACGTAATAAAAACATATATCTTGTCCAGGACCGGAGTCTACGCAGACCGGTGCACCATGGTCGATCAGAGCTACAGTAGGCCTTTATGCAAACAAGCCATTGCCACACAGGCTTGCCATTATTCACTTTCAAATCAAATTTATTGGTCACAAACACATATTTAGCAGATGTTATTGCGGGTGTAGCGAAGTGCTTGAGTTCCTAGCTCCAACGGTGCAGTAGTATCTAACAATTCACAACAATACACACAAATCTAAAAGTAAAATAATATTAAGACGAGCAATGTCGGAGTGGCATTGACTAAAATACAGTATAATAGAATACAGTATATACATATGAAATGAGTAAAGCTGTATGTAAACATTATTAAAGTGACTAATGTTCCATTATTAAAGTGACCAGTGATTCCATGTCTATGCATATAGGGCAGCAGCCTCTAAGGTGCAGGGTTGAGTAACCAGGTGGTAGCCGGCTAGTGATGGCTATTTAACTGTCTGATGGCCTTGAGATATAAGCTGTTTTTCAGTCTCTCAGTCCCAGCTTTGATGCACCTGTACTGACATCGCTTTCTGGATGGTAGCGGGGTGAACAGGCCATGGCTCGGGTGGTTGGTGTCTTTGATCTTTTGGGCCTTCCTGGGACATTGGGTGCTGTAGGTGTTTTGAAAGGCAGGTAGTTTGCCCCCGGTGATGCGTTGAGTAGACCGCACCACCATCTGGAGAGCCCTGCGGTTGCGGGCGGTGCAGTTGCCGTACCAGACGGTGATACAGCCCAACAGGATGCTCTCAATTGTGCATCTGTAAAAGTTTGTGAGGGTCTTAGGGGCCAAGCCAAATTTCTTCAGCCTCCTATGTGTTTACGGGAAGTTGCAACAGCGCGACTTTAGGTCATTAGGACGCATTCGCCAAAAGCCACAAAATACACCTGAAAGGATTTTTGCAAATGTGTAAATACCACGGGAGTCCTCTTACATTTGGGAACTATTGATCAAACAACCATGAAAAGGTAGGCTCTGTCTCCCTCAGTTATGCACATCAACAACAACAAGAACAATTAATGCTAGCCAGCACAAGATGAGCTAAAATATACTGAAGGAACACTAGATAAACCCTCTAAAACATTTTCAGCTTGTAGTTGGCCGTCAAAATTGCACTGATAAACGATGGGAAATTGTAGCTTGCTAGCTAGCTGCTTCCAGACACAAATGAGAGAACACCTCACTCTGACCATTTTACTTGCCCTAGCAGAGCCGGTTAGCTAGGCTGTTAACATATTATCTAGAGCATTCGTGACTAACTATTGTTTTGCCTACATTTACTGTCTTGCATAAATTCATCAGTTATTCTGCGCTTTGGCACACTCGGACGAGAGTGCTCTGAAATCGGAGTAGATAGCCAGAGGGAATATGCGAATGCAAGAGATATGCTAACTGAATAACAGTCGTTCAAGTTCTTGCTAGCAAACCAAATGACATCTGCATCTCTAGCTGTGTATAGCCACCGAAAAACAATATGAGGGGAAAAAGTCAGTCACTCAACCACTCCTCCAATGACATGACATGACATCCTCCTAGCGGCTAGTTAGCTATCTAGCTAACGTTAGGCCCCGTGTTTTTTTCTGGCTGGTCCACTCAAGGACATTCAACAACTTGTCCCGAAGCCACTACTGCGTTGTCTTGGCTGTATGCTTAGGGTCGTTGTCCTGTTGAAAGGTAAACCTTTGCCCCAGTCTGAGGACCTGAGCACTCTGGAGCAAGTTTTCATCAAGGATCTCTCAGTACTTTGCTCCGTTCATCTTTCCCTTGATCCTGACTAGTTTCCCTGCCGCTGAAAAACATCCCCTTAGCATGATGCTGCCACCACCATGCTTCACTGTAGGGATGGTGCCAGGTTTCCTACAGACGTGACTCTTGGCATTCAGGACAAAGCATTCAATCTTGGTTTCATCAGACCAGAGAATATTTGTTTCTCATGATTTGAGAGTCTTTAAGTGCCTTTTTGCATACTCCAAGTAGGCTGTCATGTGCCTTTTACTGAGGAGTGGCTTCCGTCTGGCCACTCTCCCATAAAGACCTGATTGGTGGAGATGGTTGTTCTTCTGGAAGGTTTTCTCATCTCCACAGAGGAACTCTGGAGCTCTGTCAGTGTGACCATCGGGTTCTTGGTCACCTCCCTGACCAAGGCCCTTCTCCCCCGATTGCTCAGTTTGTCCAGGGGGGCCAGCTCTAGGAAGAGTCTTGGTGGTTCCAAACTTCTTCCATTTAAGAATGATGGAGGCCTGATGGAGACCTTAAAGGTTCTGAATACTTATGTAAATAAGGTATTTCTGTTTTTTATTATTAATACATGTGAAAAAAAATCTAAAACCTGTTTTCGCTTTGTCATTATGGGTTATTGTGTGTAGATTGATGAGGAAAATGTTTTATTTCATCAATTTTAGAATAAGGCTGTAACGTAACAAAATGTGGAAAATTGTCAAGGGGTCTGAATTCTTTCCGAATGCACTGTTGATACGCTAGCCTATTAGCCACATTATGACTTACTTGTGATCATTGCCCTTGCTAGTTTGATTGTGTTGACATTCCCAGCCTTAGTTACGTTCATCCGTTATTGTCCAACATATTGAGTCATTGAAACTGAAACAGTGCATCCCGAATGGAGGCAGCAAACAGTGTACCTGGCCAGCTGTGATTTACAACCTGATAGCAATATTTTTTGGACTACCAAGAAATGTATTGGTGAATAATATTAATCATGCATTGAACTGTATCCATCTATTCTGCCAACAATGCCTTTGTACCTCATTAGAATGTTGAGTCAAATAAAACCTATTTTTAAAACGTCTTATAAAGTTGGTTTTGTAGCATAAACTGGGAATTTGATCTTTGTGACTGATATTATGATTGTCTGTTTCATATCTGAAAAGTAGTTAAAACACTGTCAGTTCCACTTTAAGTGCTCTTTGTTCTTTGTATCCATAGAGACAGTTCTCTTTTCCTTTACTCAACCCTCCAATCAGAAATTGTGAGAACACTAATTTAGAATGCCTGGCTGAATTAAGCTTTAACAGTGTGCGTGTGTGTGCACGTGTGTGTGTGTGCCTGCGAGCAAGTGATACACTTCAAGAACATTGATAAGAGAGGGTTGGTCTGCCTAAACATTGGGATCATTTTGTTTCTGATTCAGATTATTTTGTGTTTCCGTGCCTTACAATCAAAGCATACTATGCCTGTAACTCAATGCTCAATATTTCTTTTATTATATTTATTTTTTCTCCCAAATTGGTAGTTACAGTCTTGTCCCATCGCTGCAACTCCCGTATGAACTCGGGAGAGGCGAAGGTCGAGAGCCGCGTGTCCTCCGAAACACGACCCCGCCAAGCCACACTGCTTCCTGACACAATGCTTGCTTAACCCGGAAGCCAGCCGCACCAATGTGTTGGAGGAAACACCATACACCTGGCGACCGTGTCAGCGTGCATGCGCCCGGCGCGAACCAGGATCACTAGTGACGCAGCCACATGTTGCGATGCAGTGCCTTAGACCGCTGCGCCACTCGGGAGGCCCAATGCACTGCTTTTTAAATGAAATCTTTCTTTAGGGCCAGATTTGAGAAAATTAAAACATTTATTTAATCATGATTAACTACAGAAATTCATGCGATTAATCGCAATGAATTATTTTAATCCTTTGACAGCCCTACTTCAAACACACCACATTTCCAGAGTAGTCTCTCTGGTACTTTTAATGATGTGACCCATATTATGCATAGAAATTGACATTACAGATGAAAAAGAGTGACCCAGCTAGGGGGGAATAAGGAGATGTACATGGGGATGGTTGTGTAATAGACATGAAAGGAATAATGAATATACACATGGAATGGAATGAATAAAGCAAAATGTATATGCATATCAAATGGTCTACAACAGTGAATAGAAATGGAACAGAACTGCAATAGCACAATAGTTAAGGACTGTATCTAATAACTAGGTATTAGGGTAAGCGTACCTATTATGCACATGTACCAACTAAGCCCACTTCCATTTTTGGATTTAGAAAAATTACATTTTCTGCTGTTTAATGTTCAACTAATTTATCGCTTAAATGTTTTTGTATTTTACACTCTTTTTCTCCACAATTTCGATCTAGACTTATCGCTGCAATTCCCCAACAGGCTCGGGAGAGACGACGGTCGAGTCATGCGTCTTCCGAAACAAGACCCTCCAAAGTGTGCTTCTTAACACCCGCCCGCTTAAACCGGAAGCCAGCCGCACCAATGTGTCGGATGAAAAATCGTTCAACTGACGACCAGAGTCAGCCTGCAGGCGCCCGGCCTGCCACAAGGAGTTGCTAGAACGTGATGAGCCAAGTAAAGCCCCTACGGCCAAACCCTCCCCTAACCCGGACGACGCTGGGCAAATTGTGCGCCGCCCTATGAGACTCCTGGTCACGGCCGGTTGTGACACAGCCTGGGATCAAACCCGGGTCTGTAGTGAAGCCTCAAGCACTGCGATACAGTGCCTTAGACCACTGCGCCACTTGGGAGGCCGGATTTTGCTATTTTAGCCACACCCATTGCTGACAGGTGTATAAAAATCGAGCACACAGCCATGCAATCTCCATAGATGAACATTGGCAATTGAATGGCCTTACTGAAGAGCTCAGTGACATTCAACGTGGCACCCTCATAGGATGTCACCTTTCCAACAAGTCAGTTTGTCAAATTTCTGCCCGACTAGAGCTGCTCTGGTCAACTGTAAGTGCAGCTATTGTGAAGTGGAAATGTCTAGGAGCAACAAGGGCTCACCCGCGAAGTGGTAGGCCACACAAGCTCATGGAACGGGACTGCGTAGCGCAGATCGACTGTCCTCGGTTGCAACACTCACTACCGAGTTCCAAACTGCCTTGGAAGCAACGTCAGCACAAGGACTGTTCGTCGGGAGCTTCATGAAATGGGTTTCCATGGCCAAACAGCCGCACACACAAGCCTAAGATCACCATTCGCAAAACCAAGCGTCGGCTGGAGTGGTGTAAAGCTCGCCGCTATTTGACTCTGGAGCAGTGGAAATGCATTCTCTGGAGTGATGAATCTCGCTTCCTCATCTGGCAGTCCGACGGACGAATCTGGGTTTGGCAGATGCCAGGAGAACGCTACCTGCCCCAATGCTTAGTGCCAACTGTACAGTTTGGTGGAGGGGGAATAATGGTCTGGGGCTGTTTTTCATGTTTTTGGCTAAGCCCCTTAGTTCCAGTTAAGGGAAATCTTAATGATACAGCATACAATGACATTCTAGATGATTCTGTGCTTCCAACTTTGTGGCAACAGTTTGGGAAAGACCCTTTCCTGTTTCAGCATGACAAGGCCCCTGTGCACAATGCAAGGTCCATACAGAAATGGTTTGTTGAGATCGGTGTGGAAGAACTTGACTGGCCTGCACAGAGCCCTGATCTCAACCCCATCAAACACTTTTGAGATGAATTGGAACGCCGACTACGAGCCAGGCCTAATCACCCAACGTCAGTGCCCAACCTCACTAATGCTCTTGTGGCTGAATAGATGCAAATCCCCCCAGCAATGTTCCAACATCTAGTGGAAAACCTTCCCAGAAGAGTGGAGGCTATTATAACAGCAAAGGGGGGGACCAACTACATATTAATGCCCATGATTTTGGAATGAGATGTTACACATAGAAATTACGCTAGAGATAATAAATAACAGCCAATACTAATAACAATTTCAGCATATAACATAGCAATAGCTACATAGAGATATACAAAGGCAAGCTAAACAACAACAACTTACTTTGTAGTCCGGCTTCCCATGCACATATGTCCACCCACACTCATGGAACGGAATTAAACCGTTCAGGCCCAGGCAATACTTATACGCTTGAGAGAGCATGCAACGGACCTGACTGGCCAGTGCTGGGCTAGCTAAGAGCATCTGATCAATGACAGGATACGTGATCAGTGGTCAGAGTGGGCAGAGTGTGGGGTGCATGGGGACAGTCTGATTGGCTGAATCCACAAGCTAGAGGTGATCGCGATCTCACGTGAAGGGGAGATGTTAACAAATAACACAAACAATGGAAAATAGTCCTACAGCGCCATCTAAATCACTGTCAAATATATTGAAAAAAATATATATATATTGTATTTTCAGCTGTTTGAAGCTGGTGTACAAAACCAAAAGTAAAAGACACAAAAACTAAACTTAAGAATGGGGAAGTATAGAAATAGCGCACATAGAACAGATCTTCCGCTTCTTAGACCGTGTCTAGACTTGATAGTTCTTGCAGATTTTGTATTATGATAATGGAGTTCTGATCATGGAATTCCGAACAAGTCACGCGTCTACATTTACATTTAAATGTGTCCACCATGTCCACATTGAGTCGCTATATTCAAATGCCAGTATGCATTCTACAAACTGGGGAATAGGCTAAATATGATAATAACACAGCAACAACTAATGGCAGTAGCTAACTACTGTAGCTAAGTAGCCAGCTATCCGCTGTAACTAGCCAGCAAGCAAAGCTAAAGGGGGCATAACTCTAGCCAAACAAAAAATGATTGCTCTAAATATTAGCTGGCCGGCTAGCACTTATGAAGCCAGCTAACACCACAAACTAGGAGCGTATTTTCTCCAATGTTATAATGAAAAGGTCCCTCTCGGTCCCAGAACACACGTTTTCTGAAGACTTGTGGGAGGAGTGCCGATGACGTCGCCCACTGTATGCGATTTCGGTAGCCTGAATGCGTCCAGACTGAGGAGAAATCCGCACACAATGCATCCCTGACCACCTGAAGTGGTCAACCAGATCTGAACACAATCAGACCACAAAGCGACTTCTGTGCATCTAGAACCATCTTTTCATTGCGAGCTTCGTATTCTGATATCAGAAGTCGCATGTAAGTGTCAAGTGTAGACACAACCGTAGACTCGCTTTCAATTTGAATGACAGAACTATAACTCAGATTTCTATGTGATTTTGGTCAGGTCGCCCAAAAAGTTACATAATGCAGCTTTAAATCTATTCCAAATAATTTGGTGATATTCCAGATATTCCATGTATTAAAACTCAATGTGTGACTGTTCGTTTGTGGTATTCCTGTTACTACAATGTTCAAATATTGAACTTTCAACAACCGTGATTTGTCAATAGCCTGATTGTAAAGGGCCAAGTGCAGTCCATTTGAAGGACTACTAGGCTTTCTAGAATCACTTCTCTATTGGTCTTCAATGATTGTGTTGGTGTTGGGGGTAGAGTATCATTCGTTAGCAGCTTGTGCCTGTCTTGACTTGCAGTAAACATTGAACTTCCTGACCAATAAGCTGCCATGGCCAACTGTTTATAGGTGCAGACCCCTAACTGAAACCATGTGTGTCTTTAGCTGGGCAAATATGTTGCTTGCTGGGAAAGGCCTGCTGATTAGCCATTCTTTGGTCAGTGGGGTGAGGGTATTTCTTCAATGACTCTGTGTCACACAGGAGGTTGGTGGCACCTTAATTGTGGCGGACGGGCTCGTGGGAATGGCTGGCGCTCCATGTGTTCGAGCCGTCCTCACAAGCTGCTGAGTGTGAATGAAGGGAGAGTAAACATTTAGGCTATAGAGTGTTGAGTTAGTGAATTAGAATGAAGTTACTTGTTTGATATTGTTTGCAAGCTTGCAGTCAAAGTATTGTCTCCCTGCATAGTTGTGGTTTACAAATGTGCTGTTTACAAACACACAAATTGGACAAGGTAAATAATCTTGCAGCAAGAGGAAATGTGAATTATTGTGTCGATTATAATGAATGGACATTTATGATACATACAAATCAAGTCTGACATTTTCTATGTGGAAATTACAAACGTTAGAATCCCTTTTAAACCTCAAATACACTACACGTTTACATTTCCTGCTATGCAGGACATTTCCTGCAACATCAGGGTGATCAAATTAAGATCCTACATCTGTAGGTAGATGTTATGGAACCAAAGTGTGCTTTTTTATTTCATGCACTAATAGTCAGTTCCGATTATTGCCAAGACATGAATGCTCTCTCCTGAAAAACCTGTTTTGAGGTTAGTCATTTGCACAGCAACCTCTTACTAGTCAGTGAGAGACAATGTTTTTCACTAGGTAGGGGGAAGGATAACTGTATGAGTGTGTTGGCTTGAGTCGTGTTGTCATGAATTTAGACTTTGATACCGATAGCAGGTTTAATATCACAATACTCGATACCATCAAGTTACTCGATACCAAAATGATACTGCAGCAAAAAAAGAAGGCATTTTAGCCAAAGTCGCAGAATGGCACTTGATCCAGACATTTTGAGATTTTGAGCTCATTACATTTTAGATGTTTTTATGCGTGCATTAATGAATCAATATTTATATTTTTGAAATATTTGAAATATTTAAAAAATAAAACTTTTGTGAACTAACACTCGCACTTGACCATTGAGATATTGAGCTTGTTTTGGCTGATTTCATGGTGCTACGTATGAAAAGCAATCTGTTTCCCGTCCATTTGGGACTTATTTTATTGTATTGATCAACAACATTTGCACAGAAGAAGCAATCTCTTATTTTATAGAAGTATGCGCTGTCTCTTTAAGACCCATGACATCATTCACACACAGACAGTTCAAGGCTCGAGCAAAGATGATCTTTCACTGCGGTCCAAACGTGAAGTAGACAGCCCTCGGCCCTAAACCCTCAGCCCATGAATGACGTTTTACATCGTCACATCCAAGTGAACCAAACGAGGGAGAGTGATGATCGGAGAGGCAACGTCCTTGATGGAAATCTTGAAGTTGAGCCTAAAAACAATCAACTTGAAGCTGTTGATGTAACATACCTAGCATAGCTAGCACTCCTGTCAGGTAGCTAGCTACAGTTACCCATAGCCGGCTAGCTAGTTTTATAGTTTGGTCATTTATTCCAATAAAATTTCAGAATTGCCAAAAATATGTTTATGACGCTAGCTAGCGAGCTATGTTTTATAGGATCCTCACTATGAGTCTGCCATTTTGAGCGTTTTATTCACATTTGCCACAGCTAAATCAATGTCATCTATGTATATATTTTTAGCTAGCCACCTAGCAAGCTAGCGTGGTCATTTTGTCTCAAATGCCCCAAAATACTGCAAGTTGATTAAATTTGACATTTGACTACAGTTTGCATTGAATTATGGGTAATATCAACCCTGCAAGTTATCAAAGTTGTTCACTCGCTACTTTAAGCTAAATCATGGGCCGAGGGGGCTACTTTTGTTAATTGGACCGCCACTTAAGATTGCAATCTCACTGCATCCGGTTTCAACAGGGATTCCCCCGAGGGAAAGTGGCTAGCGCGAGGGCCGAGGAGGTAAAAATAAACACGATTGGACCGCAGCCCTTGACTGGGAGAGACATGAGGCGGGGGACACGAAGTGAATTCGTTTTCGGTGACAATCAGCTTTGATATCAGCCATATTTTACATTATGGTTTGCATATTATCATAAATAAGGTACTAGGGTAATCAATTGATGTTAGCTTTAGCTGTAAACTAGCATGGTAAGCTAGCCTACAAAGCTGGAAGCTACTGGTATCTCTTGCATTGTAAAGTGTTCTAGCCTGTAATGGACATTGTTTTGCGAACGGTAATTAACAGTTTCAACATTTCTACATGCTGTGTTGCATTATTCAAGTGTGTTAAAGGGATACTTCAGGATTTTGGCAATGAAGCCCTTTATCTTCTTCCCCGGAGTCAGATGAACTCGTCCATACCTTTTTTATGTCTCTGTGCGCAGTTTGAAAGAAGTTGCTAACTAGCTTTAGTGCAATTGTTAACTAGCGTTAGCACAATGACTGTAAGTCTATTGTAACTGCTAGCATGCTGGTAGATACCATTAACTTCCAGATACTACCTCTTAATCGCCTTCATACTGAATGCAGAGACATAAAAATGGTATCCATGAGTTCATCTGACTCTGGGCAAGTAGACTCGATTAAGGGCTTCATTGCCAAAATCCTGAAGTATCCCTTTAACTTCTGTGCAGCATAAGTGGTGATTCAGCCCAGACTCCGAGTGAGTGCAGTGGTTCCTCAGGACAGGCTAGAGCTAGCAATGAGTAAGTGGAGTAGTCACGGAGCAGGCACTCTTGTGCTATAAGGGGACATCGGCTGCGTTGATAGAAAGACTTGGTTCCTCTCACAATCAGTAGACGAGGTGAGACATTATTGACAGAAGTGCCGATAGTAACAAAAATTCTAGTACCAAACAGTTTTTCATGCTCTAGAATCAAAAAAGTACCGATGTTTCAGGATACCATGCAACACTAGGCTTGAGTACAAGTGCTTGTTGTTTGGGTCAACAGTACAGAGGCAATTTAACCTAGGAAGTCATGTTGGCTTACCTTCCTTTCTGTCAGTCACCGCATTTTGTTAATTTTAGCACCAGAGCATGTTCATAGTTCGCTCAGTAATAGCTACACCGTAAAGTAGATGAAAGTAGGTGAAATATTACATCACAAATACCCTACCAGGTGGACACTACATTTTTATTGATTGGTTTGATATAGTTTGTTATAGTCATGTGGCCTTATCTCTATGAGAGTAGTAAGTAGACTATAAGGATGCATTACATTTTGCCCAGTGCAGCAGGTCTGCCTCAGGAAGAGAAAGAGCATCTGGATTTTACCCTCCCCCACCTTGGCCTGTGTGTGGCTGCCTGGCTGTCAGGAAGAGACTCAGTTGAACCCCGCCCCCCTTGGTAAAGCAGCTCTCCTATAACTCCTTAGTTTTCAATGCAATCCTTCATTTCACATGGTGGACTTTCCAGTTTAGGGGTTAAATTGCATGCATCGACTGAGTTTGACGCTGCAAATGATATGTTGAATCCACCACCATTAGAGCTTAGTTGTAAGAGACACTTTGCATTACTGAATTATTATATGTTGATAAGGTTATTTTGCAGGGTACACTGTATGTAATCTCTCAGTTCCAAAGATTCCAACCACTTGAGGTGGATTGTGGTTAGAGTTTTTTTTTTTTACTAACAAAACAAAGTTAAACACAAAATTGTAACCTGACATTAACCAGTAGAACCACCACACTTTTAAAAATGCTACTTGTTAAGAGAAGGACTATAACCAGGTTTCCATCCAACCTTTTTATGCAAGTAAAGTACATGTCGGATAAGAAATGTTATGACAGGCCTAATGGAGCAGCAAATTTGTCGGTAAACTTTCCAAATGTCGACGAAACCAAAAAACGCTGGACAAGGTGGGATCTTTTTGTGTCTGTAAAATGAATTATGCGAGAAATGGCGGTGGAAACGCTTTTATGTGCAAATATTTATATAATAAGTGAACTTGATATATTGTGTTGTCCTCCCACTATGACTCGGGAAAGCATGCAGTTTCTTAGGCTACAGGTGAAATAAGGTATGATGAACTTCACAGGGTGGTGAAAGTGCACTCTTTTTAGCTTGATGCTCCTTTCCAATAAATATCGAGGGTCTTTTTATGTGGTGACATGATGATCGATGATTGGGTGCAGTTTGACAAGTAAAAATAATCTCGCTCTTTTGTCCATAATAATTTCATCATCAGCTATACTCGCGTCAAGCTTTTGGCTAGAGCGTACGTGCCAATATCAGAGTGGGCACATTCGCTATATAACGCAACATTTCTTGTGACTAAACCATCAGTAGAGTTGAAAATGCAATGGAAATCCAATTAACTTTTTGTTCGGTACATGGGAATTGAATGGCAAAATTGTATTTGTATTTCCATCACGCACAGCCTTTTATCCACATCAAGTCAATTTGATGGAAACACATCTCTGGTGGGAAAATGCACATATTTCATTTTATGCAGATTTGAGAATATTCTCATGAAAATCTGTAGCCAATTTGATGGAAATCTAGCTATTGCTAAAGAGTGAAACCATAACAAATGGGGTTAATTAACTAAGTCATGGAATTGGGGAGTAGGGTCTTTCTATAAACTAGGGTAACAGTGAGGATTTCCTACACTGGACAACTTGTTACAGCTGTTGATGTCATTGATAATAATCAGCTATTTTTTTTCATGTCATTACATTCAGATATAAGGGGGAAACATAGCTATATTCAATCAAATTCACAAGTTGATTTCAAACTTATTTATTTTTTACTTTTACCCCTTTTTCTTCACAATTTTGTGGTATCCAAATGGGTAGTTGCAGTCTTGTCTCATCGTTGTAACTCCCGTACGGTCTCGGGAGAGGCGAAGGTCGAGAGCCGTGCGTCCTCCGAAACACAACCCAACCAAGCTTCTTGACACAATGCCCACTTCACCCGGAAGCCAGCCACATCAATGTGTCAGAGGAAACACCGTACACAAGAACATCCCTGCCGGCCAAACCCTCCCCTAAACCGGACAGCACTGGGCCAATTGTGCTCCGCCCCATGGGTCTCCCGGTCGTGGCCGGCTGCGACAGAGCCTGGACTCGAACCCAGAATCTAGTGTCACAGCTAGCACTGTGATGCAGTACCTTAGACCACTGCGCCACTCGGGAGGCTAAAACCTATTTTTAGCCCTTATGTTTAACCCTCTCCTTATGTTATGAGGTGAAAACAGTTTTTATGGGCACACAAATCCAAAATGAATGAATGCGATTGCAAAATCAAATGCTTCTAACCGAAAGAGTCACCTTACATTGATACTTAAAACCTAAATTGATACTGTCATTAACGTGGTTCTTCAATAGTTATGAATAATAGTTGTTGGGATGCGCATTTGGTGTCCAGCTGATTAGTTACGCCGTGCTATTTTCACAAGATCATCTGATCCAAGAAGGAATTTTCAGAATAATGGTCAAGTGATGAACAGCTGTTGTGATGGCGCATGCGATGCAACAACAGCCCAAGTGCTGGAAAAAAGGTGTTCGCAAGGAATGTGCAGAATATTTTGGTGTCTCATTTGATACGTTCAACATGCTGTGTGTGCATTCAAAGGTATTATTATAGCCTAGCTACCTTTTTAGTGTCTGTTGCTTCAGGAACTTGGAGAAGTATATCCTATAGTGAGACTCTGTGCACTCTGTCCCCCCCTCTTCCCTTGACCTTGGGTAGTATTTTCCACTACTTAAATCAGTCTGTATTCTCCACCTCAAATCACTACTGTGTGTTTTCCCCTAAAATCAGTGTCATTACTCAATTCAAAGCATTTTCTCTTTTTCGAATTAGCCCACTATGACCTCATTTCAAATCAGCACACCTTCCCTTCAGTTTGTATTCGTTCAGCTGAGCCCCAAAATAGCCCTCCTCAGCAACACCAGCAGTATATCAGCATAGAAAACAGCATAATAATTAGAGAGCATGCTTTTCCTGCTAATGGAGTGGTTTTCAAGCATCCCTTCCCTTGCTGCAGCTTCGTCCCAAATGGCACCCTATTCCCTACATAGTGCACTACTTTTGACCAGAGCCCTATGGGCCCTATATAGGTTATAGGGTGCAATTTTAAACAGGGATATTTGGAAAGACAACTCTCGAGTCACGTTTATTTAGCATTGTTAGAGAAAGGCTATATTGTGCACTTAAATAATGATTGTCCTGTTTCCATTTATGAGCAAGCAGTACAGTAGGTCAATGGACTAGGAACATTAGTCATGTGGGTCTAGGAGAAAAGTGAAGACAGTTGTGCCTGGATCCACATTGGATCCAATATCACTAACGAATTGATGTTGACGTCATCTGTTGTTGCCTGATCGATTTACAGCATGGTCTCGTGAGAAGTACTGTGCACAATTGGGTTGGATAGATTTAACTCTATTCCTATGAATTATTCTGGATATAGTGACAACAAATTACATAGTTTAGTGGGCTTCTTCACAACATGATCTGGTAATGAAATAACATGACAAATACATTTCGGTTTCCATGTTACACCTGCAATTTTAAACAATAAAAGGGGTTTGAAGTAGCCTACTTGAACTTGAAATTTGTATTTGTATTTATTATGGATCTCCATTAGCTGCTGCCAAAGCAGTTCCCTACTCCAGCACTACCACATATCTACAGTACTAAATCCATGTGTATGTATAGTGCGTATGTTATTGTGTGTGTGTGTGCGTGTGTGTATGCATGTGTCTGTAACAATGTTTGTGTTGCTTCACAGTCCCCGCTGTTCCATAAGGTGTTTTTTAAAATCTGTTTTTACAATCTAATTTTACTGCTCCATGTAGTCATGGCTCTATGTAGTACTGTGTGCCTCCCATAGTCTGTTCTGGACTTGGGGACTGTGAAGAGACCTCTTGTCTTGTGGGGTATGCATGGGTGTCCGAGCTGTGTGCCAGTAGTTTAGACAGACAGCTCGATGCATTCAACATGTCAATACCTCTCATAAAAAAGTAGTGACGAAGTCAGTCTCTCCTCCACTTTCAGCCAGGAGAGATTGACATGCATGTTATTAATATTAGCTCTCTTTGTATATTCAAGGGCCAGCCGTGCTGCCCTGTTCTGAGCCAATTGCAATTTTCCTAAGTCCTTTTTTGTGGCACCTGACCACAGGACTGAACAGTAGTCAAGGTGCGACAAAACTAGGGCCTGTAGGCCCTGCCTTGTTGATAGTGTTGTTAAGAACGCAGAGCATCACTTTATTATAGACAGACTTCTCCCCATCTTAGCTACTACTGCATCAATATGTTTTGACCATGACAGTTTACAATCTAGGGTTACACCAAGCAGTTTAGTCATCTCAACTTGCTCAATTTCCACATGATTTATTACAAGATTTAGTTGAGGTTTAGGATTTAGTGAGTGTTTTGTTCCAAATACAATGCTTTTAGTTTTAGAAATATTTACGGTTAACTTATTCCTTGCCACCCACTCTGAAACTAACTACAGCTCTTTGTTGAGTATTCCAGTCATTTCAGTCGCTGTAGTAGCTGACGTATATAGTGTTGAGTCATCCGTATACATAGACACTCTGGCTTTACTCAAAGTCAGTGGCATGTCGTTAGTAAAAATTTAATAAAGCAAGGGGCCTAAACAGCTACCCTGGGGAATTCCTGATTCTAACTGGACTATATTTGAGAGGCTTCCATTAAAGAACATCCTCTGTGTTCTGTTAGACAAGTAACTCTTTATCCACATTATAGTAAAGCCATAACACATACGTTTTTCCAGCAGCAGACTATGATCGATAATGTCAAAAGCTGCACTGAAGTCTAACAAGACAGCCCCCACAATCATTTTATCATCAATTTCTCTCAGCCAATCATCAGTCATTAGTGTAAGTGCTGTGCTTGTTGAGTGTCCTTCCCTATAAGCATGCTGAAATTCTGTTGTCAATTTGTTTACTGTGAAATTGTGTTGTACCATTTTTCCCATAAGTTTTCTAAGGGTTGGTAACAGGCTGATTGGTCGACTTTACTGTAGCTTCCCTCCAGGCCTGAGGGCACACGATCTCTAGTAGGCATAAATTGAAGATGTGGCAATATCGTCTGCTATTATCCTGAGTAATTTTCTATCCAGATTGTCAGAACCCGGTGGCTTGTCATTGTTGATAGACAACAATACTTTTTTCACATCTTCCACGCTGCCTTGATGGAATTCAAAAGTACAATTCTTGTCTTTCATAATTTGGTCTGATATACTTGAATGTGTAGTGTCAGCGTTTGTTGCTGGCATGTCATCCCTAAGTTTGCTTATCTTGCCAATGAAAAAGTAATTAAAGTCGTTTGCAATATCAGTGGGCTTTGTGATGAATGAGCAGTCTGATTCAATGAATGAAGGAGCCGAGTTGGCTTTTTTCCCCAAAATGTAATTTAAGGTGCCCCAAAGATTTTTACTATCATTCTTTATATAAATGATCTTAGTTTCTTCTTCTTTTTATTTTGTTTAGTCATATGATTTCTTAATTTGCAGTACGTTTGCCAATCAGTTGGGCTGCCAGACTTAAGTGCCATACCTTTTGCCTCATCCCTCTCAACCATACAATTTTTAAATTACTCATCAATCCAAGGGGATGTAACAGTTTTTACAAGTCATTTTCTTAATGGGTGTGTGCTTATTAGTAACTGGAATAAGTCGTTTCTTAAATGCGTCAGGTGCAGCGTCTGGTTGCTCCTCATTACACACCACAGACCAGCAAATATTCTTTGCATCATCAACATATGAATCACTACAAAACTTATTGTATGACCTCTTATACACTATATTAGGCCCAGCCTTTGGAACTTTGGTTTTCCTAGATATGGCTATTATATTGTGATCACTACGTCCTATGGATTTGGATACTGCTTTAAAGCAAATATCTGCTGAATTAGTAAAGATGTGATCAATACATGTTGATGATTTAATTCCTGTGCTGTTTGTAACTACCCTGGTAGGTTTACTGACAACCTGATCCAGGTTGCAGGCACTGGTTACAGTTTGAAGTTTTTTCCTGAATGGGCAGCTTGATGATAGCCAGTCAATATTTAAATCACTCAGAAAATATACGTCTCTGTTGATATCACATACATTATCATGCATTTCACACATATTATCCAGATACTGACTGTTAGCACTTGGTGGTCTAAAGCAGCTTCCAACAAGAATGGGCTTTAGGTGAGGGAGATGAACCTGTAGGCATATTACTTCAGCAGTATTTAACATTAGATCATCTCTAAGCTTTACAGGAATGTGGTTCTGAATATAGACCGCAACACTGCCTCCGTTGGCATTTCTGTCTTTTCGGTAGATGTTATAACCATGTATTACTACCACTGTATCATCAAAGGTATTATCTAAGTGAGTTTCAGAGATAGTGAGAATATGAATGTCATCTGTTACAAGCAAGTTATTGACTTCATGGACCTTGTTTCTTAGGCTACATATGTTAATATGGGCTATTTTTAGCACTTTTCTGGGTTGCTTGATTGTTTTTAATGCTTTACTGGGAAGCTTATCAGAGCTAGACTTACTCATGTTATTTATATGGGAGCTGATAGTACAGGGTGAGCTGCATAAAGTGGTCTTCCTGCTATTGCACACAACCTCAGTGCTAACAGTGTAGCTCTGGTTTATAGGCTCATGATTACTGCTTACAATAGCTGTAGGATAAACAGATGTATTCAGTGCAATTAGGGGTACATAAATGAAATTACTTACATTGTGTTTGCCAATGACCCTAATATAATGTACATTTGATGCAGCATTATGACGACTCATTGTCAGTCATTGACCAGTCATTGTTTCAACGCAGCCTTGAAATGCTTGGATAGAGTCCAGTAGCCAGGATTATTTGGATGGACTCTGTCATTCCTGTAGAGTATCTTCTGTTTCCAGGTGTCAAAGTTATCAATAAAAGTGACTCCAGCAGAGCTAGTCTTTTAGCCAGATGTGTAATGCCAGCAGTCTGCTGAATCTTTCACACCCGCGGCCCAACGATGGTACTGGACCTGAAATTATTGGCTGTTTTTTGGAGTCTTTTAATGCTAAAATCAGTTCTTTAAAATCCATTTTCAAATGTTCCGAGCTAGCCCTCCTGATGTCGTTTGACTCCACATGGACTACGACAGTGTCAGCTCCCGGCATCTGTGGTAGAACAGTCGGAAGCAGCCTTATTATGTCCTGTACTCATGCTCCTGGGTAGTACAGGGGTTTTGCCTTGGGGAACGAGATGTTTCTCACCATAGAGCTGCCTATGATGACAGCTGGTGATGTTGAATGGGCCAGTCTCTCAGGCAGGAGCTCCGAGGATCTGAACCCGAGGTACGAGGAACCGAGGATGAAGACGCAGGTACCTCCGGATCCGATCTTGATTGGGAAGCCACCAAGGACGAAGGCGCCGGAACCTCTGGATCCAGGTACGAGGATCAACGGTGTTTCTGGTCTGTGTCAGTTCTCGGGCTCAACATCTCGATGGAGACACCCATTGCCAGATGATGCCTTCTTCGACTTCCACGGCGAGTGACGTACCTCCATGGCTGAGCAATGGCCAGTCGGCTGTAGAGAGCCGACACTACGGAGACCAGAGCGGCGTCCGGCTACTGGGGTGGAAGAAAAATAAAAAGTAGGTGGGTGTGTGTTCCCCAGTAGTTTATGTAGGTTTGCCACTTGCTTGCTAAGAGTAGCTACTTCGCTCCTATAGTCATCCACAAGCAAGCAGTTGCTACATTGAAAGTCAGAGCGGTCCACATTGTCCCAGAACAAAGCAAAGTAAACACAGCTCTTGCAACGCTGGAAACGTTCAATAGCGGCCTCCATTTGAGACTGCGGAGGCAGCTAGGCTAGCTGGGATTTCACGTCTCTCCCCCTGTATGGAAACTGGCAGGATCCCGGGACAGATAGCAGCGCTCACAGCAATTTAGCCCAACAGCCGCAGGATTCAAAATAAAATAAAAGTATATAAAAACACTGTCAGCTTTTAAACCGAGGTCTTTAGTTCAGGTTTCGGCGTTCGACAGCAACAAACATACGTTGCATTCTGATGACGTAGTGATTGGATTTGGAGCTCAGAAATTCAAGTACTGGAATAGGCCTACCTTGAAAATTAGACATTTCATCAATTTGGTGCTTGAAAAGTCCTTGTAATCAGTGTTGCCAATTTATAAATTCTCCTGCTTCCTTATAATTATGACACTTTGTATCCGTTTTTGTGAGAGATGCGGCCACTTTAGTTTGTTTGAAGGGCGTTGCGCTACTCTGTTGCGATAAAACCATGTGCGGTTATTATAAGGAAGACAACATCTATTGGCTTCAACTTGGCTTTCCATACAAATCCTTCAGTTAAAAAAGGAACCTGGTTTTTGGTCACTTTCTCATTATAAAAACAGCGATGGTGAGATTAAAGGGTGAGGTTAATGCTACCGCTATTCATGGCATTATTATGTATCCCTGTGTCGGCCACATGGGCTACATAAAATCCGTCATTAATGCATCCAATCTATTTAGTTAGGCAATGTCCACATCATTCTCACATATTTTACAATGTAATAACTATTTGAGTATCAATGCATTGTCAAGGCCTAAATAATGCGTTATTCCTAGTGGTAATGGGCTACTTTTAGATGTTTTAAATAGTTTTTGCATGCTTTTTGAGCGGAGGGCAGGGGCTTATATATTAGGCCTTATATGTACAATTATATTAATTATACAATGTATAACATTGAGGCCCTTGAAAATTACAATGAAGTGCTTGAAAAAGTCCCTGAAAATCCTTGAATTTGACTTGCCAATGTCTGTATGAACCCTGCTTAAGAAAGGATGTATAGTCCTCGGCTTTTATTCCTCTAAGTACATATGTGGAACTGCGTGTTTCAAACCATTTTGAAATATTTATCCCAATGTCACACATTAGCCCCATTATTTATAGAAAAACTCAGTAACAAAAGAGGTTGTGACTAAACAATCCTCATAGCGGCAGTGGAAATAGTTCATCACAACTGTGCCATTTAAAGCATGTAATCTAGTTGAACTCTCTGACTTAGCAAAATCAAAACATTTATAGAGCATAATTTTGTCTCCTTCATTTGCTTGAATTGGAGGAGAAGAAAGGCTTCTGTCATTATTAGTAATGGGCCAGCTCTGTTTTTGTGTGACTGGGCACATGGATGATGTCTCCAGGCTGTTCTACCAGAACACACTGAACAGGACCACAGGGCCTCTGTCTCTGGATTGTGTCCCAAATGGCTCTGGTCAAAAGTTGGGCTCTGGTCAAAAGTAGTGTACTATGTAGGGAACGTTTTCAGGAGCACAGTGTTCTGTCTCGCTCTCTTCTCAATTGTTGTCAGTTCTGGGATCTGTTTGATGTGAATATCACATCTTTATCTCTGTGCTCTGGTGCAGGAAACACACTGGTTCATTGCCTGTTGGTTTATTGTCCTGCCTCTGCATTCACATTCATTATTGAATTGGACCAATTAAATGTGTCATATTAGTTATAGCTTGAGTTGAGACTTAAGGTCTATTTCCCAACGATTTAGATGTGTTTATGTGAGTGAACTTGCTCCACCTCTCTGTGGATGTATTTGGTGCATAATGATGTGTGATGCTGGTTACTTCACAGTTGCCAGCTGTTTTGATGAGAGTGAGTGGGTATTGTCTTTTTGCTCATTCACAGGTAGGAAGTAGGCCTAACCTTGGGTCGTGATTTATTGCCTAGATCAGACAACCTCTCAAGCCAAGAAAATAAATAAACTTTTCTATGCCATGATCAGGTGGAAACTTCACAATTAACCATTGTTCTGCCCCCAATCATTGTAAATTGGGGGCAGAAAGCTATTGTAAATGCTGTGAGAGATTCGGTTCCACTTTTGTTGGTTCCGTTTTCATGCCTCTGAATGCTCAACATGCTGTGTGGAGACAAAGGTATTATTATAGCCTAGCTACCTTTTTAGTGTCTGTTGCTTCAGGAACTTGGAGAAGTATATCCTATAGTGAGACTCTGTGCACTCTGTCCCCCCCTCTTCCCTTTACCTTGGGTAGTATTTTCCACTACTTAAATCAGTCTGTATTCTCCACATCAAATCACTACAGTGTCTTTTCCTCTAAAATCAGTGTCATTACTCAAATCAAAGCATCTTCTCTTTTTCAAGTTACCCTACTATGACCTCAACTGAAATCAGTACACCCTCCCTTCAGTTTGTATTCGTTCACCTGAGCCTCTAATTGAACATGTCGTATTTAAACCAGAACTTACAGTGCATTCGGGAAAGTATTCAGACCCCTTCTCTTTTTCCACATTTTGTTACGTTACAGCCTTATTCTAAAATGGATCAAATCTTTTTTTACCCCATCAATCTACACACAATACCCCATAATGACAAAGCTAAAACAGGTTTTTAGAATTTTTTGCAAATGTATTCCAATTATTATTTTTTTTAATACCTTATTTACATAAGTATTCAGACCCTTTGTTATGAGACTCAAAATTGAGCTCAGGTGCATCATCCTTGAGATGTTTCTGAAACTTGATTGGAGTCCACCTGTGGTAAATTAAATTGATTGGACATGATTTGAAAAGGCACATACGTGTCTATACAATGTCCCACAGTTGACAGTGCATGTCAGAGCAAAAACCAAGCCAATAGCCCTCCTCAGCAACACCAGGAGTATATCAGCATAGAAAACAGCAGAATAATTAGAGAGCATGCTTTTCCTGCTAATGAAGTGGTTTTCAAGCATCCCATCCCTTGCTGCAGTTACGTCCCAAATGGCACCCTATTCCCTACATAGTGCACTACTTTTGACCAGAGTCCTATGGGCCCAATTTAGGGTATAGAGTGCAATTTGGGACTGAGCCGCATGGGGAAATCTGCTATGAAATAGGATAGTAGCACAACCATCAATTGAAGAAATATAGGAGAGCGCCTCAGCCTGTTATTTTTATGTAGAAGGTAAACTAATTAAAAACAGAGCAGCCTTGTGTGTTAAACAAGGATATTTGGAAAGACAGCACTGCAACTCTCAAGTCATGTTTATTTAGCATTGTTAGAGAAATGCTGTATTGTGCACTTAAGGAATGGTTTTCCTGTTTTCCATTTATTAGCAAGCAGTAGGTCAATGGACTTGGAACAGTAGTCCAGTGGGGTCTAGGAGAAAAGGGGGGGAGGGGGCTATGTTGTATGCTGTATCCAGTCATTCTGTTGCCATCTGCTATCTGAGGGTTTGAAGGACATGGTGCACACACAGGAAGACAGAGCAGCAGTGATCATAACATTGCACACCATGGGATTGAGGGGACTGCAGCCAGACACTGCGGCAGCATATGTGTATGTGACTTACAAACACTTCCTCATGTTAGGGACATTTCTGATAACCACCCCACCTCAATATTTATTCACACCGAATAAGACAGACACTCCTCATCTTCAATGCAGAAGGAATGCTAAAGGAATAATAGCATCATAGAAGATGCTAACTGGTAGCTTGCATTTCCTCGTGAACTGAAAGAGATGCGTCTGTCATTCATTTTGGTGCCAGTTTATCATAGTAGCATCAGTCTGTCTGTACAGTTAATTCCATTCCTCCCCCATGCAGCTCAAGGAGGCTGTGCACTACTCTCCCGAGTCTCCTCTCAGGTGTGTAATATTGGGGCCTGACAGCAGTCTGAGTGGGGTCTCTCATCCTGCACAAGTAGTGGTTGTGAGGTGGTGCCTGGATCTGTTGCCTCCCTCACTGTGTCTACTAGCTACTACTCTGTGACATGCTCTGCTGCACCCTCAGACAGCCCTGCTAAAATTAAAGCCCCAAAACGCCAGTCAAGACAACATGGCGGTGGCGGATTCAGAGGAAATGGGGCGTTGAGCTTGTATTTATTAAGAGGAGAGGAAACCAGCAAAGTCTTAAGGGGAAGTGAGCCAGATAGTGGCGACCAAGATAGATAGGCTGGTGCTGGTGGAGTTGTCTATCTATGTGATATGACAGTGAATGGTTTAGAGGAGTGTAGCAACCACCTGATAGCGGACACGGATGATGGCTTCGCTCTGCAGGCAGCTGACTGCACACGTTTCTGGGTGGGAACCGGCCTCTCCCCCCTTCTCCATGTACACACACAGACACACCTCCATGGTTTTTAATTATTGTCTGAACTGTCCGCATGCTGCGTAATTCAGTCTTGTTGACTGTGAGCATGAAGGAAATAAATACAATCAGTCAAATCATGTAGGTCTGCACCACTAGCACCCCCCCCCCCCCCCCCCCCGCAAGCAAGCTACTGGTTCTCAGACAACACATCAGCCCTGATTTACTAATATTTTCCTCCGTTAATTGGTGCTGGCGGCCGTCCAAATCCACAGAAGAATGCAAAACTGTGGAAACAACAAGTGGAAATGGAAAGACAATACATATTTGCTGCAGCAGTTATCTCCCCTAGGACTGCAAATTGCCACTGAAACGAGCTGCTGCAGTAATACATTACTAACTAAATGTTTTACCTACCCACATTACACTATTGAGTTTATAAGAAACAGTGTGTAAGAAACAAGTCTTTTTTGCTTAGTGCTACAATGCAAGAGTGACATTTCTGTATTCACGTAATGAGTCAAGCAGATTGTGTTGACCTGCTTGTTGCTTGTTTTGAGAGGTCTAGATATCACATGACAGTCAGTTGTCTTATCATTGCTCTGCTTATCCTGTGGGCAGATTTCTGTCCTGTGTCCCTGCAAACTTCCCCTGGCTGCAGACAGACAAGACCATTGCTGTTCCAGTTGTGTTATTCTTTGTTGTTTTTTACTGCCATGCAGAGAGGACGAAGACTGCTCTGTCCTTCATCATTGCTCCCACAGTCTGCTGATGGTCTTTCATCTCTTGTCTCCTCTCTTAGGTTTTGACTCACTAATGATGTGAAAGGGCTTTGATCTGATGTCCTGTAGCCCTATCAGCAGAGGCTCTCACCCTCCAACGCTCTCTCTCTCTTTCTCTCTCTCTCTCTCTCTCTCTCTCTCTCTCTCTCTCTCTCTCTCTCGCACTCTCTCTCCCTCTCGTAAAACATATTGTCAGGGTGTGGTGGACAGTGAAGTTCACACAGTTGAAATGCTTTTGTTTGTCGTGGTTGAGTATGGCTTTACCAAGGGCAACAAATCTCTCTCTCTGTAATTCTAGCAGCAGTAGTGGTCCATTAAATTACATTTGCCGATGTTTAGCAACACTTGCATCTCGAACGCAACCTCATGAGCCCCGGAGAAGAAAACAAGCCGTACTTCCCATTGAGCTTGGAGACAATCTTTTTTTCCAACGCACAGATTGCACAATAGTGCTGCAAACGTACACAAAACCTTCCCCCACGCCCTTGTTTTTTTTTCATAAAGATCAGAATTACTTTCATCAATGCTTAAGAAAAAAGTTTCCATAAGTGCCTAGCGAGTTAGTTTAGAGAGGAGCATGCTGAGTGCAGGCTTGTAAAGGTGTAAGTATGCCACAGTGCTGCTATTGAGTGAGAGTGGTTTTTTCAGTTTCTCCCAGCTGCCCTGAGCCTCCTTTGTTTGGGTCTTTTTTGTCCATTTCCTTGTTCCTTGTCGCTGATCCATGGAAACTTCTCTTGACTTTGAAACTAGTGACTAGAGAGGAGGGCAGCAGAGCTGGGGGCAGGGAGTACCTAATCCTACTCTAGGTAACTGGGTGCAACCTACCACCCCCTATACACCCCCCTACTACCTACCTAGGTGGCAGATAGCCTAGCGAGGTGGCAGGGGGCCTAGTGGTTAGAGCGTTGAGCCAGTAACCGAAAGGTTGCTAGTTAGAATCAAGATGTAGCCTAGGCGTATTTACAATACACGTGAACGCATAGTCAGTTGGAGTGGGTGCATTGAGTTACTGCGCTTGTTTTGGCTGCTTTCTGTTTCTTTTCCATTTGAGACTTATTTTATTGTACTGATCAACAACATTTGCAGAGGAGTAGAGTAGCTTATTTGATTAAAGTGCGCGCTGCCTTTCTATCCCGTAATGACGTCAATCACGAGGCAAGAGGGGTCGGCCTGTAGTAGCTCTATTCACAGACACAGTCAGTTCGCTGAGGCAATAGATCATCTTTGGGACAAACGTGAGAGAGACAGCAATTAAGTGAATAAATAAAGTTTTGGTGGCAATCAGCTTTGAAATCAGCATATTTTGCATTATGGTTATATTATCACGAACAAAGTACTAGGGTAGTGAATTGATGCTAGCTTCAGCTGTAAGCTAGCAAGAAAAGTTAGCCTACAAATAGGGTGTTAGGTTGATGTGACAAACAATGGACAGTATGCCAGAATTCTACTGAAAAACACATCAAACAAATCTGTTTTCACTAAATGTCAATAATGTGGTCGTCAAAATGCATAATAAATAATTTGAAAACATTAATTAGGCAGTTATCCATGTCTGTACATCCCAATACTGTACGTTATGATGTTTACGCCAAATGAGCCCGTGCTAAGAACATTTAAATCTGTGGGACAGCCCTGCGTGTGTTCAAATGTGCTCTTTGCGATGGGTATTCCTCAGCCTATTAGAGTAAGATCGATGTGACATTGTATTGCCAAGAAGTATGGGAAAGTCCTGAGGGTGTTTCACAGTCATCAGACGTCTTTTGACCGAAACATAAGGTAAAACGTTTTTCCTTCGCTGCTGTCATTCAGATGTTTTCAGGGACATGAAAAAAACATAGCAGGTTACAAAGTAAAGCTTCGTAGCTACGTTTTGATGTATGGGTTGTCATGGATTGGTCCAAATGCATGTGTCGCCACCCCCATTTCCATGACGAGGGCTAGCTTGGGAGTGCCTGACACCGTTCGCTGAGGCGGGCGAGAGGTTTTTATTTTTTTATTTAACCTTTATTTAACCAGGTAGGCTAGTTGAGAACAAGTTCTCATTTACAACTGCGACCTGGCCAAGATAAAGCAAAGCAGTGCGACACAAACAACAACACAGAGTTACACATGGAATAAACAAGCGTACAGTCAATAACCCAACAGAAAGAAAAAATAAAGTCTATATACAGTGTGTGCACATGGCGTGAGGAGGTAAGGCAATAATTAGGCCATAGTAGCGAATTAATTACAATTTAGCAAATTGACACTGAAATGATAGACGTGCAGATGATGATGTGCAAGTAGAAATACTGGTGTGCAAAAGAGCAGAAAATTAAATAAAAACAATATGGGGCTGAGGTAGGTAGATTGGATGGGCTATTTACAGATGGGCTATGTAAAGCTGCAGCGATCGGTTAGCTGCTCAGATAGCTGATGTTTAAAGTTAGTGAGGGAAATATAAGTCTCCAGCTTCAACAATTTTTGCAATTCGTTCCAGTCATTGGCAGCAGAGAACTGGAAGGAAAGGCGGCCAAAGGAGGTGTTGGCTTTGGGGATGACCAGTGAGATATACCTGCTGGAGCGTGTGATACGGGTGGGTGTTGTTATCGTGACCAGTGAGCTGAGATAAGGCGGAGCTTTACCTAGCAATGACTTATAGATGACCTGGAGCCAGTGTGTCTGGCGATGAATATGTAGCGAGGGCCAGCCGACGAGAGCATACAGGTCGCAGTGGTGGGTGGTATAAGGGGCTTTGGTGACAAAACGGATGGCACTGTGATAGACGGCATCCAGTTTGCTGAGTAGAGTGTTGGAGGCTATTTTGTAAATGACATTGCCGAAGTCGAGGATCGGTAGGATAGTCAGTTTTACGGGGGTATGTTTGGCAGGGTGAGTGAAAGGAGGCTTTGTTGGGAAATAGGAAGCCGATTCTAGATTTAATTTTGGATTGGAGATGCTCAATGTGAATCTGGAAGGAGAGTTTACAGTCTAACCAGACACCTAGGTATTTGTAGTTGTCCACATATTCTAAGTCAGAACCGTCCAGAGTAGTGATGTTGTACAGGCGGGCAGGTGCGGGCAGTGATTGGTTGAAGAGCATGCATTTAGTTTTACTTGCATTTAAGAGCAGTTGGAGGCCACGGAAGGAGAGTTGTATGGCATTGAAGCTCATCTGGAGGTTAGTTAACACAGTGTCCAAAGAAGGGCCAGAGGTATACAGAATGGTGTCGTCTGCGTAGAGGTGGATCAGGGAATCCCCCGCAGCAAGAGCGACATCGTTGATATATACAGAGAAAAGAGTCGGCCCGAGAATTGAACCCTGTGGCACCCCCATTGAGACTCCCAGAGGTCTGGACAACAGGCCCTCCGATTTGACACACTAAACTCTGTCTGAGAAGTAGTTGGTGAACCAGGCGAGGCAGTCATTTGAGAAACCAAGGCTGTTGAGTCTGTCGATAAGAATACGGTGATTGACAGAGTCGAAAGCCTTGACCAGGTCAATGAAGACGGTTGCACAGTACTGTCTTTTATCGATGGCGGTTATGATATTGTTTAGTTCCTTGAGCGTGGCTGAGGTGCACCCGTGACCAGCTCGGAAACCGGATTGCACAGCGGAGAAGGTACGGTGGGATTTGAAATGGTCAGTGATCTGTTTATTAACTTGGCTTTCGAAGACTTTAGAAAGGCAGGACAGGATGGATATAGGTCTGTAACAGTTTGGGTCTAGAGTGTCACCCCCTTTGAAGAGGGGGATGACCGCGACAGCTGTCCAATCTTTAGGGATCTCAGACGATACGAAAGAAAGGTTGAACAGACTGGTAATAGGGGTTGCAACAATGGCGGCGGATAATTTTAGAAAGAGAGGGTCCAGATTGTCTAGCCCAGCTTTTTGTGGGTCCAGGTTCTGCAGCTCTTTCAGAACATCTGCTATCTGGATTTGGGTGAAGGAGAAACTGGGGAGGCTTGGGCAAGTAGCTAGGGGGGTGCGGAGCTGTTGGCCGGGGTTGGGGTAGCCAGGAGGAAAGCATGGCCAGCCGTGGAGAAATGCTTATTGAAATTCACCATTATCATGGATTTATCGGTGGTGACAGTGTTACCTAGCCTCAGTGCAGTGGGCAGCTTGGTGGAGTTGCTCTTATTCTCCATGGACTTTACAGTGTCCCAAAACTTTTTGGAGTTAGAGCTACAGGATGCAAATTTCTGTTTGAAAAAGCTAGCCTTTGCTTTCCTGACTGACTGCATGTATTGGTTCCTGACTTATCTGAAAAGTTGCATATTGCGGGGACTATTCGATGCAGGTGTCATGTAAACAATGCTCACAGTGAAATAGCTCACAATTAGTGGTTATGATTGACTGTGAGCTTTTTCATGCTAACAAAACATGACGTAAATATCCTCACAGCGGGATCACGGGTCAATTGCTTGCGCTTCTGCTTAAATGTTGCTACCGGGTTGAGGCAGCGCTGCACGGCATTGGCTGTGTTGTGCCAGCTGCGAATTTTGTGATTGATCCATTGTTTGTTTTTTTCAAGTAAAAACTACCAGAATTCCATGGCTACAGCTCTAAAATCGATGAAAACATAGCTAAATACCAGTGAATTTAACATGTGTTCCGTTTATCTTTCTGTACAGCTAGCTAGCATGCAGCTCACTCTGTTTCTTCAGAGCCTACGCTAATTATTTGCTGGAAACGGTGCAGTTTATCCTCCCATCACCAGAGTGACTCATCAACACCAAAAATAACATGACAATAACTCAACTCAGGTGTAGGCCTACCTTCGAAGTAAGCTATCTTATTAGACAAGTAGGCTTCTGTGTTACAGTTCAGACTAGTGAAAGTGTGTGTCTGTGTTAGGCTGTGTGTGTGTGTGTGTGTATGTGTTGGTGGGAGTTCTGTATGAGTGTGTGTCGATATGTGGTGTGTGTGTATGCAGGTGGCACAGGCACAGGGTTGGGTGTATTATTTGGCACTCTAGGCCTAATCAGTTGGGCTACCGAATAGGCTTGGGCGATATACCATTAATACGTATACTGGGGTATTTCAAAATACAGACGGTATGATTTTCAATACTGTATTTGGGGGTTGGGGGCACCCCCACCTCGAGGGGGCTGCGGGGTGTGTGCTACGCCACTGCTTATAATTATAAGAAATCTAAGATGTGTCAAATAAATGATATGCAGCTCAGGGCTCCAGCTATGCATTTGGTTTGCTAACATGCTAGCTAAGTGGCTAGATGTTAAGGTCAAACTTCTTGGTAGGAGCAGAGATCCCTGCTGGATCAAGAGCCCTGTTGCCTAATTTACTTATTGATTTCCTTCTATGAACTGTAACTCAGTAAAATCTTTGAAATTATTATATATATTTTTGTTAAATATATATTTTGTCTCCAATGTTTATTGAAAACATAAATACATTTGCACATTGAGCAGCTGTTGTCTCTCAAATATATAATTACATTTGTTGATACAGTGTCTTCGTAAAGTATTCAGACCCCTTGACTTTTTCCACATTTTGTTAGGTTACAGCCTTATTCTAAAATTGATTATATTGTTTTTTCTACACACAATACTCCATAATGACAAAGCAAAACAGGTTTTTAGAAATGTTTTCTAATTTATCAAATATAAAAACCTGAAATATTACATTTACATAAGTATTCAGACCCTTTCCTCAGTACTTTGTTGAAGCACCTTTGGCAGCGATTACAGCCTTGCGTGTGCGTGCCTTGCATCTTCTTGGGTATGACGTTACAAGCTTGGTACACCTTTATTTGGGGAGGTTCTCCCATTCTTCTCTGCAGATCCTATCAAGCTCTGTCAGGTTGGATGGGGAGTGTCGCTGCACAGCAACGCTCCCCATCCGGGCTCTGGCTGCGCCACTCAAGGACATGTGGACATCAAGAAACTTGAAGCTCTCGACCCATTCCGCTACAGGCCCGTCGATGTTAATGGGGACTACAGGAGGGGACTGAGCACGCACCCCTGAGGGGCCCCCTGTGTTGAAGATTAGCGTGGCAGATGTGTTGTTGCCTACCCTTACCACCTGGGGGCGGCCCGTCAGGAAGTCCAGGATCCAGTTGCAGAGGGAGGTGTTTAGTCCCAGGGCCCTTAGCTTAGTGATGAGCTTTGAGGTCACTATGGTGCTGTAGTCAACGAACAGTATTCTCACGTAGGTGTTCCTTTTGTCTAGGTCAGAAAGGGCAGTATGGGGATTTTAGTTATGTATTGACGCTTTGCCTGTTTGATGGTTTGTTGGAAGGCATAGCGGGATATGTTATTTCTTATTCCGTCTGGTTGCACATATGACATGCTAGTAGAAAGGAGGTAAAACGGATTTAAGTTTTCCTGCATTAAAGTCCCGGACACTAGGAGCACCACTTCTGGGTGAGCATTCTTTCGTTTGCTAATGGCCTTATACAGCTCGTTGAGTGCAGTCTAAGAGCATGCATCAGTTTGTGGTGGTAAATAGACAGCTATGAAAAATATAGATGAAATCTCTCTTGGTAAATGGTGTGGTCTACAGATTATCATGAGGTACTCTACCTCAGGCGAGCAAAACCTCAAGACTTCCTTAATATTAGCGCCAGCTGTTATTGACAAAAGACACAGACCACCACCCCTTTTCGTGATGATGTCAGCTATCCCTTCTATTCAAGTGTGTTTAACTTCTGTGCAGCATCAGTGGTGAGCTAACATGATGCAGCCCAGACAGGAAAAGTGCGTTCATGCTTTAAGGGTGACATCGGCTGTGCTGATAGACAGACAGACTTGATCCGTGAGACACATTTGACAGAAGTACCGAAAGTAACAAAAATTCTAGTACCGAACTGTTTTTGATTATCTAGTATCGAAAAAGTACCAAAGTTTTGGTATACCATGTGACACTAGTATGAAATAGGACAAATATAAGCACCCACCATATTATTATTATTTCTCCCTGCTCTCTGGCCTCTATGGCCCACCGCTTAATACCCCGTCCCTGCTCTAGGTTGAAGATGTCATAACAGCGTGGCTATGGCTCTGCTGGGTTATTCCTCAGAGGAATGCACTGCCATGGGCCCTAGGTCCTGGTGCTGTGTTTGGTTTGGCTGCTGTCTGCGCTGCGGATCAGGCCTGGCTGCCGCTGGCACCCTCTCAGGCACACCTGTCAGTGCCAGTCTGTCCCTCCCGTCCTCTGTGGGCACCCAAAGAGCCACTCAGTAGAGCCTCCAGTCCACACCCCTCCACATGCAACACAGCCAGGCCTGCCCAGCACAAGTCTGTGGTGGGAAAGGAGGCCGAGAAATTCACATTTCATGATTGAAAAAACCTCCACGCAGCATCTCCGGGGTCACTGAGGTCCTTTGGGTCAGACTTAATGGACACACTGTACACCTGGGGGAGCGGAGCCACTTATGGCATAAGTTCATACTGTCAACAGGGGTGACTGACTGTTGTGTTAATTAGTCATAGATAAGCATTCCAGTCAGTCTTGACTGGCCTGTTTTAAATGTAGCATAATAGTCATGACATTTATACTATAGCTAGCAATCAGGTTACATCCCAACTCATTTACAATGATGGGGTGAAAAAGTAGCACAGTGAGACAAGTATGACTAAAATGTGTAGAGAGGGATGGAATAGAACGTCTTTCCACCAATGCCATCTCACAGCGGATGAGCCATGTGACTTGGCTGCCATTTGTCTTTTGGTTGGCCTCAAGGTGGGGGAATAATACTCCTAGCAGCTGCGGAAAGCATTTCCGGCGGAGGGTTTTCTCCTTAGCGGAACACATGGAGGTCTGTCCTGCCTACTGCAAAACACTGAAGTGCTGCCGTGGTAATATGAACTGACGAGATCCACCGGCTTGACAGAGGGCTTCTCTCTCAGTGTGCGAGGACCTATTTACACCCCAGTGTGGTGGAGTAAGGTGATATAATGGGCCAAAGCCACAGAGAGAGATGGTACGAATAACCTGCTATGCTTCTCTAAAGAGCGTGATGACACGCCGTAAGTGTATTTCCTAAGGCAGTAAAGAGAGAAGGTTTGCCCGTGCATACCTTGCATATCAGTGGTGAACGTCCTGCATCAACCAGCTTCATTGTTCAATTACAGTAACACTGCATGGGACAAGATGACCACTGTATCGCAGCTTTCAACCCAGTGGGACGTTGAGGTCTTTTGCAATTGTTCAAACCTAACCTAACAATAACAAACCTATGCTCTGCAATACAAAAAGGTTGCTTGTGTTTAGTA
The DNA here is from genome assembly GCF_045679555.1 of Salvelinus alpinus. NCBI lineage: Eukaryota > Metazoa > Chordata > Actinopteri > Salmoniformes > Salmonidae > Salvelinus > Salvelinus alpinus. Next base: position 35,259,994 of record NC_092093.1, on the reverse strand, counting down.
GGAAATATAGTTTGTGATCTTGTCAGAGTGATTGCTTGCTTTCTGTGCATGCCTGCATTGTTGTGCCATTCAAAGAGGTGTGTGACTTTCTTTTGAAGGTGTGGCTGTGGTATGGTAACAGGGACGTTATGTCTGGTATTTATGGCTTGTGATTAGAGGTCCACCGATTATGATTTTCAACACCGATATGGATACCGATTATTGGAGGACCAAAAAAGGCCGATACCGATTAATCGGTTTTTAAAATGTATTTGTAATAATGACAATTACAACAATACTGAATGAACACTTATTTTAACTTAATATAATACATCAATAAAATCAATTTATCCTCAAATAAATAATGAAACATGTTCAATTTGGTTTAAATAATGCAAAAACAAAGTGTTGGAGAAGAAAGTAAAAGTGCAATATGTGCCATGTAAGAAAGCTAATGTTTAAGTTCCTTGCTCAGAACATGAGAACATATGAAAGCTGGTGGTTCCTTTTAACATGAGTCTTCAATATTCCCAGGTAAGAAGTTTTAGGTTGTAGTTATTATAGGACTATTTCTCTCTATACGATTTGTATTTCATATACCTTTGACTATTGGATGTTCTTATAGGCACTTTAGTATTGCCAGTGTAACAGTATAGCTTCCGTCCCTCTCCTCGCTCCTACCTGGGCTCGAACCAGGAATACATCGACAACAGTCACCCTCGAAGCAGCGTTACCCATGCAGAGCAAGGGGAATAACTACTCCAAGTCTCAGAGCGAGTGACGTTTGAAACGCTATAAACGCACACCCCGCTAACTAGCTAGCCATTTCACATCGGTTACACCAGCCTAATCTCAGGAGTTGATAGGCTTGAAGTCATAAACAGCGCAATGCTTGAAGCACAGCGACGAGCTGCTGGCAAAACGCACGAAAGTGCTGTTTGAATGAATGCTTATAAGCCTGCTGGTGCCTACCATCGCTCAGTCAGACTACTCTATCAAATCATAGACTTAATTATAACATAATAACACACAGAAATACGAGCCTTAGGTCATTAATATGGTCGAATCCGGAAACTATCATTTCGAAAACAAAACGTTTATTCTTTCAGTGAAATACGGAACCGTTCCGTATTTTATCTAACGGGTGGCATCCATAAGTCTAAATATTCCTGTTACATTGCACAACCTTCAATGTTATGTCATAATTACGTAAAATTCTGGCAAATTAGTTCGCAACGAGCCAGACGGCCCAAACTGTTGCATATACCCTGACTCTGCGTGCAATGAACGCAAGAGAAGTGACACAATTTCACCTGGTTAATATTGCCTGCTGACCTGGATTTATTTTAGCTAAATATGCAGGTTTAAAAATATATACTTCTGTGTATTGATTTTAAGAAAGGCATTGATGTTTATGGTTAGGTACAGTCGTGCAACGATTGTGCTCTTTTCGCAAATGCGCTTTTGTTAAATCATCCCCCGTTTGGCGAAGTTGGCTGTCTTTGTTAGGAAGAAATAGTCTTCACACAGTTTGCAATGAGCTAGGCGGTCCAAACTACTGCATATACCCTGACTCTGTTGCAAGAGAAATGACACCATTTTTCCTAGTTAAAAGAAATTCATGTTAGCAGGCAATATTAACTAAATATGCAGGTTTAAAAATATATACTTGTGTATTGATTTTAAGAAAGGCATTGATGTTTATGGTTAGGTACATGTTGGAGCAACGACAGTCCTTTTTCACGATTGCCACCGCATCGATTATATGCAACGCAGGACACGCTAGATAAACTAGTAATATCATCAACCATGTGTAGTTATTAACTAGTGATTATGTTATGATTGATTGTTTTTTATAAGATCATTTTAATGCTAGCTAACAACTTACCTTGGCTTCTTGCTGCCCTCGCGTAACAGGTAGTCAGCCTGCCACACAGGCTCCTCGTGGAGTGCAATGTAAAGCAGGTGGTTAGAGCGTTGGACTAGTAACCGGAAGGTTGCAAAAACGAATCCCAGAGCTGACAAGGTAAAAATCTGTCGTTCTGCCCCTGAACAAGGCAGTTAACCCACCGTTCCTAGGCCGTCATTGAAAATAAGAATGTGTTCTTAACTGACTTGTCTAGTTAAATAATGTTGGAGAAAAAAAACGATTACCAATTGTTATGAAAACTTGAAATCGGCCCTAATTAATCGGCCATTCCGATTAATCGGTCGACCTCTAGTCCGAACGGTTTAATATGACCCCTCTATGGAAAGGCAAACACGACGGTGTTCTCAGTTTCCACCTACGACCTCCACAAGTGTCACGGGACTTGTCTGAATGTAACCCAGTACCGGGTCAAAACATTAACTTTTACTTGGTACTCATCCCGGATCCGGGAGCACCCCCCACAGTAAAAAAGCTGACTAGCATAGCCTAGCATAGCGTCACAAGTAAATACTAGCATCTAAATATCATTAAATCACAAGTCCAAGACACCAGATGAAAGATACACTTCTTGTGACCCCACAGTAAAAAAGCTGACTAGCATAGCCTAGCATAGCGTCACAAGTAAATACTAGCATCTAAATATCATTAAATCACAAGTCCAAGACACCAGATGAAAGATACACTTCTTGTGAATCCAGCCATCATTTCTGATTTTTAAAATGTTTTACAGGGAAGACACAATATGTAAATCTATTAGCTAACCACGTTAGCAAAAGACACCACTTTTTTTACTCCACCAGTTTTTTACTCCATCAGTAGCTATCACTAATTCGACTAAATAAAGATATATATAGCCACTAACCAAGAAACAACTTCATAAGATGACAGTCTGATAACATATTTATGGTATAGCATATGTTTTTTTAGAAAAATGTGCATTTTTCAGGTATAAATCACTGTTGTACATTGCAGCTGCAATCTGAAATAAGCGTTGGAAGCAGCCGGAATAATTACAGAGACCAACGTCAATTACCAAAATACTCATCCTAAAACATTTCTGAAAAATACACAGCCTACAGCAATTGAAAGACACAGATCTTGTGAATCCAGACAATATTTCAGATTTTCTAAGTGTTATACAGGGAAGACACAATATGTAAATCTATTAGCTAACCACGATAGCAAAAGACACAACTTTTTTTCTCCACCATTTTTTTCCTGCATCAGTAGCTATCACTAATTCGACTAAATAAAGATATATATAGCCACTAACCAAGAAACAACTTCATAAGATGACAGTCTGATAACATATTTATGGTATAGCATATGTTTTTATAGAAAAATTTGCATATTTCAGGTATAAATCACAGTTCTACATTGCAGCTGCAATCTGAAATAGCGTTGGAAGCAGCCGGAATAATTACAGAGACCGATGTCAATTACCAAAATACTCATCCTAAAACATTTCTTAAAAATACACAGCATACAGCAATTGAAAGACACAGATCTTGTGAATCCAGACAATATTTCAGATTTTCTAAGTGTTTTACAGCGAAAACACAATATATCGTTATATTAGCATACCACATGAGCTAACATCACCCCAGCATTGAATCAAGGCAAAAGGGGCGATAACGTTATCACCACCAAAATATATTAATTTTTTCACTAACCTTCTCAGAATTCTTCAGATGACAGTCCTGTAACATCATATTACACAATGCATATAGAGTTTGTTCGAAAATGTGCATATTTAGCATCACAAATCGTGGTTATGCAATGTAATCTGTCAAAACATGGCATGCATTCTGGCCGGCGCCATCTTGGAAAGGCACCTACGTTTACGATTATTTATCGATTAGATTGACTAAAAAAATACAGGTTGGACAGCTAATGAAAGATGCATTGGTTATTAATGCAACCGCTGATTTAGATTTTAAAAATTTACGTTACTAGACATACATTGTGAGTTACAGCCAGACTAGTGCCTCAAAAAATGGCCGACAACTGCGTTTACATTTTTCCACATAAATACGGAATAAAATCATAAATAGCTCTTACTTTTGGACGAGCTTCCATCAGTATCTTTGGCAATGTGTCCTTTGTCCAAAAGAATCGTTGCTTTGTTGTAAAACGACCTCTTCAACTTCGGAACTAGCAGCTAACGATAGCTACACGGCACACACATGTCCAAATCCTCAAACGCAATACTAAGGAAATTCCGAAAAATAGCAATATACTCGCATAAACTGATATAAATCGGTTTCAAATAACTTCGTTATGATGTTTCTAACACCTATATCGAATTAAATCACAGACGGATATATCTTTGGTCAATAACGAGAGCTTTTGAGCATGCCATTCTGATGTCCTCTCTTGCGCCTTGGCGAGCGTCGAAAAGAAGGGACATCTCACTTCATTCCCTTTTATAAACTCTGAGAAACACGTAGAGACACCATTCCACTTCTCATTGGTTACTGACATCCAGGGGAAGGCGGGTGCAGTTCATTTCGATCCATAGGGCACACACAGAGTTTTAAACTGATCCGAGATCAGAGACTATTTTTCAGACCTTCGCATGTCCTGTCATGATTTTCGCTGTAGAAAGAGTTCTGGTTCACCCACAGACATAATTCAAACGGTTTTAGAAACTAGAGATTGTTTTCTATCCAATAGTAATAATAATATGCATATTGTACGAGCAAGAATTGAGTACGAGGCAGTTTAATTTGGAAATGTAAAAAAAGAAATAGTGCTAACAGCTCCCCCTGGAAGTGAATAGGGCATTTCCACGTCAAAGGTATACAGGTAATTCAAAGGAAAGAAATATTATACTTTTTTTCCAGAGCTTTCTTATACTGAATCTCTCAGATATTGGACAGACACTTCCTTTTGACAAAATGTTTGATTATCTGTTTTTCCATGTATGAATCTGTTATTCAATGCGTTTCTATGGGCAAATAGTAGTAAGGCCAAATTCAATGTTTCATCAAATAATGTTTTTATATATATATTTTTTGTACCTACAGGGTTCTAAAATTCTAATTCAAATAGCTAAATAATCCTTGGTATGACCATTTAAAACAATGACATATGTTAGCTTAGTAGTAGTCTCGCGTTGCCATACCTCCAAAATCACGTCGCTGTCAAGCATCCCTTGGAGGTCTGGAGAATTTTGTATTGCAAAAACGGTTTGAATGGTCCGCTGGCTTCCAGCGGCAAGATTTTGATTGGATGTTACATTTCAAGAACCCTCCCCCCACATGCCCGTTGGTGCTACATGTTATCTTTGTCACTGTTTTCAGACCGGGAAGGATACATTTTACAGAGAGTTGTTCATTTGCAACATTGCAGAAAATGGAAGTAAGCCTGCAGGAAAAACGTAATTCTGCATTGCCAGAAGTGTGCTCTATACACAACATCGACATGCAGTACATCAACATATTTTGATGGTGTTTTAAATCGCCGATTTCCCTGCGATCCTCACCATAAACTGTAGAAAGATTACGTCACGCACTGCTGCACCTATGCCACTAATCTAGTGAGCACTATTAGAGGTCCGTCCTAGTGAGGCATTTGGTTGGTTTGACGTGTGGCGAAGCATCACTGATTTACACCAGGTCTCCACCAGGGTTTTCGTTATGAATATGTGGCGCTGGACATTTGACATGCAGAATTTTCATTTACTGGACATTTGAAGAAATTCACAGGACCCATATGCATTGGGTGCGTAATCTTATTAGGGTGTCCACCCATGGTGCTCAAAATGACAGAAATCACATAAGATTATGGTAATTCATATTAACAGAACATGGAAGTCGAGGATGCAACGATGTGCGGTCCTTCTTACCTAATTCTGATGCGCACTTTGAAGATGTTAGAACAACTGTCCACATTTACTTTTCATCAGTCAACAAGATGAGTAACGAACAGCAAAATCTCTAGCCTATGTCAACAACCAGTAGGCCTAGGCTACATTAAAAAATATTAAAAAGCACTGAATCTGATGCAAAAGATGCGAAAATGCAGCTTAAAATTTTGATAAACTATTATTTCTTCACATTATAAGTGCAGCGATGCGCACAAGGCAGCAGGCTACGCGCATAATGAAATTAGCGGGAAAACTCTGTTGTCAAAAGCACACCGTTTCATGTGACAGAAATGAAAATATTTGTTAGAAATTTTGAAAGAGGGGAGATCTAATATGCAACAACTAGCATGTGTTGGTAATATTATGACTCGTATTGTGCCTTTGGCTACTGGACAATGCAAGAAAGTCTGCCTCCGCGGATATGGTCTGATTTTGGGTAGGCTATTGTGAAGCAAAGTAAGACATGCCTCATAATATGTCGTAGAACTTTCAGGTTAAGTATATTTTGAAAATGCATACGGCCTCCATTGCAAAGTGGTGTGAGACAGGCTGATGAAGCCTGCCTTCCATTGCCTATGCATTTGGTGTTTGAGACGCTGTAGCAGCAGGTCTTCCGCTGTCTGACAGATTTTCCGCTCAAAGGCTCCGTATCTGTATGTGTACGCATGTGTTAAAAGAGATACATAATAAATAGCGTCACTACAGACCCTGGTTCGATTCCAGGCTGTATCACAACCGGCCATGATTGGGAGTCCCATAGGGCGGCACACAATTGGCACAACGTCGTCCGGGTTTGGTCATGGTAGGCCGTCATTTTAAATAAGTATTTGTTCTTAACTGACTTGCCTATTTAAATAAAGGTTCAATAAAAAATACTAATATTTACCAGATATTCAAAAAAATGTATCGTCCAAATGCCGGCTATTACCAGCTAACGTAAACCCTGATCTCCACCCCTATAAAGCTATGTTTTTTGCCATGAACTTCCCCGGGTTTACCCCTATTAGGGAAGCCTGGTTCTCGACGAGGCTAGCTTAGTAGAAACCAAGACACGTGGCCTTTGACTCTAGGTCAGCGCTTCCCAAACTCGGTCCAGCTGATCAAAGCTGGATGATTATTTGAATCAGCTGTGTAGTGCTAGGGCAAAAACCAAAACGTGCACCCCTTGGGGTCCCGAGGACTGAGTTTGGGAAACCCTGCCCTAGGTGGATACAATACACAGTTGTTTAGTAAAAAGACAGGTGCTGCTGAGGCAGAGGACATGCACAGTACATATAGTAATACAGAGAGGCGCCGTTTCGCTCGCTCGGATGCTTTCTCCGGTGAGATAGTTTCAGCCACTGGAGAATTGAAGGAAGGTTGGCTGGTGCACAGCGCATTGTTCAGATGCTGGAATTGTTTTGGATGAACGTGCGAAGGTAACCTACTTTTTGAAGTCATTTGTTTGACAATCAGATGAAAACTTCATGACTGGTTTTGTTCATGGCACATTAAAAGGTCCTACATTTTTTTAAATTAAAATAATTATACAGGTAAATTAGGTCTTTACTATAAAACCCATTAAAAAGATTTGCCTCTGCCTGGGGCCTCCAAATCCCTAAATCTGCCCCTCTTAGTAACAGGGGGTCGTCTCCATGGCCCCCAGCCAGCAAATAATCTGTAATTGTGAATCATGTAGCGGAGGAATCTGTTGCTAGGCAGAGGGCCAGTGAAGCTGAGCAGCCTTTGAAACTTCTGTCAGAAAATCTATCTGAACCAACGGTTTCTGAACTTTCTTTTAGCCCCCTCCTTCTCTCCTTCTCCCTCCCACCCCTGTCCTGCTAAACCTCACAGCTATCATAGATCGGTTTTCACATACTTGTGTGCTTTCTTCAATTCACCACTGTCTTTCTTTGTAACATGACAGGCAGCCAGCCGCATTGTGTTCACACATTCCTGTCACCTTTTTGTGGGTATTCTCTCCAAAGACAAAGTTCATTTATGCTAAAGATTTATACAATGGGTTTGAGTGTTACACCAAAGGCTACTGTATAATATACTGTACCACTTACCACTTAATAACCTATTTGTTTCGTTACATTGCAGTCCTGTGTACTTAGAGGCATAGTAGCACTGACTGTCTGCTAGCCTACCACATAACTCTTCTTCATTGTATTTCAAAGCCATAAGTTTACTACACTGCACTTACTACACTGGCTGTTGTGGATGCCCCCAACCGCTTTGTAAGCTCTCCCTGAGGGTATGGGCCAGTATGTTAGAGCACCTCTGTATGGATTTCTCAGACCAGGCATGTCTCCAGAGGAGATTGGAGGATTGGGGGGAAAGACCTCTGTCTCCAGCTGCATCACTGGGCTCTGTCTAGAAGCCACCGGAAAACACTCATATCCGTCTGGCGTCCTTCCTGAAGCTCAGCAAGACTCCAAATAGGCCCATCTTCTAGCTCAGAGCTCATTGTCTCAGACAGTCTGTGTTGTTCAACTCCTATTGTTCTGCCCTTGATGCACTAAAATGTTTGGAGTGGGACCAAATAGGATTTTCTCATGATAGAACCGCCATTGGTCTGAGACACTGTCCAAATATAGTCGGATCTGCATCGACTTGCCGTGGTGGGTATCATAAATAACAATATATGGAGCAGAAAGGGATTCGCTAAAAGAAGCTATTCAGCGTTTTTTCCCCCAGAAGGTTAAGATCCTCTTGCTGAGGTTACTATACTGTGACATAAAGCAACCAGGCATCAAACTGGTTGATGTGTAGGACTATGCAGTGTAGATTAGGATGTGTATTTCAACTTTGAGGCTTTGTTTTTGCACTTCACAAAACATTTGCTTTGGATTGGTTCAGTGAATTGAATTCCACACCAAGTTCTGCAGAAATACTGTACCGTTTTTAAGACGTATCAATATCACATTTTTGAGGGGCAATGTCATCAATTGATTGCCAACTATTTCTTAAGATCTGGCTCCAACCATCATTGTAAGTATAGGCTACTATCCTAATAAGGTTTGAAAGAAAGTATAAGGACTTATGTTCAGTAAGTAGCTGCTAGCTCTCTATGCCCAAATGCTTTTTACTCTTAAAACCTAATCTTTCTCTAGTCTTAGTTTGTAAAGTTAGGCTATACATTTTACCTGCTAAATGAGAGACTGTGTTGAGTCTTGTCAGCTGACAATTAATGTTGTTGCTAGGCTATATTTTCACATAATCAGTTTTACTCCAAAGATTATTCACACCCTCTTTTCTTAATTCAAATGTCCTTAACTTTTTGGCAGAAACAAAACAAAGAGATTAGTGGTTTAGGATTAAGATTTTTGTGTTTCTGAAGTTTCTATTTCAAGCTTAGCTTGTGGTCTTGACATATAATGCCTTTAAGAGGAGGGGGGGGGGTCTTCAGAAATAAGGAGCATTCAGGCCACACAGCTGCAGAGGTGGAGGATGGTTGCACAATCTCTTACCAGAGCTCTATACTCTGGTGCACACTACACTTCCCCATGCTTTTAAGGCTTGATGAAAGGGCAGCACTCAGACTACATGGGACAGTAAATATTGCTGAATGCTGAAATCTAGCGATATGCAAATCTCCGTAATGGTCGGGCTGTGATGGTACCCGTATTGCAACATTTTTTCCACAGCAAAAATGAAAACACAAAGCAGGCCAAACTCTTTGGACCTTAAAAATACCTGCTGTATGTAACATATTGTGTTTTATAGCTTACAAAATACATGTGACTGGATGACAACATAATGATGTTTGTTTCCAACATTAGGGCTGTTTTCCTAAAGAAGTTAAATCCGCTTTGTGTTTAGTTTTTTTGCCACAATACTGGTATAATCCCGGCCCTATTAAGGATATCTGTACAATAGTTTCTGTTTGAAGGCAATTAATAGGGGTTTAAGCAGGGAAGTTGAGTTGTAACCTTATTGTATTTGTTGGTGTTGATAATTATTATTCCGGTTAAGAAATGTTCACAAAAGTTATTGTGAGATGGTAAGGCCTAGGAGGGTGCATCTTGGCATGAAGGTAAAGGGCCAAGCGCCATACCCTCTAATGCAATGTCTTGCCAATTGGCCACTTGGTAGCGTGACAACAACGATTTAAAATGCAAACTTTGAAAGCTCATGCCCTCACCCTGTGTAACGTAGTGTTGTGAAATTCGCTACATAGGTCCGTCTCCTCACAAGGAACAAATTTGCCTCAAGGACCCACAAGGTCTGCCGTGATGGATTTTACGCCATTTTGAATTTGGGGGAAAACACTAAAAACGCTACTACTCCTCTAGCACTGAATGACAGATTTGCACCAAACTTGATATATGGCATCTATGGACCAAATGCCTCACAACTTTCCAGACAGCCTATAGGGAGGAGGTCAGAGACCTGGCAGTGTGATGCCAGGAGAACAACTTCTCCCTCAATGTGATCAAGACGAAGGAGATGATCGTGACTAAGGGGGGGGCTGTAGTGGAGCAGCTCGAGAGCTTCAAGTTCCATGGCGTCCACATCACCAATAAACTATCATGGTCCAAACACACTAAGACGGTCGTGAAGAGGGCCCGACAACGCTTATTCCCCGTCAGGAGACTGAAAAGATGGGTCCTCAGATCCTCAAAAGTTCTACAGCTGCACCATAAGAGCATCCTGACTGGTTGCATCATCGCCTGGTATGGCAACTGCTCGGCATCCGAACGCAAGGCGCTACAGAGGATACTGCGTACGGCCCAGTACATCACTGGGGCCAAGCTTCCTGCCATCCAGGACCTCTATACCAGGCAGTGTCAGTGGAAGGCCCTAAAAATGGCCAAAGACTCCAGCCACACTAGTCATAGACTGTTGAACATCTAATCAAATGGCTTCCCGGACTATTTGCGTTGCCCCCCCCATTTTCTTACACTGCTGCTACTTTCTGTTTATTATCTATGCATAGTTACTTTACCCCTACCTACAGTACATGTATAGTTGAAGTCGGAAGTTTACATACACTTAGGTTGGAGTCATTGAAACTTGTTTTTCAACCAATCCACAAATTTCTTGATAACAAACTATTGTTTTGGCAAGTCGGTTAGGACATCTACTTTGTGCATGACACAAGTAATTTTTCAACAATTGTTTACAGACAGATTATTTCACTTATAATTCACTATATCACAATTCCACTGGTTCAGAAGCTTACATACACTAAGTTGACTGTGCCTTTAAACAGCTCGGAAAATTCCAGAAAATTATGTCATGGCTTTAGAAGCTTCTGATTGGCTAATTTACATCATTTGAGTCAATTGGAGGTGTACCTGTGGATGTATTTCAAGGCCTACCTTCAAGCTCAGTGCCTCTTTGCTTGACATCATGGGAAAATCAAAAGAAATCAGCCAAGACCTCAGAAAATAAATTGTAGACCTCCACAAGTCTGGTTCATCATTGGGAGCAATTTCCAAATGCCTGAAGGTACCACGTTCATTTGTACAAACAATAGTACGCAAGTATAAACACCATGGGACCACGCAGCCGTCATACCGCTCAGGAAGGAGAAGCGTTCTTTCTCCTAGAGATGAATGTACTTTGGTGCGAAAAGTGCAAATCAATCCCAGAACAACAGCAAAGGACCTTGTGAAGATGCTGGAGGAAACAGGTACAAAAGTATCTATATCCACAGTGCAACAAGACCTATATCGACATAACCTGAAAGGCCGCTCAGCGAGGAAGAAGCCACTGCTCCAAAACCGCCATAAAAAAGCCAGACTACGGTTTGCAACTGCACATGGGGACAAAGATCGTACCTTTTGGAGAAATGTCCTCTGGTCTGATGAAACAAAAATAGAACTGTTTGGCCATAATGACCATCATTATGTTTGGAGGAAAAAGGGGGACGCTTGCAAGCCGAAGAACACCATCCCAACCGTGAAGCACGGGGTTTGCAACATCAAGTTGTGGGGGTGCTTTGCTGCAGGAGGGACTGGTGCACTTCCCAAAAAAATGGCACCATGAGGGTGGAAAATTGTGTGGATATATTGAAGCAACATCTCAAGACATCAGTCAGGAAGTTAAAGCTTGGTCGCAAATGGGTCTTCCAAATGGACAATGACCCCAAGCATACTTCCAAAATTGTGGCGAAATGGCTTAAGGACACCAAAGTCAAGGTATTGGAGTGGCCATCACAAAGCCCTGACCTCAATCCTATAGAAAATGTGTGGGCAGAACTGAAAAAGCGTGTGCAAGCAAGGAGGCCTACAAACCTGACTCAGTTACACCAGCTCTGTCAGGAGGAATGGGCCAAGATTCACCCAACTTATTGTGGAAAGCTTGTGGAAGGCTACCCAAAACGTTTGACCCAAGTTAAACAATTTAAAGGCAATGCTACCAAATATTAATTGAGTGTATGTAAACTTCTGACCCACTGGGAATGTGATGAAAGAAATAAAAGCTGAAATAAATAATTCTCTCTACTATTATTCTGACATTTCACATTCTTAAAATAAAGTGGTGATCCTAACTGACCTAAGACAGGGAATTTTTACTAGGATTAAATGTCAGGAATTGTGAAAAACTGAGTTTAAATGTATTTGGCTGAGTTGTATGTAAACTTCAGACTTCAACTGTACATATTACCTCAATTACCTCAACTAACCTGTACCCCCACACATTGTCTCTGTACCGGTTATTGTTATTTTATTGTGTTACTTTTTTAAACTTTAGTTTATTTAGTAAATATTTTCTTAACTCTTATTTTTCTCGAAACTGCGTTGTTGGTTAAGGGCTTGTAAGTAAGCGTTTAACAGTAGGTCTACCTGTTGTATTCATTGCATGTGACAAATAACATTTGATTTGATTAGTATGTCAAACAACATAATGACCAATAAACATTCATGTCAGACACATAAATGCATGTAAAACAGACACAGATATTTGTACTGTAACAAAACATGGTACACATGTCAAGACTCAACATATGCAAGCACGTTCAGATCGACCACACGGTGGCGCTATAACAGGCACGTGCTTATATCGCTTGATCTGTTTGTGATGAAATTTGGTACACATGGTCAGGGATATAAATCTAGCTAACTAAGAAAGTATGGTTCAGTTTGGCTGCCTGGTGGCACTGTTGGACAGGAAAAAAACATGAATGAAAGCTCATTGGATCATGTTGTTTGAGCCAGAGTCCTGGATATGAATACAGTCTACAGTATATTGGACACATCTTTTTATGGATATGGGGAATCCTCTGGTGCGTAGGCCTAGTCCTAACTGTTGTCTGATTGACATGGTCCTCTCAGAAATACACAAGCGATATCTGTCGGGTCTTAAATTAACTTCCAGTGTTGATTCAATTGGGGAGACGTTTGAACTGTGTTGCTGTTTGACAGCAGCTGGTGGGACTTTGGAAGGATAATGACATGGGTGGTAGAATTACAAATGTCAGTCTTTTTACTTGCTTTTGTGTCTCCTGAATTCCTCCCATGTCTCAGTCCCAGATTAGGCCTGCTTCTAGTTCTTTATCCATTCCACGCCTTTGGGGGAAAAAATATTTGGAGAATAAAGCATTCTTGTTTTTACTGAAGTTATTATATAACAATAACAATTGTTTCTACTTTCAAACAGAGCATTTTAGTGAATGTTTTTGTCCCTAAAATAGATCCTAGATAGCCCTTTATTGGACGCTTTCTTTATGAGATTATGACTTTCTCTACTAAGAAGGGATGGAAATATACAAAGCAGCCTGAAGCATTGTCTCATAAATGTTTATTGCGGAAGCAAAAATATAAATTGAATGTCCCCTGTATAATTATGTATATAAATTCAATTTGGCAAGGCTGGTTGTTTGGTGGCACGCTGAATACTGTCGTTTTTACTGGTGATCAGTGCCTGAAAGCTTCATTGTATCTGCCAGTCACATTCTGTTGAAGGTCCCCAAAGCACACACATCCCTGGGCCGCTCGTCTTTTCAGTTCGCTGCAGCTAGCGACTGGAACGAGCTGCAACAGACACTCAAACTGGACAGTTTTATCTCAATCTCTTCATTCAAAGACTCAGTCATGGACATTCTTACTGACAGTTGTGGCTGCTTTGTGTGATCTATTGTTGTCTCTACCTTTGTGCCCTTTGTGCTGTTGTCTGTGCCTAATAATATTTGTACCATGTTTTGTGCTGCTACCATGTTGTGTTGACTCCATGTTGTTGTTATGTTGTGTTGCTACCATGCTGTGTTGTCATGTGTTGCTGCCTTGCTATGTTGTTATCTTAGGTCTCTCTTTATGCAGTGTTGTGTTGTGCTCTTGTTGTGATGTGTGTTTTGTCCTATATTTATATTGTATTTTTTATTTATTTTTAATCCCAGCCCCCGTCCCTGCAGGAGGTCTTTTGCCTTTTGGTAGGCTGTCATTGCAAACAGGAATTTGTTCTTAACTGACTTGCCTAGTTAAATAAAGGTTAAATTAAAAAAATGCCTGTCAACATTTTGGCTTTATTCCTGTGATGGCACTGACAGGAGGATGAATGTTGTATTTTCTGAAGGGCAAGTAGCCTAGATTTAGTCTAGGTATTTTTTCCATGTCTTGGGATTTCTATGGCTGTTGGCTGAAAAAACATCCATGAAAATTGCTTACACCAGTCAGCGTATTAGTGATTGTGCCTTGCCCTGATTGGTGGGCATGTAAATCCAGAATGCGCAGTGTTCTCTTTAATTCAGAAGTAATGCAGAACATTTTCACCTCTCGGGTTCCTTGCCACAGCCACAGTACTCATGCAGAGTCGAAACCACCCGATGATGCAGAGCAATGCCTTATTTACGACCTCTGTGGCAAAGATAATTGGAAATTACGCCGGTTGTGTTAAATGTTAATTTCATTTTTCTGTCAGTAAATCCATAAATGTAGACCAGATGTGTCCTGCATTCTTAGATTTACTTGAGTTTATTTATTTACTCTGAAATACATTTACATATTTTACTAGGTAGATATAATAGCTATCTAGGGGTGCTCTTTCTCTAATTATCGATAGTTGATTTTTCATCTGTTTGCATATCAAATACAATTTTATTTGTCACATGAGCCGAATACAACAGGTGTATACTTACCCGTGAAACGCTTACATACGAGCCCTTACCCAATAATGGAGAGTTAAAAAGTAAATAAAATAACCAAATAAAAATAGTAACATAATAAATAACAGAAACGAGGCTATATACCACTAAGTCAGTGTGCAGGGGTACGAGGTAGTTGAGGTAATATCTACAATGACTAGGCAATCAGGATAGATAATTAACAGAGTATCAGCAGCGTATGTGGAGAGTGTGAAGGTGTGTGTGTGTGCCGTCAATATTCATGTGTGTGTGTATGTTGGAGTGTAAATGTAAGTATGTCTGAGTGTGTGGGTAGAATCCAGTGAAGGTGCTAGTATGTTGACTTGAGATTCATCACTTGTAGGCCAAGAGAAGTGTCTGATGAAAACTAAAAGACTGGGTTTGGCTGAATGAGTTGAATCCTCTACTGTTGTAATAGTGTTTGATAGATGCTTGCTTCATTTTACTGAGCCCATTTTACTGAGTTTTCTTCCTATTGGTTTTATTTAGGCCTATGCCGCAAGAAATACCCAGCATGTTCATCAGTGGTTTATTGACCACAAGGCCTGCAAGAGAGTAGCAATACAAGCCTAAAGTCATGAAGTAATCAGAGCCGTCTAGGTTATACTCATCTAGGTTGTCTCCATTTGACCTGAACCAAACTGTTTCTCCCAGCCTGGCTTGGTTGAGCAGTGAGATTAGCGCCACAGGCCAGGCCGGGGGACCTATTGTTATTGCATAAACTGTGCCTGTAGACCGACATAATCACGCCCAGCTGTAGGTTGAACCCCTGACCTGCACATCTACAATCAGCTCATGTCAGGGCCCCAGACTAACAATTTCCCCTGGTGGCACTGGTGCCACTAAGATTTTCAGTTGGTGGCACCAAAACATGATTTGGTCGCACCAAATGTTTTGATCATCTTATAAAGTCATTCACAGTGCTTTATTAAAAAGGGTAATAAACTACTGAGATGGTATTCAAGAAGTAAGTAATTTCATGTTGTGATGAAAAATATTTGTATGTGCAACCTAATCCAGTGATTGTCATGCATTTTGGGTTGACAATTAGGCTATTGTATTTACAGTACCCGTCAAAAGTTTGGACACACCTACTAATTTCAGGATTTTTCTTTATCTTTACTATTTTCTACATTGTAGAATAATAGTGAAGACATCAAAACTATGAAATAACACATATGGAATCATGTAGTAACCAAAAAAGTGTTAAACAAATCAAAATATATTTTATATTTGAGATTCTTCAAAGTAGCCACCCTTTGCCTTGATGACAGCTTTGCACAATCTTGGCATTCTCTCAACCAGCTTCAACTGGAATTCTTGAAGGAGTTCCCACATAAGCTGAGCACTTGGCTGCTTTTCCTTCACTCTGCGGTCCAACTCATCCCAAACCATCTCAATTGGTTTGAGGTTGGGTGATTGTGGAGGCCAGGTCATTACTGCATGCACAAAACAAATATTTGACAGCAAGGCTTTTGATCCAGGAGGGGATTCTCTGCTGTTACCAATCGAAGCTTGATTTTGGAAGAAGCTAACTAAATGGTCGCAGTCTGGAGCCCTGCCTAATGGGCTGAGCAAAGAGAGGACACAAATATCTAGTTAAGACCTGTTTCTAGTTTTCCAACAACGTCTTGTCATGATATGTCTTAACATTATTATGCTCTGATATAGTATTGTTGGGTTTATTGTCCATAGGGATCAAGATTGTAGCTTATACAATGTTAAATGCATGCAGTCACTAAGTCTGAGGTGCTCAAGGAGCTCCTTAAACTTGACCCCCAAAAAAACATCTGGTTCAGATGGTTTAGATCCTTTCTTCTTTAAGGTTGCAGCCCCTATCATCGCAAAGCCTATCTCTGACCTTTTTAACCTGTCTCTCCTCTCTGGGGAGGTTCCCATTGCTTGGAAGGCAGCCATGGTGTGTCCTTTATTTAAAGGGGGTGATCAAGCTGATCCTAACTGTTATAAGCCCATTTCTATTTTGCCCTGTTTATCAAAATGTTGGAAAAACTTGTCAATAATCAACTGACTGGCTTTCTTGATGTCTATAGTATTCTCTCTGGTATGCAGTCTGGTTTCCGCTCAGGTTATGGATGTGTCACTGCAACCTTAGAGGTCCTACATGATGTCACTATTGCTCTTGATTCTAAGCAATGTTGTGCTGCTATTTTTATTGACTTGGCCAAAGCTTTTGATACGGTAGACCTTTCCATTCTTGTGTGCCGGCTAAGGAGTATTGGTGTCTCTGAGGGGCCTTTGGCCTGATTTGCTACTTTACCTCTCTCAAAGAGTGCAGTGTATAAAGTCAGAACATCTGCTGTCTCAGCCACTGCCATCTCAGCCACTGCCTGTCACCAAGGGAGTACCCCAAAGCTCAATCCTAGGCCCCACGCTCTTCTCAATTTACAACAACAACATAGCTTAGGCAGTAGAAAGCTCTCTCATCCATTTATATGCAGATGTTACAGTCTTATACTCAGCTGGTCCCTCCCCGGATTTTGTGTTAAACGATCTACAACAAAGTTTTCATAGTGTCCAACAAGGTTTCTCTGCCCTTAAAGATATACTTCTCCTTAATGCAACCGCTGTGTCAGATTTCAAAAAAGCTTTACAGCGAAAGCACACCATGGAATAATCTGAGTACAGCGCTCAGAGACCAAAACAAGCCATACAGATACCCGCCATGTTGTGGAGTCAACAGAAGTCAGAAATAGCATTATAAATATTCACTTTCCTTTGATGATCTTCATCGGAATGCACTCCCAGGAATCCCAGTTCCACAATAAATGTTTGTTTTGTTCGATAAAGTCCATCATTTATGTCCAAATACCTCCTTTTTGTTTGCGCGTTTAGTTCACAAATCCAAATTCACAAGGCGCGAGCACTAGGTCCAGACGAAAAGTCAAAAAAGTTCTATTAACATTCGTAGAAACATGTCAAACAATGTATAGAATCAATCTTTAGGATGTTTTTATCATAAATCTTTAATAATGTTTCATTTGTCTTTAGAAATTAAAAGGAACAGGGCTCACTCTCACGGCCGCGAGCCTGACTTAGCTCATGGCATTCTGCCAGACCCCTTAGTCAAACAGCTCTTATTCTCTCCCCCTTCACAGTAGAAGCCTGAAACAAGGTTCTAAAGACTGTTGACATCTAGTGAAAGCCGTAGGAAGTGCAATCGGACCAAATTTACACTGTATCTTGGATAGGCAAAGACTTGAAAACCTACAAACCTCAGATTTCCCACTTCCTGGTTGGATTTTTTCTCAGGTTTTTGCCTGCCATATGAGTTCTGTTATACTCACAGACATCATTCAAACAGTTTTAGAAACGTCAGAGTGTTTTCTATCCAAATCTACCAATAATATGCATATCTTAGCTTCTGGGCCTGAGTAGCAGGAAGTTTACTCCGGGCACGCTTTTCATCCGAACGTGAAAATAGCGCCCCCAGCCATTCTTTACCATTCAGCCATCAGATTTGCCACCAATGCTCCTTATAGGACACATCACTGCACTCTATACTCCTCTGTAAACTGGTCATCTCTGTATACCCGTCGCAAGACCCACTGGTTTATGTTTATTTCTAAAACCCTCTTAGGCCTCACTCCCCCCTATCTGAGATACCTACTGCAGCCCTCATCCTCCACATGCAACACCCGTTCTGCCAGTCACATTCTGTTAAAGGTCCCCAAAGCACACACATCCCTGGGTCGCTCCTCTTTTCAGTTTGCTGCAGCTAGTGACTGGAACGAGCTGCAAAAAACACTCAAACTGGACAGTTTTATCATTCAAAGACTCAATCATGGACACTCTTACTGATAGTCAAATCAAATCAAATTTTATTTGTCACATGCGCCGAATACAACAGGTGTAGCAGTGAAATGCTTACTTACAAGCCCCTAACCAACAATGCAGTTTTAAAAAATACGGATAAGAATAAGAAATAAAAGTATCAAGTAATTAAAGAGCTGCAGTAAAATAACAATAGCGAGACTATATACAGGGGGGTACCGGTACAGAGTCAATGTGCGGGGGCACCAGTTAGTTGAGGTAATATGTACATGTAGGTAGAGTTATTAAAGTGACTATGCATAGATGATAACAGCAGAGAGTAGCAGCGGTGTAAAAGAGGGGGAGAGGGGGTGGGGGGGCAATGCAAATAGTCTGGGTTGTGGCTGCTTCGAGTGATGTAGTATCGTCTCTACCTTCTTGGCTTTGTGCTGTTGTCTGTGCCCAATAATGTTTTTTTACCATGTTTTGTGCTGCTACCATGTTGTGCTGCTGCCATGTTGTGTTGCTACTATGTTGTTGTCATGTGGTGTTGTTACCATGCTGTGTTGTCATGTGTTGCTGCCATGCTATGTGGTTGTCTTAGGTCTCTCCTTATGTGGTGTTGTGGTGTCTCTCGTCGTGATGTGTGTTTTGTCCTATATTTTTCTTTTTAATACAAGCCCCCTTCCCCACAGGATACCTTTTGCTTTTTGGGAGGCTGTCATTGTAAATAAGAATTTGTTCTTAACTGACTTGCCTAGTTAAATAAAGGCTAAATAAAAAAATCAAACATAAATAAAGATTACCCTGCCCACAACCCAGTTATCCCTTGTATCCAGATAACTGCAGGTAAACCCAGTTGTCATACTCATTGATGGAATGCAACAGTATTTCCACTTCCAAGTGGCTGCTAGGTGAACTCAGCATTTTGTTGCACACAGAAATGTTGTGTTAAAGAGGTGGGGGAGGAGCAGAGTAAGGGGAGGGAGGAGGTGGAGGGAGTGAACCAGTGATTGAGCCTGTTGTGTAAGAGACACACACACACACACACTGAAAAGCAAGCTGCAGCAAGCGCCTGGAAGAGAGCTTCACCCACTTACCGCTTTTAAATCCCCCCTTCCCCTACTGCTAATTCCTTATACGGTCAGGAAAGACACAACCTGCCAGGCAGATTTTCCGTGTTATTTACATTGTTTATAGAGGAAAACAAACAGTGAAAATTGACAACTCCTTTGAATGCTCACTAAGACCAGAAGTGTAATGGAGGTTCAGGTTCATCTGTATTTGTGAGACCTCACAGTTTCCCACGTTGCCCAGAGAGGGAGGGGTTGGTCGACCTGGGGAGCTGGTGCCCTTGCCTGCTTCCAATCAACCACCAGCTGCAGGCTGTGGTGCTGAATAATTTCTTTATTCAGTACCGTCTACCCCTGTTTGTGGGCAACTAAAAGATCAGCCTGTCTTCCAACGGAAGTGCCAAGCGGAGCTGATCCAACAGTTCTATGTGCAGCGTGAGGCCCCAGCTTCATGGCACGGTTGAGTATGGTATGTTTCTGTTTTGAAGACCTTGCTTGGAACAAAAGCTCTTCAGTTACTCGTGTGTATGTGAAATGGGAACATGTAGCCTACATGTAGGTCTAGTCTACATGTTGTTAATCAATTTGTTGGGTTATACAGTAGATTGGTTTTTATCCGTAATGACAGAGATTTAAAACGATATGCATTTGTGCACTGTGCATGTGTGCTAAAAAACACTTACATTTAAAGTGACAATATACATAGATGAAAAAACCTGCAGAATCATACTGTTGTATAGATATATATTAGTTTGGCAAGAGATTCTAGATACAAATTCTATATGAGACAGTCTGGTTTTAGTTTTCATGTTAAAAATGTAGTCGTGTGATCGTACTTTCTATTAGGGCTGAGACACACAGGTAGGATTGCCAAACATTTTCTTGAGGAGAGTACTTAGCACCTCCGAACAGAGGGTTGGCAGTCAATCAGTTTGTGTTCACATAGCACAGACCTTGAAGCCGACAGTCTTGTTAAAATGCTCCAAACCAGAAGGTGGCAGTAGCGTTGCATTCTTAAGCTTAGTTTCCCTGTATGTGTTGCTTTGTAGGTAGCCAATGTTAGCTAACTAGCTTGCTGCGCTAATGTTGCTATCGTTGTAGAAAGCCCTTGTTGATTCTAGCCAGATAGCCACAGCTAGATAACTTATTAGCAAGATGACAAAGAAACAATTTAATTCCCTCTACATAATCCCATACTGCCAATGCCAGCCCATAGCCACATTTTTTGCTAGCTAAACGGTTAGCATGTAATTCGCTAGCTAGCACATCATAGCTATCTAGCCAAAGACACTGCAGTAACTCTTGGCAGTTAACACAGGCAGCTACTTCATGTAAACTAATCCATTGTGATTTAATTATAATGTCAATACTACAAGTAACTGCTAAAATAAAGGAAACACAAACATAAAATGTCTTAGGGCGTTGGGCCACCATGAGCCAGAACAGCTTCAATGCACCTTCGGAGGGATGCAGCACCAGTCTTCCACGAGAAATTCCATAATTTGGTGTTTTGTTGATGGTGGTGGAAAAGGCTGTCTCAGATGCCACTCCAGAATCTCCCATAAGTGTTTGAGATCTGGTGACTGAAACGATCATGGTATATGGTTTACCTATGTTTTCATTCTCATCAAACCATTCAGTGACTACTCGTGCCCTGTGGATGGGGGCATTGTCATCCTATGGGGGCATAAGCCATGATCGTAGCCAAAATAATGGCATGCCCAGCATTTTTATACATGACCCTAAGCATGATGTTATTTGCTTAATTAGCTCAGGAACCACACATGTGGAAGCACCTGCTTTCAATATACTTTGTATCCCTCATTTATTCAAGTGTTTCCATTATTTTGGCAGTTACCTGGAGCTACAGTGGCCAGTTAGCTAGCTTGGATGAATTATTTAGTGTTGTGTGCATTGTGCACTTAGCTAGCTACCACCCCATTGCCTACATTGCATATGAAGTGTGACTGGCTCATTTAGCAAGCTGCAAGGGGGTGGATGTCACCGGGGAAAGTAGCCTCTTTTTCTTCTTGTTGGCCGTCCTTTACGCTCCCCACTTGTGCTCTCTGATTGACTCAAAAGTATCATTTTTTTGTCCCGACAGGTAAACCGTTTCTACAGCAAATGTCATCAGTCAGACGCTATCTGCAGGTGGTCCCAAAAACACACCACGCAGTCAGCAAGCCGAAACGAACGCCAGATAATCGGCACATCAACATTCAGTGCAGCGTGTTCTCTCTTAAAGTCTAGATGTTCATTCTGTTTAACAATATGACATTAATGTAGTGGTAAACCACTTTTATTTTCGAGAGGGGAGGCTCTGCGACGTCTTTGCTGTATAAATACTTCTCTGTTAAGACCAGGCACCCCAATGAAGTTTCCATTCAGGCTTAAGCTTTCAAAATTCTTTCGTGAAGGTGAAAGTTCCTCACAGTGTTGTTGAATCAAAACAATATCTATGTTAAAGAATGGGTCAAGTTCCATGCTTCCAGAAGACGAAGTGTGTGTGTGTGTGTGTGTGCGTGTGTGTGAGCATGTGTGCGTGGGTGGGTGAATATGAACATGTGTGTGTTAGAGAGAGGGCGAGTTAGTCCCCTCGGTGTACCTGGCTTCAGCTTGTTGCCATCATGGATGTAATCTGAGGTACACCAAGCTTTAAAGGGTAGGTAGCATAAACGTAACCACATGTAACTTATGGATTGGCATTAGTATGCGCATCAAGTCCCAATGCAAAGTTACACCTCATGTCATGTCTGAAGTCATGCCGGAAAATATTTTTGTGGGGGTGTGACGTAATATGGAGGACCCGGCAAGCCAGCCTATTCTCTATAATGTTAACTCCTACAGAAATAACTTTAAATGTATAACCTCAAATATATAACCTGTATAACCTCGTTTCCACTCATGACTACTGGTTTCAATTACATTTTCAGCCAATTTACAAGCAAATACTTTATGAATTTACTGTTACAAATCAGCTTGCAAGGTTTCTAGCCAACTAGCCTGTTAACGGTAGCCCTACCAACATGCTAACATTACGTTAGCACTGCATGAGTAAAAGCTGATGAATAAAAACGACCCTTTAAGATGAGCTGTTTCCATCCTGGCTGTAATCTGAGGTACACCAGCTGTTGAAGGTGGTCTGAACCACAGTACAACTAAATGGGACTCATTTGTAAATATTTTAAAGATTAACTAATATTTCTCAGATGATCTGCTGCTTAAATGGACTTATATACACTGAGTGTACAAAACATTAGGTACTAGAATTGTTGTTATGTTCAGTACTCCTGTCAAATGTATCTTGTGATTGAGAGGATCCAGTCTGTATTGACGCAGCCTCTACAAAGCTAAGAAAGGGCCTGCTCCATTACTCATTCATTGGTAGAGCTGTCTGGGCTGCTGTTAGCTCCCCACTCATGCTGCACAGATGTTAACAGACTTGAATAATGCGACACAGCATGCAGAAATGTTGAAACAATGTCCATAAAGGCTAGAACGCTTTTACAATGCAAGACGACACCGGTAGCTTCCAGTATTAATTCTAGGCTAACTTTCCTTGCTAGCTTACGGCTGAATTCACTACCCTAGTACTTTGTTTGTGATAATATGCTAACCATAACACAAAATATACTGATTTCGAAGCTGATTGTCACCAAAAAACGTGATTAATTAATTTAGTCTCCCTCGCCACCAAAGCTCATTCACTTCCTCGTCTCCCTCGCCTTCCGTTTGGTTTCCACTAGATTCCATAGCCACGAAGTCAGATTCCACAGCCTGAGAGACAGCGCATACTTTTATAAAATAAAAGATTGCTTCGTCTATGCAAATATTGTTGATCAGTACAATAAAATAATATGTTCTCCTAGCAGTTTCCAATCAAATAAGTCCTAAATGGAAAACATTGTTTGTCATCTGTAGCCCCATGAAATCAGATAAAACAAGCTCAATAACTCAATGCATGCACATATTCTTAGTGAGTAATTGGGAATAGACCTAAGCTACATCTTGATTTACCAAGTTTATCAATAGAGATTTACGATTCAAATAAATTATTACCATTTATGTAGTTTTGTAGTTAGATTGGTAAAAACGAAGTCAAATTTATTGTATCATTGTATAATTTATTAATGAATGCACACATGGCTGTCTCCAAAAAATGGACTTACACATGTTCTAATGTAATGATATTGAACTCAAAAGATGCTCCAACAGGTGAACAGAGCAGTAGCGAGAGTTTATCTGTCTGGATTAAGTGCCATTCTGTGACTTCGGGTAATATGTCTTTTATTTTTATTTTTGTGGTATCGTTTTGGTATCGAGTATCACGATGGTATAGAGTATCGTTACACTAAACTTGGTATCAAAGTCAAAATTCTGGTATCGTGACGACACTAATTGTGGGTAGTTTAGAAGATATCCGTAAATAAGTTAATAAATATGTTTGTAGTTATAGGTAACCAGATCGTGACAACAACTAAGTTACTAAGTCTTTGACCACACTGTGTTGTTACCTTGGTGAGTAAATCTCATGCTTCCTACCTACCCTTTAAGACCAGCTGTTTCCATCCTGGCTCTAATCTGAGGTACACCAGCTGTTGACGGTGGTCTGAACCACAGTGCATCAAAATTCGACTCATTTGTAAATATTTTAAACATGAACTAATATTTCTCAGATGAGCTGGTGCTTAAATTGACTTATATACACTGAGTGTACAAAACATTAGGAACACCTTCCTAATATTGAGTTGCATCCCCTTTTCCCCTCAGAACAGCCTCAAATAGTTGGGGCATGGACTCTACAAGGTGTCAAGCATTCCACAGGGATGCTGGCCCATGTTGACTCCAATGCTTCCCACAGTTGTCTCAAGTTGGCTGGATGTCCTTTCGGTGGTGGACCATTCTTGATACACACAGGAAACTGTTGAGTGTGAAAAACCCAGAAGCTTTGCAGTTCTTGACACACACTCAAACCAGTGTGCCTGGTACCTACTATACCCAGTTTAAAGGGACTTAAATAATTTGTCGTGCACCTTCTCTGAATGGCACACATACACAATCCATGTCTCAATTGTCTCAAGGCTTGAAAATCCTTCTTTAACCTGTCTCCTCCCCTTCATCTACAGTACACTGAAGTGGATTTAACAGGGGACATCAATAAGGGATCAAAGGTTTCACCTGGATTCACCTGGTCAGTCTATGTCATGGAAAGAGTTCCTGATGTTTTGTACACTCAGTGTATTTTGAATAGGATTTCTTGTACTCCAATGTTCAAATATTCCTTGAATAGTTAGAAATGTTGGGTTGTTGAATGAGGCCTTGAAGCTCTCAGGTGTAGCACTGATTTTGAGGATTTGACAACACTCTTTTGTTCACAATTGGCCCCAAATATTGAAGTGAATGATTCGGTCGTCGTACCTTGACCCACAGCAGATGTGTGTTTGCACGGTAGCGTGCGTGTTTGTGTGTGTGTGTGTGTGTGTGTGTGTGTGTGTGTGTGTGTGTGTGTGTGTGTGTGTGTGTGTGTGTGTGTGTGTGTGTGTGTGTGTGTGTGTGTGTGTGTGTGTGTGTGTGTGTGTGTGTACCACGTGGCCACACTGGAGTACTGGGGCGCCTGCCAGCAGGCCTCAGAGCGTCCACTGCCAATTAGTCCCTTTATTTGTTTAAATTTCGCTGGACTGCGAGGTAGTTAGACATCCAATCCGTGTTGCTGCCTGACGCTGCAGAGGACTGCTCTGATTGAAGACTGGGATTTATAGGGTTTTTCACCGTGGTAATGGCCTTGGCGTATCGATGGCATAAACCAGAAGATGTACCAGCTGGTTTAACCCAGGGGACTGGCCGTGTTGAAAGGTGTGTTAGGCACGGGGCACTGATGGAGGGAAAGGCTGGCTGGCTGTGTAGTGGGCCTCTATTTTCTATCAATCAGAGTAAAATGTGCTGGCCATATATCATGATATCTGATCCCCACAAATAGGGTTACCTTGGACCTACAACCCTCCAGGTTCTCATTTATAGAAGCTGTGAACTCTACCTACTGCAGCTACACACCAGATCAGGAAAGTAACACACCGCAGGTTGTAACGAAGTTGCATTCATCATCTCCATATGAACATAAAACGACATAGACGAAGTAGGCTATAACTTGTTTGTTTAGAATACATTTTAGTTGACTTGGCTTTTTAATGTCAGGAATGCAGCAACAGCACTGTGTCCAGTTACAATCTCTCCACTTAAGTGCATTGATCGTTAATACCCATTACATTTTTTCTCTAATTGAAGCAGACATTTTTATGGTGCACCCACTCCTACTGAGTGAATGAGTCCATTGACAAGAGCGTGGCAGGGGCTGTTACCTCCAGAAATTAGCCTGGAGCTGCGGGTCAGTGCTCTGGCACTGGGAATAACAGCTCCGCAATGGGAGCTTTGTTTATTTATCTCCCTGGTTCCACAGTTCTCCTCTCAGGACCTATGACCCCCCCCCCCTTGCACCCTCCCTCCGCCGGCCCAGGAGTGGCTGTGAGGCTGAGCCAAACCAGGGCCTTTTCTTTTTGAGCTGTATTATGTGCAATAAGGAAGTGTGGACCTTTTTTTGTTTTTTGAAGGCTGGAAAAAAACTCTAACCACAATGTTGACCTGTAGCTGGGTCAGTTGCCAAGTAGTGAATTTCCTTTCCCACAGACAGACTAGTCCTGCAGCCCAGCCTACGAGAGGAGCCTGAATGGTGGATCATAAGAGTTCACCACTATGCCCTTTGGGCTGACCTATGCTCCTGTTTCTAAATCACACTAGGCAGATTTGTGTTAGTAGTGTTGAGGAGCCCCAGCTTTGGCTCGGTGATTGAAACAACAAAGCCTTGTTTTCCATAGACCTTATTAGCTGGAGGCGGTTACGTTTTCTCTAAACATGTAATCT
The DNA here is from genome assembly GCF_045679555.1 of Salvelinus alpinus. Lineage (NCBI taxonomy): Eukaryota > Metazoa > Chordata > Actinopteri > Salmoniformes > Salmonidae > Salvelinus > Salvelinus alpinus. The sequence goes on along the minus strand of NC_092093.1, from coordinate 35,233,382 downwards.
GTGATATGGCAAACTTATTTTCCTCTAGTTTTTATTTACAGAGAGCCTCTCCTTGCTGCTTACTCCTTTGCTCATATTTTGATGCACTGAAATGAATTCTTCAGTCTGGTTGGTATGATTGCAAAACTTTCCATTTCCTTGTATTGCAAAGGACAAAAGAAGGCATTGACTGACAGTTTGAGTGCCTGGGCTGAAAGAAAATGATGTACCCAGCCTTTGTTATTCTGTGTCTCACTCTCTGAAACATGATTTACACGTTTCTCTCATGTGAGGACACATTGCAATAGTGTGTCACGATCGGGCTAGTTGTTTCATTGTATCATCCAATTCAATATCCTGCCAGTTTTCAGATGTTATCCCAGCCGGTCTCGTTTGAGTCAGTTTCAGGCTGTTCCAGAGCCCTGTTGCTGCTGGCTCCCTCTTCTGACAGTAGCCCTGTAGCTCCTCCCACTGTTATCATCAGCTCTGGTGAGATGTTTTGTCATCCAGATTGACATCTCCTCAGTTATGACATTACACATGCTCCCAGCTCAGATAAGACAGCACTGCTACTTGCTATGTCATTTCCTTGGCACAACAGGAGTAATGTGCCTCAAAGCTGCAACGTCTCACTCCTCTTATCAGACGGTCATACTTTGTGTTTAATATTTTTAAAGTCGCTTCTGGATTTCATTTGGCCCGACGTCCAATCTGATGGATTGGATTACCATCAAGGGACCTATAACTTTGAGAGAATTCAGGATGCTCGTCCTCCACCCACACTGGATTAATCTCTGCAGGTTTTTTCAGGGCCTAGAGCGCAATGTTTTGAATTGGCAAATTCTGAGCCTCCCGCTAGAGGAAGTTTTGAATGAGTGCGGTTAGAAATAGCTCCAGATTGTGGGCATGTGCGAAAGATATTCACCAAGCTACATCGTGCTATTCTCACGAAAACCCACTATTCTCCTCGGCTCTGTATATCTAGGCTAAATATTCACCAGGGTCAAAAGACCCTCACTTCCGTGCTCTTGAGAAGGTCAGCATCATCCACACCATGTGGCCTTGTTGCTCAGTGTGAATGACGCTTGTCTGTCAGAGGTAAAGCGGTGTTTTTTGCATGCCTCAAAGCTCCTCTGTAGCATTGACTTAACTGACGATCATGTGCAGATTGTTACAGTACTGGGAGCTACTGTTTGGTTCTGCTCTGTCCTTAATAAGACCATGTTGACGTTAAGATCGGTTGGAAAGGCTTTTGCTTCCTCAATAGTCCGAGGTGGTTTCCTGCTCTTTTATTAAGAGGCTTTTGGGGAGGGGAAGGGCTGTGAAATGAATGCCTTTCCTATTTTAAAAAGGATTTCTGAAATATTGTTTTGAAAGCTCCCCCACCGTGATGAAACAGGCGACCTCAAAATGTCTGACTGGTGTTTTTTCACCAGTATGAAGTTTGAATAGGCTGCTGTGTGCTCCCTCCTTCCCTGTCACTGCGTCACGCATAGGCCTACCTTGTCATTAACATCCTTTCAAAACACAGACTGGTACCGGTACAGTACACACTGTCTCTTTACTCTGTGTAGACCAAGAGAGGGTGTGTATGAGAATAGTAGGGAAACCGAGAAACTGCTATGTGTGTGTGTGTGTTAAGTTACAACTGTGGGTACTAACCTAAGCGTCTGTTTTCCAGAAGATGCTCAAGTTGTGGCTGAGGTGCTGCCACCACTGAGGCGTCCTCAGTGTGCTGAACGGAGCGAGCAGAGCAGTCCTGACCTGGCAGTACACGAATGGCCCAGGGAAGCCACCAGATTGACATTCGGGTTTTGCACGACCTGCGCCAGAAGTTCCCTGAAGTTCCAGAGGGTGTTGTGTCCCAGTGTGTTCTGCAGGTGAGTCTGGGGTATCCTCCTTTCCAATCCATAGGTTTTACCCAACAAAATATATTTAGCTGATATATCACAAATGACTGATTTTGAAGCTTCTCTTTTCCTCAGAACGACAACAATTTGGACGCCTGTTGTGAGTACCTGTCTCAGGTGAGCCCGGGGTACTTGTACAGCGAAGGAGGCAACCTCAGCAACACCGACGACCCCAGCTTCATCAGGCTCCGCAATCACATGACCCAGCTGAACCTGGGCCTGCAGTCTCAGTTTCAAAATGTGCATGCGGCCCCGGGACGGGACGGCCTGAGGATGAACGGCAGCAGGACTCTGTCCCACAGCCTGAGTGACGGGCCCCTCCAGACAGGACAGACCCCCAACAGTGACTTCTTCCAGCAGGAGCCCCAGTCAGCCCCCGTGCAGGCACCCTCCAGCCTCAATGTGTTTGCCGTGATGGAGCCCACGCGCAAGCCCCAGCCGCCCCAGCACCTGGGACTCTACCAGCTGGGGGGCAAAGGGCAGTCCATGGGCCATCATGGCCAGCAGATGCCCCGCTTCAACCCCATCACCGTCACCCTGGCCCCCAACATCCAGACGGGACGCAACACCCCCACCTCTTTGCACATACACGGTGGGCCCCATACACAGTCCGGACTGAGCAGTCCACAGGGTAACTCTATCTACATCAGACCTTATGTGACCCAGCATGGCGGTACGACCCGGCAAAGCCAGCAGCAGCAGGCGGGCAGGGCCCAGTACAGCCCCACCTCCCAGCCCCAGCAGCAGATCTATCAGATCTCCCATCCCACCTCACTGCCTGGCTCCCGGACAGGCCCTTCCTCCCAGCAGCACCAGCACGGCTCCTCACATACCTCACAGCACCAGTCACAGGGCCACCAGACCTCCCATGTCTACATGCCCATCAGCTCCCCTACCAACCCACAGGCCCCCTCCTCTATCCTCCAGGCCCTCTCTGGAGGTCAGGCCTCCTCCTCCGGTGCCTCGTCCTCGGTCATGCCCTCTGGCATGTCCTCCTTTAGCCAGTACAACATCCAGAACATCTCCACCGGACCGCGCAAGAACCAGATAGAGATCAAACTTGAATCTCCTCAGAGGAGCAACTCCACCACGACCACGCTGCGCACTAGCAGCAGCCCCCGCTCCAACTCCTCCACCTCCTCCTCCTGCCCGTCATCCTCCTCCTCTGTCGGGGCAGCCCCTGGCCCCACCACTACCCCCCTGTCCATCGGAGGCCCGGGCCTAAGCCGCAGCCAGCCCACTGTTTACATCTCTGCCAGCCCGCCCACCGCTGCTACTACCACCCCCTCTGACGAGGCCGTCATGGTCCCAACCGGCTCTCGCTCCCAGCCCAAGTTTTACATTACTGCTAATAACGATGACGGTGGAGGCAGAAATCCTCCAACCGTCTACATCTCTGCTCAACCTCCTCCGCACGGGTCGCAGGGGGCCCGGAATATGGGGGGCCAGGTGAGCATGGGCCCCGCCTACATCCACCACCACCCACCCAAGTCCCGCGCGTCTATGGGAGGGGCAGGCACGGCCACCTCGCCCAGGGTGGTGGTCACCCAGCCCAACACCAAGTACACTTTCAAAATCACAGTGTCCCCCAACAAGCCCCCAGCAGTGTCCCCTGGCGTTGTTTCCCCAACCTTTGAGGCCACTAACCTCCTCAGCCTCCCGTCGGACCACCATTTTGTGGAGCCGGAGCCCCATCATCTCTCAGACCCGCTGTCTGCACACAGGGAGAGGCCCAGCGAGCCACGCAGACTCAGCATGGGTTCAGACGACGCTGCGTACACACAAGGTAAGACAGGATCAGGGTTACTAAAATCTCAGCCGTTAGCTGCTTTGCTTTGTCGACAGTCACGATCTGTCACTAGGAAGTATAGACACTCACCCACAAACACACATCCGGATACAGTTAGTTGTGCAATTGGTTAAGTTGAACTATGGTATCCCTCAGTCACATGTGCAACAAAAGTCAAGTGCCCAAAGAGACATAACATCCACTTTTGAGAATAACTTTCCTTCACGACAGTAAGGAATAGAATGCATTTTTGTCCACCAGAAGTAAATGCCTTTTCCACTGCATTCTGCCAAGAAAGTAATTTGACTATTGCATATCGTTTATGCCTGCTTTTAACTTTGATTTCCGTAATATTGACACTAATGCATTTTTTAAAGCCAAATTGTGTAGACGTTTGTCTCATTAAAAACCTCTTGGCCTTAAAACCCTGCTTCATCTCAGCCTGATTTGAGGGAGCAGATGAATTGTTGAAGGTGACTCGCATAGGGAGGGGTGTGATTGGAGCATGAGTCGGCTGCAATAATGCTGGGTTTGCGCTGAGAGCCCTTGGACTGCGGCAGTGTGAGTCAAATGTGTTGGAGCGCAGCGTTTCCTTTTTTGGACTTTTGACTGGATTACGTGCGAGTCAGTGCCTGTGGCCTTTGCTAGACGCTTACTCGCTGCTGCGACTACTGTGGGGCTTCTCCTCTCTCTCCCCGGCCCTGAGGCTGTGCCTTCTGCTCCTTATCTTTCACTGCAGCCCTCTACATGCATTCCTCTCTGGCTCGAAAGCTGCTCCCAGCTTGGTTTGGCCTGGGGGGGGGGGGGGGGGCTGCCTGGAAAAACACAAAGCCTACTTCTGAATGGTGGGGGGTATTGTGTTTGTTGTTTACTTTGGTCTTTCTGTGTAGGGAATGAATGAATTAAAGCAGGGACGGCTAATTCCCGCGTAGCATATAGCATGTTATGAATGCGTTATAAGACAAAGCATGTTATGAATGCGTTATATGTAACACTTCTTAGGAAGCGTTTTGAGCAAGTTTTTCCCCGGGATCATTGTTCACTCCCCCAAAAGCCCTTTCTAAAATAGGCCATGAAATGAAGAACGATTATGCTACTGTATGATTCTTACTCAGCCCCCTGCACGTAGCGTTATTTCCAAAAGGGAAATGTATCTAGCTTTTGCGGTTCTTCAAACACACCATAAGCCTGTACTGTAAGCATGTACTTCAGCAGTCAGAGATAAGCCATCAGTCTGTCCCCATGTCACAGTGTTAATGTGTACTATGTATCTTGCAGCCCTGTTGGTTCACCAGAAGGCCCGTATGGACCGGCTGTGGCATGAGCTGGAGTTAAAAAAGAGGACGCTGGAGAAGCTAAAAGAGGAGGTCAACGAGATGGAGAACGACCTGACTAGGAGACGGCTAGAACGATCCAACTCCCAGTCCCAAATCCCCTCGGTAAGTCCCCACAGACACTGCTTTCCCACTACACACACTACTCTCCCACAGAGAGATACTACAATGACTAGAACATCAATGTTCCTTTCCTTGTGCAGCAGCTGTATTCAACTGTCTTAGTAGAGGTCTTTGGCAATTTGACTCGACAATACGCTCCTGAGTCGCATGGTGTATTTAATGTATTTTCTAAGGAAACAATTATTCTTTGGGGCAATTCAACAACAAAAAACACCCTCCCTTTGAATTTTTTCACCCAATGTCAGGTTTACAGTTAAGCGTGCAGCTGTGGGTTTATTGAACTATATCAGACCGCAAATCAAATGGTGCTCGGAGTGTTCTGTTGAATCAGCTTTTTTTTGTGTGTCAACTATCACTGTGTGTTAGTCAGGCCAGCGAAAAGAGGACGTGGAAGGTTAAGGTTAAAAGCCTGGAGTTGAACTCAGTAGCTCTTGTGTTTTCTGTGTATTCACTAGGCCAGGGAGACCTGGAGATAACTCTCTTCCTGACACTGTTAGCCCACTTGGCTCCGTGCACCTCCGATGACTTATGACAGGCTTGTGTTGTGAGTCAGTACCGAACAGCATGTGCCGAGGCTCTCAGTCTCTCTACTCATCCACGGTGGCTCATCAGCATACCGTGCTGCTGCCTGCCTGTAAATGGCGGTTTAGATGACCCTGTTTCCTTCTCTCTTATCAGATTGAGGAAATGCAGCAGTTACGATGCAAAAACAGGATACTGCAGATTGACATCGACCTTTTAACCAAAGAAATCGATCTTCAAACAAGAGGTAGGCGGCTCGGTTGGTTTCATGGGGTGTGCTTTGTCAGCGTGCTTGCCGGTGTTGGGATGAACGTGACACCAGCTCTCTGTGTGTGGTGTGCATGCATGTGCTGTACGTCCAGTGTGTTCATGGTGTTTTAACGTGCTGTCTTTGTTGCTTTAAGATCGGCTCCTTCGTGTAGCCCGGTCCTCATATTTCATTGTTTAGTCATATTTCTGTATGTTATAATGGGTAACTCTGTAGAGAGAGAGAGAGAGAGAGTCAGAGAGGGGAAACTAATGTGGACTACAACAGAGCGAAGCAGAGAGGGGAAGCATAACTTGTGTTCAGTACAGCTGTACAGTAGTAGGTCTGTCTGCCTCTGCCAGGCCTGGTCTGGTCACATCCCCTCGGCACACGCAGTCAAGGTGCTGCCATTGTAATGTTAACTACCAGTTGTTTCCTGAATTGTATCCTGTTGCTGGTTGGTAACAAGGGATTTATAGCCCACCTGGCCGCTCTCCATGGCTGACAGGATTAATACACCAGCTAGCACAGTCACACAGGTGAATGGAGAATTAAATGGAGAAGTAAAGAGCCATGGCTTTGTTTTCTGAGTTCTTTATTTGTCTTTGTGTGTTAGACTGCAGTCTCTTGCTTTATTGGTATGTGACTCCTACACAGTTGCTGCTGTATGTGTGACTGTTGCATGTACAGTTGAAGTCAGAAGTTTAAATACACTTAGGTTGGAGTCATTAAAACACGTTTTTCAACCACTCCACACATTTCTTGTTAACAAACTATAGTTTTGGCAAGTTGGTTAGGACATCTACTTTGTGCATGACACACGTAATTTTTCTAACAATTGTTTACAGACAGATTATTTCACTTATAATTCACTGTATCACAATTTCAGTGGGTCAGAAGTTTACATACACTAAGTTGACTGTGCCTTTAAACAGCTTGGAAAATTCCAGAAAGGATGTCATGGCTTTAGAAGCGTCTGATAGGCTAATTGACGTCATTTGAGTTATTGGCGGTGTACCTGTGGATGTATTTCAAGGCCTACCTTCAAACTCAGTGCCTCTTTGCTTGACATCATGGGAAAATCAAAAGAAATTAGCCAAGACCTCAGAAAAACAATTGTAGACCTCCACAAGTCTGGTTCGTCCTTGGGAGCAATTTCCAAATGCCTGAAGGTACCACGTTCATCTGTACAAACAATAGTACGCAAGTATAAAAACACCATGGGACAACGCAGCCGTCATACCACTCAGGAAGGAGACTTGTTCTGTCTACTAGAGCTGAATGTACTTTGGTGCGAAAAGTGCAAATCAATCCCAGAACAACAGCAAAGGACCTTGTGAAGATGCTGGAGGAAACTGGTACAAAAGTTTCTATATCCACAGTTAAACGAGTCCTATATCGACATAACCTGAAAGGCCGCTCAGCAAGGAAGAAGCCACTGCTCCAAAACCGCCATTAAAAAGTCAGACTACGGTTTGCAACTGCACATGGGGACAAAGATCGTACTTTTTGGAGAAATATCCTCTGGTCTGATGAAACCAAAATAGAACTGTTTGGCCATAATGACCATCGTTATGTTTGGAGGAAAAAGGGTGAGGCTTGCAAACCAAAGAACACCATCCCAACCGTGAAGCACAGGGGTGGCAGCATGATGTTGTGGGGGTGCTTTGCTGCAGGAGGGTCTGGTGTACCTCACAAAATAGATGGCATCATGATAAAGGAAGATTATGTGGATATATTGAAGCAACATCTCAAGACATCAGTCAGGAAGTTAAAGCTTGGTCGCAAATGGGCCTTCCAAATGGACAATGACCCCAAGCATACTCCCAAAGTTGTGGCAAAATGGCTTAAGAACAACAAAGTCAAGGTATTGGAGTGGCCATCACAAAGCCCTGACCTCAATCCAATAGAAAATGTGTGGGCAGAACTGAAAAGGCTTGTGCGAGCAAGGAGGCCTACAACCTGACTCAGTTACACCAGTTCTGTCAGGAGGAATGGGCCAAAATTCACCCAACTTATTGTGGGAAGCTTGTGGAAGGCTACCTGAAACATTTGACCCAGGTTAAACAATGTAAAGGCAATGCTACCAAATACTAATTGAGTGTATGTAAACTTCTGTGATGAAAGAAATAAAAGCTGAAATAAATCATTCTCTCTACTATTATTCTGACATTCTTAAAATGAAGTGGTGATCCCAACTGACCTAAAACAGGGACTTTTTACTAGGATTAAATGTCAGGAATTGTGATGTATTTGGCTAAGATGTATGTAAACTTCCGACTTCAACTGTATGTTCGTGTGCTATGCGTACTGATGCTTTCAGTTTAGCTTATGATGTCTCTGTCCTGTTTGTCTCAGGACCCCACTTTAATCCCAGTGCAATTCATAACTTCTATGACAACATTGGATTCCTAGGTCCTGTCCCACCCAAACCCAAAGGTACTTTACGTGTTGGTAAGTTTAGGAAAGGTTGCATGGTCGCCTCTGGACAACCTGACCCTCTTCCGCTTCCACTTTCCCTCTCTCCTTTCTTGGTGTTTTACTTAGTCATCAATGAATATATATTGATAATGGGGCTTGAGATCTGTACTTGTGATGTTTTCTATCAGGGGTTATTTCTGTCTATCTGGGTAAAGTCTGCATTGTTTAGATCATTCTCATCACATATGTTACCTTTCATCCTAAGTGTTTTCATTCAAGTATCTGTAAAACCTGGCGTCATTGGTGTTTTCATTCATACTTGCGGTGTTGTTTTCACCTCTGCATATGTCATCTTTGTTTTCATGCCATTCCTCTCCTCTGTCTCTTGCTTCATTCCTTCCCTCCATCCTGTGCTTGGGACCTGTCAGAGCCAGAGGGTCAGGGGACAGACAGAAGAATATTTAATGTCACCTCCACGCTAACCATGGAGCCCTCTTCTGCCCCTCCTCCTCCCGCTGCTCTCCCTCTGGGTTGGTACCTGTAGCTCTGTCCGTCTGTCCCTCTGTCTGTCCCAGTGGTCCAACCTCTCCCCTTTCCTCCTTCATACTGGGTCAGTCCTGTCCATCCAATCTGCACACCATAACAATCTTACAACAGATTACCTTTACATAACGTTTTGCCATTTCATATTTAGAAAGCATCATTGACCACTAGTCATCCCTTCAGCACATTTGTTGATGAAAGGTTTTCCTGTTATTTGAAAATTTGACAGGATTCTCTTAGCACTCGGATACTTTCTTAGCATTAAAAGGGCAATATGCAGTTGCTACATCCATTTTTGGACTTGTAAACTAATGATATATACCCATTGATTATTGAAGAATATAACTTACAAATGCCTCAGGAGCTTAGTTCAACTGTTGTACCCCATCAGAACCCAAAGAATAAGCTTGTTTTACTCCAATGTGAACAAAGTACATGTAAACAAACACTATAGTCTCAACATGGTTAAATCTATCATTTTAATATCATCAATGGTCAGTACTTGCATCCATAGCTCTGTCTATGAATTTGAGAGTGGTTGTATTTCTCCAGGCCCATCCCTCTGCTTTTTACTGAAAAGGGCGGGGAACGGTTTGTTATTGTTTCAACTGCGGTTTGCCCCTTTAATAATTTTCTTGTGCAAGACACATCCTGGAGGGTTAAAGAACCACAGTGATTCAGCAACTACCAACTGCCAATTCAAACCATCAGTGGTGCAGTGACAAAATACCATTTTTATTGCTGAAAAACAAACCAGCACATTGATTGACACATTGATTCACTCTTGACAGTCTGAGCCCACATTGATTGATGTTCATTGCCTGCAGCTGTCTGTGTGTTTATCTCTGTAGTCTGTTGGGTGACTAACGCCTCTTTCTATCCCTCTCTCTCTCTTTCCCTCCCTCCCTCTATCCAGAGTCAGACCAGGAGGAAGACGAGGGGACGCAGTGGAGCTGCACGGCCTGCACCTTCCTCAACCACCCGGCCCTCAACCGCTGTGAACAGTGCGAGTTCCCACGGCACTTCTGAGCCACAAAGACGCCGACAATAACCAACACCCCGCTCCACTTTTCAATGAGAATCAAAGAAACTAGATTTGAAAGGTTTTTCTTTTGCTAGTGGTAAGAAAATGAATGGACAGGGTTTGTAGTTTTTTCCATTTTGGGCCTGTTCCTCCCCCCCTCCTCCGAGGTTTGTAGAATGCTGAAGGCTTGACTGGATAGTGTTTACAGGTTGTGTTACTTTACTTAGCCAGCAGAGTTGGATGATACCTCACCTTGGAGTCTCTGCATGCGTGGGTCACCCCCCTGCTCAACGCTCGACGGGCGACTTTACCCCTGGGGATGCCTCGCTGCTTCCTTATACAGTATTATCGGTGTCCTGCAGTGTGAGGGCACACACACACACGCACGAAAACCAACATGGGTGCCAACGTGCCTTTGCTGATTTGTGATGGCCTAATCAGGAATGGGAACTTTGGTCAGCTGTCACCTCACACCTGAAGGGAAAACTAACAGACTACTTGTGGACTATTTGTTTGGTTGCTGTTTCTATAGGATGGCTGGGGGAAACTCACAGTGTTATTACTGCCACCAAAACTTGCCTCTCGTTCTCCCCTGTAGTGTCCCTTATCAATCTCTTCAATCTACAGTAAAAAGAACGGAAAATAAATTGCATGTTTTTTGTGTACAGTACATAGAGGGAGGAAATACCCTTGAGCTTTTTACTGTACATAATTTTTGAATGTGCCTTAAAATGCCTTCTTCCTCACTCTATGAAACACATGTATTTCCTGTAAGTATAGCTTTATAGACTTTATTAACTTTGTTTTGTTTCCATTCTTTCAAACCAATAAGCACAGTGTCCCTTTTAAGCTCTTTACTTGATTTCTGTGAGAATTTAAGTATCGTGTAAAAAAGGGGAGCAGTTGTATGAAAACTCTGCAGTCCTGAAGCTTCGTTCACTCAGTCTGTTGTTCATCGCTTGTGTAAATGCAGAATTTCCTGTGTACGATCTGCAGATGCAGCAAAATCTAAAGATGGACGAGTTTTCTAGGATGCCAGAGCTCTTGGACTAGTGAAAAAAGCTCAGAAGCAGAATGACATCTTATCTGACAACTGGAATGTAGGTTTAATATTTGGGGACTTTTACACCTCAGCGTCACGAGACCCATGAATTTTTAGTTCATCCTAAAACTTGCATCAAAATAGAAGCTTTCAAATCGGATGGAAGAAAAGACTTTGGTAATTGTATTAAGGTGTGTTGTCTATGTACAGCTTGGTGGAAGGCAACTGTTTCCTGAGGGCTTTCAGAATCAGAGTATTTTGCTATGCAGTTTAAATAGGGTTTTCTAGTGTTCCAAAGATCAGAATGAATATGTTTTAAAGTATTCCTGTTTCAAATCAGCAGATATTTATATAGGTATGTGCCTTACCATATCTCCTCCTGGCCAGAAGTTTAGAATATATCCTCCAAAAAAAGACGACAAGGACAGTGCCATCTTTACATTTCTAGTAAAGTGTGACAAAATGGTGACTGTCCTCTTTGTATCTTGTTTTTATTTGGTTTAATTTGTCCTGTGAAGCTTTTGTTTGATGAGGATGGTTTAAAAGTTTACCATTGTAATGATTTTACCTTAATTGTGGAATAGTTTATTATTCTTTGTGAAGTTTTTTTACATGTTGCCTTACATTAATGCCTTAGATTGGCATTTGTATTGATTATCTATGCAGTCACAAATCAAGTTTTTTTTTTTTTTTTTTTTTTACCAAAGCTTAGTATATTGTTAAAACGATTAGGTAGAAGCTAAATTCTTTGTTGTCTCTGTTAAGCACTTATGTCATATTTTTTTCCCTCTAAAACCCCCAAAGAAACCCAGTTTTCAGCTTTATCTGCAAAGCTCGGTGTGAAGAGTCAGTTCATACTTGTTTTATTAATAAAATAAAATAAAATAATTTGGATATCTAAAGTGTGTTTGATTTTAGCTGGGAAAACTGTCTTTGTAACAGATAAGTTATTTGTAAAAAGAAAAGAAAAAAGAAAAAAAATCTATTCTGGATTTCTTACTGGATATGCTACTTGTTGATTCCATTCCATTGGTTGTTGGCTTGTGGTGACGTGATGACAATTGTCTTTGGATCATTTCTCCTCACTCCAATAGATGGCAGTAGAGACCTAAAATAGTTGGTACGGTAAAGTGCAGGGAGCATGGCAGTGTGTAAATGAGATGGATAATCAGACAATTGCCAATGACTTATGTTTAATATGGATAAGAAACATGACAAGGACCGCATTATTCTGCATACCATACAGGTCAACATCCATTTTGTATTATAGCTTCCCTCAGTTTGAGGCTACATGATAAAACAACACATGCTGCTTTGAATATATTTAAGTCAATGCTAGATTCAAAATGAACTAGCATCATTCAGGAGACAGTAGTGCATTGCACTTGACATACATAACACATTCAGCTCAGATTGCTACATTTCAAGCTTTCCTCCTCTAGTCTGCTGAGGACTACTGTGTTTAATGCTTACAGAGAAATCATCACAGGTCTTGCATGTTAGAAAGGAATGTGGCTGATTCGGAACCTCTGAATCAGAGGCACCAGCTCTGACATATTGAGGGTGTGTGGGTACACACTCATCACATAGTCTACCATGCTGTGGGGGAAGAGGGTGCTGAGCTGGTTCTTCACACTCCTCCTCTGCTCACTCTCTGGAGCTTTACCTCCATTGGACCTGGTCATCCCCACTCTCTCGCCAGAGAGGCCCTGTCCCGGGCTGTGTTCTGGGAGGCTGTGCCTCTGCCTTTGTGGGGGAGGACTCTGGAGGTACTGCTGCTCTGTGAAATGGATATGGTTACTGTGAACAGCATAGGAGCACTCTCCTAGCCGTGGCTGGAGATGTTGGTGTCTGTACATGCACGGGCTGCACTCAAAGCTTTGTGAGTCGTCACAGCCACACTGTGGCAGTTTTTGGGGGGCATCCCAGGCTGAGGAGGGTCCACCCAGGCTGAGCCTCTGTTGGTTGCTGGTGTGGCTGTGACTGCTGGAAGTGCTGGAAGGGTAGAAGTCCCCACTGCGCTGGCTGCAGTTGGCCACCCCACTGCTGTAGGTGTAGGACACCACTGGCCCCTTGGTGTTGTTGGTGTGGTCCTGGCCATAGAGTCTGGACAGGGAGGCTTCCAGGGAGCTGAAGGCCTCGTCAGTGTCTGGGCTGGGGCAGAGGCGGAGGCTGGACCTGTGGTGTAGAGCTGGGCTGCCTGTTTTTCTCTGGCTGGTGAACTGATCGCTAGGCGAAGCCCTGTGGGAATGGGAATGCTCTTATTTTATAAGGGGAGGCGGTGTGGATAGATATCTGTATAGATGAGTAGTAGTTAGATCCAGCTCATAAGGGGAGTAAGTGTGGGCCTCCTGGCTGACTTCCTGGATCAGAGCAGGGCTGGGGCCTGAGGGAAGAAATGACCGCTCCCTGTCTGTTTGAGCAGTAGGTTTGCTCTTGGCTCTCAGCTCATCTGCCACAGACAGCTGTGATTGGTTGGAGCGCTCTGGGTGGTAGAACTTGCACTTCACTCCGTAAGTACACTTCTTTCCTGGAAAGAAACAAATAAGGAATATTTATGGGCTTTCAAAACACGGCTTGCAGATGTACCATGTATCTCTTTAAAGAGACTGTCAACAAGGATGTGTGTCCGTCTGAGTGTACTGTAAAGCCCTCTCCCCCCCTTCTTCAGTACTGTAAACACACTTAGCAAGGCAAACAAAAATAAGGTCTGGTCTCCAGCCTGTTTTTGATCCACTAGGTACACGGTGGAGTGCTATGAGGGAGCTTTGTACTCCCCTGACAGGAATAATCCCAGGCCTGCCGTTTAATCTGAAGCTCTATTATCCTGGGTGTCGATAAAAAGGCCTTTTATTTGTGAGTGGTACTGTGCCTTGGAGTGGAGCTGCTCTCTTATGGCCAACAGACAACTGACAGGCAACCAAATAAAATCCCAAGACCCAACTGCTAATCACAAATTGGAAATCAAATCCTGCTCAGCTGGCTCATATTGGATGAGTTACAGTCAAACACCCCCCAGATAAATGAGAAAGGAAACTGAAAATAAAAGTGTATTGTAAAAATATCTACCAACCATACGGGCAATGCTGCTGCTTGTTTTCTGGGGTCCACTGCTTTTTCATCAGAAAGTTGTCAATCGTTGGGCCATTCCTTCCTAGAGGATCATCTGGAGGCATGAACCTCGAATATAAAGTCATAGAAAGACAAAGTAAGCATGATGCTCAAAACTCTTGGAAGTCATGCCTTTGTTACAGATATATCATATGTTTACAAGCTGGAGTGATTTTGTAGGTGGTGGAACCATCTCTCGTACTGTATCCCTGTCCCCAACCCCAATTTAAAATGGTTTATATCCTCCTTATAGGCCCTGCATCAGGTACCCTTATAGATGTTAAGGGCTTGTAAGTAAGCATTTCACAGCAAGGCCTGTTGTATTCGGCGCATGTGACAAATACAGTTTGATTTGATTTGATTTGACCTTTGCTGAGTGATTCAGTGTTGGGACTTACTTGTCATTGGCAAAGCTGTACATCAACAGCCTTTCCTCTATGAATGTCTTCCACTCTGGCTTCTCTATCTGCAGGTCTCTGTAGTTGTCATTGGACACAACGATGCCATCGGACTCGTAGGCCAGTTTGACGATGTAGCGGTCGTCGTAACACACCACTCTCTTCCCGTTGACGCAGCGTGACGGGGTGTACACCAGGATCGTCCTCTTCTCCAGCTCATGGAGGATGTGCTGATCTGCAGGGCCACGTGACAAGAGGTTAGGGTTTCACGGAGTTGATGGATCGTATGTCAACCATTAACAAGACATGGTCTTTGTCCCAAATGGCAAATTTTTCCCTATATAGTGCACTACTTTTGACCTGAGCCTTTTGACCAAAGCCCTATGGGCACTACATAGGGGAAAAGGGTGCCATTTGGTCCGAAGACATGGTGTGAACAACAATTCTCAGTTATAAAAGACCATAAAGAAGATTGAAACCTGGACCATTAATGTCCCTTACGAAAAAAGATTGCAGTCAGAGTGCAATATATCAGCACTATGCTGCAAATACTGCGTCCATACTGCAGTCCTTTTGCAGTGTAACTGCAGCTACAGTGCAGTATAACTGCAGTTCAACTGCAGTTATTCTGCAAAATACCACAGCACTTGTACTGCAGTTTCAAAACTAATCTGTTTTGTAAGGGATTGTAGATCTCTGTGTGTTGGTGACCTTTAGCTCCACAGTGCCATCTATCCCTGGTCAGACAGTATAACAGGTGTGTGTCCTACCTGTCATGGGGGCCTCGGGACTGGGCTGCTCCTTCCTCCACAGGGGCACGAACACAGTGATGTCACGAAGACCCCTCTCCAGAAACCACCTGACTGCCAGCAGCAGCCCCCGGCATGAAAACACTTGCTTGTTGCCATGGCTACAAAGACAGGGGCAGAGTATGAAAATTAGCTTCCTTTTTTCACTTCTAAACAGCTGTCACGTCTATTTTCCCTTCTCAGAAAGCCTGTCAGCCGTGTGACCCAACTACTCCAATTCATGTGAACTCTTTTGCAGAACAACAGCAAAGAGACTGTTGTGTGTCCTTCAATCCCAAAAACCAGTCTTAAGGGAAAACTATCTCCCCGAATGACTATAAACTGGAATAACAGGAAGTCTCAGAATCTCTGTGTGCCTCTTCAACAACACTACTCTTCTGTTCTTAGAAAAGCTTGGATAAGATATAATGTTACACTTATTTAACCTCGTATGACAGATGTGAGCTGCAGCATCCCGTATAGTAGTGGCGTGATGTCTCCAGCAGAACTTTAGATAGGTCTAAGACTTGTTGTGTGGAGGTCTCAAAGGGCCTGAATGACAGCAGCTCACTGAGAGAGGATGATTTGCCTACAGGCAGCAGTAAATAGAGCAATCAACCATCAGGAAGTGGTAGGCAGCTTTGCACCAAACATAAGACCTCATTGCCTTTTTAAAACCACTGGGGCACCGAACCCAACAACAACACTAGCACAACAATGATGTTATAGAAAATACACAATGATTAGTAGAAAGATGTCCTTTGCTTAGAAAGTTGAGACAGTGTTTTGGGTAGAATTTATTTTTCTCTCCAGTCAGACAGAGACCTTTAGGGACAAGGAAACTCAGGACTTAAGTAATCAAAGGTGGCTTTGTAAGCAAACTGCACAGTCGCTGAGATTTCTGACAACGGGGTGAGTATGAGAGGAGTGACTGTGCCTTAGAAGTAGAAACCTTCAAAGTTCAGCAACAGTCCCCCACAAAAAGCAGATCTAATTCAATACGAGTGATCTGTGTCAGAAAGAAGTTCTCCGATTTATGAGAAGTGAACATGTTGTTTTGTTCCTCTCGGTTTCTACTATAGTTTCATCTCCTCCCACCATCACCTGTTGATTATCTCAGAGTATTTTTAGCTTGTTTTTCCTCTCACTATTGTTATAGCATATCTGTTGCTATTGATCTATAGCCAATTGCCATTGCATCTGAATACGAGTTATTTATGTTGAAGGCAAAGGTCATCCTCTAATACACCTGTGGTCACCTGCCAGCCACCGCAGATTCTTCTGAAATTCACCTCAAAGCATCGCCCACTCTCGCTTCCCTCTCTATTAACGAGGGAGCGTGAGATGAGTTGGTCTGTGAAGTGAAACTGGAGTGGATATAGCATTCAGTTACTGGCACGCAACGGTAACACCGTTATTTATACCTCCGTGGGTAACGTCTGCCAAGAATAGGACAAGTCAGGTAGCCGCATAAAGTAAAAATGAAAGGAACATTGATGTACTACTTCACATGCTCTCTATGGGGGCAATATACCGTGACAATACAGGTACTGTCCGTGACCAGATAAATCCATATGTGCTGTTGTGTTTTTTCCCCATTAGTACTTACATTACCTTCATTTGTGCCAGCATTTCATCCAGTACTCTGTCTTTATCCATCTAATGTTACAATCCCTATAGTCCTAAATGGAGGATCAGTACACTCACCTCATGGCCACATTGCTTCCATCAATGACCACTGGTCTGAATCCCCCAGTGGGATCCCTGTCTGTAGCTGAGCTGGGCCGCAGGGGCTGGCTGGGCTGGGGAGAGCTGCAGCCTCGGGGGATCAGCTGTGGGCTGGAGTAGGCTGAGCGGCTGGCTGGTATGGATGGGGTGGGGGTGGTGGTAGTGTGGGTCTGGCAGGTCTTGATCAGCTCCTCCAGTATGTCGTTGGTCTGGGCGTCATGGCGCAGGCTCTCCAACACGCGCACAATGTCACTGTGGGAGTAGCCCAGCTTGAGGAAGCGCTCCACTTTTCCATGCTGCTTGTCCATGCTGCTGGTCCTTAGCTCAGTTAGGCTTCCTCCCTCAGTTCTGTCAGTGTCTCTAAGTAGTCTAGGTGTCCTCCTTCCAGTCTCCTGGCAGGGCTCTGTCTGTTGGAGAATCCTCCTCGCCTCCCTTTTCTATCATTTCATCATGGTTTCCACAGCAACAGTGTCAGTTTTGGAAGATCTGACAGGTGCAGAAGAGACGAGGGTTGAGGTGAGGCATTCTCTGGTTCTGTAAACACAGGAAGTATCATGGTGGAGTCAGAGGGACTTTTAGACACTTTGAATGTGGTTAGACTGGCAGCGATAGAATTGGCTGCTTGCGCTGCCACAGCCTCATGATCACACACGCACGTCATAACAGGTCGAGAAAGCCCCTGTAGTCTCAGGCCAATTTAAATAAAGCCCTGCTCTAATGCTTTCATTTGGTGTCTGATACCAGTGGTGTCCGTTGTCATAACAAATATACACCACTGGAATCGTTGAGGATGTTTGTCGTAAAACAGAAATGTTTTGTGATATTTGTTTTGCAAAAACTTAACACCAACCCAGTCAGACATCTTCTAAAAATAATCTGGAAAACCCTAACAATTATTTTACAAAGTGACTGCACTAATGACTGGGAGGGTGAAAAGTGACATACATACCATACAGGTTCACTCCACCCTTTACCTTCTATTCTGGTTCCGGGATGTGCTTAACTCTAAGAACAGCAAGAAGTTGTCAACAATATTAAGATCATGTGTATTTTACACAGATCGTAGACAGTGAACAGTGAACAAGCACTCAGTGAAACTCCTTATCTCTATTTTAGCATGTGAAGTTACACTTGTATGCACACATACAATTGTTAGGCCTTATGTTTAAATACCATCCACCCCTATCATTTGTTCCTTCATAGCACCCTTTCATCCTGATTGCATTTGACTTTGAAAGGCAGTGGTGTTTTCACTTTGATAAGAGACTTGTTTATTGCCTCTTGGATAAAGAGGAAGTCAATGTCACGCTAAGACGAACATTGCCATGTTTTAATATATATTCGAACAAAGAAGCATACCATGCCAGTTAGTCATCTACATGCACAAACCTTGAGATAACAAGTTGAAGATCACTTTACATTCAGGTACCCTACACCCCCATGTTCACTTGCATGTGAGAAAGTGAGAACAGTGTTGATGATCTTATACCTCTTCACAGCTTGAATAATCTACATCTAACCACATCCCCTCACACCATTTAATCTCAAACCAGAATATTCATTCTGCACCAGACTAGACACATGCCGACTTTATTTTTATTTATTTATTTCAACTTTATTTAACCAGGTAGGCCAGTTGAGAACAAGTTCTCGTTTACAACTGCGACCTGTCCAAGATAAAGCAAAGCAGTGCGACAAAAACAACAACACAGAGTTACACATAAACAAACGTACAGTCAATAACACAAAATAAATAAATAAATAAAATAAAAATTTTAAGACAAATCTATGTACAGTGTGTGTAAATGTAGAAGAGTAGGGAGTAGGGAGGTAAATAGGCCCTAGAGGCGAAAATAATTACAATTTTGCATTAATACTGGAGTGATAGATGTGCAGATGATGATGTGCAAGTAGAGATACTGGGGTGCAAAAGAGCTAGAGGGTAAGTAATACTATGGGGATGAGGTAGTTGGGTGTGCTATTTACAGATGGGATGTGTACAGGAACAGTGATCGGTAAGCTGCTCAGACAGCTGATGCTTAAAGTTAGAGAGGGAGATATAAGACTCCAGCTTCAGAGATTCTTGCAATTCGTTCAGGTCATTGGCAGCAGAGAACTGGAAGGAAAGGCGGCAAAAGTAAGTGTTGGCTTTGGGGATGACCAGTGAAATATTCCTGCTGGAGCGCGTGCTACGGGTGGGTGTTGCTATGGTGACCAGTGAGCTGAGATAAGGCGGGGCTTTACCTAGCAAAGACTTATAGATGACCTGGAGCCAGTGGGTTTGGCGATGGATATGTAGTGAGGGCCAGCCAACGAGAGTATACAGGTCGCAGGGGTGGGTAGTATATAGGGCTTTGGTGGCAAAACGGATGGCACTGTGATAGACTGCATCCAGTTTGCTGAGTAGTGAGTTGGGGGATATTTTGTAAATGACATCGCCGAAGTCAAGGATCGGTAGGATAGTCAGTTTTACGAGGGTAAGTTTGGCGGCATGAGTGAAGGAGGCTTTGTTGCGAAATAGGAAGCCGATTCTAGATTTAATTTTGGATTGGAGATGCTTAATGTGAGTCTGGAAGGAGAGTTTACAGTCTAACCAGACACCTAGGTATTTGTAGTTGTCCACATATTCTAGGTCAGAACCGTCCAGAGTAGTGATGCTAGTCGGGTGGGAGGGTGCGGGCAGCAATCGGTTGAAGAGCATGCACTTAGTTTTACTAGCATTTAAAAGCAGTTGGAGGCCACGGAAGGAGTGTTGTATGGCATTGAAGCTCGTTTGGAGGTTTGTTAGCACAGTGTCCAAAGAAGGGCCAGAAGTATAGAGAATGGTGTACCTCTGCGTAGAGGTGGATCAGAGAATCACCAGCAGCAAGAGAGACATCATTGATATATACAGAGAAAAGAGTCGGCCCGAGAATTGAAACCTGTGGCATCCCCATAGAGAATGCCAGAGGTCTGTACAACAGGCCCTCTGATTTGACACACTGAACTCTATCTGAGAAGAAGTTGGTGAACCAGGCGAGGCAGTCATTTGAGAAGCCAAGGCTATTGAGTCTGCCGATAAGAATGTGGTGATTGACCAAGTCGAAAGCCTTGACCAGGTCGATGAAGACGGCTGCACAGTATGGTCTTTTATCGATGGCGGTTATGATATCGTTTAGGACCTTGAGCGTGGCTGAGGGGCACCCATGACCAACTCGGAAACCAGATTGCATAGTGGAGAAGGTATGCTGGGATTCGAAATAGTCGGTGATCTGTTTGTTAACTTGGCTTTCGAAGATTTTAGAAAGGCAGAGCAGGATGGATATAGGTCTATAACAGTTTGGGTCTAGAGTGTCTCCCCCTTTGAAGTGGGGGATGACTGCGGCAGCTTTCCAATCTTTGGGAATCTCAGATGATAAGAAAGAGAGGTTGAACAGGCTAGTAATAGGGGTTGCAACAATTTTGGTGGATAATTTTAGAAAGAGAGGGTCCAGATTGTCTAGCTCAGCTGATTTGTAGGGATTCAGATTTTGCAGTTCTTTCAGAACATCAGCTGTCTGGATTTGGGTGAAGGAGAAGCAGAGGGGTTTGGGTAAGTTTCTGCAAGGGGTGCTGAGATGTTGGCCAGGGTAGGGGTAGCCAGGTGGAAAGCATGGCCAGCCGTGGAAAAATGTTTATTGAAATTATCGATTATTGTGGATTTATCGGTGGTGACAGTGTTTCCCATGCTCAGTGCAGTGGGCAGCTGGGAGGAGGTGCTCTTATTCTCCATGGACTTTAAAGTGTCCCAAAACTTTTTGGAATTAGTGCTACAGGAAGCAAATTTCTGTTTGAAAAAGCTAGCCTTAGCTTTCCTAACTGAGTATATTGGTTCCTGACTTCCCTGAAAAGTTGCATATCGCGGGGGCTATTCGATGCTAATGCAGAACGCCACAGGGTGTTTTTGTGCTGATCAAGGGCAGTCAAGTCTGGGGTGAACCAAGGGCTATATCTGTTCTTAGTTCTACATTTTTTGAATGGGGCATGCTTATTTAAGATGGAGATGGAAAGCACTTTTGAAGAGCACCCAGGCATCCTCTACTGTCGGGATGAGGTCAATATCCTTCCAGGATACCCGGGCTAGGTCGATTAGAAAGGCCTGCCCGCTGAAGTGTTTTAGGGAGTGTTTGACAGTGATGAGGGGTGGTCGTTTGACCGCAGACCCAGTACGCATGCAGGCAATGAGGCAGTGATCGCTGAGATCCTGATTGAAGACAGCAGGTGTGCAGATGATGATGTGCAAGTAGAGATACTGGGGTGCAAAAGTAATACTATGGGGATGAGGTAGTTGGGTGTGCTATTTACAGATGGGATGTGTACAGGAACAGTGATCGGTGAGCTGCTCAGACAGCTGATGCTTAAAGTTAGAGAGGGAGATATAAGTCTCCAGCTTCAGTGATTTTTGCAATTCGTTCCAGTCATTGGCAGCAGAGAACTGGAAGGAAAGGCGGCCAAATTCGGTTTTGGCTTTGGGGATGACCAGTGAAATATACCTGCTGGAGCGCGTGCTACAGTGAGCTGAGATAAGGCGGGGCTTTACCTAGCAAAGACTTATAGATGACCTGGAGCCAGTGCGTTTGACGATGAATATGTAGCTACGGCCAGCCAACGCGAGCATATAGGTCGCAGTGGTGGGTAGTATATGGGGGTCAAAAGTTTTAGAACGCCTACTCAATCAAGGGTTTTTCTTTATTTTTACTATTTTCTACATTGTAGAATAATAGTCAAGACATCAAAACAAAGAAATAACACATATGGAATCATGTAGTAACCAAAAAAGTGTTAAACAAATCAAAATATATTTTATATTTGAGATTCTTCAAATAGCCACCCTTTGCCTTGATGACAGCTTTGCACACTCTTGGCATTCTCTCAATCAGCTTCATGAGGTAGTCACCTGGAATGCATTTCAATTAACAGGTGTGCCTTCTTAAAAGTTCATTTGTGGAATTTCTTTCCTTCTTAATGTGTTTGAGCCAATCAGTTGTGTTGTGACACGGTAGGGGGAATACAGAAGATAGCCCTATTTGGTAAAAGACCAAGCCCATATTGCATGGTCACTTTAACTCTACCTAAATGTACATATTACCTCAATGACTGCGACTAACCGATGCCCCCCCGCACATTGACTCTGTACCGGTACCCCCTGTATATAGCCTCGCTATTGTTATTTTGCTGCTGCTGTTTAATTATTTTTACTTTTAATTTAAAAAATGTACTTATCTATTTTTTACTTAACACTTATTTTTCTTAACTGCATGGTTGGTTAAGGGCTTGTAAGTAAACATTTCACTGTAAGGTTGTATTCGGCGCATGTGACAAATAAATAACATTTGATTTGATGCATCATGGCGAGAACAGCTCAAATAAGCAAAGAGAAATGACAGTCCATCATTACTTTAAGACATGAAGGTCAGTCAATACGGAAAATTTCAAGAACTTTGAGCGTTTCTTCAAGTGCAGTCACACAAACCATCAAGCGCTATGATGAAATTGGCTCTCATGAGGACCACCACAAGAAAGGAAGACCCAGAGTTACCTCTGGTGCAGAGGATATGTTCATTAGAGTTCCCAGCCTCAGGAATTGCAGCCCAAATAAATGCTTCACAGAGTTCAAGTAACACACATCTCAGCATCAATTGTTCAGAGGAGACTGTGTGAATCAGGCCTTCATGGTCGAATTGCTGCAAAGAAACCACTACTAAAGGACACCAATAAGAAGAGACTTGCTTAAGCCAAGAGACATGAGCAATGGACATTAGACCGGTGGAGATTTGTCCTTTGGTCTGGAGTCCAAATGTGAGATGTTTGGTTCCAACTGCCGTGTCTTTGTGAGACACCCAGTGTGGGTGAACGGAGGATCTCCGCATGTGTATTTCCCACCGTAAAGCATGGAGGAGGAGGTGTCATGGTGTAGGGGTGCTTTGCTGGTGACACTGTCTGTGATATATTTAGAATTCAACACTTAACCAGCATGGCTACCACAGCCTTCTGCAGCGATACACCATCCCATCTGGTTTGGGCTTAGTGGGACTATAATTTGTTTTTCAACAGGACAATGACCCAACACACCTCCAGGCTGTGTAAGGGCTATTTGACATAGAAGGAGAGTGATGGAGTGCTGCATCAGATGACCTGGCTTCCACAATCCCCCAACCTCAACCAAATTGAGATGGTTTGGGATGAGTCAGACCGCAGAGTGAAGAGAAAGCAGCCAACAAGTGCTCAGCATAAGTTGGAACTCCTTCAAGATTGTTGGAAAAGCATTCCAGGTGAAGCTGGTTGAGAGAATGCCAAGAGTGTGCAAAGCTGTCATCAAGGCAAAGGGTGGCTATTTGAAGAATCTCAAATATAAAATATATTTTGATTTGTTTAACACTTTTTTGGTTACTACATGATTCCATATGTGTTATTTCAGAGTTTTATTCTACAATGTAGGTGTTTATATTACTCTTACATAATTTCCACGTGGGCGAAGATATTGGAAGTTTAATTAAAGCCTATTGGATGATAACTGTTTTTTACCTAGGACAGAAGAATTTCTAACAGACTATTTCCGACATAACATAGGTACAGCAGATCCCCTTAATGTATGGGACACTTTTAAATGTGCCTTTAGAGGCCATGCAATTCTACGCTCATCTCTAAAACAAAAGCAATTTAGGTCAAAAGAGTACATATTAACGAAAGAAATAGAAGGACTAACAGTACAGATAGATAGCAATACAACTGTACCATAGAGACAGAATAAGTTAGAGGAACAACAAAAAGAAATGGAGGGACTTATTCAAGAAAGATCAAATGTAAAATGAACTCAGCAAAAAAAGAAACGTCCCTTTTTCAGGACCCTGTCTTTCAAAGATAATTTGTAAAAATCCAAATAACTTCACAGATCTTCATTGTAAAGGATTTACACACTATTTCCCATGCTTGTTTAATGAGCCATAAACAATTAATGAACATGCACCTGTGGAACGGTCATTAAGACACTAACAGCTTACAGACAGTAGGCAATTAAGGTCAGAGTTATGAAAACATAGGACACTAAAGAGGCCTTTCTACTGACTGAAAAACACCAAGAGAAAGATGCCCAGGGTCCATGTTCATCTGCGTGAATGTGCCTTAGGCATGCTGCAAGGAGGAATGAGGACTGCAGATGTGGCCAGGGCAATAAATTGCAATGTCCGTATTGTAAGAGGCCTAAGACAGCACTGCAGGGAGACAGGACGGACAGCTGATCGTCCTCGCAGTGGCAGACCACGTGTAACAACACCTGCACAGGATCAGGATGGCAACAACAACTGCCCGAGTTACACCAGGAAGGCACAATCCCTCCATCAGTGCTCAGACTGTCCGCAATAGGCTGAGAGAGGCTGGACTGAGGGCATGTAGGCCTGTTGTAAGGCAGGTCCTCACCAGACATCACTGGCAACAACGTCGCCTATGGGCACAAAGCCACCGTCGCTGGACCAGACAGGACTGGCAAAAAGTGCTCTTCACTGACGAGTCGTGGTTTTGTCTCACCAGGGGTGATGGTCGGATTCACATTTATCATCGAAGGAATGATCGTTACACCGAAGCCTGCACTCTGGAGTGGGATCGATTTGGAGGTGGTTGGTCCGTCATGGTCTGAGGCGGTGTGTCACAGCATCATTGGACTGAGCTTGTTGTCATTGCAGGCAATTTCAATGCTATGCGTTACAGGGAAGACATCCTCGTCCCTCATGTGGTACCCTTCCTGCAGGCTCATCCTGACATGACCCTCCAGCATGACAATAACACCAGCCATACTGCTCATTCTGTGCGTGATTTCCTGTAAGACAGGAATGTCAGTGTTCTGCCATGGCCAGCGAAGAGCCCGGATCTCAATCACATTGAGCACGTCTGGGACCTGTTGGATCGGAGGGTGAGGGCTAGGGCCAATCCCCCCAGAAATGTCCGGGAACTTGCAGGTGCCTTGGTGGAAGAGTGGGGTAACATCTCACAGCGAGAACTGGCAAATCTGGTGCAGTCCATGAGGAGGAGATGCACTGCAGTACTTAATGCAGCTGGTGGCCACACCAGATACTGACTGTTACTTTTGATTTTGACCCCCCCTCCCCTTTGTTCAGGGAAACATTATTCAATTTCTGTTAATCACATGTCTGTGGAACTTGTTCAGTTTATGTCTCAGTTGTTGAATCTTAATCAAATATTTACACATGTTAAGTTTGCAGTTGACAGTGAGAGGACGTTTCTATTTTTGCTGAGTTTATTATAAAAAATAAAGCGAACTGGATGGAATATGGAGAAAAATGCCCCATATTCTTTTTTATCTTCAACATAGAAATGCTACTATTTTTTTTTTTACTGAAACTAATGACGGAATCACCCATGATTCACTAAAGAATATTTTGAAAGAGGAAGCAAGTACTTTGGCATATGTTTTCGTTTCAGTCTCCTCCATCTCCACTAACCGAAGTTAATTGTATGGATTTTTTTTCTATTAATAATGTAAAATTAACAGCTGTACAGAAAGACTCATGTGAAGGCCAAATTACAGAGGAGGAACTTCTTGATGCAAGTAAAGCCTTTAAGTCTGGGAAAACTCCAGGGCTGGATGGCATACCAGTTGAGGTATACCAAACCTTTGTTGATGTATTCAGAGGACCATTATTAACATGTTTTAAACACTCCTATAAAAATGGCAGATTATCAGATACTCAACAATAAGGTCTGAGTTCATTATTTGTGAAAAGGAACCAAGTGGTAAATATAAAGATCCAGTTCGTTTCAAAAATTGGAGGCCACTTACACTTTAGTGTTTCTCGCAAAATGCATAGCGCAAAGCATTAAAAAGGTATTGTCGGATATTATTCATCCTAATCAGACAGTTTTTTTGCCAAAAGGCACCTAAAGGACTCTCAGACTATGAGAAACAAGAGTCTCTGGTCGGATGAAACCAAGATTGAACACTTTGGCCTGAATGCCAAGTGAAGCATGGTGGTGGCAGCACCATGCTGTGTGGATGTTTTTCAGCTGCAGGGACTGGGAGACGAGTCAGAATCGAGGGAAAGATGAAGTGGAGCAGTACAGAGAGATCCTTGATGAAAACCTGCTCCAGAGCACTCATGATCTCAGACTGGGGTTAAGGTTCACCTTCCAACAGAACAATGACCCTAAGCACACAGCCAAGACAACGCAGGAGTGGCTTGTGTAGTGAGTAAAGGGTCTGAATACTTACAGTGGGGCAAAAAAGTATTTAGTCAGCCACCAATTGTGGAAGTTCTCCCACTTAAAAAGATGAGAGAGGCCTGTAATTTTCATCATAGGTACACTTCAACTATGACAGACAAAATGAGAAAAAAAATCAATACTTTGTTATATACCCTTTGTTGGCAATGACAGAGGTCAAACGTTTTCTGTAAGTCTTCACAAGGTTTTCACACACTGTTGCTGGTATTTTGGCCCATTCCTCCATGCAGATCTCCTCTAGAGCAGTGATGTTTTGGGGCTGTTGCTGGGCAACACAGACTTTCAACTCCCTCCAAAGATGTTCTATGGGGTTGAGATCTGGAGACTGCCCGGGCGGTGTGTTTGGGATCATTGTCATGCCACGTTTCATCTTCAATGCCCTTGCTGATGGAAGGAGGTTTTTACTCAAAATCTCACGATACATGGCCCCATTCATTCTGTCCTTTACACGGATCAGTCGTCCTGGTCCCTTTGCAGAAAAACAGCACCAAAGCATGTTTCCACCCCCATGCTTCACAGTAGGTATGGTGTTCTTTGGATGCAACTCAGCATTCTTTGTCCTTCAAACACGACGAGTTGAGTTTTTACCAAAAAGTTCTATTTTGGTTTCATCTGACCATATGACATTCTCCCAATCTTCTTCTGGATCATCCAAATGCTCTCTAGCAAACTTCAGACGGGCCTGGACATGTACTGGCTTAAGCAGGGGGACACGTCTGGCACTGCAGGATTTGAGTCCCTGGCGGCGTAGTGTGTTACTGATGGTAGGCTTTGTTACTTTGGTCCCAGCTCTCTGCAGGTCATTCACTAGGTCCCCCCGTGTGGTTCGTGTGATCATTTTGACCCCACGGGGTGAGATCTTGCGTGGAGCCCCAGATCGAGGGAGATTATCAGTGGTCTTGTATGCCTTCCATTTCCTAATAATTGCTCCCACAGTTGATTTCTTCAAACCAAGCTGCTTACCTATTGCAGATTCAGTCTTCCCAGCCTGGTGCAGGTCTACAATTTTGTTTCTGGTGTCCTTTGACAGCTCTTTGGTCTTGGCCATAGTGGAGTTTGGAGTGTGACTGTTTGAGGTTGTGGACAGGTGTCTTTTATACTGATAACAAGTTCAAACAGGTGCCATTAATACAGGTAACGAGTGGAGGACAGAGGAGCCTCTTAAAGAAGAAGTTACAGGTCTGTGAGAGCCAGAAATCTTGCTTGTTTGTAGGTGACCAAATACTTATTTTCCACCATAATTTGCAAATTAATTAATTAAAAATCCTACAATGTGATTTTCTGGATTTTTTTTTCTCATTTTGTCTGTCATATTTGAAGTGTACATATGATGAAAATTACAGGCCTCTCTCATCTTTTTAAGTGGGAGAACTTGCACAATTGGTGGCTGACTAAATACTTTTTTGCCCCACTGTATGTAAATGTGATATTTCTGTTTTGCAAAAAATTCTAAAACATGCTTTTGCTTTGTCATTATGGGGTATTGTGTGTAGATTGATGAGGGGGGAAAACAATTTAATACATTTTTTAATAAGGCTGTAACTCAACGTGGAAAAGTCAAGGGGTCTGAATCCTTTCAAAATGCAATGTATATCTAGGTTATATTTTACTTTCTAACATTAGGATATGTTGTTTCTATTTTTAAGGACTTCAAATGTATCAATGGATGTTTTAGGTAGGCAATACATAGGCTACTGTAAAATGTATTAGAGTTTTTCTTGGTATAGAAACACCATAATATAAATTAATTGAATTAAGATTAAGATGAATTTATCTCCCGGGTGGCGCAGTGGTCTAGGGCACTGCATCGCAGTGCTAGCTGCGCCACCAGAGTCTCTGGGTTCGCGCCCAGGCTCTGTCGCAGCCGGCCGCAACCGGGAGATCCGTGGGGCGACGCACAATTGGCATAGCGTCGTCCGGGTTAGGGAGGGTTTGGCCGGTAGGGAGGGTTTGGCCGGTAGGGATATCTTTGTCTCAGTATGTAAAACAAATGTAATAAAATGTATGCACTCTACTGTAAGTCGCTCTGGATAAGAGCGTCTGCTAAATGACTAAAATGTAAATGTAAGATAAAATATCAGAAATATATCATAAACAAATGGCCAGTATCAGCTTCTTTTCATAGATAAAAGGGAATAAATAATCTCGAACTGCAGTGGTCAAATAATTTGCGCACAGAAGCAAGCACCAACAAGCTTCAAATATGCATTAAGTGTGGGAAATGCGCCCTACAAATTAAATAGTATTATTATTAATATAAAGACAGAAAAATACACACTTAAAAGTTTTGTTACATAAAGGGATATTAGTGAGATTCCGAATATAACCATAATACAAAAAAGAGAAAGGAGAACGGAATATGTTTGAAAAGTCTACATTTAGATTTGATTGGAGAAAGAAAATAAGTGGGCCCTCAGG
The DNA here is from genome assembly GCF_045679555.1 of Salvelinus alpinus. Lineage (NCBI taxonomy): Eukaryota > Metazoa > Chordata > Actinopteri > Salmoniformes > Salmonidae > Salvelinus > Salvelinus alpinus. Next base: position 35,204,753 of record NC_092093.1, on the reverse strand, counting down.
TCATGACTCAATACTGCCATCTGCAGGAAGATAACAAGATTCCAACATACCATAGTACTCCATTACACTTAACTAGGTACCTGCACAGAGTCCAGTAGGACAGTGTCACAAGGCTACATAGTCACAGGCCCACACTTCACCACTGTTTAAGGGAATACACAGCTGTCCTTGATTGTGAGCTAGAATTAAATGTTGAATGAAATGTGTGCGACACAAGAGGTAAACAACGTTTTTCATCAATAGAATGAATGTAAGGAGGTAAGGCGATATCATAAGGGCATAGCCACAGGAAGTAGTTTGGGGGTGGAGGTGCTGCGTTTGTACGCTAATACAGGACTAGTTAAGGCCCAGTGCACTACATTTGTGAAACATTTTTATTTGAGTGTTCACCAGCATTTGTAACTTGAGTCTGATAATTATCTGTACAAAACAGTTGATCTGATAATACTTGTGGAATGTAAAAATACTTGCTTGATAAACACTACAATGTCCTTGTTTTTGAAAGAAAAGCAATTTTTTTTGTCCATTAAAATAACATCAAATTGACCAGAAATACAGTGTAGACATTGTTAATGTTGTAAATGACTATTGTAGCTGGAAACGGCTGATTTTTAATGGAATCTCTACATAGGCGTACAGAGGCCCATTATCAGCAACTGTCACTCCTGTGTTCCAATGGCACGTTGTGTTAGCTAATCCAAGTTTATCATTTTAAAAGGCTATGAACATTTGAACATCTTGGCCATGTTCTGTTATAATCTCCACCCGGCACAGCCAGAAGAGGACTGGCCACCCCTCATAGACTGGTTCCTCTCTAGGTTTCTTCCTAGGTTTTGGCCTTTTAGGGAGTTTTTCCTAGCCACCGTGCTTCTACACCTGCATTGCTTGCTGTTTGGGGTTTTAGGCTGGGTTTCTGTACAGCACTTTGAGATATCAGCTGATGTAAGAAGGGCTATATGAATAAATTTGATTTGATTTGATTTGATGTGGACACCTGCTCGTCAAACATCTCATTCCAAAATCATAAGCATTAATATGGAGTTGGTCCCCCATTTGCTGCTATAACAGCCTCCACTCTTCTGGGAAGGCTTTCCACTAGATGTTGGAACATTGCTGTGGGGACTTTTGAGGTCAGGGCTCTGTGCAGGCCTGTCAAGTTCTTCCACACCAATCTCGACAAACCATTTCTGTATGGACCTTGCTTTGTGTGCGGGGGCATTGTCATTCTGAAACAGGAAAGGGCCTTCCTCAAACTGTTGCCACAAAGTTGACAGCACAGAATCGTCTAGAATGTCATTGTATGCTATAGTGTTAAGATTTCCTTTCACTGGAACTAAGGGGCCCAAAGCATGAAAAACAGCCTCAGACCAATATTCCTCCTCCACCGAATTTTACAGTTGGCACTATTCATTGGGGCAGGTAGCGTTCTCCTGGTATCTGCCAAACCCAGATTAGTCCGTCGGACTGCCAGATGGTGAAGCGTGATTCATCACTCCAGAGAACGCGTTTCCACTGCTCCAGAGTCCAATGGCGCCGAGCTTTACACCACTACAGCCGACGCTTGGCATTGTGTGTGACTGCTCGACCATGGAAACCCATTTCATTAAGCTCCTGTCGAACAGTTCTTGTGCTGACGTTGCTTTCAAGGCAGTTTGGAACTCGGTAGTGAGTGTTGCAACCGTGGACAGATGATGTATACGTGCTACTCGCTTCAGCATTTGGCGGCCCTGTTCTGTGAGCTTGTGTGGCCTACAACTTCGCGGCTGAGCTGTTGTTGCTCCTAGACGTTTACACTTCACAATAACAACACTTACAGTTGACCGGGGCAGCTCTAGCAGGGCAGAAATTTGACAAACTGACTTGTTGGAAAGGTGGATCCTATGACAGTGCCACATTGAAAGTCACTGACATCTTCAGTATGGCCTTTCTAATGTAAACGTTTGTCTATGGAGATTGCAATGCTGTGTGCTCGATTTTATACACCTATCAGCAACAGTTTGGCTGAAACAGCCTAATCCACTAATTTAAAGGGGTGTCCACGTACTTTTGTATATATTGTGTATGTCTTTATGCACCAGTCTGTAGTATGTGTCCACAGCTGGGTCAATAGGCCCACCGAGGTGGAATGAATGTAGATGGATCCCTAAACACACTTTTCGTGGGGACAGAGGAGTTGTAATCTCTAAAGAACAGTTTCACATGCAATGTGCATATTAGTTAGTTGTTGAAATGCGTTTCAGTTGTGTGTCCTGATATTCAGGCTGATTTGCTCCTATTTCTATTATTTTGTATATACAGTTGAAGTAGGACATTTACATACACTTAGGTTGGAGTCATTAAAACTCGTTTTTCAACCGCTCCACAAATTTCTTGTAAACAAACTATAGTTTTGGCAAGTCAGTTAGGACATCTACTTTGTGCATGACACAAGTAGTTTTTCCAACAATTGTTACAGATTATTTCACTTATAATTCACAATATCACAATTCCAGTGGGTCAGAAGTTTACATATACTAAGTTGACTGTGCCTTTAAACAGCTTGGAAAATTCCAGAAAATGATGTCATGGCTTTAGAAGCTTCTGATAGGCTAATTTACATAATTTGAGTCAATTGGAGGTGTACCTGTGGATGTATTTCAAGGCCTACCTTCAAACTCAGTGCCTCTTTGCTTGACATCTTGAGAAAATCAAAATAAATCAGCCAAGACCTCAGAAAAAAATTGTAGACATCCACAAGTCTGAGTCATCCTTGGGAGCAATTTCCAAACGCCTGAAGGTACCACGTTCATCTGTACAATCAATAGTACGCAAGTATAAACACCATGGGACCACGCAGGAAGGAAGGACGTGTTCTGTCTCCTTGAGATGAACGTACTTTGGTGCGAAAAGTGCAGATCAATCCTAGAACAACAGCAAAGGACCTTGTGAAGATGCTGGAGGAAACAAGTACAAAGGTATCTATATCCACAGTAAAACGAGTCCTATATCGACATAACCTGAAAGGCCGCTCAGCAAGGAAGAAGCCACTGCTCCAAAACCGCCATAATAAAATTTAAAAAAAAGCCAGACTACGGTTTGCAACTGCACGTGTGGACAAAGATCGTACTTTTTGGAGAAATGTCCTCTGGTCTGATGAAACCAAAATAGAACTGTTTGGCCATAATGACCATCATTATGTTTGGAGGAAAAAGGGAAGCAAGGGGTTGGCAGCATCATGTTGTGGGGGTGCTTTGCTGCAGGAGGGTCTGGTGTTCTTCACAAAATAGATGGCATCATGAGAGAGGAAAATTATGTGGATATATTGAAGCAACATCTCAAGACATCAGTCAGGAAGTTAAAGCTTGGTCGCAAATGGGTCTTCCAAATGGACAATGACCCCAACAGTTGTGGCAAAATGGCTTAAGGACACCAAAGTCAAGGTATTGGAGTGGCCATCACAAAGCTCTGACCTCAATCCTATAGAAAATTTGTGGGCAGAACTGAAAAAGTGTGTGAGAGCAGGAGGCCTACAAACCTGACTCAGTTACATCAGCTCTGTCAGGGAGAGTTGGCCAAAATTCACCCAACTTATTGTGGGAAGCTTGTGGAAGGCTACGCGAAACGTTTGACCCAAGTTAAAAATTTTAAAGGCAATGCTACCAAATACTAATTGAGTGTATGTAAACTTCTGACCCACTTGGAATGTGATGAAAGAAATAGAAGCTGAAATAAATCATTCTCTCCACTATTATTCTGATTATTATTCATTCTTAAAATAAATTGGTGATCCTAATTGACCGAAGACAGGGAGTTTTTACTAGGATTAAATGTCAGGAATTGTGAAAAACTGAGTTTAAATGTATTTGGCTAAGGTGTATGTAAACTTACGACTTCAACTGTATTTTGTGGTAAATAGTTATCTAGTTTATTGCACCATTTTCTTTCTCCAATCAAATAAAAAAATAGCACAATAGATATTATAAGAAATATCAAAATTTTTGAGAAGTAGCATCCACACAAGGGAGCAGCTTCTTCTCAATGTATTTTTTAAACTGTAGACTTTTCAAATATTTTCCCTTCTCCTTTCTGTTGTTTATATTATGGCTATATTCCCACGAATATTCCTTTATGAAATTAAGCTTTTACATGTATATTTTTCTGTCTATATAATAAAAGTAATATTTAATTTGTAGAGTTTAAATATTTAATTTGCCACGCTCAATGCACATGTGATGCTTGTTGGTGCTTGCTTCCGTGTGCAAATCATTTGACCACTGCAGTTTGAGATTATTTATTTCCTTTTATTTATGAAAATAATGAGCTATTGTTATTATTTCGGATTTATTTCTGATACAGTGCCTTCAGAAAGTATTCACACCCCTTGACTTTAAAAAAATGTTGTGTTACAGCCTCAATTAAAAATTGATTAATTTGAGAAGGCCAAAGTGGAATTATGTTTCTCAAACATTTTACAAATTAATAAAAAATTAAAAGCTGAAATGTCTTGAGTCAATAAGTATTCAACCCTTTGTTATGGCAAGCCTACATACGGTCAGGAATAAAATTAATTGCATGGACTCACTCTGTGTGCAATAATAGTGTTTAACATGATTTTTGAATGACTCCCGCACCTCTGTACCCCACACATATAATTATCGATGAGGTCCCTCAGTCGAGCAGTGAATTCCAAACACAGATTCAACCACAAAGACCAGAGAGCTTTTCCCTGCTATTCAGGCAGGAATCCTTGGACTGTGCATTTGCATCTTGTTTCAATTTACCTCTTTATTTAGGTTGATGGCATGACGTTGAAACAATGACTTTGATTCAAACATACCATTTTACTATCAACATTGAAACAAGGTCGATTAAGTTGAAATTAGATTGATGCAACAACCTGTTAGTCAGGTTAAGTCAATGTATTGAAGTTTAAGTTTTATCCTAATTTCAATGTTTACAATGCTGTTTGAAATGATATGAAAACAGAACTGGTTGATGACTGTGTGCCCAGTGGGTAGTCTCTTTTAAGCACACAAATATAATGTATATCAGGAAGACACATAATCCAAATGAACTATCACAGAAACAAAAAATAACAAAAAAATTACTTCGGCTCTAGGAAGTGATAACAAAAAAAATTACTTCGGCTCTAAGAAGTTACAAACATTTACCTACTGTAAACCCATGCAGCTCAACAAAATTTGGATATTAGATGCTAATTTTGCTCTCTCTCTACTTACTGTTGTGGTGGTTAGAAGAAGCATCAGCCTGCTTGTCTGGTAGAGAGCCTGTTGCTGTGTGAATGAGAGAGCCACCTCGGTCACGTTGAGAGACAGAACCTGTGTGTACTGTTTTTATTCATATGAGGAAGTCTCCTGAGACTTTACTTAGACCATTGCCAGCAAGGAAGCAAAAGACAAATGCAGTCATTTCACTTCCTCATTGTAGCCCCATGCAGAGTTTTGGCTATAAAGCTTGTTGTATGTGAGCCCAGAGGGTTTTTCCCCTTTCTCTGTTCTTCCTGGTGTGGCGTTACAACACAGTGGGTCTCCTTGAGACTTAATAGGGGAGAGTGGGGTAAGTTGAGCCATTTTTTACATTCCGCTTCACTACATGCTTAGAAAAAAAGGTGCTAAATAGAACCATATAGGGTTCTTCGGTTTGTCCCCATAGGGGAACCCTTTTTGGTGCTAGGTAGAACCCTTTGCAAAGGGTTCGACCTATGACCCTCTATGTAGGGTTCTACCAAAAAACATTTAATTATCTAAAGGTTCTTGCAAGAAGAACCATTTCACTTTTGGAGGGTTCTTCCTAGAACCGTCTATGAAAGGTTCCACCAGCCTTATTAGCATTTAAAATGACATTCTTTATGACAGTAATTACATATACTGTATAGTAAGGCCTTTCTTCAGTGGTGTTAGGAAAGTCCTGGTTTACAGGCCACATCAGGTCTGCAAGTCACATTATGCTGGCTTGCAAAGTGATGTGTAATTCCAGATTGAATCCAGACAAAGTTGGGTTAAGTGACATTTTTTCACTCGCAACCTGCAATCAGAATGATTGCTGGGGTAGGGAAGATTGAATACTGAGAGTACCACAATCATCTAAACTGGAACAACCATCCCGGTAATGAGTGTAATATGTCATATAATGGAGGAAAGTCATGCTTTTTCAATTAATTCAGAGGGAGGGTTAAGTATTGTTTGATTTAGCCTGGGGGAGGGTCATGTAATTTGTAATGGATTAAATGTCATATAGCTCAGTGTTTGAGAATTAGTTGCATATTATATCTCAACGTGTGCCCGATCCTGCCCCTCATCCCTGATTCTCTGCTGGGCGCTCAATATCAAGTGCGCCTAGTGTGGTCTCAATTCAATTATCCATTGCCTATACTATAGGCCATAGGCCTAGGGCTAGGCTGTATGGAGAGCATGCTTGGAGACGCACAGAGCACATTTATATTTATAAAAACATTTACAGTACCAGTCAAAAGTTTGGACACACCAACTCATTCAAGGGTTTTAATAAATTTTTTATTATTTTCTACATTGTACAATAATAGTGAAGACATCAAAACTATGAAATAACACATATGGAATCATGGAGTAACCAAAAAAGTGTTAAACAAATCAAAATATATTTTAGATTTTAGATTCTTCAAAGTAGCCACCCTTTGCCTTCATGACAGCTTTGCATTCTCTCAACCAGCTTCATGATGTAGTCACCTGGAATGCTTTTCCAACAGTCTTGAAGGAGTTCCCACATATTCTGAGCACTTGTTGGCAGCTTTTCCTTCACTCTGCGGTCCAACTCATCCCAAACAATCTCAATTGGGTTGAGGTCAGGTGATTGTGGAGGCCAGGTCAACTGATGCAGCACTCCATCACTCTCCTTCTATGTAAAATAGCCCTTACACAGCCTGGAGGTGTGTTTTGGGTCCTTGTCCTGTTGAAAAACAAATTATAGTAACACTAAGCGCAAACCAGATGGGGTGGCGTAGCGCTGCCGAATGCTGTGATAGCCATGCTGGTTAAGTGTGCCTTGAATTCGAAATAAATTACTGACAGTGTCACCAGCAAAGCACGCCCACACCATCACGCCTCTTCCTCCATGCTTCACGGTGGGAACCACACACGGCGGTTGGAACCAAAAATCTCAAATTTGGACGCCTCAGACCTAAGGCGACATTTCCACTGGTCTAATGTCCATTGCCCGTGTTTCTTGGCCCAAGCAAGTCTCTTCTTCTTCTTATTGGTGCCCACCCCAACTCACGCCCTGACCAAACCAAAATAGAGACATAAAAAGGATCTCTAAGGACAGGGCGTGACAGTACCCCCCCCAAAGGTGCGGACTCCGGCCGCAAAACCTAAATCTATAGGGGAGGGTCTGGGTGGGCATCTATCCGCGGTGGCGGCTCTGGTGCAGGACGTGGACCCCGCTCCACCTTAGGCTTGGCCCACTTAGGTGGCGCCTCTGGAGCAGGGACTCTCGCCGCCGACCCCGGACTGGGGACCCTCACAGCGGGCCCCGGACAGGAGGGCGACTCTGGCTGCTCCGGACAGGAGGGAGACTCTGGCAGCTCCGGACAGGAGGGAGACTCTGGCGGCTACGGACTGGAGGGTGTCGCTGGAGGCTCCGGACTAGAGGGCGTCGCTGGAGGCTCCGGACTAGAGGGCGTCGCTGGAGGCTCCGGACTAGAGGGCATCGCTGGAGGCTCCGGACTAGAGGGCGTCGCTGAAGGCTCTGGACTAGAGGGCGTCGCTGGAGGCTCCGGACTGAAAGGCGTCGCTGGAGGCTCCGGCCTGGAGGGCGTCGCTGGAGGCTCCGGACTGACAGCCTTCGTTAGAGGCCTCATGCCATAACTCCTCACTGGAGGCTTCGTGCCCTGGATCCTCACTGGAGGCGTCGTGCCATGGATCAACACTGGAGGCTTCGTGCCATGGATCCTCACTGGAGGCTTCGTGCCATGGATCCTCACTGGAGGCTTCGTGCCATGGATCATCACTGGAGGCTTCGTGCCATGGATCATCACGCCACGGTAAGCACGGGGAGTTGGCTCAGGTCTCCTACCTGACTTTGCCAATCTCCTCGTGTGCCCCCCCCCTGTAGTGTCGCCGCTCCGCTTTAGCTGCCTCCAGCTCCTCTTTAGGACGGCGATACTCTCCCGGCTGTGCCCAGGGTCCCTTGCCGTCCAAGATTTCCTCCCATGTCCAGGAGTACATTCCACCACGCTGCTTGGTCCTTTGGTGGTGGGTAGTTCTGTAACGATCGTCCTGGAGAGAAGGTGACCAAAATGCAGCGTGGTAAGTGTTCATTTTAATTTAATAAATAAACTGCACACTGAAACAACAAAAAACAACAAAGAGAGTGAACGAAACGCAACAGTCCTGTCTGGTGCAGACACAAAACAACTACTCACAAAACCCATGTGGGCAAGAGCTACCTAAGTATGGTTCTCAATCAGAGACAACGATAGACAGCTGCCTCTGATTGAGAACCACACCCGGCCAACCAACAAAGAAATATAAAACATAGAACACAGAACATAGAATGCCCACCCCAACTCACGCCCTGACCAAACCAAAATAGAGACATAAAAAGGATCTCTAAGGTCAGGGCGTGACACAAATTAACTTTTTGTTAATTGAAAGGCATTCCAGGTGACTACCTCATGATGCTGGTTGACAGAATGCCAAGAGTGTGCAAAAATGTAATCAAGGCAAAGGGTGGCTATTTGAAGAATCTCAAATATAACATATATTTTGATTTGTTCAACACTTGTTTTGTTACTACATGATCCCATATGTGTTATTTCATAGTTTTGGAGTCTTCACTATTATTCTACATGTAGAAAACAGTAAAAATTAAGAAAAACCCTTGAATGAGTAGGTGTGTCCAAATTTTGACAAATATTCAATACATGTATTTGAAAAATACAGTATTAGGTTACAAAGAAGTCGGCTGAACAACAGGTGAGGAAAATCACCTTAGCCACAGTTCAAATATTTTGCATGCATGCAGCACAGCATAATGCACAATGGTACAGTAAACTTTATCCGGCTCATTCAAATTGTGTGGTGACATAATACAGTAGGCTAGTCAGTTATTTTAACATCTCAACGTGCATGCGTGAGGCACAGAATCATCATACAACACTTGTTATACAATTAACAACAACAAAATAAGACATTCGATGTATGCACGATACAGTTACAGAATATTTTTGTGAATGTTTAAATAAATGAATCATGGATTTCTGGTTGAGGTGAGGCAATCTCATTGGACATGCATGACAGCTGTTTTCGCAGGGACAGTTCAAATTACGGCAGTTCCATCAACTGGTAGAGATTCCTGGGAAAATGTCTTGCATTCTACATCCTTATCTGCCTGCATGGACGGTAGTGAGAATCAGTGGAGGGTTCATTTAACAAAACAAGTAGAATATTCTCATCGTCAACAGTGAAGAGGCAACTCCGGGATGCTGGCCTTCTAGGCAGAGTTCCTCTGTCCAGTGTCTGTGTTCTTTTGCCCATCTTAATCTTTTCTTTTTATTGGCCAGTCTGAGCTATGGCTTTTTCTTTGCAACTATGCCTAGAAGGTCAGCATCCCGGAATCGCCTCTTCACTATTGACGTTGAGACTGGTGTTTTGTGGGTACTATTTAATGAAGCTGCCAGTTGAGGATTTGTGAGACATCTGTTAATGGACAATTATTTTTGCTTTTCTTTCAAAAACAAGGACATTTCTAAGTGACCCCAAACTCTTGAACGGTAGTGTATGTAACAGTTTTGCTCCCGTACCTCTCTTCACCCCAACCTGGGCTCGAACCAGAGACCCTCTGCACACATCGACAACAGTCTCCCTCGAAGCACCGTTACCCATCATTCCACAAAAGCTACAGCCCTTGCAGACCAAGGGAAACAACTACTTCAAGGTCTCCGAGCGATTGACGCCACCGATTGAAATGCTATTAGTGCGCACCCCACTAACTAGCTAGCCATTTCACACCAGTTACACATAAAACATCCATGGGTTTCTGCCTCACAAGTAGCAGACCATACTTTTGGTGTACTATCTATCTATGAGGTACTATACATATAAAGTGAGTCTGTAAGATCTACACTATAAAATAAATATGTTCAGTTCCTAAAATGCAATGTATTTCTTCCACAGAAGAGACACAGCAGTTGACCATGAAGTGTGATACCACAAACAACAGCCTTCAGCAGGATCATCGACTCTCGTATGGCCACTTGGGCACATTGAGCTGTAGGCTTACAAAAGAGTTTCCTGGTACCACACCCACAATGTCTTCCAAAGAAAACATCAGGGAGAACCCCCAAGACATTCAAATATCACTTGACAGTTGTGGAGGCAAAGCAAATGTGAGCTCTCTACTCCTCCTCACCCACTGGCCCTATGCCACAGGAGGCATTGCCAATTCTGCCCTCGCCATTCCACTGAGACATTTTATATTTATTTGATAATAGGGGAATAAAGTAAGAGGAGGATCCTTTAAATTGATTCTGAACCCGATAAGATTCCTGGAACTGACAAACCTTGCTCTTTTTATCTGACAGTTGATACTGTATCAACATTGGCAAACATCCTATCGCCAAATCACCAAATTCACTGGAGATTAGGCAAGTTCTCAGGTAAGTGATATTTGAATGTCTTGGGGGTTCTCCCCTGATGTTTTTTGTGGAAGACATTGTCAGTGTGGTACCAGGAAACTCTTTGGTAAGCCTACAGCTCAATGTGCCCAAGTGGCCCATATGAGAGTCGATGATCCTGCTGAAGGCTGTTGTTTGTGGTGTCACACATCATGATCAACTGCTGTGTCTCTTCTGTGGAAGAAATACATTTCATTTTAGGAACGGAACATATTTCTTTGTATAACAAACTAGAAAATAACTGAACTTGAAAGTGGGTGTGAAGTTTTTCAAACATTTGAGCAGCTTTGTATTGTTGACTGAATAAGTTATTGTCTAGTTTTATGTTTAATTAACTACTATTCAAAAGGCTTAAGAGACTACAACTGCACAAGTACATTCCTACCTTTTGCAACTGAGACATTACACATTTTACACCTGTCTGTCTGTAGAACAAACGGGATTACTGTGACTGTCAAAGGACTGTACACTTCCCTTTGTCCCAATTTTTTCCTCATTCTGGTCAATAATGGGAATCAGCTTCTGACTGTGGGATCCTATAACTGTCTGCTCATGGTTTACATTTCTCCAGGGCCATTATATTCACTTCTTTTGTCAAGTGCAGTAGGCAAAAACTGATTGAATCAATGTTGTTTCCACGTCATTTCAATGAAAAACATCAATGTGATGATGTTGAATCAAAGTGTAAAACTGATTGGACTTGCAAAAAGTCATCAACATCAGGGCATTTCATATGTTTTTCACCAAACTGTTAACCTAAATCCAATGACATGGTGATATTTGTTGTTAATTTCACATTGAATTCACGTTAGTTGACTCTGTCACGCCCTGACCTTTGAGAGCCGTTTTATTCCTCTATTTGGTTAGGTCAGGGTGTGATTTGGGGTGGGCATTCTATGTTGTCTATTTCTTTGTTTTTGGCCGAGTATGGTTCCCAATCAGAGGCAGCTGTCTATCGTTGTCTCTGATTGGGAATCATACTTAGGCAGCCCTTTTCCCCACTTTCTGTTGTTGGATCTTGTCTTTTTGTGTTGCAGGTGTTGCACTCCTAGCTTTACGTTCGTTGAGTTGTTTATTGTTTTTTTGGTGGAACATTTATATTAAAGAAAATGTACGCCTACCACGCTGCACCTTGGTCTTCATTTAACGACGGACGTAACAGAGTCAACCAAATAAAATCAAAACTATATGTTGAACTGATGTTTGTGCCCAGTGGGAAGTCTCTGACAGTGGTTAGACAAGGGGGTGGAAAATGTTGGGATACGGATGTAACCTTGGTTCTCTGAGTAGAGTAACGGGTCACCAAACGAGCTATGGGAACTCCTTCCCCTTCACACGATGTGATTGAGATGCTTAATATCAAAGATGTTTACAGAGTGACATACTGTCTATTACTTCACTCAAACCCCAATGAGGTGGAGGAACGACATGAAAGCTTGGCGACTCGTGACTCTAATCAGAGATCCATAACCCAAAGTTCTCTTTTTCCCCCCGTAACAGGTCACCAAACGACCTATGGGAGAGGCTGTACCGAAGAGATCATTTCGGACAACAGATTGGGATAACTCACCATTTAACTTAGCCCAGACATCCTTGTATCCACCACAGGATGTAACAGAATATAATTACAGGATAACTCAGAATTTCAACTGTGGTATACAACTGTATACACAAGCAAACTGAAAGCTAGAACTTACAACATGAGGCTTCAATTGGGTGCAACAGCACCAAGAGTGGAAGGCCTCTGTATAGAACATCCATCTCATGTACAAGGTTCAAGGTACGCTCACTTATCTGGGTTGAGCCACCATGTCGTCTGGAGTTGGTCTACCTGCTGCAGCGTATGATTGCATTGGTAATCCAATATGCCAGAGGATGTCCTGGTTGCCTGAACTGCATCAATTATCAAGGAGGCCAACCCTGCAGCTATAAGGCGGTGATGTTCAGTGTCCACACCCACGACTTCAGTATGCTGGGTTTGGGGTGCAAAAGCCTGCCGTTCGCTTGTGACAGGAGGTCCACTCGAAGAGGGAGATCCCATGGTTGGGAGGTTGTCAGCTGTACAAAGTCTGAAAACCAGTGATGCCGTGGCCAATGTCGAGCAACAAGTAGAACTGGCGTGCTTTTGATACTGATCTTCCTCAAGACCTAAGGGAGCAAGCGAATTGGTGGAAACGCATACAGCAGCCCACTTGGCCATCTGTGTGATAGGGCATCACACCTGAGTGGGCCTGCTGGACCCTTTATGGAGAACCACATAGGACAATGGGTTGTCTTGCGATGCGAACAGATCGGCGATGGCCCTTCCAAACCATGCCCAAATCATCTCCACTACTGTGGGATGTATCCAGTCTGAAGGAAGAGGGTCTCCTCAGGAGAGAAGGTCTACTGCCGGATTCTACACTCCGGCAGGTGTATTGATGGGAGGTGTCTGCTTGCCCAAAGCAGTAGCTTTCATCTAAGTAGTTCAGGACCTTGCCTCCTGCTTGGCTAAGTGGGGTTGGCGTTGAGCTTATGCACTTTGTGAAAGTGTGAGGGGCGAGTAAAAGGCTGAAGGGTAGACAGCAAAAAAAAATGTTTAGGTATTTTCTGTGTGCTGGTAGAATGGGGATATGAAAGTATGTGTCTTTCAAGTTCACTGTGGTGAACCAATCACCTGGTTGTACTGATTGAAGGATGACTTTGATTGTCATTATTTTGAAGGGAAGTGCTGAAAGATGACGATTCAGGCACCTTAGGTCCAGGATCAGACGGAGGCCTTTTTTTGGCACCAGAAAATAGATTGAGCAGAACCGCAGTTTTGTTGCACTGGTTCTACCTCTTCGATTACATGATTTTCCAGGAGCAATGAGATTTCTGAGCAGAGTGTTTTCTTTTGAGCAAGGTTGCGAGCTGTTGTTTTCAAGACACCCCTGAAGTGTGGGGTTGCTGACAAAATTGTGGTGCATAGCCTTGTGTTACAGTTCGTAACACCCATTTGTTGGCCATTGACCTTTTCCAGTTGGAAAGGTGGTGCTCTAGAAAGCGGTGTTGATGTGACCAAGGCTCTGCATGCTGTGGTGCAGAGGGGACGCCCAAGAGGCGATGCCGCGCTCCACCACTTCGGTAGGGCAGAGAGTGTCTGTTCCTCCACTCCTGAGCATGTGCAGCGTGAGTCTGAGCCTGGTTTATTGGCATTCCAATTGGGGACCTGGGACGGGAGTAATGGTTTGCTGGCTGATGCATTCTAGGCTTTGGAATGAGGCGCTGAAGCTCCATCTGTGTTTCTTTGTCTTCCTTAAACACTTGGAGGATTTGGGCCGCTGCTGGGTCAAATGTCTGGCCAGGTGATATGGGTACACCTAGGAGTGGAGGATTTGGGCCGCTGCTGGGCTAAATGTCTGGGCAGATATGGGTACACCCAGGAGTGGAACCGTCTCTTTGTCAGGGAGCTTGGACTGCGCTAATCATAGGTGGTGTTGTGCAACCGACAGCGTTGCCAAAGATTTCCCAACCATCTGAGCATTGCCCTGAAAGCATTGGATGATCAGGTCTGTAACTGTAGCCAGTTCTTTCATGGTCTCAGCGTCATAGTTTGTAGAGAGGCGTTCCTGCAGCTCTTTCTGATGCAAGGCCAGTATCGCTGCTGAATTGTTAAGCCTAACGGCTGAAGCAGTGCTTTCATGTGTCCTTTTTAGATGCCCTGCATCATTTGTTAGGCAGCTCTTGGCCTGAAATGTGTTGAAGAGAAGCAGGCAGAACAAGCAAAGCAAATTATTTGTCCATACGGGAGAAATATCTAAAACCATTCTCATCTGTTCCAAGAACTGTAGCTAAGCGAGTGCATATGCTTGGCATGGCAGGGGTTCGATCATTTGGCATGCTCCAGTCTTTGAACAAAGGGATGCATGTCTTAGTCTTTGAAGAACTGAATTCATCAAACTTGGGTGCGGACCCCATGACAGTATCATTTCAAATCCAAAGTGCTGGAGTACAGAGCCAAAACAACAAAAGATTTGTCATTGTCCTAAAACTTTTGGAGCTCACTGTATGTGTGGCTAATTTAGCTAGCTAGCTGGGAGCTAACTTCTGAGGTAACGGGATAGACCCGAAGCTAACTAGCTAGCTAACACACAAAGATGGAAATACCAGACAAAAAACAATAAAAGTTAGCTAGTATAGGCAGGCACAATAACGAGAGAGGGGGAGTAGATTTGATAAAAAATCATCTACTCAGGCACCTCCTCGCGTCGTTGAAAAAAATCGCAATTCCGTAAAAAAGTAATCTGAAGGGGATTAATATTAATCGCGTAATGTAAAATACATAAAAGTGAGAGTTATGCCACACCATCTTTTATAGTGACAGGTCCCATGGTACAGTAAGGGTGTGGCGTGACTGTAAACATCTTTGATATTAAACATCTTAATCACAGTGTGAAGGGGAAGGAGTTCCCATAGGTCGCTTGGCGACCCGTTACAAAAATGAAAGAGAACAACACTTGCATGCTCTCTCACTCAGTAAAAGTTCAAAACAACCCCTTCCTTATAAGGAGCTTCAAAATGGCATCTCATTCGGAGAAACAACCAACTATGGAATGATTTGTGAAATGTCAAATGACTAATTATGGTGAATGTTGGCCAGGGTCTCTCATGCTTTAATTCAGGGAACTCCGAGGGGGCTAGAAGTGGTGGCCCACAGTGTTGCACAAGGAGAGGCCCTGTGGAAAACTCAATGACTGTTAGCTAGCTGCACATGCACCCCTCACTGTGCTATTCTTCTGTCTGCCAAGGCTGAAAACATTATTCTGAACACTTTGGGTCAGGGTTTTATCAAATTACATCTAGCTCGCCTTTGGTTTTTCCCACACATGTCCCTAATATACTTCAACACATGATTTGGGTTGGGCTAACTAATACCCTCTCTGACAGTACTGCCAATATACTGACCAAAACATTTAAAACTGTAGCCAAAAGAGGATACCTCATTTATGAATGTAGCCCACACAACCTTCATCTTGCATGTCTGCCTCCAACTTCTTCTCATATCACTCAGGGAGTTGGAAGGTGAATAATCATCGGTGTTGTGGTCGAGTCACTAAACCTCGAGCCCGAGTCAAGTCCCCTGTGCTTGAGTCAGTCACGATACCCTATGGCTGAAGTCCGAGTCGAGTACAAGTCACCAATGGTCAAGTCCATCAATTTATAATAGATCTTATTATACAATTGTTTCTAGTCGCCATCCGATGGCAGTATATCGCCACTCCCTCATGAAAAAACAACTAATGTACTAGTTATCATTACCTCACAAGTTCTACACAATACCTGTTTAACTACTTATTTACTACATATATGAATGGTAAGTCCGGCTCTCAGCTAATTTTTTGTAATCGCCCACTGATATGTCTGTAGGTTTTTTATTCCAGAGTAAAAAGAACCTGGCGATGAGATGCAGGGGGGAACGTGGGAGGTGGGTAGAGCGAGACGACAAATTCAAAGACAGCATATTCGTCTATAAGAAAGGGGAGAGAGAGACAAATAGCTAGACTGCTGTTTTACCATTAAACTCAATACTAGTATTGTTTTCAATTTCTTAAAGCAGTTTGTGTTTCTTAACCAGCCAAAACGAAAAAGTAGGCTGGTGACTGGTGGTTATGGAGAAGCAAGAGTCGCTTGTGCGATGTGTTGCCTATGATGGAGCAGAGTCTGCCTGCACACAATCATCACTTGCTCCCTTGCAGCTCACCAGCTGATGTAGGCTGTGTGTGGCGTGTCCTTTCACTGTCAGATAACAGAACCCTTGTTGCTCTGCGCATCCAGTGCTGCTAATATTCTCCTTATCATAGTACCCTATCCAGGCCAACTGCAAATACAAGTCACGAGAAGGCGAGTCACCAATGGTTGAATCAGAAGTCATGAAAATCTGGACTCTGTCCTGACTACAACACTGGGTATCATGCTATTTCAGTGACATACGGCTTGAACTCATGGGGAGGATGACACAGGGAATCCCCTCTGCAGTGCATACAGACAACTCATGCTTTCCATGCCCACTACCCAGCTAACAATTCTAGGTACAGAGAAGGTTTTTGTAATATTACCCGTGATGTTCCCCTAATGTTTGAGTGTCTAGTTTTCCATTAGTTGAGGGAACATTCTATGTTAGCAAAAACCTTAAAACATTTTTAGCATGTTTTGGTGTTAAAATTGAGAATGTTCTTTTAATGTAAAACATTACTTATCTAGAACGTGGTTACAATATTCTCAGAATATACAATGTTCTAGGTGCGTTTTAAGAACATTCATGTGTCTGAGGGTTAAAGTTGTGGGAATATTTGTTAGCTGGGTACATTTATTTACTGTACCAAAGCTGCAAAAAAAACTAGTCAAAAGGTTAAAATATGGGCAAACATGGTGGGAAATCATTCAGCTGCCCATTAAAAAACAGAGAAAGGGGGGTGGGGTATAAGTCAAACCAAAATACAAATATACTTATAGAACGTTACTGACTGGGCACTTAGTTATGTGTGTATGGAGACTGATTTGGAAAATGCTGTGTAGACCTAAATACAGAATGTTGACCTATAGGAATCGAGCAGTTCAGGCTGAAATGTTTTATTATTCATAATGAGCAGTGTTTTCAGGTTATGTAACACTGTGTTACTTCCAGGTAATTAGGGTAAACATCCCAGGATATTTCCCCCCCCATGTAATGTGAGGGCTCAGTCCCTAGTGCTGCTCTCTCAGACATGGGTGGTGGTGGGGTAGTAGGGGCCACAGTGACAGGTATCAGGGCGGTCCAATACCATTTCAATTGAGTCAATTCATGAAATTAACTGACATTTATTTTTCAAAGAAGATTTTCCAATTCAGTATATTGATGGGGAATTGAAATGGAATTGGCCCCAACCCTGTTCCTCTCCCTCTCTCATCATCGGTGTCTGCTTCTCTCCTTGTCTTTAGACTTCTTGGGTGAGCGACTGCGGCTCCTCTCCGGGCGGTGCTTTTCACGGGACTTGCTGTGCTTGTGGTGGCTGTCTCTTTCCCTGGAGAGAGAATGCTGCCGGTCTGTCTTTTTCTCCCGCCTGGGCTCCTCACTGTTCCACTGTCGGTATAACATAGGGAGAGAAAGAGGTTTGACAAAGGTTCAAGAGAAATCTTTGGTGGTGCTGAAACAAAGCGCTGTGGAATTACTCAGTATAGCTCGAGTGACTGGTGTCACAACTGCTGAAATGACAAGCCATTCCCAAATTACATGAGTCATGCTTACTCGAATGCTCTTACTGAACATTCTTGTGAAAGAAAGTACATGTGCCCACCACAAGGAAAATAATTAGTTCAAAAGCCATTTTCGGGCAACCTTGGATTTCTTGGATTTCCTGGTGTCCTCGTCATCGGAGTGATCGTGTTTCTTATCCTTGTGTTTTTTTTCAGCATGCCGACGGCTTGTTCCTTCTTCCTCTTCCTCTAAAAGCAGGTCGTACTTGGAGCTTTTGGGAATGTTTAGAAAAACTTGAGGAAGTAAAGTGTGTAATTCCAAGTTTGCCAAGTCTTTCAGAGAAATGTAATTTCCTCCAACAGAGAAATGTCTTCACAATAGTTTACCTCTCTCTGTCCTGATAGCTATGTGAAATGGTGCACAGTTGAGTTTTTTACACTTTAACTCATATTCTCCTCTACATATTGAATAGCAAATATAAACACATTTAAGGATACTCCTGCTTAGGTTTGACTTTATCCTTAAGAGCTAATTTGGATCCCACGTCTTTTTCATAGGCCTTGAAGTCATCCTTGGTATACTTTCCACCTAGAAAACAAAAGACCTTGTGAAGTTCTTTACTTAGCAGAGGTGAATGGCACATCCTTTAGTTTAAGTGCCTTATTAGGGCTTAATTGAGTCTCTGAAAGTATACATAACGCATACTTTATGGATCACACAAAACCTTTAAATAAAAGTCCAAGTGAGTTATGTTTTAATAAGTGTTTACCTTTGCCTTTCCATTTGATCTTTGAAACAGACTGGCTGAAGTCCACGTGTATGCGCCTGTCATCTATGAGCACGTTGTCCATCTTGAAGAAGGCCTTTTCACAGTCCTCCTCCTGTGCACAGAAAGGACATCAATTGCATCTAAAAGAGGGTCATGTGAGCCGTTATGGGTCTAGTGAACAAGGGAATTAATTTCAGTAAACAAAACCATATGACCATTCAAATGAATTAATTTGTACCCTCTCAATTCTGACTAACTGGTGCCATCTATTGATATTTTGCACAACTGCACTTGAATTGTTCAAAAAGGAATCTCTATCTTTATATTTCTCAAGTCTTGATTTGTATAATGAACAAAAATATAAATGCAACATGCAACAATTTGAACGATTTTACTGAGTTACAGTTCATATAAGGAAATCAGTTAATTTAAATGAATTCATTAGGCCCTCATCTAGATTTCACGACTGGGCAGGGGTGCAGCCATGGGTGGGCATAGGCCCACCCACTGGGGAGCCAGGCCAGGCCAAGCCAATTTGAATTTGTTTTTCCCCACAAAAGGACTTTATTACAGACAGAAATACTCAGTTTCCTCAGTGCCTGGGTGGCTGGTCTCAGACGATCTCGCAGGTGAAGAAGCTGGATGTGGAGGTCCTGGGCTGGCGTGGTTACATGTGGTCTGCAGTTGTGAGGCCAGTTGGACGTACAGCCAAATTCTCAAAAATGTTGTTGGAGCTGGCTTATGGTAGAGAAATTAACTTTCAATTCTCTGGCAACAGCTCTGGTGGACATTACTGCAGTCAGCATGCCAATTGCGCAATTGCAAAACTTGAGACATCTGTGGCATTGCGTTGTGTCAAAACTGCACATTTTAGAGTGGCCTTTAATTGTCACCAGCACAAGGTGCACCTGATCATGCTGTTTAATCAGCTTCTTGATATGCTACACCTGTCAGGTGAATGGACTATCTTGGCAAAGGAGAAATGCTCACTAAAAGGGATGTAAACAAATTTGTACACAACATTTTAGAGAAAAACTTTTTGTGAGTAAGGAACATTTCTGGGATCTTTTACTTCAGCTCATGAAACATGGGACCAACACTTTACATGTTGCATTTGTATTTTTGTTCAGTGTACTTATGAACCTGAGTGGAGAATGTTCAACTTTTATTTGCATGCATAATCAAAATAGGGCTAAAATGATTTTATGATAACTCATGGTACATAAAGCAATCACGTGAAAACCAAACCAATACACACCTTTTCAAACTCGATGAAAGCATAGCACAGAGACTCTCCTGACTTCCAGTCTCTGATGATCTCACAGCTGTAGCAAAATAAGAACCTGTTAATCATGGTACAGCTCACCAACATTCAATATTTAAATTGGTTAGGACTAGGTCTATTTAAAATTAAATATGTATCGTAATGTTATGAGGCCAGTATATTGAAATAGACTATTTTACCACTTAATAAGTCCGAAGCGGGAGAAAATGATCTCCAGGTCCTCATCTGTGGTCACAGGGTTCAGCTTACACACAAACAACACATTCTCAGGAGGTTTCACTTCTGCATCAGGGAGATCACCCACCTACACAAGCACATACACACGTCAAACCACAAAACTCTTATAAAACCACCATATAATGTTTACAACACTAATATGTTCACTAGCTAATTAACTACTACAGTGGAAGTACTGCTGGGTTCTTCAACAGCAATCTGTACAAACAAGTGGTAATGTTGAGTGTTACAAAATCCCTTCTGCCATCACTCCTGAAAGTATGGGCATCCTCTACAAGGCTAAGTGGACCGAACCACAAGACCCCCCCCCCCCCCCCCCCTCTCACCATCTCCAGCAGGATAGCCTGGGTCTTGGCCTCCTTCTCCTTCAGCAGCTCATCCAGCTCCTCAGCCTTCTTCCCATCTGTGTCGTTGATCACTTCATCAGCTCCAATACGACCACTCTGCACACCAAAGAGGGGACAGTAAGGTTAGACGTCAAAAGTTGCATCGTTCATTGTTTTCTGGTACTGGAGACAATAATGAACTAACTTAAACCTTATAATTTTATATTAAAGTAATATCGTTTACAATACTTTTGCTCTGAAAGGGAGATATGCATTGCTTTTAATTCAACGGTACAGAAAGTGTCCAGTCACACACATCCAGCTGTTCCTTGGTAGGCTCAGGGGAGCGGTCAGGCACGGGCAAGTCAGCAGGGTCATCGAAAGGGTCTTCCAGGATCACAGTGTGGTTTATTCTGCAATGACAAAACAAGTATCATACCTATTTTCTCTCCACCTTATACTGGGATGTCTATCTGAGTAGGTCATTTTATTGACAACACTGTAGCAGGGTTTACTTTTGGAAAATGTGCCGCCGGACATTTGACCGGACGCATTTTAAAGCTACAATATGCAACTTTTTGGGCGACCTGACCAAATTTGCATAGAAATGTGAGTTATAGATCTGTCACTGAAAGCAAGTCTAAGAAGTGGTAGATCTGTTCTGTTTGTGCTATTTCTATGCTTCCCATTCAAGTTTCATTTTAGAGAGTGTTTTACTTTCGGTTTTGTACATCAGCTTCAAACAGCTGAAAATACAATATTTTTGGTTATGGAAAATATATTTCACAGCGGTTTAGATGGTACAATGATTATCTACACTATACTTGCTTGTTTTGTCAAACTGAAATTAGGCCAACTATTAGACTTTTTGCAAATAGGAAATTATTTCTGCATATTGCACCCTTAATTTACCAGACATTTGAGAAATTTACCGGACCCACATACATTGGGTGCGTAACCTGATTAGGGCGCCCACCCACAGTGGTCAGACTGACTGACAGAAATCGCATTTAGATTACAGTAATTCATAATAACAGAACATGGAAGTCGAGGATGCAACGATGTGCGGTCCTTCTTACCTAATTCTGATGCGCACTTTGAAGATGTTAGAACAACTGTCCACATTTACTTTTCATCAGTCAACAAGATGAGTAACGAACAGCAAAATCTCTAGCCTATGTCAATCTACACTGAACAAAAATATAGTTACAGTTCAGTTCAGGCACGACTCCAACACCCTCATCAAGTTTGCCGTTGACACAACATTGGTAGGCCTGATCACAGACAACGATGAGACAGCCTATAGGGAGGAAGTCAGAGACCTGGCTGTGTGGTGCAAGGACAATAACCTCTCCCTCAACATGATCAAGACAAAGGAAATGATCGTGGACTACAGGAAAAGGAGGACCGAGCACGCCCCCATTCTCATCTACAGGGCTCTAGTGGAGCAGGTTGAGATCTTCAAGTTCCTTGGTGTCCACATCACCAACAAACTATCATGGTCCAAACACACTAAGACAGTCGTGAAGAGGGCACGACAAAACTTATTTGCCCTCAGGAGACTGAAAAGTTTTGGCATGGGTCCTCAGATCCTCAAAAGGTTTTACAGCTGTACCATTGAGAGCATCCTGCCTGGTTGCATCACTGCCTGGTATGACAACTGCTCGGCCTCCGACCGCAAGGCACTACAGAGGGTAGTGCGTACGGCCCAGTACATCACTGGGGCCAAGTTTCCTGCCATCCAGGACCTCTATACCAGGCCACAAGAGGAAGGTCCTAATACATGTCAAAGACTCCAGCCACTTTATTCATAGACTGTTCTCTCTGCTACTGCACGGCAAGCTGTACCGGAGCACCAGGTCTAGGTCCAAAAGGCTTCTAATCAGCTTCTACCCCCAAGCCACAAGACTCCTGAACAGCTAATCAAAGGGCTACCCAGACTACCTCTTTTACGCTGCTGCTACTCTCTGTTTAATATCTATGCATAGTCACTTTAACTCTACCTACATGTACATAATACCTCAATTACCTCAACTAACCGGTGCCCCCGCACATTGACTCTGTACCGGCACCCCCTGTATATAGCCTCGCTATTGTTATTAAACTGCTGCTGTTTAATTATTTGTAATTTTTTTATATTTTTTTATCCCATTTTCTCCCCAATTTTTGTGGTATCCAATCGCTAGTAATTACTATCTTGTCTCATCGCTACAACTCCCGTACGGGCTCGGGAGAGACGAAGGTCGAAAGCCACGCGTCCTCCGAAGCACAACCCAACCAAGCCGCACTGCTTCTTAACACAGCGCGCCTCCAACCCGGAAGCCAGCCGCACCAATGTGTCGGAGGAAACACTGTGTACCTGGCCCCCTTGGTTAGCGCGCACTGCGCCCAGCCCGCCACAGGAGTCGCTGGAGCGCGATGAGACAAGCATATCCCTACCGGCCAAACCCTCCCTAACCCGGACGACGCTAGGCCAATTGTGCGTCGCCCCACGGACCTCCCGGTCGCGGCCGGCTGCGACAGAGCCTGGGCGCGAACCCAGAGACTCTGGTGGCGCAGCTAGCACTGCGATGCAGTGCCCTAGACCACTGCGCCACCTGGGAGGCCCCAATTATTTGTTACTTTTATTTAAACATTTTTACTTAAGACTTTTTCTTAAAACTGCATTGTTGGTTAAGGGCTTGTAATTAAGCATTTCACTGTTGTATTCGGCGCATGTGACAAATACAATTTGATTTGATTTAAACGAAATCAGTAAATTGAAATAAATAAATTAGGTCCTAATCTATGGATTTCACATGACTGGGAATACAGATATGCATCTGTTGGTCACAGATACCTTAAAAAAAAAAGTATGGGATGTATATGGATCAGAAAACCAGTCGGTATCTGGTGTGACCACCATTTGCCTCTTGCAGCGCGACATCGCCTTTGCATAGAGTTGATCAGGCTGTTGATTGTGGCCTGTGAAATGTTGTCTCCTCTTCAATGTGTGTTTTGAAGTGTTTTTATTTGATTTAACCTTTATTTAACTATGCAAGTCAGTTAAGAACAAATTATTATTTACAATGACGAGTTGCGTTGCTGGACATTGACAGGGACGGGAACACGCTGTCATACACGTCGATCCAGAGCATCCCAAACATGCTCAATGGGTGACATGTCTGGTGAGTATGCATGCCATTTCCAGCTTCCAGGAATTGTGTACGGATCCTTGCGACATGGGGCTGTGCATTATCATGCTAAAACATGACGGGATGGGAGTGGATGAATGGAAAATTGCCATTGATAAAATGCAATTGTGTTTGTTGTCTGTAACTTATACACACCCATACCATCACCCCACCATGGGGCACTCTGTTCACAACGTTGACATAAGCAAACCACTCGCCCACACAATGCCATACACACTGTTTGCCATCTGCCCGGTACAGTTGAAACCGGGATTCATCCGTTTCAAGCGTGCCAGTAGCCATCGAAGGTGAGCATTTGCCCACTGAAGTCGATTACGATGCCGAACTGCGGTCAGGTCAAGTCCCTGGTGAGGACGACTAGCACGCAGATGTGCTTCCCTGAGACAGTTTCTGACAGTCTGTGCAAAAATTATTCAGTTGTGCAAACCCAATGTTTTATCAGCTGTCCGGGCGGCTGGTCTCAGACGATCCTGCAGGTGAGGAAGCCGGATGTGGAGGTCCTGCGCTGGCATGGTTACACATGATCTGCGGTTGTGAGGCCGGTTGGACGTACTTCTCTCTAAAACAACAAATTCTCTAAAACAACCTCAAAGGCTTATGGTCGAGAAATTAACATTCAGTTTTCGGGCAAAAGCTTTGGTGGACAGTTTTGCAGACAGCATGCCAATTAAAAACTCCCTCAACTTGAGACATCTGTGGCATTGTGTTGTGTGACAAAACTGCCCATTTTAAAGTGGCCTTTCATTGTCCCCAGCACAAAATGTAATGAACATGCTGTTTAATCAGCTTCTTGATATGCCACATTTGTATACTGTACACATATTGATAAATAAGATACATAACAAATATACTGTACACGTGCGCCAATTTAATTTCACTAAATAATGTAAATTAACCTATAGACCAATAAGAATGACCAGTCAAATGTATTTATATCGACAGGTATTTACATCAATAAATAGGGTAAAAAGCATGATCTTTTATTAAAAATCCCTTTGCGAAATAATGCTTTTTATCCTATTAATTAATGGGAATACCAGTCGATGTAAATACATTTGTCTGGTCATGCTTATCGGTATATAGGTTAATCTGGCCAGTGCCAATTTTATTTATCGGCTTTTCTATTTATTTATTTTAAATCGACCAAAAGCAGGCTATTACCATCTTACGGAAACCCTGCACTCTAGGTATTCATGGAACAGTGAGTGTTTATTATATATATTTTTTTTGTATAAAATTCGATTCTAATCTCCCTCTAAAATGGCTACATTAAAATATGATAAAAGGAAATTCAATTTGCTGACCTGATATCCTGAAAAGGGATGAAGTCCTTATCAACGAAGGTCTCATTGATCTTGGCCAAGACATCCATACCCTCTGACACCTCTCCGAACACAGTGTGGACCCCATCCAGGTAGTCCAGGTTCTCACCAGTGGTGATCAGGAACTGGGGACCAAGGAGATTGTTACAGCACAAATAAAAAATTTCAGATGCTTGCCATCTGTCCTACCCGAATCAGTAGGCTAACATTGTGGCTTTCAAACTGATAGCAGTTAAATACTGAGGAGGTGGATGGCAGTTTTACCAACCTGAGAACCATGTTGGTCACTGCCATTGTTCACCATGGACACCATCCCCTTCTTTCTGTGTTTGATCCGTGGGTTTTTCTCTGCATCATAGAAGCGGGCCTGGTCTCCATATAGTTTACTGAGGGTATAGAAAATAAATCCTCAACATTCCTGTGAGATATAAACAACAGCTGTGATGATGATTTTGGACAATGCTGTTTATGCTGAGGAAGAGGACTTACCCATAGACAGATTCTCCACCACGGCCAGTCCCAGTGGGATCTCCAGTCTGCACAATAAAATCTCTCTGGACATTGTGGATGAGGCAGTAATTGTAGAATTTGATTTTGCATAACTTCAGGAAATTCAGGGATGCTAGGAAAAAAAGGAGCTGATCATCATTATGAGAACACATCATAAGACATTAGGATTTCCTTTTCCTGAGTTTCAATGATTGCGCCACATAAACACAGAGTGAACTATCAGATGAAGTGTCCCCAAAGCAATCTTATCTTTTAAAATGTTTGTTAGCTAGCCGAAATATAAATGTAACAACAGTTAGCATTTGCTATCGCTGGGTAAATGAATGGTTGGCTATCTTGTTACCTAGCACTTGCTAGCAGCAACTTAAGGCGATATTTGACTTTCTGAGAAGCATTAATTATTACGAAATGTAGGCTGTGTAACCAAATATTAGCGTTGGATGTGTTGGTGCATGTTTTCTTACTTTTAGGCCTTTCTTCTGTAAATAAATCAATGACGATATCACCCAATGTTGTTTCAAGAAGAACCGCCATGTTTGCAGGGTGACTGCGCAGCTGCGCACGCGCTCTTGTTTGGTTCCGGTGTCACTTGGGGGTGTTGTGGGTTTCCACTAGTTACCACAACCACAAAGTCAGAACGTCTATATGGTAAAAAAGTACGAAAACAAAAATATTTGTTGTCTTATTTTAAGGTTAGGTATAAGGTTAGCCACGTGGTTATGGCTAGGGTTAAGTTTAGGATTAGGTTTAAAATCACATTTTAAGAATATAAATCGTAGAAATAGGCGGAGTTTATGACTTTGTGGCCGTGGTAACTAGTGACGACCGTGTTGTTGTTTCCTTTTATCAGACTGAAAATAAGTTTCCTGCAAAATATTTTTAAACGACCGCTAGAAGATGACGATGAAACGAACATCAAGTTATGCTCTATTTTTACTGTTTATGTCGTTTATTTTAGCTGAGTCTGCACCTCGACAGTTGAACACGGTAGGAGACGAATTTACCACGGTACTAGACTAGATAGCTATAAAAAAATGTTTTTATAAAAATAAACTAGTCTAGATAACGTCAACCGTTAGCTGGTCAAATCAACAAGGTTACGTTAGTCGTAACTATGTTTACATGCTGTGCTGAATGCAGCTAACTAGCTAGTCAACTAATATTGGTAGGTAACTAGCTGGCTAATGATGCTAACGTTACCTTTTTTGCTATCTGACTCACTGCAGCTAGCTAACTAGCTAATGTTTATGTTTTTATCCAGGTAGCATGAGCACAATACACGCATGGTAGAATGCCCTGAAGTGTCACTCTCACTGGTCCTGATGTTTTGGTGAATAATGTTATTTACCTAGTTAGCTAATGTGTATATCATGTTCCTCTTTCCCATTCATGATTCTCACACAGGAAAGCATTCTGATCAATGTGACAGCAGGGACATTGGATGACACACAGGGGCAGGAGTCCAACAACTTGCAGGTAAGCTATAATATTCTGAAGTTGTCTATTAATAAGCTTGTCATAATGGTATTGAATAATAACATAATCAAATCAATACATTTACCTTTTCAGATCAACCTGAATATTTCAGTGGATGAAGAACAGGTGCTCATCAATGACATCCCTGTGGAGTTGTCAGGAGTGACTAGGTTGAACTGCCAAGCCTTGCTGTGTGAGTAGTGAAAATGCTTCTGCTGCTTATAACTTAATTACAGAACTGCATTATGCACCTGATTAACACAGATTTTTACTCTGTTTACAGTGGATACCATCAATGGAACCAGTGAATTTGAATCTGGTGACTATGTGTCCACTGTCACCCGGGTGATGGTGAGCCAGAATCGCCTGTGGAGTGATTCAGAAGAGGTGGTGGCTCTCCAGGTGTTCAGCGAGGTCATTGAGATGGAGGGGAAAAAGGTCAAGTTGCTTGATGGAGAAAAGGACAATAAAAAAATGTGTTCGGATATTTATGTCACAGCTAAAGGATCATATTTTCACCATGGTGGGTGGTACAATGATGGGAAATCTGTGATCTTATGGCTTTTGTATCCTTTTCTATCATTTAGGTCCAGCAGCCAGAAATGTGCGAAGTTAAGATACTGATGACCCCCAATTTCCAGAAGCTTGCTCGGTATACCAACACCTACCCCATTGGACACAGTGAGATTTTCAGGATCCCAAGGGAAAATGATGTGGTCATCACAGATCCAACAAATCCTAAAAAGGGTATGCAAGAATAACTGTTTTTGTTCTCTTACTTTTACATGAAAAGGACAAGTTATCTAAATTCCATTACTAAAGTAGTGTTCCTAAATTAGTTTGTGAATGGTAATGTTCCACTTCCTTCTGCTCAGCTGAAGACCAAGTGATGTCCCATACCACCATTCATTACCCTCTGAAGCATGCTGACACGACCCAGGAGGAGATTGCTGCCCCAGGCAAGCTCCCAGAGACTCCCCTCCGCATGGACCCAGATTTGCTGTATGATAACAATGATGAGGATGATGACTTGGGAGGGCTGTCGGATGAAATGCAGACAGAGGCACCGCTCAAAGAATCCATCTCCTCTTACAGTGTAAGTAAATTGGACATCAGATCCAAATCAAATCCACAAAATACATTTTCTAGAATGTGCTCGGAATGTGCTTTGAAGTTTGAATCGGTTTGCAGGCCATGTGTCGATGGGTGGAGGAGGTGAGGGACCGCCTGCGACGCTTCTGGTCTGAGTCCTTGCCCCTGTTCTTTTTGGTCATGTGGGTGGTGGTGATTGGTGTGGTTGGGTCAGCGGTCATTGTCAAGATCCTGGACGTGCTCTTCCCAACATGTGAACACAAGTATGTTTTCACATAGGTCCTGTTGCGCCTGCTTACATGATTGTTGTATAATTAAATGAAACATTGCCAGATCAGTATGCAGGATTTGTCATTGACCACACCTTACTGCCGAGACCATTTAATGAGGCACATCAGTCTCATCTTTTCTTAATGCGGCAATCAGCAGTAGAAACAATAACAAAGTGTCTTCCCCACCCGTTTTGGTAAAAAGCTGAGGGATGGGGCTGGAGAAATGTAACCACACTCAAATTCATAGACAGAGGTATGGATGCAAGTACTGAACATCCATACTAATGCTATCAAAATTACAGTTGAACTAAGCACATATTTTTCAAGAATCGATGGGTGCATATTATTAATGATTGAAGTTTAAAATTGTAAGTAGCAACTGCCGATTGCCCCTTTTTTAAGTGTGATTTTTACTAGGAAAATGAATGTTGTACTTTTTCCTCTCCTCTAGGGGAATTTTCCATTTAAATCCTGTGACTCTGATGCCTGAAGATGAGAAACACACCCTGCTAGAGAACATTGAAATAGAGGCAGAGGAAAAAGCCTTAAATGAAAACTGAAGACTGATGAAGTGGAGTGAGTCTGATTGCAGCTGTTGACAACACAAGGCATTATGTGGTTAGAGAAATCATAATCTTTTTGTAGCACTTATTAAACATGCATTCCATACACATTATTTGCTTTATACCCTCTACTCAAAACATGAATCTGATATGTTAATACTGCAACAGATCATACTTATGGACCTAGCTACCTACTGCACACTGTTACTTTTCATATTATGATTGTGTTACCTCAGTTACAATATTATTTTGTGTTAAGAAGTTTGGATATACCGTGGCGGCAGGTAGCCTAGCGGTTAAGAGTGTTGGGCCAGTAACCCGAAAGGTCGCTGGTTTGAATCCCCGAGCTGACTGAAAAATATGCCGATGTTCCCTTGGGCAAGGCACGTAACCCTAATTGCTCATGTAAGTCGCTCTGGATAAGAGCGTCTGCTAAATGACTAAAATGTAAATATACCACACGTTAATATTGATTTCTTATTGGTTTATTGCTCAGTTCATAATATTTTATTCTAACTGGAGGATTGAACTGAAGATTTGGTGTTTGTCTGCATGCAAGACAAACAGCTTTTATTTACTGTTTTTTGAGCCAGTACATATGTCAAGGCCTCACCTATACATTAATTGTAAAAGGATCAAAAACAAAAAAATATTGAATGTTGCTATTGCATTCTGACTGAGCTCGACTTTGGGCTGCGGTACGGTTCATAAAATGGATAGGAAGACCTAGTCTTGCACCCATAAGTGCAGTGCAGAATAAAGAATGATCAAATATGAAATCTCCTAACCATTTCAATTGATAGAGAAGACCGTTCCTACAGCGGCGCGACCTCTGGGGCATATTCACTTGGCTCTGTCACAGAAGATGGACCTAGAAAGTATAGAATGGACATGAACTGGAGAAGAGATTCATTTCTGTTCACTCTGGAAACATTACACTCACAGAATAAGCCCCTGTTGCTTTAATAAATGCCTGTTTGTATGCATTTGAACTGAAATGTATGAATATGGTTAATGTTCTTTGCAATTAATGAAAATGTTGACACTAATAGGACCTTTTTATAAAGCGCATCTTGTCTCAGAATATAGTTATAGTCATACCTACTCTTCTCCCAGTAGCATATTGGCTGGTTTGCCTCAAAGAAGGCATGACCAACATAGAATTGTATCAATGTGATTCAAGACTAGGCTTCTGGTTGACGTACGCATGGCATTGAATGGGACCTTGGCACATTGACTTTCTGCCGCAGCAGAACTTGCAGGAGAAGCCCTAGTAGTGAATGCAGTTGGCCGTCACAGAAACAGCTTCATAGAAGGAAACTGCATGCTGATTAGAACTTCAGTGAATGGGTGAAGAACTTATGTTATTTTACCTTTTTGTTGCTTCTATGGTGCCTCAATTCCATTTCAGTCTTGTGTGTTGTACTGAAGCATGGGAGCATGACTTGTGTGCATAATGTATTTTCATTCTAATCAAACTACATTGAATTCCCAAATGCTGCTCAATAAATGTGTTTCTGTAATGTTCGTGACATTCACTCTACAGCCAGGTTACATGCAAATAAAGCACATGGAAGCCTTGTCAATGCAAGTAATATGACTTTTATAGCTTTATTAAGACATTGTTAGTGTTCTATGATTGGTATATAAATTCACATTCACAAAATGTGGGTAGAACCAGTTGGTCCCCTAAATACATATTTAGAAATTAAATCAAGTGCATAAAAAATGTTTTCTGGTAGTGTAACTTTGATTAGCTGATAGCAGTAGCACATCTGATAAAACCCAAAGACACTGGATACTTTGGTAGCAAAGGTGTTCAATTGAAATAGAAAGGACCATAGAATTTTCTGTCATGAGACCTGGCAGTGCAAATGAATGAACTATCTAACAGCCAATCCACTAGTGTAAATTGAGCTATAATAAAACACGAATCAGAGAATCATTTGGCTTTCAACAGTCTTTGTTCCAGCACTCCTGGGCCATAATAGAACAGCTTACTTAGGTGCATGGTTACCCTACTTTAAGGCATTTCGCATCATCTAGCCTAAGATATAAATAATTTACAAAGAAAGGGAAACCATGACAGTTAAATTACTGTTCCCAGAATATCAACTGAGCATCCCACCAAATCCCCTGCAGATTTGAGGCGCTGCAGGCTTCCTGATTAACTCAGCAGGAGCCAAACTCGTCAATCCACTTCTCATACTTCTCTAGATCGGAAGCTGATACAGACTTGGACACTTTCTTTAGAGAAGACTCAAAGTCCTCCATGGTGGTGGGCATGTGCATCTCGGCTCGGGAGATGTTACGGATCTCCTCTGGCGTCAGCCCCTCGATCCTTCGCCGCATGGCCATCAGAGAGGCGTCCCTACAGATGTAATGGACACAGTGTTTGCTAAAGGCAGTGGAACACACCTGACTTTATCATATCACAAGGTTAAAAGTGGTTCATTCCACCATTATTTCCTAATTGAAGACGCATCTCGTTTTCAAATCAGTGATAGTCTCAGCTGAATAATTGTATTTGAACAAATACGCAAGACTAATCTATTCAGTGTTTATTTACGATTGGTTTTTGTTCGTTTAAAAAAAAAACTAAACCTGAAAAGTAAAAGCCTTACCTGCACACATTGGTGATGTCTGCTCCTGAGTAGCCCTCACTCTGCTCTGCTATCTTTGCCATATCCACATCATTGGCCAGCTCCAGCTCCTTTAGGTTGATCCTCAGCAACTCCACTCTGCCCTTGGCTGCAGAGAAAACAAGCCATAATCACACCATTGTGAACATAAATATATATATATATTTCAGGAAAATCGTGTTCCAGTGATTGTTGACCTGAAGGCAGAGGGATGTAGATTCTCTTCTCCAGACGTCTCCTCAGAGCCTCATCGATGTCCCAGGGGAAGTTAGTGGCTGCTAGCACCATCACCATCTTAGAGGGATCCTCATTATCTGATGCTCCTCCCACACCTAAACAGCATAAAATCCCATAAACAATCAAATCGATATTATCACTGCTATGTATTTAGGGTACAATCTATTGGGCAAGAAACATTGTTGTAGAGACATGAATAGTGCATGTACCAGTGACTCTGTCTATAAAAAAGTGGTCAGATGAAGCAGATGCTAAACTACAGGACTGTTTAGCTATCACAGACTGGAACATGTTCCGGGATTCTTCCGATGGCATTGAGGAGTACACCACATCAGTCACTGGCTTTATCAATAAGTGAATCGAGGACGTCGTCCCCACAGTGACTGTACGTACATACCCCAACCAGAAGCCATAGATTACAGGCAACATTTGCACTGAGCTAAAGGGTAGAGCTGCCGCTTTCAAGGTGCGGGACTCCAAACCTGGAAGCTTACAAGAAATCCTGCTATGCCCTGCGACGAACCATCACACAGGCAAAGCGTCAATACAGGGCTAAGATTGAATCATACTACACCGGCTTTGACGCTCGTCTTATGTGGCAGGGCTTGCAAACTATTACAGACTACAAAGGGAAGCACAGCCGCGAGCTGCCCAGTGACACAAGCCTACCAGACGAGCTAAATAATTTCTATGCTCGCTTCGAGGCAAGCAACACTGAGGCATGCATGAGAGCATCAGCTGTTCGACGACTGTGTGATCACGCTCTCCGTAGCCGACGCGAGTAAGACCTTTAAACAGGTCAACATACACAAGGCTCTGGGGCCAGACGGATTACCAGGACACGTGCTCCATACATGTGCTGACCAACTGGCAGGTGTCTTCACTGACATTTTCAACATGTCCCTGATTGAGTCTAATACCAACATGTTCAAGCAGACCACCATAGTCCCTGTGCCCAAGAACACTAAGGTAACCTGCCTAAATGACTACAGACCCGTAGCACTCACGTCCGTAGCCATTAAGTGCTTTGAAAGGTTGGTAATGGCTCACATCAACACCATTATCCCAGAAACCCTAGACCCACTCCAATTTGCATACCGCCCAAACAGACTCACAGATGATGCAATCTCTACTGCACTCCACACTGCCCTTTCCCACCTGGACAAAAGGAACACCTACGTGAGAATGCTATTTATTGACTACAGCGCAGCGTTCAACACCATAGTACCCTCAAAGCTCATCACTAAGCTAAGGATCCTGGGACTAAACACCTCCCTCTGCAACTGAATCCTGGACTTCCTGACGGGCCGTCCCCAGGTGGTGAGGGTAGGTAGCAACACATCTGCCATGCTGATCCTGAACAATGGCGCTCCCCAGGGGTGCGTGCTCAGTCCCCTCTTTTACTCCCTGTTCACCCACGACTGCATGGCCAGGCACAACTCCAACACCATCATTAAGTTTGCAGACGACACAGTGGTAGTAGGCCTGATCACCGACAACGACGAGACAGCCTATAGGGAGGAGGTCAGAGACCTGGCCAGTTGGTGCCAGAATACCAACCTATCCCTCAACGTAACCAAGACTAAGGAGATGATTGTGGACTACAGGAAAAGGAAGACCGAGCACGCCCCCATTCTCATCGACAAGGCTGTAGTGGAGCAGGTTGAGAGCTTCAAGTTCCTTGGTGTCCACATCTACTAGAATGGTCCAAACACACCAAGACGGTCGTGAAGAGGGCACGACAAAGCCTCTTCCCCCTCAGGAGACTGAAAAGATTTGGCATGGGTCCTGAGATCCTCAAAAGGTTCTACAGCTGCAACATCGAGAGCATCCTGACTGGTTGCATCACTGCCTGGTACGGCAATTGCTCGGCCTCTGACCGCAAGGCACTACAGAGGGTAGTGCTTACGGCCCAGTACATCACTGGGGCTAAGCTGCCTGCAATCCAGGACCTCTACACCAGGCGGTGTCAGAAGAAGGCCCTAAAAATTGTCAAAGACCCCAGCCACCCCAGTCATACACTGTTCTCTCTAGTACCGCATGGCAAGCGGTACCGGAATGCCAAGTCTAGGACAAAAAGGCTTCTCAACAGTTTTTACCACAAGCCATAAGACTCCTGAACAGGTAATCAAATGGCTACCCGGACCATTTGCATTGTGTGCCCCCCCAACCCCTCTTTTTACGCTGCTGCTACTCTCCGTTTATCATATGCATAGTCACTAACTATACATTCATGTACATACTACCTCAATTGGGCCGACCAACCAGTGCTCCCGCACATTGGCTAACCGGGCTATCTGCATTGTGTCCCACCCACCAACCCCTCTTTTACGCTACTGCTACTGTGTTCATCATATATGCATAGTCACTTTAACTACTAACCGGTGTCTGTATGTAGCCTCGCTACTTTTATAGCCTCGCTACTGTATATAGCCTGTCTTTTTACTGTTGTGTTATTTCTTTACCTACCTATTGTTCACCTAATAACTTTTTTGCACTATTGGTTAGAGCCTGTAAGTAAGCATTTCACTGTAAGGTCTACACCTGTTGTATTCGACACACGTGACAAAAACTTTGATTTGATTTAATTAATTTGGCCTCCCAATTAAGCAGAGTGGCTGCTGTTACTGTACCATCCATCTGGACCAGCAGCTCTGCCTTCACCCGCCGGCTAGCCTCATGTTCCTCTGACGTTCCTCTGCGGCTGCACATGGAGTCAATCTCATCAATGAATATGGTGGTGGGGGCATAGAACCGGGCCTGTTCAGAGGAGAAAATAAAACACTGAATAGAGCCACACCTCAAAAACAGCCTTTTCACATTTTCGTAATATGATGTACTGCACGGGCAGAGGAGCTGATGAGGCAGAACCTTACCATTTCAAATAGAATGCGGACCAGTTTTTCAGACTCTCCTCTGTACTTGGAAGTGAGAGTAGAAGACGAGACGTTAAAGAATGTGGTTCTGCACTCTGTGGCGACGGCTTTGGCCAGAAGAGTCTTTCCTGTGCCTGGAGGACCCACCATAAGCACACCCTAAAAAAACATTGCACATGTATACACCACATATTAGCAAGGCATCATATCATCTCTTCCAATCAAAATAATCTATAAATCAAGTGTGCCTTGAGCTTCGATGTATACCTTCCACGGTCTTCGTATTCCTTTGAAAAACTCTGGCATCCACATGGGTAGCACAACAGCTTCTTTCAAAAGCTTTTTTGCTTCTTCCAAGTCTGCAATATCATCCCTATAGGCATTGGGAAAAAGAAATATTTCCTGTTAAACAACCCTTACAACGAGAAACATGTTATATTTTTAGGATAATCCTATTCTGGAGGTTAATGATAGCTGTTCAAACATACCATTTGACATTGGGGTTCTGTGATATGATGTCTCTCTCCAGGGCCTCAATAAGGTCTTTGTCATATCCTTGCCCGTCAAACCTCTTCACCTCTTTCTCTGAGACTTCAGCTTTGTTCTGCAAGGCAAACATACAGGAAGATTGTCAGCCCTGAGGGGGCTCACTGTGTAGCAGAGGCTCGCTCTATTCCAGGAACCAGACTGACAAGGTTGTGATGATGATTTTAGGTAAACACAGAGTGAACAATGTTTGGTCAACAGTGCAAATAGCTTTCAAGTTAAGGTTGGGTAATGCCAGGCAAAGCATTACATTTACATTTACATTTAAGTCATTTAGCAGACGCTCTTATCCATTAGACATTTTCCCTGGGAGAGTGATCATTTTTGAAGTTGAACCTTTATATTTTTGTGAGTTTACAATGAAAAGATAGACCACTCCTACCACAAGGAGGATTATGTGTGTATTATGTAAGGATGTAACAAAGAACCTTTCGGTCCCTATTTGAGCCCTTGATGGTACATTGTCATTTACCTTGTCGTCTTTTGGTTTGGCTGGGGCCTCTTTTTTTTCCTTGCCCTTCAAAGGTTTGGCCCGGTCCCCATTGGCCCCACGTGGTGACTGGCGATGCTGAGCCCGCACACCGGCCACACTCAGGCGGTTGTTGTGTGGTTTACTGTCTTTGTAGGGAACCGGGGGCCTCCTAACCGGAAGAGGAGAGGATCTTTAAGGAAAGAAGGGAATAGTACGTCAATCAGCCTAAGCACTCCAAATAATACTTTTAGGTTCAGCTATTTTGTATTTTAATTAAAAGATGACATTTGCACATCAAGTGGGTACCTTTGTGAGTGCTGAAAGAGAGAGCAGGCCACTACCAGGCACTCTGAGCACTAATCTCACTCATATGACTGGATCATTAAGTTATTTTCTTCAGACAAACAGCTTATTCTACCCTCTTACTAACCAAAGCGCACACCCCATCAGATAATAATGCAAAGACATGAAAACAACTTGAATATATTTTCCCAGTAAATGAATGACTGGGCCTCTAAATATACACTAGAATAGAAATCTGTGTGAAAGGAGTCCGTGCTGTACCTGCGCTCTACTTGTACAGGCCATATGTCATTAATGCCATCTTGATTACTTGGTGGTTTGGATGGGGTGGTCTCCAGTTGAAAACTTTCTAGAGTTGTCATTATTTCTTGAACCTGATTGTTTTCTTCGTTTATCTCTTGCCATACCTGTAAAGAGATGTCAATAGCAACATTAGGAAGTAACATTTGCTGACCAAAACTCTATTCCAAACAAACAAACTTAGGTTTAACAATGAAACATGTCATAGATTTTACCTGTTGCCATTTTTGTTGGAAGCTACTGTCCCGTACTGTGAAAAGGTATTTCTTGATTTGTTCAAGTACTCCCCGATAACAAACAATAGCAGAACTGTAGTTCCCAAGCAAAGCGTACTCTCGAGCAAGTTTCACGTTTTCATTGATCTCATGCAGACTCATTCTAGAGAGATGAACATTTTATTAGATTAAAGTGATCTTTTTTTGTGATGTTATAATGCAGTTCCCTCCGGAAGGCATGACAACAGAGACCCTGTAAAACAAAACATTAAATGGCACAAGATGGACATGAAGATGCCAGCTGTGACAGGGAGTTGAATGATCTGACTGTTAGCTTAGCATAACTTGGATAGTTTGTTAACTAACACGTTTCAGATGAACGAACGAATATCACAATTTAGGAAATACCAGCAATAAAACAAGCAAAAGTATTTGTTACATAACGTTACTGGCACATAAAAACACATTTCATGTAAAATTAGCAACTACAAACAAACTCCCAAACTTCTTTAGCATGCTAGTTTGCTAGCTACACCCACCTGTGGCATTGATGGAAAAAAAATACGACACAAAAAGTGTAGAACCGCACCCAAGGACTGAAACAAATCGAGTCAAGCGTTTAAAAATGGCAAAAATATCTAACATTAATTACATTTATTTTCGTCGGACAAAAGAGCTAAAACCACACCGAAGCCCGACAACACACCCGCCTATGAACGTTTGAAGCTGTCAACTCAGGCGTCATATCCTGAACTGGAATCAGAAATAGAACGGCAGCAGCAGCAGCATTATTTTAACTCTGTCATATACGTTAAAATACAAAATATGGCTTTGACCCTCTTCAACAGACTAACGTTACACATTTGGGTGAACAGATTTTGATTTGTGTAGTACCCTCAAACACAACTCTAGACCTCGAAGCGAGTTCCACTGCGTGTTTTTATTGTTCCCCACTAATCAGGGACAGTGGTGTAAATTATTTAAATAAAAATACTTTAAAGTACAACTTAAGTAGATTTTTTGGGGTATCTACTTTACTAATTTATATTTTTGACATATTTTAATTTTAGTTCACTGCATTCCTAAAGAAAATAATGTACTCTTTACTCCATACATTTTCCCTGACACCGAAAAGTATGTGTTACATTTTGAATGCTTAACAGGACAATTCACACACTTATCCCGAGAAAATCCCTGGTCATCCCTACTGCATCTGATCTGGTGGACTCACTAAACACAAATGCTTTGTTTGTAGATGATGTCTCAGTGTTGGAGTGTGGCCCTGACTATCTGTAATTTGAGTGTGCCCCTGGCTATCTGTAATCTGTAATTTAGGAAACAATCGTGCCATCTGGTCTGCTTAATATAAGGAATTTGAAATGATTTATACTTTTACTTTGATATTTAAGTATATTTTAGCAATTACATTTACTTGTGATACTTTATATTTAAAACCACTTTTAAATGTGCCTTTAGAGGCCATGCAATTCTACGCTCATCTCTAAAACAAAGGCAATTTAGGTCAAAAGAGTCCATATTAACAAAAGAAATAGAAGGACTAACAGTACAGATAGATAGCAATACAACTGTACCATAGAGACATAATAAGTTAGAGGAAAAATACAAATAAATGGAGGAACTTATTCAAGAAAGATCAAATGTAATATATTTTTAAAAATAAAGCAAACTGGATGGAATATGGAGAAAAATGCCCCATATTATTTTTTAATCTTCAACATAGAAATGCTACCAAAAATGATTTACTGAAACTAATGACAGAGTCACCCATGATTCACCAAATAATATTTTGAAAGAGGAAGCAAAGTACTTTAAGCATATGTTTTCATTTCAGTCTCCTCCATCTCCTCTAACCGAAGTTAATTGTATGGAATTTTTTCTATGAATAATGTAAAATTAACAGCTGTAGACTCATGTGAAGGCCAAATTACAGAGGAGGAACTTCTTGATGCAAGTAAAGCCTTTAAATCCGGGAAAACTCC
Source organism: Salvelinus alpinus (assembly GCF_045679555.1). Lineage (NCBI taxonomy): Eukaryota > Metazoa > Chordata > Actinopteri > Salmoniformes > Salmonidae > Salvelinus > Salvelinus alpinus. Next base: position 35,166,270 of record NC_092093.1, on the reverse strand, counting down.
AGGGCTGGATGGCATACCAGTTGAGGTATACCTAACCTTTGTTGATGTACTCAGAGAACCATTATTAATGTTTTAAACACTCCTATAAAAATGGTAGATTATCAGATACTCAACAAGAAGGTCTGATTTCATTATTCCTGAAACAGGAACCAAGTGGTAAATATAAAGATCCATTCTGTTTAAAAAATTGGAGGCTCCTTACACTTCAGTGTTGTCATGTCAAAATTCTAGCAAAATGCATAGCACATAGAATTAAAAAGGTATTGTCGGATATTATTAATCCTAATCAGACAGGTTTTTTACATAGACGATACATTGGCAGTGGTGTAAAGTACTTAAGTAAAAATACTTCAAACCGAAACGTTGGTGAATACCCATTAAATTGTTGGGAGATTATACATGCAGTGTGCGACTTTCTTTTGATAGTTTAGTTTTTCGCTGTTAGTCAGCACCTCCACACAAACTATTTTCTGGGTGTGCGCCAGCTCATGTTTTTTTATCTACTATTTATATTTTTGACAACTTTACCATTTACTTCACTACATTCCTAAATGTACTGTACTTTTTACTCCATATATTTTCCCTGACACCCAAAAATACTTAATACATTTTGAATGCTTAGCAGGACAGGAAAATATTCTAATGTACACGCTTATCAAGAGAACATCCATGGTCATCTCTACTGCCTCTGATCTGGCAGACTCACTGAACACATGCTTCATTTTAGATTATGTCTGAGTGTTGGAGCGTGCTCCTGGCTGTCCGTAATTTAAAAAAACAATAAAATGGTGCCATCTGGTATGCTTAATATAAGAAATTTGAAATGATTTATACTTTTACTTTTAATACCTAAGTATATTTGAGCAATTACATTTAGTTTTGATCCTTAAGTATATTTAAAACCAAATACTTTGACTTTTACACAAGTAGGATTTTACTGGGTGACTTTCACTTTTACTTGAGTAATTTTCTATTAAGGTATCTTTACTTTTACTCAAGTATGACCATTTGGTACTTTTCCCAACACTGTTCAGTGACTGATTTAGACCTGGGATGTGTGGGCAATTATCAGATCGAGCACAAAACCAGCAGGCTCCAGACCTCATAGGGTAAGAGTTGAATAACCCTGGAGAGTACTATAGAGCAGCCTGTATTGGATAGTTCCAGGTGTGAAAGGCCAAGAAAATGGAATTTGTTGAAGTGCTTCACATTCTTTATTCATTAGCCTTTCTCCCAATCCCCCTCACAAAAAATTTACACCATAAATCTAACTATGTAATCTTTACATGATTTCAACAAAAACAGTGCATATTAGAACTACATAAAAATCTTTCCAAGTCACTAATAAAGGCAAAATATAGGATAGGTGACCCATCTATCCACTATGAGCTACTAAAGAGTGCCAATTTATAATTCCTTTTTCAGTATAGTATAGTATTTTCAGTATAGTATCAGTCCTTCCTGAACATCTGAAGGCAGATGCTACTGTGGAAGAGAATGAGAGAGAGAAGAACATGCCCTGTACGTAGCATAACGGAGCATGTCGGCCCCAGTCATTCCATCTCTTCATTTACTTTAGTATCATTACATAAAAGGTACCTTTCAGATTGGCCTTTTTCAGCAACAAGGAAACAAAATAGACAGTGGAATGAACGCTACCAATTATTACAGGAAAGAGATTTGAATAATGCGGGAATAATGCGGAGGGCCTGCCCTAATGAATATCAACTAACCAATCGAATAGATAGAGAAAATATTTACATCAAATGTGTACAACAATTTATAAATAAATGTTATGTATGAATTAGAAAAATACACAAAACCCTAGTTCAATCAACTAAGTCTAGTTTAAAATGCCCCCCTATACAGTATTTGGTGAAAGAGCAGAAGATCAAAGGCAAAGCAATGAACAATTCAAGATGTACTTATCCCTGCAAATTCTACCAGAGTGATATCACTAATATATCCCCATTGCAATAGACCTATTAAAATATAAATTAAGACAATTGTCAAAAAATAAAGTTAAAAAAATAAATCCCATACTTATGAGTATCAACTAGCATCACCAGTTTGTAGTATCTTAAATAAATGAAGGCTTAAAACAGGGTTTGTAAGTCTTCAAAGAGCACCCTGATATTTTTGCTTTCAATTCATTGGTCTGTTCAATATCAGACAGCATATAAAGCGTACCCTGTACAACTCCATGAATACACCTGTAGTGTGAAAGACTAAACCCTCCCCCCGCAGACTGTAGTGTAGAGAGACTATACTGTAGTGTAGTTATATGTACCATGTATCTGTTCTGTATGGTACAATTATATCTGGTCCTAATTGTTCCGCAGAAGAAGGGGCTGAGAACACACACACAGTCTTGTACAGCTAACCTTGTGGGGGACACAATTCAGTCCCATTCAAAATCCTATTTTCCCTAACCTTAACCCAAAAACCTAACCTTAACCCTAGCACCTAACCCTTAATGTAATTCTAACCCTAACACTAATTCTAACCGTAACCCTAAACCCCATAGAAATAGCATTTGACTTCTGGTCCCCACAAGAACAGTTAAGCACGTCCACGTCATATACCCAACTCCTGACCCGCTCTCTGACAAACCAGCAACCTGTTTCCCAGACCTATTATGTACCAACAGTCCAGCAGAACAAAGATGTTCATAGAAGATACTACACATAGACCAAATCACGGCCCTGTGCCCCCCTGCGGCTCTCTTCCTGGTCTCCCTCCTCCTGTGCCGGGGCCTCAGAGTCTGCCTCGTCCCCATCAGATCCCTCCTCATACTCTATGCCAATGGGCTTGGGACAGCTGTAGGGGTGGCCGTTGTCGTCAAAGAAGCGGCGGAAGGTGAACTCGTAGAAGGCGTGCTCGGGGTGCTTGCCGTTCTTGAACCACCCATTGAGGGTGTCATTGTGTTTGCCCTCGGCTTCGTTATCGCTGCTCCACAGCTTGTCTGGGTCCACCGGGTCAAAGTTGGAGGTGTCTGTGCAGTGAGCGATGGTGGGTATGTAGGGGGCTGGCTGCATCTGCCGCAGGTCATTAGAGAAGTCGATGGTCTTGAAGAAGGGCTGCACCTTGATCTCGTCGGCACCGTTCTTGCCGAGGCGGTCCTCGGGGCCGCGGCACAGTTTAATGATGAGGTCCGATGCCTCTGGGCTCAGCTTGGCTTGAGGGGGGATGTGCAGTGTGGTCTGCCAGTTTATCACCTGTGTACGAGACAGAACCAGAGCGTTTAATATAGTGCAGAGGAAAACACCTGACAAACCAGGCCAACATGAGATATGCTCAGTTTGAACTGGTAAATTTACCTTGAGCTGTGTTTCCAGGGGTGTAGTTGTTAAGAAAGGAGGCTGCCCAACCAACATTTCATATAGAATGACACCAACACTCCACCAATCACACAGTTGGGTGTATCCTTGAACAGAGAGTTAACACAGTCACATGTCAGAGACAATAACATGGTGCACAAGAGAAAAATAATAACCTTTCATACAACATTACGCTTAAAACGTCACTCCTACACTAGTAATTCAAACATCACCAGTTATATTTTCAACTCCATAGCAGATTCAACTTTCTTTTACACAGGCTTACCTGTTCTGAGCAGCACCTCTGGAGCGATGTAGTTGGGTGTCCCCACCAGGGAGTGGGCCAGGCAGCGCTGGTGTTGCCTCGCCTTCCTCCTCTCCAGGGGCTTGAGTCGGTCTGCGCAGCGACAGTTAGCTGGGTCCTGCTCCCATTCCTTACTGAAGTCCATGCTGTCCTGCCGAACATGGTCTCCTACGGAGAGAGACGACACAAAGATTATCTTGGCTTTACTGACAATGAAGAGAGGGAAAACAGTGTTACCCCAAAGGCCAAAACATCCTCTTGGATTGAAGCAGTAACAAGCATCATAAGGCAGGGATCATACTAACCACTCTGGTAGTACTTCGAGTCATGCGTCCAACGGAAGCCGGTGCAGAGCCCAAAGTCGGTGAGCTTGATGTGTCCGTCCCGGTCTATGAGGATGTTGTCTGGCTTGATGTCGCGGTGGATGAATCCCATCTTGTGCACGCTCTCCACGGCGCAGGTGAGCTCAGCAATATAGAACTGAGCTAAGTCCTCTTTGAAGATGCCCAACCTGATCAGCAGACTCATCATGTCTCCTCCGGGGATGTAGTCCATCACAAAGTACAGGTTGTCCTTGTCCTGGAAGGAGTAGTAGAGCCGCACCACCCACTCATTATCAGCCTCAGCCAGAATGTCTCGCTCTGCCTTGACGTGGGCCACCTGGTTCCTGAGGAGAACGTCCTTTTTGCGCAGCGTCTTCATGGCGTACAGGGCTCCCGTGTCCTCCTTCCGGGCTAGACACACCTCTCCAAAGGCTCCGATGCCCAGGGTCTTGATCCTCTTGAACATGGACTTGTCCATCTTGGCCCGCTTCAGTCGGATGTAGTTGGACTCTTTCTGAGACAGCATCATGCGCATCTGCTCCTGGGCATCTCCTGACAACCCAACCTAAATAACAAAAGATGACAATTTACATTCAGGCCCGTCATGGAGATCTCCCCAAAAATTGTTTATTTAAGAGAGCACCACAGAATATTAATTAGGCACATAAAACAAAACAACCAAGATACATTAGCAAAGCAATGAATTCAACCCGGTAGAATGCAGGCCAAGGTAAGGTAACACAAAATAGTAACCATTAAAACATTGGAAAACATAGGTTAAAAGAAAACAACAAGATACACTATATGACCAAAGGTATGTGGACACCTGCTTGTCGAACATCTCATTCTAAAATCATGGGCATTGATATAGAGTTGGTCCCCCGTTTGCTTCTATAACAGCCTCCGCTCTTCTGGGAAGGCTTTCCACTAGATGTTGGAACATTGCTGCTTCCATTCAGCCACAAGAGCCTTAGTGAGGTCAGGCACTGATGTTGGGCGATTAGGCCTGGCTCGCAGTCGGCGTTCCAATTCAACCCAAAGGTGTTCTATTGGGTTGAGGTCAGGGCTCTGTGCAAGCCAGTCAAGTTCTTCCACACCGATCTTGACAAACTATTTCTGTATGGACCTCGCTTTGTGCACAGGGGCATTATCATGTTGAAACAGGAAAGGGCCTTCCTCAAACTGTTGCCACAAAGTTGCAAGCACAGAATCGTCTAAATGTCATTGTATGCTGTAGTGTTAAGATTTCCCTTCACTGGAACTAACGGGCCTAGCCCAAACCATGAAAAACAGCCTCAGACCAATATTCCTCCTCCACCAAACTTTACAGCTGGCACTATGCATTGGGGCAGGTAGCGTTCTCATGGCATCCGCCAAATCCAGATTTGTCTGTTGGACTGCCAAATGGTGAAGCATGATTCATCACTCCAGAGAACGCATTTCCACTGCTCCAGAGTCCAACGGCGGCAAGCTTTACACTACTCCAGCCGACGCTTGGGATTGCACATGGTGATCTAAGGCTTTTGTGCGGCTGCTCGGCATGGAAAACCATTTCATGAAGCTCGCGACGAACAGTTCTTGTGCTGACGTTGCTTCCAGAGGCAATTTGGAACTCGGTAGTGAGTGCTGCAACTGTGGACAGATGATTTGTATGCGTTACACGCTTTGTATGCGCTACACTCGGCGGTCCCGTTCTGTTAGCTTGTGTGGCCTACCACTTTGCGGCTGAGCTGTTGTTGCTCCTAGATGTTTCCACTTCACAATAACAGCACTTACAGTTGACGGGGGCAGCTCTAGCAGGGCAGAAATTTGACAAACGGACTTGTTGGAAAGGTGGCATCCTATGACAGTATCACATTGAAAGTCACTGAGCTCTTCAGTAAGGCTATTCTACTGCCAGTGTTTGTCTATAGAGATTGCATGGCCGTGTGCTCAATTTTATACACCTGTCAGCAACGGATGTGGCTGAAATAGCCGAATCCACTAATTTGAAGTGGTGTCCACATACTTTTGTGTATATAGTGTACAGCAGACGTTCTCAATAAGGCTGGTATTCTTGGCAAGCAAGGTGTTAATATATGCTGCAGCGGAGCACTAACATGGAAGTGGATGGACAGGCATGCCTCTCCCTAAGGAGTTGGTGTGTTGCTGTCAGTCAGCAGAGGGCTTCATGCTGTTCAATTAAAAAAATGGTCAGTCTTTCAACAGCGGCTTACTTGGTCACTGATCTGTGTGGACTATTCAGGTCACGGCATTGATAGAAGATACTTTTACCTTCTACATCAGCTGTTAGTGACAGCAAGTAGAGAACAGGAGAGAAAGAGAGACAGCTAAGCAGACAGAAAGAATAGAACATTAAAAAACAATGAACATACAGCTTGAACAGGAAAGAAATAATAAGAAAGAGGCAAATATTGGAATCTAAGTAAGACTGCGTGAGGACTTTCGAAATCCATTTCGGTGTAAATTTTGGCTTTTCAGTTAATAATTACCCTGTATTCCTGCGAATTGAATTGGACCAAATTCAGATTATACCATTGTTTAGACCAAATGTAACTCATAGGGACATTACACCATATCGGAATCGGACGATATTAGCTAAAAATGTCAACATCGGCCCGACGTCTAGTTTAACGCCGATGTGCATACTATATAACGTAGGTACATGACGCCACGTAAAATGTAGTGCTACACGTGCAACACAGCATTCCTACGTAGGCCACGTCTGCTGTGTGGATCGAGCAGTCAACAAGTTGAGCAGTCAAGCCAAATTTCATATACACAAATGTAAATTTACTAACAAAAAAACACATTTTCTTACCCTACAAAAAGAAATTGAACTGTATTTTAAGACTATTAAATACTCTACAAAAAAAAAAGCTGTTAGAATTGTAAGTGTATGTATGTCCCTTCAGGTCCGTGTAATTGTAATGTGATATTGTACCCCCTAGCTCGATTGTCCATTATATATACTTGTGTTCCCTTATGTACTTTCTGTATTGATTTGTTGTTAATAAAAATTAAAAATAAATATATATATATAAAAAGTTGAGCAGTCATTTGAAAGAGTAGGAAAATGTTAGCGAGACAACTCAAAGGCGAAATCCATTAACACCAAGATAATGTAATTCATTGCCTTTGACAAGCAACCGTTCTCTGTCGTGGGTGATGTTGGCTTTTGCCGAACACACTACCAAGTGTGCTATTTTTCAGATGATGCCCTACCGGAGTTACACAGTAAATGCGTTACTGCTATTAGCGTCACAACATACATACTATGGAACGCCGTTGGGTCATTGCGTGTCAAAAAAGATACAGTAGCACTGTCAAAGCTGTACAGAATAAGACTGCAAACAAGCAAACACCGGCCACAAACGATGTGTTTACAATACCGCGTTAGTAATAAAGCATCATTTGTTTGACCGAAACTTCTGAGGTAGCTAGCACCAATACAACCAGCCTGAAAACAATGACCAGTAGAAACTGCAGTCATTTTCATTATTCTTTGCAATGATTTATGAATCCTTGTGAGTAAGTATTAGCTAGGTTGCCACTTGATGTTCGCCTATTGATGAATTCATGAAAATAAATAGCTAACGTTATTCAGCAACTTAACCCGGTTTCCCAAAGCGAACGTTATAAGCAGCCAGCTAACTTCATCAGGCTAGTGAGGCTCGACAGCACCCGGTTATCTGTTGCGAAACTAGCCACAATAAGGATTAGGCACAATAGTGGAATTTGCAGTTTGCCTTAAAAATAAAAGTATGTAATTGACAGTGATGCAAATTAATACAAATAGTAGAATAACTTATTTTGAAGGCTAACCGCAAAATCCACTATTGTGGCTAACTTAACATAGATCACATCCGACCACCATTAATCAAATAAGAACTGTTTTATAAATTAGGATTATTTTAGATGACACCTATCTTAACTAGTTTACTATATCTACTGAAATAGATTGTTTTTGTGGAAGAACATAGCAAAACGACACTGTTTGCATCCATGAGCTAGCTAGCATTTGTTTATGACCAGCGCTGTAGGTGCACGAGACAACTTTACCAGCTTCATAGCATAGGTATCGATGAATCGTTGTGACATATGAAAGTGATAGTTATTACACATTGATTACACTATGTACAAAAAATTATGAAAGCGTTAAATTATTGTGACGTGTAGTCATATTCAGGTCAACAAGCTTATTTGACATGTCAAATAGTGTTAAATTGTATCTAGACACGCAAAGACCCAAACGGTTTTCCATAGAAATCCTGGTTGAGAATGAAACGACGTTACAAACGAAACAGCAAGTGAAAGAAATAGGTTTTGATTATGTTCTACCGGTAATGGGGACATACGTACAGTTGAAGTCTGAAGTTTACATACACCTTCGCCAAATACATTTAAACTCAGTTTTCACAATTCCAGACCTTAATCCTAGTAAAAATTCCCTGTTTTAGGTCAGTTAGTGTTAGTAAAACGTTTACTAGAGACAGGAGATCAAGTAGAGACATAGGACGAGGTGGATAATTATATAATAAGTCCGTTTATTCAGATGCAAAGATATCTTAGTAAATCGTGCAGCACGGTTCCTTCTGTCTGACTCGTATGGAATCGTCCTCTAAACAGTTCATACAGATTATATAGGCAACAAGCAAAGTAGGTTGATCTTGTAGTCTGGCCTTCCGATTGGTTGATCTGGGTCGTGGGTAGTCCTGTCCGGGCCTGATGTCGACATTCCATTGGCTTTTCACACAGTTCTTTGTCCTAGTCTCATCCCAAGGCATCCTGCATGTGCGTTTGTTTTCACAGGGCCCTATTCATGGGGGAGGGGTGTGTGTGTGTGGGTCTGACAAAGTAGTGGGGATGGGTGCATGTTGTGTCAAGTATAGCTTGTGCTGAGAAGTGTTAAAACAAGTTACCAGTATCCATTACAATTTCTTACATTAGGATCACCACTTTATTTTAAGAATGTGAAATGTCAGAATAAGAGTAGAGAATGATTTATTTCAGTTTTTATTTATTTCATCACATTCCCAGTGGGAACTTATTTCTTTCATACACTCAATTAGTATTTGGTAGCATTGCCTTTAAATTGTTTAACTTGGGCCAAACGTTTCAGGTAACCTTTCACAAGTGTACCTTGACTTTGTTGTCCTTAAGCCATTTTACCACAACTATGGAAGTATGCTTGGGGTCATTGTCCATTTGGAAGACCCATTTGCGACCAAGCTTTAACTTCCTGACTGATGTCTTGAGATGTTGCTTCAATATATCCACATAATTTTCCTTTCTCATGATGCCATCTATTTTGTGTGCACCAGTCCCTCCTGCAGCAAAGCACCCCCACAACATGATGCTGCCACCCCCGTGCTTCACGGTTGGGATGGTTTTCTTCGGCTTGCAAGCCCCCCCCTTTCCCCTCCAAACATAACAATGGTCATTATGACCACTATTTTTGTTTCATCAGACCAATCTTTGTCCCCATGTGCAGTTGCAAACCGTAATCTGGCTTTTTTTATGGTGGTTTTGGAGCCGTGGCTTCTTCCTTGCTGAGCGGCCTTTCAGGTTATGTCGATATAGGACTCATTTTACTGTGGATATAGATACTTTTGTACCTGTTTCCTCTAGGATCTTCACAAGGTCCTTTGCTGTTGTTCTGGGTTTGATTTGCACTTTTCGCACCAAAGTACATTCATCTCCAAAAGACAGAACACATCTCCTTCCTGAGAGGTATGACGGTTTCGTGGTCCCATGGTGTTTATACTTGTTTGTACAGATGAACGTGGTACCTTCAGGCATTTGGAAATTGCTCCCAGGGATGGGGCGGCAGGTAGCCTAGTGGTTAGAGCGTTGGACTAGTAACCGAAAGGTTGAAAGATCGAATCCCAGAGCTGACAAGGTAAAAGTCTGTCGTTCTGCCCTTGAACAAGGCAGTTAACCCGTCGTTCAAAATAAGAATTTGTTCTTAACCGACTTGCCTAGTTAAAAAGGTTAAACAAAATATATATGAGTTTGACAGTAGGCCTTGAAATACATCCACAGGTACACCGCCAATTGACTCAAATGATGTCAATTAGCCTATCAGAAGCGTCTAAAGCTATGACATAATTTTCTGGAATTTTCCAAGCTGTTTAGCTAAAGCTAAAGGCACAGTCAACTTAGTGTATGTAAACTTCTGACCCACTGGAATTGTGATACAGTGAATTCTAAGTGAAATAATCTGTCTGTAAACAATTGTTGGAAGAATTACTTGTGTCATGCACAAAGTAGATGTCCTAACCGACTTGCCAAAACTATAGTTTGTTAACAAGAAATTTGTGGAGTGGTTGAAAAACAAGTTTTAATGACTCCAACCTAAGTGTATGTAAACTTCCGACTTTAACTGTAAATGGCAACAAAATAACTTTTTGGTCAATGTGGTGTGTGTAACCTTTATTTAACTAGGCAAGTCAGTTAAAAACAAATACTTATTTACAATGACGGCCTACCCCGGACAACGCTGGGCCAATTGTGCGCTGCCCTATGGGACTCCCAATCACGGCCGGATGTGATACAGCCTGGATTTGAACCAGGGACTGTAGTGACGCCTCTTGCACTGAGATGCAGTGCCTTAGACCGCTGCGTCCATGTGTGTGTTAACTATTTAACTGTACTAGAATGCTTAAAAGGCCGCTTTAAAAAAAAATATCGGTATCGTTTTTTTTGGGGCAAGGAAAATATTGTTATTGGTCAACAATGTAATATCGGTGCATCACTAATTATAAGTAGTGCCTGTGGACTCACCCTCTGCATCTCACTCTCCAGCTGCTTCTTCCTATGGATCCTCATTTGGTGGTTCTTCAGGACGTTCTCAACGTGCTGCTCCATGAAGAACTTGAAGGCCTGGGGAGAGTAGAGTGGCACTCTGGGGTCTCCTCGCCGCTCCTCGTCTTTATTGTTCCGGCGCATAGGCACCGGAGACGTGGTGATCTGTTTATTCTCCTTATCTGTTCCCATGGCAGCAGAGTATGGGCCTTCTGGCCTGTCATTAGAGCTGCTGCTACACTCCTCTTCCTCTGCAGCCTCCTCTCTCCCAGTACTTGGCTTGTGCCCTGGATCATAGGCAGGGCAGGGTGCAGCAGGCTGCTGGAGGAGGTGTTTGGGGTATGGGGGTGGAGGACCCTGGTAACTGGGCACCTCTGCTTCTGTAATGGGTACATGGGGCATGGGCGCTGCTGGTAGCGGCTCCTGGTAGGTAGTGGGAGATGGAGAGGGTGGGGGATGGTGCATCCAGGGTGGGTGTGTGGGGGCCACAGCAGTGTGTAGTTCAGGCTTCTGCACACGCATACTCTTAACGGGCCTCAGGATGGGGGCCTGGGTGATGGCTGTCACTGTGGTGGCAGAGGGTTGGGAGCTGGCTGGGTGGCCCTGCCTGTTGCTCATCTGGTGGCTGTTGAAGGAGTTGGATCGGACAGGGATGCTGTGCTGCTGCCATGAGGGGGACATGTCCTGGTTGCTGCTACCTGGGGAGGACTGGGGCTGGCCGGGGGGGGCTTGGGACCAGGACTGAGGCCCGCCCATGTTGTACATGTCAAGGTTGTGACTGTTCCGGTTAGGCACCATCATGGACTGGGGGAGGTTACCATCGTTGACGTAGGATGGGGAGGAGGCAGGACCTCCGGCCTGCATCTGCTGAGCGGTTGGGCTTTGTCTGCTGCTCTGGTTCACTGGGTAAAGGGGAGGGGGTTGTCTGCTACCACCACTCTGGTGTCCCATGTAGTCTGGTTGAGGGGAGCCGTTCTGAGACCAGCCGGAGGGGAAGCTGAACTTGTTACCCCCAGAGCTCTGCATGATGATGGGCTGACGGCCCATGGGCACTGGGCTGATACCCCTCTGGTTCTGGGGGGCTGAGTAGCCATCGGGCCAGGCTCCTTGGGGAACGGGAGAGATCCGGGGAACCAGGTAATCCATGTTGCCAGAGAAGCGCTTTGTGGAGGGGTTACTGTCCCAGGAAGGTGGAGGTGGGGTTCCACCCCTATTTGGGGGAGGGGTGACACTGCGCACCTGAGGGGGTAGGGGAGGGTTGACCCATTGGTTGTTGCCAGGGTGGCCCTGTGGGAAGGCTGGGGGAGGCCCTCGTCCTGCCAGGTCACCCTGGGGTCCAGGGCTGTCTGAACGGTACACCATCCCCTCCACCCTCATGTGGCCATGTCTCTGAACCAGGGACTCCTTGGAACCCTTCCAGCTCTGCCTCCTCAGCACAGGCTGCTGGATATGAGAGGAAACTGCAACGATGGGAAGAAAAACTAGTTAAAAAGAAGCATATAGAGATTAATCATTATGTTTGCAGTAGATGTTACAGCTATATCAAAAGAGAGCAAACCCTTACCTTGTACATCATTCTCAATTCACTCCCTTCCCCCAAAGCAGTTGTTCAAGAGAATCTTGTTCCCTCAACGACAATCTATTGCATCTCCAGTGACAAATAGTCTAGCCCTAGATCCTGCAATAACAGTAGCCAAGTTCCTGTGAACAACCCTGGAAAAAGGAGAGGTTCGGTCACAAAGGACAGACACCTACCGGGGGCTTTCATGCCTGCATTGACGGGGCGGGCGGCGGCATCCACCATCTGCTCCCTCACAGGGTCCTGGTAGCTCATCTTACTAATGTACTCTATGGCTGCCTCCACACTGCGACTGTTGGTCTGCATCAGAGCACGGATCACCATTTCCTGCACATAATACATTTACTAGCTATTAATACCTGGGTTGCTCGAGGTACTGTTAGACGAACATCAGATGAAGTTAACAGGAACTACTCAACAACCGTCAAATACAATGTAATTCATACATGCTTTTTTTGTGTTTTTTTTTTTTTTAAGAACCAGACATCCCAGTAGCTTTTTAAATGACATACTGTTTCATTGAAAATATTTTATACTCCGCTTCAGTGCTGAATACAGGAGTCCTGTGACTGACTAGTTGAAAACATCTTTAGCATTAGGGCAATTCCACAGTAACAGAATCACTCAGATTTCACTTTTATGCCAATTACCAAACAAAAAATATTGATTGCAAAGTTAAACCATACAACTCTATGAACTACTTTAAACTATACAGAAATGCATACCTATGAATGTCATTCTCTTCATGGTGATGTATGCCGAATAGGTACACAAAAGGTAGAAACATTTCATTTCCTCCTTATTCTACACTGGCAATTGTTAGAATGAGCTCCGCACAGCACAGTAGAATTCAGTGCATTACAGTAGAGTACAGTAAATTACACTGTACTCGTGTGCACTACTATACAGTATTGTACTGACCTATACTCTACTGTACTAACGTTATGCTGTCCAAACTGGTGAAACAGACGTCTAGGATTGGCTCTGATTTGGACTGACTTTTCATCATCTATGGACATCCAGTGATGGTTGATGCTCAGTGGGTGAGAGGGCTGGTTACTAGGTATGTAATGATTCACAGATACGCATAGGTCCCGATTTAAATGTTTATAAGTGCATCGGTCCGCGGACGCCAAACCGATCCAAATGTAGCATGTGTCGGTCAGAAAATCTATTCAGACTTTAGAAATCAGTGGTTAAATATTTTTTGGGCCTCATACTAAATTCTTTCTACCTTCCGAAAATACCTAACTCTTTTGACAACTGATGCTTCCTCTCCTTCAGTGTCGAACTGCATGTAACTGTGTTGACAGCCATTGATCAACTACAAGATATTTTGCATGCCTAACCTCCAGTCAATATTGGTAGCCTAGTAAAACTGTGTGCTGACCAACGTGAGGTAGGCTGCCTGTTCCTGAACTTGCACATCTGTGCGGCACAAATGGCTTGCGTGACATCAAGCTTTATTAGTTGAGTGTCAACCTATGTAATTTGCAAAATTATTGTTGTCATCTATGCGCTGTTGAAAATGGTGCTTTACCTGACGAAAAGTAAGCTACCGGGGACAACTCTCATCTAACTATACCCGCGGAACAGGGCTTGCAATATTTTATTTAGATTGTTCAGGTTCACCATCAGCAATCATTTTGGTAGTTTTGCTTTAATCAATCAGTTTATATAGTGCCTTCAGAAAGTATTTTGTTACGTTTCAGCCTTATTCTAAAAATAAAAAGATCTTCAGCAATATACACACACACACACACACACACACACAATACCCCATTATGACAAAGAGAAAACAGGTTTTTAGAAATGGTTGCAAATGTATTAAAAATTAAAAACAGAAATACCTTATTTACATAAGTATTCAGACTATTTGCTTTGAGACTCGAAATTGAGCTCAGGTGCATCCTGTTTCCACTGACTGGGGCGAAGGTTCACCTTCCAACAGGACAAGGACCCTAAGCAAACAGCCAAGACAACGCAGGAGTGGCTTCGGGACAAGTCTCTGGATGTCCTTCAGTGGCCCAGCCAGAGCCCGGACATGAACCCGATTGAACATCTCTGGAGAGACCTGAAAATGGCTGTGCAGCAACGCTCCCCATCCAACCTGACAGAGCTTGAGAGGATCTGCAGAGAAGAATGGGAGAAACTCCCCAAATACAGGTGTGCCAAGCTTGTAGCGTTATACCCCAAAAGACTCATGGCTGTAATCACTGCCTAAGGTGCTTCAACAAAGTACTGTCTGAATACTTGTGTAAATGTTATTTCAGTTTTGATTTTTATTAATCTGCAAAAATGTATAAAAAAATAGTTTTTCCTTTGTCATTATGGGGTTTTGCGTGTTGATTGACGAGGGAAAAAATGATTTAATCAATTTTAGAATAAGGCTGTATAATGTAACAAAATGTGGAAAAAGTCAAGGGGTCTGAATACTTCCAGAAAGCACTGTACATGAATGCAGGGTAAAGAGACGAGGGATCAGAATAGATCATAATAAGAGTAAAATAAAGAACAGAGTAGCAGCAGCAAATGATAAGTGTAAAAGTGTGTGTGTGTCGGTATGAGTGTGTGGGCGAATGTAGTGTATGCGAGTGGGTTTTGTGTGGGAGTGTCAATGACGTGCGTGTAGTGTGTCAATCTAAATCTAGTGTCAAAATCACGTGACTCATGTCCACAACTTCGCTAGATACCTAGCTGAAGCACTGTTTCTACTTTTACATTATTTCCTCCATACCTCATCAAAGCCAGCAGAAAGCAGCTCCAGCAACATCTGTTTGTTAACCTCTGCAGTACGTCCAGAAGAGCTGGGCTCATTGGCATAAGGCATCAGGGACTTGCGAATCTCCTGCAAGGCTTTGTGGTAGGGGTTTCTGGGGTTGCTGCAGCGCCCTTGCTGCCTGGGGTCTTCAGGCGCCACTATTCCAGCACCCCCCATGTCTACCTTAGGGGGGTCAGAAGGCCGAGACATGTTCCGGAGACTCTCCCGAATTTCCTGCAGCATCTGGTGGCTGTTAACACTGTAGTTGCTAGCAGGGAAAGTCTTTGGTCGCATCTGTCGATATCCTTCGGGTTTCTCCCCTCTCTTCATGTAAGAACATGTAGGTTGACAGCCAAAGGGGACAACAAGGTAGCACACAGCAGTGGGTCACTGTCAGGGGCCAAGAAGAGCTTCAAGACTCGAATTACTTCACATCTGCATCGTGCTGAATACCTGGGGATGATAAAACACAGAACATATGAACATGGTGCAGCAAATGGGAATGAATTCAATCTCCCAGATATGAGCAGTGAAATGATCCAACAGATTGTCAATTAATATATTCAGAATATTCATTATGGAAGATAGTTTCGTTTTGTAGCTATTAGTTATAAGATACAACTTAAGTTACAACCTATCAACTCAACTAACGTTAGTTAGCAAACGTGACCATGAAAACAAATGGTGCTGGTAGCTAAGTTAGCCGGGTACCAAATATTGTAGTTAAAAGTACCGACTGTAGGATGTTATGTAATAAACATATGTAATCCAGCCAGCTACAAAGCTAAAAGGTAGTGATGACTAAAATGCTACATATTTAGTTAGGTTAGTTACTGACTCAAATTCATTTAAATAGCTAACCAGCTAGCCATCTACCAAAGCCAACTGCTGCTGGTTGTCCACGGCCTGTCCGCGTCGCAAAGCAACCACTAGCCAAGTCTGCTAGCATGCTAGCTAACAGGTTGTTGTCAATGAATTTACCTTCAGAAGCATTCTTATTTTTATAAAATCTCCAGACTTCAAATCAACACGAAAGTGCGATGAAATTAGTTAATCTACTGATTTAGACGAAGTTTGAAAGTGAATAATTTTACTGCTACTCCGTGTCCCAACTGTGGCTTGAATATTCCTGTCTTGACAGAGACAACTTCCCCGGATGTATAGGTTGTTTTTCCCATCGTCCCCTGCGATAGCACCTTTCCCCCCAACAAAAGCAGAGGCCTTTCCCTGGTGTTTCAGGTATTCTTACTCAAACATAAAACAAATACAATATATACATACAAAATGAAAACAAATGGATGTCAAAAAGTTTATATTCTATAAATGTTCTAATTAGACCTAAATGTGGTCCATATTATGGTTGTGTCATACTGTGTATATCGTCTTATGATGTGATGCATAATTGGATAAGTGATAACATATTTATGCAAAGACATTTTATTTCAAAACACAGGAGTTAAATGACATGAATACAACTAGTATGACTTCCCCAAAAATCAAGTGCTTTATCTGTGGTTGGTTTTGAGCAAAATTTAGAGTGTAAACTACATTTCAGTGGTAATACAAGATCTCTGTATGCTTTCAATTTCTTAAACCTCCCTCAGGAATATCGAAAACAATCATACAATTTACTAAATACTTTCACCTGATGAAGGTTATCTAATCCTCAAGAGCAAGACCTTTTACTGGGAAAATATTTCAACAAACAGTTTTGGTAAATAATTGCCTGAGGATAACGACCCTACCGTTACGCACTGAGGTCGGAACGCAATCATGGTTACATTAAGACACTGTGGTGCCAGCGCGAGACATGAGTGGGAAAACGTACCTCAATGCAGGGATGGGACATGCCACTGTACTCCAAATGTTACATGTATCCACACTGCTCCATCGAGAAGATGGAGGTAACAGTAGCCACCGCAGCCAATTTGGAATGCAGTGTCAGCCAATCAGCTCCTTTGTTGTTCAACGCAACGTGCTATTCCATAATGGCTGATGTGGCTGCTAGCTAACATGAAGACTAAAAAGGAAGTTTTCCGCAAAAACTAGCAGTATTTAAATCTTCTTGATGGAGTAGTGTGGATAAAGGTACAATTTGGAGTACAGTGGCATGTCCCATCCCTGCATTGACGTACATTTTCCGAAACCATATCTCGCGCCGGCTTCACGGTGTCTTAATGTAACCATGATTGCGTTCTGACCTCAGTGCAGTGCAGCGTAAAGAAGCGGAATGGTAGGGTCAGTATCTTCTGGCAAGATAAAGTCCAGCCAGCCCATCAAATAATGTGAACAGCTAAACTCTATTTTATTTTTTAAATTGGGACATGTCTGTTGACATAAATAGCCTCTCCGTCCGTTCCACACACCAAGCATTGTCCCAGTACATCCAGACTGTTCACAGACAGCATTTGGCTGGGCAGCATGTGAGTGGTCTCAAGGTGTCCCTTACTAGAGTCTCCAGTGAGCCAGGCATTGATGAGGGACTGGTTCCCACCTGCTGGGGCTATTGCGCTGCGAGAAATTATGCTTGTGTTCCGTCCACCTGGTGAAAAATCAAATAAAAAATCAATCACAATTCTGATTGTGAACTATTGGTGTTACAGTAATGTTATCATGCTAAATAAAAACAGGTGGATAAATCAAATACTTCCCATTTGGCAGTAAGCACAACAGTCCTGCTCTGTGAGCCTTGAAAACATATCTCTGATGACTTGCCTTGTAAGAAGGATGGTGTGTCTGAATTTGAAGAAGACTCCCAATGCAACAGTGATCCATCCTCTGAGCATGAGAACAGGTGGTCTGGGTTTGATGGATGAAAATGGACCTCCCACACTGTGAGCACAACAAAAACATGAGTTAAAACCTTTAAACTGAAGAACGACTTGCTATTTTAGTGAATTAACTACTTCCATAAATATGTCTTACTTTCAGAAGTGTGTGCCTCCATAAGTGAAAAGGGCATGTTGCCTTGTCTCACGTCCCAGATACAGAGCATGCCATCCTGCCCCCCTGTGGCCACAATGTGTTGTTGGTTGGGGTGCCTGTCCACACAATGCAGTGGGACTCTGTCTCCAGTTCTAGAAGGCCCACCAAAAAGATACAAAAACACTTAAAAAATGCACTATGCAGAAATCACTCTGTCATATCCTGGTTGCTAAATTTCTTATTTTAATTTCAGTTTACGTAACAAAATAAGCAAGTATAGTGTAGAGAATCATTGTACCTTCTAAACCACCGAAATACATTTTCCATAAACAAAAATATAGTATTTTCGGCTGTTTGAAGCTGGTGTACAAAACCGAAAGTAAAAGAAGCAAAACTGAAACTTAAGAACATGGAAGCATAGAAATCGCACACATAGAACAGATCTACCGCTTCTTAGACTTGCTTTTAATGAATAACTGGTCTATAACACATTTTATGTGAATTTGGTTGGGTAGCCCAAAAAGATACATATTGCAGTTTTAAAAAAACAACAAAGGACATTACACAATTAAGTTGTTGCACCAGAAAAACTGATTTACTTAAGCTCCTCAAATATGTAATCATCTTACAGTGAAAGAATCTGCGATGGTTCATTGCCTGGTTGCCTGAAGTCCCATAGTTTGAGCTGGCCAATAGAATTGACGGTAAGGATCCCTGTAGTCCTCAGGAAAGTCACAGCATGGATTGCGCTACTGTCAGCCTTTTCTGACAGGAATGAAAAATAGTATGTCAGTATCATCTTGGCTAAAGGGTGAGATTTCACTTGAAGTTACAGCTGACTTTTGGAAATGGATATGAAGGCTATGTCATTGCAAATTCAAAATGCAACCTTTAAGAAAATAATGGCCATTGCCAGGAGAGCATACAATTATATACACTCTAATTAGCACATAAGGACCTATTGTTTCCTTCTCAGACCTATGGTGCGCAGCACTCCTTCCTGGTCCGCTCTGAAGAGCATGATCCTTCCATCTTCCCCAACCGTGACAATCTCAGGGCTGTTACACACAACTCCAGTACATGGGGCGTTGTCGCAGGGATAATGATGTGCTCTTTCCCACAGTTGAGAAACAGACAATGTCTGTAGAGAAGAGAAAATAGATGCTATTGAAAACAAGGTCCTCCACAAGCTAACTTGACATTTTTAATTGATGTATCCATGATTGTTGGTATATCTTCATTATGACTATGTCTTGTGAAGTAACATCCATACCTGGCTGTTGTGGTGATGCCGAAAGATAGTCACCGCTCCAGTTGATGACGCTGTTACTATTCTGTCTTGATCCAGAAACTAAAGGAGTATAAGATTGACATTGAATTATGCAGTGGTGTAAAGTACTTAAGTAGTTTTTTGGGTATCTGTACTTTACTATTTATGTTTTTGCCAAATTTTACTTCACTACATCCCTAAATAAAATGATGTACTTTTTATTCAATACCTTTTCCCTGACACCCAAAACTACTCGTTACATTTTGACAGGGAAATGGTCCAATTCACACACTTATTAAAAGAACATCCCTGGTCATCACTACTGCCTCTGATCTGGCAGACTCATTAAACACAAATTATTTGTTTGCAAATTATGTCTGAGTGTTGGAGTGTGCCCCTGGCTATCCGTCAATGGGGGAAAAAAACAATAATTTGACGTCTAGTTTGCGTAATAAGCCATTTGAAATGGTTTATACTTTTACTGTTGATACTTAAGTACATTTTAGCAATTCCATTTCCTTTTGATACTTAAGTATACTTAAAACAAAATAATTTTACTCAAGTAGTATTTCACTGGGTGACTTTCACTTGAGTCATTTTTTATTAAGGAATCTTTACTTTTACTCAAGTATGACAATTGAGTAATTTTCCACCACTGCAATTATGACATAATTATATTGAAAATCAGGACCAAGTACAATAATATCTAATATTTTACACCTAATAGTATATTAACTTACTTGAAGGTCCAGAACATCCCCATTATGTTTGTATTCACATACTAATTGAGGGTCTCCCTCAAATTCATCGTCCATACTGGAGACCCCATTCTCTCCGATGGACCAAATTGAAATGCGGTTGTCCTGAAAAAGAGATTTTGCTAGAGGTATGCAATCAGACAGAAATGTTCAACAGCTGAGTGATGGTAAGTTACACTAGCTATCAGTGCTTAATTTGAGCCGAATAGGATCCACACCTCTCAGATTTGACTTTGTTTGTTCCGGCACCTATTTGCCCAGATCCGGTATCTCTCGCTGCATGATTTTTTAAAATTATTTCACTGTTTGCACTTTAAACATTCTAATAAAAGCGATCAGCATTAAATCAAGTTGCCTCCTCGTTATTTCTCCCGCTCCTCAGAAAGACCAGCATGAAAAAGTGAGGTGATCCTTCTATCCTGCCACACTGATTCCAGACCTGCTCTCTTACTTGTAAATAGAGGTTATGGGGAGGGCCAGTTGGGTAAGTAACTGATCTTGACACAGGTCTTGGTAGTGGTGGTCAGATAGTGAAGAAGTCCCTACGTAATCACCTCACGTAGCCTAGTCGTCTCCCTACTGAATTTGAATCGTGGGAACACCAAATAAAAAGTTGATAAGAAAAGGCAGTCGAGTTTGACATTTTTCAAGTCCAAAAATCAGAATCGAAACAAGAACGAGCCAGAGAACTGTCAGTGCCGGAAGAAAGGAGTGAGGGGCAAACTGTTCCTGATGGCAATACTAATCCCGCCAGTTCAGCATCACCACCGGCACCTCCACTAGCTAGTAGGCCTACTAGCGAGTCAGGGAGAGGGAGACGGTGCATCCACCGACGAAGACCAAGCAAACGCATAACCCCTTGCTTGTCATACAAAATTCGAAGTTGGACTGTACAACATGCAAAAAGGTAGGGAGCTTGGGTATAGAAAACAACTGGAGGGATTACACTAGCAAAATAGTTGGTGGAATGTACAGTAAATTAACATCCTATGCATCAGACATAAAACAAACAGAGCCCTCAGGAAAAAAAAGTATTTTGAACATGCCTGAACAAAGGCGAATTTGGTGGCAGCCTTGTAGACAAGGCTAAAGAGGACACCCAGGTTAACACTCAAAATGAAATTTAAAAAAAGACACTACAGCCAGTCTTCAGAACAGCCTTAGAAGGAGGCTAAACATCACAGCCACATGCCCCCTCACGGCTTTGAGCAATAAGTTGACTCTCAGGAGTTAAATGGACTTGACATGGGGCTCCCGAGTGCCGAAGCGATCTAAGGCACCACATCTCAGTGCTTGAGGCGTCACTATAGACACCCTGGTTTGATTCCAGGCTGTATCACAACTGGCCGTGATTTGGAGTCCTATAGGGCGGTGCATAATAGGCCCATTGTCATTCGGGTTTGGCCGGTGTAGGCAGTCACTGTAAATAAGAATTTGTTCTTAACTGACTTGCCTAGTTAAATAAAGTAAAAATTAAAAATACTGTAAAACATGGGGAGTCATTGTGGGAGGTTTTGAAAACTAAGGCAGTCCATTATTTTGTCCTTTACCTTCACAGCACAAGTTTCATCTGAATATGTGCTTCATATTATCACATAGGCAGGAGGCCAATATAGTCTCATAAGTGTGCTCTGCTGTAGCTTACATTTATGTATTTTATGAAGTTATATTGCGATATTTGTTCTACTGCTACATTGCTGTCTTGAAAATGATATGAAATTCGGGTCTTGTAAGCCCCACAGCGGAGTATACACTAACGTTCAAAAGTTTGGGGTCACTTAGAAATGTCCTTGTTTTTGAAAGAAAAGCACATTTGTTGTCCATTAAAATAACATCAAATTGATAAGAAATACAGTGTAGACATTGTTAATGTTGTAAATGACTATTGTTAATGGAAACGGCAGATTTTTTTATGGAACATCTACATCGGCGTACAAAGGCCCATTGTCAGCAACCATCACTCTTGTGTTCCAATGGCACGTTGTGTTAGCTAATCCAAGTTGATCATTTTAAAAGGCGAATTGATCATCAGAAAACCCTTTTGCAATTATGTTAGCACAACTGAAAACTGTTGTTCTGTTGCGACCCCAAACTTTTGAACGGTAGTGTATGTGCATATGGCAGGTGTACTGCAGTGTCGTAAAAATATGTTGCTGAACATTGATGTCTAGAAAATTAGGCTATAAGAAATTCAGACTTGTGTAGCTAGCCCCGCTGCAATACTCAAGTATGTGGGCATACTGCAGTGACTTCTAAAATGCTTTGAATAAATTAGCACCTTGGAGAGTGCTGTCCGTTTCACCACCATCGATAGTGGGTTACTTAGTTGCTACGTTGTGTTTGACACTTTTTCTCAATGTTTTCCGGTAACGTTACCTCACTGAGCCACCCGGATAACGTCACTCTCGCGCTCACTATGTGTTCCGGGACATCACGATTTACAAATTAAGCACTGCTAGTTAGCAACGTCAGTTACGTGAAAGGTTTCTTATTATTGACAGAATAATAGAGCAAAGTAACGTTGTGTTGACATTAGCTAGATAATGGTAAAGTTAGCAGCCTAGCTAACTAGCAAACCCACCTCGTTGTCCCAAGACCCAGTAGCAAATATGTCTGGTTGCTGTAAAGACGAAGATGAGACCGGTCTCCATCTCGTTTTGCTGATTTTCTTTGACACGTACTTAGCATTGATTCCCTCCATCAGAATAATCTTAAACGTAGCTCATTACTATTTCTGATGTATTTGTAAACGTATAATTAAGTCCCCTCTACATGCATTTCCCAAAATCCCGCCAAATCTCGTACAGTGGCCCAATGAGGACAAACTCAACTAAACGTCAAACGCAATGTGATTACGTCACTAATTCACTAACGTGTTAAGATCTCGCGCCCCTCCTAGTGGGTGAACGCGGAAGATAGAATCTTGCTCTGGCAATCAAATCTGAGTGGTCAAAAACCCAAATTTAAGATGAAATCTCCGATTAGCTCATTTATATGCAATCATAATTTAGTCAGGGACTAACCGTATGAAAAAAGCTGCAAACTGCGAAGTAAAAGTATGTCGCGTGACGTGTCCCCTCCGTCTGTTTTGGAGGTTGTCAGTTTCATAGGCAAAGGAGTTTGCGCAGGCGCGGCACTGACAGCCGCTCTCTACCTGCTCCGCAGAGTGTGTTTAATAATGGCCTGGAAATCTGGAGGAGCCAACCACGCAGAGCTTGTAAACAACCTACGCAGTAAGTTTACTCATTATGTAAAGTGGATAATTAAGGGTTTTGGTTTAGATATCTAATGGGCAATAGAGAAATGCTGCTTTCTCCAAAGCATGGTGACCACCGTCAGGCTATTAAACGTTGGGACATTGCACACTGTTTTCCTCTGTAGTCACGCTAATATCTGGCTGATGTTTGCAAATCTGCACCTGCTACCACAGAGTGCTAGCTTGCAAGTTAACAATTTCATCGACACAGTAGTGGCTTTATTAGGTGCAAAGGCTATAAATAAATCCTTAGGTATTTTATGTGCGTCATATTGTGCTTTGCACCAAACTTGTTTAGCTACAGTAGCTAACTAGCTACCAGCCACAGCTGTTGTTAAAAATAAACATAGCTAGTTAATTTGCTAGCTAGCCAGTTCATATGATGGTCATGGCATATCATGCGGAGAAATGCGGAATACCGAAGCCGTTTGTTAGTTAGCAAACCTACTAATTACATGCATTGGAAGTTCGATTGAGTTGATCTCTGTTTTTACTACTAAAGCAAAAGTGTGGTCCAATAGTGTGTGATTGCTGTCCGCAATTCGGGGCATTACTGTGTGGTGATATATGATTTGTCGCCTCGGATGGTTTGTTTATATAGCAGGTTAGGCCTAGTTACAATGTCTGTGGCATCATCAGTATCATAACACCTGCATCTGAAGGAACGCCACCCCCAAATCATAATCTCATTGGTTCCTGCATGAAGGCCCCTTTGCGCTAATATTCTATAAGTGGAGCAGGAAGTCAAGCAGTAGAACATTTGAGGTGCCGGTACTTAGTTCTGGTGAGCTCCTGCCCAAGTCAAGGACTGATTACGGCCACAACCTGTACTGGAGTGCTCCCGCCTGTGTACCGGAGTATTAGCTTAAATCTGGACTGATAAAAGTATAAAGAGGGGTTCCTGCAGATGCAAGAATGCCCAGAAGCAAGAACGCCCAGAATTGCGGGACACAATTGCACCCTTCTCATCTGGTTAGCTAAAACGCTGTAACCTGTGGGTGGGGTATCCATGCCTAGCATGTTGATCCACTGTATTGACTGTACCTAAGTTACTGTAGGATAGGGAATGCCATCCTTTGGAGAGGCATGATCCAACCTTGTTGCTATTAAAGCAGGCTACTGGTCACACACTCAGCACTCCTAGATAGTTGAGCAATATTTAATCCAATTTGCAGTCACACCTGACACACCACTGTGGTGGTTAGCTCTGCTAAGATTGTGTCTCTTATGTGTGTGTGAGCCATACAGTAAGGAAGTGGGAGGTGACATGAGAGAGATGATGAAAGAAAGATGTCAGCTTCTCGCTCCATTTCCCATCCTGAATTAGCTGATTGAGATGTATCTAATAGATTAGATCTCTTAATTTCACCAATTTACTAGGCAGATACTTTTGGTCATGTAGTGCATGTGGACACCTGCTTGTTGAAAATCTCATTCCAAAATCATGGGCATTAGTATGGAGTTGGTTCCCCCTTTGCTGCTATAAAAGCCTCCACTCTTCTGGGAAGGGTTTTCACTAGATGTTGGAACATTGCTGCGGGGACTTGCTTCCATTCAGGCATGGGCATTAGTGCGGTCAGGCACTAGGCCTGGCCTGGCTCGCAGGCAGCGCTCCAATTCATCCTAAAGGTGGTCAATGGGGGTGAGGTCATGGGTCTGTGCAGGTCAGTCAAGTTCTTCCACACCGATCTCGACAAACAATTGTTGTATTGACCTCGCTTTGTGCACGGGGGCATTGTCATGCTGAAACATGAAAGGGCCTTCCTGAAACTGTTGCCATTCTACTGCCAATGTGTGTCTATGGAGATTGAATGGCTGTGTGCTCGATTTTATACACCAGTCAGCAACTGGGGTGGCTGAAATAGCTGAATCCACTAATTTGAGGGGTGTCCACATATTTTTGTATATATAGTGCATTTTTTGTAACGAAACTAAAAAGATCTCCTGAAGACATAGTGCATTTTTTGTAACGAAACTAAAAAGATCTCCTGAAGACTTGGTGCAGACTGCAGTGAGGCTTTTTGGCTTGCTTATGTCAGTGTCCAACATGATTTGGCCAGCAGGCCTAGTTGGCTATATTTACACGGTCAGCGTCCAGAAAAGCACTGCAGCAGACACTTTGGTACTAGGGCGGGTCTGAGCGTTTTGCCAAAAGCCCTTTGGGCTTGATTGTGCCTTGTTCACTTTTAAATCGTAAATTGCATAGCTTTACTCATTGTGATACTGTACACTACAAAGGACATAGGCCTATTTTATGTTGAGAACGTCTTCTGCATGAGAAGAGATTAAGGCCAGCTTTTAATATGCGAAAGCAGGTACAACACTGCATCCAGGGAAACATTGGGTAAAATGTGATGCTGAAGTGGATTAATATTTCATCCACAAAGTTGAGTTCTGGGTGAATTTTAGCAACATCCATCCTCCCCTGTTGGCATGTGCTTTCTGATCCATTTAGGCCTACTCACCAACTGCAAACCATAAATTTGCCTAAACCAGATTTAAATGGGTCAAACTCAAGATGCATGCTAATTCCTGAATTGTTTTTTTGTATGCTCCTTAGGCCAGGCTTTTCTCTGTGAGCTTAAAGCTGATTATCACACACACTGGGTTCAGAACATCAAGTTATTTAAAGCCACTATATGTAACGTTTTGGGCGACGCAACCAAATTCACATAGAAATGTGTGTTATAGACCTATCATTCTTATTGAAAGCAAGTCTAAGAAGCGGTAGATCTGTTCTATGTGTGCTATTTCTATGTTTCCCGTTAAGTTTTGGTTTTGTACACCAGCTTCAAACAGCTGAAAATACAATAATTTTGGTTATGGAAAATATATATCACTGCTTAGATGGTACAATGATTCTCTACACAATACTTGCTTGCTTTGTCACACAAACTGAAATTAGGAAAACTATTAGATTTTAGCAACCAGGAAATGGCGGAGCGATTTCTGCATAATGCATCTTTAAGAGTTGGTCTTTTAAGTGCAATGTCTTTCAAAAACATGAAATATATCCTACTAGCCTATTGTGTACATATAGCTGCATTTGAACTGTTCATCTGAAGCTGTTGGGAATGCAGGTGTAATGTCCTGTGCATCCGGAAAGTATTCAGACCCCTTGACTTTTTCCACGTTTTGTCACGTTACAGCCTTATTCTAAAATGGATTCAATTGTTTTTCCCCCCTCATAAATCTACACACAATAACCCATAATGACAAAGCAAAAACAGGTTTTTATAAATTTTTGCAAATGTATTAAAAATGATAAACTGATATCATATTTACATAAGTATTCAGACACGTTACTCAGTACTTTGTTGAAGCACCTTTGGCAGGGATTACAGCCTCTAGTCTTTTTGGGTATGACGCTACAAGCTTGGGCCACCAGTATTTGGGGAGTTTCACCCATTCTAATCTGCAGATCCTCTCAAGCTCTGTCAGGTTGGATGGGGAGCGCCGCTGCACAGCTATTTTCAGGTCTCTCCAGAGATCTTCGATTGGGTTCAAGTCCGGGCTATGGCTGGGCCACTCAGGGACATTCAGAGACTTGTCTCGAAGCCACTCCTGCATTGTCTTGGCTGTGTGCTTAGGGTCGTTGTCCTGTTGGAAGGTGAACCTTCACCCCAGTCAGTGGAAACAGGATGCACCTGAGCTCAATGTCGAGACTCATAGCAAAGGGTTTGAATACTTATGTAAATAAGGTATTTCTTTTTTTGTTTTTATAAATCTGCAAAAATGTCTAAACCTGTTTTCGCTTTGTCGTTATGGGGTATTGTTTGTAGACTGAGAATGTTTTTTTTTAATCCATTTTAGAATAAAGCTGTAATTTAACAAAATCTGGAAAAAGTCAAGGGGTCTGAATACTTTCCTTATGCACTGTATATTGGCGACCACTCAGCAATGTAGTTGTTGGGGCCCAGGGTCTCGGGGAGAAATAAGAGCAGTAGCACTGGCTGTCGCTGGCACTTCCTACTGTCAGTGGAGGGATTACTTTACTCTGAAGACACTGCAGTGTTTGTGAATATGTTACTCTCCACAAATCCACTGTACCGTTAAACACTGCCTGTCTTCCTTTGTCCTTTAGAAAATGGGATCATCAAGTCGGACAAGGTCTATGAAGTCATGTTGGCCACAGACCGAGGCCATTTCTCCAGATGCAACCCTTACATGGACTCCCCACAGGCAATAGGTGTGCTTATTTATTGTAGTGTAAATTCAATACACCAGCCATTGATGAATGTTAGACGCTAAATAATCACTTTCTTTGACCCCAAAGGCTATCAAGCAACCATCAGTGCACCACACATGGTAGGCCTAGCTATGCCTTTTAGTATTTGTTTAAATTGTTGCATATCTTATCAATTATTATTACTATCAAACATTGATCGCCTTGTTCCTATAATGTATACCAACTTAGCACGTACCAGAGGTTTGCAAGTACAATGTTGACAGGTGGTGATGCAGTTGCATGATGCTCTTTCTACCAGCATGCCTATGCGTTGGAGCTTCTGTACGATCAGCTGTATGATGGGGCCAAAGCTCTGGATGTGGGGTCTGGCAGTGGAATCCTCTCTGCGTGCTTTGCACGAATGGTGAGCTATATTATGATGACGGGTTAATACATAACATAGTTTCTGTATTTTGGTGGTAGGGTTGGGGTACGTTTTTCTATTTCAGGTTTTTGGGTTCTGTGTAATGTTCGATGGCACAGACTTGTATACCTTCCTAATTTATTGTCTTTAACAGGTAGGTCCCAAAGGGAAGGTGATAGGAATTGACCACATCAAGGAACTAGTAGATGATTCTATAACCAATGTAAAGAAAGATGACCCCAGCTTGATAACATCAGGTAGAATAAAACTAATCGGTAAGTCTGAAAAGCAGCAAAGCAAGATGGATTTTTTTCAAATTCAATTTGGTGACTTGTATTATTGGGTTATGAAAAGGTATTGTACAAAATATACAGTTCAAATATAAAAATTAAGCTTAAAATACAGTTGCTGACGCACTGACTGTCAAGTAAGGAAACATGGGTGCGGCTGTCTGCTGTACTGCAGTCAACCAACATCTGTGTCAGAGACGAGGTCGAGGTGGCATCGCACAGCTCTGATGTGTGCCCTGGCACTGCCTTTCAGTGCGGCCTGCTTGGCGGGTATAAGGCTGGCAGTGTGTGAGTGACAGCTGCTGCCTGTTTGTTGCGTTACAGTGGGAGACGGCCGGATGGGCCATCCAGAGGAGGCGCCTTACGATGCCATCCACGTGGGCGCGGCAGCACCCAACGTGCCACAAGCAGTAAGTTCCCAAACCACAGAAAAAACAAATGAATGCATCAAAGGGGACCCAGTTAATAGGAGTCCCATCGCCACAATCCACCATCATCCGTAGGAATGCTGTGGTCAGAGAGGAGATCAAAACCAACACGGACTCTAACTCTGTTAGTAACTGCAGGCTTTGGTCGGTCTCAGGAAATATGTTAGTACTCTATGCTGTGTTATTTTGTCAAACAGTACCCTGGTTTATTCAGGTGTAACTACACTGTAGAATATTTTGATACTAGGCTAGCCATTGCATTGTTATTGTGAAAATCTCGTCTTAGAAGACTTGTCTAGTCTGATGGAGTGGAAAACTGGGAATGTCTGGACCTTGGGGCAGGTTATCTGGTTCTGACCCAGTGAGTGTCCTCTCCTCCCTCAGCTCCTGGATCAGCTGAAGCCAGGCGGCAGGCTGATTCTACCCGTGGGGCCGGCCGGAGGGAACCAGATGCTGGAGCAGTACGACAAACTGGAGGACGGCAGCACCAAGATGAAGCCCCTGATGGGGGTGATTTACGTGCCTTTAACAGACAAAGAGAAGCAGTGGTCCAGGTGGAAGTGACTTCCTACTCCCTCTCTCCTTCACACAGTGGGCAAAGGTGAAATGGTGTGGCCTGGAGCAGATAATGGATCCCAAGGGGCTGTGTTTGCTGCTTGTCATCATTAGTTGCTTCTTCCATACCATGTCAACTGGCTGCACGTTTTCTTAGTTTTAATCCCGTAAACGAGTATGATATTTTAGATCTGTTCAGCTAAACAAGAGTGCAGTGACGCAACAATCAAGTGTGGATTCTGTTTGGTATTACAAGAATGGTTTTCTTTGAAGTTGAGTTATGTTTGATATTTGGCTGTGTTACTTCTGGCATGAGAGCTTATCAATTTTAATCATCCTTGTTCTTGAGGGGAAGTCTACGAGACGTTTAGCCTCATTTTGGATTTTGCACGTGGTGTGGGGCTTTCTATAACAGTTTGTGCATGGGAGTGTGTAACTGACCTTCAGTGGCATGACAAGAGGGTGTTATGATTTTGACACAGTACATTTCCTCTTTTTAAGTCCATCGCTTAATGTTTTGCCTCTTTCTCACAGGGATGAACTTTGAGGCGACAAACTGTCCATATACCACATTTTCAATGTGAGCCTGGAGGAGAGGACTTTGGGTTCCAACAACAGCCATTGGAATTCAAAACATAAACCATGGTGATTTTGTTTTCTTTATCATGCTGAGGAATAACCCCTGAGGTTGGGAAAAATACTGTTAGAGATTGAACAGAAGAAAGTGTCGGGGTTAGTCTTTTTTTCAGGCCTGCATTTTTTGGGGGGGTTGTGAATTTTTCCTTTTGATTTGCTGCAGGATTTTGAGTTTTTTTAAAATTTTAAAATTTTGGTTACATCCGTGAGTTGCAATCAACCATTTCAACAATAATGCATTTCAGCTCCATCAAAGCTGAGTGTGAAGAGGTTGCCAGACTGATCTGATAAGGAAAGCCTGAGTTGATGAGATTATTCACCCACTTGCTACCGATTTTGCATCTGAAGATCTGATTGTAGATATCTGTACTGCTCTGCTAACATATCACCCCCCCCCCCCCCCCCACAGTATTTAAACAGGCACACGCAGGCTGCACAAATGGCTACTCTATCCCACATCCAGTTGTTTGACATGCAGCACATGACACTAAATGGCATTAAAGAAAGGACTATTACACCTAGATTTACTTGTACAGTTGGATACAGGCAAAAGCCAAACCACAACACTCTACAACAAGAGTGGAGTACTTCCACATGGTTTCAATGACAACATTGTGTGCAGGCTTTACTGATGACCGACACTAAATGAAATAGCCGGTGCTTTGCCAAAATAAGCCTCAATGCAAAGAAAATGAATGTCTGTTGTTTTTTTTAAACATGGAATTAAAAAGCACATTTATTTTGGATGGTCCATGGCTTTCACAATTTCTGGAATGGCAAAAATGAAAATAAAGAGATGCTTATGTTTTTGTCCCCCTTTGTGCTGTGGAGTGTTTATTGTTACAAGCTGTATATGCCGTTGAAGACAGCACCTACTGCCATTTGTCCTTACCACTCTAAAAACCTAGAGCAGGAAGAATCCACGTTGTATATTCTGATTGCATTACCACTCAAAATACTCTGAACACTTTATCACAGAGTTACAAAATATATATTGATCAAGAGTTAACTTTACTATTTCACACAAACTGTATGCATACAGACATTTGAGCTACATTAACATCTTAAAACTACATAGCTAGACGATACAGAAAAGCAACCGACCACATTGCAATATCAGACAGCCTAGACTGCTTTATGGCTTGATATGGGCGTTTCTGGAATTACTTGTTGTTATAACAAAATAATTTTCAGTAATGATTGTAGTTTTGGAATCTACAATGCGTTACATAGTTTGCTACCCCCATATTTAAAATGAGTCTGGTACAAAATAAAACTCGAGGCCAAGCCTAATAGATATACAGCATCATGGCACAACAGTGCCACTCAGTGGCAGAAGTATTACGTAAGGGATAAAGTACTATATCTCCAACGAAAATATACATCCATAATCCATGAAATGAAAATGTTGTACTATTAAGGAAAAGAGGGTGAAAGAGAAATAATGAAAGAGCAGACGAGCATCAGTTTTCACACCAAGCGAGTATACAAAAGTGGCAAACATTTCTTCCCTGTTAAAAGGTGGGTTCGATTTAGCTCAACCATGACCCTGGAGCGCTGGGTGGGTAGAGCTTGCACTTTTGGGACCATTCCAATGGGACAATTTTAAAGAGTGATCTCTGCCTACCTAGCACGGTGAGTTAGATATATCAAGTGCACCTACAGGTGTACACAGTCATGATATAGAATGTTTGATAGGCTGTTATCATGAAGAGTCCTCCTGGCTAACAAGTTGACTGACAGTTTTGGTGTTTCTGCCTGAGGGGCTTTTAGTGCAGAGGGTGCATCCAAAAGAAATAGAAGTGCCATGCACAGGCTTTTTGAGAGGCAGGTGCTCAAACTAAAAAAAGAGCACCCAAAAAATAAGATTCTGCCACCGCGGTCACAGATTCATTGAGCAATTATGACTTTGATTATTTAGTTACATAGAAGCAATAGATGGCCATATCTTAATGGCTAATTCAATGACACATATTTAATGGGAATTTAAAGATGACTTGCGGGCAGTGGGTTCAGAACAACTGCAACAAAAACTATGTATATCAACAACAAAAAATAAATGTTTGTTTACAAAAGGGCACTTTAGCGACTGGAAGGGCAAAGGGGCATGTGCTCTGCACAGGTAGAGCCCTATCTGTGCATGTGCCTGCTATGCTGCTACAGGTACATGCCGTTGATGAGATAATCAGACTCCTCTGTGGTGAGGGGGCGAGCCTTCTTCAGCTTGTGGTGGACCAACCGCAGACGACAGCCAATCATGAGCAGCAACAGAGCCGTGATGATCAGGCCCAGAACCAATGGCAGGATCGCACCTGCAGGGGAGAAGAGAGAGATAAAGACACTGTCATATACTATCTTGAATTCTCCATGTATAACCTCATATTACAGAGTTATTGTAACTAAGTTGGTAAGGATGTTGAACAGACCTGACTCAGGCACTGGGTGTCCTCCGACTACTGAGTGTGGTTTGGATATTGGGAACATGTCACTCTCTGCTAGTAGTTTGGTCTCTGGCCACTTCATGGTCACTTTAGGGGTCTCTACTGTAAATGTTAATACACTGGTTAAGACTGAAACAGGTGAGAGATTGTATTCAGCTCATTAATAATCATGTTCAGGAGTAATAATCATGAAACAATGGAATTTACCTGACTCTGTGTGTTTGGTGGTGGGGGGAGGTGCCACGGTCATTTGCTTGATAGCAGTACCTGAATTATTTATTTCCATTATTCATTTTATAATTGTCTTCCTACATTATGTACACCTCATTCAATATGTAATGAGAATGCACATCAGAATCCAGATCATTCTAAAAAAACTAAGAAAATGTAGTCTCCTAGAATAATCCTACCTGTTTTTTCTGTACATTCATTGACACAGTCTGTCTGCTGCAGGAAGTTGTTATGGTTGCCCTTGCAGCCTCCGTAGATGAAGTGCTTGCACTCTTCAGCTACAGGGTCATAGAACCAGCGTGGGAAGATGCCTTTACATGGCCCCACAGCAGGGGGAGCTGCACAGGGCTCTGCTGGGACAAAGAGAGAACAGAGAAAGTGAGAGATTTGGTCAGGTGGGACAGAGAGAACGTAGAGAACGAGAGAGAGATTTGGTCAGGTGGGACAGAAAGACAACAGAGAGAGGGAGGAAGAGATTTGTTCAGGTGGGACAGAGAGAGAGAGATTTCGTCAGCTGCGACAGGGGGACAGAGCAAAGAGCGGGAGGGAGCGATTTGGTCAGGTGTGACAGAGAGAAGGAACGAGAGATTTGGTCAGGTGGTCTCAGTCTTTGATAAGTTAACATTGGAAGTACCCCGCCTCATCTGTCTCAGGCTAGCCTAACTCAGGGATCAGGTGGCGGGGGACAGAGGAGTGCTTTGTTCCAACGCTGATGGGGATAAATGGCCCCTGTGAGGCTCACTCCCGTCCCAGGACTGCACTCCAATCTCAGCCCTGCTCGTCTCACAGAGTGCCCCTGTGGGCTGTATTCTGCCTCGCTCCACAGTTCCAGATCAGCTCTATGGCTCAATGGCTGCCTTCAAGTGTTCAATCTGTCTCTCTCTGTGCTTACTAGCTAACACACAAAGGCCTTCCGCTCTCTGCTAGCACATACAAAAGTCTGGCCAACCAGAAAAATGTTGCAGCTACCAAATGGATTGAATTACTTCACAGCTGACCAAAACCTTTAATCTATAGTTGTTTTTTTGTCTACAGGTTTTTGTCCAAAGCTGTTAATATTGTGTTTTGATTCATGTGCATTAAATTGCCTACTGGCTTATAGCTAGGTAGTAACAAAGCTAGGTAATAGTTACACAATGACAGTACCTTGACTGACAGGGCTCTCCTGTTCACTGTGACTTGGCTGTGGCAGGACTGGGGGCACTGCTTTGCTCCTCTCACGAGACTGTGGGGTCTGTGGGTCTTGTGGAGCTTGTGGTGGAGGTGGTCTGGCCTCCTCCATGGTCTTCTTGGGCACACCCTGGGCCATGGAGTGGTCCTCAGTCTCCTCTGGCTGAGCCACAGGCCTGTGTGGGCTGGCACCTGCAGGGTGGGTCACCGACTTCCTGTTCCCATCAACTGTAGAGAGGAAAGAGATGACAGGGCATGGTTATCCTGGGCTCTCAGACACAATGCAAATTCACCTGCTCATCATTCATTTACTGCAGCCCTCCTTGCTCTGATATTCCAGACTGAACTGCATGCATACAAATCTATCCTTGTACACTCAAGTATAAAACTACAATCCATCCTAGTACACTCTAGTCTAAAACTACACTCCATCCTGGGACAATAAAGTCTAAAACTACACTCCATCCTAGTACAATAAAGTCTAAAACTATACTCCATCCTGGGACAATAAAGTCTAAAACTACACTCCATCCTGGTACAATAAAGTATAAAACTACACTCCATCCTGGTACAATAAAGTCTAAAACTACACTCCATCCTAGTACAATAAAGTCTAAAACTACACTCCATCATGGTACAATAAAGTCTAAAACTACACTCCATCCTAGTACAATAAAGTCTAAAACTACACTCCATCCTGGTACAATAAAGTCTAAAACTACACTCCATCCTAGTACAATAAAGTATAAAACTACACTCCATCCTGGTACAATAAAGTCTAAAACTACACTCCATCCTAGTACAATAAAGTATAAAACTACACTCCATCCTGGTACAATAAAGTCTAAAACTACACTCCATCCTAGTACAATAACGTCTAAAACTACACTCCATCCTGGTACAATAAAGTCTAAAACTACACTCCATCCTGGTACAATAAAGTCTAAAACTACACCCCATCCTAGTACAATAAAGTTTAAAACTACACTCCACCCTGGTACAATAAAGTCTAAAACTACACTCCATCCTAGTACAATAACGTCTAAAACTACACCCCATCCTGGTACAATAAAGTCTAAAACTACACTCCATCCTGGTACAATAAAGTCTAAAACTACACTCCATCCTAGTACAATAAAGTATAAAACTACACTCCATCCTGGTACAATAAAGTCTAAAACTACACTCCATCCTAGTACAATAACGTCTAAAACTACACTCCATCCTGGTACAATAAAGTCTAAAACTACACTCCATCCTGGTACAATAAAGTCTAAAACTACACCCCATCCTAGTACAATAAAGTCTAAAACTACACTCCACCCTGGTACAATAAAGTCTAAAACTACACTCCATCCTAGTACAATAACGTCTAAAACTACACTCCATCCTGGTACAATAAAGTCTAAAACTACACTCCATCCTGGTACAATAAAGTCTAAAACTACACCCCATCCTAGTACAATAAAGTCTAAAACTACACTCCACCCTGGTACAATAAAGTCTAAAACTACACTCCATCCTAGTACAATAAAGTCTAAAACTACACTCCATCCTGGTACAATAAAGTCTAAAACTACACTCCATCCTAGTACAATAAAGTATAAAACTACACTCCATCCTGGTACAATAAAGTCTAAAACTACACTCCATCCTAGTACAATAAAGTCTAAAACTACACTTCATCCTGGTACAATAAAGTCCACACAGGAAACCTACAGCCCTCTATGTTGTTATTATTATTATTTTTATTATTCTGTTATTATATTACAATATGATCATCATTTTATTTATTTAACCTTTATTTTGACAGGAAAGTCAACAATTACCAGGAGCTACTGCCTCCCCGTGGCTGACAGTGTGAGGGGGACAGATTGAGTGACTTACAGCTCTGGCAGAAATCCTCGTCTGAGCGGTCTGGACACTGCTGCTTCCCATCGCAGGCGTAGATGATGTCAATACAGCAGCCGTCGTCACACATGAACTGGTAGCGGGAGCAGCTACCTGTACATACTGGGGGAGAGGAGACACAAACACCTCTGTTTTACTCTCCAATGACACTGTAGTTCAGTGCCTACACACTCACAAATGGGTGATGAAGCGCTACTATTGGCCACGACCACCACCACGGCACCCAATGACAGTCCCCAGGTATACTTGACAGCCTTCCT
Organism: Salvelinus alpinus; assembly: GCF_045679555.1. Classification (NCBI taxonomy): domain Eukaryota; kingdom Metazoa; phylum Chordata; class Actinopteri; order Salmoniformes; family Salmonidae; genus Salvelinus; species Salvelinus alpinus. Next base: position 35,130,453 of record NC_092093.1, on the reverse strand, counting down.
ACAGTATGGATGCTGTGTTAAACTGCTGTTCTGTGTAATAGGTCACTCATCTTATGTTTGTTGGAATTCGGGATTGGACAGGAGAAATGTATAATAGTAGTACATTATGTTGCTGTAATATTCATCACTTATAGGTTTAGAAAAGGACCTTCATATTCCAGGTACATAAACAATCCCTACCCTCTTCCTTCGTTTATTACTCTAGATGGGGCTAGACTAGGATGATTTAAGGCATACTGTATCTCATCCATCTCTATGCAGTGAATAGATTAACATGCCTGATCATCTGAATGGCTATTAGGCAGCCAGCCATTTGACTAGGGCAGTACTGCTTAATTGATTAGAGCACTAAATCCCAGGCTCTGTTTCATTATGCGATGGATTAAACCCTTGGAAGCATGGATTCAATTGCAGTGAAAAGGTCATTGCCTGTAATGCATTGGTCTAGAGTGGAAAAGGTATTATATGAGGAACAGGACCACAGAGAAGCACAAAGACATTTGACCACAACAACACAATATTGCTATTAATGTTAGTCACAGAATAGCGAGAAATTAGGCAAGATCCACTAATGAATGATAGATGAACATGAGGAGGCACATCTGGCTAGTTTGAAGTGTTTTTCACCTTCAGCTTGGCGTTCTGGAGCCAGCACAGTCACAGTGACATTGTCGGTGCTCTTCTGTCCCGCGGTGTCAGTGACAGTCATCTGGAAGGTATAGACACCCTCCTGTAGACCACTGATCTTCAGTAACCCTGGATGGGTCACCTGCAGGTGAGCGGAAATAACATTTCAGAGAGAAAATAGCACTGAAGAAAACTGCACTGAAAAATTATGCCATGAACAAAGCCACCTTCATTGAAAGAGTCAAGAGTGGTTTCTTCTAAAGACCCACTACTGGTATATCACATCAACCGCTCAGTGGCGTCACAGGGAGAGAGAGGGTAGCCTACAATAGGGCTCTTGTCCTTTCGGCAGGTTGGGTGACAATAGCCTTTTATTTGTGTCTGTGCAGCAGGGCATTATGTGGCTCCGGCCGCACCATGCAAACCGCCATGTTGACTTCAGTATATACCTCATTCTATGTATGACATTATAGCAACAAGACAACTGTGAGTCCCAGATCTGCTAAAGCAAATGCCATCCCACAGTGTTTTGACACTCGACATTACTCACAGAGGAAAGAATCTAAGCAGAAACAAAGTTTAAATGCGGAAGAATGACACCAGTTGCAGTGTTACCTTCATGTTGATGTCTTGGTCGCCCTTCACCAGGGCCCATTCGTAACGAGTTACTCCGTGGTCGTCCACACTGTCCCGGCCGTCCACTACGGCCCAGTCAGTGGGCAGCTGGATGACCACATCCTGGCCGGCATCACTCCGGGGCGGTTCGTCCATGTCTGAAAACAACCCAGAGCAGAGCTAACCCACTGGGCACAGATGTCAGTTCAACGTCTAGTTTTGATTTTCATTTTCATTTAGTTGAGTTGTCAGCTAACCTGTATTCAACGTGAAATCAACATAACATTTCACCATGTCATTGGATTTAGTTTAAAAGTTGGGTGAAACTTGTCAAGCGCACCTGGACCCACGGACTTAGATTACATCTAAATTTAGAAGCAGGGGGCAAATAGCAAATGATTAACCCAAGCTAAACACCAGACTGATAATTGTTAGAGGCTGTGGAACAGAATTACCAGCAACCATTTACTATGTATGCATGCTTTATCATAAGCAATAGCAACACATGATATACTTTTGTGATTTAGACAAACACTTGCATGTATGTATATTGTATGTTATAACTTATATCCCATATAAATCAAAGCAGGTGGCGAACCTCACCTGGCATGCCATCTTCAACACTAGGTTTATCCTCAGGTCTCCTGATTTTGTTCCCATCTACATTGCCACTGGAAGAGGTGAGGTGTCCTGTTGTATTGTGAGCCCGGCTGTAGGTGCTGAACCCTGCCTGTGCTGCGAACGAACAGACGTTTTTATTTCTATAACTGCAGTTGAGCAAATAGCAGCTGAGGCCGTCGTCCGACTGTCTCAGGTCCTCCTGGACCACCGCCACCGTGCAGTGGGGGTCTGCGCAGCAGGCATGGAGACAGTCTTTCCAACTGTACACCTGGTCAGGAGCCGAGAGAAAGGTGGCCCCCTGCTCTATGGAGGCCCTCGCTCGGATGATGTGCTCCTCTACGGCGTTGAAGTCACCCAGGCAGACGTCAACCACCTCCTCTTCCTCCCTGCTATACGTCTGGTCCTGTTGGAGCTGCTTGCGGAATTCTCCTAAGAGCTCTTCCACCCCTGATATTTTAGATTTCAAGTCCGATATTTTAGAGGACCGGGTGTGAATGCTAGTCACCATACAGAACAGCAGCATACACGCAATAAGTCGATGCTGAGCCAAAGCCATTATGTGTACGCAGTTAGACGGCATCCTTCCCGGGTATTTTCTGACGCATGAGGAGGCCCTTCTTTATTTCAACTCCAGAAACCTATAACGCAAAATATAAATACAAATATTGTCTCATATCCAATAATCTCGAGTCGCCGGTGAACACTTTTGCTTGCTTCTTTTTGCGATGCTAAAGGTCTTTTGTCGGTATCATGATGGCACTGCTTGGAGGTAGCGCCCAACATCCACATCCAGCCACAGTGATTGGAGGCGCACTGAAATCATTGACGTCACGGATGATGTTTTATATTGAGTCTCTTCAGGATCTGTGCTATCCGGAATCATTGGGACGTCCCTACGCCAATGAAGTTGAAATGTACAATGGTTATGGTTAATTACGGTTTATGGTTAGCGTAGGGTATAAAGTTAGGGTTGGAGTTCAGGGTATGGACGTTCCAAGTATGCCGGATAGCACAGCCCGTTTCCCGCAGCGCGCCTGTCAGTTTTGGTTTTATGCAACTCTCTGTATGTCTGCAAGCTTAAGAACTGTAGATTTTCTGAATATTATTAGGGTACTAGACCCGCATTTTGAAATCATAGGCCCATGGAAAATGATTTGTGTTCAGTTGTGTGAATATAATGTCCATAATAAACATGATTTCAGTTTAAACTTTATTTCACAGTTAAGAATAAGACGATGTTTTGTGTTACACAACAATATGTTATTGCACAAATAATGTAATCAATCTATCATGAATATGAAAACAAAACGGACATATTTGAGCAAAACTTCATTTGTGTATTTCTGACAGAAATATTTAAAATAAAAGAGGTTGGTGGTACAACAATATGACCATCTTGTTTTCGATTCTGATTTTCAATCAAACATATACATTTGATTTAAAGAATTTGCATTTTTAAAGGGGCAATCTGCAGTTGCTATATACATTTTTGAACTTGTGAATGAATGATATGTACCAATTGATTCTTGAAGAATATAGCTTATAAATGCCAGTGGCAGGGAGGCCACTTTGTTATCCTTTCAACTGCTGATTGCCGCTTTAAAGATCATATAATATACAAATGAAGGCAGGCTAAAACTCTATAATTCCCCAAATATACAACAAAAATACATCTTCAATAGAGTAAAATATCAATTGGGTCATCTGTTTTTTCCTATCAAATATCATACAAAATCTGACATGTGGAAGTATAATGCGTAGGTTAGATCATTTTGTTCCATCGCCAGTATCAATAATATCTATAAATTACCCAACTCAACTTTGTGTTGCACATTAGATAGGACATCTAGGTTTTTGTAAATTGTTTAACTAAAAATAGTAATTTACTGTCATAATATTTGCAATATATTTACATAATTTCCCCTAAAATCACACCAAAAAATCTTAAAGTTACATAAATGTTAAATAATTACTTGAACAAATGAAGTCAAGAGTTTTGATGATTCAAAGCCTTCACAGACAGTTAAACAAAAAGGTACAAAAGGGCAGGCATGCAGTGATGGCCTTGAGAGTAGGCAACATGCATAAAAATACATTTAAATAAAGTAGTGATAAGAAGCCACTGACAATAACAATGTTGTTTATCAACATAATGTACAGCAGCTCAAACACATCAGTTAACATTGTATTTTATCTCTCAGGCTTGGTTTAGAAAATGGTCAGTCTCATGTGTTGTTAACAAATGATAGTAAGGTGAAAATTCTACAACCAAATAACATTTAAAGATTAAACACATTCTCAGATATTTATAGGTAATGTTCCACTGTTTGCCCTGTGAATCTTGGAGCACCAGCTTAAAACATGTCATAACTGTTGAACATTATAAAATCAGTGGTGCTTATTTACACTGAACAAAAGTATAAACAAATGTTTTCATGAGTTGAAATAAAAGATCCCAGAAATGTTCAATACGCACTAAAAGCTTATTTCTCTCAAATTGTGCGCACAAATTTGACAAGACAAGATAATCCATCCACCTGACAGCCGTGGCATATCAAGAAGCTGATTAAACAACATGATCATTACACAGGTGCACCTTGTGCCGGGGACAATAAAAGCCCTCTCTAAAATGTGCAGTTCTGTCACACAACACAATGCCACAGATGTCTCAAGTTTTGAGGGTGCATGCAATTGGCATGCTGACTGCAGCCATGTCCACCAGAGCTGTTGGTAGAGAATTGAATGTTAATTTCTCTACCATAAGCCACCTCCAATGTTGTTTTAAAAAATTTTGCGGTACGTCCAACCGGCCTCACAACCGCAGACCATGTGTATGGCGTCGTGTGGGCGAGCAGTTTGCTAATGTCAACATTGCGAACAGAGTGCCTCATGGTGGCGATGGCATTATGGTATGGGCAGGCATAAGCTACAGACAAAAACACAATTGCATTGTATCGATTGGCAATTTGAATGCACAAAAATAGCGCAATAGATTTCGGCCTAATGAATTTATTTCAATTGACTGATTTCTTCATACGAACTATAACTCAGTAAAATCTTTGAAATGGTTGCATGTTGCGTTTATATTTTTACATGAAAAAGTAACCCCGTTTGAAAATAATAATTCCCCAAAAACATTTCCATAACCCAACAAGGTCTCTCTCTAACACACACAATACTCCATAGGTCTCTCTCACACAATAATGGCAATACTCCACACATTATCAACTACACTGGAGTCTTGGTCTAATAAATACTGAGATTAAAGTGCAGTGGTAAGATTTGAGGAGAATACTCAGTTGTTGTTGTTGTTGTTGTAAAGTTCCTGTACAGTAGCAGTGGCTAATGCCACACGAAGGCTCCTCACGCAGGCTTCTCTCTGTAGTCTGTGATGGCCTTCCATAGCTTACACAGGATCCCACCTCTGAGGAGGAAAACATGAGAAAGATAAAGACAGACTATTATCACAACGTACGATATTACTGTTTCAATCAGGTTGCTGACATGGCTGGCTATTTGACAGTGTAGGAGAGATGTTGTATATTGTATGTTGTATACCTTAATCTCAAACTCTTCAGGTCATCTCTCGTCACATAGTGGAGAAGGTCATCTAACGTGTAATCCTCAGTCAGAATCTACAAAATGGGTCAAATCATTGGTACATGAAATAGATGAAGCTCGTGGCCAATAGATGGTGCTCAACCGTGTATCTGTTATTAAGGCTTTACACATACAGTATGCATATAGCCTTCTGTGCAATAATCAAACATCAATCAAGCCATTTGTTTTAACAGCTTTACAGCAATGCACATTGTTTACTGTAGTATAGTGGGAGAGAATTACGTGGGTGTGAGTTTGTTTACATAATGTGCCCATTTAAAACAGACGTGGCTGGGGGAGAGCTGCCTCAGGACCTACCCTATCCATGGAGTCATCGTCAGCTCCTTGGAGTTTCAGCCACTTGATCAGCTCTGGGTCCCCATGGCTCATAGTGGACTTGCTCCTTTGGTTCACTGATAATGTAGGCATATCTGTCAACAACAAAAGTACATGTCCAACTATTAAAGGGGCAATCTGCAGTTGCTACATACATTTCAAATGTAAAATGAATGATATGTACCCATTTCATCTTAACTTATAAATGCCTCATAAGCTTAGTTCAACTGTCGATCTCCATCATAACCCAAAATAAAAGGTTGTTTTACTCCAATGTTTGTAAACAAATTGAATGTAAACAAACACTGTATAGCCTCAAAACATGGTTAAACTATAATATTTATATTTCTTGGATGATCAGTCCTTGCATCAATAGCTCTGTCTATGAATTTGAGAATTTCTCCAGCCTTTAACCAAAACAGTGGTGGGAATGTCACTTTTTTATTGTTTCTACTGCGGATTGTTTCTACTGCAGATTTAACAACAACCATGTATCATCCATATAACCAATCATATTAGAAACAGCAAAGAATATGCATTGTCTATTTCCTGATGCATCTGTTGTACAAATATTTCCATTAATCCTTTAAAAAGCAGTATTTTTAATGCTCTTGTGCATAGTGTATGTAGTGTATGTTAGGATTTGTGTAGTGTATGTTGGGCAGTGGTGGAAAAAGTACTCAATTGTCATCCTTGAGTAAAAGTAAAGATACCTTAATAGAAAATGACTCAACAGGGTCTCCTGAGTGGCACAGTGGTCTAAGGCACTGCATCGCAGTGCTAGCTATGCCACTAGAGATTCTGGGTTCGAGTCCAGGCTCTGTCGCAGCCGGCCATGACTGGGAGACCCATGGGGTGGTGCACAATTGGCCCAGCGTCATCCGGGTTAGGGGAGGGTTTGGCCAGCAGGAATGTCCCATCGCGCACTATCAACTCCTGTGGGCCGGGCGCAGTGCACGCTGACACGGTTGCCAGGTGTACAGTGTTTCCTCTGACACATTGGTGCGGCTGGCTTCCGGGTTAAGTGGGCATTGTGTCAAGAAGCAGTGCGGCTTGGTTGGGTTGTGTTTTCGAGGACGCACGGCTCTCGACCTTCACCTCTCCTGAGTCCGTACGGGAGTTGCAGCGATGAGACAAGACTGTAACTACCAATTGTATACCACGAAAAAGGGGTAAACATTTTTTTTAAATTGGAAAATGACTCAAGTGAAAGTCACCCAGTAAAATACTGAAAGTATTTGGTTTTAAACCTATACCTATATTTTTTGATACCTATACTTAGGTATCAAAAGTAAATGGAATTGCTAAAATGTCCTTAAGTATCAAAAGTAAAAGTATACTTAATTTAAAATTCCTTAAATTAAGCAAACCAGACAGCACAATTTTCTTTTTTTATTGATGGATAGCCAGGGGCACACTCCAACACTCAAGACATAATTTACAAATGAAGCGTTTGTGTTTAATGAGTCTGCCAGATCAGAACCGCTCTTTTACACTAATGCTACTCTCGGTTCATCATATATGCATAGTCACTTTAACCATATCTACATGTACATACTACCTCAATCAGCCCGACTAACCGGTGTCTGTATGTAGCCTCGCTACTTTTATAGCCTCGCTACTGTATATAGCCTCGCTACTGTTATTTTTCACTGTCTTTTTACTGTTGTTTTTATTTCTTTACTTACCTATTGTTCACCTAATATATATTTTTTCACTATTCCTGACATTTAATCCTAGTAAAAATGCCCTGTCTTTGGTCAGTTAGGATCAGCACTTTATTTTAAGAATGTGAAATGTCAGAATAATAGTAAAGAGGGTGGGTCAGAAGTTTACATACACTCAATTAGTATTTGGTAGCGTTGCCTTTAAATTGTTTAACTTGGGTCAAACATTTTGGGTAGCCTTCCACAAGCTTCCCACAATAAGTTGCGTGAATTTTGGCCCATTCCTCCTGACAGAGCTGGTGTAACTGAGTCAGGTTTGTAGGCCTCATTGCTCGCACACGCTTTTTCAGTTCTGCCCACAAATTTTCTATAGGATTGAGGTCAGGGCTTTGTGATGGCCACTCCAATACCTTGACTTTGTTGTCCTTAAGCCATTTTGCCACAACTTTGGAAGTATGCTTGGGGTCATTGTCCATTTGGAAGACCCATTTGCGACCAAGCTTGAACTTCCTGACTGATGTCTTGAGATGTTGTTTCAATATATCCACATAATTTTCCTACCTCATGATTCCATCTATTTTTTGAAGTGCACCAGTCCCTCCTGCAGCAAAGCACCCCCACAACATGATGCTGCCACCCCCCGTGCTTCACGGTTGGGATGGTGTTCTTCAGCTTGCAAGCCTCCCCCTTTTTCCTCCAAACATAACGATGGTCATTATGGCCAAACAGTTCTATTTTTGTTTCATCAGACCAGAGGACATTTCTTCAAAAAGTACGATCTTTGTCCCCATGTGCAGTTGCAAACCGTAGTCTGGCTTTTTTATGGTGGTTTTGGAGCAGTGGCTTCTTCCTTGCTGAGCGGCCTTTCAGGTTATGTCGATATAGGACTTGTTTTACTGTGGATATAGATAATTTTGTACCTGTTTCCTCCAGCATCTTCACAAGGTCCTTTGCTGTTGTTCTGGAATTGATTTGCACTTTTCGCACCAAAGTACGTTCATCTCTAGGAGACAGAACGCGTCTCCTTCTTGAACGGTATGGCGGCTGCGTGGTCCCATGGCGTTTATACTTGCGTACTATTGATTGTACAGATGAATGTGATACCTTCAGGCGTTTGGAAATTGCTCCCAAAGATGAACCAGATTTGTGGAGGTCAACAAAAAAAAATTTTCTGAGGTCTGGCTGTTTTCTTTTGATTTTCCCATGATGTCAAGCAAAGAGGCACTGAGTTTGAAGGTAGGCCTTGAAATACATCCACAGGTACACCGCATATTGACTCAAATGATGTCAATTAGCCTATCAGAAGCTTCTAAAGCCATGACATCATTTTCTGTAATTTTCCAAGCTGTTTAAAGGCACAGTCAACTAAGTGTATGTAAACTTCTGACCCACTGGAATTGTGATACAGTGAATTATAAGTGAAATAATCTGTCTGTAAACAATTGTCGGAAAAATTACTTGTGTCATGCACAAAGTAGATGTCCTAACCGACTTGCCAAAACTATAGTTTGTTAACAACAAATGTGAGGAGTGGTATGTAAACTTCCGACTTCAACTTTAAGTCCTTTACACCACTGATGTTGGAAGGTGTGAAGTGTATGTTGGGAGGTGTGTAGTGTGTTGGGAGGTGTGCAGTGTATGTTGGGAGTTGTGCAGTGTATGTTGGGAGGTGTGTAGTGGATGTTGGGAGGTGTGTATTGGATGTTGGGAGGTGTGTATTGGATGTTGGGAGGTGTGTAGTGGATGTTGGGAGGTGTGTAGTGTTTGTTGGGAGGTGTGTAGCGTTTGTTGGGAGGTGTGTAGCGTTTGTTGGGAGGTGTGTAGCGTTTGTTGGGAGGTGTGTAGCGTTTGTTGGGAGTAGTGTAGTGGATGTTGGGAGGTGTGTAGTGGATGTTGGGAGGTGTGTAGTGGATGTTGGGAGGTGTGTAGTGGATGTTGGGAGGTGTGTAGCGTTTGTTGGGAGGTGTGTAGTTTTTGTTGGGAGGTGTGTAGTGTTTGTTGGGAGTAGTGTAGTTGTCACGTTCCTGACCTGTTTTCTGTTAGTTGTTTTATGTGTTAGCTGGTCAGGACGTGAGTTTGGGTGGGCAGTCTATGTTTTCTGTTTCTATGTTGGTTAATGGGTGACCTGATATGGTTCTCAATTAGAGGCAGGTGGTTTTCATCTCCTCTGATTGAGAATCATATTAAGGTAGGTGTTGTCACATTGTTTGTTGTGGGTGGTTGTCTCCTGTGTCTGTGTTGCACCATACGGGACTGTTTTCGGTTTGTTTGTTCGTTTCGTTTTATGTAGTCATTTTTCCTGTTCGTGCGTTCTTCGAGTTACAACATTTCTTGGGGGGGGGGTTAAGAGGTAGTGGGCCAAGGGCAGGTAGGAGACCTGCGCCCACTTCCCAGGCTAACCGTGGAGAGCGGGAGTACGGGCAGACGCCGTGTTACGCAGTAGAGCGCACGGTGTCTCCTGTACGTGTGCATAGCCCGGTGCGGGTTATTCCACCTCCCCGCACTGGTAGGGCTAGATTGGGCATTGAGCCAGGTGTCATGAGGCCGGCTCAACGCGTCTGGTCTCCAGTGCGTCTCCTCGGGCCGGCTTACATGGCACCAGCCTTACGCATGGTGTCCCCGGTTCGCCTACATAGCCCGGTGCGGGTTATTCCACCTCCCCGCACTGGTCGGGCGACGGGGAGTATACAACCAGGTAAGGTTGGGCAGGCTCGGTGCTCAAGGGAGCCAGTACGCCTGCACGGTCCGGTATTTCCGGCGCCACCTCCCCGCCCCAGCCCAGTACCACCAGTGCCTACACCACGCACCAGGCTTCCAGTGCGTTTCCAGAGCCCTGTTCCTCCTCCACGCACTCTTCCTATGGTGCGTGTATCCAGTTCGGTGCCTCCAGTTCCGGCAACACGCACTAAGCCTCCTGTGCGTCTCCAGAGCCCTGTACGCACTGTTCCTTCTCCCCGTACTCTTCCTGATGTGCGTGCCCTCAGCCCGGTGCCACCAGTGCCGGTACCACGCACCAGGCCTATAGTGCGCTTCGAGAGGTCAGTGTGCCCTGTCCCTGCTCCCCGCACTAGCCTTGAAGTGCGTGTCTCCAGTCCGGTGCCTCCAGTTCCGGCACCACGCACCAGGCCTACAGTGCGCCTTATCCGGCCAGAGCCATCCGTCTCCCCAGCGCCATCTGAGCCATCCGTCTCCATAGCGCCATCTGAGCCATCCGTCTCCATAGCGCCATCTGAGCCATCCGTCTCCCCAGCGCCATCTGAGCCATCCGTCTCCCCAGCGCCATCTGAGCCATCCGTCTCCCCAGCGCCATCTGAGCCATCCGTCTGCCCAGTGCCGTCTGAGCCATCCGTCTGTCCCGAGCCATTAGAGCCGCCCGTCTGTCCCGAGCCGTCAGAGCCGTTCGTCAGTCAGGAGCCGCTAGAGCCGTTCGTCAGTCAGGATCTGCCAGAGCCGCCAACCAGACAGGATCTGCCAGAGCCGCCAACCAGACAGGATCTGCCAGAGCCGCCAACCAGACAGGATCTGCCAGAGCCGCCAACCAGACAGGATCTGCCAGAGCCGCCAACCAGACAGGATCTGCCAGAGCCGCCAACCAGACAGGATCTGCCAGAGCCGCCAACCAGACAGGATCTGCCAGAGCCGCCAGCCAGACAGGATCTGCCAGAGCCGCCAGCCAGACATGAGCGTCCAGAGCCGCCAGCGAGCCATGAGCGTCCAGAGCCGTCAGCGAGCCATGAGCGGCCAGAGCCGTCAGCGAGCCATGAGCGTCCAGAGCCGTCAGCCTGCCATGAGCGTCCAGAGCCGTCAGCCTGCCATGAGCGTCCAGAGCCGTCAGCCTGCCATGAGCGTCCAGAGCCGTCAGCCTGCCATGAGCGTCCAGAGCCGTCAGCCTGCCATGAGCGTCCAGAGCCGTCAGCCTGCCATGAGCGTCCAGAGCCGTCAGCCTGCCATGAGCGTCCAGAGCCGTCAGCCTGCCATGAGCGTCCAGAGCCGTCAGCCTGCCATGAGCGTCCGGAGCCGTCATTCATCCAGAACTGCCTCTCAGTCCAGAGCTGTCTCTCTGTCCGGAGCTGCCCTTCAGTCCGGAGTTGCCCCTCTATCCTGAGCTACCTCTCTATCCTGAGCTACCTCTCTATCCTGAGCTATCCCTCTGTCCTGAGCTATCCCTCTGTCCTGAGCTACCTCTCTGTCCTGAGCTACCTTGTCCCGGAGCTGTCCTTTATCTTGGTGTTGCCCCTTAAATTAGGTGAGGGAAATAAGAGGGTGGTCATTCTAAGGGGGAGACGTAAGCTGGGATTGACTATGGTGGGGTGGGGACCTCGCCCAGAGCCTGAGCCACCACCGTGGTCAGATGCCCACCCAGACCCTCCCCTAGACTTTTGGTGGTGCGTTCGGAGTACGCACCTTGAGGGGGGGGTTATGTCACGTTCCTGACCTGTTTTCTGTTAGTTGTTTTATGTGTTAGCTGGTCAGGACGTGAGTTTGGGTGGGCAGTCTATGTTTTCTGTTTCTATGTTGGTTTGGGTACCTAATATGGTTCTCAATTAGAGGCAGGTGGTTTTCATCTCCTCTGATTGAGAATCATATTAAGGTAGGTGTTGTCACATTGTTTGTTGTGGGTGGTTGTCTCCTGTGTCTGTGTCTATGTTGCACCATACGGGACTGTTTTCGGTTTGTTTGTTCGTTTCGTTTTATGTAGTCATTTTTCCTGTTCGTGCGTTCTTCGAGTTACATGTAAGTTCTTACGTTCAGGTTTGTCTACTCCGTTTGTTGTTTTGTTTAGATTCAAGTGAAGTTCGTGTTTGTCGTCTTTTCTTTAAATAAATCATGTCAACTCAAGAAGCTGCATTTTGGTTCAATCCCTGCTCCTCCTCTTCGGATGAAGAGGAGGAGGAACGCCGTTACAGAACCACCCACCAATCCAGAACCAAGCAGCATAAGTTCGAGCAGTGGAACACGAAACAGGAATGGACATGGGAGGACGTATTAAACGGCAAGGGTTGCTACACATGGGAGGAGATCCTGGCTGGAAGGGATCGCCTCCCATGGGAACAGCTGGAGGCACTGAGGAGAGCAGAGGCAACCGGACAAGGGAACCGGAGATATGAAGGTACGCAGCTAGCGAGGAAGCCCGAGAAGAAACCCCAAACATTTCTTGGGGGGGGGTTAAGAGGTAGTGGGCCAAGGGCAGGTAGGAGACCTGCGCCCACTTCCCAGGCTAACCGTGGAGAGCGGGAGTACGGGCAGACGCCGTGTTACGCAGTAGAGCGCACGGTGTCTCCTGTACGTGTGCATAGCCCGGTGCGGGTTATTCCACCTCCCCGCACTGGTAGGGCTAGATTGGGCATTGAGCCAGGTGTCATGAGGCCGGCTCAACGCGTCTGGTCTCCAGTGCGTCTCCTCGGGCCGGCTTACATGGCACCAGCCTTACGCATGGTGTCCCCGGTTCGCCTACATAGCCCGGTGCGGGTTATTCCACCTCCCCGCACTGGTCGGGCGACGGGGAGTATACAACCAGGTAAGGTTGGGCAGGCTCGGTGCTCAAGGGAGCCAGTACGCCTGCACGGTCCGGTATTTCCGGCGCCACCTCCCCGCCCCAGCCCAGTACCACCAGTGCCTACACCACGCACCAGGCTTCCAGTGCGTTTCCAGAGCCCTGTTCCTCCTCCACGCACTCTTCCTATGGTGCGTGTATCCAGTTCGGTGCCTCCAGTTCCGGCAACACGCACTAAGCCTCCTGTGCGTCTCCAGAGCCCTGTACGCACTGTTCCTTCTCCCCGTACTCTTCCTGATGTGCGTGCCCTCAGCCCGGTGCCACCAGTGCCGGTACCACGCACCAGGCCTATAGTGCGCTTCGAGAGGTCAGTGTGCCCTGTCCCTGCTCCCCGCACTAGCCTTGAAGTGCGTGTCTCCAGTCCGGTGCCTCCAGTTCCGGCACCACGCACCAGGCCTACAGTGCGCCTTATCCGGCCAGAGCCATCCGTCTCCCCAGCGCCATCTGAGCCATCCGTCTCCATAGCGCCATCTGAGCCATCCGTCTCCATAGCGCCATCTGAGCCATCCGTCTCCCCAGCGCCATCTGAGCCATCCGTCTCCCCAGCGCCATCTGAGCCATCCGTCTCCCCAGCGCCATCTGAGCCATCCGTCTGCCCAGTGCCGTCTGAGCCATCCGTCTGTCCCGAGCCATTAGAGCCGCCCGTCTGTCCCGAGCCATCAGAGCCGTTCGTCAGTCAGGAGCCGCTAGAGCCGTTCGTCAGTCAGGATCTGCCAGAGCCGCCAACCAGACAGGATCTGCCAGAGCCGCCAACCAGACAGGATCTGCCAGAGCCGCCAACCAGACAGGATCTGCCAGAGCCGCCAACCAGACAGGATCTGCCAGAGCCGCCAACCAGACAGGATCTGCCAGAGCCGCCAACCAGACAGGATCTGCCAGAGCCGCCAACCAGACAGGATCTGCCAGAGCCGCCAGCCAGACAGGATCTGCCAGAGCCGCCAGCCAGACATGAGCGTCCAGAGCCGCCAGCGAGCCATGAGCGTCCAGAGCCGTCAGCGAGCCATGAGCGGCCAGAGCCGTCAGCGAGCCATGAGCGTCCAGAGCCGTCAGCCTGCCATGAGCGTCCAGAGCCGTCAGCCTGCCATGAGCGTCCAGAGCCGTCAGCCTGCCATGAGCGTCCAGAGCCGTCAGCCTGCCATGAGCGTCCAGAGCCGTCAGCCTGCCATGAGCGTCCAGAGCCGTCAGCCTGCCATGAGCGTCCAGAGCCGTCAGCCTGCCATGAGCGTCCAGAGCCGTCAGCCTGCCATGAGCGTCCAGAGCCGTCAGCCTGCCATGAGCGTCCGGAGCCGTCATTCATCCAGAACTGCCTCTCAGTCCAGAGCTGTCTCTCTGTCCGGAGCTGCCCTTCAGTCCGGAGTTGCCCCTCTATCCTGAGCTACCTCTCTATCCTGAGCTACCTCTCTATCCTGAGCTACCTCTCTATCCTGAGCTATCCCTCTGTCCTGAGCTATCCCTCTGTCCTGAGCTACCTCTCTGTCCTGAGCTACCTTGTCCCGGAGCTGTCCTTTATCTTGGTGTTGCCCCTTAAATTAGGTGAGGGAAATAAGAGGGTGGTCATTCTAAGGGGGAGACGTAAGCTGGGATTGACTATGGTGGGGTGGGGACCTCGCCCAGAGCCTGAGCCACCACCGTGGTCAGATGCCCACCCAGACCCTCCCCTAGACTTTTGGTGGTGCGTTCGGAGTACGCACCTTGAGGGGGGAGTTATGTCACGTTCCTGACCTGTTTTCTGTTAGTTGTTTTATGTGTTAGCTGGTCAGGACGTGAGTTTGGGTGGGCAGTCTATGTTTTCTGTTTCTATGTTGGTTTGGGTACCTAATATGGTTCTCAATTAGAGGCAGGTGGTTTTCATCTCCTCTGATTGAGAATCATATTAAGGTAGGTGTTGTCACATTGTTTGTTGTGGGTGGTTGTCTCCTGTGTCTGTGTCTATGTTGCACCATACGGGACTGTTTTCGGTTTGTTTGTTCGTTTCGTTTTATGTAGTCATTTTTCCTGTTCGTGCGTTCTTCGAGTTACATGTAAGTTCTTACGTTCAGGTTTGTCTACTCCGTTTGTTGTTTTGTTTAGATTCAAGTGAAGTTCGTGTTTGTCGTCTTTTCTTTAAATAAATCATGTCAACTCAAGAAGCTGCATTTTGGTTCAATCCCTGCTCCTCCTCTTCGGATGAAGAGGAGGAGGAACGCCGTTACAGTAGTGGATGTTGGGAGGTGTGTAGTGGATGTTGGGAGGTGTGTAGTGGATGTTGGGAGGTGTGTAGTGGATGTTGGGAGGTGTATTGTGTATGTTGGGAGATGTGTAGTGTTTGTTGGGAGGTGTGTAGTGGATGTTGGGAGGTGTGTAGTGGATGTTGGGAGGTGTGTAGTGGATGTTGGGAGGTGTGTAGTGGATGTTGGGAGGTGTGTAGTGGATGTTGGGAGGTGTGTAGTGTTTGTTGGGAGGTGTGTAGTGTTTTTGGGTGCTGTGTAGTGGATGTTGGGAGGTGTGTAGTGGATGTTGGGAGGTGTGTAGTGTTTTTGGGTGCTGTGTAGTGTATGTTGGGAGCTGTTGAGTGTATGTTGGTAAGTTTGTTGAGATGTGCTCACAGATAGGCTCTGAGCAGATCCTCAGTAATTTGATCCCCTCTTCCCTCTCGTCCAGGACCTGCTGGAGGATGGCCTGGTACTCTCCCTCCCTCTCCAGCAACTGCTCCATTAGCCTGGGCAGACACAGCAGGGAGAGAGGAGGGGAGGGGGAGACATAGGGTCATTCAATGAGTTAACACGATACTACTAGACATGGCTACTGCAGCCACGGCGATAGCCATAATGAAAATAAACATATTTTCTCTTCTGTGTTGGGACCTTTCTACATAACATAATTCACATTGGTGAGGAAACACTGTGAAGCTACAGGCAATATCTGTTACTAATTCATCACAGATGTGGTGGTAATAGCAAAGGTTGTTGGAATAAATCTCTGCTTTTGTGTCTGACAGTTGTTGTCATGGTTATGACCGCACGGCGACCCACCTGTTGGTTTCCAGCTTCATCCTGCCTAGTTCTATGGTGACAGAGCGCTGGGGATTATTGGAATCGTGTGAAACGGTGGAACTGAGTGTGCTCACGCCGGAGGTGGCGACCGTGTCGTCATGGGCAGTGTTGGCAGGGGCTCTGCTCTGGTGGGCGGCGGTATCCTCAGGCTCAACGTCATCGTCAACATTATCCTGGTCGGCCGGGTCACTCTCCGAGGCCAGGCTGAAGTGGGGCCTCAGCTCTGGGTAAGGACACGTGATGCATCATTACACCGTTACATCAATAGCATGACAACTAGTTCATATGCAACAGCTAAACTGCACTTTGAAAGAGGAAACATGAAACAAAGACAGCAACATCACAAGCTTCAATAAAGATCAGTCAATAATAATCAATCATCTTTAATAATCTACAATAATCTTTCAAATGCAATTGTTATAATGGCATCTGACTAGTATATACAGTCATACAATATTCTTGAAATCTCTGTTCTCCTTTTGATGTATCACTATGGGGATTCACCAGGAACACCAACTCTTGGAAGGACCTATCAAAAGCGTCTGACGGATAGAGTAGCAAATAAGGGCACTTCCTTATAAAGAGCCACTTTCTCAACCTCTGGTCATACTCGCTTCTCTTCCTCACGAAGAGCATTGCTTTGTAGCTCTCCTCAGCACAACTGTATCCCTGTTTTCCTGCTTAACTGCTTACAAGCAAACCGTGAAGGATATCGCTGCCGAACGTAGGTCTTCAAACCCTTTCGAGAGGTTGAGTACGGACCAAAAGGTTTTTGTTTGTGTAGAAATTCCTTTTCTACTCAGTCTCCGTTGGTAGCTAGCCTCACGGCTAATTATTGAGACTCAGTTAGCCCACATGCTGCAAGGCTAACTTGGCTAGCTCGCTGAGAGGCAAGCTAACCTGACTAGCATACCCTACCTGCAACATGGTAGCATTGCTAGCTCCCTTCTGGACGTCTAGCTTAACCTACGTTCACCCGTTTGTGTTAACTAGACCGACCGTCTCAGCCTCACGGCTCCTTCGGTCGTGGGACCACACTACCTGAAGGCTAACTGTCCCCCCACATGGTTTCCTTCAGCCAGCACTGAGCTAGCTACAGCACACCTTCACCACGAGGTAGCTGTTAGCTAGCTATCGCTCCACTAGCCTCTTGGCTATAGCGTTCTACTGTGCTCATTATTGCTAGTTATTAGCCGCAAGGCTTCTAACTACCTAGCTTTCAACGCCATTTACACAAGCTACCTTTTGCTAGCCACCAGCAGCAAGGCTTCTATCTAGCCAGCCCAAGCCTGCTTCTTGTTTTTCTTTCAACAGGCTTTTTCCTCCTAGCAAGCCTTGTTCCTCACAATGGCCACTGCTATACCATCCCAGGAAAAGCCTAGCACTTGAACTCCCAGGTTTTTGCGCTTGTGGTTCTATGATTGTGAGGAAGGATTACCACCCTCAATGCATCAATTGCTTGGGAAAGAAACATGCCCAAGAGGCGCTCGACGACTGAGTGCTGTGATCACTGCTGACTAGGTCAGGGGAGGCTTAAATGAGCATCTATTTCTATAGCACCTCGCCTCAGAGCCAACAGCGAAAGCGGAAGCTCAGCTCCCCGTAAACGAGCCCAGTTGGGACGAGGTCATGGATAGACTCGACTCCCTCACCTCACTGTCTGACGATGTATTGTCAGGGGAAAGCGAGCTAGCGGGTGACGAGGATTACAATGGGATTCCTCACAGTTATCCTCGAGATAGCTCAGGAGATGGGTGCTGACGATCCGGTTCGCCCGCCCTCTCAGGCCTGCAGGTCGGACGGCCTTGAGAGCAGTGAAGCAACTCCCTACTCCATTGGAGTTTGGTGGCCGTCTCCCGAGTGGTCATCCCCGTAGGGGCTCGGGGCCCGACAAGGGACCTATACGACTGGAAGAGACTCCCATCTCATACAGCCCCTGTAAAACAACTGCAACCCGCGGTACCATCTTGCTTCAGGGAAGCTAAGAGCTTGTGGGACAAAACCCTCACTAGCAAGATTTTTGCTGGAGGCACTCCGAGCCTCGAAATGCACTATATGGAGGAATCCGTGTTTGTTAACCCTCCCAATGTGAAGCGGTCACTGGCTTACCACCTCAGCCCCTCACGCCATGTTACTAACGACACTGACACCTCACTCCCTAGAAAGACATAGCGCTTTACTGCCTCCATTTTTCTGAGAACGTACAAGGCCTCGGCCCAAGCAATCGGAGCTCTCAATGTGACCTCTATTGTTGGTTTATCAGGCTGAGCTACTGAAAGAGATGGGGAAGAAACTGGAGCAGGACACCCATGGCCAGATGCTTTGGAGGAGAGCTGTATGATTACAGACCTAAATCTCCGTGCCTCCCGTAGTGCCATTCAAGCTCGTGGTTATAGCATGAGCCTAGCAGTAGTGGGTGAAAGGGCACTTTGGCTGAGCTTATCCAGCTTAACAGACAAAGTAAATGTGGACCTCCTGGATGTCCCAGTGACACCCGATGAGTTGTTCATGCGGCAGAAGTGTGACATGCGCAAGAAAGAAGGCAACGCCTTCAACTTCTGCCTGCCCCGCAGACCCGGGCCCCGTGGTAGACCTTTTGGTTCGTACATCTTGTCCCAAAAATATTATACACACAGCAAATTTTTAAAGGGCTGAAGAGTTTGGTCTGCTTCGTGTTTACATTTTTGCCATTTGAAAAAATATTGTGGTACTAGTATCGTCACAGCCCTAGAAAATAGGGTTATGCCATATGCTTTTCCTCCTATGCTGCCTACCACCCCTTTTCCGTCTACACAGAGCAAGGACATTGGGCCTCCACCTCATCTTCGGGCCCCTCGATGACCCGTGACTTTCTGGTCGGCAGTTACACCCTGCTCAAGACCAGCTCTGGCAGCTATCGTCATGCAGGGTTTGTAGCCTACTCTTGGAAGAGTGCCAGCCCCTGTATGCTCACTCTTTTTCTTCTTTTTTTTAAAAAGTTGTGTTTTTCTTGGAGAAGTGCTGACTAAACAGATTGTTCCTTCCTACACTCCATTTTCCATGGTCCTATGCTCCTTGCAGGATTTTTTGGGAAGGAGAGGTTTTGTCATTGTTAAGGTCCGCTAGCCACTTTGTCGGTGTGCCAAGGCCCTGACAGTAATCCATAACTGTTATGTTATTTCTAGAGGGGCACGTCACTTTCACCCAGTCTCTAGTCTTTAGCTAGTCCTGGGACATGTCTATTGTGCTTAAGATACTTTCACAGCAGCTACTAGCCGCTGAGAAGCGTGGAGATGTAACATTGCTCAATCTTTCGCTTTACTACTGGCCTTAGCATCCCTAAGCACAGTGTTGGGAAGCAGTGAACTACATGGACTTCAAATAGTAATTGAACTACATTTTGCAGTAGCTTGGTGGTGGTTGAACTAAATTCAAATCTAGCTACACTCTGGGGGGGGAAAAAGGTGCTATCTAGAAGTTAAGGGTTCTTCGGCTGTTCCCATAGGAGAACCCTTTGAAGAACCTTTTTTGGTTCCAAGTAGAACCCTTTTGGGGTCCATGTGGAATCATTTTCACAGAGGGTTCTACATGGAACCCAAAAGAGTTCTACCTGGAAACAAAAAGGGTTATCTTATGGGGACAGCCTGAAGAACCCTTTTGGAAGGCTTTTTTTCTAAGAGTGTAGTGTAACTACTCTTTTTGCTAAAATAAAATATGGCGGTAGGCAATTTCCTTTTTCGACATCAGATCTGCCTAAATCTCACTTGAAACATCGGTTTTGTGTTTTAGGCTAAAATCCACATTCTGTTAACATATGACCCCAAAGCGATCTATTCATGCAGATTGTAGTATGACATTTCAGATTTACTTTTTCACAAAGCAGTTTGGATGTAGTGAACTACTTTTTCAAAGTAACTTTAGTTATATTTCCCTTAGGGGTAGCTTCAGTGAGGCTTAACTTCTTCCAGTGTGAAGTAACAGGGAGCTTGGTAAACTACATTTTCAGAGTAGCTTCCCCAACACTACCAGCCACTGTTTGCGCCCACAGTCTGCCCAGGGGTTTTTCATTTTGCACGTTGCGCATCTACTTGGATTGAACGAGAGCTCAAGGGTGTTATGCCCTTCTCTCATAGGGCCCTCCTACTGAGGAGTTTACCTTTTGGGCACTGTTTTTGGGACATATCTCATTAAACAGGAAGAGAAGCATGCTTGAGAATGACCAGAGGGCAGGAGAGTGGCTCTTTATAAGGAAGTGAGAGGCTCATCTCATTCGCCGCTACATGTCTGTCTCCGATTGGTCCTTCCGAGAGTTGTGATACATCTCACTCATATTTTCAGAGAACCGGAGTTACAAAAGTAACCTTAAATTGTGATTAGATTGGGGCTCTGTTCAAAGTCACGTTCCTATCTTTAGTTAACAAACAGTGTCCTGGGCCCTAAGGGGCATAATTACTCATTTAAAACTGCAGCTGGAGTCACTGCTATTACCTGGCACCAGGATGGTGATGGCAGTTTGCACAGCTTTACGGATGATATTGTCCAGGGCGAACATCCAGTGGGGCTTGATGTTGTGGTTTCGTAGTACTTTGTTTACCTGGAGACGCAATGCACACACACACACACCATTAATAAACAGCTGACCCACACATACTGCACCTATGCATCCTCTACATGGTCACATTAGTGGAAAGGACAACAGGCTTAACCCCAGAGGGTGTCTGTTTACATTACGTGTGGTGGCTGCCTAGTAAGCTGAGATATCCCCCTATAATTAGCCTATGGAACAAGCATTTCCCAGAAAAAAGAGAGACTGTTATTTATAAAAAGCCATGCATTCTGGAAAATCTGAAAAACAAGTGTGCATCGTGCATTGATAATAATCTGTTGCAGACAGTGTAACCTATAGACCAGAACTGGTTTCATAAGTATCCACTAGGGCGCATCAGAGCTCATTATTAACAGAGAGTCTCGCAAATCTAACAGCTACAGGCCACAGTGCTATTTGCATAATTGTATTTGTGAGACAGGGCAGAATCAGCCCCTTTACACGATGTGCAATTAAGCGGACATATTTCCCTTTGATTACCCTTAAAGGTCAAAAGTGTTTTGCAGTCAATAGTCTGATCTGTTTGTTCAAACAATGGCAGCATAATTCTGCTGTGAACGGTTCACAGAAACCCCCTTAAATCATACTTCAATGTCTCCAGAACCTTTGGTCTATACAAGGATTATTTTAATTCCAAGCCATTCACAGTGGATAAATAGACAATGGGATTTTTGAATCATCACAGGCCATTTATAATGCTTATAGAGAGACCTACTAATAGGTGAAGAAAGAGCACTTACTGCATCCTGGAACCCGAATAGCACCACCTGTAGTTGGCTGATGGCCGTGCTGTCAAAGTCTAGCTCCAGTTTGAGCTGGGAGAGGGTGTTGGCTATGATCTTCCTGTCCGCCATGCGCACAAAGTCCCCAAGACTGGCCACCAGGGTGGAGATATGCTGATGTCTCAACTTAGTGTCGGATGTCTCAGAACTCTGCACACACAGGGGAGAGGAGGATGATGAGAAGGGGTGATGGTAGAGAGAGAAGTGCAGATAAGAGGTTTGTTTTACTCTGAGACAGCCCCTCTTCTAACCTGTTCCCAGATCTGTTCGTGCTGTCTTGCCAACTCCTAGGGTCATCATCATGCCGGGTGACACACCAGGGCAAAAATCGAACTGGAACCAGGCCAACCCTTTCCCTGTCCACTACCAGACTAGATGCTAACTGACCTGTTTGAGAGCCTCCACGAGGTTGGCCACCACCTTGTCTCTGTCCTCAGTGAGGATGCGGTGCAGAGTGGCCCTTCTCTCGCTGTCCTTCCTCAGCATGAAGAATCCAGTGTCCTTCTCATCAGGAGACGGAGGAGCACTGTGGTCCTCAAAGTTCTCCACTGGGATACTGGTGGGGAACACAGGTTAGATTAAAGACCTCAGTGACATTTGTTTTAGAGCATATTTGTATAGGAGAATAATAAAGTTCAAGTTGGTATACGCACTGTCCAGCGAAATGCTTACTTGCAGGAAGGCACAATTTATAGTCCAATATTTGCATTTGTTTTGGGGAAGAGAGGATTGGGGTGCAAGTGTTTAAAATGGTCCAGTATTTAGTAATAATAAGAGTCTGG
This sequence comes from Salvelinus alpinus, assembly GCF_045679555.1. Taxonomy (NCBI): domain Eukaryota; kingdom Metazoa; phylum Chordata; class Actinopteri; order Salmoniformes; family Salmonidae; genus Salvelinus; species Salvelinus alpinus. Next base: position 35,108,252 of record NC_092093.1, on the reverse strand, counting down.
TAGCAGCAGTTGTGTGTGTGTAGCATGAATGTATGTGTGTGTGGATGAGTGTATCAAATGTTATTTGTCACATGCGCCGAATACAACAGGTGTAGACCTTACAGTGAAATACTTACAAGCCTTTAACCAACAATGCAGTATTAAGAAAAATACGGGTTAAGTAAAAAATTGATAAGTAAAAAATAAGAAATAAAAGTATATCTGTGTCAGTGTGTTTGTGAGTGAGTGCGGAGAAAAAACAGGCTCAGTAAAAATGTTTTGACAACATATTGAGAATAATAAAGTTCACAAATATTACAGGACATTCTTTGACAACCGTGGTACATGTCCAAACACATACGGTATGGTGCTGACTGTATGTTGTGTTACCTGAGGAACAGGGAGCGGGTTCCCTTGACGTCCCGATCGCTGTAACACTTGGTGCTGGGCTTGAAGATGAAGGGGTTGGTGTTGAGGTCATTCTCAGGGGAGACGGAGCCGTACTCACTGCTGCTGCTGGTGTCCTCCACCACCACAGGCACTGGCAGGGAGATGCTGCGCAGGTACTCTGGAGGGCACAGAGACGGGTGACGGCACAGTTACACAAAGAAAAGCAGAGCGAACAACTTGTTAGGGACACTACATGGAAATGATATTACAGTACTACTTCTGTGAGGGTATCATTTCAGGGTAGGGTAGTCAACAGGATAATTGAGTTGGGCTCAGACTCAGTGTACTCTAAAGAGGATGAAGCACAGACGCTCAGATAAACTCACCTGAACCTGCTGGTGTAAGAGCTGAGGAGAAAAACAGATTTTATTCAATTTTTAAATTCAATGATAAGTATGGATTGTGCAGAAAAATAAACGGAGACAAAAAGTATCTAGAAGCAATTGTCTATCTATTCAGATATATCTATATTCTACTAACTACTGCACTGATTGACCAGTGAAGCGTTGTCCTAGCTACCTGTGAAGCTGCTCTTGCCCCTCTTCTTGCGGCTGGTGACGGTGAGGAACTCATCCGTGAGCAGGTGCAGGGCGGTGGCCCTCTGGTCGGGATCGGGCTCAAAGCAGCGCAGGATGAAGGCCTTGGCCTCCATAGACATGGAATCTGGGATCTCAGGGTGGATCTTGAACATGCCGACCTGTAGCCAAGATAAAACACAGCACAGTCATGCTTGAGTTAAGGGCCTAAACTACAGCTGCAGCCAAGTCACAGTACAGAACTAAGTCAAGTGACCTAGCCAAGTCATGCTAGATCTAAGGGCCTAATTTGCAGCTACAGCCAAGATAAAACCCAGTCATGTTAGATCTAAGGGGCCTAACTTGGAACTACAGCCAAGATAAAGGCCTAACCTGCATATACTGCCAAGACAAAACCCAGTCATGTTAGATCTAAGGGCCTAACCTGCAGCTACAGCCAAGACAAACCCCAGTCCTGTTAGATCTAAGGGGCTAACCTGCAGCTACAGCCAAGACAAAACCCAGTCATGTTAGATCTAAGGGCCTAACCTGCAGCTACAGCCAAGACAAACCCCAGTCCTGTTAGATCTAAGGGCCTAACCTGCAGCTACAGCCAAGACAAACCCCAGTCATGCTAGATCTAAGGGCCTAATCTGCAGCTACAGCCAAGACAAACCCCAGTCATGCTAGATCTAAGGGCCTAATCTGCAGCTACAGCCAAGACAAAACCCAGTCATGTTAGATCTAAGGGCCTGACTTTAGTTAATGGTGGGTAAACTGATCTCTTGTAATCCATAGCTCTGTGGCGCTGTAACACTATGCAGGCGTGCTCATACCATCACAGTATAGGAGGTCAACGCGACAGTGAAGGACAAATGCGTTAGCTCGTCTGATAAGAAGCACTCTAGAAATTCCCAACATTGATCTGGAATGTAGGCTTGAGATTACCAGTGGAGACATTCCAAAAGAATGTTCATGTGAGAATTGTTGCCAAACGCTTTCTCACCTGTACAACAGTATAGATGAGAAATTACTCTAAATGGTAGTTTCTCATGTAAGCCATTGCGTAGAAAGATGAAAGTGTTAGTGAAAGCATTATTAGCATTACAGATCTATACAATCTGGTACAGAAAAGTGGTTTATTAACACTGGAAAATGCAAGTTAAGACATGTGAAAGCGCAGCAATTTACTACTGTAATTCAATTAAAATGCATGGAAATGTCCATGCTCCTGGCCTGCATTCAACATGATCTCCATCACACTCCACAGACCACCCAGTTGGATCATTAGCTTCAGTTTTTAATAGACTACATATGCCCAGACTTTGCCTTTGTGATATTGCTGATGAGGGCAACACTTAAAATTTCCACTTTAGATGAATACAAGTGGAAAAAGCTTGAGGAGGGCTCATTAATGGAACGGAAACTTAAAACAACACACAAAGGATAGACAGTACTGCACACAAATTCTATCTCTAGGTACTAACCTCACAGTTGAATAAGTATGTAATCCAATCACTTGCACAAATGTGCCTAGGGGCGTGTAAAGACAGTTATCTATTCCCGCATCTGACTTCACTACTGAGAGAAATAGGTCAGCAAAACCATGAATCCCAATGAACAACAGAGGTCAATAAACTGAACATTAGTTGACCTCTGAACTCTGACCTTGAACATGGCGGCCTGTGGTTCCCCCAGCTCGTAGAAGGGTGGTTTCCCAGTGGCCATCTCAATGATGGTGCACCCAAGAGACCAGATGTCTGCAGGCTTGCCGTAGCCTCGAGGGCCTTTATCTATGATCTCAGGGGCCATGTACTGTAAAGTCCCTGCAAAACAACAACACACCAAACAGACTGGAAATTATACACATCATAGCTGCTAGTTACAAGTTGCATATGTAGAATTTGCAAATAAGGTCTGATACAAGCAAATCAGGTGTTAGGGAGAGTGAACTTGGGCTCTATAGTAACCATGGATGAAATGAGTCTAATTATAGCCTACTGTAAGAGGAGCTTTTATAGAGCTTTTAAAAGGTAAGCTAAGTGCTATGGTGAAAATAGGAGAGACACATTGGCGTACAATTTAAACAGGAGAAACTGACTGTACGGTAATGGTTTCAAGATGAAAAGGAGGTGTATCTCTATGCTCCAATCAGCAGTCCACTGATCTTAACAAAGAGGCCAAGCTGTGCTACCATTGGCTGCCACAATGTCAACACTGCATAACCCTGGAACCCTCACCAAAGAGCACTCTGAATAGAAACGGCAGGCTATTCTGAGATATATAAATTACAGCAGAGATCATCAACTAGATTCAGCCACGGGCCTATTTTTTCTAGAGCGGACGCGTCAGGGGGCTGGAACATAACTATAAATCATTTGTAGACTGCAAATTGACCCAAAGAAGCCCAAACAGATATACTATTTGACTAAAACATAATAATCCAAAAACCTTGCTTATGTTTGTACACGGTTACATATATCTCTCTATTACGTGTGAGAATACTTTGGAACAGATTTTCAGAATTAAAACCACTTGGAGCTGACTTGCTGGTGTTTGGGCTCAGAAAAATTGGGGCACACAAAACAACTAGTTTCTTTGGGACAAAACTTAAGTTATTATATATAGTCAGTGAGTTCACTACATGGGTTGAGGGTCCAGCTCATTTTCAAACATCCTGTTCCATCAAGGCATGTTTACAATGTAGGGGGGGGGAGCTTGGTGGTTCTAAACCCAATCAGGCAGATCAGAACAGACCAGTGGTTATAAACCCAGTCAGGGAGACCAGAACATTACAGTTGATGCCGGAAGTTTACATACACTTAGGAGTCATTAAAACCCGTTTTTCAACCACTCCACAAATGTCTTGTTAACAAACTATAGTTTTGGCAAGTCGGTTAGGACATCTACTTTGTGCATGACACAAGTAATTTTTCCAACAATTGTTTACAGACAGATTATTTCACTTATAATTCACTGCATCACAATTCCAGTGGGTCAGAAGTTTACATACACTTAGTTGACTGTGCCTTTAAACAGCTTGGAAAATTACAGAAAATTATGTCATGGCTTTAGAAGCTTCTGATAGGCTAATTGACATCATTTGAGTCAATTGGCGGTGTACCTGTGGATGTATTTCAAGGCCTACCTTCAAACTAAGTGCCTCTTTGCTTGACATCATGGGAGAATCAAAATAAATCAGCCAAGACCTCAGAAAAAAAATTGTAGACCTCCACAAATCTGGTTCATCCTTGGGAGCAATTTCCAAACGTCTGAAAGTACCACGTTCATCTGTACAAACAATAGTACGCCAGTATAAACAATATGGGACCACGCAGCCGTCATACCGCTCAGGAAGTGCAAATCAATCCCAGAACAACAGGAAAGGACCTTGTGAAGATGCTGGAGGAAACAGGTACAAAAGTATCTATATCCACAGTAAAACGCGTCCTATATCGACATAACCTGAAAGGCCGCTCAGCAAGGAAGAAGCCACTGCTCCAAAACCGCCATAAAACAGCCAGACTAGAGTTTGCAACTGCACATGGGGACAAATATTGTACTTTTTGGAGAAATGTCCTCTGGTCTGATGAAACAAAAATAGAACTGTTTGGCCATAATGACCATCGTTATGTTTGGAGGAAAAAGGGGGAGGCTTGCAAGCTGAAGAACACCATCCCAACCGTGAAGCACGGGGGGTGGCAGCATCATGTTGTGGGGGTGCTTTGCTGCAGGAGGGACTGGTGCACTTCAAAAAATAGATGGAATCATGAGGTAGGAAAATTATGTGGATATATTGAAGCAACATCTCAAGACATCAGTCAGGAAGTTCAAGCTTGGTCGCAAATGGGTCTTCCAAATGGACAATGACCCCAAGCATACTTCCAAAGTTGTGGCAAAATGGCTTAAGGACAACAAAGTCAAGGTATTGGAGTGGCCATCACAAAGCCCTGACCTCAATCCTATAGAAAATTTGTGGGCAGAACCGAAAAAGCATGTGCGAGCAAGGAGGCCTACAAACCTGACTCAGTTACACCAGCTCTGTTAGGCGGAATGTGACAAAATTCACCCAACTTAATGTGAGAAGCTTGTGGAAGGTTACCGAAACATTTGACCCAAGTTAAACCATTTAAAGGCAACGCTACCAAATACTAATTGAGTGTATGTAAACTTCTGACCCACTGGGAATGTGATGAAAGAAATAAAAGCTGAAATAAATAATTCTCTCTACTGTTATTCTGACATTTCCCATTCTTAAAATAAAGTGGTGATCCTAACTGACCTAAGACAGGGAATGTTTACTATGATTAAATGTCAGGAATTGTGAAAAACTGAGATTAAATGTATTTGGCTAAGGTGTATGTAAACTTCAGACTTCAACTGTACCAGTGGTTATAAACCCAGTTAGGGAGACCAGAACATACCAGTGAAAGTCTCAGTGCAGGGGTTGATCCCAGCAAGCCGTTTAGAGGTACCAAAGTCAGATATCTTCAGAACTCCACTATATGTGTTTATTAGCACATTGTCACCCTGTGGATATAAAGAGAACAGATGGGATAAGAAAAGAGCTCCATTCCAAGTAATATCTATTTCTTAACCTTAACCCAAATGACTAGGATAACAGCCTGGTTATCTAAGGTATTTCCTAGAAGGCAATCAGCAACAGTTGTTACAGTGGGCCATATTCACCACCTCCAATCCAAAACAAGATTATTAACATTGATGTGAATGGCCGTTGAGGTCATTTTATGAGATACTATTGTTAAATGAGGCAGAATTTAAAGGCCTATCTTGTTCTGGGTGTAGGAGGAAGAGTATGCTAACCTAAATGACTTGCTCTATTATGGGATGGGAGTGGGCTCAGTGTGTTTTTATTATGACTGAGACTGAGTTATGTCACATTAACCTTCCTGTAGGATGATAAGGGGAAGTCTTTATAACAGTGCCAGGCGCCACTTACAAATCAAATCATTTATGTACCCCTGACATGAATGTGGCCTCCCTATTGGCCAGGCGCATACTATACAATGGCCAATCAAAGCCTTTGAAATAGAGCAGTGGTAGAGGAAAAGCCAAGGCTCCACCTTGATGTCTCTGTGAGCGATCTGATTGTCATGGAGATATTTGAGCCCCTCCAGGATCTGTCTGGTGTAGAAGCCGATGGTGGGTTCGTTGTTCTTCAGAGGGCCCCATTTAGACCTCAGCAGGGCAGACAGGCTTCCTGGATACAAACCACAGGCCAAAGTACAATACATATCAATACACTCTGCTTTACTATCAGCAGGACAGTAGTGTATTCAGTCCATTACATAACTCAGATAACATACACTCACAGGACAGTCTATTAGGTACACCACCCCGTTCACGAAAATGGTTAGCTCCTACAGACAGTGAGTCAGGTGGTCGTGGCTTGCTACACAAAGCAGGCAGATGGGCATCAAGGCATTCAGTTACTGTTCGACTGAACGTTACAATGGGCAAAACGAGTGACCGAAGTGACTTTGAGCGTGGTATGATCGACGGTACCAGGGTTGCCGGATCCAGTATCTCAGAAACGTCCGCCTTCCTGGGATTTTCACGCACGACAGTGTCTAAGGATTCCTGAGAATGGTGTTACAAACAAAAAACATCCAGTCAGCGGCAGTCCTGTGGGCGAAAACAGCTTGTTGATGAGAGAGGTCGAAGGAGAATGGCAAGAATCGTGCAAGCTAACAGGCGGGCCACAAAGAGACTAACAATGGCGGAACGCACAACTTCTTCTTCTATGAGCTAAAAACAAGAAAAAGCGGCTCCAGTAGGCACGCGGTCACCAACACTGGACAATTGAGGAATGGAAAAATATTGCCTGGTCCGACGAATCCCGATTCCTGTTGCGTCATGCTGATGGCAGATTCAGGATTTGGCGTAAGCAGCATGGAGTCCATGGACCCATCCTGCCTGGTGTCAACAGTACAGGCTGGTGGCGGTGGTGTAGCGTCGTCCAATCTGCAGCAACCACGGGATGCCATCGCGTCAGCATGGACCAACATTCCTGTGGAACGTTTCCAACTTGTAGAATCCATACCCTGAAGAATTCAGGCTGTTTAGGAAGCAAAGGGGGGCCTGACCCGGTACTAGATGGGTGTACCTAATAAAATGGCCGATGAGTGTATACGTGTTTGTATTTGCCCTCTTACCTCCGGGAACCTGCTCCATGAAGATCTTGATAAAACCATTCTCGCTGATGGAGCCCAAGTACTGCACAATGTTCTTGTGCTTCAGGTGTTTGTGAAGGGCAATCTCCTCGTGGAGGGGCTGAGAGTACCTAGGAGAGAATAGAACATCCACTGTTACATCTAATAAGGAAAAAGGACAGGATGATGTCTTCTCTCTCTCTCGTTCAACAAAAAAAAAAGACCAGAGCACTTTGAGACGGGAAATTGCACTGTTGCACTTAGTAGCTTGCAGTAACCTATCACGGAGAGAGATGTCAGAGGGACTCAGTCCAGTACACCATGGTCAGAGGACAAGGAACACAAGGACACACACCAGCTGGCTACATATGAAATGTCACTCTCCTCCAATCTTCTTCTAGAGATAAATGTTCAAACTGAACACCATAAATAATAAGACTAAATACATTCTCCCTCAATCACACGGTTGGCTATTCAGACACCTATTCAATGTCCCCCCCCCCCCCCCCCGAGAGGATACTTCAGAGTTGCTTCTAAGTGATTCGGAATAATTCTTGACACCTTTGAGTTTTCCCATGAGAGCCCTCTAATGACTTGTGATGTGATGAGTGGAACAATGTATGACAGAGGAATCATCTGGGCTGATTGGGCTCTGAAGGAGTCCCATAATAAAACAGGAATAGGTGGAACAATGAGCAGACCAGTGATGGTGATGGAAGGCAGCGCAAGTGCTTGGTACACTAGTTGCTAGGCGACTCTTTCCCCCCAATTCTTTTCATTGCCCAGTCACTCGATCAGGTGTACGGTATATATAACACTTTGGTGTGCCAGAGAAAGGACACACAACAGGAACACAGAGCTAACACAGAGCTAAAACAGTGGACGACTTAAACAAGCGTTTTGGTGCCCCTTCGATCTGCCAATCAAATGATCACTCTCAGGAAACCCCTTTGGTTGTTGTGCTCTGAATAACCACTCACTCACTTTAAATAACGACACAGGGACCTGTTGCAATTCAGCCTTCCATTAGCAAAGGGCCTCTTAAAAGACTGTAAAAGTGTGATGGATGCTTATTATGTCAACTATAGTAGCCGGTGCAATGACAATACGTGTAAGGGGGAATAGTAGAAGCTGAGGATTTGTGCTAGTGTCCTTTTGGAGAAAGTCCACTTAACATGTTCACCTACCTGCTGTCTCTCTCCGGTATCTCCTTGATGGCCAGCCGCACCTGGTTGCTAAGGTCCCGGCCTGCGTACACCACTCCAAATGTGCCTTTTCCCAGAACCACCCTCTCCCCGAGCTCATCATACTCATAGTCGTACTGAGGAGGAAATTATTTTAAAGATGACATTTTGTTGCATGCTAACTTCAAGGGCCATAACGATAGAGTTATAACAGGGATATAGGTCCATCTTAGAGCAGGTGAGAGTGGCGTCTGGGTATTAACTAAGCAAAGGGCAATGTGAGCTTTGCAAGGTGTGGCATAGATCAAACAGGGCTCAAAAACAAGTTGTGGCACCATGCTTGTGTTTGACAAGAAGTCTTTGGGTAATTATTCACAGACAATTATTTTCCCCCGTCTCACCACTGGGAGAACAGGTGACTAGAGGAGCAGGTGCTTTTCCTGCTCTACACTAATGGTTTCCATTGCAAAACATACAATGAACAGCATGACCCATGTCCACACTGTAGGAAGTTGCCTCTATCTATTTCCACACTGTACATTGCATCTATCTGGTTTGATATAGAATTTGGAAAACAATCGGAGAGACAATCGCTGCTGGCTACACCCTACACATTCTGGAAATCAGGTTAATCCTGTTGGAGACAACATACAATGAAAATATCCCTCTCTCCTCCCTCACCTCTAGGGCGTCAGCGTCACACTCCCCCTCTTCAGAGCCTTTCCATGTTTCTTCTGCAATGCTGTTGACCAGATCACAGAACCTGCAACACACAGAGCACCCCAGATAACCTTTACCACACTTACAAATACGTCACAGGAGTAGTTGTGAAAGAACACTAAGCCCAGGCACCCTTTCATACACTCTCAGTGTGAAAACTCAATGGGAGAAAGCCCAATCACACCAGCACTGACTCACTGAATTATACTGTGGAGCTAATAAGACTGGCTGGCTGTGCTTTGGTTCTTCTCCGTGTAAATCTCTACAGTACAGTCACTGCCTTGGACAGCGGCTCACATGCTGGTGAGATGGAGTGGTCACGGCACAGACAGAAGAGTGACAGACCTTTTGCAGTGCATCTCTGTGCAGAAATAGATCTGGAAGTCCTCAGAGTTGTTTAGCACGTACAGGAAGGCACTGCGCTCGTCAAACTTGGAAATACTGAGGAAGAGGAGTTGACAGTTAGAGACGAGATGGGTAAATTCACATGACATAGGACACTGGCATAGACTGGATGTCTGAGTGTAGCCATCTGAGAAATCACTCCAGTTGTAGGTAACTACAGAAGCTTTTCATTTTCACCAGAGCTGTAAAAGTCTTTAACCACCAAACACTCTTCTTCATTCAAACACATACAACAAGTTACAGTAACTCGGACGGAATGAGCATAACTCAGAGCGTTCCTTCCCACACACACACTGTTGAGTCTCCACCAGTGTTCAGCGGAGTGAACCGGGATTCTAAGCCAGCTAACCGAGGCGAGGGCTGAGCAGAGTGGAGCAGAGCACAGAATGAGTGGTTGTATTCAGCCCACCATGGCACACTGCTGCATCAGAGGGAACTGCCATTGTCTCCTAGTCCACTGGAGGGGGAGTGGGCACCAAGTAAGATACGTTCCCTAGCAACATCTCACAGAGGCCCTCTAGAGTGGAAGATCATCCGACCTGTCAGTCTGCTACTGAATTATTTTTTGGAGGGGGAGGCAGGGAGGGTGAAGGAGGGAGAGCCACGGAGGGACCACCTCTGACTAATATTGCCTTGGGAACCAGGCTGCCACATTATGATCTGTTATGTTGTCGGCATATGGGAAAGAGGAGGAAAGTAGCGAGCAGTGACTTCACTGCCCACATATTACAATGAGTGTGTAGATCAGGACAGCTGTGAGATGACCAACCTGACACCCCGTACTGACATGGCGCTGAAGTTCCACTCATGGACCCCCCTGTTCTGTTAGAGAGATCAGAAAAACATGAACCTCAGAATATATGACAAGGACTGACACCTGAAAATGTTATTCCGATGACTTGGCAAAATGTGTCAATGCAGAGAAAGAGAGAGACATACTTCGTTTATGAGACTCTTTCCAGTGGAAGAAAAATCACAACGCAAAGGCACAAGGCAGTTGTCACACACTCTTCCTGTGGTCAGTAACTTACCTTGTCATCAGGAGCAACATGCCAGATGGAGACAGTGTTCTCCTCCACATCGTTGTTTATGGACAAGTACGAAGGCTGATAGACTTTCGTGGGCTCCAGTATCAACACCTGGAAAAGAGGACAAACAATATCACCTCGAGACATTTCACAATAAAGCAGCGAAGTAAACAGTCTAGGAACACTGCCTCAGTTGGTGCCATTGTTATGGTTTATGTGTGTACAGTATATGTCTAACTGTCAAGTTCAAGTCTAAACAGTGAAGAATGCCAGGAAGGAAGAGCGAGCATGGGGCTCAGTGGCAGTCACATCAGGGAGACATACTGGGAAGCGGACAGATGAGACGTCTTTCTTTGTGGCCTCCACCAGGAAGTCCATCCAGAAGTCCACCAGTTCTTGCTTGGGTGGCGGCTGCTCCACAGAGGGCTTTTTGAAATGCTGGTAAATCAGGATGGTCTCCACGAGAGAGCTCAGATACCTGGGGTGCAGTCAAGACAAACGTTAGCTTGAAATACATTTTAAAGGCCATTGACCGCAGAAAAAGAAAATGCACTTAGAACAGATCAAAATCTGTTTGAATATGTTGTAAAAATCTTGAGCTTGAAAGAATAGGGTTGACACATGACTGAAACCACATGACTGAAACTTAAGGATCTCAGGTCGATTGTCTGCGGGGCAAAGTTAAACTGCCCTTTCATGTCAGACAGTCATGACCATACTTTTATGGGAAAGAGGATCATTTTGTACATGTATTACACTTTGAGTTTGACCAATTCCAGTCAATTTCAATATTGGAAATAAATCTAAAAAACTAAAAAAAATCGACCAAAACAAATCCTCCATATGACGGATAACCCCTGTGACTAAAACAAAATAAATGACATTTAAATTGTGCAAAGTAGGTTTAAATAAGTTGTCTACACTGAGTGTACAAAACATGAATAACACCTTCCTAATATTGCCCTCAGAACAACCTCAATTCGTTGGGGCATGGACTCTACAAGGTGTTGAAAGCGTTCCACAGGGATGCTGGCCCATGTTGACTTCAATGTTTCCCACAGTTGTGTCAAGTTGGCTGGATGTCCTTTGGGTGTTGGGCCATTCTTGATACACACGGGAAACTGTTGAGCATGAACAACCCAGCAGCGTTGCCGTTCTAGACACAAACCGGTGCGCCTGGCACCTACTACCATACCCCGTTCAAAGGCACTTAAATCTTTTGTCTTGCCCATTCACCCTCTGAATGGCACACATACACACTCCATGTCTCATTGTCTAAAGGCTTAAAAATCTGTCTTTAACCGGTCTCCTCCCCTTTATCTACACGGATTGAAGTGGATTTAACAAGTGACATCAGTAAGGGACCATAGCTTTCACCTGGATTCACCAGGTTAGTCTATGTCATGGAAAGAGCATGTTCTGTACACTCAGTGTATACAGTGCCTTCGGAAAGTATTCAGACCCCTTGACTTTTTCCACATTTTGTTACGTTACAGCCTTATTCAAAAATGTATTAAATAAGAGTCTAAATTGAGCTCAGGTGCATCCTGTTTCCATTGATCATCCTTGAGATGTTTCTACAACTTGTTTGGAGTCCACCTGTGGTAAATTCAATTGATTGGACATGATTTGGAAAGGCACACATCTGTCTATTTAAGGTCCCACTGTGTCGAGGCACAGAACCTGGGGAAGGGTACCAAAAAAATTCTGCAGCCTTGAAGGTCCCCAAGAATAGAGTGGCCTCCATCATTCTTAAATGGAAGAAGTTTGAAACCACCAAGACTCTTCCTAGAGCTGTCCGCCCGGCCAAACTGAGCAATCGGGGTAGAAGGGCCTTGGTCAGGGAGGTGACCAAGAACCCGATGGTCACTCTGACAGAGCTCTAGAGTTCCTCTGTGAAGATGGGAGAACCTTCCAGAAGGACAACCATCTCTGCAGCACTCCACCAATCAGGCCTTTATGGTAGAGTGGCCAGACGGAAGCCACTTCTCAGTGAAAGGCACATGACAGCCTGCTTGGAGTTTGCCTAAAGGCATCTAAAGACTCTCAGACCATGAGAATCAAGATTCTGAAACCAAGATTGAACTCTTTAACCTGAATACCAAGTGTCTGGTGTGGAGGAAACCTGGCACCATCCCTACTGTGAATCATGGTGGTGGCAGCATCATGCTGTGGGGGTGTTTTTCAGCGGCAGGGACTGGGAGACAAGTCAGGATCATGGCAAAGATGAACAGAACAAAATGCAGAGAGATACTTGATGAAAACCTGCTTCAGAGCGCTCAGGACCTCAGACAGGGGCAAAGGTTCACCTTCCAACAGGACAACGACCCTAAGCACACAGCCAAGAAAATGCAGGAGTGGCTTCTGGGACAAGTCTCTGAATGTCCTTCAGTGACCCAGTTAGAGCCCGGACTTCAACCCGATCGAACATCTCTGGAGAGACCTGAAAATAGCTGTGCACCAACGCTCCCCATACAACCTGACAGAAATTGAGAGGATCTGCAAAGAGGAATGGGAGAAACTCCCCAAATACAGGTGTGCCAAGCTTGTAGCGTCATACCCAAGAAGACTCAAGGCTGTAATCACTGCCAAAGGTGCTTCAACAAAGTACTGAGTAAAGGGTCTGAATACTTTTGTAAATGTGATATCTTTTTCCCCCGTACATTTGCAAACATTTCTAAAAACCTGTTTTTGCTTTGTCTTTTTGGGGGGGGGGTTGTGTGTAGATTAATGAGGTGTAGATTAAAAGATAATTTAACACATTTTAAAATAAGGCTGCAACGTAACAAAATGTGGAAAAAGTCAAGGGGTCTGAATACTTTCCCGAATGAACTGTATGTTGATCTTTACATAAAAAAAGAAGAAAAAAGAAAACAGCACCCTCCCTCACCAGACGGGGGCCTTGAGTTTGAAGAGCTTCTCAGAGGCTTGTATGACCCTAGTGTTGTCACAGGCCAGGATGCTAGCCCCCAGGAAGAAGCCCACGTCCCAGTAGCTCTGCAACTTGTCCAGGCTTCCCTTCTTCCCCAGGAGGCTGCTCAGCTTCACTCCTGGAAAGGAGAACAAGGTCAGGTCAGGGACATATTATAATCATATTTAAAAAAGATACTGCACACTGTTGAATGCTCCCATAGTTTTATTGTGCAAGGTCTTTCTAAAGGTACATAATTTGCCATATCTTATGTGCTTTATATACCGTGCGTTATTTCAAGGGTTTGGGAATGGGCTGGGCACTGTATACCCCAGTAGCCTACTCTTATGTTAGGCATTTCACCTGAAATGCAGCTTGGAGGATCTCAATGCCCTCTTTGGATACGTTTTAACATTCAATGTAGTTGGTTGCCATGTTGTTACTATATTGCAGAGTGATAATGGAACATGGCTGTTTTTGGCCTCGCTGAGGCAAGCTGCCACTACATGTCCTACTCATGTAGCCCGGGGCAGCGCAGAGTAGAGGAGGGAAGGAAAGGGGGCAAGGACTGGGAAGGGGGCCCACGGCTGATTCCCAGGCCTGTCTGTCCTGTTTCTCACATTCCTGAGTTACTTTCTGAGCCTCAGATTTCACAGCAAACACAGAGGATTGGGAGCCAAACAGCACAAAACACCCTTGCAAAAAAATAAATAAAATGGAAACGTAATGGCAAGGAAAAAAAATGGAAACATCATTGTTTACGTAAAATCAGATGTTTCATATTAACCCCCGCAGTACAGTAGCAGGTTCTCTGTTCACACCCAGACTACTTTTGATGGGAGTGTCTCATCATAAGCAGTTCGTTTGAATGAGCAGTATCTGTCACATGAGTTGATATTGATCTCACACTTTATGACATGAGGGTAACCGCAGTGCAGTGGGAATGCAGATCAGTAACTCAATTATTATTAGTCATCAGCAGCTCTAATGAAAAACAGAATAGCGAGCCAATTCCAATGCACCATCGGGCAGCTCAAGGCCAAACAGATATCAAGGAGAATAAAGTGTTAGTTACTTACCGACTTTGCGGAGCTCGAAGGAGGCGTCAAACTGGTGTCCCGCTGCCAGGAGTAGAACGGCGTAGTTGATGCCAGAGTGTAGTGTCGGCTCGGACTCAAACCCCTTCTTAAACCTGAGAGGAAGGACAGAGAAGCCAATATTACACACAATGCTTCCTTTTTAAATCTAACTTGATGTTCCTACAGTCATTTCTGATGTGTCCTCGGTGAGAACTTTATAGTCTTTATCACTTCCTCCCTACTTTTGTAAAAAGCATCCAAAAATAACTACAGCATTATTGAGCAGGGTGCACGGAGGAACCAGCTTGACTCTCACAGATAAAAACCTAATTGACTTAGTGAGCAATCGGTTCCACTGAGGGAATGAGTGTGAATAACATGAGAAGGCTCTCCAAAGATGTCGTCTGGGTTGGAACAGAGGACAAGGACAAATGAATCGGCTCGATGAGAGACATAACTGCAGTCTTCCTGGAATGGTTATCTTTAGAATATCACTGGTGCGGCTGTTTCAAATCAGCTACTTTCAGAATGCACCTGCAGGCTCTTTGCTCCGAGTCAGATGACACTGCTGTTCGTTAGCTGTAGTTGAGAGGTGGAAGACCTCTCTATCTCTACTTCTCTAGCTGGTGAGGAGTGAGTGAGTGGTTGGTAATTACCCTCATCAGTAGCCAGGCTCTCACCAGTGTGTGTGTGTGTGTGTGTGTGTGTGTGTGTGTGTGTGTGTGTGTGTGTGTGTGTGTGTGTGTGTGTGTGTGTGTGTGTGTGTGTGTGTGTGTGTGTGTGTGTGTGTGTGTGTGTGTCTGTGTGTGTGTGTGTGAGTAGCTCTCACCAGGCTGTGCCACTATCCCTGCTCTTGGTATCAGTGAAGTGGGACTCTAGGAACATGTCCTTGTAGATGCGTCCCACCAGGCAGTAGATGTCTGAGGCCACCTGGTTGTCAGACTCCACCAGGGGCAGCATAATGTCCAGGGCCTTCTGACGGTCCCCCGGGAGGTTCCTCCTGAACAACACAGAAGAGGGAATAACCAATAACCAAAGAGGGTGAGTCCCAAATGGCACCCTATTTCCTTTATAGTGCAATACTTTTGAACAGGGTGTAGTGGACTACAATAATAATTCATACCCCTTGGACTTATTCCACATTTTGTTGTGTTACATACAGCCTGATTTCAAAATAGATTTTTTTTCTCACCCATTTACACACAATACCCCATAATGACAAAATGAAAGTGAATTTTGCAAATGCATTGAAACTGAAATACAGAAATATCTAATTCACAAAAGTATGTGGACACCCCTTCAAATTTGTCGATTCTGGTATTTCAGACACACCCGTTGCTGACAGGTGTATAAAATTGAGCACACAGACATGCAATCTCCATAGACAAACATTGGCAGTAGAATGGCCTTACTGAAGAGCTCAGTGACATTCAGTATGGCACCGTCATAGGATGCCACCTTTCCAACAAGTCCGTTTGTAAAATGTCTTCCCTGCTAGAGCTGCCCCGGTCAACTGTAAGTGTTGTTATTGTGAAGTGGAAATGTCTAGGAGCAACAACGGCTCAGCCGCAAATTGGTAGGCCACACAAGCTCACAGAACGGGACCGCTGAGTACTGAAGCGCATAAAAATTGGCTGTCCTCAGTTGCAACACTCACTACTGAGTGTTTCAAACTGCCTCTGGAAGCAACGTTAGCACAATAGCTGTTCGTCGGGAGCTTCATGAAATGGGCTTCCATGGCCAAGCAGCCGCACACAAGCCTAAGATCACCATGCGCAATGCCAAGCGTCGGCTGGAGTGATGTGAAGCTCGCCACCATTGGACTCTGGAACATTGGAAACGAGTTCTCTGGAGTGATGAATCACGCTTTGACGGACGAATCTGGGTTTGGCGGATGCCAGGAGAACACTACCTGCCCCAATGCATAGTGCCAACTGTAAAGTTTGGTGGAGGTGGAATGATGGTCTGGGGCTAGGCCCCTTAGCTCCAGTGAAGGGAAATCTTAACGCTACAGCATACAATGACATTCTAGACAATTCGGTGCTTCCAACTGTGGCAACAGTTTGGGGAAGGCCCTTTCCTGCTTCAGCATGACAATGCCCCCGAGCACAAAGCGAGGTCCATACAGAAATGGTTTGCCGCCTCCCAAGTGGCGTCACTACAGACCCAGGTTCGACCCATGAGGCGGCGCACAATTGGCCCAGCGTCGTCCGGGTTAGGGGAGGGTTTGGCCGGCCGGGATTTCCTTGTCTCATCGCGCTCTCCTTGTGGCGGGCCGGGTGCCTGCAAGCTGACTTTGGTCACTAGCTGGACGGTGTTTCCTCCGACACATTAGTGCGGCTGGCTTCCAGATTAAGCGAGCAGTGTGTCAAGAAGCAGTGCGGATTGGTAAGGTCGTGTTTCAGAGGACGCATGGCTCACAACCTTCGCTTCTCCCGAGTCAGTAGGGGAGTTGCAACGATGGGACAAGACTGTAACTACCAATCTACTAGCAAGATGGCGCCGACAGAGATGGTCGCGTCGCTTTGAGTCCTTAGGAAACTATGCCATATTTCGTTTTTTACTGTATTATTTCTTACATTGTTACCCCAGGAAATCTTAAGTCCAATTACATACAGCCGGGAAGAACTATGGATATAAGAGCGACATCAACTTACCAACATTACGACCAGGAATACGACTTCCCTGAAGCGGATCCTCTGTTTGGACTGCCAACCAGGACAATGGACCTAATCCCAGAAGCCGACCCAAAACAACGGCGCCTCAGAAGGGCAGACGGAGCGGTCTCCTGGTCAGGCTCCATAGACGTGCACATCGCCCAACGCTCCCGAGTATACTACTCGCCAATGTCTCTTGACAACAAGGTAGATTTTTTTCGAGCAAGGGTTGCCTTCCAGAGACATCAGAGATTGTAACATTCTCTGTTTCACAGAAACATGGCTCTCTCGGGATATGTTGTTGGAATCGGTTCAGCCACCGGGCTTCTCCATGCATCGCACCGACAGAGATAAACTCCTCTCTGGGAAGAGGAAGGGCGGAGGTATATGCTTCATGATTAACGACTCATGGTGTAATCATAACAACATACAGGAACTCAAGAACTCTGCCGCCCATATTATCTCCCAAGAGAATTCTCCTCATTTATCGTCACAGCTGTGTACATTCCTCCTCAAGCAGATACCAAGACGGCCCTCAAGGAACTTCACTGGACTCTATGTCGGCAAATCCGACCACGACGCAATCTTGCTCCTACCGTCTTATAGGCAGAAATTCAAACAGGATGTACCAGTGACTAGAACCACTCAACGCTGGTTTGACCAATCAGAATCCACGCATCAAGATTGTTTTGATCACGTGGACTGGGATTTGTTTCGGTCAGCCTCAGATAACAACATTGATCTATACGCTGACTTGGTTAGTGAGTTTATAAAGAAGTGCCTTGGAGATGTTGCTCCCACTGTGAATATTAAAACTACCCTAAACAGAAATCGTGAATGGAGGGCGGCATTTGGGCAAAACTGAAAGCGCGAACCACCACATTTAACCATTGAAAGAGGTCTGGGAATGTGGCTGAATATAAACAGTGTAATTATTCCCTCTGCATGGCAATCAAACAAGCGAAATGCCGGTAAAGGGACAAAGTGGAGTCGCAATTCGACGGCTGAGACACGAGACGTATGTGACAGGGTCTACAGGAAATAACGGACTACAAAAAGAAAACCAGGCACGTCACTGACACCAGCATCACGCTTCCAGACAACTAAACACATTCTTTGCCCGCTTTAAGGACAATACAGTGCCACCGTCGCGGCACACTAACATGGACTGCGCCCTCTCCTTCTCAGTGGCCGACGTGAGTAAAACATTTAAACGTGTTAACCCTCGCAAGGCTGCTGGCCCAGACGGTATCCCTAGCCGCGTCCTCAGAGCATGCTCAGACCAGCTGGCTGGTGTGTTTACGGACATGTTCAATCGCTCCCTATCCCAGTCTGTTGTCACCCTAGACCCACTTCAGTTTGCATATCGCCCCAACAGGTCCACAGACGATGCAATCGCTATCACACTGCACACTGCCCTATCCCATCTGGACAAGAGGAATACCTATGTAAAAATGCTGTTCATTGACTACAGCTCAGCATTCAACACCATTGTACCCTCCAAGGTCATCATCAAGCTGGATGCCCTGTACTCCCTGTTCACCCACGACTGCGTGGCCATGCACGCCTCCAACTCAATCATCAAGTTTGCAGATGACACATCAGTAGTGGGCTTGATTACCAACAACAACGAGACGGCCTACAGGGAGGAGGTGAAGGCACTCGGAGTGTGGTGTCAGGAAAACAACCTCTCACTCAACGTCAACAAAACAAAGGAGATGATTGTGGACTTCAGGAAACAGCAGAGGGAGCACCCCCCTATCCACATCGAAGGGACAGCAGTGGAGAAGGTGGAAAGTTTTAAGTTCCTCGGTACACATCACAGACAAACTGAAATGGTCCACCCACACAGACAGTGTTGTGAAGAAGGCGCAACAGCACCTAATCAACCTCAGGAGGCTGAAGAAATGTGGCTTGTCACCCAAAACCCTGACAAACATTTACAGATGCACAATCGAGAGCATCATGTCGGGCTGTATCACAGCCTGGTACGGAAACTGCACCGCCCTCAACCGCAAGGCTCACCAGAGGGTAGTGCGGTCTGCACAACGCATCACGGGAAGCAAACTATCTGCCCTCCATGACACCTACAGCACCCGATGTCACAGGAAGGCCAAAAAGATCATCAAGGACAACAACCATGTTGACACCTGTATCTTTGTAGTGACTGTATTGTAGTATTGATACACCATCCATAGTGTAATTAAAAACATCACCATGCTGAAAAGGAATATCGATGTCTGTTTTTTATTTTCTTTACCTCCCTGGTCTTTGTAGTTGAATCTGTCTTTGAAATTAACTGCTCGACTAAGGGACCTTACAGATAATTTTATGTGTGGGGTACAGAGATGAGCTATTCATTAAAAAATCATGTTAAACACTATTATTGCACACAAAGTGAGTCCATGCAACTTATTATGTGACTTGTTAGTTCCTGCAGTCAAATGACCAAATCACCCTCTTGTGACATCATGGGTGGAATCTTATTCATATTTTTCATAATTTCATAATTAATAAAATATACTTATTTTTGAAGCACAGAAAATCCAGTGTTTCTATGTCAAACACTTTTGTTATATTTCAGTCTTCTGTGATGTACTGTATATAAAGTGTAATATTGGGATGCAAACTCAAAATTGAATACATTGCAACTCTATATCTGACATGGCACAGGTGTCTTCTTTTATTAAGCCCATAACCATGTGTGTGAGGTGTATAGTTTTGTTTCAAAGTAGATTTGTTTACGACTACCAAGAAACATTCTGTGTGTCCCTGTCCCACTGCAGTAAAAGGTTAAGCAAATTTGTACTCCTGAACTTATTTAGGCTTGCCATAACAAAGGGGTTGAATACTTATTGACTCAAGACATTTCAGCTTTTCATTTTTAATTAATTTGTAAACATTTCTAAAAACATAATTCCACTTTGACATTATGGGGTATTATGTGTAGGCTAGTGACACAAAATTTCAATGTAATCCGTTTTAGAATAAAGCTGTAACGTAACAAATTTGAAAAAGTCAAGGGGTGTGAATACTTTCCGAATGCACTGTCCTGGGAGTTTGTCTGGGTGTGTCTCTCTCTCTTATGGTCTACACTGAGAGAGGGTGATGAATAAACATGAGACAAGCCGGTGTGTGTGTGTTTGTGTGTGTGTGTGTGTAACACCAACGCGCTATGTCTTGGCAGAGAGGAAGACGTCAAAAGGCTGTAGATTAAATTTCATGAGGGTAGTGGGTTCAATTACCTCCCTACAGACCTGGCCAACTAACTCCTGTGTTGGACTGTCTGGGTTTAAGGGTATTAGCGAGAACTGGAGTAACGCACGCAGTAATGACCAAGCACTTTATCTGTCAGCAGTCATTCGTAATCCATACTGTACTGCTGCTTTACCAAGCGAACGGGAGCCAAATTCTATTCCTCCCTCGGATCCCATTCTATTTTGAACATACATTGTCTTTCAGTTTTCTTATGCTTCCTCTTTATCCCTTTTTCTTTGCGCCCCAAAGGGGGACAACAAAGTCTCCACAGGTTCTTTCACAAGGCAGCCGAACAGCATCCCAGTGTGAGCCTCGTGGCCGGAATAACTTAGTTGGCATGGGCACACTAATATGGATCTCAACAGAGCCATAGAGATGGATGCTAAATAAGCATAAGAACGGGAAGCTATTTCCTCTCACCAGCTTTCACTTCAATACCAGAGTACCGCTGAAGGGCAACTGGAGGGGGGGGGGTGAAGCTAAGCAGTGAGTCAGCCTAGCCCACTCCAGTCATGCAATAGGCAAACGTGGAGGGGGGGAGGGATTGTGCAACAGGCAAAGCTTCAACTAACTCTAGCACTTCCCTGTAACGCAATGACTCAACAGAAAACACTGCTTTTCAGACAGGTTTAGTTCTCATCATTCATGCTTCATTATTGCAGGATAGTGGCAAGTTTTTGCAATGGTGTACTAAACTGCTGAGTCATGAACCACATCCAGTTGGGGAAATTGTGAACAAAGAGGCTGCTGTCTAAACCAGCACACAGACTCATGGCAACCATCTTAATTTTTGAGCCATTCAATTATGCAAAGAATGTGCAACAGGTTTCTTAATGTGTTTCTTTGAGGGTATAAAATGCAGTGGTGTAAAGTACTTAAGTAAAAAATACTTTAAAGTACTACTTAGGTTGTTTTTTGCGGTATTTATATTTTGGACAACTTTTACTTCACTACATTCCTAAAGAAAATAATGTACTTTTAACTCCATACATTTTCCTGACACCCAAAAGTACAAGTTGCATGTTGAATGCTTATCAAGAGAACATCCCTGGTCATCCCTACTACCTCTGAAATGGCAGACTCACTAAACACAAATGCTTCGTTTCTAAAGGATGTCTGAGTGTTGGGGCACGCCCCTGGCTATCTGTAAAAAAAAAGATTAAAAAAAGAACATGGTGCCGTCTGGTTTGCTTAATATAAGGAATGTGAAATTATTTATACTTTTATTTTTGATACTTAAGTATATTTTAGCAATTAAATTTACTTTTGATACTTAATTATGTGTAAAACCAAATACTTTTAGACTTCTATCAAGTAGTATTTTACTGGGTGACTTTCACTTTTACGTGAGTTATTTTCCATTAAAGTATCTTTAGTTTTACTCAAGTATGACAATTGGGTACTTTTTCCACCACTGATAAATGCAGCAAAATGCTATCCTAACTGGCTAGACACCAGTGTTGCGTTGTAGCATGTAGGAGAACCAGTGACAAGAGAGGCAGCATGTTAAAGAGCAAGCAGTAAAATACTTTCCAAGCTGAACATCTGTGATGTTCCGACCCAGAGCACAGACACACATGTTTAGCACATGCATGCGTCTGTGTGTGCATCTGTGTGTGAGGGTGTGAGTGTGTGCGTGTGTAGACAAACCAGGTGTGACATACTCGGGGTCTTACCGATTCAGTGCAAAGGCATAGTGGAACTTGACATGGGGATTGGCCACAGGGTCGAATGTAGCAAGCTTCTCCAAGGTCTCCACCAGCTTCACTATAGATTCATAATCCTACATTACATACAAACACAGAAAAACAGATTGTTGGACTAAAGATAATGTACCCACTCAGCCATCTTGGTTGCTATCGTTAACATGAAACCTGTCTATGTTCTTGTTCCCTTACAAAGTCACTTCACTGCACCTGGGAAGGACACTGTTGGCTTATTCAAGTAGTTCAATAATTAAAATGTCCTCTCTTCCACCATTTCTTGTCCAGTATATATTTATCCAAAACATATTCAATAATTCACTTTCTCCTTGTAGTTCTGGTCTTTTGTATCATTTATTAAATGTGGCTGGTGGCTGCTATGGCTGGCGGGATGGGAGCCTGTAGGGTGAATGGCATCGCAATGCAGAGAGAACGGACCGGAGTGCAGTAGCCTTACGATTAGCCACAGAAAGATGACAAAAAGCTTAGCCTGCAGCATTCCACAGGCAGGTAGTCCTTCTGAAATGCCTCTAGTAGCCAAGGGAGGCCCTAACACATTTATGCTGTCTGCTGAGGCATTGCAGTCTGCCTAAAGTGACTCTGCCAGCAGCATTCGACAAGCGTAAAAGAGGGTAACATGTACCTGGATGTCCCTGTAGGACAGAAGCAGGTTGATGACAATGTCAGCTGAAAGGCACTCTACGTTGTCCAATCGTTGTTGAATACGGCTGAGTTCTGAGGCCAGCTCCGACCCCGTGAACAACTCCCGCGCTTTCCGGAGCTCGTTGAGAATGGTTTCTCTGAAGTATTGGCTACAAAAGGGGAAACAGAGAGACTCATAAATATGTTATTTCACACTAGAAATCAACATGAAATCAACATTTTCTGCAAAGAACCCATTGCTATGTCTTGGTATGATTTTCTGGGGAAATAGGTATTGGGAAAAGAGCCCCTTCAATGTCTTCTTCACTGCACTAGGTGCAGCACATTTCCAGGAGACAAAACATTCATCCAAAGAGCAAATTCTCTCAGCTCTCTAAAGCATGACTCATTATTCCTGGAAGAGAGGCAGTGATGCTGAATATTGGCAGAGAGAAACCCCTAAAAAATTAGGACATAACTAAGTCAAGCTAACATTAAAACTGAGATTGCTATGCAAGCCAATATGTTGCAACGCTATTTCAAAAATATAAAATGAGTGAGTTGTATAATACAATGTCTTCTGAGGAATACTCAAGAAGTGCAATATCCGACACAAAGGGCTATCGCACTTCATCAGCTAGACATCCATATTGCATAATCAACCACAGAAAATTACACAAGACAACACAAAAACCAGTACACGCTAGGTCACTGTAATACACCCCTGCTGGCAATAACAGCTCTGTAATAATCACCTTGTCATGCGTGTTCACAACTCATTCCCAACTACAGTACCACACTTACCTCCCTAGTGAGATGACACCTGTTTCACTACAGCTTGGTGAGAGAAGAAACATGTGACTTCTACAAATCAAGCCAGGCTGAATGTAGACCTCTGGGCTGGTCTTAGGCCCAGTGTCTAACCGACAAACTCCCAAGCCACTATCTACCCCAAACCTATACTATTCACCAGGTGTTGGACCTATGGGCTAGCTGGCCCAGCACCTAACCCAAAACACTTCTCTGCTACTCACCAGGAGTTGGCTTGTGGCACCTTGAGCAGCTGGACGAAGCGGTCCAGCAGGGGCATGCAGATGGGCCCCAGCAGCATCTCGAAGCTGGGCTGCATCAACTCCGTCAGGCCCTTCATCAGGCTGCTCTCGCAGCAGTACACCTTGTTGTGGGGCGTCACCATGTATGGGATGAAGCTGTAGTTGGCTGAGCATGTCTGGGGGAAAAAGCAGAAACAACATTTTGGGTTTTGGTGCATGTAGAGTTGGTTTGATGTGTCAGTGTCAGACATGCGTCAAATAGCTAAATATCACAAATACTTGGTTTAGTTTGCTCGGTAAAGTCTACCCCAATATGAAGACTGGAGAAATTGAGAACAGCAACAGAGCATCCCCTTACATGCCCTATTGACTGCATGAGCAGGTCCAGAATTATTGGCAACCTTGATAAAGATGAGCAAAAAAATAACACAACTAGTGAGCTATATTATATACAAAAAAATAGGAAATTATATTATTTTATACTAATAAAATAACTCCGATAAAGTAACAAGTAATATTTATTTTCCTCCCATTGAGAGGATAACGGCACTGAGTAAATTCGTAAAACGTTTTATAAAATTGGAGAACACATTTGGAGAGATCTTAGACCGCTACTCCATAAAGAATCTTTCCAATCCAAGTACCAATGCCATTGAGCAAACTCCATGCGTTTACATTTGTAGGATGATATGAAAATAGAGCTCTTTGGCCCGTACACCCGTGGTGGGTTTGGCATCGAAATAAGAATTCAGAAGCATAAAAGAACCCCATACCTATTGTGGATCATTGATGTTATGGGGCTATTTGGCTTCCACTGGTCCTGGGGCCCTTGTTAAGGTCAATGGCATCATCAACTTTACCCAGTTCCAGGACATTTTAGCCAAATACCTGCTTGCCTCTGCCAGGAGGCTGAAAGTTGGCCGCAAGTGGATCTTCCAGCAAGACAATAACGCCATCCACACATCAACATCCACAAGGAAATGGTTCATTTAACACAAAATCTGCATTTTGACTTAAAACCCCATTGAAAACTTGTGGTTTGAATTGAAGAGGGGAGTCCATAAGCGCAGATGAAAGATATCAAGGATCTGGAAAGATTATGTATGAAGGAATGATCTAAGATCCCTCCCAATGTGTTCTCCATCTCATAAAACATTTGAGAAAAAGTCTCAGTGCCGTTATCCTCGCAAGTGGAGGTATTGAAAGGTATTGAAAACAGGGGTGCCAATAATAGTTTTCTTTTTGAGAAAATACATTTTTACTTGTTAATCAAAATCGCTTTCTCTGAGAAATTGTATTAGTATTAAAACATGTAGCATACAATATAGCTCAGTACTTTTGCTAATCTTTATCAAGGGTGCCAATAATTCTGGACCTGACTGTACAATGGAAGAACAGTAGTATGGGCCTTTTTTTGTGCTAGTAATTTACCACCCTGATCTGCAGGGACAATGGCGATGTTGTACCCATGGAGAATTGGACATAATGAGTCTGTCTGAAGAGCCGGTGGCCTGGGGGACAGATCCACATCAGTAATTACAGTGACATTAGGATCTGTTTGACTGAACTGCTCACACTGCCCTCAGGGCAGAGCTGCCCTTAAAACTCCCATTCATGTTGCTCATGGAAATCCAATTCAAACCAGGTCTGTCTTACTACTCTTGTCCAGCTGTATTTGCATGTGGTGTAGAGAGTACCAATAAATCTATCATTGATGTCTGTCATTGTAGTCTGTTATTCACAGTATACTCAACACTCAGCACTAGAAAAGCTTAAGTTGATGGATCCTGACCAAATTATACTTGAACATGTAGGCCACAGTAAAAAAACAAAAGGGATTCTGCTGATCCACATCTGTTGTGCTGCCCAGATACATCCTGAGTCTGCACGGTCAGTGGATATTTGAATCTCTCTGTATCACTTTGATCTTCAAGAACACACCTGGGATGCTTGCTACTCACACTTGTAACAAAAGGAAGTGAACAGAGGGTTAAGTTCTGCCTGTAGAAATTGGAACGATCCACAGTAAAACGGCTTCCTCTTCTGCAATCACATGTTTTTTATGACATCACTAGTCATGCCATAACTTTCCAAAATAACCTGTGGCGGCTTGTCACGGCTAGGTGCATCCACAGATTACGACATCCTTCCTGTCCTATATTGAGCCACACAAACTGTGTGAGTCATGACCCGGCGGATCACATGACGACAACACATCATAATAAATGTTTTAGTCGCCAGGGGCCATCCTTTGCCC
The DNA here is from genome assembly GCF_045679555.1 of Salvelinus alpinus. Lineage (NCBI taxonomy): Eukaryota > Metazoa > Chordata > Actinopteri > Salmoniformes > Salmonidae > Salvelinus > Salvelinus alpinus. The sequence continues at coordinate 35,082,239 of NC_092093.1, read as the reverse complement.
CGGCAACCCCAGCAGCACCTGTGTTTGAGTCTCATTAGATTCTTGTTTGTGACTGTATTAGGTAATAGTAGGTGGCACGCAGGTCTCCAAAACAACAATCTTAAGGAGCAGAAAGGAACCGAAAACTGGCTGTGTGTCCCAAAATCACACCCTATTTTCTACATAGTGCACTACATATGGGCTCTGGACAAAAAGTAGTGCACTATATAGGGAATACATACAGTGCCATTTGGGACCGGGGTGTTAGCACGGTAATTACGGTAATTAAGGAGTTAAATATCAGTCAGGCAGTACAGGATTAACCTATTCATAAAGGGGGAGGGGTAGACGGGAATAAGTAGTGTGTGTGAGTAATGACTTAACATTAATCGTTAGCCCTAATACCTGTATGACCGCCCGGCTGGCTGCAGCCATAAAACAATCCAGGAATTTGTTCTGATTAGTGGTGTACCATGTGATATAACCCCTTGGTCAGAGTGCCACTAATGTGTCATATCCTTCTGGGGCGTGGTGTATTTGTTCTCTCAGAGCAGAGAGAAGGGGCGTGGTGTGTAGATACAACTAGAGAAAGACAGTCAGTCATGGATGGCGGTAGTGGACTCTCACTGTAATGCTCTGTCGCAACACACCGATCAGCCATCAACCTGCTTCCTGGAGCACCAAGCCACCTTATTCCACTTCGTAAAGTCAATTACGCCAGCTAAGCTTGAGGAGGGCAACCCTGTCGCTCCCATTAGCCCTACAGGCAGCACCAGCCCGGCAGGCGGCCCATAGCTGCTGAGGAGGCCCCCTGTCCATGCCCTTGCCTCAACCTCACAGCTTTTTCCCCCTCATGCCACAGTGCATCAATGTCACCATATCGTATTATTCTGTATAAGAAAGCCAGCCAGACAGACGGACACAGACAAACAGACAGTGTGGTGCCTCCCTGTCTGACCTGGCTATCACTAGGCAGAAGGAGTGGCAGACACTGTGTTACAGACGGCAGGGAGGCAGGAAATCGGAAATGAGAGTCAACTCATTCTCTCGTTTTCTCTCTGCTTTCCATAGCACCCCAGTCACCCTGGTGATAAGGCTGCCTGTCAACCAAGTACAGCTATTCTAGAAAACTCTCTGAGTAAGGGGAAATGCTTTAGTTTACTGTTGTCATGACGTTGCCTGCGTGGGTATAGCAAACCCCATCCCCCTCTCCCTGCCTCCCCCTTTCCTCCTTCAACCCATGCTGTGATCACAGAGAGACGTTGTAAATTCCTGAGGATCTCCTCATGGCTAAACAGTATTAAGAGAGAGGGTAAACTTTCAGGACAAAGGAATTCTCTTCCACCTCACAGAACTTGAGGTACGAACAGATTTCATGTTCCGGAAAAAGTAGGAATGATCGGTGAAGGTCCAGCTATGAACATGTCCATTTGTCACCACATGGGAAACTCACGTGAGACTGTGGGACCACATTGCCATACCGCTGTTTATATAATAACCTCAGATATGAGGTTAACATCTGTTTGTTGTATAAAATGAATGAGTGAGTATGATACTGTTTGTATAATTGTGTAATATGATTTTGAACTGTTTAATGAAGGAAAATACAATTGTATTTGAACTATTTGAACTATTTGGTTGTATTTGAACTAAATCCAAGGACCGCCCCTGAGCCAGTTGGGTCAGAGACCATGGGACCACCCCTCTCTGCTATCTGAATAAAAGCCAACTCTTAAGAAATTACCCCAGACCATGTTTATCCTCCAAGGAGGAGAACGAAGGTTGAGTAGAATTACTTTCTATACCACGTGGTTAAAACTCTTATACGAATCATAACAAGTCTTTGATATTGACTTCTAGTCTGCAGCTAGGAATTCGGTATCATTGAACGCGAAGAAAGACAACCGCCGAAACAATCATTCTATAACGAATGTCCCTCTGAACAATCCACAATAGCCAAGACAGAGACCGACGAATCTCCAACAGAAACTAACTTCACTCCAATAGAAACTAACTTCTCTCCAACGATCAAGACAACACACCGAGCGTAACTATATATATTGATTGCAATTGTTCCCGAATGAGTGAGCGTTCATGTGTAAGGATTAGCATGTCAATTGTTATAATTATGGACTCTGTAGTGAATTCTTAGTCGAACGCAACTTTCCCTTTGTCTAACAGTCAGTCTCATTCCAAACGTCGTAAATCGCTGATCTGCACGAACCCAGTCTTCACTATGAGTCATCCATACATCAATTGTCTTAAATCATTTATTAAACCGCCATGCCGGTTTAGCCCACTAGGGCATATTTTCTCCCATCATTTCATGTAACTATTTTAAGTTTGTTTTGCATTTCTGTGAATTAATTAGTTAGTAATAAATAAATGATTTAAGACAATTGATGTATGGATGACTCATAGTGAAGACTGGGTTCGTGCAGATCAGCGATTTACGACGTTTGGAATGAGACTGACGTAAGGTAGAGTAAATCAATCATTAATTAGAAGACCATTGATCAGATATGAAATATCTGAAAGGTTATATTGGGAAATGATAACTTTGTAATCTAATAACTTTCCCTGGTGCCCTCGAATTCATAGTTAATTAGTTACGTTATTACTAAAGTGATCGCGTAATCCCTAATTACAGGAATCTATGATAAAACTAAAAGTCTTAAATTTAACGATACCAAAGACACGACACTGTACACACAGCAGAATGCACAAAGCCAAACTAGAGGGATATTGAACTGGGTAATGAAAAGTGTTTGATGGTACCAGCGATGGCTGCATTGTTGAATGTTGGCATGAGTAAAAATCAGTTTATTGCATTTACCTTCAGACAGGAAATGTGAAAGAAGGAAGAGACAAGAGAGGTGTTGTAACGGCTGTCTCTCTCCTCATCCTCGGACGAGGAGAGGAGAGAAGGATCATCAGACCAAAATGCAGCAGTAGGGAAATAAGCCATCTTTTTATTTAACACGACGATGGCAACACGAAACAAAACACTTTCAAATATACAAAACGACGTTGACGAAACCTGAACATAAACTTACATAACTAAACGTAAACTCACGGACAGGAAACAGACGACATCAAAATAAACGAACAGCCAAACAGTCCCGTATGGTACATACATTCGACGACACAGGAGACAATCACCCACAAACAAACAGTGAGAACACCCTACCTAAATATGACTCTTAATTAGAGGAGAACGCAAAACACCTGCCTCTAATTAAGAGCCATACCAGGCAACCACAACCAACATAGAAACAGATAACATAGACTGCCCACCCAAAACACATGCCCTGACCTAAACACATACAAAAACAACATAAAACAGGTCAGGACCGTTACAGGTGTGCCAATAACAACTTTGAAATAGAGACACAGTGTTGAGTTTGTGCACTTACAGTGTTCTTCTGGCAAACGATCTCCTGCAAGAGAAAAAGCGAAAAGTCAATACTGCATTGTGGATAGTAGGTGAAAATCACAAACATTACATTGGTCACAGTTCACTAGAGCGATCCTTAAGTCAAGCTATAAATGGACTCCTGCACTTGCAAACAAAACCAGTAGAAACGCGGATACATCAGCACTAACATTTCATTTTGCAGTGCCGTATTGTGTAGGCTAAGGGCCAGCAAACAACCATGGAGATATTAAACATGGCAAAAGGCACTTTAAAAAGAGGTTGAGCCTCAGCACGTGTACACAATGGAGTCTCTTTATTCTGAACAATCTATAACGGTTAACACAGCAGCCATTGTTACTCTTAACCCTCAATAAGGGAGCTGGTACAGTTTGAAGACTGCAGGCTGATAGGGATATGTTAAAATCACTACAGAAAGTCATTTTTCTTTTTACTTCAGGGTGTAGGTGGGTTGAGATGGAGGATATAGTTTATCAAGATTACAGGCATAATATTTATGTTCGGGTACACTTTGTCAAATATGACTTATTCTTTGAGGAATTTACGACAATTTCAAAAGATTGCAATGCTTTTTTTATGTCAATGACAGTGTCAGAGCAGAGCAGGTCACAGGAGTGTGTGGGGTATCTTGGTTTCTGCATATATACGCACAGGAAACGATCATCTCCCCTCCCCCTCATTCTCTCACTTGCATACCTGTGTTGTTGTTGGTGGTGGTCATTGATAGGGGATTCCCGTGTGACTGCAAGGCCCTCTCACTGTTCAAACCAATTTAGGCTAATGTTAACTCAACTGTGCATTCATCGCCTGACAGACTCAGGGCCAAAAGGTTAAAGGTTCATTGCAGCCATTTAAAAAAAGATCAATATCAAATCATCTCTGGGTAACTACTATGCATCTTACTGTGATTGTTTTCAATTCAAATGGTCAAAAGTAACAAATTGCTTCTTAGCAAAGAGCAATTTTTTAAGCAAGAATTTTGCTAGGACTGTCTGCGAGTGGTCTGAGTGGGGAGGGGAAAATCGGAAAACTAGCTGTTATTGGCAGAGAGGTTTTAGCAAAATTAACAGCTCTTACACTTAAAGGGCATTATCATCATTTTCACAATTTCACAGTATTATTTCAACCTTGTGTGGAAATATCTACACTGAACAAAAATTATAAATGCAACATACAACAATTTCAAAGATTTTACTGAGTTACAGTTCATATTAGGAAATCAGTCAATTGAAATCAATTCATTAGGCCCTAATCTATGGATTTCACATGACTGGGAATGCAGATATGCATATGTTGGTCACAGATACCTTTAAAAAAAGGTAGGGGCGTGGATCAAAAAAACTGTCCGTATCTGGTGTGACCACCATTTGCCTCATGCAGCGTGACACATCTCCTTCGCATAGAGTTGATCAGGCTGTTGATTGTGGCCTGTGGGATGTTATCCCACTCCTCTTCAATGGCTGCGCGAAGATGTTGGATATTGGCAGTAACTGGAACATGCTGTTGTGCATGTCGATCCAGAGCATCCCAAACATGCTCCATGGGTCTGGTGAGTATGCAGGCCATGGAAGAACTGGTACATTTTCAGCTACTAGGAATTGTGTACAGATCCTTGCGACATGGGGCCGTGCATTATCATGCTGAAACAGGCGTCGATGGCTCCGGATGAATGGCACGTCAATGGGCCTCAGGATCTCGTCACGGTTTTTCTGTGCATTCAAATTGCCATCGCTAAAATACAATTGTGTTCGTTGACCGTACCTTATGCCTGCCCATACCATAACCCCACCGCCACCATGGGGTTCACAATGTTGGCATTAGCAAACCGCAGACCATGGTTACACATGGTCTGCGGTTGTGAGGCTGGTTGGATGTACTGCCAAATTCTCTAAAACGACGTTGGAGGCGGCTTATGGTAGAGAAATTAACATTAAATTCTCTCGCAACAGCTCTGGTGGACATTTCTGCAGTCAGCATGCCAATTGCACACTCCCTCAAAACATGAGAAATCTGTGGCATTGTGTTGTGTGACAACTGTACATTTTAGAGTGTTTTTTTGTTGTTGTCCCCAGCACAAAGTGCACCTGTGTAATGATCATGCTGTTTAATCAGCATCTTAATATGTCACACCTGTCAAATGTATGGATTATCTTGGCAAAGGAGAAATACTCACCAACAGGGATGTAAACAAATTTGTGCACAACATTTTAGAGAAATATGCTTTTTGTACGTATGGAACATTTCTGGGATCTTTTATTTCAGCTCATGAAACATGGGACTAACACTTTACATGTTGCATTTATATTTTTGTTCAGTATAGATATAACACAGGAAAATCACATTTTTGACTACACTGGGCCTTTAAATGCCAGGATATGAGTCAGTCTGTCATAAACACATTCAATGTCGACAACATTCTCTTTTACAAGACTAAAGGGTGAAACAGAGGTAAAGGGGTGCAATATTAAACCAAATTCTGTGTGTTGATTTTTTTCTTCAGTCAAATGCTATTTTTACATAGCCCTAATATCTTATGAAACACACCATATCCTGCCTGGTTGTTAATGCATCTCCCACCAACAAATCACTGATGTGTTTACCTGTCACAACAACACAACAGCAATGATAGCTATTACATGTTCCCCACACACTCATATTCTAAATATAGACTGTGATCTTGTGCACTTAATGGCTTAAAAAGTATACGGAGAATAAAAAAGAAAAATTAGTGCAAAATGAGCAAGATAAAACAACAAAACGGTTTGGCAGTTCAAAGGTTCTAAAATCAACCTCTCACCTTTCAAACATGACTCCCTCGAAATAACTGGCATATACATTTAAAAGAGTCCAATGTTAGTGAAGGAGCATCTCCTTTACTTATACCTTTGTCATTAACCCGATGAGCCTTGTTACATTAAATCCATTGTGGGAACATTAATGATTAATTTGAAGCGATGAGAAAATGACAGGCTGCAGATATGTTTACGTCAGGCCTGTGTGTGTGTGTGTGTGTGTGTGTGTGTGTGTGTGTGTGTGTGTGTGTGTGTGTGTGTGTGTGTGTGTGTGTGTGTGTGTGTGTGTGTGTGTGTGTGCGCACATGCCCATACAGCTTACCTGTAGGGACTGTAGCGAGTCGGAGTTGGTGTCACAGTACAGGATGATGTTGTTGGCCATGCTGAAGCTCTCCCTCACACCTAGGTGGTAGAACAGGGAGGGCTGGCGGAAAGCGTCCGTCATCTCCACTACAGCTATGTCTGGGAGGGACAGAGTAGGCCTGTTAGTAGTCTTAAAGGCCCAATGTAGTCGTTTTTATCTCCATATCAAATCATTTCTGGGTAACAATTAAGTACCTTACTGTGATTGTTTTCAATTAAATGGTCAAACAAAAATTGCTTCTTAGCAAAGAGCAATTTCTCAAGCAAGAATTTTGCTAGGACTGTCTAGGAGTGGTCTGAGTGGGGAGGGGAAAACTGAAAACTAGCTGTTATTGGCAGAGAGGTTTGAAACTCTTTCTTATTTGATGTCACCAGGCAGGCCAAAAAACTCCATCCCACCAAAGCAGGCTGAAATTTCAGGCGGTCTTTCCAAACAGCTCTTACACTAAAAGGGCATTATCATAATTTTCACAATTTCACAGTATAATTCCAACCTCATAGTTTGGAAATATATATAAAAACAGAGGAAAATCACATTTGACTGCACTGGGCCTTTAACACTGAACAACTGCCTGTAGTATAACATATGTTAAGCCTACAACATAGTTTCGTTACTAGTTTCGTCACATTTACAACAGTTTGTTTAGGTTTCATATGAAATCAGATTGATGGGACAATAATGGCCTGTACAATTGTTTTGGACTGAAGTAGAATATTTAATTTGCCCAAATGGTCCTTTTTAGACCAGACTGTGAGACATCACTAAAACTTCCAAAAGAAAAGGCCAAAATAACATTGTCTGGTAGTAAGCCTGGGGTGGGGTTCTTCCAGAAGTCCCTCTGGTAGCTCCCACTGACTGATAACTGCACAAACAAAACTGGGCTAGAACTGTGATGCAGTGTTTTGTAATGACAGAGCTCTCCAGAGAGATAATATTTAACAGACCCACCCCACCTTTTCATGTGCTTCCAAGTTTCCCCTTCCATGTCAACATACACATTACATATAGCTTAGTATAGAGCTTTTCATCCCTTCCGATGGAGCTCCCTTTCACTGTAATACCTGGGTTCCAGTCCACTACAAACCCAACGCTATTCTCACTCATTGAGAACCAAACATCCACATAGACAGCCAACACCACAGGGATAATCAAAGCAAACAAGCAATCTATTTTAATATACATTCTAGTGTGTGTGTGCTACTGTGTTGTTATGCAAAAACAAGGTCCCAGTGGAGACAGCCTGGCTTGTTTTAGCAACATTTTCATTTTCATAGGGCCAGTCCCCCCAGGCAAGAGCGCAGTCCCTCCCACTCAGCAAGGACATGTAAATGCCACCAGGAAGTCGTTTCTTCTTACTGGGTCTTAAAGGCTCTGTTCAGGTCACACACTTTCATTACAACCCAAGAAGAAGTGATGTACGCGTGTAGGCCTAAAGTGATGCAGGCGATGGGCACTGTATTGTCTCCCAACAGGTGGAGCTAATTGATGTTGATGGAAACCTAGATATGCACCCTCGCCTCCCGAGTGGCGCAGCGGTGTAAAGCCCTGCATCGCAGTGCTAGCGGTGCCACTACATATCCGGGTTTCGATCCCGGGCTGTGTCGCAGCCGGCCGCGACCGGGAGACCCATAAGGCGGCGCACAATTGGGGGTTAGTCGTCCGGGTTAGGGGAGGGTTTGGCCGGCCGGGATGTCCTTGTCCCACCGCGCTCTAGCGACTCCTGTGACGGGCCGGGCGCACGCACACTGACACGGTCGCCAGTTGTACGGTGTTTCCTCTGACACATTGGTGCGGCTGGCTTCCGGGTTAAGCGAGCAGTGTGTCAAGAAGCAGTGCGGCTTGGCAGGGTCATGTTTCGGAAGGTGCATGGCTCTTGATCTTTGCCTCTCCCGAGTCCGTCTGGGAGTTGCAGCGGTAGGACAAGATTGTAACTACCAATTAGATATCACGAAAATGGGGTCATTTTTATATATATATATATATATATATATATAAACAATGATATGTGCCTTCACAGAGGTTGACCTTTTAAGTGAGCACTTATTCTCACGACATCCCCTTAATTAGTCATCACTGAGACAACAATTCCCTGTAAACTGCCCAGAGACTGCCACGCAGCTCCCCCAGGACTACATCACAGGCACAAAAGAAAAATCAGAGCCCACAGAGAGAAGCACGAGATTTTCCCTGTTAGTTAACACTATCAAGGTTTCCCTTTACTGTGGCAATTGTGATCAAATCAACACAATATTAGCCACTTTCAGTGCAACATATCAAAACAAAACAAACTATGCAAGACATTTTGTTGTAGGCAGAACGCATCTGAGTAGGATTCTACTGTCCACGACTCTATACAGACCGTGCGGCATAACCAATCAGGGCTGCAGTAGGCCTAAATGCAAATAGACCATTGCCAAATATGGATCTGTGCCATTTACTTTGAATTGGAGTGCTGTGGTCATGAGTAGATGTGCTTGTTTTGAGATCAAAGCAAAAGCTGCATGTAGCCACGTGTGTATATTTTGTTCATATCCTTTGCTAGTTAGCGAGTTACTAGCCCAGTTATAGATCATTTGAAGTCAGCAATAGGGGAGTGATTGCTTCCTACAAGAGCACAAAATGTGTGCATTTCTTGACATCTTTCAAAAAAGCTAGTCAGGTAAAGAGCTTTTTTTTTGTCAAAAGGGGCAGTGTTAAAGGCAGACGGTAGCATAATTTGTCTGATTCTCTGTAATAACGGTATGGGAATAATAATGCTTTTTATTTTGTAAAGTGGTTTCTTGTCTGAAGGACAAGTGGATAAACAGGCTAATGTCAAGCCCTGCATGTTTTTCTTTTCAAAAGTCTAATGGAATGTAGACCTACATTGAACACCACACATTAGCTGCTACTGTAGGCTGAATGATATAACAGCTATTTCCATCTTAAAATGTTAAGGGATGCATTTTCTCCATTGTTTTTTATGATAGGCCACCTCTGTTAGGCCTACATTATGTACAGTGTGAGGAAGAATACTGGATGAGGTCAAATACCAGCATCTCCTCATTCCAGATAGTACAGGCTTGCTGTTGAATAATATATTACGGGACTCATTTATCCGCTAGCAGAGGGGCCCCCATCAATATTACATATGAGAGATGTGTTCATGTGAAAAGACCAGAGAACTGCAAATGTTTGATACCAGTAGTGGAGCCATCCATCTGTGTAGAAGTTAGAACGTCACAGACACTTCTATGAGGAAATGGGTAGGGTACATACAGCGCTATCCTTGGAAACCTCTGCCTTGTAAAGGATTAGGTATGAGCCAGGGGAAAATATTAGCTTACATAGGGCAGGGCTTATATGAATGATGATTTCGGAAAAATGTGAACATATGGAAAATGTGGTAGACACAGAGAATGAGAGTCTTGTACTAGAGAGTAAGAGGAGACATGAGTGGCCTCCTTGACTTAAGAGCTCCTCAGCTCTCAGCTGACAACACTGAGGTGTCTGGTGAGGCATGATACAGTACTGTACACTTGACTGCATTATGCACAGTTGTACTGGCACTTTGTTTTAAAAGTACGGTTTAAAGAGTGCTGGTATAAGAGAGACTTGATAGAAAATATGGATTTGAGTTTAGGGAATAGATGCAGCATCGATGGGTTATAAGTGTTAGTGGTGATAAACTAGCCAATTATCAACAGCCAACTCTCGAAACATGAATAGTTGGTGATAAACAACTCTGCACACAAAAGTGATGTAGACCATGTACGTAAGTCCTTGTTTTTCTGTTGTATTTGAATCCTCAAAACAAGGTTAGAAGTAGAACACCTGAGTGTCTCAACTGTGACACATGAGCGGTCATAATCTGCCACCCCCTTTGTTGGCACTGCCCATTTCGCACATCTTCCCCACTGCTGATCTTTTCCAAAGAACAGAACAGTGAACAACAAAACAGAAGGAGGAAATGGGGCTCTGGGAATAGTGGAGGAACATTGTGTGAGTTCTTGGTGCCCTTGCCTTTTACTGAGTACTATTCTCTGACGTCTATCCATTTACTGTCAGAAAAAAAAGAAAAAGAAATGTTTAATTTCCCTTCTCAGAACAACGCACAGACACAACAATGAGTGAGGACAGACTGCAGCTCTTATTCATACTCTGTGTCCTCAACTATTCCTTGAACTTGACAGCTACTGCTGCAGTCGTGACTCCCGGTAATACAGCGTTGAATATATCTGAGACTGATGCTCTTCTTTTCACTAAGAACATTTACTGATACTTATTCTGACGAACAACACTAAATCACTCAGCGAACCCCCCAAAAAATCACAAAAAACATTGTTGCTGCTTTGTCAATTATGTAGACCCATTTTAACCCCTTGCCTGTTGTTCGTAAACACACAGTGGGAGTGGTCAGTCACCTCTGGCTTGACCACGCTGTGCCTATACAACTCTCCTTTGGACCAAAATGAGGTGGGGAAAAACCTAAACAAGATAGAAGTAGGCTAATATATGTTCTGATTGCTTTCTAATCCAGTTTATACCTCCTACTGGTGGAATCACCATTTTACCTCTGTAGGAGTGTTACTGGTCAATCAGAAAAAGGACAGAGGGATTAGATTCCCTCTTTTACTCCATGCCAAAGAGTGTGCCCACCTAGCAGGTGTCTGGGAGACAAATAATAATGTATTATAAATCCATGGACATATGCAAACACTTGCATGAATACTTAAGTCTTGATTTCTCATGAAATGCTCACATTCACAGAGCTTTCCTTTTTTTATTTTTAAACAAGCCAGACAATGTGTACCATTTCCTCTTCAAAGCCTCAGAAAAACACATACAGCTCAAGTCGGAAGTTTACATACACCTTAGCCAAATACATTTAAACTCAGTTTTTCACAATTCCTGACATTTAATCCTGGTAAAAATGCCCTGTTTTATGTCAGTTAGGATCACCACTTTATTTTAAGAATGTGAAATGTCAGAATAATAGTAGAGAGAATTATTTCTTTCAGCTTTTATTTCTTTCATCACATTCCCGGTGGGTCAGAAATTTACATTCACTCAATTAGTATTTGGTAGCACTGCCTTTATAATTGTTGCAGTTTGCCATTCCACAAGCTTCCCACAATAATTTGCTGGAATTTTGGCTCATTCCTCCTGACAAAGCTGGTGTAACTGAGTTGGGTTTCTAGGCCTCCTTGCTCGCACACGCTTTTTCATTTCTGCCAACACATTTTCTATAGGATTGAGGTCAGGGCTTTGTGATGGCCACTCCAATATCTTGACTTTGTTGTCCTTAAGCCATTTTGCCACAACTTTGGAAGTATGCTTGGGGTCAATGTCCATTTGGAAGACCCATTTGCGACCAAGCTTGAACTTCCTGACTGATGTCTTGAGATGTTGCTTCAATATATCCAGATCATTTTTGTTTCTCATGATGCCATCTATTTTGTGAAGTGCACCAGTCCCTCCTGCAACAAAGCACCCCCACAACATGATGCTGCCACCCCCGTGCTTCACGGTTGGGATGGTTTTCTTCGGCTTGCAAGCCTCCCCCTTTTTCCTCCAAACATAACAATGGTCATTATGGCCAAACAGTTCTATTTTTGTTTCATCAGACCAGAGGACATTTCTCCAAAAAGTACGATCTTTGTCCCCATGTGCAGTTGCAAACCGTAGTCTGGCTTTTTAATGGCGGTTTGGGAGCAGTGGTTTCTTCCTTGCTGAGCGGCCTTTCAGGTTAAGTCGATATAGGACTCGTTTTACTGTGTATATAGATACTTTTGTACCTGTTTCCTCCAGCATCTTCACAAGGTCCTTTGCTGTTGTTCCGTGATTGATTTGCACTTCTCGCACCAAAGTACGTTCATCTCTAGGAGACAGAACGCGTCTCCTTCCTGAGCGGTATGACGGCTGCGTGGTCCCATGGTGTTTATACTTGCGTACTATTGTTTGTACAGATGAACGTGGTACCTTCAAGCGTTTGGAATTTGCTCCCAAGGTTGAACCAGACTTGTGGATGTCTACAATTTTTTTCTGAGGTCTTTGCTGATTTCTTTTGATTTTAGCCTATCAGTAGCTTCTAAAGCCATGACATCATTTTCTGGAATTTTCCAAGCTGTTTAAAGGTACAGTCAACTTAGTGTATGTAAACTTCTGACCCACTGGAAATGTGATACATTGAATTATAAGTCAAATAATCTGTCTGTAAACAATTGTTGGAAAAATTACTTGTGTCATCCACAAAGTAGATGTCCTAACCGACTTGCCAAAACTAAAAACGAGTTTTAATGACTCCAACCTAAGTGTATGTAAACTTCCGACTTCAACTGTATATACTCTCATTGACCAGTTTATTAGGTACACCACCCTGTTCACGAAAATGGTTAACTCCTACAGACAGTGAGTCACGTGGCTGTGGCTTGCTACATAAAGCAGGCAGACAGGCATTGAGGTATTCAGTTACTGTTTGATTTAACGTTAGAATGGGCAAAACGAGTGACCTAAGTGACTTTGAGCGTGGTATGATCGACGATGCCAGGGGTGCCGGTTCCTGTATCTCAGAAACGCCTGGCCTCCTGGGCTTTTTCACGCACAACAGTCTTTAGGGTTTACAAAAAACATCCAGTCAGCAGCAGTCCTGTGGGCGAAAACAGCTCGTTGATGAGAGAGGTTGAAGGAGAATGGCAAGAATCATGCAAGCGAACAGGCGGGCCACAAACAAACGGCACAATACAACAGTGGTGTGCAGAATGGCATCTCGGAACCCGCAACTCGTCGGTCCTTGTCGACCACGCTGGTTTCTACTCCTACCAGCTAAAAACAAGAAGAAGCGGCTCCAGTGGACACGTGATCACCAACACTGGACAATTGAGGAGTGGAAAAACATTGCCTGGTCCAACGAATCCTGGTTCCGGTTGCAAGAAAAACTGTAAGAGTAACGTTACATTCCCATATTTAATTTAGATTTTGAAGATTTCAAGCGTATCCCCCCAAAAATTCCTGTAACTCTACTTCAAGCATATCTTTTGACCACCCACAGTGAATAAATGCCAGCGAGACATACACAAGATGAGAACACTTGAGAATGTAATTATTTCAGATTGTAGTAAGAAAATTCTCAGGCCTTTGTTGAGAATTTGAGCATTTGGCGTCGCGCCATGGTGGATGGATGATTGAATGACTGAAGCTTAATCATTCATTTCTCAGCACATTCTGCTCAGTGATAATCCATCTATTCATTATCAAACTATGACAGTGTTGAGTGAAGACATCACTGTCTAGCCATCCATGATGTGTACTTTCCCCTTATCACTCAGGAGGAAAGAGGAGAGTTTCCTAGCGCGCCAGTGTAATGGATTTCCCTGGAGCTCAGCCTCACTGAGGAGGACGCAGGACGGAACAACCCCATAGTGGAAGAATGACGGTCCCTAGTCTCCAGTGCAGTTTTCTTTTCCCCAAAGATGCAATAGTACCTTGTGTCTGATAATGACCGTGCTCGAAGGGGCCAGTGGTGACTTAAGCCCAGAGAAATGTGAATGTCCTGTGCCAAAATTCCAAAAACAGCAGAGTTCTCGGAGACCTCTATCTGCAGAGTGTGCTCCGTTCACATGCCATTATGTTTCCCTGCGGTCAAATTGAAGCGGAATTGAAGAGGGAACTACCAGTGCATTATGATGTCCTACAATCAGTCAAGAAAAATCTATGGGACTAATATTCAATTCACACAGCATCCAGTGTTGCTAGCTGCTTCCAGGAAGCAATTTAACCACTCAGACATGTATTGTTATTTTCAGATCAGGTTTGTTGGCCCATGAAACCAAACCAGTTAAAAGAGGCTTAAGTGCCCAAATTAGGTTCAGTGTTGTTATGCAAAAACAATCGAAGGAATAAGACACTGTGTTGGTGTTTAAATTGAGCATGTCGTGCCTGATTCTATAAATAAACCCAGCCATAGGAAAGCATGCAGGGTACTTTTACAATGGTTAATCAGCTGGTTGGAAGCCTTGCCCAAAAAGAAGAAATACTACTTTATTTTTAGAAATGAGTGCAATATGCAGGAAAGAGACAAACCCCAGCTCTGACTGGAAGGGAGAGTAACTTGTCAGTAGCACCAGGGCCTTCGGTAGAAGAAATCCTCGGCATCTGGTAGTTTAGTTTCTGTTCACACTAGCATATTTCAGAGAGTGAGTAGTGAGTGCCATGGCCCAAGGGGAAAGTGTAAGAACAGAATGTGAATTGATCCCATCCAAACACAAGGAGCTGCCTGGTCACTACAGTGCCAGTTGCCAAGATTTGCCTTACACTTCCTGATTGGCCTCTTGTTAAAGAAACAAACTAAACGGAACTTGTTTTTAACAACAGCACTTTATGTCTCAACGTAATTCCATTTAACGTGAAGGATACTAATATACAAAGTGATCACCTGGCAATAACGAAATACAGCACCAAGATACCTTTGTGAGGTCACGCAATAGTCTCTCCCTGCCAACATCTACAGGTCATAACTACTCCCTTGCCCTACTGCCAACTGCTGCTGGGAAATGTGACACCACATACCCAAACTGCAGATAAAACCTGACAGAGTGCTTTGGTCAACCAGTGCTTCTGTACCACTCTATTTTTCTGAGGATAACATGGATTTTTTTCTCTTCCTTTCCAGTAAAGACTGGATTCCCTGGAAAGTAGTGTGGTTGGTGATCCAATTTCTCCTGACCTAATGCTTTCTGGCCCACATGGGCAGCCAGCGTACACATGAACATGGATAAACAACTTAGTAGACAACCAATAGGAGCAGAGAGTGACAGCTGCCAGCCAGCCTTCAGGTCAGACCAGAGTGCATGTGGGATCTTGTGGTGGAATCCTTTGGCAGGGAAAACAATGCTGAATGTGGTGTGTGTAGGCCTATCCTGTAATGTTGAGTGACTTATAACCTTTGAACCCAGTATATACTCTATAGATACTTCTCCAAAATATAATTCTCTATCAAAGGACACACTCTTGACTATATATTCAATCTTTTGTCTCATGTGACACCACATCGTTTGGGGAGAGTTGTTCCTTCCAGATGACCTCTACTGTACATCACAACAGTTTGACTGTTTCCTTTATGACAGCCTCCAGTGATATGGTGCTGAAGTTCAGTACTTCATTTTGGGACAAACTGAAATGAGGAGAGACTGTGGGTGAAACATCCAGGCTTTCGTCTCCAGAGATTTACATGGTAGGATTTGGGATGTCATGGATACAGACTCTCAAAAGGACAAACACTCGAGCAACTGAATGGAACACACACTGGGTCCCTGGTGTGAGAAGACACTGTGTACAGGCTTGTCGTCTAGTTCGCACAGTCAGACAGCCAATGGTTCAGTTCAGCTCACAGCGGAGCCACTTTAGCTGAGGGGTAAACAAACACTTATACCAAGGTAATACTGTTCTCGGAATCACCATGGACTCATAAACACTATTGTCCTCCATCCAAATTACACAGACATGTGATATAATGATCAACCATGACGGTACTTTCCTGCATGCCATAGCTATGGCTCATACTGCTTCCCGGCAGTTACAGGTGGCAGTCAGTGCAAGAGTGTTGTCCTTTGGGGACCAACATACAGTAAAGGCAAAGAATTATCCATTTATTTGTATCCATTTTTATCCATTATCCATTTAAAACCATGACCCTTTTTAACAGTAGCCTACACCACTGGCTCACTTCATTAGGATGAATGTGTGCTTTGACCTTTATCTATTGAGCTGATGGGGTTAGGTCAATAGCCACTGCTGTGTTTACTCAGCGAGGTCACAACATGTGAACATTTTATGTGGATCTGAACAGCTATTTGATGTACTGTGAAAATGTGCTTCCACCTGCACATTGCTGATGCACTTATTTACATGTTCTGTGAATGCTCCCTTCTTATGAGGTAAGCACTATCATTCAGAATGTGGTAGTTCAACTTTTCCAAATAAGGAGTAAAGCGGACAAGCCTCTAGTTCATTGTATACAAAAGCTAGAGTTATTTCTTGTTTCTTGTGTTCCATGATTCCATCCCTAACATGTCCTGTTGTAGGAACACGATAAAGAAGTTGGCAATGTTTAAGAAGCTTCTGTCAGTCATCTCAATAAAGCTTGTGTTCATTTAACAGATACAAAAGGGGTTTCTGGGAACTGCTTTCCACCTCCCATTTGAATTATAGTGAAAATCCACAGAGGCCCTGTGGAAAATAGCCAAACTAAAAAAAAAGGGGGAAAATTGAGTTCTGTTTACACAACCAACAATGTTTTGACAACCGAAAATCCTTTTAGCTATGATGTCAGCTAAGTCTATACAACACGGGTGTTTTAACATTTACTTCACTGAGAAAATGCCCTATTGTATTATGGAATATTACCATGGAGAATATGTCATTAGTGTTATTACTGTGTATTTTATGCGTGTCAGGGATACAACTGCATTAGCTATATACAGTTGCGGCCAAAAATATTGGCACCCTTGCACTTTTCTTAAATAATTCCCTATTTCTTCTAAAATAAGTTTGGTCACCATATTAGATTTTTAAGATTGCAGAACCAATTTTATTTTTGTAAACTTAAGTATACGATTTGAATTTACAAAATAAAGAACAATGGCATGAACAAAAATAGTTGGCTCCAACGGAACTAGTACTTGGTTGCACAGCGTTTGGCCAAGATAATTGCAGACAAACGGTTCTTGTAGCCATCAATGAGCCTGCTGCACCTTTCTACTGGCAATTTGGACCACTCATAAGCAGCAAACTGCTTTAATTTTTCAGTGCTTAAGAGGCGCCCTCAACCAACTGCTGTTTTCAGCTCTCGCCATAGGTTTTGGATGTGTTTCAGATTTAGACTCTTTGCTGGCCACTCCAGAACATTCCAGCATCTGCTCTGGGGCAGCAGATAGCCTAGCAGGTAAGAGATTTGGGCCAGTAACTGAAAGGTTTGAATCCCAGAGCTGACTAGGTGAAGAATCTGTCGATGTGCCTTTGAGCAAGGCATTTAACCATAATTGCTCCTGTAATTCAGATAAGAACATCTGCTAAGTGACTCAAATAAAAAAATGTCTTCTTGAACCATTTCTGGGTGCTTTTTGATGTGTGTTTTGGGTTGTTGTCCCGCTGGAAGACCAACAACCTTTAATGGTTCCCCATGTTTTTGGACACTAGGTTTAAAATTGGACTCCAAAACACCTAATAATCTTCTGTTTCATGATGCCTTGCGTAAGTTCAATGCCCTCAGTACCAGAGCAGCAAAGCAACCCCACAGCATTATCAAGCCTTCCAAATATTTGATTGTTCTTTTCATTGAATACTTAATTTGGTCATCAGTAAACACAGTGCTGATCTGTATTGCCAAAGAGCTATAATTTTGTTTCATTGGTCATTGGTCCACATTTCCCCCAGGATTTAGGTTTGTTTCGGTGGGTTTCTGAGAAGTTCAATCAGGCTTTATTGTGTCTCTTTCAGCAGTGGGGTCTCCTATATTTACCAATGACCAAATGAAGCATTCAACGAAAAGAACACCCACCCTAAAATCAAACATGGGGAAGGTTTGATAATGCTGTGAGGTTGCTTTTCTGCCTCTTGTACTGGGGGCATTACATGTGTGCAAGACATCATGAAACCAGGAGATTATCAAGGTGTTTCAGAGTGCAATGTTCAACCCGGTGTCCAAAAACATTGTATCTGTTGATGGTCGTGTGTTTTCCAGCAAGTCAACAACCCCAAACGCAGATCGAAGCACCCTGGAATGGTCCAAGAGGGGGAAAAAAGACTTTTGGTCAGCAAAGAGCACAGATCGGAATCACATCCTTAACCTACGGTGAAAACAGCAGTCGGTGGAGGGAAGTAATAGAGCAGTTTTCTGCTGAAGAGTGGGTCAAATAGCCAGTAGAAATGTGCAGCAAGTTCATTGATGGCTACAATAAGCATTTGTTGGCAGTTATTTTGGCCAAAGGCTTTGCAACCAAGTACTAGCTCCGGGGTGCCAATAATCTTATCCATGCCATGTCTTTACAAAAAAAAAAATGGTTCTGCAATGTTGAAAATCCAATAACAAGGTGTGGAGTAGAGGTCGACCGATTAATCGGAATGGCCGATTAGTTCGGGCCGATTTCAAGTTTTCATAACAATCGGAAATACCGATTTGGCCGATATATTATTATTATTTTTTACTCCTTTATTTAACTAGGCAAGTCAGTTAAGAACACATTCTTATTTTCAATGACGGCCTAGGAACAGTGGGTTAACTGCCTTGTTCAGGGGCAGAACGGCAGATTTTTACTTTGTCAGCTCGGGGATTCAATCTTGCAACCTTACGGTTAACTAGTCCAACGCTCTAACCACTTGATTACATTGCACTCCACGAGGAGCCTGCCTGTTACGCGAATGCAGTAAGAAGCCAAGGTAAGTTGCTAGCTAGCATTAAACTTATCTTATAAAAAACAATCAATCAATCAATCATAATCACTAGTTAACTACACATGGTTGATGATATTACTAGTTTATCTAGCGTGTTCTGCGTTGCATATAATCGATGCGGTGGCAATCGTGAAAAAGGACTGTCGTTGCTCCAACGTGTACCTAACCATAAACATCAATGCCTTTCTTAAAATCAATACACAAGTATTTATTTTTAAACCTGCATATTTAGTTAATATTGCCTGCTAACATGAATTTCTTTTAACTAGGAAAAATGGTGTCACTTCTCTTGCAACAGAGTCAGGGTATATGCAGTAGTTTGGACCGCCTAGCTCATTGCAAACTGTGTGGAGACTATTTCTTCCTAACAAAGACAGCCAACTTCGCCAAACGGGGGATGATTTAACAAAAGCGCATTTGCGAAAAGAGCACAATCGTTGCACGACTGTACCTAACCATAAACATCAATGCCTTTCTTAAAATCAATACACAGAAGTATATATTTTTAAACCTGCATATTTAGCTAAAAGAAATCCAGGTTAGCAGGCAATATTAACCAGGTGAAATTGTGTCACTTCTCTTGCGTTCATTGCACGCAGAGTCAGGGTATATGCAACAGTTTGGGCCGCCTGGCTCGTTGCGAACTAATTTGCCAGAATTTTACGTAATTATGACATAACATTGAAGGTTGTGCAATGTAACAGGAATATTTAGACTTATGGATGCCACCCGTTAGATAAAATACAGAACGGTTCCGTATTTCACTGAAAGAATAAACGTTTTGTTTTCGAGATGATAGTTTCCGGATTCGACCATATTAATGACCTAAGGCTTGTATTTCTGTGTGTTATTATGTTATAATTAAGTCTATGATTTGATAGAGTAGTCTGACTGAGCGATGGTAGGCACCAGCAGGCTTATAAGCATTCATTCAAACAGCACTTTCGTGCGTTTTGCCAGCAGCTCGTCGCTGTGCTTCAAGCATTGCGCTGTTTATGACTTCAAGCCCATCAACTCCCGAGATTAGGCTGGTGTAACCGATGTGAAATGGCTAGCTAGTTAGCGGGGTGTGCGTTTATAGCGTTTCAAACGTCATTCGCTCTGAGACTTGGAGTAGTTGTTCCCCTTGCTCTGCATGGGTAACGCTGCTTCGAGGGTAGCTGTTGTCGATGTGTTCCTGGTTCGAGCCCAGGTAGGAGCGAGGAGAGGGACGGAAGCTATACTGTTACACTGGCAATACTAAAGTGCCTATAAGAACATCCAATAGTCAAAGGTATATGAAATACAAATCGTATAGAGAGAAATAATCCTATAATTCCTATAATAACTACAACCTAAAACTTCTTACCTGGGAATATTGAAACTCATGTTAAAAGGAACCACCAGCTTTCATATGTTCTCATGTTCTGAGCAAGGAACTTAAACGTTAGCTTTCTTACATGGTACATATTGCACTTTTACTTTCTTCTCCAACACTTTGTTTTTGCATTATTTAAACCAAATTGAACATGTTTCATTATTTATTTGAGGCTAAATTTATTTTATTGATGTATTATAAAATAAGTGTTCATTCAGTATTGTTGTAATTGTCATTATTACAAATAAATAAATAAAAATCGGGCCGATTAATCGGTATTGGGTTTTTTTGGTCCTCCAATAATCGGTATCGGTATCGGCGTTGAAAAATCATAATCGGTCGACCTCTAGTGTGGAGACAAAAAAATATATAATTATTTCAATTGATTTGAGAAGAAATAGGGAATTATCTATTCAAAAAAGTGCAAGGGTGCCAATATATCTGGCCGCAACTATACAACTTAAATTTCTCTGCAACATGGTTTGAATACTTTATAGTGTTTCCCTCATCATCTCCCATCCTATATTTCAAACCTTGAGGGTTGGCAAATAGCGTTATAGTTGACCGTACAGTGGACCATAAAATCGACCACGATACAAAATCCAGGTCATCAGCTGCTATTCATATGAAGGAGTGATCCTTGCAAACACACAGTAATACTCATTTTGAAAATCTGACTTTTAAGAAACCCCACAACACATTTCCATTTGGGATTAAGGGAACATTTTTAGATATATGGGCAATGGAGGAAAAGTGCTTTAGTCAAAAGGTTCAGTTCACTTCTGGAGTCTAATGGAAACTCAAACCCCTGCTCATACTTAGCAGAACAATCCATGACGCTCAGGCTCACTTCTGGAGGCACATTTGTGGAGCAAATGAGGCATTCCCCCATTGAGACTATTCAGTGCTCTATGTGTTCCAGATGAACACAAATGGGTAGGCTATAGGCTATGTAGTGGAAAGAAATATGCCAACTGTGGAGGTTAATGTAAGGCTTTTAAGCCATGACATGTAAAAATGTTATCTGCAGTTTTCTGTGTGCTGCTCATGGTAACCACCATGGAAGCCCCATTAGAGCAAGTGGTGTGGCATGTGGATGAATGTGCACCGTAGCCCAATTCCCACCCACAGGAATGTTTACTGAACAGTAGTGAACCTGTTATACCTTTGGTAAATACACTACCGGTCAAAAGTTTTAGAACACCTACTCATTCAAGAGTGTGCAAAGCTGACATCAAGGCAAAGAGTGGCTATTTGAAGAATCTCATATATAGAATATATTTTGATTTGTTTAACACTTTTTTGGTTACTACATGATTCCATATGTGTTATTTCATAGTTTTGATATCTTCAATATTATTCTACAATGTAGAAAATAGTACAAATAAAGAAAATCCCTTGAATGAGTAGGTGTTCTAAAACGTTTGACGTATATGAATATCCCCCTATGTCATGTGTTGAAGGCTGGGATTTGATGTCTGGGGTTTGATTTAGATGAAAAGACAGTGACAAAAGTAAATATGGTTTGGTTCTGATAGTTTGAGGGCAACATATTCAATGACCCATCTCATGCACTCTGCATGTCATCATCACCTCTTACCTGCATTATAGAACTGGTCAAGCACACACGTCTCCCCAAAGTCGATCTTTCCAAAGTGTATGATTTCTAGTTGACTTCCCACGGACTCGCACGCGTCTTTCAAGCAATGCAGGGCCATGTTCTCTGCGGCGTGCAGTTGAGTGAGCTCGCTGTTGACGACATATGCCACCGTGACGGCCCTGCTTTTACATTTCCCCGTAGACAACAAGCAGCCACTGTCCATCGGACAGCTCAGGATACTCGGACTGATGCTTCCGCTGACCACAGAGTCGTGCCAGAATGTCCCGGCGGCGGGGATGGGGTCACCGCAGCCTCTCTCTTCCCGGGAGCCAGCAGATCCCCCGCGGGCACCCTCTGTGTTCGAGCCAGGACTAGAAGAGGGGACCGACAAGGATATCCCTTCATCTTGACTCAT
Source organism: Salvelinus alpinus (assembly GCF_045679555.1). Lineage (NCBI taxonomy): Eukaryota > Metazoa > Chordata > Actinopteri > Salmoniformes > Salmonidae > Salvelinus > Salvelinus alpinus. The sequence continues at coordinate 35,059,867 of NC_092093.1, read as the reverse complement.
TGTTTTTCAAAGTCTGTTTTGGTTGACAATCCCTCTGTGTTGTTATGGATGCTCAGTTGCCCAACATCTCCATACACCCAAAGTCAACATTACGCACGTTTCCTCACAGACATTCTATGCAAAAGGCACGCAAGGAAAATGTCCAAACTATTTGAAGGTATTTCAACACAGGTAAACAACAGTCTGGTGATATGGGTCAACCTCCTGTAAATTCATTCCTGGTTTCGCATGAAATTGTGCAATCTGCAATGATCATGAACCAAGATAGTGCGTATTACCACCATTGAAAGACACCGTTACTGTGAAGTCACGACACATAGGCTACTCATATACAGCTAACGATCCTATAGAAAGTAACAGTTACCACTCAATTGCGACATTCTTGCGCGACGCCAGATCTACTCCACATAGTTTCCGAAGTTGCGCACTAACACAGGTTTCAATCGTTACAAATCCCCCATGAGCTTGTTTTCGGTTGATCCATCGTCCTAGAAATCAGATCTGAGTTGTTGTCCAAATCTGTGCAGACGCCCAAACAATAGCCTATCATCTAGAAACCATGCCCATAGAATAATGAATACCAATGCGAATATTATGTCCAGTCCCTGGACCCTACCCTATTTCCACTACTATCTTTCCTGCACAGGCTCTAGCTGGCGGTTGAGCCTTGTTTACGGGGCGTTGACATGACCATATTTGGAGTTGGAGCGTATTTCAGTTGGAGCGTATTTCCCCTTAAAGCGACAGTCTGCTATTTTCCAGTAAGAAAACATTTCCAGTAATTTTAACTAATGAATCATACTGGTGGGAGGAGCTATTGGAGGACGGGCTCATTATAATGGAATGAATGGAATGGTGCAAAACACATAAAAAACGTAATGGAAACAACTTGTTTGACTCCATTCCATTGATTCCATTAAAACCATTACAATGAGCCCGTCCTCCTATCGCTCCTCCCACCAGCCTTCTCTGAATTGGAGGTACATTAAAAATAGGCCTACCCTAACTATATTCAGTTGTCATCCATCAATTGTTCATGTTTTTGTTGTCATATGGGTACTGTAAACAAATTGTAGTTTCAAATCATAAAACAAGCACAATGCTGTTCTCATGGGATGTCATTACTGTTTAATTTGTTTTATTTATTTCACCTTTATTTAACCAGGTAGGCCAGTTGAGAACAAGTTCTCATTTACAACTGCAACCTGGCCAAGATAAAGCAAAGCAGTGCGGCACAAACAACAACAGAGTTACACATGGAATAGACAAACGTACAGTGAATAACACAATAGAAAAAAGTCTATATACAGTGTGTGCAAATGGCATGAGGAGGTAAGGCAGAAAACAGGCCATAGTAGCGAAGTAATTACAATTTAGCAAATTAACACTGGAGTGATAGATATGCAGAGGATGATGTGCAAGTAGAAATACTGGTGTGCAAAAGAGCAAAAAAGTAAATAAAAACAATATGGGGCTGAGGTAGGTAGATTGGATGGGCTATTTACAGATGGGCTGTGTACAGCTGCAGCAATCAGTTAACTGCTCAGATAGCTGATGTTTAAAGTTAGTGACGGAGATATAAGTCTCCAACTTCAGTGATTTTTGCAATTCGTTCCAGTCATTGGCAGCAGAGAACTGGAAGGAAAGGAGGCCAAATTAGGTGTTGGCCTTGGGGATGACAAATGAGATATACCTGCAGGAGCGCGTGCTATGGGTGGGTGTTGTTATCGTGACCAGTGAGCTGAGATAAGGCAGAGCTTTACCTAGCAAAGACTTATAGGTGACCTGGAGTCAGTGGGTCTGGCGACGAAAATGTAGCGAGGGCCAGCTGACGAGAGCATACAGGTCGCAGTGGTAGGTAGTATATGGGGCTTTGGTGACAAAACGGATGGCACTGTGATAGACTGCATCCAGTTTGCTCAGTAGAGTGTTGGAGGCTATTTTGTAAATGACACCGCCAAAGTCGAGGATCGGTAGCATAGTCAGTTTTACAAGGGTATGTTTGGCGGCGTGAGTGAAGGAGGCTTTGTTGCGAAATAGGAAGCCGATTCTAGATTTGATTTTGGATTGGAGATGTTTAATGTGAGTCTGGAAGGAGAGTTTACAGTCTAGCCAGACACCTAGGTATTTGTAGTTGTCCACATATTGTATCCACATACAAGTCAGAACCGTCCAGAGTAGTGATGCTAGTCGGGCGGGCGGGTGAGGGCAGCGATCGGTTGAAGAGCATGCATTTCGTTTTACTAGTGTTTAAGAGCAGTTGGAGGCCATGGAAGGAGTGTTGTATGGCATTGAAGCTCATTTGGAGGTTTATTAACACAGTGTCCAAAGAAGGGCCAGATGTATACAGAATGGTGTCGTCTGCGTAGAGGTGGATCAGGGAATCACCCGCAGCAAGAGCGACATCGTTGATATATACAGAGAAAAGCGTCGGCCCGAGAATTGAACCCTGTGGTACCCCCATAGAGACTGCCAGAGGTCCGGACAACAGGCCCTTCGATTTGACACACTGAACTCTATCTGAGAAGTAGTTGGTGAACCAGGCGAGGTACATCACAATAGTCAAGTGCTACAGTATTTGCATTGTATGTGAACATTACACTTGCTCCATTGTTTATGTTTTGTTGGTGGCCCACTCTTTGATGGTATGTACAGTGTGGCTTTAAAGAGACAACAACATGGTCATACAGTACCAATCAAAAGTTTGGACACACCTACTAATTCCAGGGTTTTTCTTTATTTTTACGATTTTCTACATTGTAGACGTCAAGTTCTGACCTTAGTTCCTTTTTTGTCTTTATTTTAGTTTGGTCAGGGCGTGAGTTGGGGTGGGCATTCTATGTTGTTATTCTATGTTTTGTTCTGTGTGTTATATTTCTATGTGTTTGGCCTAGTATGGTTCTCAATCAGAGGCAGGTGTCGATCGTTGTCTCTGATTGAGAATCACACTTAGGTAGCCTGTTTTCCCACTATGGGTTGTGGGTAGTTATTTTCCGTTTCAGTGTTTGCACCATACGGGACTGTGTCGGTTTTCATTTATTCTCTTATTCATTTTGTATTCATTCTCGATTAAACGATATTATGGATACGTACCACGCTGCATTTTGGTCCTCCTCTCCTTCCACCAACGAAAGCCGTTACAGTAGAATAATAGTGAATACATCAACACTATGAAATAACACATATGGAATCATGTAGTAACCAAAAATGTGTTAAACAAATCAAAAAATATGTTATATTTGAGATTCCTCAAAGTAGTCACCCTTTGCCTTGATGACAGCTTTACACACTCTTGGCATTCTCTCAACCAGCTTCACCTGGAATATTTTTCCAAAAGTCTTGAAGAATTTCCCACATATGCTGAGCACTTGTTGGCTGCTTTTCCTTCACTCTGCGGTCCAACTCATCTCAAACCATCTCAATTGGGTTGAGGTCGGGTGATTGTGGAGGCCAGGTCATCTGATCTAGCACTCCATCACTCTCCTTATTGGTCAAATAGCCCTTACACAGCCTGGAGGTGTGTTGGGTCATTGTCCTGTTGAAAAACAAATGATAGTCCCACTAAGCGCAAAACAGTTGGGATGGCGTTTAGCTGCAGAATGCTGTGGTAGCCATGCTGGTTAAGTGTGCCTTGAATTCTAAATAAATCACAGACAGTATCACCAGCAAAGCACCCCAACACCATCACACCTCCTCCTCCATGCTTCACGGTGGGAACCACACATGCAGATATCATCGGTTCACCTACTCTGTTCCTCACAAAGACACTGTAGATGGAACCAAAAATCTCAAATTTGGACTCATCAGACCAATGGACAGATTTCCTCCAGTCTAATGCCCATTGCTCGTGTTTCTTGGCCTAAGCAAGTCTCTTCTTCTTATTGGTGTCCTTTAGTAGTGTTTTTTTCCCTTACATTTAACATTTACATTTAAGTCATTTAGCAGACGCTCTTATCCAGAGCGACTTACAAATTGGTGCATTCACCTTATGATATCCAGCAATTCGACCATGAAGGCCTGATTCACGCACTGTCCTCTGAACAGTTGATGTTGAGATGTGTCTGTTACTTGAACTTTGTGAAGCATTTATTTGGACTGCAATTTCGGAGGCTGGTAACTCTAATGAACTTATCCTCTGCAGCAGAGGTAACTATGGGTCTTCCTTTCCCGTGGTGGTCCTCATGAGAGCCAGTGTCATCATAGCGCTTGATGGTTTGCACTGCACTTGAAGAAACTTTCAAAGTTCTTGAATTTTTTTGTATTGACTGACCTTCATGTCTTAAAGTAATGATGGAGTGTCATTTCTCTTTGCTTATTTGAGCTGTTCTTGCCATAATATGGACTTGGTCTTTTACCAAATAGGGCTATCTTCTGTATACCACCCATACCTTGTCACAACACAACTGATTGGCTCAAATGCATTGAGAAGGAAAGAAATTCCACAAATTAACTTTTAACAAGGCACACCTGTTAATTGAAATGCATTCCAGGTGACTACCTCACGAAGCTGGTTGAGAGAATGCCAAGCGTATGCAAAGCTGTCATCAAGGCAAAGGGTGGCTCCTTTGAGGAATCTAAAATATAATATATATTTTGATTTGTTTAACACTTTTTTGGTTACTACATGATTCTATTATTCTACAATGTAGAAAATATTAAAAATAAAGAAATATCCTGGAATGACTTGGTGTGTCCAAACTTTTGACTGGTACTGTACATGTTGCCCTTACCCTTTTGTCCCGAGCTTTGGAGAATAGGCCCTATTCATCATTTTGGGAAATTCCCAATTTACATCACGTGACCTGAAACCTACATGTTACGTTATCTAATAATAGTATTAAACGCTACAAGAGCTGTTTACAGCATGCAGGGTTTCAATGATTTGCAACTTATCTCAGAATGGATATAGGCCTATAACTCAGATGAAAGTTTTTGATGTTTAGGCTAATACATAAATCACAAACAGGTTCCAGAGGCTTCATAACACTGGGATCTGTAGAGCAACCACTTGGCTCCCAAGGACTCTTACCATGATATGGACTATCTATAGATTGTATAGATAACCTATTCAATAATCTCAACTATATACATTGAAAACATTTCCAAGCATGTGACCCTTTTGTATTTGTACATTTTGCAAAGGTTGGCCAGTTTCTGTGGGTAACCTAATGTCACTCTTCAATAAGGCCTCCCAATGTTTTGGTTCCTGAATGCTGCCGCCATCTATTGGCTCATTTTGGACTGAAAAGGTTTGGTTTGGTTATAGCTGTATGTAGTTCTGTGGCGGAGGCACAGTGGCTGTGAAATGATACTTTGTTATAGCCTGCCTGCCCTACGCTAGACTTCAGATGTCTCTATGTGTAGGCATATATGTTTTTATGTGTTAGTAGGCCTACCTAGATTTGATATAAATTCCAATAGCTTATGGAATATAACACAACTGGTAATGAATGTATAATAACAATTAATTTCAACCTGCAATTCCCTCAAGGGGTCCCCCTCGAGCAACAAATAAACAAACTTGGTTTTGTATTACATTTCGTGAAATACTTTATTTCCCTGCAACTCAATTTCCCCAGAGACTAGTTTCTTCCTCATACCAGACCCTCATGTAGGCAGAGGGGGACCCCTTGTGGTCAGAGTAGCCTACCGGTTTGGTACTATTATATGATTTTAAAATAGCTCCCCTGTCAAATGTTGCTACCTTAGTTACATTTAGCTTCAAAGAGACCCTTGATACAAAACAGTTCGGTGGTAGCATGACGGTTGACTCTGTCATCAACACAACCGAGACAATAACTCAAGAACTTTACATGTGTTTATGTGAAAACACCAGGTCATTGAATAGACACTGGGGGGCAGTACAGGTTCATTCTAAACGCAGCATGCAGGACAATAAAGGAAGTGTAGAAGGCATGAGCGTTTAGAGCGCTACAAGGAAGATCGTTCTGGAGGGATAACGTTTACTACAGGTGAAGCGCTTTATTCAAATCATGAGGTACAATTAAAGGGATACGTGTACTTTCACTTATCAACCAGTGACCAGTTGTATACATCTGGCCTGATTTGTGATATCTGATCATCTAAGTAGCCTATGTTCTCAAAGTAATTTATTTAACCCTTATTTTACCAGGTATGTTGACTGAGAACACATTCTCATTTACAGAAACGACCTGGGGAATAGTTACAGGGGAGAGGATGTGGCGATGAATGAGCCAATTGGAAGCTGGGGATGATTAGGTGGCATGAGGGCCTGATTGGGAATTTAGCCAGGCCACTGGGGTTAATACCCCTACTCTTAGTATAAGTGACCACAGAGAGTCACGACAGCCGTTTAACGTCCCATCCGAAGGACGGTACCCTACACGGGGTAATGTCCCCTGTCACTGCCCTGGGGCATTGGGATATATATATATTTTTAGATCAGAGGAAAGAGTGCCATCTACTGGCCCTCCAACACCACTTCCAGCAGCATCTGGTCTCCCATCCAGGGACTGACCAGGACCAACCCTGTTTAGCTTCAGAGGCACATTCAACTAGTTAAAGCCTCCTCAATATCATTAATTAGACATATCACACTATATTGTTGATATGAATGTCTCACACTGTAGTCACCCCCCCAACAACAACACGAGCCAGACTAAGTCTAAATGCAGTCAAGACTTTTGAGGAAAAAAAGCAGATGAAAAGAGCTCTTTTTGGAGAGTTACAGGTTTTAGATCCAACGGCTCTTTCATTTTGTCTGGAAAGCAACCAACGACTCTGCTACTCAGTGACAGGAAAAGGATTTTCACTGTGTTAATCAGCCAATTACTGTATACATTTTTGTGGTTTATCCTTTTGTATGAGGTACGTCCCGTTTCCCGATCCCCATCACATATTTGTCTGTGTTGTCTTTGATGTTGAACCAGGCCTAGTTCAGTGTGGTGTGAGTTTTCCCAGTGGTGGGACACTGATAGTGAGTGTTAAAGCACAAGGCTGCCAGTTAGACTGCTCTTTCCCTCAGACGCTGCCAGAGTATGTTTCCTTAGTCTGCAGTCTGGTTAGTGTGTAAATGGACAGGCAGCACAGCGCTCCATCCACGCATCACAGGGAAGAGAATAGAGGACTTTAGAAAAATGTTTTGTTGGATGGGCTGGCAGTTTTCTGCTGGTGTTTGTGGCTAAAAAGTGACACATAGACTACACCTTACTAGAGACTGGGTGGTCTGACAGAGCATGGACCTGAACCGCACACAATCCAATGAGTGGAATTTCAGTGGCCTGACTGCTGTTGTTGAACTGAAAGTGGGAACACCTAACTGCTTTGTAAACATGTGCTAACTTATTAGTGGCTGATTTCATATGGTGAACTTTTGGATATCATCTGGGTGTGAGTAGATTCATTTCTGTAGGGTAGGCTACTTTTAAAGCCGAAAGAGTAAAACAAAGAAAGGAAGACATGTTTATATAAAAAATATATTTTATTCCAAACTACAAAAGTGAAAACATGTAACTTTTTTGTCACACTTCTCAATAAAATAGTACACAAAATTGTCAAACCCAGCAAATAAGCTATCAATAAACATATTGAAGGAAGAGAAAAACAAAACAAACTTTTTAAAACTTTAAATTAACTCAAACTGTACAATAATATGTACAATATTTACAGCATCAATAATACATATAAAAAGGAATGAAGCTACAAATCATCCAGTCTCTTTTTTTGTTGACAAAAAACTGATTCCTTCCTTGCAACCTGAATCAGTCAGTCAAAGTCAAATACCTCTTTTCTCAGTGCTGTGGCAAACCCTCAAAGCATGCACACTACGCTCCTTGTCTGGAAGGACGGCTATTTTTCAGCATGGGCTGAACCATGACCTGTCGTTAGCACTGCAACAGTTAGGATCTGCAAACAGTGAGCTATACACAAGGGCACGTTCAACTAGTACTCTGGTGGGTTAAGGATTTAAGTTTCCGTACTGGGGTTGAAAGTCTTCACCCTTCGTTACTGCAAGTGCTCAGAGGTTAGACACAGTCCAGTTAATTAGGTGCCTGCCACAGTTTAGGGGGAGGGGAACATGGCATCAGCCAATTAGTGACAACAACATAGGTTGTCACATAGTAGAACTATAGTGCAGTAAGTATTCTATTTCGGGCAGCAGAGCAGCCCCCTGTCTTTCATTAGGGCAAGTGGCCCTAAACATCCATCAATACACTCATACATATACATTGAATATACACATATATGTTTCTGTCCTTGTACAAAATACACAATTTGAAAATTACAACCCAAAAGACAAACAAATGCTGTGCTGCGAGATGAGATGGATATCTGTTGGATTCAAGTTAAGAGTCATTGGTTGTTTTTGCTGTTAGGTGACATAATTGTTTACGCCATGTCTCCCAGCATCTTCTTGTAGTACATGGACTCGAAGATGTCATTCTCGCCGGGGCAGTTGTAGTGGCACGCGCAGGTCTTGATGAACATCATCTGCTTCTTCATGACCTGGCCGTCGGGGCACTTGAACTCCATGGGCAGGGTGGTGGTTCTGTGGGGGGTGCAGCAGCGACCGTCGGTGCACACTCCGCAGAACTTGGGTCGGTAGGACTTGGTGGTGGTGCAGCCAGAGATCTCAAACTTCATGGGCTTGGACACTCTTGGTGTGCGGATGCATTTCTTTCCCTTCTGAAAGAGCAAAGCGTAAAAAATAATTAGTAACCATTCCTTTCCTCTTGATTTGACAAAGTGTTTATATTGCAATGAAAGGGTTGGTTGGGTAGTGGTTGAAGAATGTGCTTACCCTAATGCTCTGCTCCATGTGGGACTCGCAGGGTCTGACCATGCACAGACGGGACTGTTTCTCCAGGCGGCACTCGCGGTTGTCGTTGGTTACTTTGGTAGAGATGCCCAGGCCGCAGGTCTTAGAGCAGGCGCTCCACTCAGTGGTCTGGACCAGGCAGTTCTCCCTCATCATGGAGGGGTCAGGCCCGTAGGTCTCCTCCTCTCTGTAAGCTGCAGGCAGAGAAGGGGAAGTGACATTAGACTCTTTATCTCTACACTCAAAAGCTGACCAGATTACATCATTAGAATGTAGGCTACTGTATGTGTCTAAGACTGAAACTCACCAGCGAGAGCAGAGCCCACAAAGCTGTTTGTGTTTTGGGGGGCATCGCACACCCACTCCTCGCAGCACTTCTCGGGCACTTTGACGCGGCGGGGCATGGGGCAGTCAGGGCTGGGCAGGCGGATGTCCATGCTGCACAGGGGAATACAGCCCACGGCACCGTCCAGGCACGTGCACTGGTATTTACAGCTGCTCTGGAAGGATTCTCCACTCCTGTACACCATCCCACCCATCACACAGGTGGCACCACCCTTAGCTGTGGGAAGAGGAGAAGAGAATGTCACATCTCCAGTCACACAAACACCAGCAGAGGAAAATAATCAAAGAGTCAGTGTATTAGAATGACAAAGAAGCATGTTGAGAGTGACTTACCTGTGCAGACTCCTATGCGGCGGTTGATGGGGGAGCCGAAGTCACAGAAGAGTCCTTTGTGGGGGTCGCACATGTCCCTGTCTGTGCAAAGCTCGCCCATCTGCTTGGCACACACCCTGCAGCAGCCGCAGGCATCGGGCACCAGGCTCACACCAGGGGGACACTGAGGGGGCACATCAGGACAACTACACTGCCCACTGCACTCCTGAGCCACAGCCTAAGGGACAAAGAGATAGGAGTATGGTTAGACCCTGATCACATGGTCCCATCTACTACTAACGTTACAGTTCATCAGCCCCAAGAGCTAGGGCATCATACAGCCTTTTGTAACTGTGTTAACAAAATATATATATTTACAATTCAACTGCTGTTGTAATAGGCTAGACATGCTGATAGCTCGTGTCTGTCTGTCTGGTACATGGCGCATAGACACAGCAATACAGTTCCCATATAACTTGACATTCTCAGTAAAAGGGTCTTACCAGGTAGGAGAGAGTGAGACAGAAGAAAGAAATCAGCCTCATGTTCATTCCAGCAGACATTTTGCTTTTCTTCTGGGTTTTTCTCTGAGTATCTTAGACAAAAATAAGTCTTCAGGCTCTTCAAAAGTCTTCCTTAGTCTCTTGCGAGTAGTCAGGGAGCTTGTCGTCTGATCGAGTCGATCTCGTTGTTAAGAAGTTTCTGGTTTTGGTTCTTTCTCAGTTAAGTTCTCGTAGTTCTCTTGGTTAAAGCTAGAGTTTAGCTTCAGTAGTAGAGCTGCTGCTGCTCTTGTAGCTCTCTCTTGGATGAGGAGTTGTTCTGTGTCTGAAGCTAGGAGCTCTCCCTGCCTTTATACACCCAGGGCTGCAGTGACGTGCCAGTGGCTGAATGGAGTCCTGGACAAACATGGACATTCTTGGCATTCTTTCCTAATTTCCTGCCCCCCTCCTAGACTCGCTCTCCCTGACATATCGCATTCCTCCTGTCTGAGGCCAAAGTGCTGTCACATATCAAAATAAAAGTGCATTCTTGGCACTATCCCTCAACTTTCCCTTTTATGTGTAATCGGCGGTTGTGTTGTATCCCGGAGAGAGACCGTAAACCTCCCCTGTTATTGGGAATAGCTGCCTCTCTGTTCTCTTAGCACATCACACATAGATTTTACACTAGTGACTTCAAAGGCTTTAAATATCTATTATTGCATGTGCATTTAATTATGAAAGGAAGGGCTGTGGTGTAGATCACCGTTACAAAACAGTACCGTTATAAAACCTCTGTACACCTTCAGGACTGCTTTTCTATTTGGAAAATAACATACTGCACAGAGAAACAGATGTACGATATGTATTGTATGTAGCCTTCCTAAGTATAATAAGTCATGGGTATTGGGATTTAATCAACAAGTCCTTAATAAAGGGGGTTTGTACGGTATAAAACCACATCACCGTCTAGTTAACAGACTCTCATCAGTTCTATTCACTGGTTTTAATCGCATACTTTTTTATAGCCATGTGCTTTCACCTCACTAATAAGGTTTAGTCTATGGACTTTAAAGCATAGTTGTACTACATTCCTGGTGTGGGATTCTATTTTGCTCCGTCAGTATCTAAACACTGAGCAGACTTGAGGATTGCAGGAAAGCGGCTAGACTCTGGGGTTTGTATATTTTTGAAGAAACGATCACACAAGCCCCAGACTCTCCACCTCAGTCTTATGAAAGGCAGCCCTGCTCCTCACCAGCCACCGAATCGGAAATGAAAAACTCCCAGAGAAAACTCAGAGCTGGAGGAATGTGCGGCTGCGCCAGCAGACATACTATTGCTGCATGTACACACCGACTGGGAGGAAGCGTGGCCTTATATGGGAATCTTCACTAGCAGCATCTGTCTTTCCCTTTTTTCCAGTGTGGTTTGTACAGAAAGTACAGTAGGAGCTCCTCAGGGTCTGTACTGTCTGAGACGTTTTCGCCGTACAGTGTGTGGGATGGTAATGTACCCTGTCTGTCAACACAGATTCATTTGTGGCCAAACAGAGGCTGCCAGTTCCTTAACCCCATCATGTCAAATAGTAGCAGCTTATCGCAATGCCCTATTTGAAAATGCGCTCGATTTCCTGAACCAATAACAGTGCGGTGTGGCTTTCCATTGAGGGGTTGGATGAACTGAACTCCCCTCCACAGGGCAGTGTTTAATCAACAATTGTGTGTGGTAAGACGTAGCTGTGTGTTAGCATCAGATTCCCTGTCTTAGGCTGTTGTCCTGGAGCTCTCATTAGCTCTCTCTCTCTCTCTCTCCCCCCCAAGACGTTCCTCACTCAATGGAGCATAGGTAACTACTGTAAGGTCTGTTAACCTTTAATGTCATGCTCTCTGGTTTTCAATGGTGGCTAAAAGGGGTCTGAAACTCAAGCTTAGGCATGGCAAGTATTCCAAATTCAACATTCCACATGCGGTGCAATTGGGGTCCAATTTGGGATAAGTGATGAGGTGCTAATGTTGGAGTGACAGGCAGAAGTTAGCTAGGGTCAAAGGTCAAGAGCTGGTGACGCAACGGAAAGGATTCCACATTCAGTGTAAATAAAGTACCCATTAGATATGTGCTTCACTGTGGGATGTAGCAGACCTGACCATGTGATTCACTTTCCCATTCCCTCAACGGAGGAGGGTGTTGTGGTTCATTGTTCCCAGTACAAAAAAACAAACACATATAGCTAGCTACATCAGTGTATTAAACATTCTGCCAAGGAGTAATTGTCTGTGCAGTGTGATTCCAGTTCTCTCCATTTCCACTTCTAGTCTTCGTCCCAAATGGCACCCTATTCTCTACATAGTGCACTACTCTTGCCCATCAGAGCCCTGTGGGCCTTAGTCAAATGTAGTGCAGCATAAAAGGAATAGGCTGCTATTTGGTACACAACCCTGTTCTGTCTGCAACTTACGTGACTGTGTTCAAATGACAAATGTTCTGTCTGAGGTATTCCATCTATGTGATGATTGTATTTGTAACCAAACCAGAGATCTTATCTATGATTAAAATGGAATCGGACGTGCTGTGGTCTAAAACCCATCTGTTTTCATTTTTCCAATGTTTATTATTGCAATTTTAGTGCTCTTCCAGAAAAGACACACCATGTAAAATGCACATGGAATTGGATAGAAGCAATTCATATTGCCTCCAGACAATTGATGTGTGTAATACACAGTTAAAACCATGTATTAGAAACACTATGTTTACAGCAGCTTTAGTTGTTGAGCCTATGTTGTTTTGCAGTGCATCAAACACTTGTGGATGTCGATTAAGGCAGCCCCCTGCACCTCTCTGATTCAGAGGGGTTGGGTTCAATGCGGAAGACACATTTCAGTTGAATACATTCAGTTTGACAACTGACTAGGAACCCCCCCTTTTCCTTTCCCCTTTCCCTTGTGTTACTTTCATGTGTAAACTTCAAGAAACTACATGTCAATCATTCAAGAATCAAAGTTGGTTGAATTCTTTAATGGGCCATCCTATTCATTATTTTGACCTGAACTTAATTAAAGTGGTTTGGTTTAGCCAAAAAGAAGCCTTTTTAATTTTGGGCCAATCACGGGAACTCTGGGATTGCTGTTGCATGGGACTTTTGAGTCACTCAAATGGGTGATTCTGCTCAAGCTATGAGAGGAGAAGAGAGACGGACACTATGTTGATGAGCTTGAACTTTTACATCTGAAGAACTATCTATCTGAAGAACTCGATCTAACTATCTACCTGAATTTGCCTGCTGTGGAGAGTGTACGGCATCGTTGTTTCAACGGGAGCTAGCCTAGCTTGTCAGATTTGGAGCTGTAGAGGAAGGTTTCCCAATCATTTGCTGAAACATTCTATATTCATTGAGCTACAATGCGCGCCAACGTTTAGGCTAAGTTTTAAGAGTTCACTCTAATACCCGGGAGCTTTCTATATTATAATTGCAATTTTCTTTACCCCCATTTTCGATGTTGTCTTATCGCTGCAACTCCCCAACTGGCTCGGGAGGCGAAAGTCGAGTCATGCGTCCTCCAAAACATGACCCGCCTAACCGCGCTTCTTACCACCCGCCCACTTAATCCAGCCACACCATTGTGTCGGAGGAAACACCGTTCAACTGACTACAGAGTTCAGCCTGCAGGAGCCCAGCCCGCCACAAGGAGTCGTTAGAGCGCGATGAGCCAAGTAAAGCCCCCATGGCCAAACCCTCCCCTAACCCGGACAACGCTGGGCCAATTTTGCGCCGCCCTATGGGACTCCCGATCACGGCCGGTTGTACTGTCTTATCAATGATATGAGGAAAAGTAATGACAATTGCCTTCTAATAATGGAATGTCTTTGACAAGCCGTGCCAGCTCTCCACAGTATACAGAAATATGTGATTTTTAAACAACTGAAAAATTTTCTTGATAAATTATAGACATAAACTTGTAAGAAAACATGTAGCGTACTAGTCAAAGCTTATTACCATTTTACCATCTAGTATTTCCTTTTCCCTTTAATATGAACATTATCCTGAATTCCACCATGAATGACAAAAAATATTGTAACGACCCGGTATTGTGTTCTGTGTTTGTGGGTGTGTTATGGTTCTCATGGCTACTAGCAGGGGTTAAATATGTCAGGACAGATGGAAAGGTTGGGGGGGTATGATGGGTAATACCGCGGGATTTGGAAATGCATAAATAGGGATTACTGTCTCATTGTTCTGTCTCTTCTGTTCGTGCCTTGATCTGTTGCTATGAGAGTGACTCTTGACCCGACAGGGTAACATTGTGTACGTTCGGCATTTAGCGGCGTGGGTTGTGGCCGGAACAATAGCCCAGTTTATGAATAAACCTGTGTTCTGACCTGCACACCTAGAGTCCGTCTCTTTTCCCTTTATGACCCAGCCGGGTCATTACATTGGTGTCAGAAGTGCTTTCGAACTACGGGATAGACTAGGCGAGTTAGCTGTTCAGTATAGGCCGGGTTGGCGTTAGCGTGACTCGCATCTACGGTCATGATGCTTGGGGCGAGGCGGAAAATTAAGGAAGAGTCGGACAAAGTGTCCGTTGTGGGCTCGGGGGTACCCGGTCGGGAGGGTCAGGCGGCGACTGCCGTAGGAAGGCTGGAGAGTCACATGGCGGGAGTTAAATTGTCAGTCAGCAAGATGGCAGAACTGGCGGGTTTTCCTTCACACCGCTCGAGAGCAGACGTCACGGCGACGGGGATATCGACGTCACCGGGTGCGGAAATGGCTGGGCCTGCTAAGGTAAACAGAGATGGCGGCGACCTATTGCCATTAGCCACGGTAGCGGCTAAACTACCAAAGTTCAATGGACAAGGTAAATGGGAAGTTTTTTTCACTCAATTTGAGTTGTTGGCTAGAGCCGGGAGGTGGTCTGACGAGACGAAAGCGTTACAGCTTGCCCTGAGCCTGGCAGAGGAGGCGTCGGAATGCCTGCTAACGCTAGCCCCGGACGAAAGGGACGACTATGGTGCGCTAGTGGAGGCATTGGGGGGCCGTTTCGGCAGCGACGCGCAGCCCAACATGCTGCGGATTGAACTGAGTAACAAAAAGAGACTTCAGGGGGAATCATTAAAGGCGTTGGCAAGTGATATTCTGAGCCTGACCAGGCGGGCTTATGCAACTATGCCGATTGGGGTGCAGGACGAGCTGGCACGGGACAGTTTTATTAGAGCGCTCTCTTCCACCGAACTGGGTAAGCATGTTCAGATGGCGGACCCACCATCTCTGCGGGCTGCAGTGGAGATAGCCAGGAAGAGGGAGCTGATCTGGGGTGAGGGAGTGAGAGTGGAAGTCGCCAGTCAACCAGAGGTGAGAGCAGCGGTGGCTGGGGTGCCAGGGGTCACAAAACCGGAGTGGGTTGACGAGTTGGGCGGGCTAGTCAAGACTGCTTCGCTTGTCATGGAGAGGGGCTCCAGGCAACGTCGCAGTGTCAGCTCAGCTCCTATTGTCTGCTGGGGTTGTGGCCAGCCTGGCCACATTCAGCGAGAGTGTGACAGATTCCCCCGTCACCAGGGAAACGACAGCGGGTTCGCGCGCAGGGGGCTGCGCGGGCCCACCCCCCCGCCCCCGAACCCACTGTAAGCAAAGAAGGTACCCAGCAGCGCAGACAAGAGGGTGGGGACCTGCTCCCCCAGGGTGTAGCTGCCGCCGGGTTTCCTAGTCCTGTAGTTGTGGTGGGACGTACCACCGTTGGGGACTTCTGCAATGTCATCGTCAAGGTAGAGGGGGTGGAATGTTTGGCCCTGGTCGACACGGGCTCTACAGTAACCCTGGTGAGACCAGACATACTACCTGTTGGGGTGCGGGTGGAGCCGACCCTTGTCCAGCTACGGACTGTCACGGGGGAGCTAGCCCCCATGTTAGGGAAGTGTCAGCTATCTGTGACCGTGGGGGGGAGAACTGTGGGGTGTCCGGTGTGGGTAGCAGCGGTGCAGGACCCCTGTATACTGGGAATGGACTTTTTGAAAAACTGTGGGGCTCAGTTGGACTTAGCGTCGGGCACTTTGAGGTTGTCGGGGGGGCCCACAGTGGGAATGTCGCCTTCGGGAGGGCCAGCAGGGGGCAGGGCTGTCCCTCCGTCTTCCTCCAAGCTTGCAGAGACTCCACCGGTCATCCCGGTTGCTCCCTTGGTCGTTGTGCCATCCCAGCAGCTGTCTCCGGCGGCGACGGCCTTCACTCCCCATCATGGTGCAAGCACAGGCAGCCCAGTAGCCCAAAATACACTGGCTCCTTCACCCCATCAGCCCGACGGGGGGAAGGAGGAAGCTATCGACGCCGTCGAGGCTGTGTGGCTGAAGAACTGTCAGGGTCTGGATGAGGGACAACAGAGACAGTTAAAGCAGCTGCTGTTGGACTTTAAAGATAGCTTCGCTTGGGGGGAAGATGAGGTAGGACAAACGCACCTAGTCCAGCACGAAATAGACACTGGGGACGCCCGACCCATTAAAATTCGGCCCCGTCGTATTCCCCTTGCCAGGAGGGAAGCAGCAGACACAGCTATTGTAGACATGTTGCGGGCTGATTTCATTGAGCCATCAGATAGCCCATGGTCCGCGCCGGTCGTCATGGTGCCTAAGAAAGGGGGTAAACTTAGGTTTTGTGTTGACTACAGGGGCCTAAATTCTGTCACCACTAAAGACTCTTATCCCCTACCGAGGATTGATGAGTCGCTAGACCACGTGAGAGGGTCCTCGTGGTTCTCCTCCCTTGATCTGCGCAGTGGCTACTGGCAGGTGCCCCTCTCGCCAGGGGCACGTGAAAAAACGGCCTTCTCCACGGATAGGGGCCATTGGCAGTTCAAGGTGCTGTGCTTCGGGCTCTGTAATGCTCCTGCCACCTTTGAGAGGCTCATGGACAGAGTGCTGGCGGGGGTTCCGAGAGACGAGTGTGTTGTGTACCTAGACGACATATTGGTGCACGGCACATCGTTTGAGGGGGCACTGGGGGCAATTAGGCGAGTGTTGGAGAGGATCTCGGGGGCGGGGCTAAAATTACACCCGGGAAAGTGCCATTTCATGCAAAGGGAGGTGGCGTTCCTGGGGCATCAGCTGGGTGGTGAGGGCATCAGCACGATGCCAGACAAAGTAGAGGCTGTGAGGGGGTGGCCAGTTCCAGGGGGGAAAAAAGAGGTTAAGAGCTTCCTGGGGCTGGCATCCTACTATCGTAGGTTTGTGAAGGGGTTTGCGGGGGTAGCGGCTCTTTTGAACCACCTTCTCAAGGAGGACACTGTTTTTCAGTGGACCGAAGAGCACCAGCGGGCGTTTGAGGCCCTCAAACGTGCCCTGATGGAGGCCCCTGTCCTGGCCTCACCAGACCCGAACCGTCCGTTCATCCTGGACACCGACGCAAGCAATGAGGGTTTGGGGGCTGTGCTGGCTCAGCGTGGCCCTGATGGGGAACACGTAGTAGCTTATTACAGCAGAACTTTTGATAAGGCTGAAAAACGCTACTGCGTCACAAGGAGAGAGCTTTTGGCTGTCGTGGCAGCAGTACGCCATTTCAAGTACTACCTGGGGGGCCTGCCGTTTGTGGTCCGGACGGATCACTCCGCCCTGCAGTGGCTTCTCTCCTTCAAGGAGCCAGAGGGTCAGATTGCCCGCTGGCTGGAGGAGCTGCAACCCTACGACTTCCAGGTGGAGCACAGAGCCGGCCTTCGCCACAGCAATGCAGACGCCTTGTCCCGCCGCCCGTGTGCTGAGGATGGCTGTGGGTACTGCGCCAAACGGGTGGAGCGAGAGAGAGAACTGTGCAGGGAGGAGGGAGTCACCGCCACGGTGAGTCAGCTGAGTGTGACAGAGTGCCGGGAGCTTGAGGCTGTGGACGTTGGGGAGTGGAGGCGTCGCCAGGAGGAGGACGCAGAGCTGCGTCCTGTGCTGCGGTGGGTGGAAGAGAGAAGACGACCGCCGTGGGGGGAAGTAGCCCCTCTATCACCAGTCACCAAAGGACTGTGGGCTAAATTCACAGTCCTTAGAGTGGCTGAGGGAGTGCTCCAGAGGGGGTGGAAAAAGCCAGCGACTGGAGAAATTACGTGGCAGGTAGTGGTGCCCAAAAGGCTGCAGGGGAGCGTGTTACAGCAGCTTCATGGGGGAGTAGGCGCAGGGCATTTTGGGGTCTCCAAAACGTTAAAGCGCATGCGTAAAGGCTTCTATTGGGCAAGGCACAGGAGGGATGTTGAGGACTTTTGTAGGCAGTGCGACGAGTGTGCTGCTAAAAAAGGACCTCCAGGTCAGTCACACGCCCTCCTACAACAATTCCCAGTAGGGGAGCCCATGGAGAGACTGGGGGTAGACATAGTAGGGCCGTTTCCAACCACAGACAGCGGTAACAGGTGGATTCTAACCGCCATGGACTACTTCACCAAGTGGCCGGAGGCTTACGCTCTCCCAGACCAGGAGGCGGGGACAGTAGCTGATGCGTTGGTGGGGGGAATAATCAGTCGGTTTGGGGTGCCACAGTCTATTCACAGCGACCAGGGAAGAAACTTCGAGTCACGGGTGTTCTCAGAGTTGTGTAGACGGTTAGGCGCGGAGAAGACGCGCACTACTCCGCTTCACCCCCAGAGTGATGGGCTGGTGGAAAGATTTAACAGAACATTAGCACAGCAGCTGGCCATCGTTACCTCAAAACACCAGAGAGATTGGGACACCCACTTACCGTTTATTCTTATGGCGTGTAGGTCGGCTGTTCAAGAATCGACTGCGTGCTCCCCAGCACTACTAATGTTAGGTCGTGAGTTGCGCACTCCAGCCGAACTGACGTTTGGCCACCCTCCTGATAATGACGACGTGGTTTTGCCTGGCCCGAACTATGTGTGTCGTCTGCAGAACCGGTTAGAAGCGGCTCACACCTTCGCAAGAGAGCAACTCGAAAACGCAGGGGTGCGCCAAAAGCGCCACTACGACTCGCGCGCTAGGGGGAGGCACTTTGGAGCGGGAGAATGTGTGTGGCTTCACAACCCCACGCGCAAGAAGGGGCGGTGCCCAAAGCTGGACAGTGCATGGGTGGGGCCGTGTCTGGTGATAGAGAGAGTGGGGGAGGTGACGTACCGGGTGGAGGTTCCCCCACGGAGCAGGAAGGTGGTGGTCCACCGGGATCGATTGGCACCCTACAGAGGGAGGAAAACGGTAGGGAATGGGAGTGAGGGCTCTGATGTGAGCCCACGGGAACAGTCTAACGAGGAGACTCTAGCACAACCTGAGCCTGGGGAGGGGGCTGCTTCTTCGGAGGGCGCTGGAAATGACATTGGGGCAGAGGAGCGTTCTGGGGGGCCACCGCTGAGAGTCACGGGGAGGCCCAAGAGACTGATGCGACCTCCGGGTCGTTTTAAGGATTTTGTTGTGTAACCCTAGGGGCTAGGGTTTAGAAAGGGGGGGGGGCTATGTAACGACCCGGTATTGTGTTCTGTGTTTGTGGGTGTGTTATGGTTCTCATGGCTACTAGCAGGGGTTAAATATGTCAGGACAGATGGAAAGGTTGGGGGGGTATGATGGGTAATACCGCGGGATTTGGAAATGCATAAATAGGGATTACTGTCTCATTGTTCTGTCTCTTCTGTTCGTGCCTTGATCTGTTGCTATGAGAGTGACTCTTGACCCGACAGGGTAACATTGTGTACGTTCGGCATTTAGCGGCGTGGGTTGTGGCCGGAACAATAGCCCAGTTTATGAATAAACCTGTGTTCTGACCTGCACACCTAGAGTCCGTCTCTTTTCCCTTTATGACCCAGCCGGGTCATTACAATATGTAGGAAAGGGTCTGAATACTTATGTAAAAATGTCTAAAAACTTGTTTTCGCGTTGTCATTATGGGGTATTGTGTGTAGATTTTATATAACACATTTTAGAAAAAGGCTGTAATGTAACAAAATGTGGAAAAGTCAAGGGGTCTGAATACTTTCCGAAGGCACTGTAGCTACCGCAAGTGAGCTGCAATAAAAACAGTGCCACTCACCAGATTATGTTCTCTAAACATCAGACTGTTACCATGGTTTCTCCATGGATATCAGTCTGAAAGATGTCGCTATAAAAAAGACGCAAAAAATGATGTTTAAATGTACTTTACTGGTTGTCCGTGTTGTTGGTCCTTTTAGCAGTAGGAAGTGGAGATAGGGTACCCACAGGAAAGTGTTTACCTTTTTGCGGCCCGGTACGTTCTGTTGCTTGTATTTTCCATCTCCTGATGCATTTCAGTGATGCACAATATGCTAACGACAGCCGAATGTAACCGAACGTTGTCGACCAAAGCACGTTCCCTTGCAAACAGCTGGAAGTGCTTGTGAAATTTGCCAGTTGATTGCATGGGACAATGTTTGGTCTGTGCCTCGGTTAAATTGTAGACATATTGTGCAAGTTGCGTGCGAATTGCGTCAGCATTGAAAATACAAACCGGAAATACAAACCGACGTATCTGTGGATATTTTTTTTGATCTCAGATTATTTCCTGCGTAAGGACAAAATCAGAGGACAACAGGTAAAGTATGTTCAAATGAAATTTATTCAACAGTCTGACTTTTCATGGGACTGTTCATAAAAAGTGAGTCTACATGTTAGAGAAGAGAGAATAGTCTTCCGCTCTCAGATTCGTAGAGGCTACAGGTGATGATAATTTTAAAACGTTTGAAAGTTCATCTTGGGTTTGACCTACAACTCACTTTTTTTTTTAAACGGTCCCACCCATTGCAAGTCAAAATGTGATTGGTTCATTCCACTCCAAAAATCTGCTCTAATACAGTTGAATGGCAGAGGCCTTCTGTCCAGCTTCTGAAGGCCTAGTCTGAGCTATCTAGATTTTTCTACCCAGAGACCACCACAGAAAAATCCTGATTGAATAATTTTTCTCTTCAGTATTAACCCTTCTCTTTCCAACACAAACTGAAAAAATGAAATCAGATGATCATTAAAATTATTGAAAAGATTAAATATAATTTTTTAAACAACATTTTATTAAACAAAATATACATGTTTTATATATCCTTCTCTTAAGGCCTAGAAGGCCCTCACGGTTCCCCACTGCGGTAACCCTACCCAGATGTTCTTTGGATTCATTTTATAAGACGCACCTGTCACGATCGCCGTGGAAATGACCGGACCAAGGTGCAGCGTGGTTTTTCTTTATTATAGCGTACATTTTTCTTTATTATACATGTCGCCAACAAAACAAGAAACAACAAAAACGAACGTGAAGCTTACTAGGGCTATACAGGCCACTAACAAAGACAACTACCCATAAAATACAAAAGGAAAAAAAGCTGCCTAAGTATGATTCCCAATCAGAGACAACGATAGACAGCTGTCCCTGATTGAGAACCATACCCGGCCAAAACATAGAAACACAGAACATAGAGTTTACCACCCGAGTCACACCCTGACCAACAAAACATAGAGAATAAAAAGATTTCTACGGTCAGGGCGTGACAGCACCTCCTAATCTGCTTTCACTTCCTTTAGGGTAAAACATATTGTTCATGATTCATATAACAACTGAGCTTCTGTTTCTGCTGCCGAGAAACAAAACCTAGTTCAAGTTTAGTGTATTCATAGTAAGTCTTCTAGAGAAGGGGGAAACTCATGGATTACTGTCACACGCTATAGCCCCCAATTGCTTTCTCTCCTATTATTAAAATGTTTTCAGTGGTTGTGCGTAATAATACTGCAATAATAACATAAACACATTAGCAAATGGACACCCTCGTGTTGCTATACTGGCATGGAGAGCCTTCAGTTGGACTAGGTTTCCCTCTGACTGGAGGGCGGAGTGAGGGCGGAGCGCCCCATGATGGATTCCCTTCTGTTTGGATTCCCTTCTGTTCTTCAGAGAGGGCATATTTCCAGCCACAGCAGCATAGCATTCCTGTGAGATTGTTGCAGTGTATTCCTCATGGGATTTGCCTTAAGCCGTCTTCGTCCTCCCCGATCATCTCCCAGTAAGGAATAGGATGACCTCATCAGAGGCCAGAATGGGCCCTGTGACGATGGAATTCCCCAAAGACACTCCACTGAAGCTCCTCATTGGGAGAGACTGGGGAGTTTTCCACTGGTAGCTCTCTGGCCATGGTGTAAGCTGAGGTGATGTCACAGAACGCCCTGTACAGTGCCTCTGTCCTCTGAACACACAGGTTAACTCAGCATTTCCTCTTCATTGCCGTCATTCATCATCCATTACAGCTACTTCTACATTTGGAACAGCTAGGCAATGTTTTTAAAATTCATTTTCCAGTTTCCCCATTTAGGCAAGGTGGGGCCTTGCTCAGCTCAGTTTCCAGGTGCTCAAGTAGCTAGAAGCTCGTTGTGCTTTACCAACACCAACATGTACAGATGGAAAGGCTACAGGCTGTATTTCTAATATTCCAACACCAAGTGTACTTTACACACGGCTCTTTTGGAGTGATTAAGTCATCAGCAGCATAATACTGACTAAGGGCAATGAGTGAGTTATAAACAAGAGTTAGTTAAATATTACAAGTTAAGGTGTACAGTGGGCAAACATTAGTGAGAATATGATTGAGTATACAGAAAAAAGAAGGGGAAAGTATTCATCTTAACCAAATATTTCAGGGATTGTCCTAGTGTAAGTAGCCTACAATGCATTTTCAGACCTACATAGCATTACTGTTCATTGAAAAATCTGATCAAAGATTAAAAGAATCAGACATGCTATTTTAGTTGAAAGGTTGATCATCCAAAAGTGTCTGGGAACAACTATACGCTAAACTTACTGAACACTAAAGCAAACAAGAACAAAGATTATTTGCCTTCATATCCATATCCACCTCAGCATCTCCACCTAAAATTCTATAATTGGCAGTTGGCAGTGAGCTCCTGGAATGTTCCCTGCTTTGAAACTTCAAACTGACCATCCCTCCACCACTATTTAAACTGAACATGTGGCAGAGATGTCAAAATTTGCTAATTATGAGGGCTACAGTTTCTGGCTCTTTGAAATACCAAGGCTGACTGAGGTAATTCATAGCCCAGACTCTCGCCGACCGTTGGACCTTACTACATCATTCGTGTCATGGAGCAAAATCACAGACTAGAAATGGCTAAATCTAATTTCCTTTGAAAGCGTGAAACAAATTAATATAATTGGTGGGCTAAAGGATACAGCTGAAAGAGAGTGGCTGGAAAGTGGAAATGGATTTGATAGATGCGATTGTCTATAAAAAGCCTTGGCTGTGGAAAATTACAGGCTATTTAGACTAGAAAGGACAACCCAGGGAAGTGCCAAGGTGCTGAACTTTTTTCAACAAAGAGCAGAAAATAATTTCATCCACAGAGATTTACTGATTTACTGCTAGATTTACTGCCTTCTGAAGGGGCTACCATGGTAATGACAGTGAATGAGGAGCCTAGGTCTGCTGCATCTCTCTGTCTCTCTGTCTGACCTCTGACCCATGGCTGTAAAACCTACCGTTCTTTCTGAACAGAATCCCATATGGGGGCCTGTAAGTCCACGATTTATTGAATCTAAAGAGAGAATGGTTTGAACAGTGTCATGAACAAAGTGCAGAGTTCCAAATATAGGCATAGACACCCCACACTCTGTCCCCCCTTATCCCCAACTCCCAACCCCTACACTCCCAATGTTAGCATTTCTCCAGACTACTCTGCTGTATGTTTTTTGTCTTCAAAGGAGCTATTGGAACATTCCACAGATGAGCCCCTTTATGCAAGTTGCTGTTTGTTGTCTCCTGGCCAGGACTCAGGTCATTAGGAGGGCTTTGTCCACCTCTGCCCATCTTTACACAGCAGACTTCATAGCAGAACTACGAAGGTCATTAACAGCCACTACCTCACGACAGCATGTAAACATACACTATCTATACAAAAGTATGTGGACACCCCTTTAAATTAGTGGATTTGGCTATTTCAGCCACACCCGTTGCTTCCAACAAGTCAGTTCGTCAAATTTCTGCCCTGGTAGAGCTGTCCCGGTCAACTGTAAGTGCTATTATTGTGAAGTGGAAACATCTAGGAGGAACAAGGTCTCAGCCGCAAAGTGGTAGGCCACAAGTTCACAGAACTGTCCTCGGTTGCAACACTCACTACAGAGAACAATAACTGTTCGTCGGGAGCTTCATGAAATGGGTGTCCATGGCCGAGCAGCCGCTCACCGGCCTAAGATCGCCATGTGCAATGCCAAGCATCGGCTGAAGTGGTGTAAAGCTTGCCACCATTGGACTGGAGCAGTGGAAACGCGTTCTCTGGAGTGATGAATCACGCTTGGTCATCTGGCAGTCCGACAGACAAATCTGGGTTTGGCAGATGCCAGGAGAACGCTACCTGCCGAATGCATAGTGCCAACAGTAGAGTTTGGTGGAGGAGGAATAATGGTCTGGGGCTGTTTTTCATGTTTCGGGCTAGACCCCTTAGTTCCAGTGGAGGAAAATCTTAGCGCTACAGCATACAATGACATTCTAGATGATTCTGTGCTTCCAACTTTGTGGCAAAGGTTTAGGGAAGGTCCTTTCCTGTTTCTGCATGTCAATGCCCCTGTGCACAAACAAGCTCCATACAGAAATGGTTTGTAGAGATTGGTGTGGAAGAACTTGTCTGGCCTGCACAGAGCCCTCATCTCAACCCCATCGAACACCTTTGAGATGAATTGGAACGTCGACTGCGAGCCAGGCCTAATCGCCCAACATTAGTGCCCGACCTCACTAATGCTCTTGTGGCTGAATGGAAGAAAGTCCCCACAGCAATGTTCCAACATCTAGTGGAAAGCCTTCCCAGATTACTTTTGGTAATGTAGTGTATTAACAGTGCTTGGCCTAGTTAAGGGCGAAGTGTGACCTGTCTGAAATCAGCAATAACCTTTTTCCAATACATTACAGTACTTGGTGTTACAGTTGATTATGACCCCATAGTACATGAGTTATTCTACAATGCAATGTGATAAAATGAAAAAGTTAGTCACCTGATGTTTCATAAGTTTGAGTATGGCCTTAGTAGGCCAGCTAGGTAAATACCTGCAGTGGGGATAAATACCACCTGCAGTAGGATGAGGAATCTGGAATCAATTTCTACTTCTCCATCAACAGCTGCTGTCTTTATTAGTTGAATTATGTTTTGATCACTGCTGCACGCATTCCTGGAGATACCTGTGGCCGGTGGGTATAGTCTAACTGCCGAGGGCCCTGAAAAGCACTCATTCATGGGATTGCAGTTGGCCAGCGCCCCAGCGCCAAGACAAGCACCCCAGGAATGCCCTCATCACACTCGCCATGGCAACCGAGCTGAGCCGCAGGAGACAACACAGCTCAGTAGCAGTCTTCAACAAAAACAAACAGAATAGACGGGTTGGTTGTTTAGCAACAAAACCAACGCGTGCGCAACTATGGGACAAAACAGACAGGATTGGCTTGGATTTTTTACAACATGCAAACTATGTTTTGTCTCCAATGTTTATTGAAAACATAAATACATTTGCACAATGAGCGCTTGTTCTCTGTCAAATACATCGTTACAGTTATTGGTTAGCTAGCTAGCGAATTTTAGCCATATAAGCAATGAAATGAAATCTGTCAAAACACCTCAAAACAAGACGTATCAAGGACAAGATAAAACTAGCTGAAACGAGCCACTTAGGATTCCCCACATGGCAGTTTCTTGTCATTGTTGCTAGCTGTCTGACCATCCAGACTTCTGCCCCATTAAAGAGTGTGGTTACACCCCCTACTGGAGGTTACACCCCCTACTGGAATAGGGTTAGAGAGGAGGACTAGGCCCCAGACGATAACAATACCATGACCTTGTCATCACAGAATGGTTTGATAAACATGGGACCATATTTAATTTGAGATGTGGTCCAAGATTTTGGTCTCAGGACCTTCACTAGACCATATCTGAGCATTAACTGACAGCTTTACTCAATGCATGTCACGTTCTGACCTTAGTTCCTTTGTTATGTCTTTATTTTAGTTTGATCAGGGTGTGAGTTGGGGTGGGCATTCTATGTTGTTTTTCTATGTTTTGTTCTGTTGGTAGATTTCTATGTGTTGGGCCTAGTATGGTTCTCAATCAGAGGCAGGTGTCAGTCGTTGTCTCTGATTGGGAGCCATATTTAGGTAGCCTGTTTTTCATTGTGTTTTGTGGGTGATTATTTTCTGTTCTGTGTTTCTGTTTCACCGTACAGGAGTGTTCGTTTGTCGTTTTATTGTTTTTGTTCAGTGTTCATTATTTCGTATTAAAACAATATGGACACTTACCACGCTGCGCATTGGTCCTCCTCTTCTTCCAACCACGACAAGCGTTACAATGCATCTGAACCCTACAGTACAACTAACCTAGGTTTCTTCATATGGAACAGACAAAATATGACAAACTACCAGATGTTAATAGGGCAACCTTTGACATCGCAACCATATATAAAAGATTCAGAAAAAATTAACAACAGGTGAACAACAGAAAAAGAATTATGAATTTGAGGTAAACAATAGCAAACAAACCATTGACAAGAGAGTACAGTAACCAGTGTCCTGTCTGTGTGTACTATCTAGTCTGGTGGTGAAGTGGGCTGAGTCTCTATCCTCAGTGAGGAATATTACATTAATGACTCATGTCTTTCCTGCAGACTGACCCAATCTGATTAGGCCATTACCTAAGAGGCAGAATAAACGCGACACTACTCTAGCTGTTCACAACTGGTGCACAGTTCACGGAATGTATAACATGGAAAGATTTAGTCAATTGCTTTCATTGAGCAACCAATGTTAAGGAAGATGCCAAAACAACAGTAACTACACTTTTTGAGAATATACTTGAGAATAATCATTATCAGTACATGTACTTGTATGACTAGATTTCCAATAACCCAAGGTAAAAACTAAGTAGGTATGCAGATCAACAGCAAAAGTTTCTGTTAATCCCAGATGTTCTTTTTCGTGTCTTGTTTACACTGTTCCACCAGGCTCGCTCTGTGGTTGGTCTGGCTGAAACCAGCCCAGAGTCTGGCCTTGTCCCATCAGTTGGAGCACTGCTAGAGACATTGGGAGGCAGGGAAACCAAACCTCAAAAATTATATTACATTTTAGTATCTGTTCCACACTGGCTATTAAATTACATTCAAAGTTCTGCAATATCCAACACGCTTGTCACATTCCCTTAAAAGGAAGATTGAGTGGAATCCAGCTGTCTTTTGCAACATAAAGAAATTGGTGGAATCACTCCAGTCCTCACCAGACCACTAATGAGGACATTAGAATGGCTGAAGTACACAGTGCAGCAGACTTCTATGTGTAAGAGTCCTTGTCACACACAGATCATCATGTTATTATTCAAATGGTGCTGCTGCTGTTTGTACTCTGCTAATTGTGATATGGAAGACAGTGCCCGGGTTTCATCAGGCCCCTTCAGTGACTTAACCTTCTGTGACAAAGGAGATGTTTGCCAGATGGCTGCCTTGCCGTGCAGCACACTGACCCACTAACAAGTCGTCCAAGTTGGCCCCTGTCCGACTCCCCTGGCCTCAGGAATCAAACAGCATTCTGTTTTGCTTCACTTTGCTCTGCCTGATTGCACTCATACCCGTCAGTCTCAGCTCCTGGATTAGAACCCAGGGCACAATCCCACAAACTCTCCCAGGTTAGCGACAGACAGCTAGGCAGCGGTAAATCAAGGCTCTCACTTTCATGTCAGACCAGGTGTAAACTTCAGTCTGGGGTTGAGACTACGTAAACAGAGGTGGCTAAGGACGGAACCTTAATTTCCTCTTATTTATTCAGCTAATTTTCCCCGATTCTGAAAAGGAGAGGAAGCCATGAAACCAAACAGCAATTAGACATCTTTCATGGGCCAACAGTGACAAGCAGCATTGAGCAGGTTCAAGAGGAATGCCACTTCCTCCTCATGCCTTGGCAAGTGGTTACATTTCTTCACTAATTGGTTTCCTGCTAAACTCTTCGAATACAAAGACTGGTGTTAGTGAAATGGGTTTTGTTTGTCTCATATAGTGCCAAGGTAAATTGTACCTAAACTCATAGAGAAACCGCCAAAACTTTGCTTTACGGTTTTCCTTTTTTCGAAAACAGGTGTTGCATGCTAGCGTGATAGGTTGCCATCCTGTCCAATTTGACCACACTTTCTACTCAACCTTCAAATAAACCTGGTGTTTTTCTTTCATTAGACTTTTAACTTTGCATACACCTAGTAAATACATGTGGTTTTTCCCTTCCTGTATCAGCCTGCAGGCCTCAGGCTGGACCTAAGGACATTCATATGTATTTGCTAAATGGTCACCAACAGGCCATGACTGATGTTTTTTAAATAATATTTACCGATATTTGAACATTCGTGTGATGTATTATTCAACAGACATTTGATGTAATATTTTGCATACTGATATGCTGTGGTAGAACAATATATCAGTGAACAACAGCTTTCTCGTCTAAACTACAGTATTTAGAAGGAAAGAGAGTAGCCCGTAGCTTGTGAAGTAGACAGTTTGTCTGTCGGTCATTGACATTTCAGTGTCTCACCAACCAGCCCATATTTCCCTCCATCCACATCTACTCTCCAAAACACCAATACAAGGCATTCAACTCGGAGCAGTAAACAGTGGTCGCCCTCTGCCTGGCAGGCCTGCCCCGGGGGTGTCTAACTGGCCACCTTAGGAGCCCCCGTGACGTCATAGCCCCACAATTCCTGGCACTGGAGGGATGACCTCATGCTGCTGGCTGTGGGCTAGCAGGGGAAAATGGCACCTCTGCTACAGAGGGGATTCTGTCTGGAGACTGGACGCCGAGTTCCACCTACGGGAGCTGGTCTCAGTGTGACCTGACAGATGTATTAACAGTGTTGTTTCAAGTTGTTTGTCAAGTTCCACCCGCCTGGGGACGTTCTCATAAACGCCTACTCAGGGAGCCAAAGTCTGCGTAGTGTTTTTGTGAGGTAAATTATTAACTACTAGGAACTTTCACTCTTATACATTTACATTTAGCAGACGCTCTTATCCAGAGCGACTTACAAATTGGAAAGTTCATACATATTCATCCTGGTCCCCCCGTGGGGAATGAACCCACAACCCTGGCGTTGCAAGCGCCATGCTCTACCAACTGAGCCACACGGGACCGTGTTATACTTAGGACATACTGTACTTTGGAGGAGGTATTCTCGTTGGAATGTACACCCTCAGCAGAGATGAGACATGTATTTATTTCGAAGAAATATTTAATGAAGTGTGGGGAATACATTTTTTTTTCTATCCCTCCCAATGAAAGTCATTATAACTGAACTGAATGGAAGTCTGTCAGGTCAGTTGTAATATCTCTGATTGGGAGGGATATGCTTTGTGTTGTTTTAGTGAGAGGGAGAATGTGGCATGTGCAGTGGTCCTTGGAGTCTAATGAGAAGTAATACTCTTATCAGGCTGTAACATGCCCTCTCTGAGGTGGCACTTAACATTTTTAAACTCAAGAGGAAGACATTTTTGCTAGTGGATACAGACAATGGATTAGATAAGGATTCCTGGTCAAGCTTCACACTGTTTATGTGACAGACATATTTTCTAAGATGGGAAGCATTACAGTGCATATCATGCAATGGCATTGGCTACTCACCCTCCTGTTTATCTCCAACTGTCTGTGGTCAAAACATGTCCTGCTAATCAGCTGCTTGCAGTATTAAAGGGCTGTAAGTATGTCCAATAAACACAGGCAGAATTAGCTATATTTGGCTACATGAGTTATTACACAAGTGTCTATCTGTTAAAGGGCTTTAATCCATGGAATGTTATGCAGGCTATTATGACCTTTGACAGGTCAGTGTTGGATATCTGTAAAAATGTTGACAGTTTTGGAGTTTTCAATTAGGTACGGTTAATGAGATAATGTAAATATTCACAATAAGGCACATATTTTAAAGTCCTTATAAAACTGGAGGTCTGCGATTAAAACGGCCTGATACCCAGGTTGAGGTCTACTATTCAGGGCCCTACAGGATATATACAGTGTCCTGGTGTGGATCCAGGGAACCACACATCTGAGGCTCCCCAGCCTTCTGCCATTAATCACAGCTGCCGTCACGACAACGCCATTACATCATGTGTCAGGCAACACAAAGAAAACCAGTTCTGCTTATTTTACCCAAGAGAAGAAATATCCAACGTAAGATTTTCAGGAGCAGATGGAAAAACAGCCCTCCATCCAACTTTTCAGCAGAGCCTCAAGACCTAAATGTAGGGCAAAACAAGTTTGGATTTACCTACTTCAGTTACACCAACCCATCTGGACTTCTTTGATTAGCAGACCACTAATCCAGGTCCCAGCTCACGGGAGCTGAGTCAGTAGGCGTTGGTGTGAGCGAGACATGGGAGAACTGATGGCCTCATACAGCTGAACAGGGCCTTGGAGTCTGAAGAGAAATACTCAGACAAACTGATTGTATGTCTTGAGGGTGGTACTAGGAAGGTGCTAATGCAAACCTTCAATGCGGTCACAATAGTCTTGGTTAATCAAGAGACTTGTGAAGAACAGTTCAGCAAACCTCAGCAAGACACAGTTTTCAGCAAAAATCAAACATCAGGAGAAAAAAACAGCTGATTCTTAATACTGTCTGGGATCATTACTTTTTCTTCTAGGCTTGAACAACAGCATGTAGACTACTGTAGCTTGTGGTTTAAGCAAATTCACGTCATTATTGGGTGTTACAATGCAAATCTTTGCCAGTTTAGTAATCCAATGACTCATTTTGGTACAGTAATATTTGTGTGTGCAGTTTTGATAGCCTATAGCCTTTTTTTTATATGATTGATTTTTTTTAAATGAGTCGGTAGGCTTACCGTATAATGGTTGTATAAAGGTAACCAACTTCATAGGCAGTATTCTGATAATGAAACATAAGATGGTTATGTGGGTTTATCACTGTTTTATTGTAATAACCTGCCATGACCAAAGGAGGTGCCAGCAGGAGACTGGACTTGCTACCAGGCCACCCACAGAAAGTGACTGGAATTGATCATCTGTCACACCTGTGACAGTACCAAAGTGCTATTATTGCTCTAATGAATAGTATTTAGGAAAGTAAAGTTACTGAACCTAACAGTAGTCAGTGAAAGAAATGGAAAACAAATCCCCATACAATCTCCATAATATTGGTTAGTCATGCTATCTCACTATTGGAATATGTTAACTTATATAAAGATCTGTCTGAAGCAGACTTGAAGCCAAAAAGTATATTTTTGTGAAGTGTTCTGTGTTCTTTTCTTATTAAATTCATACCTTTGGCTCCTGCAGTGAAACCCAGGCTCCTTGAGGTTTGTGAACCCATGGAACTTTCCCAGTGGTTCACATAAGCTTTCATTTCCTGGTATTGATTTCTGAGTTCCAACATGCCAATGTATTTCAATGAGAATAACCCCCTTTTCAGGGGCACAAATAAATTAAGCATGCTCCAGGAACTCCATCTCACTGAAGTTACGAAGCTAAACTCTATTTTCCATAATGCAGTTAGTCAGTGCCATAAAGGACGAGGTCTGAGACGTATGAGTTGTGGTATAGGTGGGTTTTTGCTTTAATTATTGCCAGACCCACATACCAGTGTGGAAAACTCCCAGTTCACTGTTGAACTGTAGATGTGAAATGTCCAGCTCTCCCTTTTATGTAGCATGAGGAGGAATACACCTCATTTTATTGGTATCGGGTGTTGTTTAAAAAGAGAGAGGTCTGTTTCCATCACTGAATAACAGTTCGATTTTTTGGGGGAATTAACTAAACGTCACCCGAAAGGTTTTTCAAGTCAAAGGCCCAAAAACACGTAGACACACTTAGACCAGTAATGAGTAGACATTGAGCAAAAACTTTATTTGTGCATTCAGCTAAAATCCATTTTCAAAATGTAGATTGCTTTCCACAGTTCACTTACTGTACTATTCAATGATGGTTTCTATGGGATGGCTTTACTGACTCAATGTGATTTATGACATTCAGTAAACGGAGATGACCTAATAGTGTTTTCAAGTATTTTTCCTCTATACTTTTGGAGAACCTTAGACCAATAATATGTGAAAAATCCAGACCTTGTAAAATGGATGTATATGCAGCTGTTGGGGCCTACTGTGAAGTGGCAGGCGTTGTGATATACTCTGTACTAAAGTGCTCCTTACATTTAAATCAACAATCTGCCCAAATTGAAGATGTAGTCCTATTTTAGGGTATTTTAGGATTGCCAAACTGGTTTCCGTCAACAAAATCAAAAGGACACAAATATGATAGAGATAACCAAAGCCCTATCTCTTCACCATTTGCTACATGGTAAATGGTACAGTAGATCCTAAAAGCACTGCCACAGACAGTGGAAAACATACCTTCTTGCAATTCCAGCATGCAAAAACATGGAAAAGTTCACAATGAAAATATTTCTGAACTCCATGCTCAAAGGAAAACACAACATTTTTACACTGGAACCTTGCAGTGGGATGAGAAGGAAGTCATGACGAGGAAAAAAAGCAATGGTTCAATTATCTGTCAAACACAGGGCATCTGACCCAGTTTTCAAAGAGTGTTTAGAAAGTCACGTACTACACCAAGGTCAAACATTTTTGGACTTTGCTCAAATTCCTCAGAACTATGATCAGGATCGCGACTACAGACCAAAACATTTAGTCTGAAACTTCTGGATGTTACATGAAATATATTGTTTCATTCTTTCTCAAGCAATATTATTTTTGCCAGCCACAACATAGCAATGAAAGCTTAGTTCATCTGATGGCCATATTCAAATACTGTATAGCCAACATCATAGTCAAATGCCTGCAACCAGAAAAATGAATACAGACTTGCATACGTCTGTGTATGACGACCTATCGTAGAACAAAAAGCCAGAAGTCGGACAGAAATATTTCCATATTTCAGACAAAACTACCCAGAAAATTGAATGGATTCTGTATTTCATACAAAAATTATCCCCATCCATCTTTCTTTTCATACCCAAATGAATTTGACATTTAATCAAAACGTATTCTGAGGTGAAAAGGATGTATGAACTCTGGAGCAGGCATACACTAACCTCTCCCTGCATAATTACACCTAGCGCATTCCTCCACTACACCTGAAAGATGGAATGTGAATGAGAAATACTGTGTTCCTTCTAGGGAACGGCCTGGAATAACATGAGCTGCTCTCAGATGTTGACGTGTATCACACAATTGAAGGCTCATTATACAATTGGGTCATAGATAAATGAAAGGAAATCGTTTCGGAGATGAAAACACATTGCCCGACTCACCTTAAAATGACTGTGAACTGTGCAAAATGTTCGCATCTGTGATATACTGTATCTTTTGGGGGGGAAAAAAGGTCATGTTTTCTGTTAGGTTTGTCCGCCAGCAGCTGTGGTACGTTGGTGAAACGGGCACAGAACATTGCGATTTAAGAGGAGAAGATTAAAAAGATCAGCTGTCAGGTAGAATAGACTACAGTGTGATATCTGATACATATCAGTGGAATATCCAGACTAATACTTGAACTAGGTCATCTGAGGCTGCCCTGCTGCTCTGGCACAATAGAGTGGTACAGATCATATTACACAGATGATCTGATACAGTCCCTATAGCTCCGGTGGGGACGTTAACCAGGGTTGTGTCCCAAATGGCACCCTATTCCCTACAGAGTCCACTACTTTTGACCAGGGCCCATAGGGCACTATATAGGGAACATGGTGTCATTTGGGATACAACCTGGCTCTATCCCAGAGGATCTGGGCAGTCTTCAGACAGTTATAAACAGATCTAACCAGATATAAAAGAATCGTTCCGATCCCTCTCTACTTCCCCCTGAGCTTGGAGGAGTCATGTGATGGAGGATTCTGCAAAGGACCCATGAGACCACACCAGTAGACAGGCAGTAACACAGAGACAATACATAGTACTGCTATCCTCTGCCCTCTCAGTCTCCATCCCCCAGGAACTGTAAAAATACTGTAACTCTCTCCCTCAACTCTCATCGGACAGGAAGCTCATGCACCAGTTGAGCTCTAAAATTAGCCTGTCATTTGAAGGGGCTTTGTGATTCTTAGACATGGTTGGAGACACTGAAGTATAAATAAACATGCATCACATGAGACAGGAACAATACCTCTACTTCAACTGTAACGTGTAACTATGCAGTGGGTACAATCAAATCATCCCCACTAAACTACATGTGGCACATCCATTAAGGATAAGAGCAGGAATTAACTTAAAAATAAGGATGTTTTTGAATTACATGGTTTGCTTATCTGTGATAAGAAAATAGCTGTTATATAACAGCACATAATGACATGTCCTATTTGGAATCTGGACATCCTTGGCAGACAAGGGAGAACCACGGAGGTAGAAGACTGATGAGTCTAGCGGATACTGACCTGGATCCAATGTCTCATTGTCTGGCTGCTGGGGTAATGAATGAACCACTGAAACGCATCTGTCTGGAAGTGATTCACTTGGGGCTCTGAGCTTAAAACTCCCCAACACATGGCGAGTGTCTGTCACCTGTCTGTCATACTCCTACTCCAGCCAGTCTGCCTCATGTCTTCAACAATAGTTCCACTGTTCAGCCTTTGGGACCCAAACTATCAGAGCGGAGGGCCTCCTTTATTTCATTGAGAGTATTTACTATAAACCATGTGGTTTTGGTTAGGAGAAGTCATGCTGTACAGACACTGGGCCCATCCACTGGTTGTTTTTAAAACAATGTTTCAACCATACTGTTTTTCTAATGTGACAGGCCTGAACGGACGCTTTATGCATGCAGTACATTTTATCAATGGACCTCGTGTGACAGGCTTATGTAACTTGTGCGTGGCGTGTGATACATTATGTGTTAAAAGAGAGTGTGTCCTGCGTGGCAGACCTACATTCTGACCACAACCTATTTTCACAGGTATTTTCTTTGCAAGGCCCGGCAAAACTATACAATTTATGCCTTTTAATAACACTTAGTGTGTCCACAGGATTGAATGAAATGCTTTGGTTTCAGGGAGCAGTTCATCACTCAAGGTATGTGACATCACCTGTTAGTCAAAGGGCACGCAGCGGGCCCCCACAAATCTAGTCCTGAAAGTTGAGGAGGCCCTCGATAGCCCGGCTGCACCCGCAGTATAAACACAGCTTTCAGCACTTGCACACGATCTGGATCAAAGCAAACCATATCAAAGGCAGACCCAATATCTAATTAGACAGCTAATTTATCCTGATAGCTATTTATCCCCATTAAATAATGACTTACTAATTATCACAAATAACAAAAAATATGATAGAAGCATGCATTTACAGGGCTTTTTCTGGGCTTTTTATTTTCCTGATTCTCCATGTGTCTTGCATTTGATATGTACACCTACAGACTGTTCATGATTGGAGATGTGACTAGCCTTCCTGCAATGGCTCTTTAATCACAGCGGTTAGGACTGTGGTGGAGGACGTTCAACCATCACCCTGGCAAGAACACAATGCTTTTGAATGTTTACAGTTATATAAAAGTTTTATTCCAAAACAAATCTTAATTTGCACACAGTCAGCCACACATGGATGAGATTTATGTCATTTTCCCAGCTTGCCCACTCAAGATAGGCTTAAATCCTTAAAATAGGCTTAAAATCAACACAAAGGAGAAATCAACATAAAGGAGTTACGGTATATCGTAAGTTAGATGAGAGGAAGGATAAAGTGACCCTGCAGTAGAGGACATATGATTGAATGCCAGGGGACCTCCAGGGCAGGAGTAAGCAGAATGCGGGATTGACCCAGGCCCAGGGTTCGGTAGCAGACGATAGAGGCCCTGTGCTGGCCTGCTGGCCTGTGGCACTCATCTTGCCCCTGAGACACGCTGGCACTAGGCCCAGATGTGCAGACAGCCAAGTGGAGAGGTGATGGTGGAGGAATGGGGTACCAGTCCAGAGATAACCAGACAGCTGGCTCAGTCCCAGTGTAGAGACAAACCAAAAAAGAACAAGGAGATATACAGACAGATAGCATCACCAGCAATAAACTTGGTCAAGAGAAAACTGAAGGCAATAGCCTTGAGTCCATTTGGCTGCTCATTATTGGGATGAACATTTAACTTACATAACATCACTTTTGCTAGCCTCATCAAGAACCAGGCTTCCCTAATCCAAAGGAGGCGTGACAATGATGTGATTTTGGAAGTACGGCTATGCGAGACTACACTTTTGCTTACAGCAGATATTTAGAAATATCTCCACAGAGAGAATAATTACAGTTGGGTTTTACAATGTGTGAAATGATGCATTCTTCTGAAGTAATTGAAGAGTTTAATTCCAAAATGCTATATATACACTTTCAGAAATGTTGGTAAATTAGCTTTTATTGTTTAAAGAAATGATGAAAGAGATTGGTGTGTTTTTTTCACCATCTAATCATGGCCGGGTGTTGTTCAATGACAGACATGTATTTGTTTAAAATCTATCACTTGATGGTTTCATTTCAGAGAGATTCATAATCATGTTTCTTTACAAAATACTATATATCTGCCTCACTCTCAGAGAAATAAGAGGTACTGCTAGGTTTTACACAGTTAAATGTAACAAATAGCAACATTGTTTTATAAAGAAATGTACTAATTATACATTTGTGGCATCACTATTGAAAAAAATTTTAATTTTTTTTTTTTATACAATAATATGAGATCTGTATGTAAAACCTTTACATTTGACATTTTAGTCATTTAGCAGATGCTCTTATCTAGAGCGACTTACAGTAAATGCATTTATCTTAAGATAGCTAGGTGAGACAACCACATATCACAGTGAAATATACAGGACAATAGATATATAGTATTTAGCAAAGAAAATTAATAAATTCATATACACCAAAAATCTTTCAGTAAAAATCTGAGAACAGTAACAAATGAAGGTACCCAGTATCAATAATTTCTGATGAAAAAACAGAAATGCTACAAATATCTGGATATAGCGTTTTGGAAATAAACTCTTAAATTCTTCTAAGGGCCCTGATTCAATCAGATCTACTTTGACTGACATCCACATAGCTGATGTTTTGACAGTGTCAGAGGAGAAACGGTGTTCGAGCTGTCAAATCCACAAGCAGCTCCCGGTATTATACCTAAAGCTAACAGTGCCATTTGCTTCACGGAGTTGCGTGAAGACAAATCCCGTGTAGCCTTGTTTACAAGTTCGAACACTGGAATGTGAGCCGTAATCTACACCTCGGTTAGGCTGATTTTCAATTTGAGCATCATTCTTTCTAATATAGCGTACCCTTTCTCGCTCTGAATTTCTAACAAGAGTGGGATGGGTGTGGCTTCGTCACAATGATCCCAAGAGCAGCTGCTCACCGATTTGACAGCTCCAATGCAGTTCCACCTCTGACACTGCCAAAACATCAGCTATGCGGCTGTCGCCTATCGCCGGTTAATACTTGATCTGATTGAATCTAGGCCTAGGTCACACTAGTCTTTTGAAGTCCTTAGACCAGTCCAGGTTAATAACGATCAAAACCACAAACCGTTTTCCTTTAGCCAAAATACGTCAAATAGTGTGATAAGTAAACTGTTTCAGCTTCAGCGTTCCTGTGCTGGCTCGTGCCTGTGCTGACTCGGTATGTGGACATACAGACCTGATTGTGGGGATTGCACAGTGAGGGACTGTTTGTGCGACCGATGCCATGAGAGGTGTCCTGTTTGGCGTGTGAATGCAGCTATAGTGACAGGCATTCCAACACCTCTCTCACTTGAACTCCGTTTAGGGGACCTTGGGAACTCTTAAGCCAGGGAGGAATTTCC
This sequence comes from Salvelinus alpinus, assembly GCF_045679555.1. Taxonomy (NCBI): domain Eukaryota; kingdom Metazoa; phylum Chordata; class Actinopteri; order Salmoniformes; family Salmonidae; genus Salvelinus; species Salvelinus alpinus. The sequence continues at coordinate 35,022,164 of NC_092093.1, read as the reverse complement.
AGGAGGCAGAAGGCAGGAGGCACATAGCTGTCCATCAGGGGCAGTTCAGGTCTGAAGCCTCCAGCCTGCACCACTCCACTCTGTCAAGGGTCATGATGTCAAAGTAGAGAGGGAAACACTGGGGATGCCCAGGAAGGAATGCTTTGGAACTGGAGGAGCAGAGATTAGAAACAGCTCTTGGTATAGTGCTTTATCTGACCATGTTGGACCCTTGAGTGGAGGAATGGACATAAGAGCTTTTGGGTAATGAGCTTAATAGAGGCTTTAAAGAAGGTCTTTGTATCCTCAAAATGCAACTGGAAGCTATCCTCATATTCAGTTTCAATTGATCAATTCTCCTACTTCCTTTGGAGTGACAAAAGGATAATGACATGCTGCGGTGATGAATTTTCGTTGTCCATTTTCAGGTCTATTGTAGTCATTATAGACCAAGGCCAATGTGCATTGTCACCTTAGCAACTGCAGCCATTTTGGCATTTGGTTTTCCCTTCACCAAACATAGTGCACTCTTAGAAAAAAAGGTGCTATCTAGAACCTAACGTGGTTATTCGGCTATCCCCATAGGAGAACCTTTTGAAGAACCCTTTTTAGTTCCAGGTGGAACTCTTTTGGTTCCAGGTAGAACCCTATTGGGTTCCAAGTCGAACCCTTTACCCAGAGGGTGCTACTCCTCTTAGGGGTTCAGCCTCTCTTTAACTTCTCCTCAGTGACGTGCGGTATGACGATAGTCATGGAGCAAACACATAAGTCTCTTTGAACCCTTTTCTCAACTCACCATGCCGTGTTGACTTATCTCACCATAAACCTACCAGCTGCCACAAAGGGAGGACTAGCTATCTACCCTTCCCTGGCCTATGAGTTGTTGCTGAAGGGGAAATGTTGAGGAGGGAAAGAGGTCCCAGAGAAAGTATCACAGACACAGTCAGCCAGGGGTTGATCATTTGGACAAAGGTGGTTCTGGAGGTCTGGTACATGCACTGGTTTCCTCTGGGTGGGTGAGAACGTCCCATAGCAGCACTGGCTGCATGGCGTTTAGTGGGGGAACGCCTTTCCCCAGAATCCCACCTCAATCTGTATGCTTCTCCATCCCTGCTGACCGGCCCCTGTCAGAGCACAGCCCCCTCCAGTCCTCCCACTAAAATAAAGAAGTTACTTGGCAACGTCGCGAGCTGCAGGGAGTTTTCGAATCGCAGCTGTAACAGAAAAAGGAGACTTTGGAAATAAAACCAGACAGACCCAAGGACTTTAAGTGGTCACAGTGGGCCTTGAGGAGAAAGACATAAGAAAAAAACAAAAGCGAAGCAAAATCAATGAGAAACAGTAATGAGCTTTTAATTTTATGTCGAGGTTCCAGACATTATAAGTGCAGGTCTGCCAAGGAATGGTAATTGCAAGCTTATGTATTTTGTAGCTCTTTGTGCTCCATTTCACATTCTTAAGAACAAATTTGGCTATACTGTAACCCTCTCCTCCATAAAGGAAGCATGAACAAATATAGACAGTTTATGTATATCTTTACACCTGGTTTCACCCTATAAAACATACGTATATTATAAAAAAACATACGCACACTATAAAAATGAAAACATCTAAGTAAAACAAGGAGTCAGGACTCATTTAACAAACTACAGATCTTTATTTTCAGTTACATTCAGCCATGGTTTGATCAAGCATCTCAGTACTAAAAGGTGAGAATGAAAACAAACAAAACACCTGTTCCCAAGGACCATGTTGAGTTGTTGGGCATGAATGGGTCCACAAGTTTTTATTTCATGCCACATGCTTCAGCTACAGTATGTTGCTCCAAATACTACCTCTTTCATTCATCCTGGTATTCTGTGCATCCTTCTTAATGGATGTTTTCTTCTGTCTATGATGTGACTGTAGGCAGTATACATGAGACAAAGCCTCTGACTAAACAGAGCCTGCCGGGCAGTCCAGAAGGCCAGGCAGCAGTTGGCAGACTGGGCCTGAGAAACATGTGTGGTCAGGTGCTGAGGTGCAGATATGTTGGCATTTACAGCAATACAAGGCAGTCCAGAGGCCACCACCAGAGATGTTTGCCTATGAAGCAAATTTTGCTTATTAGCCTCGCCCTCTGCCTTGCCTATAGAGTCTGGGACAGGGGAGAAGAGACATGGTGGTTTTGCTTTTTGATTTCAGGCAAAGAAAACAAGATGTGTGAATGTGTGAAAGAATAAAACGTTTTGCTCTCTGTGCTTGTGTGTGCGTCCAAGTGTGCTTTTCCCCTCAAAAAAGTATATTATGCACAAGTGATTTGCCGGTATTCACAGGGCGTCTGCACTCAACGGAATGAACAGTATGTTTTTGCAGGTGCGGGGCATTTTGAGTGGACTGCCCATAGGTGGTATTTCCTCCTTTTACGGGAACTGCACAGTTCAAGCTCCGCCCAAGAGCTCGCTAGACTGCAATTATGACAGACAGGCAGGATCAGAGCTTTGCTCAAGGAGGGAGGTTTACAATGGGGTCAGCACTGAGATATGAGATTACAAAGAATTACCCTGACAGAGACCCTTAAAAACATCTAGCTAAGCTCTCCACACCCTTTAACACATCATATACATCAAAGACTAGCTAGTGTGAGCTAATTCGTTCAATACAGTGTAATGTATGCAAATCATGCTGTGTGGAAAAACTTAAAGAGACCACTCCTCGAATTATCGCAAAAGATGGCAAGTGAGAGAGAGAAAAAAATGGACGGCTAGTTCATGTATGTGAGGGGGTGAATCTAAACTTAGCTATGTTTTAAATATACTAACTCTGGCGCTTGGGAGCCAGCCAGGATCTGGCTCTCCTTGTAACAGTATGTTCTGAATAAAAAAGTCCACACAGGACACATCTCCTGTCTGCTGCCCTGGCTCTGGCTCCTTGTTCTAGGAGAAAACAAGAGGGAGAATGACACTCACAAGGGAGAGCCTGTTTAGCAGGGAACCATACTACTGCAGACTTTTGTTTGCCCACTGCAGAATACCTTGGGGTGTTTGTTATCTTTAGTCTTGTGCACAGACAGAACTATCCTAGCTAGCACATTTGGTTCATTGGAAGTTGTGAGAACGTATGTTTTTGGTTTCTCATTGATTCTGGGAACAAGGTAAAAATTAACATTTTTGAAACGTTCTGAAAACGGAAGGGAAAAATATAGCCTTTACTGGGAACGTTCATTTTTTTAGTTGCAGAGAGGTTCTGGGAATGTTTTACTATGGTTCCCTGAAAGTTTTTCTGGGAGGTTATCATTGTTGTACTGTTTTCTATAGGTCACCAGAAGATGCAGGACCAGAACATCCTGTTTGCATGGTGGACCATCCTTGCCTATACCCTGTCTGCCGTCTATTCATTGCAGAATGGTATGATTATCTACAGTACAGGGCAGACTGTAGACCTCTGCATCTTAGGCCAAACACAGTAAGCAATACTAAGTATACATGGTATAGTCTTCAGTATCATCACAAAGTACATTTCATAATTTTGCAAAATAGACTTTGTGATGATACTGGAGATTTTAACGTATTTACATTTTTCTAATTAGTAATCACTTGAATTCTCTTGTTGAAAGTTTAAAAAAAAAAATAATATTAAATGAAAAGTTGTTGTCATTCTTCATAAATTCTCAGGTCAGTTATTCACATAACATGATAAACAGATGCGCTGCAATTCAGTTTTCTTTATTGTTAACTGGCAAACTGCACATGCATTTGTGTAATGGTTACATCAGGTTACATCTAATGCACATTAGACGGAATCTTCATCAGCACATGGCGGCTCAGAGAATGCCATTGAGTATCTAGTAGAACCAAAGATATTTATAACTAACCCAAGATAGTTAATATCTGTCATTTACAGCGGGAGCAAATGAAGCATAGTGGGCATAACAAGCAAAGAGGTGGGCAAAGCCAAGCACGATGTCACGTCTGCTCCCGCTCCTCCCCCCCTGGCGCTTGAGGGCGCCAGGCTGCCCTGCATCACTCACTCCTACCATCTATTACGCACACCTGCCTTTCCTCGTCACGCGCATCAGCGATATTGGACTCACCTTGACTCACTCATCACTTGTTTATTACCCCTATATTTGTCAGTTCCCTTGCTGAGAATGTTCCAAAGCCAAGCACCTATTCTGCACCCTTCCCAGAACGTTGTGGGGAAGGTTGTATGCAAATAACCACAACCACGCTCTCACCAAGCTCTAGGAAACGTATGGTTGTCAGAACATTATGTGCTAGCTGGGATAGGCCTGCTTTCTAATAGCACTATTAAGAATGTACTATTTTGTTTTCTCGACATGTGTTGCATTTCCAAAAATGACAACTTGAGGGTAAACGTATGAAATGGATAGTTTTAAGGAGGTTGTGTAGGATAAGTTATGCACAGAGCAATAGAGCAAGGTGATGTTGATTAGACTAACGATTCCTTAGTGAGGGAACACAATAATGACCTCTGACCTTTATTGCATTAAGAATACAATTCATTATGCCTCAGTCTTGATGTTCAAAGCAGGTGGCAGGTTAACCATTATAATTTAAATATGTAGGTCATAGAAATGGGAAAGGGGGATACCTAGTCAGTTGTACAACTGAATGCCTTCAACTGAAATGTGTCTTCCGCATTTAACCCAATCCCTCTGAATCAGAGATGTGGCTCAGTCTTACTCAATATGTTGAATGCCTTCAACTGAAATGTGTCTTCGGCATTTAACCCAATCCCTCTGAATCAGAGATGTGGCTCAGTCTTACTCAATATGTTGAATGCCTTCAACTGAAATGTGTCTTCCGCATTTAACCCAATCCCTCTGAATCAGAGATGTGGCTCAGTCTTACTCAATATGTTGAATGCCTTCAACTGAAATGTGTCTTCGGCATTTAACCCAATCCCTCTGAATCAGAGATGTGGCTCAGTCTTACTCAATATGTGAGTAATGTACAGCCCATTCTGATATTGCACACTCTAATAATGCTAATCTCCCTGGCACCTGTTGCATTAGAGATGAACTTAATCAACAGAAGTAAACTACAAGGGTTGCTGTGGCAGGTTATTTCACTGTTAGCTACTGTACATCATAATCAATACAGTACACTCTCAGAAAAAAAGGTGCTATCTAGAACCTAAAAGGGTTCTTTGGCTGTCCCCATGGGAAAACCCTTTGAATAACTATTTTTGGTTCCAGGTAGAACCTTTTGGTTCCAGGTAGAACCCTTTTGGTTTCCAGGTAGGACCCTTTCCACAGATGGTTCTATATGCAAACCTAAAGGGTTCTACGTGGAGCCAAAAAGGGTTCTCCTATGTGGACAGCCGAAGAACCCTTTTCAAACCCTTTTTTCTAAAAGTGTATGTACAACTTGTGTATGAGGCTAATAGTACAAATTCAAATAACAATGTCCAGCTTCCGGCCCAACCACCTTTCTACATCCTGATTGTGGTGAACAGTCTGTCCTTGGCAGAGAGGAACACCACTGACTGTACACCCACACCCTGTGTGTTTGAGTTTCCCTGCTTTACGAGGGTGTCGTTCTGTCTGCCCTGCTCACGGCCCCGGCCCTCCATCATTTTGGGTTAGTCTGTGTGTGGCATGATGACGCAAAAGGAGACTTGTGCTCCAAACGGCCAGCTAGCGTTGGGAGACAAGTGTTTCTGAAAGATTGAGTGTGTTTGTGTGTGTGTGTTTCTGAGTGAGTGTCTGTGTGTGGCTGCGAGGGCGTGTGAATGTGGGGCTGCGGGGGTATGTATGTGTGTGTGTGTGCATGTGGGTTTTGACGTAGGCCCCTGTGGTCTGCGGAAATGAGGCTGCAAGGACCATCCAGGAGATGTGCTTATAAATGAAGACCGTAGCAGATAAAAATAATGAGAGAAAACAAAGAGAAGGGGCTGTTACATCAATAAGGAGCATAAATCCATTTGACATCATCCTCTCCAAATGTATTATTCGTTCCCGGGGGGCCTGCTCTATGTTATTCTATTATTGACTACGTTCTATAGCAGCCTATGAGCACCAAGCAACAGGTACTGTAAACAAAGCACGGAGGTCTCAAAGCATGGAGGTAGTAGTGACTCGCCCTCCCATGCCAGCCGCAATTTCAATAAAAACAGCAGTCATGATGAGCACCCTGCATGGAGCTATCCTGCAGACCTCACTGAAGAGTGTCGTGGATACCAAACAAGCCTGGCTAGTTATAAATATAGTTCAGAGCTGTATGGCCCTTTTGTAAGACCAGCTCTCTGGAGCAGCTGTGGCCAGAATAATGGTAGCCTTCCATCTATATTGGACAGTATCAGAAGTTCAAACGGTGCCCTTGGGGTCACATTCTGTAGATTAAGACGCTTCTTTAAGCGTCTGTGATGTCATGGAGTGGGTATTCTGATGAGGTCATTTGGGTCAGACGGAAGTGACCATGCATATGTTGCATTCTATAGTTGTGATTTATGTGGTGTGTCATACACTAAAATGAATGACAAGACAGAAAGACTCAGTTGTAACAGTCCCCCCCCCTCCGTAACCCATGTACAGGTTGCTGTGTGGGTTGATAATAAAAAATAAAATAATTTAACATACCGGTAAGCACTTTTATAATGGAGTTAATAATAGGCTCACAGCCACACAAACTTGAAGCTTGCAGTACACAGGAAATATAACATGACCCTTGAATCATGACCGTCTCTTTCCCCTTTCTGCCATATTGCAATACTTTTGAAACCACACGCTTACAAAGAACCATTTCACAGGAAAGTGGATCTCCTCTGATTCGACCCTGACTGGCAGTGGTCAGCTGGTCAAGTGTGGGAACCAGTAACTGCATTTCTGTCAGGTGTTTTCTGACCATGATAATATTATACTCTCTTTAGAGTTGACTCACTAGTCGTGTGCTGACCCAGATGGGCCTGATAGCTTGGCCCAGTTCAGACTCCCTCTGACCTGGGTGGGAAGGGCCCTAATCAGGCCTAAATCTGCTAACACGTTCATTTCTGCGTGTGCTGGGAAAGCAAAACAGCCAGCCTGACAATAGGATGAGGTAGGGTGAGGTACATTATCATCTGCCATCTCTGTTCAATGCATGGCACACCCAGGAAGATGTCACTGACTACATCATGAGCATACTGTTCAGCTATCAGATTGCACAATAGATCGTGAGGGAGAATGTGCATCGTTCTCTTTATAATCTCTCGATGCTTGCGACTATGAACACAAACTAAACAAAACAGACAACTCCAAAAAACATTTTCAAGATATTTCAAGGAAAAAAGCAATGCACTGTAAAGTCTGTGAAGGACCAAAGTATTTGACAGCTCATGTAAAGGCCAGAGTCTAGACCAAAACGAGAGAGAGATCTCCGTCTGACAAACTATCAGGTAAAGTATTTTTTCTTTATTTGTAATCTAACTATTTAGTTATAGAAACGAGATACCATCAATTCAAGCTGTAAAATGACTCTCAACTTAGAGCACATCAACCTTAGTAATGTTGCTCATTTGCTAGATAGTTACAAGTAGTTCTGTTTCTAGCTAGCAGGAGTTGATAGCTTTAACACTAGTTAGCATGTAATTCCGGGACAAGGAGCGTTTCAGCTATCAATTTATTCCATCTAATAATTTAAGACCACAAAAATCTATAGGACAAGTAGTGAAAATCTAATACAGTCTTCAAGGCAGGACCCACTAATTTCATTCACACTGACAAGAAATGCCACATTATACCTGCCAATAGATGGAGTAGGATGATTGCAGAGCACGCTGCCTCAGACTGGCAGGATGGGTGGAGTATTCCCACCCAGTTGTCGGCTCCAGGTAGTGGGGTTGGTCGAGACGAGGCATCTTAAGGTTATTTCCAGGTCTTGGGTTGCTCGCTCCGACTGGTCGTTGGATTGGGGATGGAATCTGGAGGACAGGCTGGCCGACGACCCAATAAGGGTGCAGAATGCCTTCCAGAACTGAGACGAGAACTGAGGACCCTGGTCGGAGACAATGTCCACCGGGAGTCTGTGGATCCTGAAGACGTGCTGCACCATGAGCTGGGCCATCTTTTTGGCAGAGGGTAGTTTGAGGAGATCAATGAAATGGGCGGCTTTGGAATATCGATCCACTACCGGCAGAATGATGGTGTTGCCATCAGACGGATGGAGCCCAGTGACAAAGTTCAGGGAGATATGGGACCAGTGACGATGAGGGACAGGTAGGGTCTGAAGGAGGCCGGAAGGGGCTTGCCGCGGAGTCTTATTCTGTGCATGCGGTGACGAAGGCAGAGGCATCAGGAACCATTGTGGGCCACCAGTAACATTGTCGGAGGAAGGTCAGGGTTCGACGGGAACCCTGATGACAGGTAAGCCTGGATGAATGAGCCCATTCCAGGACCTGGAACAATCTGCAATATTTTGGCTTGCGAACCAGGGTTTCCCAGCCCACAGAAGCCGCAAGGCATGAGGTAGGGAGGATGGTCTCGGAGTAAGAGGATGTGGCAGCGGGACTGTACAGGCGAGAGAGGGCGTCAGGTTTAACATTCTTGGACCCTGGGTGATAAGAAATGGTGAAGTTGAATCTGGTGAATAACAGAGGCTGTAGCCTCGAATGAAACGCCGGTAGAAATTGGCAAACCCCCAAAAACGCTGTAGCTGCACCCTGGACGTAGGTTGGGGCCAATCCACTACTGCTTTCACCTTTTCCGGGTCCATCTGGACATTTCCTTCAGCGATGACATATCCCAGAAAGGAGAGGCTAGAATGGTGGAACTCGCATTTCTCCGCTTTCACAAATAACTGGTTCTCCAGGAGGCGCTGAAGGACTTGTCGAACATGGAGGACATGCTCTTGGGCAGAACAGTAAAAAAACAGGATGTCGTCGAGGTAGACGAACACGAAACGATTTAACATGTCCCGGAGCACATCGTTTACCAGGGCCTGGAAGACAGCGGGGGCATTGGTGAGTCCAAACGGCATGACCAGATACTCATAATGTCCACTGGCAGTGTTGAAGGCTGTCTTCCACTCATCCCCTTTGCGTATTCGAACCAGGTGGTAGGCATTTCGAAGGTCCAGCTTGGAGAAGATGGTAGCCTCCGGACAGGTTCGAAAGCCGAGTAGAGGTAGTGGGTAATGATTCTTGATCATTATGTCATTAAGGCCCCGGTAGTCAATGCACTGTACATGGGTGACCCGGGTGGGATCCGTTCCATAAGCCTATTGGGCCTAGGCATACAAATGGTCCTAGAGAGAAAGGGAATGCTGAAGCATGCGTTGAGGAAAAATGTACAGTCTCCATCAGAGGCCCAGGCTTTTGGCATAGATGGTAAAGCTCTCATCTCTGTACTGCAACACTGTGAGATTGTGCCCTCCACGGCACTTCATTTAAGAACAAATTCTTATTTACAATGACGGCCTACCCGTGCCAAGCCCTAACCAGGACGTTGCTGGTCCAATTGTGCGCCAGCCTATGGGACTCCCAATCCCGTCCAGTTGTGATACAGCCTGGAATCAAACCAAGGTCTGTAGTAACATTGATTGGTACGTCACACTATGTTTAGATACTTCAAATACAGCCCGAGACACCTTTGGTATTTCTCTCCATACAAAATAAATGGTGAAACACTATTTGTGATGGTGTTCTTTGTTCGAATGTATATGGAGGAAACGCACACTATGGAAACATGTATCACACTCATCATAGTTAGTAGAATAATGAATGGATTGGCAAGAATTCGGAACCGTCAACTTAGTTAGTAGGAAAGTTAATCCTTTCAACCATCTAAATATACTCATATTCACTGAACATTTAGTATTTGAAACTCAAACATTTATTTCCCAACTGTTTTTTTCCTATAATCCTACAGGCTCTTTATCATTCTCCATACCTTATAGTCCAATGACTCCGGCATTATGCATGCCCACCATGGTATTCAGCAGCTGCTTTTTGAGAACTCATCTGGTTTAGAAATCAAACTCTGGTTAACTTATTGCAGAGCATATTGTACAACTGTTTTGAGAGACAATTGTATTTCACACACACACACACACACACACACACACACACACACACACACACACACACACACACACACACACACACACACACACACACACACACACACACACACACACACACACACACACACACACACACACACACACACACACACACACACACACACACACACACACACACACACACATACATCTTTGCAAGGCTAAGTGTGGTGTGTCAGGTGTGACTGCAAATTGGATGAAATATTGCTCAACTACCTATGAGTGCTGAGTGTGTGACCAGTAGCCTGCTTTATTAACAACGAGGTTGGATCATGCCTCTCTGCAAAGGATGGCATTCCCTATCCTATTCCCTATCTACAGTACATGCTTTGGGTTTCTATGCAAAGTATATGATTGAATGTTTCTTTAAGTCTGCAGCTAGTTACTTGATATGAGACATATAATCATGCCAAAACATGATTCAAAAATGTAATTCACAGACAGAGAGATAGCTAATGAAACACAAATTGACATTTACAGTAGCTGGCTAGGCTAGTCAAACTGTAACATTGGATAGCTTTCAATGAACTGTCTAAATGGTCAATGGAGTTCCCTCTTCATATGATAAAGACAATTCGTATTACATGCTGCATATTTCAAGTGCACTCGAAAACAAATGTTTATCTTATCTCAGTCTTTGGGAGCTAGCTATACATGTTCTTCTTCATCAGACAGCAGCTCGCGTTTTCACAAGAGGCTGTATTTACATCGTATAGAGAAGCCATTGGCTGCCTTCATCAGGAGGGGTATGTTCGGATTGGTTCAGAGTTTAGCATTTCGTCAAATTTGCCTGAGCAGACAGAGTTGGAATATACATTTTTTTGAGAAAATGTACAAGAATTGAAGGTACCAACACATTTTTTAATCGTCATAAGAATGTTTTACTGTCATATACAAAAGATCTGCTCCTCCCTCGACGGGGATCGATCAACTTCACCTTCGGCTTCGGCCCACAAACTATATGTCAACATATCAGCCTGACAAAATATCTTCAGCCTCTCTGTGGCTCGCACTGAGACATTTATATCCCCCAAACGTTGAGTAGCAAGATAAATGTCTGCGCTGCTGGTCCAGATACTCTGCTGTTGCCAATGTCCCCAGTCGTGAGTGACTCCTGACCCCTATGTGCAAACGGACCCTAGGCTGGAGGATATGTTTTCAGCATGATAAATTACTCCCCTTCGGAAAAAGAAACGGTAGACTGGGGAGAATTTGTTTTCCCTCTGTAAAAGTGTGAACTGTTTGTACAGAATGGGATATTTCAACATTGGGTCAGGGACTGTGTTGCCCGCTGGTGTTTGCCTGGGATCAACACGGTCTTTTCCTGCCCCCAGCTAGCTGGACATTCCCCACGTTGTTCACAGGATTGACTGCCCTGCCATTGGGCCAGTTTACCTCAGGTCACTCTCAATGGATTGAAAAGAGAAAAACAACCTCTAAAGAGGGCTTTATCCCATATGAAGTTTTTTCTTTTCACACAAATGAGGGTCGAATGCAACTCATGTGGTGGCCAGAGTCTCACGTGTGCCAGTGGTGAAGTCCAGTTTAACTTGGGCCTTGTTTATGACTATGACTGGTATTTCAGGTGATACAGAGTATCACAAGCACAACACAGCCACACGACCGGGGCCCGGGGATAAGATAAAGAGGAAACATGCAGCCAGCCAGTCTCTAATAGCATCAAAACTCAGAGGATGAGCTCACCAAGACATTGCCTCACCACAGAAGAAGACAAGGTTTAAATTCCTCTGGATGCATTATGGTTTATTTGAGCCAAGTATTACTAGACCCCTAGTAATCATCTCGGTGCAGTATCGTAAACAGAGCCGTCTCACAGCGCCCTGGGGACAGCTTGTTTACCTCATCTAATTTCTCTACTTTTCCCTCATCATGAACACAAAGATAATGGCAGTGATGTCATTGTTAGTGTCTATGAAACTGCCTGCTGTGGAGGAGGAAAATACATGGATAATTTACTGGTACAGTGTTGCACAAGCCAAACAAATGTGAGGAGGAAGCCTCTTATATAAACTCTTGGGATCTCTTCAATATATTAGCTCTGCTGAAAACTGAAGAAGTTCACCTTGTTTACTTTTGAGTGCATGCATATTCCAGCTCCGATGGGCAGTTAATCATCAGACTAGTCTAGCTGGCTGATAATTTTAGAGTGATGCTATTTGATTTGCGATAGGTTCTGCTCAAGAAACAGGCAATTTGAGAACACTTGATAGGGAGCCAAACCTCTTTCAGAATGACCAAGCGACCCTATGCACTACGCAGGCATTCAACTGCTCCCCAACAGAGCTGCTGCATTTAAGATATTTTCCCTGAAGTAAAAAACAACAACAACCTAAAAGGTATATGGGCATAAAGCCAATGCATATATGACCCCATTGTATATTCTGTACATGCTCAATCGAGCAGAGACACTATTTCACCAATCTTTATGAGAGCACCATAAGTAGCTACCTCATGGTGCTCCTTCATTTGGGGTCACTGTTTGCTAATGGTGCTGCTAATGAGCGTCTACAGAGTATTGGGTTCTGAAAGGGCCTCTATTGCCCAGGCCTGTAAACGTCCTGGTTGGCAGTGAGTGATCCGCATTAAGCCTGTCAGGCGCCGCTAATCATTTTCTCGTGTCCAAGATTTACAGACTAGGCTGTGTCTCAAACGGCACCCTATTCCCTATGTAGTGCACTACCCCCCCCCCCCCCCCCCCCATAGGGCACTATAGGGAATAGGGTGCCATTTGCCAGGGTGCCATTTGGGACAGAAACACATTGTTCTGGTCCTGCAGTGTTAGATCAGGGAAACAGAGCATTAAAACCCCTAGCGGGGATAAGTCTGAATTACTCTTGTTAAGCCTCTGTAAGTTAACGGGCATCATTGTAACTTTGGGGGAAAGCTGGAACATTCCATGTGTTATTCAGGCAATGTCTATATGATTGAAAGAGGGGCAGATTACGGTGGAACTTTAAGACGATTTAATAGAAATATAAAAAACAAGAGTCTGAGAAACTGGGCTTATATTCTGTTTTTCATGAGCAAATTAGTTGAATCTTACCTTCTGAACTTAAACCTGCAACCCAACACATTGATGTGCCAACTCTCCAGTTTGAATTCAGCTACCACTGTATAATGCATGGCAGGAGCACATCAACTATATAGGGGTACACATAAGCGCCTTACCGAAAGTAGGCCCTATGTCACACGACTGACGAGAAGTAAAATGTTCTCTTATATCTTGAAAATAACCTGTGCTACTTTAAACTCAGTCATGACTTAAAATGTTATATAATTTACTCTCATCCGTGTGCCGGGCAGTTGGAGTAGCAAGTTCATTCGTTCCAATAGCTTCATTTGGAATCTTAAATAAAACATAAACACCACTTACTGATTTAAAAAAGTTAGTCAAGTCTCTCGTTCCTATTTATACCTGATCCCAGTTCAAACAGGCGAACTTGGTGTTTGCTTAAAATGTGCACATGTACAAGGGAGCATACATAGTAGCTATACACTGAGTATACCAAACATTAAGAACATCTTATTGAGCTGCCTTCAGAACAGACTCAATTTGTTGAGGCATGGACTCTACAAGGTGTCGAAAGCATTCCACAGGGATGCTGGCCCATGTTGACTCCAATGCTTCCCACAGTTGTGTCAAGTTGGCTGGATGTCCTTTGGGTGGTGGGCCATTCTTGATACACACGGGAAACTGTTGAGCGTGAAAAAGCCAGCAGCGTTGCAGTTCTTGACACAAACCGGTGTGCCTGGCACCTACTACCATACCCAGTTTAAAGGGACTTAAATATTTTGTAATACATATAATAATACAATATTTAGCACATGCTTTTATCCAAAGCGACTTACAGTCATGTTTGCGTACATTCTACATATGGGTGGCCCTGGGAAACAAACCCACAACCCTGGCAGTGTAAGCACCATGCTCTACCAACTGAGCCATTCACCCTCTGAATGGCCCTCATACACAATCCATGTCTCAAGGCTTAAAAATCCTTCTTTAATTAACCTGTCTCCTCCCCTTCATCTACACTGATTGAAGTGGATTTAGCAAGTGGCATCAATAAGGGATCATAGCTTTCACCTGGATTCACCTGGTCAGTCTATGTCATGGAAAGCGCAGGTGTTCTTAATGTTTTGTATGGTCAGTGTATAGTAATGCAAACATACATGCAATTTACACATACAGTATATACCTAAAGTGAACTATATTGAAACATTGTGAGGAAAACAAACGACTTCTGCTTTCTTCAGGAAAAACAGGCCCAAATTCCTGCGAGTTCCATCATACCGCGTGGTTGCCGGGCGGGTTACAAAGAGATCCTGTGTTATGGCGAATGTGGAAAGAAGGCCTAGTATGCATTCCAGCCGACAGAAGAAGGCCTCTCTCTTCGCTGGGTCTGGGAGGGTGTTTTCGTAAGCTACTTTAGAATGTTTGTGCAATTGCTTTTGACCACTTGATTAAAAATATATTTTGATGCTGTGGGGCTATGTCGTGTAGAGGGTCAGCTCAAACTGGTTTGAGAAGAGCAACAACCTATTGGGGAATAAACATACCTGTTTTGGGTTACAGTAGTGTCGGAGTCTGAAGTAACTGACTTTTTTTCTCCCTCCACAGCTAGGTTGTGAAATAACCAAGTCCACTGGGAATCTAACATTGATCACCTCTGCCACAATAGTACTACAGAATATCCCCTCAAACCACACAGGTGGAAGAACTCAGAGGGGAAGAAAAACACGGAAGCGGAATCGAGAATGTCTGCGCATCTCAGTGAGTGTGACGTGACGAAAGTAACGGTGGCCTATGAACAAACAGAGGGCGTACAACCCGGGGGATGTTTTGTGTGTCTCATTTTGACAGCTGCAGCCGTGGTGTTTGCAGTCAGCTAGGTGCTACGGATGTGCACTAGATGGGAGAACGCACTGGAACTCTCTTCACTTCCTCATCCGTCCAAACCAGACATCATGACCTGACCCATGGCCTCTCACTCATCCAACATACCCACCCCTGTCCAACCCCACCCCTGATAGAAATACATAAATCAACTCTCTCCGGAAGTCCTCTTCTACCGTTAGATGATTCGGAGAAAACCAGTAGGCTTGCATTCATGGTGCAGTCAGGAATGGTCTGGGATCTGCTTAATGTACGAGCAATGGACCCACAGTCCTGTGGGTTGCAAGCTTTATAAAGGGGCCCAACGTAATCTTAAATCTTATTGTCACAATAAAATGTTTTATCACTCCTGTATTGCAGGGTCTCTCTCTCTGGTTGCAGTGGAAATGATTTGTGAGACCACCCTAGTGTGGTTGCTCAATAGTGGTTCCTGTACAACCGCAGTACAGGGTCAAGGGTTTCAATTATACAACGATCAATGTTTTCCCTTCCTTAGTGTACTGTGTAATTACAAAAGCAAACACAGTCTGTCGTCATGGTAACGGACTCAGGCCATGTAGATAACTCGTAATAGTCTACTTCATTTTCTTTGGCAACATTAGCTGAGAACGTACTGGGGAGGAGTGCTGAACTACAGCCGTCTGTTTACGAGACCTTCGCCTCACCGTGTTTTCACCATCCTGTATACCACTGGCATCCTGTGGCATTTGTGTGGTCTCAACCACATCTTAACCACATCCAACCTTTATAGGAGGAAGTAGGAACATGGGACTCTACTCAAGAGTGCACCTTGTCCTGCAAATATGAATTTCAAATACACATCTAACCCTAACTCAACTAAAGCAGTTCACTTTCAACGTCGCTAATGGAAGGGGGAAAACACAGCTGTCAACCATGTACATAGTCCTCACACAGGCTTGTCCTGGGAAGTGGGTAGAGAGGAAAGGTCAACGGAAGGGCTGTTGTTGCAGATCGTGACAGGACACAATGTAGGCATGCTGTGCGCCACTGACATTGGCGGATCAAATGATTCTGATTTTTCATAGACTGCACAGACTGTGCACTTTTGATCATGGTGGACATGGAAAGTGCTCTGGACAGTGAGTGGCTGGCTGCCTGGCTGTTTGTGTCCTGTGATGACAGGAGGCCCAGATAGTACTCACTGAGTACTTAACTCTTGCCTCTCTGCTGTTAACGTGTCTCAAAATACCCCTGGTCCTGTGCAAACATCTGTCTGTGTATTTTAGACCCCCCAAAAAATGCATCCCTGTCACACATTAGAAGGCAATATGGGGTATGTTGTTTTCTGTCCTAATGCTCTCCAGTGTTTCATTACCGTCAATTGCACCATGATGGCTGTCAGGCCAGGCGTGCTATTGACGTGAAACAAATATATTAGCCCGAAACCGCACCCGCCAAATTAAATATTCTGTCCAATTTTGAGAGCAGACCAACAACTTCAAAGACTGCCTGGGAGAGTGACTTCAGTTGAAAAACACCAGGGGCATATTTAGCTCTTGGCCAGCAGCCACAAATTGCTGGAAGTCATTTCAAAACATCAATATTTACCGGTATACTGAAGCCTTCCTATAAAAGTGGTTTTATGTTAAAACGTGCCAGTTGCACAGAGAGATGGGGAGAGGGATCTCATCTTTATTTATTAAGTTTTTTCAAATATGCCTTCTCAGAGCTGCCACCACAGTGCACACTTTCATAGCAAATACAAAATTCCTTGGTACATAGATCTAGTACAGAATGAACAACAGACCAGCTCCAAAGTAAAGTTTACATTCCTTTGGGGGTTCGATGAATCTGTTGGAATGTGTTCTTGCGAGGCTGTATTTTCATGGGGCCATGGGTATTACCAGTGGGGGCCACTTTATTGGGCAGAGCAGGAATGTACGATGCCAACACGGTTGTAGCTGCTGGTCTGCAGCTATTTCCTCCCGCCCGCGAAAAGGTAAATAAAGAAATATATTTCCCGTGGGCTTAAGCAAGGCCTAAAAATACTGTCAGCACAACATACTCAGGACATCTGGCTTATTGGAATATACGACAAATCACCTGGCTATTTCCCTATGCTCATCAATTGAAAGTGAGATATATGATTGAAGTGAATATAACTCAGTTTAGTCATGGAGTATTTTTGTTACTCACGTGTGGTACTCACCCAGAACCCTCTATTTACAAGGGGAGAATCTCAATTGCATCCTCCTTGTGTCCTCTCTCTTGCCTCCTTCTCAAAACCCGTTGGAGGAGAAGGTCAGAGTGGAGGGACCACTGGCTTTCTCATCCAATGGGTTTTGTGAAGGAGAAAGGAGAGGACACGAGGAGATTGCCATTGAGATACTCCCAAGGATACCCTTCTCCAGGCCCTGGGCCAGGATCCTTAGCTCTACCCAGCTAAGAGACTTGTGGTTGGTTAGACCAGATCCCTCTTTCATCCCATTGGCCAGTTATTTGGCCTCTAGCTCCACAATGAAATAGGGTGCAGGCCAGGCAGCAGGCTGTTAGCCAGCCTGCCAGCTTAGTGGAGTCTGCCACTAGCACAGTCAGTATAGTCAGCTCAGTTATCCCCATTGAGACCGTGTCTGTGCCTCGACCTAGGTTGGGCAAAACTAAACATGGCGGTGTTCGCCTTAGCAATCTCACTAGGATAAGGACCTCCTCCATTCCTGCCATTATTGAAAGAGATCGTGATACCTCATATCTCAAAATAGGGCTACTTAATGTTAGATCCCTCACTTCAAAGGCAGTTATAGTCAATTAACTAATCACTGATCATAATCTTGATGTGATTGGCCTGACTGAAACATGGCTTAAGCCTGATGAATTTACTGTGTTAAATGAGGCCTCACCTCCTGGTTACACTAGTGACCATATCCCCCGTGCATCCCGCAAAGGCGGAGGTGTTGCTAACATTTACGCTAGCAAATTTCAATTTACAAAAAAATAAGACGTTTTGTCTTTTGAGCTTCTAGTCATGAAATCTATGCAGCCTACTCAATCACTTTTTATAGCTACTGTTTACAGGCCTCCTGGGCCATATACAGCGTTCCTCACTGAGTTCCCTGAATTCCTATCGGACCTTGTAGTCATAGAAGATAATATTCACATTTTAGGTGATTTTAATATTCACATGGAAAAGTCCACAGACCCACTCCAAAAGGCTTTCGGAGCCATCATCGACTCAGTGGGTTTTGTCCAACATGTCTCTGGACCTACTCACTGCCACAGTCATACTCTGGACCTAGTTTTGTCCCATGGAATAAATGTTGTAGATCTTAATGTTTTTCCTCATAATCCTGGACTATCGGACCACCATTTTATTACGTTTGCAATCGCAACAAATAATCTGCTCAGACCCCAACCAAGGAGCATCAAAAGTCATGCTATAAATTCTCAGACAACACAAAAATTCCTTGATGCCCTTCCAGACGCCTTCTGCCTACCCAAGGACGTCAGAAGACAAAAATCTGTTAACTGCCTAACTGAGGAACTCAATTTAACCTTGCGCAATACCCTAGATGCAGTTGCACCCCTAAAAACTAAAAGCATTTGTCATAAGAAACTAGCTCCCTGGTATACAGAAAATACCCGAGCTCTGAAGCAAGCTTCCAGAAAATTGGAACGGAAATGGCGCCACACCAAACTGGAAGTCTTCTGACTAGCTTGGAGAGACAGTACCGTGCAGTATCGAAGAGCCCTCGCTGCTGCTCGATCATCCTATTTTTCCAACTTAATTGAGGAAAATAAGAACAATCCCAAATTTATTTTTGATACTGTCGCAAAGCTAACTAAAAAGCAGCATTCCCCATGTGAGGATGGCTTTCACTTCAGCAGTAATAAATTCATGAACTTCTTTGAGGAAAAGATCATGATCATTAGAAAGCAAATTACGGACTCCTCTTTAAATCTGCGTATTCCTCCAAAGCTCAGCTGTCCTGAGTCTGCACAACTCTGCCAGGACCTAGGATCAAGAGAGACACTCAAGTGTTTTAGTACTATATCTCTTGACACAATGATGAAAATAATCATGGCCTCTAAACCTCCAAGCTGCATACTGGACCCTATTCCAACTAAACTACTGAAAGAGCTGCTTCCTGTGCTTGGCCCTCCTATGTTGAACATAATAAACGGCTCTCTATCCACCGGATATGTACCAAACTCACTAAAAGTGGCAGTAATAAAGCCTCTCTTGAAAAAGCCAAACCTTGACCCAGAAAATATAAAAAACTATCGGCCTATATCGAATCTTCCATTCCTCTCAAAAAAATTTTGAAAAAGCTGTTGCGCAGCAACTCACTGCCTTCCTGAAGACAAACAATGTACACGAAATGCTTCAGTCTGGTTTTAGACCCCATCATAGCACTGAGACTGCACTTGTGAAGGTGGTAAATGGCCTTTTAATGGCGTCAGACCGAGGCTCTGCATCTGTCCTCGTGCTCCTAGACCTTAGTGCTGCCTTTGATACCATCGATCACCACATTCTTTTGGAGAGATTGGAAACCCAAATTAGTCTACACGGACAAGTTCTGGCCTGGTTTAGATCTTATCTGTCGGAAAGATATCAGTTTGTCTCTGTGAATGGTTTGTCCTCTGACAAATCAACTGTACATTTCGGGGTGTTCCTCCAGGTTCCGTTTTAGGACCACTAATGTTTTCACTATATATTTTACCTCTTGGGGATGTCATTCGAAAACATAATGTTAACTTTCACTGCTATGCGGATGACACACAGCTGTACATTTCAATGAAACATGGTGAAGCCCCAAAATTGCCCTCACTAGAAGCCTGTGTTTCAGACATAAGGAAGTGGATGGCTGAAAACGTTCTACTTTTAAACTCGGACAAAACAGAGATGCTTGTTCTAGGTCCCAAGAAACAAAGAGCTCTTCTGTTGAATCTGACAATTAATCTTGATTGTTGTAAAGTCGTCTCAAATAAAACTGTGAAGGACCTCGGCGTTACTCTGGACCCTGATCTCTCTTTTGACGAACATATCAAGACTGTTTCAAGGACAGCTTTTTTCCATCTACGTAACAATGCAAAAATCAGAAACTTTCTGTCCAAAAATGATGCAGAAAAATTAATTCATGCTTTTCTTACTTCTAGGTTAGACTACTGCAATGCTCTACTTTCCAGCTACCCGGATAAAGCACTAAATAAACTTCAGTTAGTGCTAAATACGGCTGCTAGAATCCTGACTAGAACCCAAATATTTGATCATATTACTCCATTGCTAGCCTCCCTACACTGGCTTCCTGTTAAGGCAAGGGCTAATTTCAAGGTTTTACTGCTAACCTACAAAGCATTACATGGGCTTGCTCCTACCTATCTTTCCGATTTGGTCCTGCCGTACATACCTACACGTACGCTATGGTCACAAGACGCAGGCCTCCTAATTATCCCTAGGCTTTCTCCTATAGATCTCCATTTTTATGGAATGGTCTGCCTACCCATGTGAGAGACGCAGACTCGGTCTCAACTTTTAAGTCTTTACTGAAGACTCATCTCTTCAGTGGGTCATATGATTGAGTGTAGTCTGGCCCAGGAGTGTGAAGGTAAACGGAAAGGCTCTGGAGCAACGAACTGCCCTTGCTGTCTCTGCCTGGCCGGTTCCCCTCTCTCCACTGGGATTCTCTGCCTCTAACCCTATTACAGGGGCTGAGTCACTGGCTTACTGGTGCTCTTTCATGCCGTCCCTAGGAGGGGTGCGTCACTTGAGTGGGTTGAGTCACTGACGTGATCTTCCTGTCTGGGTTGGCGCCCCCCCTTGGGTTGTGCCGTGGCGGAGATCTTTGTGGGCTATACTCGGCCTTGTCTCAGGATGGTAAGTTGGTGGTTGAAGATATCCCTCTAGTGGTGTGGGGACTGTGCTTTGGAAAAATGGGTGGGGTTATATCCTTCCTGTTTGGCCCTGTCCGGGGGTATCATCGGATGGGGCCACAGTGTCTCCTGACGCCTCCTGTCTCAGCCTCCAGTATTTATGCTGCATTAGTTTATGTGTCGGGGGGCTAGGGTCAGTTTTTTATATCTGGAGTACTTCTCCTGTCTTATCCGGTGTCCTGTGTGAATTTAAGTATGCTCTCTCTAATTCTCTCTTTCTCTCTTTCTTTCTCTCTCTCGGAGGACCTGAGCCCTAGGACCATGCCTCAGAACTACCTGGCATGATGACTCCTTGCTGTCCCCAGTCCACCTGGCCGTGCTGCTGCTCCAGTTTCAACTGTTCTGCCTGCGGCTATGGAACCCTGACCTGTTCACCGGACGTGCTACCTGTCCCAGACCTGCTGTTTTCAACTCTCTAGAGACCGCAGGAGCGGTAGAGATACTCTTAATGATCGGCTATGAAAAGCCAACTGACATTTACTCCTGAGGTGCTGACTTGCTGCACCCTCGACAACTACTGTGATTATTATTATTTGACATGCTGGTCATTTATGAATATTTGAACATCTTGGCCATGTTCTGTTATAATCTCCACCCGGCACAGCCAGAAGAGGACTGGCCACCCCTCATAGCCTGGTTCCTCTCTAGGTTTCTTCCTAGGTTTTGGCCTTTCTAGGGAGTTTTTCCTAGCCACCGTGCTTCTACACCTGCATTGCTTGCTGTTTGGGGTTTTAGGCTGGGTTTCTGTACAGGACTTTGAGATATCAGCTGATGTAAGAAGGGCTATATAAATACATTTGATTTGATTTGATTTATTTGTGTGGCTTGTATCTTATCAACCAACCCAACTATAAAACCCTCTGGCTATAGGAAAGACCATGCCCATTGTGTGTTACTTCTGGTAACATATCTTGTCTTTGAGTTAAGGGCAGCTGTGTGTCAAAAACAGGTTTGCTAAGTTTACTTTATAGAGAAGTGAGTGGAAAAGCTGAGCCTCAGCCTATGTGCTTGTTTCATGATATACCACCTGCATAAACATACATGTATGGGAATCTCCTTTGGGGAAATCTTGTTAAAATAGTCCTATCAAGTAAAATCTAAATCAACATTTATGATTTTACACAGCTTTGTAGTCAGAGTTTTATTTGGAGCTTATTTGTTGCAGATGTGGAGTGTGGCTCTGAAAGCTAATCGCTAGTGGCTGAGAGTAAGTACTCTTACAGGGCCAGTATTAGCTGATAGAGTCTGATGTTGGAACTTGGAACCAAAGCTGGTTTGGGTTCTGTTTTTTTTCTATAAAATGTAGGTCAATGTGTTCTCAGAACCTCCTATCCAATTTATATAGCAGGATGGCATGCTTCCAGTAATGAGGAAACCATGGTTCCCAGACTAGACTCTAGTCTCTGGACAAAAACCATAGCAATGTACAGAGACAACAAAGACCATGGGGCGGAGGAGAGAAAGGTCAAGGTTCAAAGACCAGGGGAGGAGGACTCAGATTGGATTTTTAGAAACCCCACTTCAAGGGCTTCAATGTTATCTATAGGATAAATACATCAGACACGGTCTTGGGAGTCTACTTTTGTCAGAAGTGAAATATTATTATGTGCAATTATGACAGTTTTATTTACTGTTCATTTGAATTAGATAAACAACACCAAAAGCCTAATGTTGTATGTGTTGTCAGATGGACATCCAAACAAACGATAAATACTCTTTAGTATAGCCTACACTATGTGCTTTTGATTAAGTCGGTTGTAAATATATATATTGTGTTGCCATTCTCCTGGCCTCATACTGCATGAGTGAGGAATGAGTTTTATGTCCTTTTCAATTCCCCTGCTGCCTCTGCCTCATCCTGTGCTGAGCAGCATCAAAGCAGGACTTTACATAATAGGCCTCAGAAAGGCATCGACATCTGTTTCCATCCATATCCTCCAGCCAGCCAGGAGAAAACGGCACCTTCTGCAGTAGGAGACTGTGCAGTCTTCTTGCCTTATATAAGCAGGTGTCTGCGGCTTTAGGGCCAGCGAATGCCGTTCGCGGGGAGTGCCAGTTGTTGACCGTGAGTCTACTGCTGTTAAAGGTCCAAGGACAGGAGGAGAAAGGACAGAGGTAGGATGGGAAAAGGTCCTTCCCCATTGGTTTGGCCAGATGGGTGTGTTTACACACTACCCACAGCAGTCTGTGAGGCCTTGAGAAATGACAGTGGTCTGAGTCTCTCTCACTACCTTCCTCTGGGCTCAATAATCATCTCTCTGTTACAGGAAGAGGAACCAACGGTCTCCCAAACATGAGTGACGACCTCGCAGGTTCAGATGACTCAGCGGAGGGTTCCTGCCCCTCCAGACTGACCACAAATTTGAAACAAAAGTTTCCATGCAGCTCCCAGACAGAGGGATTGTGTCTGTTTGTGTCTGAGACCAGGCTGAGACATACTGTACAGGATGGATATGTTATGAGGGATCAGTGTGTTCGTATCCAAAGGTTAGTCAGCAAGTCAAACCCAGTGCAGGATAGAGCTCCTAATAAAAAAGACATTTGGCAAGCATCCTGGCCCAAGACCTTGTATTACACCGTCTGACGTAAAGGAGATGTCATACTTTTGATATTGGATTTAAATTATGCATACATTACAAGGCTTACTAGGGAAAGTCAGTGTCTGCAATATCACACTGAGATACTTGTCATAGGGATGTCCTCATGCGCTTACACTATTTCTGTGTTGGTTTGAGAACGAGATGCAGCAATTTGCTAGTGAATACTGACCTCTGTTGGATGCGTTTGGAATTGATATCTGGAAAATATGGACCCCAAAAAACATGTAGCTACCCAAAAAGGACTAGCTTTGATGTCAAATGAATGAAAATAATCCTCTATGGGTAATTATATCTGTGTAACATTGACATAGTGACATTCAGTTTAGTAGTAGTAGTAGTAGTAGTGGTGGTGGCAGTAGTAATAGTAGTAGTAGTAGTAGTAGTAGTAGCAACAGAGGAAGTGGCCTAAGG
This sequence comes from Salvelinus alpinus, assembly GCF_045679555.1. NCBI lineage: Eukaryota > Metazoa > Chordata > Actinopteri > Salmoniformes > Salmonidae > Salvelinus > Salvelinus alpinus. The sequence goes on along the minus strand of NC_092093.1, from coordinate 34,998,330 downwards.
AGTAAATTGAATTTGATCCAACACCATTGGATGGATTACACCAATTTACTCTGATGCACCACAGCCACATACTTTATTCTAAACATGCCCATCTTTAGAGAGCCTCTTTCATGTCTGATGGCATTTGACAAGGGCACTTACGGCCAGGAAAACCAAATAACTTTGCAATGCTCTGACATGGCTTCTCACTTCGCAACAGGATGCCTCTTAAAAGGCTCCTCAAACTGTTATTTGTTTACAAATTTCTGCAATATTCTCAGTTGTGGATGTTCCATTGTTAAACATGCCAATGATTGCTTAAACATACAGATTTTGATGGAGATTTTTTATTATACTAATTAGATTTACACGGGGTGAAAATCATTTAAAAAAAGGTCACCTCAGTGCATACAGACCAATATGACTATCAGGGAATCCTCAATTAAATCCTCAATTAAAAAATCCCTATTTAAATTTGTGTAGTCTTGGTTTGCCAGTTTTGAGAGAGTGGATGGATACTATCTCGTACTTTGAGTATTCTATGGTATCACCTCTATGTCATGCACCACAGAAACAGAGAGGAAAGTTGGCACAGACTCATAGAACATAGATAGAAGAACTGTCAGACAGAGAGGTAGCCGAACGGGGGAAAAAAGGTCATGTTTTCACCCATGACTCTCTCAAACAATTCATATCAATCCCACACTGTAAATGGTGGCAAATTCATCCCCATTCAGAAAACCTCCTTTTCATAGCTATCCACGCCTAACTAGAGGCACAAAGAGAAACAAAACACTCAATAACTTAGTAAAAGATCATGATGGTAATACCTTTTCATAAATGTCCCATGTCATCTAATAATTCACATACCTTCTTTCCCCGTCCCTATCCCATTGATGTATCTTGCTGTATCCATTAGATGGAAAAAATCCATCCACTCATCCATTCAATCAACCATTCATCCAATGTCATCCACATGGTCTGGAAATAACACACTATTCCATATTCCATGACTCTTCTCTCCAACTCCTAACAGAAAAGCAAGAATGAGAACTTCCTTTTTGCCCTGTTTGCGACTGTATGGGACATTGGCACATTGGAGTTACTCAGTCAGAGTAATCGCTGTAAGTCGGACTAACGGTGCTGGCAGCACTGCGGCCTTAGGGAGAGATGTTCCTAGCGGTACCAGGGTGACCAAGGCTGTAACAGTGGCCTTACAGTACTGAAACGACCCTGAGCCATCTATATGTTTCTATGTAGCCTTGTCAATTATTTGAATCATTTGAATCTGGAGAAAATCACTGGTATTTGGGACTATATTTGAAGGCCTAAATTCTGGGCAATGTATCCATAAATCATAGGCTTTATGAAGAATGTGTCATGGGCAATACTAGCAAAAAGGGTGTTACACTCAACGTAAAATAACTACCAACCTAAACTTGACCATCTCGGCCATAGCTAATACTGCTACTTTCCAAAATACAACTCTAAATAAACATTTATTAACTCTTGGACATAAAACATTTTAAAAAGTATGTTTTTATATATATATTTAGACAATAACCTCCCCAAAATCCACCATGTGAACATCAGCACATCTAATGGAAGATTCCTTCTAATAACTCTGCCTCTGATGACCAATCCTATTTCATTCCACGGTGAGTGGTGTGATTCACACAGTTGCATGGCTATAGGCTATAGGCTAAAGGCTTAAACAGGCCTGGACTATGGAGTATGTGAGGCACAATGTAAAGAGTAGAACCACTCCGCTGTGTGGCTCTGAGGCAGAACGGCACACCATGGAGGGAGGCTTGACTTCAGGCTTCGCCTCTGGTGGTGACACTAACGTCCCTTGAATCTGGAGGGGGAAAAGAAAGAGAGGGAAATAGGAATAACTATGAAATATAGTGAGGAAGATGACTATCCAAAGCACATTCAAGCATATATTATACAGTCAAATTAAACAAATAACTTTCAACAAAATGAATATAAATCAACATCCCGGAAGAGTGAAAGGGCACAGTTTCATTGGTGGATGACATATATGTATTTCCGTCAGAGACTAATTGATAGCACCAGATTAGCCCCAGCCCCAGCTGCCTGATCCTCAGCCCCAGCTCTGACGGAACACTCACCGACCACTCGTCCTGCCCCCACTTGGAGCAGCGCACGTTAATGGGCAGCTGTAGAACCATCTCGTTGAAGGACTTCCCTCTTTTCTTTGACCACCTGTACTTGTCCATGGCCTCTGTGAAGGACAGGTTGCTGTACTTCTTTGGGCTCTTGATCATGAAAGGCCAGGTCCTTTGACAGAAGAGGAATGTACATTAAGTGAAGCCTGCTGATGCGCAATATATCAGTCGCTGCATACGTGTACATGTACATTATTCAACATTTTGGACAACTTATGGTCAGAAGGAAAAAGGGCAGAGCTGCTAACCAAATCATTCCCAAAGCATTTCCATTGAGGTAGACGATAGGGGAAGTGGGACATTTAGTAGTTTCCTGCTAAGGCCTGTTTGTGTTTACAGAAGGTTAGTGTTCGTCTTTACGACAAGGTTTCTTGGAGAGCACATAGCCTTTCTCGGATGGAAGAAAGAGCTGTGTAACCCAATCTTTTCAGAGCAGCCAACCTGATCTATTCAAAAACCTCCTCGTTCTTGTAAATGAGAACAAAAGGAGTTGCGTCCCGCTGTAATAGCAGGAGGAGTAAATGCACTTCAGACTCAACCCATGAAATAGGCTCTCATTTCCAGGCCTCTCATTATTCCCAGGGCCAAGGTCTACCTTACACAACCTACTAAACAGGAGCATATGAACAGTAGAGACCATGGACACATTACAATACGTAGCATTGGATTAAGGAACACGTTGAACTGTGTTTACTGTACCGGACATACAATTAACTGACTTCTATGTACGGTAATGTAATCATTATATGAAGTAAAATGACGTTATATTGTAGGATTTTCTTTTATGTGCTTAAAGCAAACAAATTGAAACGTTACGGCACAATTATTATTTTCACAGCAACTATTGTGTATGGTTTCCTTTAAGTTGATGAAAAACATGTTATTTTGAACAAAATGAATGGAACTCAAGAGCAAAAAACATAGTGAGGAAAACAATAAACTATTGCTTTGTGTATCTCGCCGTCAAATTCCAGCATGCTAACTAGTAGAACATAACAGAATCGCCTAAAACAGGACAATGAGTATCACTGTTCTCAGCTGCAGCTCAGCTCCACATGTTGACCCCACTGGGCTAGTGTGAGTCCATATTCCTCTGTCCTTCCTTCCTTCTAATGGCCTGCAATCTCCTTGTCCCATAAATCTTTTCCAGTCCCCTATTCTCTCTCTCCGGCCTGAGCGAACATAAGTGCATTCGGAGAGTATTAACATCGATTTTTCCACATTCTGTTACGTTACAGCCTTATTATAATATGGATAGTAAAAATGTTCTGCTCATCAATCTACACACAATACCCCATAATGACAAACAAAAACAAATGTTTCGAAACTTTGTAAATTTATTAAAAAATAAAATAATTTAATATCATATTTACATAAGTATTCAGACCCTTCACTCAGTAATTCATTGACGCACCTTTGGCAGCGATTACAGTCTCGAGTCTTCTTGGGTATGATGCTACAAGCTTGGCACACCTGTATTTGGGGAGTTTTTCCCATTCTTCTCTGCAGATCCTCTCAAGCGCTGTCAGGTTGGATGGGGAGCGTCGCTGCACAGCTATTTTCAGGTCTCTACTGAGATGTTAGATCGGGTTCAAGTTCGGGCTCTGGCTGGGCCACTCAAGGACATTCAGAGACTTGTACCGAAGCCACTCTTGCGTTGTCTTGGCTGTGTGCCTAGGGCCGTTGTCCTTTTGGAAGGTGAACCTTTGCCCCAATCTGAGGTCCTGAGTGCTCAGGAGCAGGTTTTCATCAAAGATCTCTCTGTACTTTTCTCCGTTCATCTTGCCCTCGATCCTGACTAGTCTCCCAGTAACTGCAGCTGAAAGAAATTCCCACAGCATGATCCTGGCACCCACCCTACGGTGAAGCATGGTGGTTCCTCCAGGCGTGACGCTTGGCATTCAGGCCAAAGAGTTTAATGTTGGTTTAATCAGACCATTGTTTCTCATTGTCTGAGAGTCTTTAGGTGCCTTTAGGCAAACTCCAAGCAGGCTGTCATGTGCCTTTTACTGAGGAGTGGCTTCCATCTGGCCACTCTACCATAAAGGCCTGATTGGTGGAGTGCTGCAGAGATGGTTGTCCTTTTGGAAGGGTCTCCCATCTCCACAGAGGAACTCTGGAGCTCTTTTAGAGTGACCATCGGGTTCTTGGTCACCTCCCTGATCAAGGCCATTCCCCCCTGATTGCTCAGTTTGGCCGGGCAGCCAGATCTACAGTAGGAAGAGTCTTGGTGTTTCCAAACTTCTTCCATTTAAGAATTATGGAGGCCACTGTGCTCTTGGGGACCTTCAATGCTGCAGACATTTTTTGGTACCCTTCCCCAGATACAGTGGGGAGAACAAGTATTTGATACACTGCCGATTTTGCAGGTTTTCCTACTTACAAAGCATGTAGAGGTCTGTAATTTTTATCATAGGTACACTTCAACTGTGAGAGACGGAATCTAAAAAAATCCAGAAAATCACATTGTATGATTTTTAAGTAATTAATTTGCATTTTATTGCATGACATAAGTATTTGATACATCAGAAAAGCAGAACTTAATATTTGGTACAGAAACCTTTGTTTGCAATTACAGAGATCATACGTTTCCTGTAGTTCTTGACCAGGTTTGCACACACTGCAGCAGGGATTTTGGCCCACTCCTCCATACAGACCTTCTCCAGATCCTTCAGGTTTCGGGGCTGTCGCTGGGCAATACGGACTTTCAGCTCCCTCCAAAGATTTTCTATTGGGTTCAGGTCTGGAGACTGGCTAGGCCACTCCAGGACCTTGAGATGCTTCTTACGGAGCCACTCCTTAGTTGCCCTGGCTGTGTGTTTCGGTTCGTTGTCATGCTGGAAGACCCAGCCACGACCCATCTTCAATGCTCTTACTGAGGGAAGGAGGTTGTTGGCCAAGATCTCGCGATACATGGCCCCATCCATCCCCCCCTCAATACGGTGCAGTCGTCTGTCCCCTTTGCAGAAAAGCATCCCCAAAGAATGATGTTTCCACCTCCATGCTTCACGGTTGGGATGGTGTTCTTGGGGTTGTACTCATCCTTCTTCTTCCTCCAAACACGGCGAGTGGAGTTTAGACCAAAAAGCTCTATTTTTGTCTCATCAGACCACATGACCTTCTCCCATTCCTCCTCTGGATCATCCAGATGGTCATTGGCAAACTTCAGACGGGCCTGGACATGCGCTGGCTTGAGCAGGGGGACCTTGCGTGCGCTGCAGGATTTTAATCCATGACGGCGTAGTGTGTTACTAATGGTTTTCTTTGAGACTGTGGTCCCAGCCCTCTTCAGGTCATTGACCAGGTCCTGCCGTGTAGTTCTGGGCTGATCCCTGACCTTCCTCATGATCATTGATGCCCCACGAGGTGAGATCTTGCATGGAGCCCCAGACCGAGGGTGATTGACCGTCATCTTGAACTTCTTCCATTTTCTAATAATTGCGCCAACAGTTGTTGCCTTCTCACCAAGCTGCTTGCCTATTGTCCTGTAGCCCATCCCAGCCTTGTGCAGGTCTACAATTTTATCCCTGATGTCCTTACACAGCTCTCTGGTCTTGGCCATTGTGGAGAGGTTGGAGTCTGTTTGATTGAGTGTGTGGACAGGTGTCTTTTATACAGGTAACGAGTTCAAACAGGTGCAGTTAATACAGGTAATGAGTGGAGAACAGGAGGGCTTCTTAAAGAAAAACTAACAGGTCTGTGAGAGCCGGAATTCTTACTGGTTGGTAGGTGATCAAATACTTATGTCATGCAATAAAATGCAAATTAATTACTTAAAAATCATACAATTTGATTTTCTGGATTTTTGTTTTAGATTCCGTCTCTCACAGTTGAAGTGTACCTATGATAAAAAATTACAGCCCTCTATATGCTTTGTAAGTAGGAAAACCTGCAAAATCGGCAGTGTATCAAATACTTGTTCTCCCCACTGTATGTGCCTCAACACAATCCTGTCTCGGAGCTCTACGGACAATTAATTTGACCGCATGGCTTGGTTTTTGCTCTGACATGCATTGTCAACTGTGGGACCTTATATAGACAGGTGTCACGCCCTGACCATAGAGAGTTTTTATTCTCTATGTTGGTTAGGTCGGGGTGTGATTTAGGGTGGGTCATCTAGGTGTTTATATGTCGATGTTAGCCTGTTATGGTTCCCAATCAGAGGCAGCTGTTTATCGTTGTCTCTGATTGGGATCATATTTAGGCAGCCATTTCCCCTTTGTGCTTTGTGGGATCTTGTGTTTGTGTAGCTGCCTGTGAGTAGTCCAGAACGTCACGTTTCGTTTGTGCTTGTTTGTTTTGTTTGGTGAGTTTCTATTTATTAAAATATGTGGAACTCTACGCACGCTGGGCATTGGTCCATTCCTTATGACGAACGTGACAACAGGTGTGTGCCTTTCCAAATCCTTTCCAATCAACTGAATTTACCACAGGTGGACTCCAATCAAGTTGTAGAAACATCTCAAGGATGATCAATGGAAACACGATGCACCTGAGCTGTATTTTGAGTCATAGCAAATAAGGTATTTTTGTTTTTTATTTTTTATAAATTTGCAAACATTTCAAAAAAAATATTTTCACTTTGCCATTATGGGGTATTTTGTGTAGATTTTAGAATAAGGCTTTAACGTAACAACATTTGGAAAAAGTCAAGGTGTCTGAATACTTTCCGAATGCACTGTATGTACTCTCTGTATAACATGCAGTAACTAAACTTCTCCCTGAGAACACATGCTGTATGACGTTTGAAAGGTGCTCCAGGAAGAGAAACTCTTCACCTCAAAAGTATCTTCCCCAATTGTTGTTACAGGTTCCAACTTGAACTGCTGCATAGGTATTGCAGTTACAGTATACAGCTGCATACTTACGTGACAGGAGCCTGGATCTCTTTGACTCCAATGAACTTGAGCTGCCCGGTGATCTCAGGGAGGCTCTCACACCTGGCCAGGTTCACTCTGGGATAGTAGAGCAGGTATGACAGACACATCTCATCCCTGGTGGTCAAACCACCCTGAAGGAACAACCAGAGGAAAATAATCAATAAATCAAGCCTGGGAGACAATCAGTAAGCTCAATATTAAACGCCAATACCACAGCTAAATTAAAGGTAACACTTACCATGTTTTACAACTATTACATTACACTTTTATTTCATTCTATTTAGTTCCACAGAAACATTTGTCAACAAATACATTGATATCTGTGTAACAATCATCAACTCTAACAGCCACTAAGAAATCATGAAAATCTGTTTCGGAACAAATTTGAATGTGAGTGATAGTTTACCCATTTGTGCCACAAATGCTAAAATGTTAGCATTTTGGAAACAGTGCCAGGGAAACTAAACCAAATCATGGATTAGTGTCATACCATGTGCATAGACTGCTTACATGGTAAGGAAACCAATGTGACATTTTGTAACTTGGGTGAATTATCCCTTTAAGTACTACTTCAGGGAGTATTATTTCTAACAAGGAGCAGACACAAAAGCATTGCTTTATGGCGCCATGTGCTGGACAAAGTTGCAATGGCAAGCAATGTGTTTTTCAGGGGAAAAATAATTGGCATGAATTCCCAAAATCATAACAATGGATTAGAATTCAGTTTTATATCGTTCCAGAATAACAATGAGTTATCATGTTTTCTCCTGAACAGTAGAGAGTAACTTCAGAAGAAAACTACCCCTGTTTTACGACTGTAGTCGTCAGAAAGGTGTTAGTTTGACGTCTCTGTAAGAAACAGTGCCAGTAGCTGCAAACAGCGATATAACCAAGATTCGTCTGTGGTCCTGGGGCTGTATTTGCAGACAGATTGTTCAGCCAAGAACAGACAGTCTTTGACACATACATCTGAAAGTATCAACCAAGAGGTTCATGCAGGGGAAACACAACTCATTCCTATAACAAAATTCCATTCAATGGCATTCAACTAGCCTACGCTCTTTCCATTGATATATTATCCTTCTTAATTTTGAGAAATAGGAATGATAGTGCTCTTCAATATAACTATTCTTCAAGATAAGAATGTTTCAAAACATTGTGCTTTGTGTCTGTCTCATGGCGATGCTGAAGTCAAAGAAATAATCCCATAGCTCTATCCTAAAGGGTTCTGTAATAAAATTGGCGTGGAAATGATCACTATTGTACCATTCGGCAACCAACCAAATCATCAAATCCTGGAAGCACAGACAGATGAGAAACACGAGCTCAAATAGGCTCAGCCGGAGGACCAATAGGACACACTGAAAAATGTTGTGATCTCTGTAAACTCATAAAACCAGATAATTAAAGAAAAAAAAAAGTATGTTTTCATTTATCCATGTGGATTGTGAGTAGTACATTCTTACCCAGGTCATGTTTTGTCTGCCTTTCGTGGTGTACTTGCATTCTGTGATCAAATTGTCACTCTGAAAAGAAAACAGATTGAAATCAAGGCTCTTCTCTGGTTGTGAATTTAGAACCCCACATCAAACAGAATGGCGTTGTCATAAAGTATAACATCAATATAACACTAAAGCAACAGTACACAAGGTGTGACTTACTGTGGTTTTAGCACGGCTGTACTGCTGCGGTCAAAGGCAAAAGCCGTTGGTATGAAATCTTTTTCACATAAGTGAGCAAAACCCCCCAAAATGAACCACTTCTGTCCTGTATCTACAGTATGTCAGTGGATCAAAGTAATGCAATCATAAATCTTTACTGTTCATCAAAGGGTGAGGTAAACATGCTTAGACCTGCATGGGAAGCTCAAGCAGCAGATTTATATTCCCATGTTTCCTTCACTACTTAACATGTCAGGTTAACAGTATAGCAGTGTACCAACAGGTAACAGCAGCCTCTCTTCCTTCAGCAGCTGGAACTCCTGGAAGTTGAAGTCAAACTCCTCGTCATGTGACAGGGGCTGCAGCTCCTCCTGCTCCCGGAAGTGTCTGGTTCTGATGGCGCGGCCAGCTAGGTGGGCATGCATCAGAACAGCAAACACCCTCACTCCGCTAGGCATCTCCTGGCCTAGGGACTGATGGAGGAGCAAAGAGATATTCTCTCACAGATGCAGAAAGTGCTTTTTTAGTTTAATTGCACTTTTGGATGATCACTGTTTTGGGAACGTAGCAAGAATAAAACAAAGGCTTGTCACTGTAGGTGATATAGCATAACAGTAATTTAACAGTGGATGTTGGACTCCTGTTGTTCCCTAGTGAAATGGGACTTTTGGCATCGCACCAGATTGAGAAACACCGCCGGAGCTGGCTGTTTTACCTCCTGCAAACACTCGCGGGTACAGTGTCCTTCTGAGACGTACTCCTGCATGCCTGGAGGCAGCATGTGGTACAGACTGACCCACACACCTGTCTCTATCACACCTGCATCATACTGACGCAGCTCCGGGGTGTAGAAGAGACGCAGGCCAGAGCTGTCCACCACTCCTGAGAAGGAAACCGTAACATTACCATTAACAGGGTAACTGACCGTTGCACTGTAAAGTGCTGTAGATGTCACTTTGGCACACACATATGTATGCTGTGAACGGGTGCAAAGGAAAAACACAATGGCCATGGCAAACAAGCCACATTCGCTGTTTATGTAACACGCTGTAACATGACGCGTCCTTGTTGGTATACTATACCTTGTTGAAGGGCTGGGTTGTCATAGTGGACCTCCATCAGGACATAGACAGGGTCTATGGCTGTGCCAATGGACAGTCCAACATGGGGTGGATAGGTGAATCCCTGTGAGGGTAGATTGAGAGGCATACTGAACATGTCGATAAGGAAGCTTACATGGTCACTCCGATACATGCAAATACATGTAGCTAATGAAATGTATTACGACGCTGAATTTAAAACCACTACAAGTAGAAAACAATTGCCCACCTCACCACCAATGGCCCAGGCGAAGACTATCGTCTCACAGGTGAGAAATGAGTCAGGCATATTTGGATGGTAACATTCATGGCTGGCATCGAGCTCACTCTCATTCAAGTTGCTATCACATTGATACAACAGAATGTGATGAACCAGGTTTTCGTGACCCCTTTGAATCAAAGGCTCAATCTGTAAACAAAAGAGGGGAAGTTGTACATTTGAATGCATTCTAACCACAGTTGGCTTCTTTTGAATTGCCTACACTTGCCTTAAAAGACCTCAATTCTATTGCTCTTAACCGTAGGATACACATGAGATGGGATAAACAGGATTCGGTTGGCCCTGCTCACCATAGGATGGAAGTAGTGAAAAATAATATTTTTTCCTCAATGGGGGCCTCTAGTTTGGCCTGCGATTCTGAGCAAAGCAGCTTGCTGCCTGCTGGGCAAACTGTGACATCATACTGTGAGGCCTCCTTTCAAATCAGCATGACATAAGACCAAAGCTTGGCCTATGACCACCATATAAATATTTAGACATTCTTCCTTTTACTTTTTCTCAATTGTTATTATTTAGGGTGGAAGCAGCTGTCGTAGTCGAAGTTAGAGGTTGAGATTGTGCCATGAGAGAGGGGGAGAAAGAGTATCCCTTGTTAGACGATTTGAACACTTTATAGGCCGCTGTCTCTGAATAGAGGACCTTATTAAATAGAATACGTCTATCAAACTAAAATACGCATGTCATGTAGACACAGTTTTCAGGAAGTCTTGAAAGTCAGAGTCAGCTAAACAGGAAGTGAGGTTGCCCAAGATAAAAGCGGGTGTGGTGAGGTGGTGAAAGGCCAAATAAATCCCCCAGAGGGATGAAACAGGTGGAGCAGAGGGTAGAGAGAGAAACCGTGACTGAGAAAATACCATGGGAATGGTTTTTACATTTTTATGTCAGGACAGGGAAAATGAGACTGGCTCTTTTAAACTTCTGTATAAATGCTTTAAAACCCCAAAAAGAACAACGGTAATTTTTCTTCATAGACCACAGATGAATTGGATGAGACAGTCCTATTCAGATCACGCATAAAAACAGATGTCTTACATACTGCCTCTCACTCGCTGACTCACACATCATGCACACGCACATGAACACATCTGGGACGGAAAAATATGTTTAATGACAACAGCCTGACTCCCATTTGGATAACCAAATGATTTCCGTTTCACTCTAATTGTGTGCTAGCAACTCTTTTAGTATCTTACATCATTTCGTTATGCAAAGATCCCTCTAAAATAAGAGTTCACAACAATATATGGGCTATCTTACAACAACAGCGCGTGTTGTGCATAGTGGAATCAGACACCCCCAGCTGTTAATAAGGCTAGGATTTTCCACATCTTTTTTTTCACTGGAGCATATTTTTAGTCTAGAATGGTGCTGGTATTTCTCAGTCTATGCTCTAATTGTTATCATCAGAGTGGCAGAGTGGAGAACAGAAGAGAAGAACCAGCTCCATGGGCAGTACAGTAAGCTATGTGCTGGAGGGGAAGTAAGAGAAGAGGGAGCGAGCTATATTTATCTCTTTCTGGCTCTGGTTCACTTAATGACTGAAGACTCTTTGTTTTGAGCTCTTGCTCAGTCCAGGCATTCGGACGTCGAAGAGGCCATAGCCATGACAACATCAAAAGAAGCAATGAGATGCTCACCTTGAATAGTGTGTCCAGAGAGACAAATGAACATAAGCATTTGAGAAATACATTTTGCACCTTCTACTGCTCTCAATATTTGCCTTTTTTGTTTTGTTTTTGTGCAACAGTGTTTGACTTGGCAGAATAGTCCTACTGTAAGTGATATGACAAATGATAAGACGATACAGTACCACTATTCCATATTACATTATATAGCTAAGGCAGTGTAGATAAACATAAGAGCACATTTGGTATTTAGATTTAAGAGCACATTTGGTATTTATGACAAATCAATCTGTCATCGTACCATACCTTTGATTCTAAATTGTACGCGCTACCTCCTTTAATCAAGTGTGTTTTGAAGCCTTTTGGTTTCATACTTGTTCAATTATGTTTGGGGTATATAATTAAAACAATGGCTCTTTTAATACACAGTAGCAATTTGAGGCTGTAAACAAGCTGCAGGTGCTCCCCACAGGCGGGAACATACTTCAGACAGCAATGAAAGAGGGAGGCAGGCAGACAAATAAAAACTCAAACTATCCAGGTGAGATGCCTTTAGAGAAGGGTAAACAAAATGACTGCGCCATGACTGAACTATAGGCTAGTCCTTCCTCAAGAGAAAGCCTGTCGTCGATTTGCTATTGTTTTTCTGCTGTGATGTTAATATAGCTCAATGATTTCCAAGCGTGTACTTACTCTAATTATGTGATGCTTCTGCTGTACCTCCTGGATCTTAAATATCTGACACCAGTAGGTAGTGTCCTTGTACGGCACTGGCACCTATCTTGAGAGAAACAACAAGACAGCAAGACTGATGTTAACTCTTGATAAAAATGTGACTAAATCTCACACGGTGCAAATACGGTCTTAGAGTTGGAAAGGTCTCTCAGAAGTAACAAAAGCCAGAAGTGGTATCAGGTTTGTTTAAGAGACGGATGGATAGTGGGTAGCTTTGGTCTTCTCCGGCTGTCATACTTACGTTAATGTTTTGCAAGTTGAAAAAGTCAGTCCCAGAGGTAATATTAGCTTTACTTCCTGGGTCGAGGAGCCGCATACTCTTCCTCCCCCTGTTCACGCCATGGTACATCGGTCCTGACGGTCCCACATCTTCACTGTGGTAGGCCCATATCACCCTCACTGTGCTTTCCTGGGCAGCACATATTACACATCTATTATCTATCAATTCATTTCAATGTAAAAATTCTGTAAGAAGTACTATGACACCTCGGGCATGAACTGACACTTCAACTAAAACGCCCACCCACCTTACCCCATACACAAGCACACATTTAAACATACAAACAACCCCCACATTTCCCATAGATAAAACACTTCCACCACCCACGTACCGTGATGTCCTTGTCATTTGTGTCACAGGTCAGGAGATCCCTGCTGAAAGCCAGGACAGTGTGTGTATTGTTCTCCCTGCCATACTCCAGCCTGTAGTTCTGCTGAACATCTCTTTGCACTTTTCTCTTGGCGTCTGCAAAGTAATCCTGTAGAAAGCATGCCGGATAAAACACAACTATTCTGGCTGAAATAACACTGTAATTAAGCAAAAATGAAGGAGAGGATAAGAGAGCTCTTCAGTTTATTTATAGATACATAGATGTAAATCACTAAACTTGGGGAAAACCAGTGTTCTTATGACACAATTGAAAGAGCACTCTAGACTACAAATGTCCATTACTGTTATTATTATTATTATTATTAATAATAATGACCTATTACTGTACGATTACTATAGCTAGGATGACGACTGTTACCACAGTTACTATACCTAATTTGTCTTGAGCCCCGTTTATACCTGCCACTAACATCTTGGCACTAGCGTCTTTTGTCCTGATCTTGTCCACATTCTGATTGTCCCCACATTTTTAGACAGGTGTAGTCGATTAAAAGGCGCATTGTGATCGGATTGTGATCAGATCTTCCTGGCATGCATTAGTCAGGCATTGAACACCTCCGGAGGTAGTCAGGCATTGTGTCTGGATATCTTACAAGTGTAGACGGATCTGCACAGTGACAACTCTAAAATCATAGACAGGTGGCACCATTGACTGTGTCTTAAAATAAATAAATATTATTTTGAAAGAATGGCTCTGTAATAATTAGCATACAGGGAGGAACCAGGAAATCTGGTCACAATGGGGACACCATGGACAGATCGGAGACACATTGTAATAGCATGTGTAGACAGATTTCTGAAAATGTGGGTACAATCAAAATCTGGACAAGATCTCAGGACACAGGACCCATGTTAGCACCAGGTATAAAATGGGGCTGTTGTTGGCAAGTGTCTGGCTGTCACTGCCAAGCCTAGCTTGCAAATATGTATGACAATTTTCCACTAAGGCGGGAAAACAACAACAACATTGGCACAAAACTACAGCTACCTTCTCCTTCTGGTAACACAATGAGAGAGGTTATTTTAGATTGTGTGGCATCATTGCCAGAAATGTTATCCCTCATCCCTGATCCCTGAGGCAGAGCGAGATTCCTGTGATGTGTAGCAATATCAAGACCCCTTACACTGTTGGAGTTAAGCCACGAGTGGCTGGCTGTGCATCACAGCAGTTTACCATACCTAGTTACACCTAACCAATAACAGATGTCACTATTGGTTTAATTTGGAGATCCTCAATGGCAATTTTTTTTATAGCTATTTTAATCAGGATTTAGATAGGACTATTTCAACACCCACAGTATACCCAAATAGCCTTGGGAAAAGAGTTCAACGTAAATGTAATATAAATCCTTATTTTCCTATAGCAGCACAACTGAAGTGTATGTATGTCATGTAAAAATGCAATTGAAAGTCGCCCACCTCGAGATAAAAAGGCATAGGCCTAGCTGCGTCACTTTCATTCTGTAAAACCCAGGTGCATACCTGTAGATAGGGTCTTCCATCTGTGACTCCACCAATGACAATATCCGACAACGCCATTGCACCGTTGGGAGATAGACCAAATCCTACATATCCTGTCGTTTCCACTTCTATTTCGAAAGTAATTGTTCGCCGGTCAAACCTCCACTTTAGATGGTATTTCCCATGAGGGTCCAAGATAGTCGAATGTCTAAATCCGCTCCCGTGGGAAAAAGATGCGTAAAACCAAAAAGTTGTGAAGAAAACTAGGACACTACGATATTTCGCGGGTAACATTGTGAACGTTGACGTAAAAAAAAACAACTACAAACAAACTAAAATGTCTCATTGAATGTCGTTGTTTAGATAAATTGACGTTTCTGTAGAGGTTTGCCAGTTGTGCGCGGCGACCTAGGACGCTTAATCTGCGAGGAAGCAGCGCTTCTCTCATTCTCTCACTACAACTGTCGAAATGTGTGCTGGCCCCTTTGATCTTTAGAGACACGTCCCACACGGCTACTTCTGTGGTCAGGCCTTACCTGAGTGGTTCGTTGTACATACAGGTGGCTATGGCTTTCGGCAGTACAGCATAGGACCGTGATAGAGGCTATACATACTTTTAACTGTCTGTATCGACAGGACAGAGCGTGAAGAATGGGTGCAAGCACATACATTCTGAAGGCTACAACAGGGTGCATGGTCAAAATGTATAGTTAGACACTGGATGGATCATCTCTGAACGTGTAAGGGCATAATAGACTATTAGCCTAAATACCAAACTGAGATCAAAATGGGAAAAAAAACTCAAAGCAAAAACACAAGTTAAATTAGAATAGGTCTATAGAGGAAGAAAAACAAGAGTATTACATAAATACGAAATAATAAAATATACAGAAGGCCTGTGTTTCTCATATCTCACCATGTCATATATTTTGTTCTAAAAAAAAAAGAAAGTATTATCCTTGTCTCTTAATTTGAACTTCTCCTAAATGTATCAGTGCCATCCAGTCTGTAGGCCTGGATGTTTGGTGAACTACAGCAGGAAAGCAGCCATCAGTCAACAGGCTGACCGCAGTGAGACAAGCTGAAGCTGCCAAAACTTCCAGGAACTGTCCCTCCTTCAGAAACACACCTACATGCAAGATGAGGAGAGGAAATGAAATCACCCACTGCATAAAATGGAAAATGTGTTGGAATTCCTATATGCAAATAAAAAAAATAAGTAGCCAAGTAAAAATTGTTCAACAAGAATAATGCAATTAAGCATATGAGATTGAGTACACAAATCAGGTTTTTATTCTCATTTATATACCCCATTAATCAGGTTTAATGAGTATATTGTACAGTAAAGCTGGGATTCAAAATTTAAATAAATAAAAAATATATAAATATAGGACAAAACACACATCACGACAACACTACATAAAGAGAGACCTAAGACAACAACATAGAAAGGCAGCAACACATGACAACACAGCATGGTAGCAACATAACATGACAACAACATAGTAGCAACACAACATGGTAGCAGCACCAAACATGGTACAGACATTATTGGGCACAGACAACAGCACAAAGGGCAAGAAGGTTGAGACAACAATACATCACACAAAGCAGCCACAACTGTCAGTTATTGTCCATGATTGAGTCTTTGAATGAAGATATTTAGATAACTGTCCAGTTTGAGTGTTTGTTGCAGCTCGTTCCAGTCGTTAGCTGCAGCGAACTGAAAAGACGAGCGACCCAGGGATGTGTGTGCTTTGGGGACCGTTAACAGAATGTGACTGGCAAAACGGGTGTTGTATGGTGAGGATGAGGGCTGCAGTAGATATCTCAGATAGGGGAGAGTGAGGCCTAAGAGGGTTTTAGAAATAAGCATCAACCAGTGGGTCTTGCGACAGGTATACAGAGATGATCAGTTTACAGAGGAGTATAGAGTGCAGTGATGTGTCTTATAATGAGCATTGGTGGCAAATCTGATGGCCGAATGGTAAAGAACATCTAGCCGCTCGAGAGCACCCTTACCTGCTGATCTATAAATGATGTCTCCGTAATCTAGCATGGGTAGGATGGTCATCTGAATCAGGGTTAGTTTGGTAGCTGGGGTAAAAGAGGAGCGATTACGATAGAGGAAACCAAGTCTAGAACTAACTTTAGCCTGCAGCTTTGATATGTGTGAGAGAAGGACAGTGTACCGTCTAGCCATACTCCCAAGTACTTGTATGAGGTGACTACCTCAAGCTCTAAACCCTCAGAGGTAGTAATCTCACCTGTGGGGAGAGGGGCATTTTTCTTACCAAACCACGTGACTTTTGTTTTGGAGGTGTTCAGAACAAGGTTAAGGGTAGAGAAAGCTTGTTGGACACCAAGAAAGCTTTGTTGTAGAGAATTTAACACAAAATCTGGGGAGGGGCCAGCTGAGTATAAAACTGTATCACCTGCATAAAAATGGTTGAGAGAGCTTCCTACTGCCTGAGCTATGTTGTTGATGTAAATTGAGAAGAGCATGGGGCCTAGGATTGAGCCTTGAGGTATTCCCTTGGTGACAGGCAGTGGCTGAGACAGCAAATTTTCTGACTTCATACACTGCACTCTTTGAGAGAGGCAGTTAGAAAACCAGGCCAAAGATCCCTCAGAGATACCAATACTCCTTAGCCGGCCCACAAGAATGGAATGGTCTACCGTATCAAAAGCTTTGGCCAAGTCAATAAAAATAGCAGCACAATATTGCTTAGAATCAAGGGCAATGGTGACATCATTGAGGACCTTTAAGGTTGCAATGACACATCCATAACCTGAGCGGAAACCAGATTGCATACCAGAGAGAATACTATAGACATCAAGAAAGCCAGTCAGTTGATTAATGACAAGTGTTTCCAACACTTTTGACAAACAGGGCAAAATAGAAATAGGACTATAACAGTTACACGGAACCCAAACTGGCTAAGCGCGTGCGCCATCGTGCGCTATCTTGCATACATTTATTTTGTCCCCCTACACCAAACGCCATCCCGACACGCAGGTTAAAATATCAAAACAAACTCTGAACCAATGACATTCATTTGGGGACAGGTCGAAAAGCATTAAACATGTATGGCAATCTAGCTAGTTAGCTTGCACTTGCAATTTGTCCTATTTAGCTAGCTTGCTGTTGCTAGCTAATTTGTCCTGGGATATAAACATTGAGTTGTTATTTTACCTGAACTGCACAAGCTCCTCTACTCCGCCAATTAATCCACAGATAAAACGGACAACCGAATCGTTTCTAGTCATCTCTCCTCCTTCCAGGCTTTTTCATCGTTGAACTTATATGGTGATCGCATCTAAACTTTTATAGTATTACCACGACTACCGGCAAAACAGTTCGTCTTTCAATCACCCATGTGGGTATAACCAATGAGGAGATGGCACGTGGGTACCTGCTTCTATAAACCAATGAGGAGATTGGAGAGGCAGGACTTTCAGCACGATCTGCGTCAGAAATAGGAATGACTTCTATTTTAGCCCTTGGACGCTCGTTGGCGCGCGCGAGCAGTGTGGGTGCAATAATTGAATAACATGGATTTCAAAATTTATTTTGCGACGCTCGCGCACGCGACGTGTCCGGTCTGGTCAGCATGTCAGGATCAGCTTGATCTCCCCCTTTAAATAAAGGACGAACCGTGGCTGCCTTTCAAGCAATGGGAACCTCCCCAGAAAGGCGAGACAGGTTAAAAAGGTCAGAAATAGGCTTAGCGTTGATAGGGGCAGCAACCTTAAAGAAGAAAGGGTCTAAACCATCTGACCCAGATGGTTTTTTGGGGTCAAGTTTCAGGAGCTCCTTTAACACCTCGAACTCAGTGACTACCTGCAGGGAGAAACTTTGTAGTGGGGAAGGGGGAAAAAAGGGAGAAGCATCGGGGATAGTCGCATTAGAAGGGGTGGGAGATGAGGAAATGTTGGACGGGCAAGGAGACATGGGTGAGTCAAATAGGAATCCTGACTTAATGAAGTGGTGATTAAAGAGCTCAGCCATGTGCTTCTTGTCAGTAACAACCACATCATCAACATTAAGGGACATGGGCGGCTGTGAGAAGGAGGGTTTATTCTCCAGGTCTTTAACCATTTTACAGAACTTCTTGCTGTTAGACCCACAGAGAGAGAACTGCTCCTTAAAGTAATTCACTTTGGCCTTCCGGATAGCCTGAGTGAACTTATTTCTTATTTGCCTGAACGAGAGCCAGTCAGCCTGAGTATGCGTGTGCCGAGCCTTTTGCAAATTGCAATTCTTGAGGTGGAGTAACTCTGTAAGATCAAGGTCGAACCAGGGGCTGAATCTGTTTTTAATTCTCATTTTCTTTATGGGGGCGTGTTTGTTAACAATAACACTGAAAATATCAAAAAAGAAGGTCCAAGCGTCTTCGACAGAGGAGATCAAGCTGATTCTATACCATTTTACAGAGGCCAGTTCATGAAGGAAGGCTTGCTCATTAAAGTTTTTTAGCAAGCGTCTATGACAAATCAGGGCAGGTCATTTCACTGAGCTGCCATTACGAACACAGGCTGTAAAACAGTGATCACTAAGGTCATTACAGGTGGTTTAAGCATGTCCCAGTTTAGGTCACCTAGCAAGACAAATTCAGACTTAGTGTAAGGGGCCAGGAGAGAGTTTAGGGCAGGTATAATCCTTAATTGAAACAATAACAAAGTGGACATCCTACCTCAGCTTTGGTAAAAAGTTGAGGGATGGGCCAGGAGAAATGTAACCACTCAAATTAATAGACAGAGGTATGGATGCAAGGACTGACCATTCATGATATAGCTTTAACCATGTCTATATTTATATTATTATATATATTTTTTAAATAAGCATATATTTTGGGTTCTGATGAAGTATAACTAGGGCTGTTGTGGTGACCGTATTACCGCCACACTGGCAGTCACAAGTCATGAAGGCAGTCAAATTCCACAGAACCGTTCGGTCATGGTAATTAGGCTTCTTCCAAGCTCTGATGCTGCTGCTGTTCATTAGTAGCCTACCAAACTTGCTAATTGCCTGGTACTCAGCACTCTATTGTCCCTCTAATCACTCTGACATCAATGCAAATGTGTTAGAAAATCGAATCAAACACTTCTTGAGAGCTCATGAACTCATGTTGAGCAACATTTCTAAAGGCTATGCAATTGCGGGAGAAAACAAGAGTGATGGCTGCAAATAAAGAGCATGCTATTATTTTCTTCTGAAAGAGACTACATTTTCTTCATATCATGCTCCTTTAGACCTGTCTAAAATAAATAATGGATTCATTGTGAAGGTGTAGGCTATATTACATGGATTTATTAGACTTTTTAAAAAGGCTTGTAGGCTATGTGTGTAAGCCAGGAGATAATAAAATTGTTTATGTTAATTAACGGTAAATTACCGTGAGACAGACAGCTATTTGCTTGTCAATCACCGGCTGACAAAATTTCAGGCCACAGCCCTTAGGCATGACAGTTGAACTAAGCTCATTAGGCATTTATAAGTTATATTCTTCAAGAACTAATGGGTATGTGTCATCAATCTATAAGTCCAAAAATGGATATAGCAACTACAGATTCTAGCTTTAAGAGTTCATTGCATCTAGTGTTGCACTGATTTTTATTGAAGAAAATGAAAACAGAAAGAGCTGTATAAAAAAGATAACATTTTTGAGAGGCAGCAAAAACATTCACGGGTCCAAAAAACATGTATAATCCATACATATTTAATCATACAGTGAGAGTAGTTGTGAGATTAAATACATTCATAAAGTGAAGAATGAGGCAGCATTCCTTTGAGGAACCTTATAGCGAAAGTGATGCAAGATCTTGTTTAGTATTGCACAATCCTTGACCTCTAGTGCATAGACAAGGCTACGGTCCATTATAATCAGCAGGTATTAAACAAGCCTATTCTGGGCCTATTCTGTGTGTATTATTCTTACTATAGTATTAATTCACAATCAACGAAAACATGATTTCAATATCTCAGGATACAGTCAGAAATTAAAACAGCAAAAGCCTGGACACAAAATCATTGGTCCATAGAACAAGAGACTACTATATACGCGGAGAATACAGTACCAACCATTAGGAACACCTTCCTAATATTGAGTTGCACCCCTTCCCCCTTTTGCACTCAGAACAGCCTCAATTCGTCGTGGCATGGACATGGCAATCTGTCAAAAGCGTTCGACAGGGATGCTGGCCCATGTTGACGTCAATGCTTCCCACAGTTGTGTCAAGTTGGCTGGATGTCCTTTGGGTGGTGGCCCATTCTTCAAACACACGGGAAACTGTTGAGTGTGAAAAACCCAGCTGTGTTGCAGTTCTTGACACAAACCAGTGTGCCTGGCACCTACTACGATACCCCGTTCAAAGTAGTGGAGGCTGCTCAGGGGAGGACGGCTCATAATAATGGCTGGGACGGAGTTAATGGAATGGCATCAAACACATGGAAAACATGTGTTTAATGTATCTGATACCATTCCACTAATTCCGCTCCAAAGTCCTCCCCAATTAAGGTGCCACCAGTGGTTCAAAGGCACCTACATCTTTTGTCTTGCCCATTCACCCTCTGAATGGCACACAATCCATGTCTCAATCGTCTCAAGGTTTAAAAATCCTTCTTTAACCGGTCTCCTCCCCCTTCATCTACTCTGACGTGGATTTAACAAGTGACTTCATTAAGGGATCACAGCTTTCACCTGGTCAGCCTGTGTCATGGAAAGAGGTGTTCTTAATGTTTTGTATACTCACTGTATGTGTCTGCAGATAGCATACAGTATGTATATGCCAAAAGAACATACTCTTTATATCATATAGAATTTAAGGAGTTAAATTAATAATTATTAATTCATTACTGATTGACAAATAGAAGCCAACAATGGCACAATGACAAAGTTCCCTTAAAAAGTGATCTACTTAAATTTCAATATAATACACTGAACAAAAATATATAACGCAACATGCAACAATTTTACTGAGTTACAATTCACATAAGGAAATCAGTCAACTGAAATAAATTCATTAGGCCCTAATCTATGGATTTCACATGACTGGGTAGTAGTGCAGCCATGGGGGGGCATAGACTAACCCACTTGGGAGTCAGGCCCACCCACTGGTGAGCCAGGCTCAGCCAATCAAAATTATTTTTTCCCCACAAAAGGGCTTTATTACAGACATAAATACTCCTCAGTTTCATCACCAGTCCAGGTGGCTGGTAACAAGGCGATCCCGCAGGTGAAGAAACTTGATGTGGAGGTCCTGGGCTGGTGTGGTTACACGTGGTCTGCGGTTGTAAGACCGGTTGGATGTACTGCCAAATTCTCTAAAACAATTTAGAGGCAGCTTATGGTAGAGAAATGGACATGACATTTTCTGGTGGACATTCCTGCAGTCAACGTGCCAATTGCACGCTCCCTCAAAACTTGAGACATCTGTGGCATTGTGCCCCTGTGTAATGATCACGCTGTTTAATCAGCTTCTTGATATGCCACACCTGTCAGGTGGATGGATTATCTTGGCAAAGCAGAAATGTTCACTAACAGGGATGTAAACAAATTTGTGCACACAATAAGAGAAATAAGCTTTTTGTGCATGTGGAAAAAATTCTGCGATCTTTTATTTCAGCTCATGAAACATTGGACCAAAACTTTACATTTTGCGTTTATATTTTTGTTCAGTATAGTAAAGTGACAGTACGAAACAGCTGTCGCATTTGTCTTCATTTTACAAGCAATGGCCTTGAGACTTAATCCTAAAGAATCATGAAACTGCCAGGACCAAAGTGTGTGAAAAGCAGCATCATCATCCTTTAACTGATGCCCAGATGATTAAACCAACGACAACAGCAAGTACGACCAGAACGACAATGAGAATGCAGATCTTCTTTCTAGATTTGCGCTGAAAGGGTCAGAAGAAACACTTAATGTGATACGCAAATTGATTCGATGCAGTGTTGTAACAATTTATTTACTAATTTACTTGAATAATGATGTACTTATTCAAGAATAATTTCCATGTTACCTACCTGATAGTCTGCAGCCTGTGCTAACTGCTGGGTGGCATTCTGAACATGAAGGTCGGCAGTTTCGACATTGGCCTCTATACTGTCTAGAGGTGTAAGAAAATACAGTGAAAGGGTCATTCTCTCACAGAAGTTCACAGTTTAGGTTGAATGTTTTGTTAACTTTGCAGAAAAGTTGGATGTTTACTTCAGAACACTGTTACTTTTGACTTCTACACTATGACGATGATTCAACTCTCAGAGGATATCAGTTTTAACACCTTGAATTGATCCTCTGAGTGTTGTGTGACATATTTCAGTGTGTGTGTGTGTGTGGCATAGCTGTTTGTCATCCTCTGTTCCCAGAACACTCGTTAGACTCTTCTCCATAAAGGCTCCTAAACATGCAGTATGTTGTCAATGTTTTGAAAGTGGAAGAGTTTGATGTATTCAGAAGTCGAGGCGTAAATGACTGCATGGATGCTTACCGATCATATCACCCTGCTCATGGACCATCATTCCCAAGTCCTTAAATATTTCATTTATATCTGTAATATCAGACTGAAAAAAAAGTAAAACCATGACAACATAACAGATTAAATAAACTGGATAGATATCCATTACGTAAGTGTGATTTGCAGGATAGCATAAGGTGTGCTTACTGTTTGGCTTACTGTATACATTTACTGAAAGTCAACCAATGTAATTTGGAGGAACAATAGACCTCCTACAAAATCTTAATTCAACCCTGAATCTTGCACATTAATCGAGTTCGATGACCGCACACATGGTTCGTGTTTATGAGTAACAATAGGTGAGTGCTGTCACCTCTAGCTGTCTGATGGAAGTCTCTCTCTCCTGGATGAGCTGCAGGTCTTCCTCGGTGATGGCCACCTCCTGGGACTGTGACTGGACCTGGGCCTGCCCCCCACTGCAAAGTCAGACATGGGAAACATGGTCAACCACCCAAAGCAAACACTCACCTCCCACTCTGTCAGGCTGGGCCAGAGAAAGATGGGCCTGTAAAGACTGACATGATAACACTAAAGTAGATCGTTCGATAAACAAGCAGACCAGTAGCAGTCAGAGATTAGTAAACTGTGGGTTTTGTATGTGAACATTCCTTTCATGGTTAAAACCCCTGTAGGTCTAAGCCCTTACATCACAATATCTACTAAGCTAACATATGGAATTGTTTTAAGATGGTCATAAAATGTCAAATTTAACCATTTGATTTGGAATTTTAGGACCCCTGCAGGTATAAAATTAAAAATATTTGATGAAACATTGAATTTGGCCTCAACGCATTGAATAACACATTCAGAAATGGAAAAACAGACAGAAAAAAATAAACCATAAAGGAACAAGGTTTTGAAGTGTCTGTCCTATATCTGAGAGAGAGAAGAACATTTATTTTACCCCCTATTCACTTTTTGCAATTTGTACAGCCCGGTCATGGGTTACCTTCACACGACTCCTGTAGACCAGATGAACAGAACCTTTGTGTTCGTGAGAGTCTCCCCTTTCGTTTATTGATGACATATTAGTTTGTATCTCCAACGGTTCCGTCTGGATGGTCGGTTTTGTGAGAAGACCTCTTCGAAGTCAGGATGTCCGCGACAGAAAATTCAGACAACTGCCGTAAAACAGATAGGATGTTGTAGAGCAAAACAACCAACGCTGCCGTGATCGCGAGAGTCTACCTTTACGATAGTGGTGACATTACGGGGCGTTCGAGACAACTGGAATTCCGAGTTCAATGACCATTCCAAAAGATTTTTCCCAGTCGGACCTAGTTTTTTCAGAGTTCCCAGTTGTCTTGAACGCACTGAAGTCAGATTTCCGAGTTACCGGTTGTTTTGAACGCGAAATTAGTTTGTAGCTCACATGGTTCGGGTTTTACAGCCAATTTCATGATGATTTTCTTGTCCGGATCCTCTCATGTGTAGAAAAAGGCAGCTTTCACAAGCCCCATGTCATGGAATAGGCGCAAACGTCATAATGGCAGAAAGAGGGGATTGAGCTGCAGGCTCTACAAGAAATGGTAAGTCTCTAGCATAGTGGAGCTTCAAATCGACTGTAGGGGGTACAGAGGAGCAATTCATAGTAGAACAAAAGGTTGACCCTATATAGTCACAAAACAGGACATTAAAAATAGAGCTAAACCCTAATAGACCAAATAAATATTCTCTCCACTGTTGTGGTGTTGAGAAAAGAAGATGTTTACATCCTTCACAACTGTAGGCAACAATAATTGAATCAGGATTATAAACTCTGGGTAAATCCACAAAATAGTGTGTCTACAGCGGTTTCTTCCTCTGTAGTCAGGATGCAGTTTTATGTGGGGACAAACAGTGGGTTGTATTTAGACAGCTTGCACAGTATGTTTAGTGCAGTATGTCTGTGCACTATGGCACTCAAAAGAACTAGACCACTGAAATGTTGAACTCTGACCTTTCAAAGGAGTTTCCATTTCCTCCAAAGCTGTCGTCAGGAAAGCCACCCTGAGGGGGGACAGAACAGTCAGCCTGATGCACTCGCATTTCAGGTGCAATTTGATTTGTTTGTGTAAAGCATTGACTACTAACCGACACTCTGGACTCGGCACGGACTCTAGCAACAAACTCCTTCTCTTTCTGAGCAGCCTGCCTCTGTGTCTTTTGGAAATTGGCCAGTGCATTGGAGAAGTCATTGATAAGGCGATCTTTCTGGATCTTTCTCTGGCGCTAGAAGAGGTAAACAAATGAGCAAACATCACATACTGTACAGTGTACATGATACTGTGTCATAGCACTCTTCAATTTCAACCGATTGACAACTATTCTTAGGACTTCTGTCTCAGGCCACTACACCCTACTTTACATAAGATGTTAGTATTTCACTTCTGCTTATTATAACATATTTATATGAATTTTGTTAGCAAGAAATACAACTAGAATGCGTTTGTAAAAACCGTCCCATAGGGCGGCGCACAATTGGCCCAGCGTCGTCCGGGTTTGGCCGGTGTAGGCCGTCATTGTAAATAAGAACTTGTTCTTAACTGACTTTCCTCTAGTTAAATAAAGGTTAAATGAAAAACCATCTAAGACCGTATTGAAAAACAGAAATTGTGGCTGTAAGAATTTAATTATTCCTGCCAATGGCATGCGTTCCAGCCATTCCTTATGAACTTTACAAGAATGCATTCATTTCTTTCTTTACCACACACAAGCACAAATTCCTTCAACATTGTGGGATATCTGCTGTCGGGAAAAATGTTCATGCTGTGTGCCTTGGGCCTTCCTTGAACAAGAACCCCCACAACTACAAAAACAGGAAATAAAAGCCCAATGTGCTTAAGAATAGCGCACCAGCTGAATTTATAAATAAGACGGGGTACCTTACAGTTTCCTGTTATAGTTCATTACACAATGTAATGAAAAAGTGTTAATTATTTAAAGAATTACATTTTGAGAAGAATTTATCTAATGTATTATCTCAAATGGGTAAATTGAATGACAGGTGCCTAAAATAAAAGATGCAAAAACAGCATGTACATTTATTTTATATTGCAGGGTTTAAACGCTTGCCTGTAGATGGCGACATGTGCTGTTTAATGACATGCATTCTTAAAAAGGTGAACTGAGGACACTATAGCAATTTTTTTGTGTTAAGAGACTCACAAGGAACAGGTAATCCAGGGACCAGCTTGGACAGCACAGGCCCGCCCGCCCACCTAACATGTGACCAATGAGCACTGAGGTGCTGTTCACATATTAATGTATGAATAACATTCTGTCTGCTATTGGGCATTACACTACACGTTCCATGCAGTGCACACAATTCCTATACATTTTGTTGCTCGTTGTAAATTAAGTTGAAGCTACCGTACAAAAAAAAAGTTGATTACCTGTTCAGTTGTGACAGGCAAAGAGCCAAATTCCTTCACACATCGGTCTGTTTCTTTGGCAAGGTGGTTGACATTTTGCTGTTTCTGCTGCCTACATTTGAAAAGTCAAAAGTGTCATTTAGATAACATTCCACAGAAATACACATAGCAGCATGTAATAACTTTAAAAGCTACACACTACAAGAGCCCTCTTCTGATTAGAGCAGAACTCACAGTTGCTGTCTGAGCTCAGTTGTGTCTTGTGTTGTTCCCAACTGATTCACAATTCTCTGTATTTCAGATGCTGGTAGAAACAGGGCACAAATATTGTGACAAAACAATAACAGTACGTGTGTTCATTCAATAGGAAAAGTATTCAATTTGAAAGTAAATTCAAAAGAGAAAAAAAAAAATGATGTAAAAGGTATATTAATACTTCTGAGTCATTCCCCAGGCCTCATGAGAAGTATAGTAGCCTACAGGCCTACTAAATTCAGAGGATATGACAAAACTTGTGTACTGATTTACATGTGTGCACAGCTTGTCCATATATCTCAATTACTTTGTTGTGTTATCTTCTGGATGTTGGAGATTATCGTCTGAGTAAGCACATTTGGGTCCTGCACTTTTCCATACTGGTAGGCCATGGTTGACACATTGGGAGTCTCCCGAAGACCTTGAAATATAAAATGTTACAAGTATTGTTGTAGGTCAGTCACTCACACAGCTTCAGTTCATTCCACCTGCTTTAGGCATTATGTACACTCATTCCCCTAGACATACTGTAGCGCGTCACCAAAGTGGTAAAAATCCCATTTGCTTGTATAAAATTGTTTTAAAATTAATAAACCTACATATTGTATTCATGAATATTGAACATACTAATAATAGGCTGTCGGTAAGAGTAAGAAATTAATGTACACAGGGTACATTCTGCATTCAGCAGCCTTCCACTCAGATTAGATAGGCCTTCAAAGAGGCTAGGCATAGATGTCAGCTCAAAGTCTAATTTTGATTTAGCCTACATTTGGTTGAGTTGCCAACTAACATGAATACAAAGTGAACGCAACAAAAAAATGTCACCATGTCACTGGATTTAGGTTAACAGTTTGGGTGATAAGACAAAATGCCTTTACGTTGAGGACTTTTCGCAAATCCAATGTTTTCCCTGTTGATTCAACATCCTCACATAGACTTTTGGGTATAAATGATGTGGAAACAATGATTCAATACGTTTTTGCCCAGTGGGAGGCCACCTACAGGACAAGCTAATATGCTGACCACACCGCCTGTGTTGCAAAATAACTGTACACATACATGTTATTCAATCATTTCATCCAAACGGCTCGCTCGCGTCAACGAGCATCTGCATAGCCAGGCGCTAAAATTGAACTTGTTTCTATTTTTGACTCCTGACATGCTGCAAGTCCCGCCTCTCCCATCTCCTCATAGTTTTTTAGGAAAATAACCACGTTGGTGATTGAAAGATGAACTGAGGTCCACACTCCACAGCTAGCACAGTGGATCTAGGCCGATTCCGGCTGAGAGTAGGGGCACTTTACCGACGTCATGTGGCCCGAGTCTGGGCCGCCTTCGGCAGAATTACTTATGGCTAGGATGCGGGGATTGAGCTCGGGCCGATTCCGTTGTGAGTTATCTGGCCCAAATGTATTACTTGGGGCTCGGGCCGATTGGGGCTAACGTTACTCTCTGGCAGATGCTTACACAGGCTGCTTTATATAATTAACATTTCATTATTAATTTTTCCATATTTTCTCATTGTTTCTGTGATCAAAAAATACAATTAAATGAAATTCTTTAAGAGTCCTGTCTAGTATTTTGATACTTTGTGCAAGGCAATTGATAAGCATTAAAAAGTTTGTGGATGGAGCCTCGCGAGTGGCGCAGCAGTCTACAACACTGCAACGCAGTGCAAACTGCATTGCTACAGATGCTGGTTCGAGACCCGTGCTGGCCGCAACCCGGGAGACCCATGAGGCGACACACAATTGGCCCAGCGTCGTCCGAGTTAAGAGAGGGTTTTTGCCGGTCGGAAAGTCCTTGTCCTATCGTGCTGTAGCGACTCCTATCGTGCTATAGCGACTCCTGTGGCGGGCCAGGCGCACGCACGCTGACACAGTCACCAGGTGTATGGTGTTTCTCCGACACAAAATGTTTTTTTTTGTGGATGGGTATAATTTGTATGTTTAAAATGTATAATAGTAATATTTCAAATTAGGTAATTGTGTATGCGTTTATTTAAATTTGCATCGGGCCGCTTCTGGGGTGATTCTGGTAAGATGCAGGTAAAGTCGGCTGAATTCGGGTAGACGAGTCCGACACCGGGCCGATTCGATCAGTTCCGGCACCCCGGAAGAGGGCCGCTTCTGGGCCGATTACTCATTGCTAGCTGGGTCCAGTCCAGTCCGTGGTGGTATTGCACCTTAAAAGTTGGTTGCCAACCGTCATATAAAGTCCACAGAAGAAGTGATTACTAGAAACTAACTAGGTTATGCTTTTTATCTGTAGATTAATTGTTGGAGTAGAAAACACACGATTTTGTGCTGACTCAAAATGGGTCAAAATTCTTCCAAGATCCAGAAAAAAAGGACCTTGTGAATTTCAGGTAAAATAATACCCCAGGACAAATTAGCTAGCAACAGTAAGCTAGCTGGGTATATTACCATGACGGTTTCATGCGTTTCGACTGTCTGCAAATTAATATAGTTTGTTTTGATATGTCAACCTGCGTGTCTTCATCGCGTCTGGTGTGGTGGACAAAATCAACATACGTGCACGGTCTAGTCGGCATGTAACGCTCTCAACCTGAAGAACGAGGCCAGAAAGATGCGGAAATACAGAAGCCTGAATAACCCGTCTCTATTTGTGACTTATGTCATCATATATACATTTCATCAAACGCAATAGACGTGAATTGTAAAGTACCATGTGAATTTATATCAGGAAATACTGCAGTGTACAGAGGTAAATATACATTGTTTCTTCAGTTGCACAAATGCTGGCAACTGTTTGTGAACGCAGACTATAGACATTAGCATTCCTTTAAGGTCGCATGAGTTTCAGCTTAATTGTCACTTGTCGACATTTCCAAATTATTGCATGCCCAAACATTGCTTTTGGCAAATTTCGGCCAACACTAAATACTTGTTTTCAATGTTTCGTTTACCTTAGTTCTGTCTTGACAGTCTGCCCCGCTTGCACTCTGCTTCCTTATCTGTGTGTCATGCTTTTCAGTCACATGATCTGCTCTGCTTTACAGGGTACCGGCGACTTTTTGGGTTCAACGTCAACTATTAAACCAAAGAAGATAGATTTTTTTTTAAATCCAAAGATACATTTTATTACATTTTTTACACTTTATTCTACGGTACATAAAAATGACAATAAAAGATCAATAAAAGAGTTAAACGATTTATAAGTCAAACACTGTTAGACAGAAAAGGCCAGGCAAATGTTGACAGCAGTAGAATGAATGTGTGCAGAAGAGGTTTCTCAAATGCTTCTAATCATGTGCCTGCTTGAACACACTATCCAAAGTAGGCAATGTCATTGCTTAGATACAAAAATAAAAAATAACACTGAACCAAACACACTACATTTATTGACATGAATCCAATACAAGCAATTTTCTGGGAAGTAAATTCCCTGTACCAGCCATCCGCACCCCCCCCCCCTAAAAAAGGGCCACCATGAAACATTGTAAAATTGTTTGCAATAAATTAGGTACATACTGTTCACACATAGTTTTACATAATAGTGATGTAGCTTTACAATGTCCTAGCATGTAGTAGCAAATATATTTATATAGGAGGAATTTTTATAAAATATTTTCAATGTGACAATGAGATTAAGACATTTTTGGAACCAATGATAAAACAGCAGGGGCACAACTTTCACTGGAGTCATGTCCCTCACAGATTCTGAAATTGCATGTTTGTCCCCCCTCAGTTTTATCATTGCAATGTGATACAAAAAGTGGCAGCGGTGTGCTTTAGGGATCGGCTGGATTTAGGACCATGTGAACACCACAGAGTGGGCTGGAGGCCAAATATAAGATCAGAGCTATTTTGGCAGAAGAGATGGGACTCTGAGCCCAAGGGCCAGCATTTATATGCCCTTCAAAGAAAGGACAGTGGACCAAGATTCAAAGGTCAGATTAGGAAGCAAGAGTTGGTGTTTGCTCGATTTGCTCTTAGGACATTGCACATTGAACTCGTCATTACACCTGGTTGGCAAACATGTTAATGGTTTGTGTCTGGAGTGTATGGTCGATGAAACGGTGGAGCATGTGTTGTTATATTGTTGTAAGTATGTTGAAGAGAGGGAAAGCTTGAAGTGTAGGGTCATTGAGGTTGGATGAAGTTAGCAGGGCTCTTTTGTATTTTCTCAGAAGTACTGAGTTAGGTAGGAGGATTTAGAAATGTTGTAAACTGTGATTGACTACACACACCCGCACAGTAGGTGGCGGCATGCACCTTTAACGTTTGTTTGCGGACCGCCATTATATCATAGAAGAAGAAGGATGTGTCGTGCTCTTTCCACAAGTTGTAAAAGCAAGCAGAGTATACTGATGTAGCTGGCAAGGTAACTGCTGTTTAACTTAACAGGAAAACTAAACTAGTGTTTATTCGCAGTGCTGAGCTATTCTTGTAACTGACATGTACAGTAACGTTAGCTAATGTTTCATCCCCTCTCGACTGAGGTGAATGAATTAGCTACGCTAGTTAGTAACGTTAGCTTCCACAGCCAGGTCAGCTCTAGCTAGTTACTGTATCTGTCAGGTGGCTATTATTACTATCCAATGGCTGTTATTTGTATGGAAATGTTTTGTAGCCTTTGTCCCGTTTCAACAGAAGTAAATTCACTTTTGCCAGTTGATGTACCGTTAGAGAGAGCTGGCCAAAAGTTGGCTAATGTTAGCTATTCTTTTGACCTATATCACACTAACAATGAAACCATCAGCCAAACGATTGAAGACTGATATTCTGATGTTTGTTCAGTGCATTGAGAGTTTTTATTAGTCAGCATTGCATGTAATGTTATTGATTTGTATTTTTTCCCCTAGCTAATTCCCTACACTTAACACTGACACGGTAATAAACAGTTCTGACGTTACAGGCTTGAGTGGGACCAATTTCTTCATACTGCTCCCACCTGCACCTGCAGCTTTTCATACCGCACCCTACCAGTGGCAAGAACTGGACCCAAACCCAACTGCAGTCCTGCAATGTTATTTTAGGTGTATGTGACGCACCTCACTTGCCATCCATGATCACACCAATCTTCCTCTCTATAGGCAATATCAAATGTGCCAAAATAATAAAGTTAAATTACCAGAGATTCTCACATGGCCCTTACAATATATTAGGCTATCTGTGTTACTGGGCTATATCAGCCAATATGATAGATGTAGTTTGAAGAGGGTGGAGTTGGAGAGACTTGCATTTTCTCTTGAGATATTTTTTCCCACCTTTTAGAGGATTTTCAGATGGAGAAATATATCAATATTTATTTATAGGCAATGTAGTAAACTATAGCCTAATCATAGGCCTATTTAGGAAGTACATTTCCCTGGAAAGATAGCTGCCCCATGCTTCTCCGTCCAATCATAGGCAATAGCCTACTCTATTTAATTGAGAGCACACGCGCACCTGATCTTGCAGGTATGGCTACTGAACTTGAAGCAGCAAGAATGATGACAGCAACACTTGCTATGTTTTGCATAGGCCTTTAGGATATAGCCTACCTTTTTAGGAGGACGCTTTGCAGGCAGAGACAAATAAATGGGTAATCAATACTTATTGAAAATAAGAAGGCGCAATGCTCGCTGACCATAGCAGCCTAACCTATGTGCACGCTGTGCCTTTTCAATGATGATTACCATCTTTGATTGCACTTCGACTCAGGTTTGTTGAGCGCCCTCCACTTCTTTCCATTGTCAATATTTATTTACAGAAAATGTAGGAAACTACAGTCTAATCATATTTGGGCTCCCGAGTGGTGCAGCGGTCTAAGGCACTGCATTTCAGTGCAAGAGGTGTCACTACAGTCCCTAATTCGAATCCAGGCTGTATCACATCCGGCTGTGATTGGGAGTCCCATAGGGCGGCACACAATGTAAATAAGAATTTGAATTTGTTCTTAACTAGTTAAATAAAGGTAAAAAAAATATATATATGATAATTTCATATTTAAGTTAACTGCCACATGATTCTCTGCCCATGTAGGCAGCCTACTCTATTTCAATGAGACCAAACATACTAGGGGACTTGAACTCTAGTATGTGAACTAAGAGAGGTAGGATACTGAAGTTAAAGCAGCGAATTCTGAGTGTGTGAATAATGTGAAAAATATGTGCTTTTAATACAAGAGGTAGGTACAAGAGGTACGCATTTAAAGCAGAAAGAGGACTGTTTCCAAATAACTTGTGGGACCGCAAAAATATTTTTATCCCAAGGTCATCTGTCTGACTGCCGCAGAATGAAAAATGCAGACCGCACACCAATAATCTCTGTCGGGACCCGCAAGTCCTGCAAGCATCACGGGGGAATGCAGCCCTCTAGTGCACAGTCATCGTACCAGGATCAGATGGTGACAGGGGTCCCAGCAGAGTCAGACTGCCAGGGAAGACCAGACCACAGAGCTCAGGTGAGCAGTATATTAACATCAGTGAATGATACAAAGTTTCATCTTAAATTGATGGGTAGACCTACAGTAGCTACAGGACAGCATCTTAAGCCTAAAGCTTCAGTCTGGGATCTGGGAATAATTATAATTTCAATTATTGAACTGTTGATTCTATTCTTGGATAATACATTGTATAAATGTACACCAAGGTAATTCTTTGTCATGCCTCATCTTAGGAGGATCAGATGGTGACAGGGGTCTCATTAGGGTTAGGCAGCCAGGGAAGGCCAGTCTGTGATGGAGCTGAGGTGAGTTTTTTCAGATACAACACTTTCTTCTCTCTGTGCAGAACACACTGGACAAGCCAGATGCTATTTTAAGACAAACCTCAAGTTGATTTCAAAACTGTATCAAGGGTTGATGTATAGTAAAACAAAAAGGTGAGGAATATCTGGTAGAAGCTATTGATGATGATGATGAATGGATACAGATGTGTTTGAATGCCCAGTCATGTTCATATCGTCTCAGACATAAATGACTGCAGTTTGAGACCATCAATAGAACGTACTATATGCCAGTGAAACTGAATTACATGCACTCAGAAATTTCATTCCACTACTGGAGGTGTAAAACACAAAAGGGGACATATTTGCATATGTTATGGTCTTGTGAAGGCTGGCTGAATTCTTGCAAAGAGTCTGTTCTTTTATCTCAGCATGTCTACAGATTCTCCCTGTTTTTGTTTGCTTGGAAATGTTGATACTGGAGACTGTTATCTGAAGAAACTGTAACCAAGCGTTTATAGTGACCAAGAAATGCATTGCCATTAATTGGAAGGTTGGTTATCCTCCCACAATGTCAAGTTATGTATCACTAGATTTGATTTAATACAAGATTAAGTGTATACTGGGCAACTTTCATAATGTCTGGATGCCTTATATGGAAAACGGTACAACTAAAGGAATCTGTATTGAAAACATGCCCACGTCAGGGCAGATACCTACAGTACATTCGGGGGGGGGGGGATTCAGACCCCTTAACTTTTCCCATTTTTTTTGTTACGATTGGACATGGTTAAGAAAGGCCCACACCTGTCTATATAAGGTCCCACAGTTGACAGTGCATGTCTGAGCAAAAACCAAGCCATGAGTTTGAAGAAATTGTCTGTAGAGCTCAGAGGCGGGATTGTGTCAAGGCACAGATCTGGGGAAGGGTACCAAAGAATAATGCAGCATTGAAGGTCCCCAAGAACACAGTGGCCTCCATCAATGTTAAATGGAAGAAGTTTGGAACCATCAAGACTCTTCCTAGAGCTGACCGCCAGGGAAAACTGAGCAATCGGGGTAAAAGGGCCTTGGTCAAGGGAGGTGACCAAGAACCCATGGTCACTCTGAAAGAGCTCCAGAGTTCTTCTGTGGCGATGGGAGAACCTTCCAAAAGGACAACTATCTCTGCAGCACTCCACCAATCAGGCCTTTATGGTAGAGTGGCCAGACAAAGACACTTCTCAGTAAAAGGCACATGACAGCCTGCTTGTAGGTTGCCAAAAGTCACCCAAAGACTCTCAGACCATGAGAAACAAGATTCTCTGGTCTGATTAAACTCTGGTCTGGTCTGAATGCCAAGCGTCACGTCTGGAGGAATCCTGGCACCATCCCTACGGTGAAGCATAGTGGTGGCAGCACCATGCTGTGGGGATGTTCTTCAGCGGCAGGGACTGGGAGATTACTCAGGATCGAGGCAAAGATGAATGGAGCAAAGTACAGAGAGATCATTGATGAAAAACCTGCTCCAGATTGCTCAGGACTTCAGACTGGGGCGAAGGTTCACCTTCCAACAGGACAATGACGCTAAGCAGACAGTCATGACAACACAGGAGTGGCTTCAGGACAAGTCTCTCAATGTCCTTTAGTGACCCAGCAAGCCCGGACTTCAACCTGATCTAACATCTCTGGAGAGACCTGAAAATAGCTGTGCAGCAATGCTCCCGATCCAACCTGCTGGTGCGGTTGGCCCTGGGTTCCTCCTAATGCAAGACAATGCTAGACCTCATGTGGCTGGAGTGTGTCAGCAGTTCCTGCAAGAGGAAGGCATTGATGCTATGGACTGGCCCACCCGTTCCCCAGACCTGAATCCAATTGAGCACATCTGGGACATCATGTCTCGCTCCATCCACCAACGCCACATTGCACCACAGACTGTCCAGGAGTTGGCGGATGCTTTAGTCCAGGTCTGGGAGGAGATCCCTCAGGAGACCATCCGCCACCTCATCAGGAGCATGCCCAGGCGTTGTAGGGAGGTCATACAGGCACGTGGAGGCCACACACACTACTGAGCCTCATTTTGACTTGTTTTAAGGACATTACATCAAAGTTGGATCAGCCTGTAGTGTGGTTTTCCACTTTAATTTTGAGTGTGACTCCAAATCCAGACCTCCGTGGGTTGATACATTTGATTTCCATTGATAATTTTTGTGTGATTTTGTTGTCAGCACATTCAACTATGTAAAGAAAAAAGTATTTAATAAGAATATTTCATTCATTCAGATCTAGGATGTGTTATTTTAGTGTTCCCTTTATTTTTTTGAGCAGTGTATATTAAATTAACACTACGATAGATAGTAAGATGATGTCATGAGCATGCCTTTTAAACACTTTTTGAGGCACTTTGCTTTTACCAGTATTTAGAGCGTTATGCACTAGTGTTAGTGGAGGTAGAATATTCTAGGAAATGTTCTTTAATTTACAGAAGTTGTCTCCAATCAATCAATCAATGTCTGGTTGTACGTGTGTGTTTGGTAGGGGTAGCTGTATCCAGGGGAGGATTTGACATGATACAATGACTATGAGGTTAAAGTGCAGACTGTCAGCTTTAATTTAAGGCTATTTCATTTGAGAAAGTTAGAAGCACAAATATCATACCCCGAAGACATGCTAACCTCTCACCATAACAATAAGTGGTTAGCATTTTTTGCAGGGGTGTGATATTTTTGCATCTAACTTTCTCACTTATCGTTATTCACGATTCATTCACGATGCACACTTTATCCACAATCATGGTAGTATCCATATTAATGTAGAAGTGTTTCGAACCAATTTACAGTAAAAGTGACTCCAAAATGACACCACATTATTTACCATTAATTTCTATTGGGCACAAAATTATCTGAAACAAACAGCAAATGCATCCAACAAATGTTTAGAGTTAAAAGCTTGATGTAGTAATTGCATGCTATGAATATGGGACCAAATACTTAACTTTTTACTACTTTAATATATGTCCCAATACTTTTGGTCTCATAAAATGGGGCGGGGGGGGGGCTATGTACAAATAGTGTTGTAATTTCTAAACGGTTCACCCGATATGGATGGATATACCCTCAAATGAAAGCTTACAGCCTTCACTTTAACTTAACTCTACACCTCCCTTTGCTCAAGCTGAGCCTTTCCAATGGGCTCGGAAGTTGTAGCAAATAAATTGTCAACCAGACTGCATATCAGATTTTTTTTCAGAGCTGATCTGTATTAGTGGAAAAAAATATCACAATTGGGATGCCTGTCTAAACAGTGTCAATTCCAATTTCGGGGGTTAACCCCGACCGGGACTCAAACCCAGATCCAGCCAACATCTTAACCTCTACGCCAAGAGGGCCAAAACTCTTGACGAGCTTTCTAGGTGTTGGCTTAAGGTCACGACACTATACCCCTTCCTTCGGGAGAGCGTGTCTTCTCACATGTTCTCGCTTCTTAGATGGCCTCACGGGTGCCATCCCACTTCTGATGTCAATGTAGCGAATTCGGGGGGTAGCCCCGACCGGAACTCAAACCCGGATCCAGCAAATGTCAAGCCAAAACTTTAACTGTTGTGGCCACCAAGAGTTTGAACCTCTTAGCTTAATGGTTATGGTGTTGGATTGACAGTTGCTGGAACCAGGTTTGAGTCCTGGTCAGGGTTACCCCTGAACTTGCTACAATACACTTCCATGGTTGGATTCATTGACTCTACCTGCCCCTAATTGACCCTTTTTTGCTACAACTTCCAAGCATTGGGGAGGATCCGCTTGACCAAAGTGAGATGTAGAATCACTGATCTACAAATAATATTCCTTGCCAAATAATAGGTTTTGTTCAGAGCTATGCCTTCCCTGGCTTAGGGGATCTCCCATAGAGATAGTTAATCAAATCAAAATCAGATGTTTTTATAAAGCCCTTCTTACCTCAGCTGATATCTCAAAGTGCTGTACAGAAACCCAGCCTAAAACCCCAAACAGCAAGCAATGCAGGTGTAGAAGCACGGTGGCTAGGAAAAACTCCCTAGAAAGGCCAGAACCTAGGAAGAAACCGAGAGAGGAGCCAGGCTATGAAGGGTGGCCAGTCCTCTTCTGGCTGTGCCGGGTGGAGATTATAACAGAACACGGCCAAGATGTTCAAATGTTCATAGATGACCAGCAGGGTCAAATAATAATAATCACAGTGGATGTCGAGGGTGCAACAGGTCAGCACCTCAGTTAGAGGACATACCATTGTATCTGTCCCATTATGGCATCTGTGAGAGCGTGGGCATCTCAATTTTTTCTCCATTATGGCATCTCCATTTCGAAGTAGTCAATTTTCTTCTTCTACTACTTCTATGAGTTGGTAAACAAACTGAAAGGGTGCATACTGCCACCTGTAATGTGTTACTTGAACAGGTTTAAAACCATGATTGCTCAAGGCCAGCCTTTCTTAAAGTATGGGTCGTGGACCTGTTAATGGTGGGTCGCAATGTGTCAGTGTAAATTTATAATTGTTTCATTAATTACTAGAATTGATTTGGCCAAGTGCATCGGCGCTCTCTGCTCAGTGTGCTTTCTGCTTAAGCAGCGGTCTCTGCTCAGTTTGGCAGCTGCGCGAGTGTGAGAGGGAGATGTCCGTGTGCTTTGCGGTTTACCGGATCTTTTTTTCTGCAGTTTTCTTGAAGATCACGACACACACGATGATGCGCTGTCAGCCACTGACTTGTCATTCCCACTCGCCATCACTCACCGCTGTCATCAAATGGACTCATGCTAGCCGCAAGTTCTTACTGAGCTCAAATGTCATGAAACGCATATACAGTGATTAGTTTCTCTCTCTTTCATACAAGCTTATAACGAGGAGCGCCCACAATGTGTATTGTGTGTGGAAGTGCTTAGTAATGAGTCTCGCATAACGAACAAATTAATAAAACGACACGTCCTGACCAAACATCCACAGCATGATGGTAAACCCAGGAAGTTATTTCAGAACAGTTCTTTCTTTTCTCTGTATATATAAATGATGTCGCTCTTGTTACTGGTGATTCTCTGATCCACCTCTACGCAGACGACACCATTCTGTATACATCTAAATGCATGCTCTTCAACTGATTTCTGCCCGCGGCTGCTCGTCCGACTAGCATCACTACTCTGGACGGTTCTAACATAGAATATGTGGACAACTACAAATACCTAGGTGTCTGGTTAGACTGTAAACTCTCCTTCCAGACTAACATTAAGCATCTCCAATCCAAAATTAAATCTAGAATCGGCTTCCTATTTCTCAACAAAGCCTCCTTCACTCATGCTGCCAAACATACTCTCGTAAAACTGACTATCCTACCGATCCTTGACTTCGGCGATGTCATTTACAAAATAGCCTCCAACACTCTACTCAGCAAATTGGATGTAGTCTATCACAGGGCCATCCGTTTTGTCACCAAAGCCCCATATACTACCCACCACTGCAACCTGTACGCTCTCGTTGGCTGGCCCTCGCTACATATTTGTCAACCCACTGGCTCCAGGTCATCTATAAGTCTTTGCTAGGTAAAGCCCCGCCTTATCTCAGCTCACTGGTCACCATTGCAACACCCACCCGTAGCACGTGCTCCAGCAGGTATATTTTCCTGGTCATCCCCAAAGCCAACACCTCCTTTGGCCACCCTTCCTTTCAGTTCTCTGCTGCAAAAATCTCTGAAGCTGGAGACATATCTCCCTCACTAACTTTAAGCATCAGCTGTCAGAGCAGCTTACCGATCACTGCACCTGTACACAGCCCATCTGTAAATAGCCCACCCAACTACCTCATCCCCATATTGTTCTTTATTTTTCTCTTTTGCACCCCAGTATCTCTACTTGCACATCATCATCTGCACATCTATCACTCCAGTGTTAATGCTAAATTGTAATTATTTCGCCACTATGGCCTATGTATTGCCTTACCTCCCTAATCTTACTACATTTGGACACACTGTACATAGATTTGTCTATTGTGTTATTGACTGTACATTTGTTTATGTGTAACTCTGTGTTGTTGTTTTTGCCACACTGCTTTGCTTCGTCTTGGCCAGGTCGCAGTTGTAAATGAGAACTTGTTCTCAACTGGCCGACCTGGTTACATAATAAATAAATAAAAAACAGGCCAGAATGCTTCAGGAAACAGTGCCTCGACAATGGAAAAGTAAGTCAGCTAGCAAGGCGTTGTTGTCATTTTACAGCAGGTGATGATAAGCAGAAATAAGGGAGTACTAACTAACTCTCATAGTAGTAGATGTGAGTTTCTCTTTCAAACAATCCCCTGGCCTTGTACACAGCTAATAGCTAACATTCACCAAAGCAAGCTAGCTACTGAGAGTTGAACCCTAAGTAACAGTACAGATGAAGATGAAAAATGATCAGGCCTAGTTTACATCTACTGTAGAAATTATTGTTGGAAACAAGTCTAGGTTGGAACTGTTGCTGTTAAAATACAATAATAATTGTTATTCTTAACTGGAATAAACTGATTGAAGCAAGATGCTTTTTGAGACAAACACTCACACAGTTCTGGGTTTCTCATCTACAACAGGAAGCGGTCTCCTGCCAGAAAGAGAAAGCAGTAGATGTTCTGGTCCAGTTTGGCACCACATACCTATGCGAGTCAGGGTTCTCAACTCTGACAAACTTAAAAAAACAAGTACAGAAACAGTTTCAAGGCTGAGCATAACCTCAGTGTTACACTGTCAAAAACAGAGCCCAGAATAGACATGTTGCTGTTAAAATACAATAAATATTTTTTATTCTGAACTGGAATAAACAGATGTATCACATCACACAGATATAGACCAGAAAAGGACTGTGTGTGTGTTTTCTGGTCTATATCTGTGTGATATGATCAAGCAGTTTTTTCCAGTTTAGAATAGAAAAATATGTATTGCATTTTAACAGCAGCAGTTCCAATCTAGACTTTCTTTCAACAATAATTTCTACAGTAAGATGTACAGTAGACCTGATCATTTTTCATCTGTACTGTTACTTAGGGTTGCACTATCAAAATGCCTGTGTGTGTTCTGTTATTCATCTGTGTGATGTGATCAGTATGCTTATTCAAGTTCAGAATGAAAATTATTTATTGTATTTTTAACAGCAACAGTTCCAGCCTAGACAGATATGTAAGTGTTTTAATGGTGGAAAATAAACATGAATATATATTTATATGGATATTTCATTTCATTGTTATTTGTTTTTGTCTATATTGCATTTGTTTTAGGCATAAGGGCAATGAAATGTACCAATATTTATGTACAGTTTCATATTTTCCTAAGCTTGGGCCCCAGGAAAACACAGAATTTCTCATTTGGGTCACAGGCTGAAAAAGTTTAAGAACCCCTGCTCAAGGCTGATGACCTGGATGGAATTGACCCTTCGCTAAGCCCCGCCCCCCTTGGTTACTATTGAAACCTCAGACAACATTTTCCCAGGAAGCTGAATTCCCCCTTCTAACCACTGGCGAAATCCTCTCACAATGATCTCAAACTGTGTTTTTAATGAAAACCGTCTTGGTTTCCACTAATGCGATTCTGCCATTACAATACCCTATGAAATTCCTGCCTACTTCCTGGTGCATGTCCCATACTGTTTGTGATTGTGCGTAAAGCTTATATCAGCTTATAAATTCATGAAAATGGGACTTACATAAGCAAGTAGGCGGGACTTTCATAGGATATTGCTTCATGGGAATCTGGTAAAATGTTGTCTGAATTCACTCTCAGCATACAGTCAAATCTACTAGCCATTTTTGGAGTTGTGCCCCAAATCGTTTGCTGATGTCGACATCAGATGGGAGTTGTATTAATAGCAGGGCTGTCCCCCCCAAAAAAAAATATTAGGCAACCAAAAGTCGTCTGTTCTTTCGACCAATC
The DNA here is from genome assembly GCF_045679555.1 of Salvelinus alpinus. Classification (NCBI taxonomy): domain Eukaryota; kingdom Metazoa; phylum Chordata; class Actinopteri; order Salmoniformes; family Salmonidae; genus Salvelinus; species Salvelinus alpinus. Next base: position 34,957,048 of record NC_092093.1, on the reverse strand, counting down.
GATTGGTGGATTATTTTAATTTTATTTGTTGTACTTTGTACCCCCATTTATTCTCCCCAATTGGTAGTTACAGTCTCGGGAGAGGCGAATCCCTAGAGTGTCCAAAGCTATCAAGGCAAAAGGTGGCTACTTTGGTTACACTTTTTTGGTCACTACTTGATTCCATGTGTTATTTCATAGTTTTGATGTCTTCACAATTATTATACAATGTAGAAAATAGTAAAAATAAAGAAAAACCCTTGAATGAGTAGGTGTGTCCAAACTTTTGACTGATACTGTATATATATTTATTTGTTACTGCTCGATTGTTTTAATCTCGGTCGACCAACAGCCTAACGACCAAACAATCGACCAGTTGACTAATTGGAGTCAGCCCTAATTAATAGCTTGGCTAACTTAGATAGCTAACATACATTTCAAGAAAACAGTTATATTAAGTGGCTAGCTAGCTAGCATTAGAAACATTTGGTGGTCAATGAAAATGAGAGCTAGCTAGCAAATAATGTAACAAAACGACAAAAGTTTAATTTGGATTTGAGAAATTATCCATCAACACGCTCTGCATTTCAGGAATCACAGTAGAAAGTACCCCTGGTCCACCGTTCAATTATTTAGACATTTAAACAATATCTTTATTGAGAGTTTATTAAGAAAATGCAGTCCTCATGTGATTTAAACGTGAGCTTGTACGAGGTGTCAGACTAGACGACTGTTGCTATCCATTGGAGCGCTGTAATTGGTTGCCCAACATTTTTGAGCGTTAAGCGAAGGGTCAATTATGCGATCCTTCCTTAACCCATAGGAAATCCCAACCAGTTGTCTACTTCAAAATGGTGGAAGTCCTCAATGGCATTGCCCATGTTAAAACAGGCTCTAGGGTCCTCTATCTATCTCTATGTTACCCCCCACCGAAAACAAGCGCAACCAGACTTGATTGATTGATTGGAGACAGCTTGTGTCAGTTAAAGAACATTCCCTAGGATTTTTTTACCTGCAGCAACACCAATGGATGTTAAAAATGCCAGGCAGCCTCCCGGGTGGCGCAGTGGTCTAGGGCACTGCATCGCAGTACTAGCTGCGCCACCAGAGTCTCTGGGTTCGCGCCCAGGCTCTGTCGCAGCCGGCCGCGACCGGGAGGTCCGTGGGGCGACGCACAATTGGCCTAGCGTTGTCCGGGTTAGGGAGGGTTTGGCCGGAAGGGATATCCTTGTCTCATCGCGCTCCAGCGACTCCTGTGGCGGGCCGGGCGCAGTGCACGCTAACCAAGGGGGCCAGGTGCACGGTGTTTCCTCCGACACATTGGTGCGGCTGGCTTCCGGGTTGGAGGCGCGCTGTGTTAAGAAGCAGTGCGGCTTGGTTGGGTTGTGCTTCGGAGGACGCGTGGCTTTCGACCTTCGTCTCTCCCGAGCCCGTACGGGAGTTGTAGTGATGAGACAAGATAGTAATTACTAGCGATTGGATACCACGAAAATTGGGGAGAAAAGGGGAGAAAATTTATTTAAAAAATACATTTAAAAAAAGGCCATGCATTCATATATAGAATTTCTCTATGCACCCCTAGTTTTTCTCTTTAGTTAGAATCACCCACTTTCTCAAACAATCAAGGCTTTGCTAATCCCGCATCTCACTAGTGCTCACATTTTCCAGTCAGTGAGTGAGATCGCCTAGTGCAGTGGTTCCCAAACTTTTTAAAGTCCCGTACCCCTTCAAACATTCAACCTCCAGCTGCATACCCCCTCTAGCACCAGGGTCTCAAATGTTGTTTTTTGCCATCATTGTAAGCCTGCCACACACACTATACGATACATTTATTAGACATAAGAATGAGTGTGAGTTTTTGTCACAACCCGGCTCATGGGAAGTGACAAAAAGCACTTATAGGACCAGGGCACAAGTAATAATATTATAATCAATAATTTTGCTCTTTATTTAGCCATCTTACATATAAAACCTTATTTGTTAATCAAAAATTGTGAATAACTTACCACAGGTTAATGAGAAGGGTGTGCTTGAAAGGATGCACATAACTCTGCAATGTTGGGTTGTATTGGAGAGATTCTGTCTTAAATCCTTTTCCACACACAGTCTGTGACTGTATTTAGTTTTCATGCTAGTGAGGGCCGAGAATCCACTCTCACATAGTTGAAGTTGGAAGTTTACATACACCTTAGCCAAATACATTTAATCTCAGTTTTTCATAATTCCTGACATTTAATCCATGTAAAAATTCCCTGTTTTAGGTCAGTTAGGATCACCACTTTATTTTATGAATGTGAAATGTCAGAATAATAGTAGAGAGAATGATTTATTTCAGCTTTTATTTCTTTCATCACATTCCCAGTGGGTCAGAAGTTTACATACACTCAATTAGTATTTGGTAGCATTGCCTTTAAATTGTTTAACTTGGGTCAAACGTTTAGGGTAGCCTTCCACAAGCTTCCCACAATAAGTTGGGTGAATTTTGGCCCATTCCTCCTGACAGAGCTTGTGTAACTGAGTCAGGTTTATAGGCCTCCTTGCTCGCACACGCTTTTTCAGTTCTGCCCACAAATGTTCTATAGGATTGAGGTCAGGCTTTGTGACGGCCACTCCAATACCTTGACTTTGTTGTCCTTAAGCCATTTTGCCACAACTTTGGAAGTATGCTTGGGGTCATTGTCCATTTGGAAGGCCCATTTGCGACCAAGCTTTAACTTCCTGACTGATGTCTTGAGATGTTGCTTCAATATATCCACATAATTTTCCTGACTCATGATGCCATCTATTTTGTGAAGTGCACCAGTCCCTCCTGTAGCAAAGCACCCCCACAACATGATGCTGTCACCCCCGTGCTTCATGGCTGGGATGGTGTTCTTTAGCTTGCAAGCCTACACCTTTTTCTTCCAAACATAACGATGGTCATTATTGCCCAACAGTTTTATTTTTGTTACATCAGACCAGAGGACATTTCTCCAAAAAGAGAGAGATGTTACACAATACATGTATGTTTTGTTCAATCAAGTTCATATTTATATCCAAAAACCTCAGTTTACATTTGGCTTTGCTTCCAAAACATCCGGTGATTTTGCACAGAGCCACATCAATTTACAGAAATACTCATAATAAACTTTGATAAAAGATACAAGTATTATGCACAGAATTATAGATATACTTCTCCTTAATGCAACCGCTTTGTTAGATTTCAAAAAAGCTTTACGGAAAAAGCAAACCATGCAATAATCTGAATACGGCGCTCAGAGACCAAAACAATCCAAACATATACCCGCCATGTTGCGGAATCGACAGAAGTCAGAAATAGCATTATAAATATTCACTTACCTTTGATGATCTTCATCATAATGCACTCCCAGGAATCCCAGTTCCACAAATGTTTGTTGTTTGATATAGTCCATCATTTATGTCCAAATACCTTCATTTTGTTCGCGCGTTCAGTCCAGTAATCCAAATTCATGACGCGCAGGTCAGACGAAAAGTCAAACAATTCCATTACAGTTCGTAGAAACATGTCAAACGATGTATAGAATCAATCTTTAGGATGTTTTTAACATAAATCTTCAATAATGTTTCAACCGGAGAATTCCTTTGTCTTCAGAAATGCAATGGAAAGCAGGTCGCTCTCACGTTAGCGCGCATGTTCAGCTCATGCCAGACACCTGACTCAAAGAGCTCTCCTTCCCTCATTCTTTACAGTAGAAGCATCAAACAAGGTTCTAATGACTGTTGACATCTAGTGGAAGCCTTAGGAAGTGCAATATGACCAATATCCCACTGTATATTGGATAGGCAAACCTACAAACCTCAATGTCCCGCCTGCCATATGAGTTCTGTTATACTCACATACATTATTCAAACAGGTTTAGAAACTTCAGAGTGTTTTCTATCCAAATCTACCAATAATATGCATATCTTAGCCTCTGAGCCTGAGTAGCAGGCAGTTTACTCTGGGCACCTTTTCATCCAAGCTACTCAATACTGCCACCCAGCCATAAGAAGTTAATTACATTTCTTCTAATTCCTTCTAACCCCCCCCCCCCCTTAAAAGAGTTAGATGCACTATTGTAAAGTGGTTGTTCCACTGGATATCATAAGGTGAATGCACCAATTTGTAAGTCGCTCTGGATAAGAGCGTCTGCTAAATGACTTAAATGTAAATGTAAGTTAATTAAGGTGTCCCGACTCAATTTGTCAGCAAGACTCATCAATTAATGTAGGCCTAATCAATGGCAATTGCAGAATGTCATCCGGCACACTTTTTGGTGTTTTGTAACAGATGTCTATTTCCATTCATGGCATAAGTGTCACGCCCTGACCATAGAGAGCCTTTTTATTCTCTATTTTGGTTAGGTCGGGGTGTGACTAGGGGGGTGTTCTAGTCATTGTATGTCTATGTTGGCGAGTTGTATGGTTCCCAATTAGAGGCAGCTGGTAATCGTTGCCTCTAATTGGGGATCATATTTAGGCAGCCATTTCCCCACTGTGTTTTGTGGGATCTTGTTTTTGTGTTGTTGCCTGTGAGCACTCCAGAACGTCACATTTCGTTTGTTCTTTATTGTTTTTTTGTGCGGTTCACTTCAAATAAAATGTCGAACCGATTTCACGCTGCGCTTTGGTCCGAATGTTATTACGACGATCGTGAAAATAAGTGTACATGCATTGCACTGTTTGGATTATTTTTGAGTGGATGAACATGCACAGGTAGCCTACTTTTTGAACTGATTTGTTTGACAATCTGATGACAGCATCATAACTGGTTGTGTTCATGCCACATTAAAAGGTAATTCACCCTTGAGTTATGTTTTTATTATTAGGCCCACAAAATATTTGTAATTCGCACTCTGGCTACAAGGCCTCCCGACCTTCTCTTTGGCAAATCAGATCACGCCTCCATTTTGCCCCTCCCCTGCTATGGTACCCCTGGTAAGGACTGTTTAACGTTGGTCTGAACAATCGGCATCTATGCTTCAAGATTGTTTTGATGACACGGACTGGGAATTGTTTAGGGCTGCCTCTGAGAATGGTATTGACGTATACACTGACTCGGTGACTGAGTTCATCAGGATGTGGATAGAGGATGTTCCCACTGTGACGATTAGAACTTATACAAACCAAAATCCGTGGATAAATGGCAGCATTCGCGCAAAACTGAAAGCGCAAACCATCGCATTTAACCACGGCAAGGCAACTGGGAACATGGGTGAATACAAACAGACCAGCAATTCCCTCCGTAAGGCAATCAGAAGTACAGGGACAAAGTGGAGTCACAATTCATGTGCCAGGGACTCCAGATAATCAACGATTTATAAAGGGAAAGCCAGCCACATTGCGGACACCGACGTCTCACTCCTGGACAAGGTAAGCACCTTCATTTTCATATCTGAAAATTCTCACGACCCCAAACATGAATTTGTTAAAAATGGAATTAACAGCCCATGTTTACTTTTTTAATTGGATATGGCAGTCAATTGCAAAACATTCTAACATAACTCACCTTCGTATACTTTTAATGTGGGGATATGACAGTCAATTGCAAATGAGTTTGACACAATTTTTCTTATCTCACCACCACTAATGAGATGGGTGTGCTTGATGCATGTCGCATCAGAGCTTCTCAAAATCAGGGGGCGTGGTCGACAGTGCACACCTCATCTCTCTTATCACATCCAACCGGAGTGACCGAATCAGCTAAATCTGTTTGACTGTGATCCTGGCTCAGTTTACATGCCGGTAAGTGAAATCGAACAGCTACTCGAGCTGTCATGTGACCGAATGCTGCAGACAACGCATTCACAGATGCAGACGAGAGCACTGAATTAGCGTACCATGAGTTTTAATGCTCAGAGGGAGACGGCACAGTATTCCCTTTGAGTCAGAAACCAAAACTCCTCCATAGTGACCTGTGAATGCGTTGTCTGCAGCATTCGGTCACATGACAGCTCGAGCAGCTGTTCGATTTCACTTACCGGCATGTAATCTGAGCCAGGATCACAGTCAAACAGATTTAGCTGATTCTGTCACTCATTTGTATAATTTTTTTTGTGTTTCCCCTCTATGCTTGCGTTAAGTTTCCCAAATATGTCTGTTACATAGGCAAGGAGATACATTTACTTTTCCTTACACAAAGTCAAGTCTGTTTTTAATTTGACATCCATTGCGAATGACAACAGCTCTTCTCTCAATTCAAAAAAATATTTCCAAAACTCACCTGGATAACCCCCAAGCCTTGGTGTGAAATAGAACATTGTCATGCTCTGATCCCATATCTCCACATAGTTTAGCGAACAGGCGTGTGTGATGTAGTTTACAATCGAAGTTACCTGCTGCATATCTCGGAATACTGCTCTCAGCTCTTTTGCCGCCAGTTGCTCTCGGTGTATCCATTATAGCTCAGTGGGTGTATCATACAATACGTCTATATGGCAGAGGGAGACACATTCATAACTAGAGTGCAGAGGCCTGTCCGCCGTCCAGTGATAGATGGAGCCCCATCTGTGCAAAAGCCAGCCATTCAATCCCATGGTATCTGTTTTTCGTCAAAATAGCCACGCAGCACACTGAACATCCCCTGTGCTGTTTCATGCTCAGGAATCGTGAGACAGAACAATATGTCCTCGTGAATAGCATCCCCCAAAATGTGGCGGACAAAAGTCAGTTTCCTCTTGATTGCTACACTACAGTGCATTCGGAAAGTATTCAGACCCCTTGACTTACTCCACATTTTGTTATGTTACAGCCTTACTCTAAAATGTATGATATTGTTTTTTCCCCTCATCAATCTACGTACAATACCCTATAATGACAAAGCAAAAACAGTTTTTTTAGACATAATAAAAAACTTTAAATAATTTAAAAAAAGTATTCAGACCCTTTACTCAGTACTTGTTGAAGCACCTTTGGCAGCGATTACAGCCTCTAGGCTTCTTGGATATGACGGTACAAGCTTGGCACACCTGTTTTTCACATTCTTCTCTGCAGATCCTCTCAAGCTCTGTCAGGTTGTATGGGGAGCGTCCCTGCACAGCTATTTTCACATCTCCAGAGATGTTCGATCGGGTTCAAGTCGGCTCTGGCTGGGCCACTCAAGGACGTTCAGAGACTTCTCCCGAAGCCATTCTTGCGTTGTCTTGGCTATGTGCTTAGGGTCGTTGTCCTATTGAAGGGGAACCTTCACCCCAGTCTGAGGTCCTGAGCGGTCTGGAGTAGGTTTTCATCAAGGGTCTTTCTGTACTTTGCTCCGTTCATCTTACCCTCAATCCTGACTGGTCTCCCAGTCCCTGCCGCTGAAAAACATCCCCACAGCATTATGCTGCCTACACCATGCTTCACCGTAGGCATGGTGCCAGATTTCCTTCAGATGTGACTCTTGGCATTAAGGCCAAAGAGTTCAGTCTTGGTTTCATCAGACCAGAGAATCTTGTTTCTCATTGTCTGAGAGTCTTTAGGTGCCTTTTGGCAAACTCCAAGCGGGCTGTCATGCTTTTTACTGACGAGTGGCTTGTGTCTGGCCATTCTACCATAAAGGACTGATTGGTGGAGTGCTGCAGAGATGGTTGTCCTTCTGGAATGTTCTCCCATCTCCACAGTGGAACTCTGGAGCTCTGTCAGAGTGACCATCGGGTACTTGGTCACCTCCCTGACCAAGGCCCTCCTCCCCCTATTGCTCAGTTTGGCCGGGCGGACAGCTCTAGGAAGAGTCTTGGTGGTTCCAAACTTCTTCCATTTAAGAATGATGGAGGCCACTCTATTCTTGGGGACCTTCAAGGCTGCAGAATTTTTTTGGTACACTTCCCCAGGTTCTGTGCCTCGACACAACAAAAACCAAGCCATGAGGTCGAAGGAATTGTCTGTAGAGCTCGACACAATCCTGTCTCAGAGCTCTACAGACAATTCCTTCGACCTCATGGCTTGGTTTTTGATCTGACATGCACTGTCAACTGTGGGACCTTATATAGACAGGTGTGTGCCTTTCCAAATCATATCCAATCAATTGGATTTACCATAGGTGGACTCCAATGAAGTTGTAGAAACATCTAAAGAATGATCAATGGAAACAGGATGCACTTCAGCTCAATTTCGAGTCTCATAGCAAAGGGTCTGAATACTTATGTAAATATAGTATGCCGTGGAAATTACAGTTAGGGACACCTGAAGTCAATCTTAAATTAATAATTCTTTATTATTAACAGCAAGCTGGAGAGGTCACAGTCAAACTTAAATGCATAATGTACCGGGCTTAGGTGAGCTCTCCCGGGGCAGTCCCGTTAGTTCTCTTATTTACTGCTTACACAGACAAGTTATATTTGCATGATTTAGCTTATTCATCATTCATAATGAATTCCTCATTAACGTTTGGTTCATGCATGTGACCGACCAATGCCTCACAAGGTTTCTTCTCTCCAAACTGAGACCTTGAAACTGAGATATACTGTCAAATTGCAGATTCTGATAGTGAGGATTCCTCCCAGGCACATCTCTTGCATGAACACAGAAATTGGTAATTAGAAAAGCACAAACATAACATTTTCCATCAAAGGTATTTCTGTTTTTTATTTGTAATACATTTGCAAAAAATTGTTTTACTTGTTTTCACATTGTCATTATGGGGTATTGTGTATACATTGATGAAGATTTTTAAAATCCATTTAAAATAAGGCTATAACATAAGAAAATGCGGAAAAAGGTAAGGGGTCTTAATACTTTCCGAATGCACTGTGTATATACAGTTGAAGTCGGAAGTTTACATACACTTACGTTGGAATCATTAAAACTTGTTTTTCAACCACTCCACACATTTCTTGTTAACAAACTATAGTTTTGGCAAGTCGGTTAGGACATCTACTTTGTGCATGATACAAGTAATTTCTACAACAATTGTTTACAGACAGATTATTTCACTTATAATTCACTGTATGACAATTCCAGTGGGTCAGAAGTTTACATACACTAAGTTGACTGTGCCTTTTAACAGCTTGGAAAATTCCAGAAAATGATATCATGGCTTTAGAAGCTTCTGATAGGCTAATTGACATCATTTCATTTGAGTCAATTGGAGGTGTACCTGTGGATGTATTTCAAGGCCTACCTTCAAACTCAGTGCCTCTTTGCTTGACATCATGTGAAAATCAAAAGAAATCAGCCAAGACCTCAGAAAAAGAATTGTAGACCTCCACAAGTCTGGTTCATCCTTGGGAGCAATTTCCAAATGCCTGAAGGTACCACGTTCATCTGTACAAACAATAGTACACAAGTATAAACACCATGGGACCACGCAGCATCATACCGCTCAGGAAGGAGACTCCTTCTGTCTCCTAGAAATGAACGTACTTTGGTGCGAAAAGTGCAAATCAATCCCAGAAGAACAGCAAAGGATCCTGTGAAGATGCTGGAGGAAACAGGTACAAAAGTATTTATATCCACAGTAAAATGAGTCCTATATCGACATAACCTGAAAGGCCGCTCAGCAAGGAAGAAGCCACTGCTCCATAACCGCCATAAAAAACCCAGACTACGGTTTGCAACTGCACATGGGGACAAAGATCATACTTTTTGTAGAAAAGTCCTCTGGTCTGAAGAAACAAAAATAGAACTGTTTGGCCATAATGACCTTCGTTATGTTTGGTAGAAAAAGGTGTAGGCTTGCAAGCCGAAGAACTCCATCTTAACCGTGAAGCACGGGGGTGGCAGCTTCATATTGTGGGGGTGCATTGCTGCAGGAGGGTCTGGTGCACTTCACAAAATAGATGGCATCATGAGGCAGGAAAATTATGTGGATATATTGAAGCAACATCTCAAGACATCAGTCAGGAAGTTAAAGCTTGGTCGCAAATGGGCCTTCCAAATGGACAATGACCCCAAGCATACTTCCAAAGTTGTGGCAAAATGGCTTAAGGACAACAAAGTCAAGGTATTGGAGTGGCTGTCATAAACCCTGACCTCAATCCTATAGAACATTTGTGGGCAGAACTGAAAAAGCGTGTGCGAGCAAGGAGGCCTACAAACCTGACTCAGTTACACCAGCTCTGTCAGGAGGAATGGGCCAAAATTCACCCAACTTCTTGTGGGAAGCTTGTGGAAGGCTACCCGAAATCTTTGACCCAAGTTAAACAATTTAAAGGCAATGCTATCAAATACTAATTGAGTGTATGTAAACTTCTGACCCACTGGGAATGTGATGAAAGAAATAAAAGCTGAAATAAATCATTCTCTCTACTATTATTCTGACATTTCACATTCTTAAAATGAAGTGGTAATCCTAACTGACCTAAGACAGGTAATTTTTACTAGGATTAAATGTCAGGAATTGTGAAAACTGAGATTAAATGTATTTGGCTAAGGTGTATGTAAACTTCCGACTTCAACTGTATACAAAAGTATGTGGACACCCCTTCAAATTAGTGGATTCGGCTATTTCAACCACACACGTTGCTGACCGGTGTATTAAATTGAGCACACCGCCATGCAATCTCCATAGACAAACATTGGCAGTAGAATGGCCTTACTGAAAAACTCAGTGACTTTCAACGTGGCACTGTTTTATGATGCCACCTTTCCAACAATGATTGCCTATTATAGCATCAATTCTTTGTTTCACAGTGTTATCTGACAAAGGTATTAATGTGAGTTTCTGTGCCTCTGCCTCCACAACACAGACACCAGAAAAGAAGTAGATACTTCTCAAATAATGACATGCCTCCTTTGTGTAATACAGTCCATTTAGTGAGCCAGCAGCAGTGCCATTCGTTGATGTATAAGTGTGGTTAGTATTTCATGAGACATTGTCGAGATGATCAACTAATGATGTTATATCTACAGCGAGATATAACAGTGAGAACATGCTGCCGACAAACAGGGCCCAGTAGATGATTATTTTGATGTTCCTCTTCATCCAGATGCAGGGTGCTCGCTGGGCAGGGACGATCCGGGTGAAGTAGTTAAAATTCAGACAAGTCGAGATTGACATGTTGGTGGGTGATGAGTACACCATTATCAGAACACCAGCAAAGCAGAGCTCTGAATGTTCATTTGAAGAAGAATCAGCACAAGTATTCCTTTGCAATAAGAGAGACTAGAAAAACTGAAAAACCAAGGCTCCTTGGAGTATATTCAAAGGCCATTTGAGAGGGATTCAAATGTCTCCTTACAGCACTATTAAGAACGGCTCAACTTAAACAAGCATTCTGAAAGGTTTTGTTTTTATATACAGTGGGGAGAACAAGTATTTGATACACTGCCGATTTTGCAGGTTTTCCTACTTACAAAGCATGTAGAGGTCTGTAGTTTTTATCATAGGTACACTTCAACTGTGAGAGACGGAATCTAAAACAAACATCCAGAAAATCACATTGTATGATTTTTAAGTAATTAATTTGCATTTTATTGCATGGCGTAAGTATTTGATCACCTACCAACCAGTAAGAATTCCGACTCTCACAGACCTGTTAGTTTTTCTTTAAGAAGCCCTCCTGTTCTCCACTCATTACCTGTATTAACTGCACCTGTTTGAACTCGTTACCTGTATAAAAGACACCTGTCCACACACTCAATCAAACAGACTCCAACCTCTCCACAATGGCCAAGACCAGAGAGCTGTGTAAGGACATCAGGGATACAATTGTAGACCTGCACAAGGCTGGGATGGGCTACAGGACAATAGGCAAGCAGCTTGGTGAGAAGGCAACAACTGTTGGCGCAATTATTAGAAAATGGAAGAAGTTCAAGATGACGGTCAATCACCCTCGGTCTGGGGCTCCATGCAAGATCTCACCTCGTGGGGCATCAATGATCATGAGGAAGGTGAGGGATCAGCCCAGAACTACACGGCAGGACCTGGTCAATGACCTGAAGAGAGCTGGGACCACAGTCTCAAAGAAAACCATTAGTAACACACTACGCCGCCATGGATTAAAATCCTGCAGCGCACGCAAGGTCCCCCTGCTCAAGCCAGCGCATATCCAGGCCCATCTGAAGTTTGCCAAGGACCATCTGGATGATCCAGAGGAGGAATGGGAGAAGGTCATGTGGTCTGATGAGACAAAAATAGAGCTTTTTGGTCTAAACTCCACTCGCCATGTTTGGAGGAAGAAGAAGGATGAGTACAACCCCAAGAACACCATCCCAACCGTGAAGCATGGAGGTGGAAACATCATTCTTTGGGGATGCTTTTCTGCAAAGGGGACAGGACGACTGCACCGTATTGAGGGGAGGATGGATGGGGCCATGTATCGCGAGATCTTGGCCAACCACCTCCTTCCCTCAGTAAGAGCATTGAAGATGGGTCGTGGCTGGGTCTTCCAGCATGACAACGACCCGAAACACACAGCCAGGGCAACTAAGGAGTGGCTCCGTAAGAAGCATCTCAAGGTCCTGGAGTGGCCTAGCCAGTCTCCAGACCTGAACCCAATAGAAAATCTTTGGAGGGAGCTGAAAGTCCGTATTGCCTAGCGACAGCCCCGAAACCTGAAGGATCTGGAGAAGGTCTGTATGGAGGATTGGGCCAAAATCCCTGCTGCAGTGTGTGCAAACCTGGTCAAGAACTACAGGAAACGTATGATCTCTGTAATTGCAAACAAAGGTTTCTGTAGCAAATATTAAGTTCTGGTTTTCTGATGTATCAAATACTTATGTCATGCAATAAAATGCAAATTAATTACTTAAAAATCATACAATGTGATTTTCTGGATTTTTGTTTTAGATTCCGTCTCTCACAGTTGAAGTGTACCTATGATAAAAATTACAGACCTCTACATGCTTTGTAAGTAGGAAAACCTGCAAAATCGGCAGTGTATCAAATACTTGTTCTCCCCACTGTATCTAGGTGGGACAGTATATAGGCCTTAATATTGTTATGTGAACCTCATCACACTCTTATGGACATACTGCAGAGTTATATATCGTATGTTCTGCACATGTTATGTTTGTGCTCTTGAATACAAATTAATGTGAACAAATGAAAACGTATCAGTACTGAATCACCTGGAATGAGTTATCTATCTTGTTAATCTTTTTCTCTGCAAAACTGACAGGTGCTCAACTGAAGACGTTTGTTTGTCTGTCCGTATTTATTTGGACAGTGAAGCTATGTTTTTTACATTTCGCTCTATACTTCATAATTTTGGATTTAAGATACATTGTTTCATATGAGGTTACAGTACAGAATGTCACCTTTTATTTGAGGGTATTTTCATACATATCTGTTTTACCGTTTGGTCCCATATTCCTAGCATGCAATGACTACTTCAAGCTTGGGCTCTAGAAACTTGTTGGCTGCAATTGCAGTTTGTTTTGGTTGTTTGATTATGTTTTGCCCCAATATGAACTGAATGATGAATATTATATTGTGTCGTTTTGGACACACGTTTTGGAGTCACTTTTATTGTAAATAAGAAGAGATGTTTCTGAACACTTCTACATTGTGTATGCTACCATGATTGTGGATAATCATGAATTAATTGTGAATAATGATGAGTGAGAACACTAGAGGAACTAAGAGCATAACCCCCCAAAACATGCTAACCTCCGCTTTTATTGGTAATTGTGAGAGGTAAGTGTGTTTTAGGGTTATGATCTTTGAGTATCTGTAACTTTCTCACTCATCGTTATTCACGATTCATTCATTATTATCTGTAATCATGGTAACAACCACATTAATGTAGAAGTGTTCAGAAACAGGGCTATTTCTAGCTTTTTTGGGCCCCTAAGCATTTTCTGGTTGATAAATTCTAATAATTCACCTAATTTCAGTTTATGGGGCAAAACAAGCAGTCAATGTGTAGAGAATCATTGTACCATCTAAACCGCTGTGAAATATATTTTCAATAACCAAATATATTGTATTTTCAGCTGTTTGAAGCTAGTGTACAAAACCAAAAGGAAAAGAAGCAAAAACAAAACTTAAGGGGAAGCCAAGAAGCTTCCCCAGAACAGATGCACTGCTTCGTAGACTTGCTTTCAATGCGAAAGACAGATCAATAAATCACATTGCTATGTGAATTTGGTAGGGTCCCCCAAAAAGTTACATATTGTAGCTTTAAATTAGTGCATTTATGTACAAAAATAATACAAGAAGTATTGAGTTGAAACATGGATAATTGGAGGAGTACTGTGGATACTACTAAACCTTGTAAACCTCCAAGGCCCATGTTGCCCAGGGTTAAGAACGTACATTGTAGATTAATATTATTACATTGTATTGTATTATACCCTCTAAATATTATTATTCCAATCTGTTGTTTGTAATATTCATTAAAAAAAAGAAGTAAAAAAGAAAAACGGGACGGTGGACCCCACGTTGATAACGCCTGCCCTAGAGATCTGGATTGCGTGACCGGTCAGTAATTTGGCCATGATTACTTCAAGGTTTAGATGGCTGGGTAGACTACCTTACCTAAGGGGGCCCCTAACCGTCCGCTTGTCTCTTATTCCTAGAAACGGCACTGTTCAGAAACTATTCTATTCTTATTTACAATAAAAGTGACTCCACAAAATTATTTACCATTCGTTTCTATCGGGCAATACATTTCAATTTTTACCCATTAAATTACTGGGAATGTATACATATTGAGTGTGCGACTCTCTTTGTTTTATAGTTTATAGTTTATTCACCGTTAGTCAGCACCTCTACACTAAATCATTTCCTCTGGGTGTGCGCCTGCTCATGCTTTTTATTACACGCCATTATCTGAAACGCAACCAAAACAAACTGCAAAAGCATCAGACAAGTTTGTAGAGCGACAAGCTTGATGCAGTCATTGTGTGCTAGGAATATGGGACCAAATACTACACTTTTGACAAAATGTAATACACTATAAGTGAATTTGTCCTAATACTTATGACACCTTCAAATTCAGGGGACCACAGATGTAGGATCTTTTGCTACAGCAGTTTGCTACAGCAGGAAAAATAATCCTGCAGCAACAGGAAATGTGGATTATAATGAATGGACACTTTTGTAGGGTCTGATATTTTATTTGCCATAACAAAAAATCTAAGTGGAAATAAAAAATGTTAGAAGCCTTTTTTAAACTCAAATACACTACAATTTTGCATTTCCTTCTATGCAGGAAAATTCTCAGCAAAAAGTGTGATCAAATTAAGAACGCACTCTGTAGATACATAAAGTGCATTCATTTCTAAACAGTAAAACAAATATGTATAAAAAATACCCTAAAATAAAAGGTGACAGTCTGTACTGTCACTTCATATGAAATATTTGATCAGAAATGCTGGAGTATAGAGCAATATTCAACTGGATTGTACTTGTTTTAAAACCTACACACCTGTGTTTGATATAAAGGACTGAGAGCAAGGCACATATGTGTCACACTTCTTTGTAAGTATTGGATTTGGACATATTTATTCTGAAAACAATTGTATTATTGAAGAGTCAGGTTGAAATATTTTACCAGAAATTATCATTCTAAACGCCCTCCTGAACCAACTGTAAAAGAATGCATACACCATAGGATTAACGGTTGAATTCAAATAGCCAATCCATACAAATGTTACAAACAAAACGGGTGGGGTAGAGTAATTAATAAAAGGATCAATACAGTTGACGACAAAAAAGGGTGTCCAGAATGATAGAAATACCCCCATAATGACAGCAAGTGTTTTGGTGGCCTTCCTCTGTGATTTGCCTACAGAGTTCTGATTGGTTGTACCCTGAATTGAGCGTGCCTGTCTCTGTGCTATTAGGAAAATCTTTAGGTAGATGCTAAGCATCCCTATTCCTGGGATGTAGAATGAGATCACCGAAGACACAGTACTCGACACTTTGTTTTGAAACAAAATACATTCTCCCTCACAGGCAAAATTTTTGTAGTAAAAATCCTCCATGCCCCAAATATTGAGCTCCAGAAATATCATACAAAACCCTACTACGGCAGAAACCGTCCAGGTGACCAGCATCATAATCAGAACAATGTGAACAGTTATTTTAGTTCTATAAAGGAGAGGGCGACACACTGCATAATACCTGTCAATGGAAATAAAACACAAATTAAGAATGGATGCAGTGCTCAACATGACATCAGTGCTGGTGTAGATTTTACAGAATAAATCTCCAAAATACCAGCAGCTTTCCAGTGAATATACCATGCTGGGAGGCATCACTAAAACCCCCAAGAGGAGGTCTGACACAGCCAGAGAGAGGATGAGGTAGTTGGTCGGGGTGTGGAGCTGTTTGAAGTGGATGATGGGAATGATTACAAGAAGGTTGCCACACACTGTGAGAACAGACATTGAGCCAAGTAAGAGATAAAGTAATACTCGTATTGTTGGAGGAAAGATTGATCTTTTGCAAGACCCATTTACTGATTCAAAACATAGAAGTATATTCTCAACAATTTCGGCCTTGCTGAGACTGATTCCTGGTTCCATGGTCATTGTTGAAAGAATCTTATCTGGAAAAAATGTAATAAAATTGTCACATTAGTTAGTAATATACATTTTAAACATCAATTACAGAATATTATTTGGAAATAATTACATTATACATGGTTTAATTAAAAAAAATGTCATGCTGTATTTTTCCCCACAGTATACGGTCACATAGTAAAATGTATTAAATTACTGTTGCTTATTCATTGGAAATATTTTCACAAATACCCAAAGGGACATGCTTTTTCCATTTAAAAAGGTGTGACATTCGATGTAAATGTTTCCAATTCAGCAAGTATGATTTCTTTTCATGGTGCTTCATCATAGCTTACCTCTCAGCCATGCAGATGATGCATCACATGTGAATCCCTTTTCTCTGGTCACAATGTGATACAAAAATCTGAACTTGAATCTCATGATTTTGTACCTATAGTCTATTAGCATAATGATGATAACAATATCCTTTTGACCAATCAGACATTTCTACATTCAACTCTACAGGGCACTCAAACTGATGATGTCATATGGTTGTAATCACTCCCCTCAGCACCATTGTGGATAATTGTAAAACCTTGACAAGTATCATGTCATTTTATAATGGACTCAAATTCAGATTTTTAAGTCAAATATTGTTACACAAAAAGAAACAGTCAAATATAGAGAGCAGTAGAATGTGCTAAATATATTTCTTAAATGCTTCTATTCAGATTACTGGGGTAGGTCGGGTAATGTAATTATGTGCACAAATCACCACGTCTGTAATCTTAGTCCCGTCCGAATCTGCCATGCTAGAAGTTTTTACATTGCAGGAGAGTAACAATTCCAGACATAATAACCTACTGTTTTTTTGGGGCCAAAATCAAAGGTCCTCTGATAATACTAGTCCCGTGCAAATCGACATCCCCGTGTTTTGAGAGAAATGTCTGTGGTTTTAGCAAGAAAACATTAACTGATTCGGTAAATTGAACGAAGTACTGCGCATAAAATATATGAATGGCCTACATGTATCCACTTGCACAGTGAATGCGTCTGTTTATGTTTTGTGCGTATGAATTGAATATTGACAAATGCATCAGTAAAACATATTTCCCCTATTTAATGCGACCCTTGCTGTTAATAGATTGCAAAGCAGCATACAACTGACCTAAACGTTTGAAACGTTTGAAACGGGGGGGGGGGGGCATTTAAAACGTAAATATCAAATCAAATCAAATCAAATTTATTAGTCACATACACATGGTTAGCAGATGTTAATGCGAGTGTAGCGAAATGCTTGTGCTTCTAGTTCCGACAATGCAGTAATAACAACAAGTATGCTAACGATTATGATCACACTTCCTCAATTCAAATATTATGGCGTCACTATACCAAAGGTGGTTTCGAAACTTGGGAGCCAAACTCAAGTTATCATTGTTGCCCTGTTTGTCGCCTAGCCCTAGACTTGTTGAAATACAGTATCTTCACGCTTAAAAATGAACCTGCAGGTTTCCGTCATAACTATCAATATGAAAAAAGGTAAGAATTACAGTTTGAAGGGTAGTTTGGAAAACACTAATCCTGTCCGAATCGTTCTCTGGATTAACAGACATTCTGGGTTAATAATTACATAACCAATGTTCTCTAGTAATACTAGTCTCGTGCAAATAGGGTTTAAAAACACACTATTCAGGGCGAGCATGTCATTGCTTAGGTAAAACAAATAAAAAATACAGCCACTAAACCACATACATTTATTGACATTAATCCAATAAAGACTATTTTCTGGCAAGTAAATTACCTGGTACATCAGTCTGCCCCTCCAAAAAGGTCCATTATATTTTCAATGTGACAATAAGATTAAGACATTTTTGGAACCAATAATAAAACACTGCATAGATGATTGGATTTGCAGTAGAATGAAAGTAACCCAGACAGATAAACACTTCAAATAGAATGGCAGGTGTGCTAAAGTGTGTGTATGTATCAACTATGGCAGTAACAAAGATAGGCAGCCAGCAAAAGATGAAAACACCCACCACAATGCCTAATATTTGAGCTGCTTTTCGCTCTGACCGTTGAGACACCATGCCTCTACCTCCCTCAAAGGATTTTTTCAAATCTGTCTTCAGTCTTTCTTACATGTTATTTTGCAACCAAAAGTGTTCTGGTATACAAACTCCCCATAATAGAGCATGGAAAGAAAATGGCTATCAATGTGTCTATCGAGCCCCACAATGTATTAAAGAAAATATTCCGACTTCCTAGGCAGTATATGGATGCAAGGAATTTATCCAGGTCACTTACATTTGCCTTTTAAGATAGTAGGCCATAGGAGTACAATGCAAAATGGCCCAACTGGCAAAAACCATGAGCCATGCAATTGGTATAGTAATCTTGGTGGAATAGCGAAGTAGATTGTACACAGCCTCATATTGTTCTATGGCTATAAACACCAGGCGAAAAATTAATCAGATGGTGCCAGAGACATTATAAAAATGTGAGAGCATGTGGAGCTGATGTATGTGAGCAAAGGATGCATTGTGCAGGAGGCATTCGATTCTGGGTAACCTAACAGCTTGAGATCCCACTAAGCACGGACCAACAGCAAAGTATTTTTTTTAGTGCAGTCGGGACCGGCCTTGATTTCAACGTCCACAGACATTTATGTTTGGTTCAGATTTGGTCCGGACCGGCCTATTGTTTTGTTGTGATGTTTTGTTCCAGTTTGGACCCCAGTAAGAATAGCTGCTGCCATGGCATACTTAAGGCTCTATTCAATCCGCATCACGAAAGTTCAGATTTACAGCGTGATTGAAAATCAAAGGCAGTGTTTCCGCTTTAGCGGAGACTGCACTCACAGTAAACGCTGCATATGTCGCCTCAATCGGAAATTACCTTTACATTTCAGCAATACTATTTGGCACAAACATAGACGTCTATGATTGGTTCAGATTTTGGTCCGGTCCAAACCCGACCAAATTTAAACCGATCGTAGGTTCACTAAAAATGGCTGAATTGGTGCATCTAGTGAAAGGCTGATTGAGGACCTTTTTTACTGAAAAATGTGTTTGTTTTCTATAATTGTATTTTGCTTTTAGTGTATTGATGTGAATATTGATGTGTATGTTGATGTGTACTACTGATGTGTACAGTGCCTTCAGAAAGTATTCAGACCCTTTGACTTTTTCCACAATTTGTTACGTTACAGCCTTATTCTAAAAAAAATATCATCAATCTACACACACTACCCCATAATGACAAAGCGAAGACAGGTTTTCAGAATTTTTGAAAAAACTGAAATAACTTATTTACATAAGTATTCAGACCCTTTGTTATGAGACTCGAAATTGAGCTCAGGTGCATCTTGTTTCCATTGATCACCCTTGAGATGTTTCTACAACTTGATTGGAGTCCACCTGTGGCCAATTCAATTGATTTAGCATGATTTGGAAAGGCACACACCAGTCTATATAAAGTCCCACAGTTGACAGTGCATGTCAGAGCAAAAACCAAGCTATGAGGTCGAAGGAATTGTATGTAGAGCTCCGAGACGGGAATGTGTCGAGGCACAGATCTGGGGTAGGGTACCAATTTTTTTTTACCAGCATTGAAGTTCCCCAAGAACACAGTGGCCTCCATCATTCCTAAATGGAAGAAGTTTGGAGCCACCAAGACTCTTCCTAGAGCTGGCCGCCCGGCCAAACTGAGCAATCGGGGGAGAAGGGCCTTGGTCAGGGAGGTGACCAAGAACTCAATGGTCACTCTGACAGAGCTCCAGAGTTCCTCTGTGGACATGGGAGAACCTTCCAGAAGGACAACCTTCTAGAACAGGCCTTGGCAACTCCAGTCTTCGGGGCCTGATTGGTGTCACACTTTTGTCCCAGCACCAGCTAACACACATGACTCCAATAATCAACTAATCATGATCTTCAGATAAAAATGAAATTAGTTTAAATCAGGTGTGTTTCCTAAGGATGGGGGAAAAGTGTGACACCAATCAGGCCCCCGAGGACTGGAATTGCCTAGGCCTGTTCTAGAAGGACAACCATCTCTGCAGCACTCCACCAATCAGGCCTTTATGGGAGAGTGGCCAGACAGAAGCCACTTGTCAGTTGAAGGCACATGACAGCCCGCTTGGAGTTTGCCAAAGGGCACTTAAAGGACTCTCAGACCATGAGAAACCAGATTCTCTGGTCTGATGAAACCAATATTGAACTCTTTCACCTGAATGCCAAGAGTCACATCTGGAGGAAATCTGACACCATCCCTACTGTGAAGTATGGTGGTGGCAGCATCATGCTGTGAGGTTGTTTTTCAGTGGCAGGGACTGGGAGACTAGTCAGGATCAAGGGAAAGATGAACGGAGCAAAGTACAGAAAGATCCTTGATGAAAACCCGCTCAGGACCTCAGACTAGGGCAAAGGTGTACCTTCCAACAGGACAACAACCCTAAGCACACATCCAAGGCAACACAGGAGTGGCGTCGGGACAAGTCTCTCAATGTCCTTGAGTGGCCAAGCCAGATCCCGCACTTGAACCCTTTCGAACATCTCTGGAGACCTGAAAATAGCTGTGCAGCAACACTCCCCATCCAGCCTGACAGAGCTTGAGAGGATTTGCAGAGAATAATGTGAGAAACACCCCAAATACAGGTGTGCCAACTGTGGTATCCCAGGAGGTCTACCCCGGGGGATGGTAATAGAGGGGAGGTACATGATGCGATGTATGCTCCCATTGCTGGGAGTACGTGAGCTGGGCACCCTGACACAGATAGCTCCAAGTGGAGGTAATTAGGGGAAAGTGCCAACCAGCCATGGAGGCCAAACGAAAGGAGCACTGTGGCACACTGTGAGAGAGAACTGGGAGAGACCGACACAGAGCAAAAGCAGAGAAGAAGGACCGAGCCAAACCTACGTGATTTTCTTTGTTATGTTTATTTTATGTCCTAGTAAAGTTGTTTTGCGGACTAAAACCTCCCTGTCTCTATGTTAATCTCTGAATGCTCAACCCAACACCCCACGGTTTACCGTGGGGATAATGCGGGCATCTCGGTAGCTTTGGGTGCCGTGGGGTCGAGCGTACGGAGATTACCATGGAGGAGCTGGTGGCTCAGTTCATCCTCAGCCAGCAGAAGCAACAGGTTCTCCAGGAGCAAGCACTGCAGGAGCAGCACCAACAAAACCGCAGACTGGTAGCGGAGGCAGCCCAGTTGAAGGTTGGGAGGGCTCAGGAGTCTGGCCCGAATCAGTTCCTGGTGCAGTTAAGGGAGGAAGATGACGTGGAGACGTATTTGTGCACCTCCGAGAGGACGGCACAGCGGGAAAGATGCCCCAAGCCCTGTTGGCACCCTACCTCTCTTGGAAGGCCCAGAAGTCCTAATTTGATTTGAATGCTGACCAGGCCGCGAATTATGAGGGACTCAAACGGGAGATCCTGAGCCGTTATGGATTCAGCCTCGCACGCCGTGCACAACTGGTCCACGCCTGGGCCTTTGACCCCACCCTTTCCCCCCGTGCTCAGATGAGCGACCTGGTGCGCCTGACTAAGGGCTGGCTACTGACTGAAGTAGCGTCCCTCCCAATGATCAACAAGCTCGTCCTGGAACAGTACCTTCAGGCCTTGCCATACGAGATGAGAAGACGGTGAGCATGCAGAACCCCCAGAGCCTGGAGGAATTGCTGACCACTGTGGAAATTCACCAGAACACCCAGGACCTGCTGAGAGTGGCCAGAGCGGAGAGAGGGGATGCGGCGAGGGGGACGAACAACACAAAGAGAGGCGAGGGGCTGAAGGGGACCCGGACGGAACCAGCCGAGGCTGTGAAGCAGGGGTGTGACCCAAACCGACGATGTCGGTGGCGGCTGGACCTAGATCAGAGACACTGCTATGAGTGGGCACCTCACGTGGAGCTGTCCTGGGCCATGCCCTCCGCATCCCCCAACTATGGGGTAACACGGATGGCGAGTTACGTCACCTCCTGTTGGGTGCACACCGAGACGGCCCCTCCGATGGTTCCTGAACGAATCGATGGCATCGACACAAGCGCTCTGCTGGACTCCGGCAGCATGGTGACCCTGGCCCACCCGCAGTGGCTCACCTGAGAGGGGAAGGAGGAACTGGGGGACGAGGAGGTGACCAACGGTGCCAGTGAGGATAACCACCCCAAGGGGTGAGTGCCAGATGCGCGTGGGAGCTGTTCCTAACCTGCCCATGTCCATTAATCCTTGGTCGAGACTGCGCTCTCTTCCAGGCAATGTGGATGAGGGACCTGGGGAGGCACGCACGGGAGGTAGGAAGAAAAGGAAAAAGGATGGTGGCCTGTGCAACCCACCCCCGTCACAAGAGGTGTCCACTGGGCCCGAGTCGGACCCGGAGGAGAGAGACGACCCAGCTCCGGCAACCGAGCCACCGTGCGAGGAAGACCTCAGCTCCCCTTTATGGAGGTGGAGGCCCTAGATGGATCTCCCGACACGGGAACCCTCACGGGTCAGTTCGGGACGGCCCAGTTAGAAGACCCCAATCTCCAGAACGCTAGGGGCCAGGTGATTGCGGTGGATGGCGTACTGTTACCTGAGGTAAGTGATTGGCGCTACCCCATATCGCAATCAGGCATATTTTATTGTATCAGGTAGTAAAGCATAATGGGGAGACAAAAGACTTGTTACTCATACCCAGACAGTATGTTAGGACTGTGTTGCAGCTTTCCCACATCCACCTGCTTGGGGCACACCTGGGGATGGAGAAAACCAGGGAACGGATCGGGAACCGGTTCCACTGGCCCGGAGTCAAGCGCGCCGTGGAGGACTACTGCCGTAGTTGCCCAGAGTGCCAGATCACAGCCCCAGGCCGACCAAATTTGTACTTGTTTGGGGGCGGTGCTCATTACATTAATACCCAGCATGCTTAGCATGTGTTTGTTTTTACATTTAGATTTTGGTCATTCAGCAGACGCTGTTATCCAGAGTGACTACTTGTCAGTGCATTCAACATAGGTAGATAAACAGCAACATATCACATTCATAGCAAGAAAAAAATATTTCTGTAAATGTTACTGAGAATGTTATTGTACACTAAACAAAAATATAAACCTAACAATTTCAAAGATTACAATTTTAGAGTTACAGCTCATATAAGGAAACCAGTCAATTTAAATACATTCAATAGGCCTAATCTATGAATTTCACATGTCTCGGAATACAGATCTGCATCTGTCACAGGTACCTTAAAAAATGGTATGGACGTGGATCAGAAGACCAGTCAGTATCTGGTGTGACCACCATTTGCCTCATGCAGCGTGACACATCTCCTTCGCATAGAGTTGATCAGGCTGTTGATTGTGGCCTATGGAATGTTGTTCCAGTCCTCTTCAATGGCTGTGGGAAGTTGCTGGATATTGGCGGGAACTGGAACATGTTGTCGTACACGTCGATTCAGAGTATCCCAAACATGCTCATTTGGTGACATGTCTGGTCAGTATGCAGGACATGGAAGAACTGGGACATTTTCAGCTTCCAGGAATTGTGTACAGATCCTTGCGACATGGGGCTGTGAATTATCATGCTGAAACATGAGGTGAATGTCACGACAATGGGCCTCAGGATCTTGTCACGGTATTTCTGTGCATTCAAATTTCCATCAATAAAATTGTGTTCGTTGTACCATAACCCCACCCCACTCTGCTCACAACGTTGACATCAGCAAGCTGCTCACCCACACGACACCATACACACTGTCTGCCATCAGCTCGGTACAGTTGAAACTGGGATTCATCCGTGAAGAGCACACTTCTCCAGCGTGCCATTGGCCATCGAAGGTGAGCATTTGCCCACTGAAGTCGGTTAAACCTCTCTAGGGTCGGTAGCGTCCCACCTGGCCAACATCCAGTGAAATTGCAGAGCGCAATATTCAAAAATACTAAATAAAAATATGTAACATTCTTGAAAATATATGTGTTATACATCAAAATAAAGCTTAACTTCTTGTTAATCCAGCCGCCGTGTCAGATTTCAAAAAGGCTTTACGGCGAACGCAAACCATGTGATTATCTGAGGACAGCGCCCCGCATACAAAAGCATGAAAATTATATTTCAACCAGGCAGGTGCGACACAAAAGCCAGAAATAGCGATATAAAAAATGCCTTACCTTTGATGATTTTCTTCTGTTGGCACTCCAAAAGGTCCCAGTTACATCACAAATGGTCCTTTTGTTCGATAATGTCCTTCTTTATATCCATAAAAACTCAGTTTAGCTGGCGCGCTTCAGTCAATAATCCACTCAGTTTCCCTCCATCAAAATGCATACAAAATGAATCCCAAACGTTACTAATAAACTTTTCCAAACAAGTCAAACAACGTTTATAATCAAACCTTAGGTATCCTAATAAGCAAATAAACAATTAAATTTAAGACGGAGAATAGTATGTTCATTACCGGAGATAAATAAGAAAGAACGTGCTTTCCTCCACACGCTTGGAAACACTACAGCCAAAATGGGAGCCACCTAGAAAAATTACAATTTCTGGGTCATTTTTCCAAAAACCAGCCTGAACCTCTTTCTAAAGACAGCTGACATCTAGTGGAAGCCCTAGGAACTGCAATCTGGGAGGACTTGGCCAAATACTAGCCATTGAAAATAGTGCTAAGCCACATTTTCTTGGGGGGGGGGGTGGTTTGTCCTCGGGGTTTCGCCTGCCATATCAGTTCTGTTATACTCACAGACATTATTTTTAATTTTTGAAACTTTTGAATGTTTTCTATCCAAATCTACCAATTATATGCATATCCTACCTTCTGGGCCTGAGTAACAGGCAGTTTACTTTGGGCATGCTTTTCATCCGGATGTCAAAATACTGCCCCCTACCCCAGAGAGGTTTTAAGACGCCGAAATGCAGTCAGGTCAAAAGCCTTGGTGAGGACGACGAGCATGCAGATGAGCTTCCCTGAGGCGGTTTCTAACAGTTTGGCAGAAGTTCTTTGGTCGTGCAAACCCAGAGTTTCACCAGCTGTCTGGGTGGTTGGTCTCAGACAATCCCGCAGGTGAAGAAGCTGGATGTGGAGGTCCTAGGCTGGCGTGGTTACACGTGGTCTGCGGTTGTGAGGCTGGTTGGATGTACTGCCAAATTCTCTAAAATGACGTTGGAGGCGGCTTATTAATTTCTCTGGCAACAGCTCTGGTGGACATTCCTGCAGCCAGCATGCCAATTGCAAACTCGCTCAAAACTTCTGTACTTCTGCCACATCTGTGGCACTTTGTTGTGTGACAATACTTCACATTTTTGAGTGGCCTTTTATTGTGCCCAGCACAAGGTACACCTGTGTAATAATCATGCTGTTTAATCAGCTTCTTAGTATGCCACTCCTGTCTGGCAAGATAATCCCTCCACCTAAGGAGAAATGCTCATTAACAGGGACGTGAACAAGTTTGTTTGCTAAATTTTAGCGACGTAAGTGTTTTGTAGGCATTGGAACATTTCTGGGATCTTTTATTTCAGTTCATGAAACATGGGACCAGAAATGTACATGTCGCTTTAATATTTTTGTTCAGTGTTGTTGAAGTGGTCTGTTGGAATACTTTTGGAATACTTTTGAAGCTTTTGAAAATGCTAACATAAGTGCACCTGACAGATGGGAGCAATAATAAATATTGTATGTTGAAATCTTTCAGTTTAGCTCCTCTTTCCTATTTTAAATGGATTTAAAAGTAATTGTGATATAATGCTTACTTCATTGAGAATGTTTGAGCAGTTGAAATTTGGCCATAAAATCAATGACCCAAAAATATATTTTCCATGCCTGTAAATGTCTTTTCAACTTCAGCTCATTCAGAATCGAAATTCAGAAAGGATGTTTGTGAATCAATAAATTATGACACATTTTGGTTATTTTTCAATTACATTCAAATCAGCATTGAAAAAGACACAAGTTTAGGTTTGTTCCACCTGAGTGAGTGACTACAAGTCAGACACCACTATGATAACACACCAAATACATTTCTTCTAATGCCTCTTGAGGGGAAAGTAATCTAAAAGTAACTGAAAGTAATCAGATTATGTTACTGAGTTTGGGTAATCCAAAAGTTACGTTACTGATTACAATTTTGTACAGGTAACTAGTAACTATTGGATTAGACTTAGAAAGTAACCTAGCTATCCCTGTAAGCCATTATGTTTGCACCCCTGTAACCTCATCCCAAGGCTATTGTGCACAGTTTATGTAAACCTGGTACATCAACAATTCAAAGTTGGTCTTAGCGGGAGTGACCATACAATTTTATGGGAGTGACCTTACTGAGTAAAGTATTTGTCATCAATTTTAGCGAATCACACGACTGCGAGGCGTGGCTCTGTGCTTGTGGTGTGCTGGTGTGCTAGCATACAGAGGAGGGTTAGGGAGAAGGTGTTTTGGGAGATGATTGGTTGGTAGATTAAGATGATTAAGCCAATGCCTATGCGCCTGGAGTTTCTCCCGGTATTTCTGTATTGGCTAAAAAAGGACAAGTTTGAGGTGTTGATCCACCATACTATTTGCGCTTTTAGCATAAGTGTCTGTGAATGAGATTTGCACCCCGGTTACGAATGCGGGATGTAGCTTGAGAACATACCTCAATCTAGGGATGGAAGGTGTCACTGTACTCCTAATTATCCCATTATCCGGGTGGGTTTAGGCTGGGTTTCTGTACAGCACTTTGACATATCAGCTGATGTAAGAAGAGCTTTTTTAATAAATTAGATTTGATATCCGATGTGGAAAATTTTGAAGATTGAAAGGCTAGTTTTTAATTAAAATTTCGTTTTTGTCAGCATGCTAGGCTAGCTAATGCTAAAGCAATCCATTGGATTCCACTACACTTCCAGTAGCTACTCACCCCAATGCTAGGTGTTGTATTTTCATGGAATCCAGTGGGCTGCTTTAGCATTAGCTAGCCTAGCATAAACAGATATGGGATACCATTAAAGGACATCCTCTGGTCAAAATGGTCACAACATAATTTTTGACCTGTTTAATATTCTGGCTGCTCCACAAGTCAATGAAATCAGATGATTAGTCAGTGGAGACTCCTACTGTATGTTGTTCACTGTGTCTGATGAGTCCACATGATTCAGTTGACAAAAGTTATTCATCAGTCATGGGGCCCTGTTGTAATAAACAGTGAGCATTGTAACAATACAGGGTTATCTTTAAATCTGAAATAGCAATCAATTTCGGGTGCAATTCAATCCATAACACTGAAGATCTGCACTGCAGAGCGATTTTAAATTGATTGAGCCGACATATGCAGCATTGACCGTGTATGCAGTCTCCAACACCGCGGGAACATTGCCTTTACATTTCTATCGCACCGTAGTGCAGCTCTTCAGCACTACAGATTGAATCTAGCCCTTAATTCTTCAACAATCAATGGGTATACTGTCTCCTTAATAGAAATAACAATTGAGCAATAGGACATCTACAGACTGTGCCTTTATGGAGTGGTTTGGAGTGCAATGTGAGTTGTACATCAGTGAGTCTGCAGCACCTTGCTCAGGCCCTCCTACAAACCCCTGCTTTACAGGTCCTGTGATGTAATGGTCTGTAACTCTATCTGTTTGTACCCTAACTACAATAATGTCTTGCCATGCTGCTTATGTATTCCCCACAGTAGCTTTCTGACAAATGCATTGACATTGATTGAGATACTGACTTCTGGAAGTAATAAAATGAACCATGACAAACGTCTTTCAATGTTCAGACACAAACAATCTAAAACTGTAATACTTCCCTGTGTATTTTGAGAATGTAACTGTTAACTCAAATGATGTCCAAGCATGTACTATAAACATTGGTAAAATGACTGCAGTATGTCCTAATTAGAAGATTTTACATTATTTTGCAGAGACCTGATTAAAAACCACACTAGTACAGAAGTAGTACAGTCACTTTGTGTAGTGAGTCTGTGACCTCAATGACCTGTGGTTTGAGGTGCCCATGGCAACCACTTCATGGCATCAGATGAGCATGTTGAGAGGTCTCCATAGTAATGGTTCTGTTAAAGGTGGACAAATGGAGGATCCACAGGGCTCTGTTAACACCTTTTAATGATGATTCCATTCCCACAGGTGTCTCGCCACTCAGAAGGTGTTGATAAACAATAGGGGTGATGTCATGTTTGAGAATTTGTACTCATTTTGATTAGGCTCTCTGATCATGCAACTTTAAAGAGGTAATCTGGGATTCGAAAAACAACAGAGGTGACCTCGCCATTTGTTTTGGTTAACAGCTGAGGGATGTGGCTAGAGAAATGTAACCATTCTTCAATTCATAGACAAGCTTTAAATGCAAGGACTGACCATAAATAAATAGATGAATAAATAGATAAAAATAATATGCCTCATTTGTAAAACAGAAAGCATAGTCATCACATTATAGCCTACATTACGGACAGTTTCACAGACCCAGATGAAATATATCCAGGAGTAGATATAGTTCTGGTTTATAAAACAAGAACTAAAAATGGGATATCGTGAACATGCAAAATTCCAGATTTCCCCTTTAACCTTGGATTACACAATTATGGTCTGTGATTACATTTTTAGATGAAGACTATTAATCACAGTTCAGGAATAATTAATCATAATTAATCACAACTTCAATGGCCTTACACAGCCTGTTGGGCTTTGAGACAAATATCAACTGCTCTTTGTCAGAAAACAGACTGACTAATATCCATAACACAGAGTTAACAAACATGTACAGAGATAACTGAGGTGAAAATAGAACTGTCATCAAAGTCTGTATTGGTGAAAGATTCCAGGTGTAGAAATCCTAGATCCACAGCGCATAGTGGGATTCAGCAGGTGGGCAGAGCAGGATACACATGTCTCCTTACAGCACCACTGAGGACACCTTAACTAAAAAAACAATTCTGAAAGGATCTTGTATTACTCACAGATTGTTTTTGGTGGTATACAGTATCTGGGTGGGACTGTCCCTTACAGAAAAACACATGATTTCACGTGGAAAATCACATGATTTCACATGACATTTCACATGCGAAATCATGTGAAAATTCGTTTTTTTTAAATCTTCACATGTGATCACAATTGTAGTTTTACATGTTGTCACATGTTATCACATTAAATAAGATCACATTTAAACATCCCACTGCTGGCTTGAGTCTGAAGCTAAGCAGGGTTGGTCTCTGGATGGGAAACCAGATACTGCTGGAAATGAGTTGGAGGGCCAGTAGGAGGTAGTCTTTCCTCTGGTCTAAAAAAAATATCCCAATGTCCCGGGGCAGTGATTGGGGACTTTGCACTGTGTAGGGGGACGTTAAATAGGTGTCCTGACTCTCTGTGGTCACTAAAGATCCCGTGGCACGTATCGTAAAAGTACCCCAGTGCCCTGGCTAAATTCCCAATCTGGCCCTCATACCATCATGGCCACCTAATCGTCCCCAGCTTCCAATTGGCTCATTCATCCCCTCACGACCCTGTAACTATTCCCCAGGTCATTGCTGTAAATGAGAATGTGTTTTCAGTCAACTTACATGGTAAAATAAGGGTAAAATATATCAAAATAAAAAACGACTTGCAGTGTATAAAGGCTTCATAAAGCCTTCATAAACACTACATAAATGTTTCACAAATCATCTATAACCGTATGTAATGTCTATAAAGGGTTCATCAATGTGGCGTAACTGTGTGACATAACCACCAATGTCAAATGTGATATAACCCACTATGTCAAATATGACAAACATGTGTTTTATAAAGGGTGGCATAAGCACCGCTTTATAAGTCATATTAAATTGTGTTCACAACTATGCTTAAACTACATCAGGGGACGACTTTTGAGGTCTGGGAAAAATCTAAGAAACTGAGTGTAGTTGCCCTTTATTGCCTCTTTATTTCATAGGGCATGCCCTTGCACAGTTTTTTTTGAAAGAATCAATGCATATAGCATATGACTACGACTTATTTGTTATCACATTACAATCCACATTATGTGCCAGATTCACAGTTCAAGATTAATATGTATAGTACCTGTCAAAAGTTTGGACTCACCTACACATTCCAGGGTTTTTCTTTATTTTTTTACTATTTTCTACATTGTAGAATAATAGTAAAGATATGAAATAACACATGAGGAATAATTTAGTAACCAAAAAAGTGTTCCAAATCAAAATATAGGCACATCAGGCAAAGGGTGGCTACTTTGAAGAATCTCAAATATGAAATATATTTTATATGATTATTATATGATTCCATATGTGTTATTTCATAGTTTTGATGTCTTCCCTATTCTACAATGTAGAAAATAGTAAAAATAAAGAAAAACCCTTGAATGAATAGGTGTGCCCAAACTTTTGACTGGTACTGTATATTGTGTGCATACTGTTGGTCAGTTATGAGATGGAGGAAAATCAAGGGATATACAGTATCATGTGAAGTATAAATTACAATCTTCAAAAAATAGTATCAAAGAAAACATTACACATTATCAACTAAAATACTCGCATTTCAATAATATCACCTAAGTGCAAACATGTTTTCACCATGTCATTTAGACATCATTTATTCAGCTGGAGTTACAAAACAATTAACACAAAACTGAAAGGATACTACATCCACAGAGATCCTATAAAAATGTACTGTGTGTGTGTGTGTGTGTACTGTTTGTGTGTGTGTGTATGTATAAGATATGGGAGAGGAGAGGCTAACTCCTACTAGATGACATGGATTGTTTTCATATTTTAGGGCCAACTGGATTATACTTGTTTTTTAAACCTACACACCTGTGTCTGATATGGTTTAATAAAGGACTGAGAACAAAGGCACATGTCACACTTCTTTGTCAGTACTGATTTTAGACATACAGTGAGCTCCAAAAGTATTGGAACAAATTCACTTATGTGTATTAAAGTAATAAAAAGTTATGTTTTTGGTCTCATATTCATGGCACGCAATGACTACATCCAGCTTGTGACTCTACAAATTTGTTGGATGCATTTGCAGTTTTTTTCTCGGTTGTGTTTCAGATTATTTTGTGCCCAAAAGATATGAATGGTACATAATGTATTGTGTCATTTTGGAGTCACGTTTTATTGTAAATAATAATAGAATATGTTTCTAAACACTTATTTTGTTGTTATATTTTACCGCCTTTTTCTTCCCGATCTTGTCTCATCGCTGCAACTCCCCAATGTGCTCGGGAGGCGAAGGTCGAGTCATGCGTCCTCCGAAACATGACCCGCCAAACCGTGCTTCTTAACACCCGTCCGCTTAACCTAGAAGCCAGCTGCACCAATGTGTTGGAGAAAACACCTTTCAACTGACGACCAGAGTCAGTCGCTAGAGCTCAAGTAGTCGCTAGAGCTCGATAAGCCAAGGAAAGCAACAAAACGTGTCTCTGTCTCAATTATTTTGGAGCTCACTGTATTTATTCTGAAAACAATTGTATTTCTGAAGAGTCAGCTTGAAATATTTGACCAGAAAATATTATTCTAAACGCCCTCCTGAACCAACTGTAAAAGAATGCATACACCATAGGATTAATAGTTGAATTCAAATAGCCAAGCCATATAAGTGTTTCAAACAAAACGGGTGGGGTAGAGTAACTAATAAAAGGATCAATACAGTTGATGACAAAAAAGGGTGTCCAGAATGATAGAAATACCCCCATAATGATAGCAAGTGTTTTGGTGGCCTTCCTCTGTGATTTGCCTACAGAGTTCTGATTGGTTGTACCCTGAATTGAGCGTGCCTGTCTCTGTGCTATTAGGAAAATCTTTAGGTAGATGCTAAGCATCCCTACTCCTGGGATGTAGAATGAGAGCACCGAAGCCACAATACTCGACACTTTGTTTTGAAACAAAATACATCCTCCCTCACAGGCAACATTTTTATAGTAAAAATCCTCCATGCCCCAAATATTGAGCTCCAGAAATATCATACAAAACCCTACTCCGGCAGAAACAGTCCAGGTGACCAGAATCATAATCAGAACAACGTAAACAGTTATTTTAATTCTATAAAGGAGAGGGCGACACACTGCATAATACCGGTCAATAGAAATGAAACACAAGTTAAGAATGGATGTATTGCACAACATGACATCAGTGCTGGTGTAGATTTTACAGAATAAATCCCCAAAATACCAGCAGCTTTCCGCTGAATATACCATTCTGGGAGGCATCACTAAAACCCCCAAGAGGAGGTCTGACACAGCCAGAGAGAGGATGAGGTAGTTGGTCGGGGTGTGGAGCTGTTTGAAGTGGATGATGGGAATGATTACAAGAAGGTTGCCACACACTGTGAGAACAGACATTGAGCCAAGTAAGAGATAAAGTAATACTCGTATTGTTGGAGGAAAGATTGATCTTTTGCAAGACCCATTCACTGATTCAAAACATAGAAGTATATTCTCAACAATATCAGCCTTGCTGAGACTGATTCCTGGTTCCATGGTCGTGGTTGAAAGAATCTTATCTGAAATATGAAAGATACATTATTGTATGTTAACATCAATTATAGAATATTTGTTGGAAATTATTACATTATGATGGATGATTTAATTAAACAAATTCAAATGCTGTATTTTTGTCACTTGATAAAATGTATTAAAATGTACATTACTTTTGCTTATTCGTTGGAAATATTACCACAAACACCGAAAGGGAAGTGTTTTTCCATTTCAAAAGATAGTTAATACATTTTTTCTGTTCAATTCAGCATACCTTACCTCTCAGCCATGCAGATGGTGATGTATCACATGTAAACCCTTTTTCTCTGGTCGCAATGTGATGCAAATGTGAACTTGACCCTTCTGCTTTTGTACCTGTAGTCTATTACCATAATGATGATCACAATATAACGTTGACCAATCAGAGTTTGCTACATTCAACTCTACATAAAAAATCTGTAGCAGAGCACTAAAGTTAATGATGTCATACTTGTAACCACTCCCTTCAAGAGGATATGATAGTATCTTTCATCAGCCACAAGGCCATCCAATCAGTTAGTTCATTACACATTTGACTGTTTTTGCCAAATTCGCTACAATAATTTGATTTAAGGTGTTGGTTTCAATCCGTATTGCCGAAGTTCCGCATTGTAGCCCAATTGACATTTAAAAGCAATGTTCTATTCACAGCATTATCAGGAATTACCTTTACATTTTAAGCGCACTACAGCTCAGAATTTCAGAGATAAGGCTTGAATCCAGCACTACCCCACAAGACCAGACTTGTGGTTACACGTAAGAGAAATGACTGATAGGGTTATAATACCTACAGTAACCCCCTCCTCATTCCAAATATTGGTGATCCAAGTGCACCTTGATCCTGAATGATTTGTCTGCTGATATGGTAGTAGGTCACACAGACGACACAGAACACAGAGCCATTTTAATGTGAGATCATTGCTCAGCTCTTTCGGGTTACTAGGTTCTCGTCATGTTCAGGCAAGTGCACAGATAGGGCTCAATCAGCGCCCGAGCAGCTGCTCTTTTGCCCGCTTATGAAAAAGTGTCCTTGCAGCTTGGTGGATTTAAAAAAATTGTATGAATAATACAAATGTAATAAATTGTCTCTTTTAATTTTTAATGTAACGAATTGCACATCAAACTAGCTAATTTCATGAGCTCCCGAATCTCAGAAAATGTCCCCTTCACCTGCCCTAAGAGTGCGCTCATCTGACTTGCATGTAGTGGCCACTGGCTGGCGATGCCGGGTGGGGAGACTTGAATGCTGGTAGGAGGCTATTATTGAGTTGAATCTGTCATAGGTGTCTCTCACCGTTAGGGACAACAAATGGGCTAAGTCTACTACTTGTTAGTAAGAGGCAGATGTCAGAAGCAGAACAAACTCAAATCATGTAAAAATAGTTTATTTCAACAGCATAGCTAACAGAAGTGTAAAGTAACTATACTGAACAAAAATATAAACGCAACATGTAAAGTGTTGGTCTCATGTTTCATGAGCTGAAATAAAACATCCCAGAAATGTTCCACACTTACAAAAAGCTTATTTCTCTCAAATGTTGTGCACAGATTTGTTTGTTAACATCCCTGTTAGTGAGCATTTCTCCATTTCCAAGATTATCCATCCACCTGACAGGTGTGGCATATCAAGAAGCTGACTAGACTAAACAGCATAATCTTTTCACAGGTGCACCTTGTGCTGGGGACAATAAAAGGCCACTCTAAAATGTTAATTTATGTCACACAACACAATGCCACAGATGTTTCAAGTTTTGAGGGAGTGTGCAATTGGAATTCTGACTGCATGAATGTACACCAGAGCTGTTGCCAGAGAATGTAATGTTCATTACTCTACCATAAGACACCTCCGACGTCGTTTGAAAGAATTTGGCAGTACGTCCAACTTCAGACCACATGCAACCTTGCCAGCCCTCCACATCTGGCTTCTTCACCTGCAGGATTGTCTGAGACCAGCCACCCAGACAGCTGATAAAACTGTGGGTTTGCACAAGCAAAGAATTTCTGCAGAAAACCGTCTCATGGAAGCTTATCTTCGTGCTCTTCACCAGGGTCTTGTACAGGGAGTACAGGAGGGGACTGAGCACACACCCCTGAGGGGCCTCCATGTTGAGGATCAGCGTGGCGGATGTGTTGTTGCCTACCTTTCCCACCTGGGGGCGGCCCGTCAGGAAGTCCAGGATCCAGTTGCAGAGGGAGGTGTTTAGTCCTAGGGTGCTTAGCTTAGTGATGAGCTTTGAGGGCACTATGGTGTTGAACACTGAGCTATACTCAATGAATAGTATTCTCACATAGGTGTTCCTTTTGTCCAGGTGGGAAAGGGTAGTGTGGAGTGCAGTAGAGATTGCATCATCTGTGGATCTGTTGGGGCGGTATGCAAATTGGAGTGGGTCTAGGGTTTCTGGGATAATGGTGTTGATATGAGCCATGACCAGACTTTCAAAGCACTTCATGGCTACAGCAATGAGCGCTTTGGGTCGGTTGTCATTTAAACAGGTTACCTTAATGTTCTTTGGCACAGGGACTATGGTGGTCTGCTTGAAATATGTTGGTATTACAGACTCAGTCAGGTACAGGTTGAAAATGTCAGTGAAGATACTTGCCAGTGGATCAGCACATGCTCGGAGTACACGTCCTGGTAATCAGTCTGAATATTAACCTGTTTAAAGGTCTTACTCATATCGGCTACGGAGAGTGTGATCACACAGTCTCTTCCGCATGCTTCAGTGTTACTTGCC
This sequence comes from Salvelinus alpinus, assembly GCF_045679555.1. Taxonomy (NCBI): domain Eukaryota; kingdom Metazoa; phylum Chordata; class Actinopteri; order Salmoniformes; family Salmonidae; genus Salvelinus; species Salvelinus alpinus. The sequence goes on along the minus strand of NC_092093.1, from coordinate 34,921,481 downwards.
TCAAAGCGTGTGTGGAGTAAAGGTGGTCTAGAGTTTTTTTCCCCTCTGGTTGCACATTTAACATGCTGGTAGAAATTAGGTCAAATGGATTAGAGTTTCCCTGCATTAAAGTCCCCGGCCACTAGGAGTGCCGCCTCTGGATGAGTGTTTTCCTCTTTGCTTATGCCCCTATGCAGCTCATTGTGTGCGGTCTTAGTGCCAGCATCGGTTTGTGGTGGTATATAGACAGCTACAAAGAATACAGGTGAAAACTCTCTTGGTAAATAGCGTGGTGTGCAGCTTATCATGAGATACTCTACCTCAGGCGAGCAAAACCTCAAGACTTCCTTAGATTTCGTGCACCAGCTGTTGTTTACAAATATTCATAGACTGCCAGCCCGTCTTACCAGAAGCCGCTGTTCTATCCTGCTGAAAAGCTTAAATCCCGCCAGCTGTATGTTATTCATGTCGTCATTCAGCCACGACTCTGTGAAACATAAGATATTACAGATATTAATTTCCGTTGGTAGGATATACGTGATCGTAGTTCATCTATTTTATTATAGATTGATTGTACATGGACTAATAGGACCAATGGTAAAGGTAGATTACCCTCTCGGCATCGGATCCTTACAAGGCACCCGGACCTTCGTCCCCGATATCTCCATCTCTTACTCCTGTGAATGACGGAGAGGAGGGCCTTGTCGGGCGTCTGAAGTAAATCCTTCCCGTTCGACTCAATGAAGAAAAAGTATTCCTCCAGTACGGGGTGAGTAATCGCTGTCCTGATATCTAGAAGCTCTTTTTCGGTCACAAGACACGGTGGCAGTAATATTATGTACAAAATAAGTTACAAATAACAGGAAAAAACATACACAAGAGCACAATTGGTTACGGGATCGTAAAAAAACGACAGCCATCTCCTTCGGCACCATTAACCACAAGCCATTTTACGAGAGTAGAAATCAGTGAAGCAGATATCAGAGAACAAGTTAGAATTGGGTCTAGCAACAGTAGATGGGCCACGATGTACATGCACATTTCCAGATATCATCAACAGTAATACAATCAAGGCACGGCAGAGGAAAGGTAGAGCTCTGCAGTGTTGATTTATGACATTTGAATGTGGATTAGATGGCAACAAGATCATATTGTACAGCAATTTCATCAGGTAACATGAATACAAAGCCGGTGAGAGGTGGTTAGAATAGAATGGGTGGCCAAGAGTCCGTGTAACCAATAGAGAGTCAGAGTCCCGAGTGTGGGAACAAACATAGTCTGTCCCACAGTTGGGTAACAAGAAGGTTCATAGTCAACAAAGCATGCAGGTATCATGAGGCAAATAGCAAAATACACAATAAAAAAATATAATGTCACTCGCTCCAACACTGCCTGTGTGCTGGAGGCGAGCGAAAGTTGGGAAGAGAGGGGGGAGTGTGGTGGGGGTACCTGTACCAGACAGGGGGAGACAGGCCAGGGAAGACCATGAACAGATCGCCAGGTGGAATCCAAGCACCAGTGCAGCAGGCAACGGGAGTAGGTGTCACACCCACCTGGGAGAAGCTTTTATTTCTGGAGGCAGATTTCTTGTAGAAAATGACATGTCTGTGAACGACGGTAGAGGGCTTGTGAGACTCCTGCCATTTGTTTGACTCAAAGGCTTTGACACCTTTCACTTCACACCTCAGTGCTAATTGAGGTTGTTGGTCAGTTTCTTTCCTAGCAGCTTGGTACTTTGTAGCCTTATTTATTAAGTTTTATATAACACATTTCTCTAGAGATTATTGTCTTTTACTTTTAGCGTTCAGAAGTAGGTTCAGACTGAACTTTACTCACTCAGTGTTGTTGCGGATGGTATTTCCAGGTTCCGCTGTGTTTCTTCTGCAGGTTTTGGTTTGTTAGAAGTTTTTTTCTTTTTACTCCTTGGTAGAAATAGTCCATTCAGGCAATTATGTCCAAAATCAAGGTGTTAGGTATGAAATTGTGATTTGGATTGAAGATTTTGATGTTGAGGTTAGTATCCTGGCGGAAAAAATTCAAGTTTATCTCCATTTATCCAACTCTAATTCTATATTTTTCAGGAGAACTCAGGAGCCCATGCTCTCTGTGTGTGTCTCTCTCTCTTTCAGCTATAACCGTATGTCATGCTCTATAAAGGGTTCATAAATGTGGCATAACTGTGTGACATAACCACCAATGTCAAATGTGATACAACCCACTATGACAAATATGACAAACGTGTTTTTATAAAGAGTGGCATAAGCACCGTTTAATAAAGGCTTTATAAATCATATTAAATTGTGTTCACAACAATGCTTAAACCACATCAGGGATGACTTTTGAGATCTGTAAAAAATCTAAGAAACTTCGATTTTTGAGTGTAGGTGTCCGTTATTTCATAGGGCATGCCCTGCACAGTTTTTTGGGTTACCAGTGTTTCTGTAGCACAATAAGCGCACGGGATGAGTTCGCAAATCAAATGCCCAGCTGTGGTGCCACTGGACAGCATAAAACGAACGAGTAAGTTAAAATGTATTTATTGTAATTTAAATGAGTTTGTCGCAGTTAAGTGTTGAGTTAAATTACATAGCTGCTGTACCTCAATCGTTATTTCAAATAATTTCAGTGACTTGACAGCAGTTGCTTGCTACGTTAGCTAGCTAACAAAATGTATGTAGTTAGTAGGCTCAGCTAAATAATAATCCCCCAAGATACACCGACAGAGGAATACAATAGTACGATTCAAACAGAGTTTCCAATCTCCCCTTTACAGAAATGCCCTTATCCAGATGGTGTGACAAAGGCATTTCCTAACAGACCTGCTAACTCTCTTTGTTGTTGCTTTAAGGTTGGAACCAACATGTAGTACCTCCAGCAGGCAGAGAGGCAAGAACCATTCATCCGCCAGCTCAGAAACAAGCTACACTCTTCACATCCATGTGTAATGTTCAATGTAATTGCATTGCTGAACTTTTTTTAAACTGAATGTATTTGTATTGTTTTAAAAATGTACAAATAAAAGGACGTATGTTTGTTATTAGTTATAATTCCCTAAGTGTTAATACATTTGTGTTTAGATCATTAAGCCTTTATGTGTAATGAATGACCAAATGTGTCTGAATTTATAGTAAGTACAGCGTCATATGATATAAGGCATTTATGTATGTGTTATAAAATACCAAAGGGGTCTGACTTAAAGTAAGTACAGCGTCATATGATGTAGACTCTTTATGGATGTGTTATGAATTATCAAAGGTGTCTCACTTCAAATGAAGTGTTACAGGACACTACATAAAGTCTCAATGAATAGGTTATTAACGTTCTACTGATTTATGAAGGTTCTCTTATCATACACAGGTTACTGTAGGGTGTGAAAGGTATTTACTTAATACCCATCCCGGATCCCGGAGCATCCTCATCAAAAAAGCTGACTAGCATAGCCTAGCCTAACGGGACAGGGATATCATATAATATAATTTTCATGAAATCACAAGTCCAATACAGCAAATGAAAGATAAACATCTTGTGAATCCAGCCATCATTTCCGATTTTTAAAATGTTTTACAGCGAAAACACAATATGTATTTCTATTAGCTAACCACAATAGCCAAAGACTCAACCGCATATTTTCACCATATTTCTACCGCATAGGTAGCTATCACAAAACCAACCAAATAGAGATATAATTAGTCACTAACCAAGAAACAACTTCATCAGATGACAGTCTTATAACATGTTATACAATAAATGTATGTTTTGTTCGAAAATGTGCATATTTGAGGTATAAATCATAGTTTTACATTGCAGCTACCATCAAAAATATCACCAAAGCAGCCAGAATAATTACAGAGAGCAACGTGAAATACCTAAATAGTCATCATAAAACATTTATGAAAAATACATGGTGTACAGCAAATGAAAGATAAACATCTTGCGAATCCAGCCAATATTTCTGATTTTTTTAAGTGTTTTACAGCGAAAACACAATATAGCATTATATTAGCTTACCACAATAGCCACACACACAAATGCATTTATTCACCGCATAGATAGCATTCGCAAAAACCAGCAAAAGATATAAAATTAATCACTAACCTTGAACAACTTCATCAGATGACAGTCTTATAACATCAGGTTATACAATACACTTATGTTTTGTTTGAAAATGTGCATATTTAGAGCTGCAAACCGTGGTTATACATTGTGAAAATGTAGCAACATTTCCCCAGAATGTCAGGAGCTATTTTGGACACTCACCTAATCTGACCAAAGAACTCATCATAAACTTTACATAAAAATACTTGTTGTATGGCAAATGAAAGATACACTGGTTCTTAATGCAACCGCCGTGTTAGATTTTTAAAAATAACTTTACCACAACAAACAGCTTGCGTTATTGCGAGACAGCGCCCGCCAAAACGGCGGAGAATAGAAATAACATTTTCCATAAGGAATCATTTAGTAACCAAAACGTGTTAAACAAATCAAAATATTGGCACATCAGGCAAAGGGTGGCTACTTTGAAGAATCTCAAATATAAAATATATTTTGATTTGTTTAACACATTTTTGGTTCCTACATGATTCCTTATGTGTTATTTCATAGTTTTGATGTCTTCACTATTATTCTACAAAGTAGAAAATAGTAAAAAATAAAGAAAAACCCTTGAATGAGTAGGTGTGTCCAAACTTTTGACTGGTACTGTATATTGTGTGCATACTGTTGGTCAGTTGTTATGATATGAAGGAAAATTAAGGGATATACCGTATTATGTGATTTATAAAGTAAGATCTTCAAAAATAGTCAGTATCACAGAAAACATTACACATTATCAACACAAATAATCTTTATTTCAGTAATATCACCTAAGTGTAAACATATTTCACCATGTCATTTAGACAACATCATTTCTTCAGCTGGAGTTGCAGAGCAATACATCAAAAAACTGAAAGGATACTACATTCACAGAGATCCTATGAAAATGTGTACGACTACACCCACTCGAGGCCACTAATGATGTGTTACCATCTCTGCACCCCATGTACTCTATGTACTCTATGTATGTATGTATGTATGTATGTATGTATGTATGTATGTATGTATGTATGTATGTATGTATGTATGTATGTATGTATGTATGTATGTATGTATGTATGTATGTGTGTGTGTGTGTATGTATGTATGAGATATGGGAGAGGAGAGGCTAACTCCTACTAGATGACATGGATTGTTTTCATATTTTAGGGCCAACTGGATTATACTTGTTTTTTAAACCTACACACCTGTGTCTGATATGGTTTAATAAAGGACTGAGAACAAAGGCACATGTCACACTTCTTTGTCAGTACTGATTTAGCTCCAAAAGCTTTGGGGACAAATTCACTTATATGTGTATTAAAGGAGTCAAAAGTTAGGTTTTTGGTCTCATATTCATGGCACGCAATGACTACATCCAGCTTGTGACTCTACAAATTTGTTGGATGCATTTGCTGTGTTTTTTCTCGGTTGTGTTTCAGATTATTTTGTGCCCAATAGAAATGAATGGTAAATAATGTATTGTGTCATTTTCGAGGCACTTTTTAATGTAAATAAGAATAGAATATGTTTCAAAACACTTCTTTTTTGTTGTTGTATTTTACCCCCTTTTTCACCCCAATTTCATAATATCCAATTATGATCTTGTTTCATCTCTGCAACTCCCCAACGGCCTCGGGAGAGGCAAGGTCCAGTCATGCATCCTCTAAAACACGACCCGCCAAACTGCGCTTCTTAACACCCGTCTGTTTAACCTGGAAGCCAGCTGCACCGATGTGTCGGAGGAAACACTGTTCAACTGACAACCAGCCTGCATGCTCCCGGCCCGTCAGAAGTAGTCGCTAGAACCTGATAAGACAAGTAAAGCCCCCCCGGCCAAACCCTCCCCTAACCCGGACGACAATTGTGTGCCCTTCTAATGGAGTCCCGGTCACGGCTGGTTGAAACAGCCTGGGATTGAACCCAGGTCTGTAGTGATGCCTCAAGCACTGTGATGCAGTGTCTTAGACTGCTGCGCCACTCGGGAGGATCGTTTCTAAACACTACTACATTAATGTGGATCCTACCATGATTACGGATAATCCTGAATGAATCGTGAATAATGATGACTGAGAAAGTTACAGAGGCACAAATATCATACCCCCAAGACAAGCTAACCTCGCACCATTACACCAACAGGGGAGGTTAGCATGTCTTGGGGGTATGATATTTGTGGGTCTGTAACTTTCTCATAATTTAAAGTAAATGTTACACCAAAATTACACAATACATTATTTACCATTAATTTCTATTGATGGAATTTGTATTGTCCCAAGCTGGATGTAGTCATTGTTGCGTGCAATGAATATGGGACCAAAAACCAAACTTTTTACTACTTTAATACACATATAAGTGAATTCGTCCCAAAACCTTTGGTCCACTTAAATGGGGGGACTATGTACAAAGTGGTGTAACTTCTAAACAATTCACTTGATATTTATCAAAATACCTTCAAATGAAATCTGTAAGTCTGCACTTTAACCTCGTAGTCATTGTACCAATTCAAACCCAAAGTGCTGGAGTACAGAACCAAAACAACAAAAATTTGTCTCTGTCTCAATTCTTTTGGAGCTCACTGTATTTATTCTGAATACAATTGTATTTCTGAAGAGTCAGGTTGAAATATTTGACCAGAAATTATCATTCTAAACGCCCTCCTGAACCAACTGTAAAAGAATGCATACACCATAGGATTAATAGTTGAATTCAAATAGGCAATCCATATAAGTGTTTCAAACAAAACGGGTGGGGTAGAGTAACTAATAAAAGGATCAATGCTGTTGATGACAAAAAAGGGTGTCCAGAATGATAGAAATACCCCCATAATGATAGCAAGTGTTTTGGTGGCCTTCCTCTGTGATTTGCCTACAGTGTTCTGATTGGTTGTACCCTGAATTGAGCGTGCCTGTCTCTGTGCTATTAGGAAAATCTTTAGGTAGATGCTAAGCAACCCGACTCCTGGGATGTAGAATGAGAGCACCGAAGACGCAGTACTTGATGCTTTGTTTTGAAACAAAATACATCCTCCCTCACAGGCAACATCCATGCCCCAAATACTGATCCCCAGAAATACTATACCAAACACTACTATAGCAGAACCAGTCCAGGTGACCAGCATCATAATCAGAACAACATGAACAGTTATTTTAGTTCTATAAAGGAGAGGGCGACACACTGCATAATACCTGTCAATGGAAATGAAACACAAGTTAAGAATGGATGTATTGCACAACATGATATCAGTGCTGGTTTGGATTTTACAGAATAAATCTCCAAAATACCAGCAGCTTTCCACTGAATATACCATTCTGGGAGGCATCACTAAAACCCCCAAGAGAAGGTCTGACACAGCCAGAGAGAGGATGAGGTAGTTGGTTGGGGTGTGGAGCTGTTTGAAGTGGATGATGGGAATGATTACAAGAAGGTTGCCACACACTGTGAGAACAGACATTGAGCCAAGTAAGAGATAAAGTAATACTCGTATTGTTGGAGGAAAGATTGATCTTTTGCAAGACCCATTCACTGATTCAAAACATAGAAGTATATTCTCAACAATATCAGCCTTGCTGAGACTGATTCCTGGTTCCATGGTCGTGGTTGAAAGAATCTTATCTGAAATATGAAAGATACATTATTGTATGTTAACATCAATTATAGAATATTTGTTGGAAATTATTACATTATGATGGATGATTTAATTAAACAAATTCAAATGCTGTATTTTTGTCACTTGATAAAATGTATTAAAATGTACATTACTTTTGCTTATTCGTTGGAAATATTACCACAAACACCGAAAGGGAAGTGTTTTTCCATTTCAAAAGATAGTTAATACATTTTTTCTGTTCAATTCAGCATACCTTACCTCTCAGCCATGCAGATGGTGATGTATCACATGTAAACCCTTTTTCTCTGGTCGCAATGTGATGCAAATGTGAACTTGACTCTTGTGCTTTTGTACCTGTAGTCTATTACCATAATGATGATCACAATATAACGTTGACCAATCAGACATTGCTACATTCAACTCTACATAAAAAATCTGTAGCAGAGAACTAAAGTTAATGATGTCATACTTGTAACCACTCCCTTCAAGAGGATATGATAGTATCTTTCATCAGCCACAAGGCCATCCAATCAGTTAGTTCATTACACATTTGACTGTTTTTGCCAAATTCGCTACAATAAATTGATTTAAGGTGCTGGATTCAATCCGTATTGCCGAAGTTCCGCATTGTAGCCCAATTGACATTTAAAAGCAATGTTCTATTCACAGCATTATCAGGAATTACCTTTACATTTTAAGCGCACTACAGCTCAGAATTTCAGAGATAAGGCTTAAATCCAGCACTACCCCACAAGACCAGACTTGTGGTTACACGTAAGAGAAATGACTGATAGGGTTATAATACCTACAGCAACCTCCTCCTCATTCCAAATATTGGTGATCCAAATGCACCTTGATCCTGAATGATTTGTCTGCTGATATGGTAGTAGGTTACACAGAATACACAGAACACAGAGCCATTTTAATGTGAGATCATTGCTCAGCTCTTTCGGGTTACTAGGTACTCGTCATGTTCAGGCAAGTGCACAGATAGGGCTCAACCAGCTCCCGAGCAGCTGCTCTTTTGCCCGCTTATGAAAAAGTGTCCTTGCAGCTTGCTGGATTATTAAAAATTGTATGAATAATACAAATGTAATAAATTGTCTCTTTTAATTTTTAATGTAACGAATTGCACATCAAACTAGCTAATTTCATGAGCTCCCGAATCTCAGAAAATGTCCCCTTCACCTGCCCTAAGAGTGCACTCATCTGACTTGCATGTAGTGGCCACTGGCTGGCGACGCCGGGTGGGGAGACTTGAATGCTGGTAGGAGGCTATTATTGAGTTGAATCTGTCATATGTGTCTCTCACCGTTAGGGACAACAAATGGGCTAAGTCTACTAGTTGTTAGTAAGAGGCAGTTGTCAGAAGCAGAATAAACTCAAATCATGTAAAAATTGTTTATTTCAACAGCATAGCTAACAGAAGTGTAAAGTAACTATACTGAACAAAAATATAAACGCAACATGTAAAGTGTTGGTCTCATGTTTCATGAGCTGAAATAAAACATCCCAGAAATGTTCCACACTTACAAAAAGCTTATTTCTCTCAAATGTTGTGCATAAATTTGTTAACATCCCTGTTAGTGAGCATTTCTCCATTTCCAAGATTATCCATCCACCTGACAGGTGTGGCATATCAAGAAGCTGACTAGACTAAACAGCATAATCTTTTCACAGGTGCACCTTGTGCTGGGGACAATAAAAGGCCACTCTAAAATGTTAATTTATGTCACACAACACAATGCCACAGATGTTTCAAGTTTTGAGGGAGTGTGCAATTGGAATTCTGACTGCATGAATGTACACCAGAGCTGTTGCCAGAGAATGTAATGTTCATTACTCTACCATAAGACACCTCCGACGTCGTTTGAAAGAATTTGGCAGTACGTCCAACTTCAGACCACATGCAACCTTGCCAGCCCAAGACCTCCACATCTGGCTTCTTCACCTGCAGGATTGTCTGAGACCAGCCACCCAGACAGCTGATAAAACTGTGGGTTTGCACAAGCAAAGAATTTACATTTACATTTACATTTAAGTCATTTAGCAGACGCTCTTATCCAGAGCGACTTACAAATTGGTGCATTCACCTTATGATATCCAGTGGAACAACCACTTTACAATAGTGCATCTAACTCTTTTAAGGGGGGGGGGGGGGTTAGAAGGATTACTTTATCCTATCCTAGGTATTCCTTAAAGAGGTGGGGTTTCAGGTGTCTCCGGAAGGTGGTGATTGACTCCGCTGACCTGGCGTCGTGAGGGAGTTTGTTCCACCATTGGGGTGCCAGAGCAGCGAACAGTTTTGACTGGGCTGAGCGGGAACTGTACTTCCTCAGAGGTAGGGAGGCGAGCAGGCCAGAGGTGGATGAACGCAGTGCCCTTGTTTGGGTGTAGGGCCTGATCAGAGCCTGAAGGTACGGAGGTGCCGTTCCCCTCACAGCTCCGTAGGCAAGCACCATGGTCTTGTAGCGGATGCGAGCTTCAACTGGAAGCCAGTGGAGAGAGCGGAGGAGCGGGGTGACGTGAGAGAACTTGGGAAAGTTGAACACCAGACGGGCTGCGGCGTTCTGGATGAGTTGTAGGGGTTTAATGGCACAGGCAGGGAGCCCAGCCAACAGCGAGTTGCAGTAATCCAGACGGGAGATGACAAGTGCCTGGATTAGGACCTGCGCCGCTTCCTGCGTGAGGCAGGGTCGTACTCTGCGAATGTTGTAGAGCATGAACCTACAGGAACGGGTCACCGCCTTGATGTTAGTTGAGAACGACAGGGTGTTGTCCAGGATCACGCCAAGGTTCTTAGCACTCTGGGAGGAGGACACAATGGAGTTGTCAACCGTGATGGCGAGATCATGGAACGGGCAGTCCTTCCCCGGGAGGAAGAGCAGCTCCGTCTTGCCGAGGTTCAGCTTGAGGTGGTGATCCGTCATCCACACTGATATGTCTGCCAGACATGCAGAGATGCGATTCACCACCTGGTTATCAGAGGGGGGAAAGGAGAAGATTAATTGTGTGTCGTCTGCATAGCAATGATAGGAGAGACCATGTGAGGATATGACAGAGCCAAGTGACTTGGTGTATAGCGAGAATAGGAGAGGGCCTAGAACAGAGCCCTGGGGGACACCAGTGGTGAGAGCACGTGGTGCGGAGACAGATTCTCGCCGCGCCACCTGGTAGGAGCGACCTGTCAGGTAGGACGCAATCCAAGCGTGGGCCGCGCCGGAGATGCCCAGCTCGGAGAGGGTGGAGAGGATAATTTCTGCAGAAAACCGTCTCATGGAAGCTTATCTTCGTGCTCTTCACCAGGGTCTTGTACAGGGAGTACAGGAGGGGACTGAGCACACACCCCTGAGGGGCCTCCTTGTTGAGGATCAGCGTGGCGGATGTGTTGTTGCCTACCCTTCCCACCTGGGGGCGGCCCGTCAGGAAGTCCAGGATCCAGTTGCAGAGGGAGGTGTTTAGTCCTAGGGTGCTTAGCTTAGTGATGAGCTTTGAGGGCACTATGGTGTTGAACACTGAGCTATACTTAATGAATAGCATTCTCACATAGGTGTTCCTTTTGTCCAGGTGGGAAAGGGTAGTGTGGAGTGCAGTAGAGATTGCATCATCTGTGGATCTGTTGGGGCGGTATGCAAATTGGAGTGGGTCTAGGGTTTCTGGGATAATGGTGTTGATGTGAGCCATGACCAGACTTTCAAAGCACTTCATGGCTACAGCAATGAGCGCTTTGGGTCTGTTGTCATTTAAACAGGTTACCTTAATGTTCTTTGGCACAGGGACTATGGTGGTCTGCTTGAAATATGTTGGTATTACAGACTCAGTCAGGTACAGGTTGAAAATGTCAGTGAAGATACTTGCCAGTGGATCAGCACATGCTCGGAGTACACGTCCTGGTAATCAGTCTGAATATTAACTTGTTTAAAGGTCTTACTCATATCGGCTACGGAGAGTGTGATCACACAGTCTCTTCCGCATGCTTCAGTGTTACTTGCCTCAAAGCGTGTGTGGAGTAAAGGTGGTCTAGAGTTTTTTCCCCCTCTGGTTGCACATTTAACATGCTGGTAGAAATCAGGTCAAATGGATTAGAGTTTCCCTGCATTAAAGTCCCCGGCCACTAGGAGTGCCGCCTCTGGATGAGCGTTTTCCTCTTTGCTTTTGCCCCTATGCAGCTCATTGTGTGCGGTCTTAGTACCAGCATCGGTTTGTGGTGGTATATAGACAGCTACGAAGAATACAGGTGAAAACTCTCTTGGTAAATAGCGTGGTGTGCAGCTTATCATGAGATACTCTACCTCAGGCGAGCAAAACCTCAGACTTCCTTAGATTTCGTGCACCAGCTGTTGTTTACAAATATACATAGACTGCCAGCCCGTCTTACCAGAGGCCGCTGTTCTATCCTGCTGAAAAGCTTAAATCCCGCCAGCTGTATGTTATTCATGTCGTCATTCAGCCACGACTCTGTGAAACATAAGATATTACAGATATTAATTTCCGTTGGTAGGATATACGTGATCGTAGTTCATCTATTTTATTATAGATTGATTGTACATTGACTAATAGGACCAATGGTAAAGGTATATTACCCTCTCGGCATCGGATCCTTACAAGGCACCCGGACCTTCGTCCCCGATATCTCCATCTCTTACTCCTGTGGATGACGGAGAGGAGGGCCTTGTCGGGCGTCTGAAGTAAATCCTTCCCGTCCGACTCAATGAAGAAAAAGTATTCCTCCAGTACGGGGTGAGTAATCGCTGTCCTGATATCTAGAAGCTCTTTTTCGGTCACAAGACACGGTGGCAGTAATATTATGTACAAAATAAGTTACAAATAACAGGAAAAAACATACACAAGAGCACAATTGGTTACGGGATCGTAAAAAACGACAGCCATCTCCTTCGGCACCATTAACCACAAGCCATTTTACGAGAGTAGAAATCAGTGAAGCAGATATCAGAGGACAAGTTAGAATTGGGTCTAGCAACAGTAGATGGGCCACGATGTACATGCACATTTCCAGATATCATCAACAGTAATACAATCAAGGCACGGCAGAGGAAAGAGAGAGCTCTGCAGTGTTGATTTATGACATTTGAATGTGGATTAGATGGCAACAAGATCATATTGTACAGCAATTTCATCAGGTAACATGAATACAAAGCCGGTGAGAGGTGGTTCGAATTGAATGGGGGGCCAAGAGTCCGTGTAACCAATAGAGAGTCAGAGTCCCGAGTGTGGGAACAAACATAGTCTGTCCCACAGTTGGGTAACAAGAAGGTTCATAGTCAACAAAGCATGCAGGAATCATGAGGCAAATAGCAAAATACACAATAAAAAAATATAATGTCACTCGCTCCAACACTGCCTGTGTGCTGGAGTCGAGGGAAAGTTGGGAAGAGAGGGGGGAGTGTGGTGGGGGTACCTGTACCAGACAGGGGGAGACAGGCCAGGGAAGACCATGAACAGATCGCCAGGTGGAATCCAAGCACCAGTGCAGCAGGCAACGGGAGTAGGTGTCACACCCACCTGGGAGAAGCTTTTATTTCTGGAGGCAGATTTCTTGTAGAAAATGACATGTCTGTGAACGACGGTAGAGGGCTTGTGAGACTCCTGCCATTTGTTTGACTCAAAGGCTTTGACACCTTTCACTTCACACCTCAGTGCTAATTGAGGTTGTTGGTCAGTTTCTTTCCTAGCAGCTTGGTACTTTGTAGCCTTATTTATTAAGTTTTATATAACACATTTCTCTAGAGATTATTGTCTTTTACTTTTAGCGTTCAGAAGTAGGTTCAGACTGAACTTTACTCACTCAGTGTTGTTGCGGATGGTATTTCCAGGTTCCGCTGTGTTTCTTCTGCAGGTTTTGGTTTGTTAGAAGTTTTTTTCTTTTTACTCCTTGGTAGAAATAGTCCATTCAGGCAATTATGTCCAAAATCAAGGTGTTAGGTATGAAATTGTGATTTGGATTGAAGATTTTGATGTTGAGGTTAGTATCCTGGCGGAAAAAATTCAAGTTTATCTCCATTTATCCAACTCTAATTCTATATTTTTCAGGAGAACTCAGGAGCCCATGCTCTCTGTGTGTGTCTCTCTCTCTTTCAGCTATAACCGTATGTCATGCTCTATAAAGGGTTCATAAATGTGGCATAACTGTGTGACATAACCACCAATGTCAAATGTGATACAACCCACTATGACAAATATGACAAACGTGTTTTTATAAAGAGTGGCATAAGCACCGTTTAATAAAGGCTTTATAAATCATATTAAATTGTGTTCACAACAATGCTTAAACCACATCAGGGATGACTTTTGAGATCTGTAAAAAATCTAAGAAACTTCGATTTTTGAGTGTAGGTGTCCGTTATTTCATAGGGCATGCCCTGCACAGTTTTTTGGGTTACCAGTGTTTCTGTAGCACAATAAGCGCACGGGATGAGTTCGCAAATCAAATGCCCAGCTGTGGTGCCACTGGACAGCATAAAACGAACGAGTAAGTTAAAATGTATTTATTGTAATTTAAATGAGTTTGTCGCAGTTAAGTGTTGAGTTAAATTACATAGCTGCTGTACCTCAATCGTTATTTCAAATAATTTCAGTGACTTGACAGCAGTTGCTTGCTACGTTAGCTAGCTAACAAAATGTATGTAGTTAGTAGGCTCAGCTAAATAATAATCCCCCAAGATACACCGACAGAGGAATACAATAGTACGATTCAAACAGAGTTTCCAATCTCCCCTTTACAGAAATGCCCTTATCCAGATGGTGTGACAAAGGCATTTCCTAACAGACCTGCTAACTCTCTTTGTTGTTGCTTTAAGGTTGGAACCAACATGTAGTACCTCCAGCAGGCAGAGAGGCAAGAACCATTCATCCGCCAGCTCAGAAACAAGCTACACTCTTCACATCCATGTGTAATGTTCAATGTAATTGCATTGCTGAACTTTTTTTAAACTGAATGTATTTGTATTGTTTTAAAAATGTACAAATAAAAGGACGTATGTTTGTTATTAGTTATAATTCCCTAAGTGTTAATACATTTGTGTTTAGATCATTAAGCCTTTATGTGTAATGAATGACCAAATGTGTCTGAATTTATAGTAAGTACAGCGTCATATGATATAAGGCATTTATGTATGTGTTATAAAATACCAAAGGGGTCTGACTTAAAGTAAGTACAGCGTCATATGATGTAGACTCTTTATGGATGTGTTATGAATTATCAAAGGTGTCTCACTTCAAATGAAGTGTTACAGGACACTACATAAAGTCTCAATGAATAGGTTATTAACGTTCTACTGATTTATGAAGGTTCTCTTATCATACACAGGTTACTGTAGGGTGTGAAAGGTATTTACTTAATACCCATCCCGGATCCCGGAGCATCCTCATCAAAAAAGCTGACTAGCATAGCCTAGCCTAACGGGACAGGGATATCATATAATATAATTTTCATGAAATCACAAGTCCAATACAGCAAATGAAAGATAAACATCTTGTGAATCCAGCCATCATTTCCGATTTTTAAAATGTTTTACAGCGAAAACACAATATGTATTTCTATTAGCTAACCACAATAGCCAAAGACTCAACCGCATATTTTCACCATATTTCTACCGCATAGGTAGCTATCACAAAACCAACCAAATAGAGATATAATTAGTCACTAACCAAGAAACAACTTCATCAGATGACAGTCTTATAACATGTTATACAATAAATTTATGTTTTGTTCGAAAATGTGCATATTTGAGGTATAAATCATAGTTTTACATTGCAGCTACCATCAAAAATATCACCAAAGCAGCCAGAATAATTACAGAGAGCAACGTGAAATACCTAAATAGTCATCATAAAACATTTATGAAAAATACATGGTGTACAGCAAATGAAAGATAAACATCTTGCGAATCCAGCCAATATTTCTGATTTTTTTAAGTGTTTTACAGCGAAAACACAATATAGCATTATATTAGCTTACCACAATAGCCACACACACAAATGCATTTATTCACCGCATAGATAGCATTCGCAAAAACCAGCAAAAGATATAAAATTAATCACTAACCTTGAACAACTTCATCAGATGACAGTCTTATAACATCAGGTTATACAATACACTTATGTTTTGTTTGAAAATGTGCATATTTAGAGCTGCAAACCGTGGTTATACATTGTGAAAATGTAGCAACATTTCCCCAGAATGTCAGGAGCTATTTTGGACACTCACCTAATCTGACCAAAGAACTCATCATAAACTTTACATAAAAATACTTGTTGTATGGCAAATGAAAGATACACTGGTTCTTAATGCAACCGCCGTGTTAGATTTTTAAAAATAACTTTACCACAACAAACAGCTTGCGTTATTGCGAGACAGCGCCCGCCAAAACGGCGGAGAATAGAAATAACATTTTCCATAAGGAATCATTTAGTAACCAAAACGTGTTAAACAAATCAAAATATTGGCACATCAGGCAAAGGGTGGCTACTTTGAAGAATCTCAAATATAAAATATATTTTGATTTGTTTAACACATTTTTGGTTCCTACATGATTCCTTATGTGTTATTTCATAGTTTTGATGTCTTCACTATTATTCTACAAAGTAGAAAATAGTAAAAAATAAAGAAAAACCCTTGAATGAGTAGGTGTGTCCAAACTTTTGACTGGTACTGTATATTGTGTGCATACTGTTGGTCAGTTGTTATGATATGAAGGAAAATTAAGGGATATACCGTATTATGTGATTTATAAAGTAAGATCTTCAAAAATAGTCAGTATCACAGAAAACATTACACATTATCAACACAAATAATCTTTATTTCAGTAATATCACCTAAGTGTAAACATATTTCACCATGTCATTTAGACAACATCATTTCTTCAGCTGGAGTTGCAGAGCAATACATCAAAAAACTGAAAGGATACTACATTCACAGAGATCCTATGAAAATGTGTACGACTACACCCACTCGAGGCCACTAATGATGTGTTACCATCTCTGCACCCCATGTACTCTATGTATGTATGTATGTATGTATGTATGTATGTATGTATGTATGTATGTATGTATGTATGTATGTATGTATGTATGTATGTATGTATGTATGTATGTATGTATGTATGTATGTATGTATGTATGTATGTATGTGTGTGTGTGTGTATGTATGTATGAGATATGGGAGAGGAGAGGCTAACTCCTACTAGATGACATGGATTGATTTCATGTTTGGGGCCAACTGGATTATACTTGTTTTTTAAACCTACACACCTGTGTCTGATATGGTTTAATAAAGGACTGAGAACAAAGGCACATGTCACACTTCTTTGTCAGTACTGATTTAGCTCCAAAAGCTTTGGGGACAAATTCACTTATATGTGTATTAAAGGAGTCAAAAGTTAGGTTTTTGGTCTCATATTCATGGCACGCAATGACTACATCCAGCTTGTGACTCTACAAATTTGTTGGATGCATTTGCTGTGTTTTTTCTCGGTTGTGTTTCAGATTATTTTGTGCCCAATAGAAATGAATGGTAAATAATGTATTGTGTCATTTTCGAGGCACTTTTTAATGTAAATAAGAATAGAATATGTTTCAAAACACTTCTTTTTTGTTGTTGTATTTTACCCCCTTTTTCACCCCAATTTCATAATATCCAATTATGATCTTGTTTCATCTCTGCAACTCCCCAACGGCCTCGGGAGAGGCAAGGTCCAGTCATGCATCCTCTAAAACACGACCCGCCAAACTGCGCTTCTTAACACCCGTCTGTTTAACCTGGAAGCCAGCTGCACCGATGTGTCGGAGGAAACACTGTTCAACTGACAACCAGCCTGCATGCTCCCGGCCCGTCAGAAGTAGTCGCTAGAACCTGATAAGACAAGTAAAGCCCCCCCGGCCAAACCCTCCCCTAACCCGGACGACAATTGTGTGCCCTTCTAATGGAGTCCCGGTCACGGCTGGTTGAAACACTGGGATTGAACCCAGGTCTGTAGTGATGCCTCAAGCACTGTGATGCAGTGTCTTAGACTGCTGCGCCACTCGGGAGGATCGTTTCTAAACACTACTACATTAATGTGGATCCTACCATGATTACGGATAATCCTGAATGAATCGTGAATAATGATGACTGAGAAAGTTACAGAGGCACAAATATCATACCCCCAAGACAAGCTAACCTCGCACCATTACACCAACAGGGGAGGTTAGCATGTCTTGGGGGTATGATATTTGTGGGTCTGTAACTTTCTCATAATTTAAAGTAAATGTTACACCAAAATTACACAATACATTATTTACCATTAATTTCTATTGATGGAATTTGTATTGTCCCAAGCTGGATGTAGTCATTGTTGCGTGCAATGAATATGGGACCAAAAACCAAACTTTTTACTACTTTAATACACATATAAGTGAATTCGTCCCAAAACCTTTGGTCCACTTAAATGGGGGGACTATGTACAAAGTGGTGTAACTTCTAAACAATTCACTTGATATTTATCAAAATACCTTCAAATGAAATCTGTAAGTCTGCACTTTAACCTCGTAGTCATTGTACCAATTCAAACCCAAAGTGCTGGAGTACAGAACCAAAACAACAAAAATTTGTCTCTGTCTCAATTCTTTTGGAGCTCACTGTATTTATTCTGAATACAATTGTATTTCTGAAGAGTCAGGTTGAAATATTTGACCAGAAATTATCATTCTAAACGCCCTCCTGAACCAACTGTAAAAGAATGCATACACCATAGGATTAATAGTTGAATTCAAATAGGCAATCCATATAAGTGTTTCAAACAAAACGGGTGGGGTAGAGTAACTAATAAAAGGATCAATGCTGTTGATGACAAAAAAGGGTGTCCAGAATGATAGAAATACCCCCATAATGATAGCAAGTGTTTTGGTGGCCTTCCTCTGTGATTTGCCTACAGTGTTCTGATTGGTTGTACCCTGAATTGAGCGTGCCTGTCTCTGTGCTATTAGGAAAATCTTTAGGTAGATGCTAAGCAACCCGACTCCTGGGATGTAGAATGAGAGCACCGAAGACGCAGTACTTGATGCTTTGTTTTGAAACAAAATACATCCTCCCTCACAGGCAACATCCATGCCCCAAATACTGATCCCCAGAAATACTATACCAAACACTACTATAGCAGAACCAGTCCAGGTGACCAGCATCATAATCAGAACAACATGAACAGTTATTTTAGTTCTATAAAGGAGAGGGCGACACACTGCATAATACCTGTCAATGGAAATGAAACACAAGTTAAGAATGGATGTATTGCACAACATGATATCAGTGCTGGTTTGGATTTTACAGAATAAATCTCCAAAATACCAGCAGCTTTCCACTGAATATACCATTCTGGGAGGCATCACTAAAACCCCCAAGAGAAGGTCTGACACAGCCAGAGAGAGGATGAGGTAGTTGGTTGGGGTGTGGAGCTGTTTGAAGTGGATGATGGGAATGATTACAAGAAGGTTGCCACACACTGTGAGAACAGACATTGAGCCAAGTAAGAGATAAAGTAATACTCGTATTGTTGGAGGAAAGATTGATCTTTTGCAAGACCCATTCACTGATTCAAAACATAGAAGTATATTCTCAACAATATCAGCCTTGCTGAGACTGATTCCTGGTTCCATGGTCGTGGTTGAAAGAATCTTATCTGAAATATGAAAGATACATTATTGTATGTTAACATCAATTATAGAATATTTGTTGGAAATTATTACATTATGATGGATGATTTAATTAAACAAATTCAAATGCTGTATTTTTGTCACTTGATAAAATGTATTAAAATGTACATTACTTTTGCTTATTCGTTGGAAATATTACCACAAACACCGAAAGGGAAGTGTTTTTCCATTTCAAAAGATAGTTAATACATTTTTTCTGTTCAATTCAGCATACCTTACCTCTCAGCCATGCAGATGGTGATGTATCACATGTAAACCCTTTTTCTCTGGTCGCAATGTGATGCAAATGTGAACTTGACTCTTGTGCTTTTGTACCTGTAGTCTATTACCATAATGATGATCACAATATAACGTTGACCAATCAGACATTGCTACATTCAACTCTACATAAAAAATCTGTAGCAGAGAACTAAAGTTAATGATGTCATACTTGTAACCACTCCCTTCAAGAGGATATGATAGTATCTTTCATCAGCCACAAGGCCATCCAATCAGTTAGTTCATTACACATTTGACTGTTTTTGCCAAATTCGCTACAATAAATTGATTTAAGGTGCTGGATTCAATCCGTATTGCCGAAGTTCCGCATTGTAGCCCAATTGACATTTAAAAGCAATGTTCTATTCACAGCATTATCAGGAATTACCTTTACATTTTAAGCGCACTACAGCTCAGAATTTCAGAGATAAGGCTTAAATCCAGCACTACCCCACAAGACCAGACTTGTGGTTACACGTAAGAGAAATGACTGATAGGGTTATAATACCTACAGCAACCTCCTCCTCATTCCAAATATTGGTGATCCAAATGCACCTTGATCCTGAATGATTTGTCTGCTGATATGGTAGTAGGTTACACAGAATACACAGAACACAGAGCCATTTTAATGTGAGATCATTGCTCAGCTCTTTCGGGTTACTAGGTACTCGTCATGTTCAGGCAAGTGCACAGATAGGGCTCAACCAGCTCCCGAGCAGCTGCTCTTTTGCCCGCTTATGAAAAAGTGTCCTTGCAGCTTGCTGGATTATTAAAAATGGTATGAATAATACAAATGTAATAAATTGTCTCTTTTAATTTTTAATGTAACGAATTGCACATCAAACTAGCTAATTTCATGAGCTCCCGAATCTCAGAAAATGTCCCCTTCACCTGCCCTAAGAGTGCACTCATCTGACTTGCATGTAGTGGCCACTGGCTGGCGACGCCGGGTGGGGAGACTTGAATGCTGGTAGGAGGCTATTATTGAGTTGAATCTGTCATATGTGTCTCTCACCGTTAGGGACAACAAATGGGCTAAGTCTACTAGTTGTTAGTAAGAGGCAGTTGTCAGAAGCAGAATAAACTCAAATCATGTAAAAATTGTTTATTTCAACAGCATAGCTAACAGAAGTGTAAAGTAACTATACTGAACAAAAATATAAACGCATCATGTAAAGTGTTGGTCTCATGTTTCATGAGCTGAAATAAAACATCCCAGAAATGTTCCACACTTACAAAAAGCTTATTTCTCTCAAATGTTGTGCATAAATTTGTTAACATCCCTGTTAGTGAGCATTTCTCCATTTCCAAGATTATCCATCCACCTGACAGGTGTGGCATATCAAGAAGCTGACTAGACTAAACAGCATAATCTTTTCACAGGTGCACCTTGTGCTGGGGACAATAAAAGGCCACTCTAAAATGTTAATTTATGTCACACAACACAATGCCACAGATGTTTCAAGTTTTGAGGGAGTGTGCAATTGGAATTCTGACTGCATGAATGTACACCAGAGCTGTTGCCAGAGAATGTAATGTTCATTACTCTACCATAAGACACCTCCGACGTCGTTTGAAAGAATTTGGCAGTACGTCCAACTTCAGACCACATGCAACCTTGCCAGCCCAAGACCTCCACATCTGGCTTCTTCACCTGCAGGATTGTCTGAGACCAGCCACCCAGACAGCTGATAAAACTGTGGGTTTGCACAAGCAAAGAATTTACATTTACATTTACATTTAAGTCATTTAGCAGACGCTCTTATCCAGAGCGACTTACAAATTGGTGCATTCACCTTATGATATCCAGTGGAACAACCACTTTACAATAGTGCATCTAACTCTTTTAAGGGGGGGGGGGGGTTAGAAGGATTACTTTATCCTATCCTAGGTATTCCTTAAAGAGGTGGGGTTTCAGGTGTCTCCGGAAGGTGGTGATTGACTCCGCTGACCTGGCGTCGTGAGGGAGTTTGTTCCACCATTGGGGTGCCAGAGCAGCGAACAGTTTTGACTGGGCTGAGCGGGAACTGTACTTCCTCAGAGGTAGGGAGGCGAGCAGGCCAGAGGTGGATGAACGCAGTGCCCTTGTTTGGGTGTAGGGCCTGATCAGAGCCTGAAGGTACGGAGGTGCCGTTCCCCTCACAGCTCCGTAGGCAAGCACCATGGTCTTGTAGCGGATGCGAGCTTCAACTGGAAGCCAGTGGAGAGAGCGGAGGAGCGGGGTGACGTGAGAGAACTTGGGAAAGTTGAACACCAGACGGGCTGCGGCGTTCTGGATGAGTTGTAGGGGTTTAATGGCACAGGCAGGGAGCCCAGCCAACAGCGAGTTGCAGTAATCCAGACGGGAGATGACAAGTGCCTGGATTAGGACCTGCGCCGCTTCCTGCGTGAGGCAGGGTCGTACTCTGCGAATGTTGTAGAGCATGAACCTACAGGAACGGGTCACCGCCTTGATGTTAGTTGAGAACGACAGGGTGTTGTCCAGGATCACGCCAAGGTTCTTAGCACTCTGGGAGGAGGACACAATGGAGTTGTCAACCGTGATGGCGAGATCATGGAACGGGCAGTCCTTCCCCGGGAGGAAGAGCAGCTCCGTCTTGCCGAGGTTCAGCTTGAGGTGGTGATCCGTCATCCACACTGATATGTCTGCCAGACATGCAGAGATGCGATTCACCACCTGGTTATCAGAGGGGGGAAAGGAGAAGATTAATTGTGTGTCGTCTGCATAGCAATGATAGGAGAGACCATGTGAGGATATGACAGAGCCAAGTGACTTGGTGTATAGCGAGAATAGGAGAGGGCCTAGAACAGAGCCCTGGGGGACACCAGTGGTGAGAGCACGTGGTGCGGAGACAGATTCTCGCCGCGCCACCTGGTAGGAGCGACCTGTCAGGTAGGACGCAATCCAAGCGTGGGCCGCGCCGGAGATGCCCAGCTCGGAGAGGGTGGAGAGGATAATTTCTGCAGAAAACCGTCTCATGGAAGCTTATCTTCGTGCTCTTCACCAGGGTCTTGTACAGGGAGTACAGGAGGGGACTGAGCACACACCCCTGAGGGGCCTCCTTGTTGAGGATCAGCGTGGCGGATGTGTTGTTGCCTACCCTTCCCACCTGGGGGCGGCCCGTCAGGAAGTCCAGGATCCAGTTGCAGAGGGAGGTGTTTAGTCCTAGGGTGCTTAGCTTAGTGATGAGCTTTGAGGGCACTATGGTGTTGAACACTGAGCTATACTTAATGAATAGCATTCTCACATAGGTGTTCCTTTTGTCCAGGTGGGAAAGGGTAGTGTGGAGTGCAGTAGAGATTGCATCATCTGTGGATCTGTTGGGGCGGTATGCAAATTGGAGTGGGTCTAGGGTTTCTGGGATAATGGTGTTGATGTGAGCCATGACCAGACTTTCAAAGCACTTCATGGCTACAGCAATGAGCGCTTTGGGTCTGTTGTCATTTAAACAGGTTACCTTAATGTTCTTTGGCACAGGGACTATGGTGGTCTGCTTGAAATATGTTGGTATTACAGACTCAGTCAGGTACAGGTTGAAAATGTCAGTGAAGATACTTGCCAGTGGATCAGCACATGCTCGGAGTACACGTCCTGGTAATCAGTCTGAATATTAACTTGTTTAAAGGTCTTACTCATATCGGCTACGGAGAGTGTGATCACACAGTCTCTTCCGCATGCTTCAGTGTTACTTGCCTCAAAGCGTGTGTGGAGTAAAGGTGGTCTAGAGTTTTTTCCCCCTCTGGTTGCACATTTAACATGCTGGTAGAAATTAGGTCAAATGGATTAGAGTTTCCCTGCATTAAAGTCCCCGGCCACTAGGATTGCCGCCTCTGGATGAGCGTTTTCCTCTTTGCTTTTGCCCCTATGCAGCTCATTGTGTGCGGTCTTAGTACCAGCATCGGTTTGTGGTGGTATATAGACAGCTACGAAGAATACAGGTGAAAACTCTCTTGGTAAATAGCGTGGTGTGCAGCTTATCATGAGATACTCTACCTCAGGCGAGCAAAACCTCAGACTTCCTTAGATTTCGTGCACCAGCTGTTGTTTACAAATATACATAGACTGCCAGCCCGTCTTACCAGAGGCCGCTGTTCTATCCTGCTGAAAAGCTTAAATCCCGCCAGCTGTATGTTATTCATGTCGTCATTCAGCCACGACTCTGTGAAACATAAGATATTACAGATATTAATTTCCGTTGGTAGGATATACGTGATCGTAGTTCATCTATTTTATTATAGATTGATTGTACATTGACTAATAGGACCAATGGTAAAGGTATATTACCCTCTCGGCATCGGATCCTTACAAGGCACCCGGACCTTCGTCCCCGATATCTCCATCTCTTACTCCTGTGGATGACGGAGAGGAGGGCCTTGTCGGGCGTCTGAAGTAAATCCTTCCCGTCCGACTCAATGAAGAAAAAGTATTCCTCCAGTACGGGGTGAGTAATCGCTGTCCTGATATCTAGAAGCTCTTTTTCGGTCACAAGACACGGTGGCAGTAATATTATGTACAAAATAAGTTACAAATAACAGGAAAAAACATACACAAGAGCACAATTGGTTACGGGATCGTAAAAAACGACAGCCATCTCCTTCGGCACCATTAACCACAAGCCATTTTACGAGAGTAGAAATCAGTGAAGCAGATATCAGAGGACAAGTTAGAATTGGGTCTAGCAACAGTAGATGGGCCACGATGTACATGCACATTTCCAGATATCATCAACAGTAATACAATCAAGGCACGGCAGAGGAAAGAGAGAGCTCTGCAGTGTTGATTTATGACATTTGAATGTGGATTAGATGGCAACAAGATCATATTGTACAGCAATTTCATCAGGTAACATGAATACAAAGCCGGTGAGAGGTGGTTCGAATTGAATGGGGGGCCAAGAGTCCGTGTAACCAATAGAGAGTCAGAGTCCCGAGTGTGGGAACAAACATAGTCTGTCCCACAGTTGGGTAACAAGAAGGTTCATAGTCAACAAAGCATGCAGGAATCATGAGGCAAATAGCAAAATACACAATAAAAAATATAATGACTTGTGGCTCAATGTCATTCGCCCCAACACTGCCTGTGTGCTGGAGTCGAGGGAAAGTTGGGAAGAGAGGGGGGAGTGTGGTGGGGGTACCTGTACCAGACAGGGGGAGACAGGCCAGGGAAGACCATGAACAGATCGCCAGGTGGAATCCAAGCACCAGTGCAGCAGGCAACGGGAGTAGGTGTCACACCCACTTGGGAGAAGCTTTTATTTCTGGAGGCAGATTTCTTGTAGAAAATGACATGTCTGTGAACGACGGTAGAGGGCTTGTGAGACTCCTGCCATTTGTTTGACTCAAAGGCTTTGACACCTTTCACTTCACACCTCAGTGCTAATTGAGGTTGTTGGTCAGTTTCTTTCCTAGCAGCTTGGTACTTTGTAGCCTTATTTATTAAGCTTTATATAACACATTTCTCTAGAGATTATTGTCTTTTACTTTTAGCGTTCAGAAGTAGGTTCAGACTGAACTTTACTCACTCAGTGTTGTTGCGGACGGTATTTCCAGGTTCCGCTGTGTTTCTTCTGCAGGTTTTGGTTTGTTAGAAGTTTTTTTCTTTTTACTCCTTGGTAGAAATAGTCCATTCAGGCAATTATGTCCAAAATCAAGGTGTTATGTATGAAATTGTGATTTGGATTGAAGATTTTGATGTTGAGGTTAGTATCCTGGCGGAAAAAATTCAAGTTTATCTCCATTTATCCAACTCCTATTCTATGTTTTCTCAGGAGAACTCAGGAGCCCATGCTCTCTGTGTGTGTCTCTCTCTCTTTCAGCTATAACCGTATGTCATGCTCTATAAAGGGTTCATAAATGTGGCATAACTGTGTGACATAACCACCAATGTCAAATGTGATACAACCCACTATGACAAATATGACAAACGTGTTTTTATAAAGAGTGGCATAAGCACCGTTTAATAAAGGCTTTATAAATCATATTAAATTGTGTTCACAACAATGCTTAAACCACATCAGGGATGACTTTTGAGATCTGTAAAAAATCTAAGAAACTTCGATTTTTGAGTGTAGGTGTCCGTTATTTCATAGGGCATGCCCTGCACAGTTTTTTGGGTTACCAGTGTTTCTGTAGCACAATAAGCGCACGGGATGAGTTCGCAAATCAAATGCCCAGCTGTGGTGCCACTGGACAGCATAAAACGAACGAGTAAGTTAAAATGTATTTATTGTAATTTAAATGAGTTTGTCGCAGTTAAGTGTTGAGTTAAATTACATAGCTGCTGTACCTCAATCGTTATTTCAAATAATTTCAGTGACTTGACAGCAGTTGCTTGCTACGTTAGCTAGCTAACAAAATGTATGTAGTTAGTAGGCTCAGCTAAATAATAATCCCCCAAGATACACCGACAGAGGAATACAATAGTACGATTCAAACAGAGTTTCCAATCTCCCCTTTACAGAAATGCCCTTATCCAGATGGTGTGACAAAGGCATTTCCTAACAGACCTGCTAACTCTCTTTGTTGTTGCTTTAAGGTTGGAACCAACATGTAGTACCTCCAGCAGGCAGAGAGGCAAGAACCATTCATCCGCCAGCTCAGAAACAAGCTACACTCTTCACATCCATGTGTAATGTTCAATGTAATTGCATTGCTGAACTTTTTTAAAACTGAATGTATTTGTATTGTTTTAAAAATGTACAAATAAAAGGACGTATGTTAGTTATTAGTTATAATTCCCTAAGTGTTAATACATTTGTGTTTAGATCATTAAGCCTTTATGTGTAATGAATGACCAAATGTGTCTGAATTTATAGTAAGTACAGCGTCATATGATATAAGGCATTTATGTATGTGTTATAAAATACCAAAGGGGTCTGACTTAAAGTAAGTACAGCGTCATATGATGTAGACTCTTTATGGATGTGTTATGAATTATCAAAGGTGTCTCACTTCAAATGAAGTGTTACAGGACACTACATAAAGTCTCAATGAATAGGTTATTAACGTTCTACTGATTTATGAAGGTTCTCTTATCATACACAGGTTACTGTAGGGTGTGAAAGGTATTTACTTAATACCCATCCCGGATCCCGGAGCATCCTCATCAAAAAAGCTGACTAGCATAGCCTAGCCTAACGGGACTGGGATATCATATAATATAATTTTCATGAAATCACAAGTCCAATACAGCAAATGAAAGATAAACATCTTGTGAATCCAGCCATCATTTCCGATTTTTAAAATGTTTTACAGCGAAAACACAATATGTATTTCTATTAGCTAACCACAATAGCCAAAGACTCAACCGCATATTTTCACCATATTTCTACCGCATAGGTAGCTATCACAAAACCAACCAAATAGAGATATAATTAGTCACTAACCAAGAAACAACTTCATCAGATGACAGTCTTATAACATGTTATACAATAAATGTATGTTTTGTTCGAAAATGTGCATATTTGAGGTATAAATCATAGTTTTACATTGCAGCTACCATCAAAAATATCACCAAAGCAGCCAGAATAATTACAGAGAGCAACGTGAAATACCTAAATAGTCATCATAAAACATTTATGAAAAATACATGGTGTACAGCAAATGAAAGATAAACATCTTGCGAATCCAGCCAATATTTCTGATTTTTTTAAGTGTTTTACAGCGAAAACACAATATAGCATTATATTAGCTTACCACAATAGCCACACACACAAACGCATTTATTCACCGCATAGATAGCATTCGCAAAAACCAGCAAAAGATATAAAATTAATCACTAACCTTGAACAACTTCATCAGATGACAGTCTTATAACATCAGGTTATACAATACACTTATGTTTTGTTTGAAAATGTGCATATTTAGAGCTGCAAACCGTGGTTATACATTGTGAAAATGTAGCAACATTTCCCCAGAATGTCAGGAGCTATTTTGGACACTCACCTAATCTGACCAAAGAACTCATCATAAACTTTACATAAAAATACTTGTTGTATGGCAAATGAAAGATACACTGGTTCTTAATGCAACCGCCGTGTTAGATTTTTAAAAATAACTTTACCACAACAAACAGCTTGCGTTATTGCGAGACAGCGCCCGCCAAAACGGCGGAGAATAGAAATAACATTTTCCACAGAAATACGAAATAACATCATAAATTGTTCTTACTTTTGCTGAGCTTCCATCAGAATCTTGTACAAGGAGTCCTATTTCCAGAATAAATCGTTGTTTGGTTTTAGAATGTCCTTTTCTCCTGTCGAATTCGCGCCACAATGCTAGCCAATGTTGATGACGTTCCCAGTTTCTCTCGACGCAAAGAACGGAAAACTCCAAAAGTCCCAATAAACGTTGAATAATCTGATAAAACTCGGTTGAGAAAACATACTTTACGATGATATTATCACATGTATCAAATAAAATCAGAGTCGGAGATATTAGCCGTGTATACCGAACGCTTATCAGAAGACAATATGGAGGTGCTTCGCGGTAGGTAGAGAAAGGAAATTCCTGACCTGCCACTCCAAAAGCTCTTGTTCGACCTCAGATCAAGCTAGACACCCCATTCCACCTTCCACTGCCTATTGACATCTAGTGGAAGGCGTATGAAGTGCATGAATATCGATAAATATAAGCCAGTTGAATAGGCAGGCCCTGGAACAGAGCCTCGTTTTCAGATTTTTCACTTCCTGTATGGAAGTTTGCTGCAAAATGAGTTCTGTTTTACTCACAGATATAATTCAAACAGTTTTAGAAACTTGAGTGTTTTCTATCCAATAGTAATAATAATATGCATATTGTATGATCTAGAATAGAGTACGAGGCAGTTTAATTTGTGCACGATTTTTTCCAAAGTGAAAATAGCGCCCCCCTATTGACAAGAAGTTAAATGGATTGGGCGGAAGTCTCTGGGAACGAGATTAGGTGTAACGTCACTAACATGACTTCACTTTAGAGCGTGTGCCATCCTTCAGCTCAACATGTCACCCTTTATAAAGCACATGTTTATATCATATTCGACATATTGGGTTATGTCACGTTTGACAATGGTGTTTATGTCACAAAGTTATGCCACATTTGTGAACCCTTTATAAAGCATGATATATGGTTATAGATGCTTTGTAGCACATTTATGTAGTTCTTATAAAGGCATTATGAAGGCTTTATGAAGCCTTTATAACCTGAACGTAATTTAAAGCGGGACCAAACATTTGTTTTTGGAACACTTCAGGTGTTCACGTGAAACTCATGCGGTTTTCCGTAAGGGGTATATCGGCCTTCATATTGGTATGTGAACCTCATTACGATCTTACGAACAGACTGCAGAGTTCTGTACTTGTTTTTTATGTGCTCTTGAATAAAAATGTTTGTTGAAAAAAATTATAAAAATACAATAAATCTCATACTATATGAAATTATACTGGAATGAGTTATCCATCTTGATAATATTTTTCTCTGCAAAACTGACAGGTGCTCTACTGAAGAAGTAAAAAAAATGGAAGGTGGGAAAACAAATAGATACAGTAAAGGCCTTGTACATGCCTGGAGTATTTAAAATGCATTCAAATGTACCATTTCACGTTGCCATCCTTCCTGAGATGCCTGGGCTTCAGAGGCTAAATGTACCATAACTTGTTTGCATCTCAGATACAGATGGAAAACACAGGGCCAAATAAACAAACAAGGAAAGAATCAATGTATATAGCATGCAGTACGACTTATTTGTTATCACATTACAACCTACATTATGTGCCAGATTCACAGTTCAAGATTAATATGTATAGTACCTGTCAAAAGTTTGGACTCACCTACACATTCCAGGGTTTTTCTTTATTTTTTACTATTTTCTACATTGTAGAATAATAGTAAAGATATGAAATAACACATAAGGAATAATTTAGTAACCAAAAAAGTGTTCCAAATCAAAATATTGGCACATCAGGCAAAGGGTGGCTACTTTGAAGAATCTCAAATATGAAATATATTTTATATGATTATTATATGATTCCATATGTGTTATTTCATAGTGTTGATGTCTTCCCTATTCTACAATGTAGTAAAAATAAAGAAAAACCCTTGAATGAATAGGTGTGCCCAAACTTTTGACTGGTACTGTATATTGTGTGCATACTGTTGGTCAGTTATGAGATGGAGGAAAATCAAGGGATATACAGTATCATGTGAAGTATAAATTACAATCTTCAAAAAATAGTATCAAAGAAAACATTACACATTATCAACAAAAATTCTCGCATTTCAAAAATATCACCTAAGTGCAAACATTTTTTCACCATGTCATTTAGACATAATTTATTCAGCTGGAGTTACAAAACAATTAACACAAAACTGAAAGGATACTACATCCACAGAGATCCTATAAAAATGTACTGTGTGTGTGTGTGTGTGTGTGTGTGTGTGTGTGTGTGTGTGTGTGTGTGTGTGTGTGTGTGTGTGTGTGTGTGTGTGTGTGTGTGTGTGTGTGTGTGTGTGTGTGTGTGTGTGTGTGTGTGTGTACTGTTTGTGTGTGTATGTATGTATAAGATATGGGAGAGGAGAGGCTAACTCCTACTAGATGACATGGATTGATTTCATATTTTAGGGCCAACTGGATTATACTTGTTTTTTAAACCTACACACCTGTGTCTGATATGGTTTAATAAAGGACTGAGAACAAAGGCACATGTCACACTTCTTTGTCAGTACTGATTTTAGACATACAGTGAGCTCCAAAAGTATTGGAACAAATTCACTTATGTGTATTAAAGTAATAAAAAGTTATGTTTTTGGTCTCATATTCATGGCACGCAATGACTACATCCAGCTTGTGACTCTACAAATTTGTTGGATGCATTTGCAGTTTTTTTCTCGGTTGTGTTTCAGATTATTTTGTGCCCAAATGATATGAATGGTACATAATGTATTGTGTCATTTTGGAGTCACGTTTTATTGTAAATAATAATAGAATATGTTTCTAAACACTTATTTTGTTGTTATATTTTACCGCCTTTTTCTTCCCAATTACGATCTTGTCTCATCGCTGCAACTCCCCAATGTGCTCGGGAGGCGAAGGTCGAGTCATGCGTCCTCCGAAACATGACCCGCCAAACCGTGCTTCTTAACACCCGTCCGCTTAACCTAGAAGCCAGCTGCACCAATGTGTTGGAGAAAACACCTTTCAACTGACGACCAGAGTCAGTCGCTAGAGCTCAAGTAGTCGCTAGAGCTCGATAAGCCAAGGAAAGCCTCCCCCCCCTGGGCAAACCCTCCCCTAACCCGGACGACGCTGGGCCAATTGTGCACCGTGCTATGGGACCCCCGGTCTGCAATGACGCCTCAAGCACTGTGATGCATTTCTAAACACCTCTACATTAATGTGGATGCTATTATGATTACGGATAATCCTGAATGAATCGTGAATAATGATGAGTGAGAAAGTTAGATGCACAAATATCATACCCTCAAGACATGCTAAACTCGCACCATTACAATAACGGGAGGTTAGCATGTGTTGGGTGTATGATATTTGTGCGTGGTAACTTTCTCACTCATAATTTAAAGTATAAGTGACAACAAAATTACACAACACATTATTTACCATTCATTTCTATTGATAGAATTTGTAGAGTCCCAAGCTGGATGTAGTCATTGTTGCGTGCAATGAATATGGGACCAAAAACCTAACTTTTTACTACTTTAATGCACATAAAGGTGAATTCATTCAAATACATTTGGTTTACTAAAATGGGTGGACTATGTACAAAAAGGGCTGTAATTTCTAAACAATTCACCCGATATGGTTCAAAATATCCTCAAATTTCATATCCAAAGTGCTGGAGTACAGAGCCAAAACAACAAAACGTGTCTCTGTCTCAATTCTTTTGGAGCTCACTGTATTTATTCTGAAAACAATTGTATTTCTGAAGAGTCAGGTTGAAATATTTGACCAGAAATTATCATTCTAAACGCCCTCCTGAACCAACTGTAATAGAATGCATACACCATAGGATTAATAGTTGAATTCAAATAGCCAAGCCATATAAGTGTTTCAAACAAAACGGGTGGGGTAGAGTAATTAATAAAAGGATCAATGCTGTTGACGACAAAAAAGGGTGTCCAGAATGATAGAAATACCCCCATAATGACAGCAAGTGTTTTGGTGGCCTTCCTCTGTGATTTGCCTACAGAGTTCTGATTGGTTGTACCCTGAATTGAGCGTGCCTGTCTCTGTGCTATTAGGAAAATCTTTAGGTAAATGCTAAGCATGCCTACTCCTGGGATGTAGAATGAGAGAACAAAAGACGCAGTACTCAATGGTTTGTTTTGAAACAAAATACATTCTCCCTCACTGGCAACATTTTTATAGTAAAAATCCTCCATGCCCCAAGTATTGAGCTCCAGAAATACTATACCAAACACTACTATAGCAGAACCAGTCCAGGTGACCAGCACCATAATCAGAACAATGTGAACAGTTATTTTAGTTCTATAAAGGAGAGGGCGACACACTGCATAATACCGGTCAATAGAAATGAAACACAAGTTAAGAATGGATGTATTGCACAACATGACATCAGTGCTGGTGTAGATTTTACAGAATAAATCCCCAAAATACCAGCAGCTTTCCGCTGAATATACCATTCTGGGAGGCATCACTAAAACCTCCAAGAGGAGGTCTGACACAGCCAGAGAGAGGATGAGGTAGTTGGTCGGGGTGTGGAGCTGTTTGAAGTGGATGATGGGAATGATTACAAGAAGGTTGCCACACACTGTGAGAACAGACATTGAGCCAAGTAAGAGATAAAGTAATACTCGTATTGTTGGAGGAAAGATTGATCTTTTGCAAGACCCATTCACTGATTCAAAACATAGAAGTATATTCTCAACAATATCAGCCTTGCTGAGACTGATTCCTGGTTCCATGGTCGTGGTTGAAAGAATCTTATCTGAAATATGAAAGATACATTATTGTATGTTAACATCAATTATAGAATATTTGTTGGAAATTATTACATTATGTTGGATGATTTAATTAAACAAATTCAAATGCTGTATTTTTGTCACTTGATAAAATGTATTAAAATGTACATTACTTTTGCTTATTCGTTGGAAATATTACCACAAACACCGAAAGGGAAGTGTTTTGCCATTTCAAAAGATAGTTAATACATTTTTTCTGTTCAATTCAGCATACCTTACCTCTCAGCCATGCAGATGGTGATGTATCACATGTAAACCCTTTTTCTCTGGTCGCAAAGTGATGCAAATGTGAACTTGACTCTTGTGCTTTTGTACCTGTAGTGTATTACCATAATGATGATCACAATATAACGTTGACCAATCAGACATTGCTACATTCAACTCTACATAATAAATCTGTAGCAGAGCACTAAAGTTAATGATGTCATACTTGTAACCACTCCCTTCAAGAGGATATGATAGTCCCTTTCATCAGCCACAAGGCCATCCAATCAGTTAGTTCATTACACATTTGACTGTTTTTGCCAAATTTGCTACAATAATTTGATTTAAGGTGCTGGATTCAATCCGTATTGCAGAAGTTCCGCAATGTAGCCCAATTAACATTTTAAAACAATGTTCTATTCACAGCATTATCAGGAATTACCTTTACATTTTAAGCGCACTACAGTGCAGAATTTCAGAGATAAGGCTTGAATCCAGCACTACCCCACAAGACCAGACTTGTGGTTACACGTAAGAGAAATGACTGATAGGGTTATAATACCTACAGCAACCTCCTCCTCATTCCAAATATTGGTGATCCAAATGCACCTTGATCCTGAATGATTTGTCTGCTGATATGGTAGTAGGTTACACAGACTACACAGAACACAGAGCCATTTTAATGTGAGATCATTGCTCAGCTCTTTCGGGTTTACTAGGTACTCGTCATGTTCAGGCAAGTGCACAGATAGGGCTCAACCAGCTCCCGAGCAGCTGCTCTTTTGCCCGCTTATGAAAAGTGTCCTTGCAGCTTGGTGGATTTTTAAATTTTTCATGAATAATACAAATGTAATAAATTGTGTCTTTTAATTTTTTATGTAACGAATTGCACATCAAGATTCCTGTAAAGCTTAGAGAGGATCTCATGTTAAATACTGTTGAAGTAATATGGCTACAGGTTCATCTGCCTCACCTAAAGCCCATTCTTGTTGGAAGCTGCTATAGACCATCAATTAACAGTCAGTATCTGAATAAAATGTGTGAAATGATTGATAATGTATTTAATATCAACAGAGAGGTATATTTTCTTGCAAACAGAGGAAGATCTTCAAAGGTAAGTGATTTATTTTATCGCTATTTCAGATTTTTGCGACGCCTCTGCTGGTTTGGAAAATGTTTTTAATACTGGTGTATGCGGGGCGCTGTCCTCAGATAATTGCATGGTATGCTTTCGCCTTTTTGAAATCTGACAACACGGTTGGATTAACAAGAAGTTAAGATTTGAAATGATGTAGGACACTTGTATGTTCATGAATGTTTAATATTACAATTTTGTAATTTGAATTTTGCGCGCTCCAGCTTCACCGGATGTTGTTGATTTTGATCCCGGTAATGGGATCTGTGACTATTAAGCATTCACCCATTAAGAAAATGACTGTAAAATTTTTTAAATCCCTGTGGCTTGATGAGGAATTGAAACTTTGAATGGTTGAGAGGAATTAGGCAAAAGGAATGGCAAATAAGTCCGGCTGCACAACCGATTGGCAAACGTACTGCAAATTAAGAAATCAATTGACTAAATGGAATAAAAAGAACAAGAAACTATACTATGAAACAAAGATAAATGATATAAAAAATGATAGTGAAAAGCTTTGGAGCACCTTAAATAAAAAAAATTGGCCAAAAAGGCAAACTCAGCTTCATCATTCAATAAATTAGATGGCTCACTCATCACAAAACACACTGATAATGCCATATACTTTAAGGATTTTCATGGGCAAGATTAGCAAAGTTAGGAATGACATGCCAGCAACAAACGCTGATGCTACACATCCAAGTATAACTGATCGTATTCTGATAGACAAGCATTGTAATTTTGAATTATAAAAAGTGAGTGTGGAAGAGGTGAAAAAATGACTGAGGATAAAAGCGGATGATATTGCCACTCCTCTTTGCCATATCTTCAATCTAAGCCTACTAGAAAGTGTGTGCCCTCAGGCCTGGAGAGAAGAAAAAGTAATTCCGCTACCCAAGAATAGTAAAGCCGCCTTTACGGGCTCAAATAGCCAACCAATCAGGCTGTTACCAACCCTTAGTAAACTTTTGGAAGAAATTGTCAGATACAATGCTATTTACCTGAAAACAAATTGACAACAGACTTTCAGCACGCTTATAGGGAAGGACTTTCAACAAGCATGACATTTACACAAATGACTGATGATTGGCTGAGAAATATGTATGATAAAAATATTGTGGGCACTGTCTTCTGATGGCGGTGATTGGGAAGAAACGGCGATCAACAGTGTTATTGTCAAGGAAGACGTTGACCAAGTTTTGAAATCTGTGGAATGCCCGGTGGAAGCAGAGTATGATTGCAAATGTGGAGGGAGTCGAAAAGAGAACACAGGAAGCTGTTGTATAAAACACATGTCTATGGATTATTCAAAATAAGGGCAACCAAGGCATCAATGACAGAGTCTAGCTACATTTTCATATATTATACATTCTAATCTTGTCATGAAGTATTTTTCATTGCAAGTGAAAGCTTATGGTTAGCTAGCTAACTCACATTAGCTGGCTGGCTCGCTATGATCTGTGCATGACCTGTGGAGTAATATTATTTGTATCTCAGAAAGCCATTTGTATTGCGAGTTATAGCCTAATGTTAGCTAGCCAGCTAACATTGAACCTAGTTGTTAGTTTTAGCTACCTGCAGATTCATGCATGGTGCATGCTAGTATGGGTTGGGATCAATGTTCTTCTAATTTTAATGGGGCACTGTGCAAATCTTAGGTCTCGTGAGCGGAAACTTGAACATTGTGAGAATTTTGTGCAACTTCCGGCATTCATTTACTATTACCACTGAGGATGTACCCTTACAGTTTTAGACAGTATCCAATAGTCTATTGTGGCTATTTGAACATAATGTAGTCCTACCAACAAAACCAATGGAGCAAATCCCATAACATTTTCACATGGAAATAGCATTAGATTTGTATAAGATAGCCTACTGTAGCCTATATGTGGTGTTCAGTGCAGGCCTACATTGCATGAGACTTAAAAAAAAAAAAAAAAACATTATGAAGGGCTTGACATGAATTAATGATTTTTTACTTGGTCTGTAACACGATGGGCCAAATAGATGACCGTAAATTGCATTGTATTGTGTGGTATGATACAAGAAACAACTTTATAAATAAATGATTATTACCATACAGAGAATTAGACATTGTACAATAGACTACCCCTCTGCTTATTGGCTTATTTGCATATTCATGCCTGTCTCAAAATACAACACTGCCCCTTTAATTAAGACACAAGCTTTTTACCTGACTGGCTACACGTTTTGTGCTATTGTAGGAAACAGTAACTCCCTCTAATTGCTGACCTATACTTATCTATAACTGGGCTAATAACTTGCTAACTAGAAAAGATTATCAACAAATGTGCACACATGCGGCTCTGCGCTCTGATCTGAACTGATCTGAAAAGCGCATTCAGTCACGGGTGATTAAGAGACCACTGGTGGGCTACCCCCACCAATAGAATTCTACTCCGTTGCGCTCTGGCTCTGCCTACAACAAATTCCCAAACTCAATTTTGCAAAGTTAGAATTGATTTGGTTTGTTGCATTGAAAAGAGGCTGATTTAATGTTGATTCGGTCATAGAAAAACATTGATATAGTGCAAACTAATGGGGTGAACTCAAGTTCAATCTCTTGCATCTCTGCATGGCATGGCATTTCCTCTGTGCCGCAGTCCTGGAGGGAACATTGGTTTGGATCATGGTTAATTGTTTAGCTAGCTAACTAGCTGGCTACATGTCTAAACAAAAAACTCCACTATGCATGTAACCATTTCAATGTACCGTTTACAAGTTCTGTATCCTCTGCATGTGACAAATGAACTTTTATTTTAATTGATATAGTGTGTGTTTACCAGAGATGGTAATGTGAAGAACAACATGACCTGCACCCCTGCCAAGGACTAGATAAAGTGTATTTGTACCACTACTTTTTTCTATTACTTTCGCCACTTTGGTGAAATCTTTGGTTGTTTAGTTTACTACACTACTTCACTCACTCTGTTTATGTAACGGCTGTCATCGGTGGAAGAAGGTGAGGACCAAGGTGCAGCGTGGTAAGTGTTCATGATATTTAATAATAATCAAAAACTGAACACTGAATAACAAAACAACAAAGAAACAACCGAAACAGTTCTGTCTGGTGCAGACACACAAAGACTGAAAATAACCACCCACAAAACCCAACAGAAAACAGGCTACCTAAATATGGTTCCCAATCAGGGACAACGATTGACAGCTGCCTCTGATTGAGAACCATATCAGGCCAAACACAGAAATAGAAAATCATAGAAAAACTAACATAGACAACCCACCCAACTCACATCCTGACCATACTAAAACAAAAGACAAAACAAAGGAACTAAGGTCAGAACGTGACAGTTTAGCACATGGTCTCACAAGTGAATCCTTAAAGAGGGGTGGGGCTAAGGCTTAAGAGGGTGTGAACGATGCTGAATGGGTGTAGACAAAGGGGAGTTGTCCAGTAGGTGTACCAAAACATTCAAGGGCCATTTTCTCAAAAGTGGGGTTACAAGTTTATCAACTTTCAAAGCAAAATTACTTTCCCATTGTTCCTCAACTGCAGTGTATGATATACCATTGTCTAGCTCTGAGTCTCCACTTTTATCCAATGTAAAAAACACTATTTCAAATTTTGCCACATAAGACCGAATCGAGGCAGTCAGTAAAAAATGTGATAAACAATGTTAGTTTCAGTTTTCATTTACTATAATATCCTTTATTCAAAGTGATGGCCTATGAGCGCATCCAGAACCAGTGCCAAATCCCATGATGGGGCAAGTGGCTTGGAGATCGGACTGAGACGGTGCGCTGCCTTCATCAGGCCCCGAAAGGGAAGGCGTACAGAAGCACGTCTGGCCATTTGTGGGCCAACATGCCCACTGGTGATGCACGGGTTGACTCATAACCTGCAGTTGAGCAGGTTTAGGGTCATGAAATATTGTGTGGATGAAGGGCAGGTGGGAAGCGGGCAGGTTGAGTAAAGAGAAAACAATGCATTCAAAATCCCTAAATGTGAGGCACTTCAAACACGGCACATCAAGGGAACTGTACTGTTCAGATGGGTTAAATGGAATAGTAACTGAAATCTGGACACTGACTGTAGGTCTATAACCTCTCACATAACATAATATAATATTAACTCTTGCGAAATGAAACATTTCTTGCAGTAAAATGATACACCAAATCGGGATCAGGAGTGGTGAAATAAGATGTATTTTTTTCAGTATCTTGAGAGAATGAACGCGGGGTTAGTTGTAAAGCTGATCTTTATCAGCGTCATAAAAGTTGATAGTATTTCAACCACATAAAGTATGCATCAAAGCTGAACTGAAATATATTTTGGGTCATTTTCAAAGCTTTTAATTCCCTTAAAACTAATGTAATTTGGAAGTTTTGCATGAAAAAACTTTGTCAGATGTTTTTTGTTTTGTTATTGCATTTTCTCCCCGGGCCCTAAACATCTTTGCTGCGTGAGAGAAACAGAGATAAAAGAGAACTTTATATGTAAGACATATATTCTGGTGAGCAAGGGTTTATCCAGTCTTGTAGGCAACAAGTAATGACAGAAGAGAAGCTGCATGCATCTAAATATAGAGAAGTTGACTAACAAAAATCCTACCAAAATGACGGAAATTACAAGCAGAAACATAGGCCTATCTAAATTAGGCTTTAAAAAAGCCTAGAGGGTTGTTGTGATCTCCCATCACGATGAACAGGCGATGCATTGTCCTTGGATGTACAGCACCAGTCAAAAGTTTGGACACACCTACTCATTCCAGGGTTTTCTTTATTTTGACTATTTTCTACATTGTAGAATAATAGTGAATATATCAATAGTGAAGACATCAAAACTATGAAAAAACACATATGGAATCATGGAGTAACCAAAACAGTGTTAAACAATATTTTATATTTGAGATTCCACCCTTTTTGCCTTGATGACAGCTTTTCACACTCTTGGCATTCTCGCAACCAGCTTCATGAAGTAGTCACCTGGAATGCATTTCAATTAACAGGTGTACCTTGTTAAAGGTTCATTTGTGGAATTTCTTTCCTTCCTAATGCGTTTGAGCAGTTGTGTTGTGACAAGTTAGGGGTGGTATACAGAAGATAGCCCTGTTTGTTAAAAGACCGAGTCCATATTATGGCGAGAACATCTCAAATAAACAGAGAAAAGACAGTCCATCATTAGGTCAGTCAATCTGGAAAATGTAAAGAACTTTGAACGATTCTTCAAGTGCAGTCGCAAAAACTATCAAGCGCTATGATGAAACTGTCTCTCACAAGGATCGCCACAGGAAAGGAAGACCCAGAGTTACCTCTGCTGCAAAGAATACGTTCATTAGAGTTATCAGCCTCAGAAATTGCAACCCAAATAAATGCTTCACAGAGTTCAAGTAACAGACACATCTCAACATCAACTGTTCAGAGGAGGCTGCGTGAATCAGGCCTTCATGGTCGAATTGCTGCAAAGAAACCACTACTAAAGGACACCAATAAGAAAAAGAGACTTGCTTGGGCCAATAAACACGAGCAATGGACATTAGAACGGTGGAAATCTATCCTTTGGTTTGATGAGTCCAAATTTGAGATTTTTGTCTCCAACCACCGTCTTTATGAGACGCAGATGATCTCTGTATGTGTGGTTCCCACCGTGAAGCATGTTGGAGGAGGTGTGATGGTGTGGGGGTGCTTTGCTGGTGACACTGCACAAATCATGCTTCATTGACAGCATGGCCAATGTTGAATGTTTATCATTTTAAACTTGGAAAAGAGACCCTTAATCCCAGATTTGGGACCACACAGCCACTCCACTGAATAGCAGGCTAGTGATTGCTTTGCAATGCTTGCAGTTAGCCACTGATTCCTTCCAAACCACTCATTGTTGAATTTGCGATTTCCAACGTGTTGTGTAATGTTTATGTCCAATGGCCGATGAGCACCGATACGTTTTATCTATAATTTCGATATACAGATTTTGCTACTGAGATTGAACATCAGCATGTACAATGCTAAGGTAAAGAGAACCGTGAGATTTCGAAAGACCTAGCTAATTAATGCTACATCATGCTACCTAGGTAAACAGGAGTTGGTATTTCGTGGCAATGATGAGAGTGCCAGCTCATCAAAGTCCCAGGGGCAAATATGTGGAACTATTACATGCCTTTGCTAAAATAAATGAACAGTTATCAACCCATTTAGAGACTACCGCCGTGTTTGCTTTTTGCTCATGGCCTATGATGGAATTTTCAATGAAACTGACACCCCTTTTCATGTTCTGCTGAACAAAGTGATGGATATGGGTTTCTGCCATATCTGTATCAGCGACACAATGAAAGCACTGGAACTGCAGCGACACGTTTCTATGAGCGATTGGAGCAGAAATGCAATGAACTGGGCCTGGCAGAAAGCGAAACTCGTTTTAAACTGCCGATCAGAGTAGAGAGGGGGAAAATCTACTACAACATACTGGACAATATCAATGTTCAGATGAGAGCCAGCTTTGACCGTTGTGGTGAACTTAGTTTCCTTGGCTTAGTGGACTGCAAACAATTTGAAACAATGTCACAAACACCAGCAAATGAGAGGTTGTCAAAATATGCCAAGTACTTCAATTTCGTTAGACTTAAGGCTGATCTTGTCGGATTGTACAGTTCACAAATGGTACGAGACAAATCACCTCAACAGCTCCTCAGCTTTTTGTTCCAGCATGACCTGACACAGACTGTCCCCGAGGCGACAAAGTTACTGCAGCTTGTCCTCTCTATACCAGCCAGAACAGCAACCGTTGAGAGGTCATTTTCTGCTTTGAAACGGATAAAGACATACAGTCGAAACCGGACTGATCAAGCAAGACTCTCATCCCTTGCCATCTTCTCCATCGCATCAAGACCTAGATACATTTAAAAAAAGAGCCAACAGGAAGGACTTTAACATTACAGTCGGTGATGTCTTTAGCCATAAAGATAGACGGATGGACTTTGTACAAGTAAGTGCAAGTATTTATATACAGTAAATCAAATCAAATCAAATCAAATTTTATTAGTCACATACACATGGTTAGCAGATGTTAATGCGAGTGTAGCGAAATGCTTGTGCTTCTAGTTCCGACAATGCAGTAATAACCAACAAGTAATCTAACCTAACAATTCCACAACTACTACCTTATACACACACACAAGTGTAAAGGGATAAAGAATATGTACATAAAGATATATGAATGAGTGGTGGTACAGAACGGCATGGCAAGATGCAGTAGATGGTATAGAGTACGGTATATACATATGAGATGAGTACTGTAGGGTATGTAAACATAAAGTGGCATAGTTTAAAGTGGCTAGTGGTACATGTATTACATAAAGATGGCAAGATGCAGTAGATGATATAGAGTACAGTATATACATATGAGATGGGTAATGTAGGGTATGTAAACATTATATTAAGTGGCATTGTTTAAAGTGGCTAGTGGTACATTTTTACATAATTTCCATCAATTCCCATTTTTAAAGTGGCTGGAGTTGAGTCAGTATGTTGGCAGCGGCCGCTAAATGTTAGTGGTGGCTGTTTAACAGTCTGATGGCCTTGAGATAGAAGCTGTTTTTCAGTCTCTCGGTCCCTGCTTTGATGCACCTGTACTGACCTCGCCTTCTGGATGATAGCGGGGTGAACAGGCAGTGGCTTGGGTGGTTGTTGTCCTTGATGATCTTTATGGCCTTCCTGTGACATCGGGTGGTGTAGGTGTCCTGGAGGGCAGGTAGTTTGCCCCCGGTGATGCGTTCTGCAGACCTCACTACCCTCTGGAGAGCCTTACGGTTGTGGGCGGAGCAGTTGCCGTACCAGGCGGTGATACAGCCCGACAGGATGCTCTCGATTGTGCATCTGTAGAAGTTTGTGAGTGCTTTTGGTGACAAGCCGAATTTCTTCAGCCTCCTGAGGTTGAAGAGGCGCTGCTGCGCCTTCTTCACAACGCTGTCTGTGTGGGTGGACCAATTCAGTTTGTCCGTGATGTGTACACCGAGGAACTTAAAACTTTCCACCTTCTCCACTACTGACCCGTCGATGTGGATAGGGGGGTGCTCCCTCTGCTGTTTCCTGAAGTCCACAATCATCTCCTTTGTTTTGTTGACGTTGAGTGTGAGGTTATTTTCCTGACACCACACTCCGAGGGCCCTCACCTCCTCCCTGTAGGCCGTCTCGTCGTTGTTGGTAATCAAGCCTACCACTGTAGTGTCATCCGCAAACTTGATGATTGAGTTGGAGGCGTGCATGGCCACGCAGTCGTGAGTGAACAGGGAGTACAGGAGAGGGCTCAGAACGCACCCTTGTGGGGCCCCAGTGTTGAGGATCAGCGGGGTGGAGATGTTGTTACCTACCCTCACCACCTGGGGGCGGCCCGTCAGGAAGTCCAGGACCCAGTTGCACAGGGCGGGGTCGAGACCCAGGGTCTCGAGCTTGATGACGAGTTTGGAGGGTACTATGGTGTTAAATGCTGAGCTGTAATCGATGAACAGCATTCTCACATGGGTATTCCTCTTGTCCAGATGGGTTAGGGCAGTGTGCAGTGTGGTTGCGATTGCGTCGTCTGTGGACCTATTGGGTCGGTAAGCAAATTGGAGTGGGTCTAGGGTGTCCGGTAGGGTGGAGGTGATATGGTCCTTGACTAGTCTCTCAAAGCACTTCATGATGACGGAAGTGAGTGCTACGGGGCGGTAGTCGTTTAGCTCAGTTACCTTAGCTTTCTTGGGAACAGGAACAATGGTGGCCCTCTTGAAGCATGTGGGAACAGCAGACTGGGATAAGGATTGATTGAATATGTCCGTAAACACACCAGCCAGCTGGTCTGCGCATGCTCTGAGGACGCGGCTGGGAATGCCGTCTGGGCCTGCAGCCTTGCGAGGGTTAACACGTTTAAATGTTTTACTCACCTCGGCTGCAGTGAAGGAGAGCCCGCAGGTTTTGGTAGGGGGCCGTGTCAGTGGCACTGTATTGTCCTCAAAGCGGGCAAAAAAGTTGTTTAGCCTGTCTGGGAGCAAGACATCCTGGTCCGCGACGGGGCTGGTTTTCTTTTTGTAATCCGTGATTGACTGTAGACCCTGCCACATACCTCTTGTGTCTGAGCTGTTGAATTGCGACTCGATTTTGTCTCTGTACTGGGACTTAGCCTGTTTGATTGCCTTGCGGAGAGAATAGCTACACTGTTTGTATTCGGTCATGCTTCCGGTCACCTTGCCCTGGTTAAAAGCAGTGGTTCGCGCTTTCAGTTTCACGCGAATGCTGCCGTCAATCCACGGTTTCTGGTTTGGGAATGTTTTAATCGTTGCTGTGGGTACGACATCGTCAATGCACTTCCTAATGAACTCGCTCACCGAATCAGCATATTCGTCAATATTGTTGTTGGACGCAATGCGGAACATATTCCAATCCGCGTGATCGAAGCAGTCTTGAAGCGTGGATTCAGATTGGTCGGACCAGCGTTGAACAGACCTGAGCGCGGGAGCTTGTTGTTTTAGTTTC
Source organism: Salvelinus alpinus (assembly GCF_045679555.1). Taxonomy (NCBI): domain Eukaryota; kingdom Metazoa; phylum Chordata; class Actinopteri; order Salmoniformes; family Salmonidae; genus Salvelinus; species Salvelinus alpinus. Next base: position 34,878,057 of record NC_092093.1, on the reverse strand, counting down.
TGTTTGTAGGCTGGAATCAACAAAATGGAGTCGTGGTCAGCTTTTCCGAAAGGGGGGCGGGGGAGGGCCTTATATGCGTCGCGGAAATTAGTATAACAATGATCTAGGGTTTTTCCAGCCCTGGTAGCACAATCGATATGCTGATAGAATTTAGGGAGTTTTGTTTTTAGATTAGCCTTGTTAAAATCCCCAGCTACGATGAATGCAGCCTCAGGGTGTGTGGTGACGGTCACCACTGTGTGGTCACAGCAGTGACGTCTACTATTATTACATATTGTCTATTGTGTAAGTACAGTATATTAAGGGGCTCAAAAGAAATTGCTTACCCGGCCTCAAACCTCACTGCCGTAGATGTATTGTCCGACCTGACAAGGACATGTTGGCCCTGTAACAACGGATGGAAGTGCCTGAGGACTAGTAACACAGTGTAGAGCTCGAGAAAGTTCATATGGGCTGTACTCGGAGAGTACCATTCACTGTACACCCTTCGTGAACTGCTCCCCATCCCTGTAGTGACGCATCCATCGTCACTGCTTTGCACGTGATGACTCTCTCATTGGTGAAGCCCTGTGACAAGAGGGATGGGTCTCTCCAGCATTGAAGTGCTGATAGACACTTCAACTACAGAAACACACGTCTGTGCCAGTGGAGTGACGGGCCCAAGCGGAGTGAGGTCACCCAACGCTGGAAGTCTCTTATGAGGAGAAGGCCAAGCGGAACTACCCCTATCATGGAGGCCATGAGCCCAAGAAGCCTCAGACACATCCAGTACGTGATTGATGTTGCCGGGCGAGACACTGATAGGCAATGACAAAAAGCCGTCACTCTTTCCACGTTGAGGGCTACTCGACAGACCCAGAGGCAAACCCAAACATATGTTCTGTTGGGTCAGCAAGAATGAGTTTTTGGCACAATTTATCCTGAAGCTAGAGTGAGCAGGTGCGACAACAGCTGGGCTGTGTGCTCCGCTGCCAGCCAGGTAGCCTACTGGATAAGAGCATTAGGCCAGTAACCGAAAGGTCGCTGGTTCGTATTCCCGAGCTGACTGTATGTCGCTTTGGATAAATGCAAAATGTTAGATTTTATATTATATTCATCTAAAACATTTCTAAGATGGCCCAACCTCTTTCCATCTTGGGTGCATAGTTAATCATTGACCTGACCTCAACTTTCCCCAAAAAGGCTGTGCTGCAGGATGACACATGCTCGAAACTGCAGTCATGAACAGCAAAAAACATTGGTTGGGCCTTTTAAAATCAGCTTATATTTTTTGCCTAAATAATTTCCCCCCCAAAATTCAGTTTTCTCGTTAAAAAAAAAAGTGTACTTGCCCTTTTATTCAGTGTGCATGCCCTGCACTGTTGTTTGATTAGCAGTATTTCTATAGCACAGGTCCCAGTTTTGGGACTGGTGCAGCAGATAATAGTTCCTGTAACACAGGATAAATTATGAAACAGGAGAACGTGGCTTCTCTTTCAAAGGTTCTCTCAATTATTTCATTCAACATTCTCTCAAGTCCAAATCGTCTTTTTCTGTCTTCTCATTGTATTTCAATGTTTTCTTTAAAATGTATTTAATAATCTGTCTCATAAATCCCTGACATATTAGTTCATACACATATCAAACAAACATTAATTTACACATCAAAAACATGAAATTCCAATCCAATTTACTCTTAACTTTAATTAACCTGTTTAGGTTATAATTATGTAGTTGACTGTTGCCCGCTATATCCCCATAGGAGACTGTATAACATCAAAGCCTTTATAGACTGGTATAACTCATTGGAATTTATTTTATACACATGCTCAAAATACATCCAGCCAGTGTAAGAAGGGCTAACACAAAGACAAGACTATTGCAAATTAAATTAATGCTAATTATTGTGAAATGACTGAACAGGCTAGCATATTGCTAACCGAAGCTAGCAACCAACTGACCGGAGCTAGCAAACAGCTAACCTGAGCTAGCCAAAAGCTAACCGCTTTTCTGACATTTACAGTACAACAATTACAAAGGTCTTAAACATCCCAGTTACAACATTCAATTCTCTAAACCCTTAGGATATTGTCAGGAGTGTCTTTTTCAAAAATAAAAATGTCAACAATTTGTTTTTTTCTAGATCAAAGGAATGCATCGCCATCATTTCATTTTACACTCAACATGCGTTTTCCGTCTAGTACGAAGTTATGCAGTTACTATGTCGTTCAAAACCATTACATTCACCTCAACAGGCAAGTTACAAAACTATATTGTGGTATTCAGTGTATTTTTGCACTTTACTGACCTGTAATACAGGATAAATGATGAAACAGGAGAACGTGGCTTCTCTTTAAAAGGTTCTTTCAATTATGAGAACACACATGTGCAGGATTGCATATAGTCCCAGTGTCACACCCTGACCTTAGAGAGCCGTTTTATTTCTCTATTTGGGTAGGTCAGGGTGTGATTTGGGGTGGGCATTCTATGTTGTTTATTTCTTTGTTTTTGGCCGAGTATGGTTCCCAATCAGAGGCAGCTGTCTATCGTTGTCTCTGATTGGGAATCATACTTAGGCAGCCCTTTTTCCCACTTTCTGTTGTGGGATCTTGTTTTTGTTAGTTGCTGGTTTAGCGCTACTATACTTTACGTGTCGTTTATCTTTCTTGTTTTTTTGGTGTTCATTTAATAAATTCAAAATGTACGCCTACCACGCTGCACCTTGGTCTCATTCCGACGACAGCCGTAACACCCAGTGCGAAGCGAGCACGTCTCACTGCAGCCTACTGGCCAACAGTGGTATAAACGCATCGCAATGGCGAGACCTTGGAGGACTGACATTTCAGTAAAATCATTCTACCCCAATACAAAGAAACAGTATATAAACACAAATGTGAACATACATTTTGTGTGCGTCACACACTCCCTGACAAAAATAAACTGTCTCCTGACATTCCCAAAACTCAAAATCTAAACCTCAAAATCTGAAAACTCCTTTTTCATCAATAGCATGTAAGTGGGCCGCATGTAAGGTGCAAGTGAGTAGGGTTGAGGAATGTAGTAAGGTGTTTCCCATACTGGTAAGTAAGGCGCACTGTGTGTGACACCGAGTGTGTTCACTGTAGGGTGTGATTGCATTGAAGGTTGACTGAGTGTCTCAGATGTGAACATTTGCTTTGGCCTTCTATCTCTAGTGGACCGCCTACACTCAGTGTGTGCATCAACTACAGGGGGGTTCCTGGGTCTCTCTTCCTGCTCATATTCGAGATGCTCCTCGTGCTCATTCTCTGGCTCTGGTTTGTTTCGATCGGTAAGTGTTCTTTCTCAGGTTGTCTTTGTTCTTCCATTACAGGTACTGGAACTGTATGGTAGGTACTCATTTGCAGGTTGTCTTTCCTCTTCCCTTACAGGTACTTGGACCGCATCTCTTTGTATCATGGGAGGTCTTGCAGGTACTTGGAATGGAGCTCTTTGTTCTGTCCTAGTCACTGGTCTCCTTAATCAATAGCCTCCTGTCCATTCCTCATTCATGTCAGATGTGTCCCCATTGTGAGTATGTTGTTCCACATCACTGAATCTTGAGTGTCTGTTTCTCTGCATAGATCGCTTCTCTGGTGCTGGTTTAGTTGGACAAGGTGGTGGAGGTTCAACCTTTAAATCATTCACAAGTAGTAACAAGTTTCTGTGCTGTGTTCTGGTTTTACGCCTGTCTCCCACCTCGGGATGTGTATACCAGATTGTCTGCAAACTGTTCCTTCCCTACTTAGATCACTTTCTCCCAGTATGATCTTAGCTTCCTGGGCCCATCCCCCTCACTGAGGTTCCTAACCAGAACTCGGTCTCCAGGTTGTAGAACTACCCCTTTCATCTTCTGGTCATGATAGGATTTGCCTCTAGCATTTGACTACTTGCTGTTCTCGTTTGCAATCCGATATGCTTCAGTCATTCTTCCTGCCCACTCTTTTGCATATCTCTTGTGTGCGACTGGGTCTCCCTCTCTCAACAAGCCAAACAACAAGTCCACTGGAAGGCGTGGATGATGACCATAGAGCAAATAGCAGGGTGAATAACCAGTGGACTCATGTCGGGTGCAGTTGTATGCGGGTACAATTTGCGGAAGATGGTCCTTCCATCTCTCCTTCTCTTTGTCTACCAGCGTTCGCAACATATGTAGCAAGGTGCGGTTAAATCTCTCAGCTGGGTTACCTTGGGCATAGCATGGTGATGTTCGGGGATGGCCAACCCCCGACAACTGCTGGAGTGTACGGAACAGCTCATTCTCAAACTCTTTGTCGGGTAAGCTTGAGGAAATCTTGTAAAATGATCAACCACCACCAGAATATACTCATAATCTTCTTGGCTGGTCTCCAGATGTAAGTAATTAAGACAGATGAGCTCGAGGAGTGAGCTAGACTTGATGCTACCCATAGGTGCTCGCACATGCATGGCAGGTTTCTTCTGCTTTATGCACGGACATTTCCTTATGACATAGTTCTCGATTTCCTTCTTTACATATGGCCAGTAGAACCTCTCTCTAGCAAGGTTGAGTACTCTTTCGGTACCAACATACTTCCTGACATCACCCACTGTCTGTGGTGTCTTGGTTTTCAGGGACAGCACAGCTTCCAGGTGCTTAGAGTCAATCCCCTTCGGCCGACACGAGGCACCCCACGTACCGGACCTCCCGGTGGAAGAGTTTACACTTCTCTGGCCGGAGTTTCACTCCATGGCGTTGGAGAGCCTTGAGGACTTTCCGGATTCCGTCCTCATGCTCCCCAAAGGACTTTGTATAGCAAAGGACATCGTCCAGGTATGGTATACAACATTCGTCCCTGAAGGAGCTCAGCATCTCCTCCATGCTCCTCTGGAATGCTGCTTGTGCGTTGGAGGGTCCAAATGAAATTCTCACCCATTCATAGTCCCCGGGGGGTGATGAAGGCGGTGAGATGTCGAGAACCCTCTGCTATGAAACCTTGATGGTAGGCTTTTCCCTGGTCCAAGATGCTGAACCAGGAGTAGCCACCAAGGGTGTCTGTCAGGTCTTGGATTCTGGGTAATCGGTGCCTGTCAGGTACCGTCCTCTGGTTTAACAGACGGTAGTCAATACCGAGGCGCAACGTACCATCCTTTTTACGGACGCACACAACAGGAGCGGAGTAAGGATACTTAGATTTCACTATTCACCCCTTCATCAGAAGATACTGAAAATATCCCTTAACTTCTTGGAACAATGGCTTCGGGACTGACGAGTACGCTCTCTGCACAGGAATGCCATCTTTGAGGTTGAGTGACATTTGCAGGCTTGGAATACACCCAAGGTCATTGCTGTCTTGAGCAAGTGCTGCTGATTCTTCATATAACATATTCTTGGCTGTCTCTTGCTGCTTCTCATCTAGGTGACTGATGCTAACTGGCGGGTGCCACAGTGACGGGTTTCCATCAGCTGGTGGGGTGTTAACACTGTTGACCTTCACATTGAACTCTGATTTGCTTGATGAGTCTGTTTCAACCACCTGAACGGGCTGAATACTGCCCAGAGCTGTCTTTCGTGGCAGGATGATGTTGTGTTTTGTGTTGTTGCCTACAGGCACTGCTACATATGGCCTCCTTGGGTCCTGGATTTCTAGCAAGCCTTCACCCATATCCAGTTGCTGTAGCGGCATACTGTTTTCATCTGGCTCAAACAACACCAGGGCATCGGATTGGTTCATAGTGAGCGGAACTCTACACTTAACCCAAGCTACCTGGCCAGCGGTAATAACTATGTCCTGATGGCCAACTCTCAGGCGTCCTTGCTGCACATTGGGTGTTATGGTCTGCATACAGCTCACAATGATCTTTGCTTTGTCAATCAGGACAGAGATGGCCCCACAGAGTAGGGTAATGAGGGTAGGTATGAGTCTCTGATTTTCCTTGGACCAGTTCTTCAAGTACGTTGAACCCAAGCAATGGCCTCTCCAGTCGTAGACTACTCACTAGGAAAGTGACGTTGATTAACAGGCTGGGGTCCTCATTCTCAGGTAAGTTTACTGTTATGGCAAACCCAAACGTCGAAAGGGATGAGGTCTCCATTTACTGCATACACCTCCAACTCGTTTCATGAGCGGTCTAATATCCAGATCAGGTAGGTATTTGTCTTTCCAAATATGATCTTTCATGCTGACTTGAGCTCCTTTGTCAAGCAAAGCACTCACTGCTAAGCCATTCAAGTTACACTGGGTCGGGGCTCTTCTCCCTATGAGTCTTGCAACGTGTTCATTTTTAGCAGCTGGTGGGTCTGGTGAGGGTAAAGTGGAAGTCTTTCTCGGTCTTTGTTGTATGGCGACTTCTTCTGGCGTGATACAGGGAGGAGTATTGGGATTACTACATGGCTCTGCATTAAGTTCAGTTCTTTGGACACTGTTAGCCTGGGATGGTTGTCGAGGCACCCACAGTGACTGGCTCCAGTTTCCCTGGCACTTTGGGTTTCTTTAGACGGCCCATGGCCCTCTGACCTTCCTCACTGCAGAAGAAGCAATGACTACAATTAGATAGACCCTGTTTGACACATTGTGAACAGCCATAAGGTTTCTCTCATCTAGACTGCGTTGTTTTACTCGTGGGACATCGGCACAGATGATCTGATTGCCGTTGCGGTATTGACTGTTTCATTGAATCGATTATGCTGGTGAGTGCATCTATTTTGGCTGAAAGATGTTGTATGGTGTCAATCTTGGTTTTACGCCCAGATGCCTCTGGATTGGCACTGGAGTCTGGTACAACTCCTAACTGCGCGCATATAACGTGTGTTGTCATGGCATGGGGCCTAGTCTTCATTGTCTCTCACTTTCCTCACTCATTATTCTCATCACACGTCTCAATATTGTCTCGTCACTGACATCGTTACCTGAGAGTAGGGGTTTTAGTTCTCGGCGAATGTCGGTGTATTTACGCCCAAGCCCCTGGTGCACAGTGTGTAGGAAAACATCTTGAACAGTGGCACTGTATTTTATGCCTGCGTCAGGTAATTTAGAGGAGAACAGGACTCGTTGTTTTAGAGGAACTGTTGTGGTGTCTCTTGCTCATTTTGCCTAGTGCACATTAGCTCCTGGAATAGTTCAGTACTGTTCTTTTCTCTTAAGTGGGCCTGTAGGAACCCCTTGAGCTCCGCTACTGTCATTTCCTCTTTATTCATCAAAATGTCTTTGAAATTTCCTGGTTTTATTATTCTGAGCAAGTCTCTGACCATTTCCGAATCATTGAAGTCTTCTTTGACTCCTTCCTCCTTCTATCTGCTTACACACGCTGTTGTAGGTGATGTCTGATGTGCAGTCACCAATTTGACCCCCCTGTATTTTGAATTCTCTACGATGGTAGGAGGTGGGAGAGGTCTCTTATGGAGATCACCTTCTCGTATTTTGGGTGTGTCGTCAGCGCAGACTACAGGCTTCTGCATGGCGTGTCACTGTATTGTGTTGTAGAGGGCGGTGTGGACACCGGCTGTGAGGTAGGTGCGGTAACATGCCGTAGAAGTCAACGACTAAGCTCCTCGTAACTTGTGAGCACTCTATGTAAATCAGTATTTGGTGTCGTTTTGACTGTGCTAGCTCTGACTGTATGAGCTATGTTCATAAATGGAGTAGCATCAACGAGACTATCTGTGACTGCATGAGCTATTTCAGTAGGTGGAGGGATTGTTAGTGTGTCGCACAGCTCAATATTATCACTTGGGTCAAACAGTGGTGTTACATTATGAGTCTGTATAACAGCATCAACATTATCTTTCAAAACCAACAATTCAACCATACTGGCATCCTCTGACTCAAGTAATGACTTACTGTACATAAAGGCGATGATGTAATCAAGGCAACCTTCATGATCACCCTCTTCGAGCTCTGACTGGTCTTTGTCTTGAACGTGACCCACGGTATTGTCAATATGAAAAAGTTCCTTTGTTGGCAGGCTCTTCCTGATGTCCCATACCAGGCTCTTCCTTCCACTGTCCGACATTGTAAGTTCTTCATTTTCTTCACGAACGGTCAGCACAGTCCAGAATCAAGAATCAGTCTCTGCTCACATCAGTCTGTCCGTGACATGGGTTTCAGCCGCAGATCCGTCTTGGTCCCAGATGTTATCTATCACTGGCCAACAGGTGGCGCCGATCCCAGACGAGCCCCCAAAAGCTGTTACAGGTCCGTTTTGGGACTGGTGCAGCAGATAATAGTTCCTTTAACACAGGATAAATGATGAAACAGGAGAACGTGGCTTCTCTTTCAAAGGGTCTGAATACTTATGTCAATGTAATATTTCCGTTTTTGCAAAAATGTCTAAAAAACAGTTTTTGCTTTGTCATTATGGGGTATTGTGTGTAGATTGATGAGGCAACGTAATGTAACAAAATATGAAAAAAGTCAAGGGGTCTGAATACTTAATAACACAGTCAAAAAGTAATAATTATGACTAAACCCTGCCCATTTCCACAATGTATCTTATTAAAATTTGATTTTAAACCTAACCCTACCTAGTGAAGGAGAAGTTTGATGCGTTGGTCCAGCAGACCTTCTGCGCATGTGGGCTGAAGTGTCTGGGAACGAGATTAGGTGTAATGTGACTAAAATAACTTCACGTTAGAGCGCGTGCCATCCTTCAGCACAACATGTCACCCTTTATAAAGCACATGATTATATTCAACCTAGTGGGTTACGTCAGTCACATTTGACATTGTTGATTATGTCACACAGTTAAGGCACATTTATGAACCCTTTATAACATTTACATTACATTTAAGTCATTTAGCAGACGCTCTTATCCAGAGCGACTTACAAATTGGTGCATTCACCTTATGATATCCAGTGGAACAACCACTTTACAATAGTGCATCTAACTCTTTTAAGGGGGGGGGGGGTTAGAAGGATTACTTTATCCTATCCTAGGTATTCCTTAAAGAGGTGGGGTTTCAGGTGTCTCCGGAAGGTGGTGATTGACTCCGCTGACCTGGCGTCGTGAGGGAGTTTGTTCCACCATTGGGGTGCCAGAGCAGCGAACAGTTTTGACTGGGCTGAGCGGGAACTGTACTTCCTCAGAGGTAGGGAGGCGAGCAGGCCAGAGGTGGATGAACGCAGTGCCCTTGTTTGGGTGTAGGGCCTGATCAGAGCCTGAAGGTACGGAGGTGCCGTTCCCCTCACAGCTCCGTAGGCAAGCACCATGGTCTTGTAGCGGATGCGAGCTTCAACTGGAAGCCAGTGGAGAGAGCGGAGGAGCGGGGTGACGTGAGAGAACTTGGGAAAGTTGAACACCAGACGGGCTGCGGCGTTCTGGATGAGTTGTAGGGGTTTAATGGCACAGGCAGGGAGCCCAGCCAACAGCGAGTTGCAGTAATCCAGACGGGAGATGACAAGTGCCTGGATTAGGACCTGCGCCGCTTCCTGCGTGAGGCAGGGTCGTACTCTGCGAATGTTGTAGAGCATGAACCTACAGGAACGGGTCACCGCCTTGATGTTAGTTGAGAACGACAGGGTGTTGTCCAGGATCACGCCAAGGTTCTTAGCACTCTGGGAGGAGGACACAATGGAGTTGTCAACCGTGATGGCGAGATCATGGAACGGGCAGTCCTTCCCCGGGAGGAAGAGCAGCTCCGTCTTGCCGAGGTAAGAAATAAAAAAAATAAAGCATGCCGTAGAAAAAATATAAAGCATGACATACGGTTAAAGCTGCTTTGTAACACATGTATGTAGTGATTATGACGGCTTTATGAACCCTTTATAAGCTTAACCTCCTTTAAATCAGGAACACACTTTGGCTACAGAGGTATTTGGTATGTTATGAATTTTGACTTAGGAATTATCCAAGTCGATTTTCTGTGGGGGGGGTATGTTAGTGAATCTCAGTGACCCTACAAGTCACAATTATATATGTCACAGTTGCATCATTGTATATACTGTACACCAGTACCTGCCAAAGGCATTGAATACAACACTTTCAGTGATTGATATGTACAGTATACGTATACTCCTTCGTGTGAGATTTTGAAATAAACATGTTATGTGTTCTTTCTTGTCTATCAACGTAGTCTTAATATGTCTTTGTTATTCAGAGACTAATGCAATGGTCTGATGCAGAAGAAAGTGTCAAATTAGACAGACTGTAACTTGAGCCCTCTCATTATGACTGCTTTTCCTGTCACTCCCTGTGTGCAGTTCCTCCAATGGTAAACTCTACCTCTGGCCCTCGCCAGTCATGCTGTTCACACCTTCCCAACCAGGGGACTCATTAGCTCCTAACACAGCCTGATGTTTACCTGGCTGTTTTGACAACCTGGTGCATTAGCCACGTTTTATACAACACAATTAAATGTGCTCTGTGTACTACGGAAGCTTAATGAACAAACATCTAGTCTCGCTCCTGAGGCTGATGCTTCCCACAGGCTTTTTGAAAAGTTGGTTGGACAATTTGGTTAATTGCATCACTGAATAAATAAAGTTATATGTGTTCTATTGTTAAACAAAAACTTTATCTACCTTCGATTTGTCTTATACAAAAGTGATTTCCCCTGTTAAATAAGTGTTCTATGCCTATGTCCAAGGGTCAGGCAGCTCGTCATGCACGGTTACATAAACTGTAAGTTTATGCTGCAGACACATATAACAACAGAACCGTCAGTAAACTCCAGGAACCCCAAGCCCACATGCAGGACAGAGTTTGATTCAGGAAAACTTTGTAAAGTAAACATAGATATCAAATCAAATTGTATTTGTCACATGCGCCGAATACAACAGGTGAAATATAAAGAGCAGCAGTAAATGACAATAGCGGGGCTATATACAGGGGGTAACGGTACAGAGTCAGGGGGCACCGGTGTTGAAGTAATTGAGGTAATTATGTACATGTAGGTAGAGTTATTAAAGTGGCTTTGCATAGATAATAACAGAGAGTAGCAGCAGCGTGGGGGGGGGGGGGGGGGGGGGAAATAGTCTGGGTAGCCATTTGATTAGCTGTTGGGGGTAGAAGCTGTTTAGAAGCCTCTTGGACCTAGACTTGGCGCTCCGGTACTGCTTGCCGTGCGGTAGCAGAGAGAACAGTCTATGACTAGGGTGGCTGGAGTCTTTGACAATTTTTAGGGCCGTCCTCTGACACCGCCTGATATAGAGGTCCTGGATGGCAGGAAGCTTGGCCCAGGTGATGTACTGGGACGTACGCACCAACCCTTTGTAGTGCCTTGCGGTCGGAGGACGAACAGTTGCCATACCAGGCAGTGATGCAACCCGTCAGGATGCTCTCGATGGTGCAGCTGTAAAACCTTCTGAGGACCCATGTCAAATCTTTTCAGTCTCCTGAGGGGGAGTAGGTTTTGTCGTGCCCTCTTCACTATCTTGGTGTGCTTGGACCATGTTAGTTTGTTGGTGATCTGGACGCCAAGGAACTTGAAGCTCTCAACTTGAAGCTCTCAACCACTGCGTCTCCCGGGTGGCGCAGTGGTCTAGGGCACTGCATCGCAGTGCTAGCTGCGCCACCAGAGTCTCTGGGTTTGCGCCCAGGCTCTGTCGCAGCCGGCCGCAACCGGGAGGTCCGTGGGGCGACGCACAATTGGCATAGCGTCGTTAGGGAGGGTTTGGCCGGTAGGGATATCCTTGTCTCAGTATGTAAAATGTAATAAAATGTATGCACTCTACTGTAAGTCGCTCTGGATAAGAGCGTCTGCTAAATGACTAAAATGTAAATGTAACCTGCTCCACTACAGCCCCGTCGATGAGAATGGGGGCGTGCTCGGTCCTCCTTTTCCTGTAGTCCACAATAATCTCCTTTGTCTTGATCACGTAGAGGGAGAGGTTGTTGTCCTTGCACCACATGGTCAGGTCTCTGACCTCCTCCCTATAGGCTGTCTCTGTACTCCTCCCTAATGAAACTGGTATACTTTTTTATTTATCACAATTTTCTTTAACCAATTATGGTCTTTAATGCAGGGCCGACAGACAAGTTCCTTACTTTCTCCCCCTTCCACTTTCCTCTTCCATTTTTGCGGTAACACTGTGATTAGTTTTGAGTAGAGCAGACACTTCCATATGTTTTTGTTAGCTGCATGTGTGACAACTCCACAAGTTCAAAAAATGAAATCTCCAAAAATATGCTTTTTTTTATCAATTAGTATATTTGAGTTCAACAACAATATTTGTTGTATTGTTACCCATGTCTTGATTATAATAGATTTTTGTTTACAAAAATAAAATTATCAAAAAATGAATACAGCTTTTATTGATAAATGTGATCTTGCAGAGGTAAAAAGCAAATATTAACCATGTATGCTGTCTATATTGCTTGTCATTTATTTCAGTCAACATCTAAGTATGAAGTATTTTCAAGTAAATTGTTATAGCTGTATTGTTTTAAAAACCCAACAATATTGTGGGTCCATCAGACCCGCAAACATTGGGTGAATAACAAAAACATGAACACCACACAAGTGTTAAATGGAAGAAGTTTGGAACCGCCAAGACGCTTTGTAGAGCTGGCCGCCCGGCCAAACTGAGCAATCGGTGGAGAAGGGTCTTGGTCAGTGAGGTGACCAAGAAACCGATGGGCACTCTGACAGAGCTCCAGAGTTATTTTGTGGAGATGGGAGAACCTTCCTGAAGGACAAACATCACTGCAGCACTCCACCAATCAGGCCTTTATGGTAGAGTGACCAGACGGAGGCCACTCCTCAGTAAAAGGCACATGACAGCCCGCTTGGCGTTTGCCAAAAGGCACCTAAAGACTCACAGACCATGAGAAACAAGGTCTGGTCTGATGGAACCAAGATTGAACTCTTTGGCTTGAATGGCAAGCATCACGTCTGGAGGAAACGTGCACCATCCCTGCGGTGAAGCATGGTGGCGGCAGCATCATGCTGTGGGGATGTTTTTCAGTGACAGGGACTGGGAGACTAGTCAGGATCAAAGCAAAGATGAACGGAGCAAAGTACAGAGAGATCTTTGATGAAAACCTGCTCCAGAGTGCTCGACCTCAGACTGGGGCGAAGCCACACCTTCCAACAGGACAACGACCCTAAGCACACAGCCAAGACAACTCAGAGGTGGCTTTGGGACAAGTCTCTGAATGTCCTTGAGTGACCCAGCCAAAGCCCGGACTTGAACCTGATCGAAAATAGCTGTGCAGCAACGCTCCCCATCCAACCGGACAGAGCTTGAGAGGATCTGCAGAGAAGAATGGGAGAAACTCCCCAAATACAGGTGTGCGAAACCTGTAGAGTCATACCCAAGAATACTCAAGGTTGTAATTGCTGACAATGGTGCTTCAACAAAGTACTGAGTCTGAATACTTATGTAAATGTGATATTTCAGTTTTTCAGTAAAACATTCTAAAAAGCTGTTTTTGCTTTGTCATTATGGGGTATTGTGTGTACATTGATGAGGAATAAAAACTATTGAATCAATTTCAGAATAAGGCTGTAACCTAACAAAATGTAGAAAAGTTAAGGGGTCTGAATACTTTCCGAAGGCACTGTATAACAGCAGCACAGTCAGTAAACTCTGGGAACATTGTAAAGTTAACATAGGTAAGCATTAATAAACAGGAATCACAGGGGAGTATAGACACGCTATTTTAGAATGATGAAATCACTGATCAATGCCTGTAGCCATCTCTATAGACCATGTTTGCTGATGGCTGATGTAACTGTCCATCTATGAGTATTGGTTATTTATCTGAATTCTGTCCAATGGCTCTTCAAAAGTGTTGAATGGACAAAAAACGGCATCATAAGAGGTCATGTTTACAGTGGATTTACCCCCCCCCCGGTACCCCTTCTCTATCACGTGACATTGTAAGGCCAAAGTGCACTGGCCACTCCCGTACAAAAATGGGGAACTGTTACTTATCCAGGTGTAGCCAGCATGCAGTGTATCTGGACCCTCTCCCTGCTTCAGCTAGTTGCCCTGTGGGCCAACGCAGCAGTGCTCACTGAAAATGGCCTCCCCATCCTCTGGGAGCAGGGACCCAGCCAGCTGCCAGACCTGCCTCAGGCGGACAACGTGGTCACAATCAACCAATGGACCTACCTCTGGCCCTCGCCAGTCATGCAGTTCACACCTTCCCAACCAGGGGACTCATTAGCTCCTAACACAGCAAGATGTCTAAGTGGCCATTTTGACAACCAGGTGCATTAGCCACGTTTTACACAACACAGTTGAACGCTCTTTGTGTACTACAGAAGCATAATGAACAAACATCTAGTCTCGCTCTTGAGGCTGATGCTTCCCACAGGCTTTTTGAAAAGTTGGTTGGACAATTTGGTTTATTGCATCACTGAATAAATAAAGTTATATGTGTTCTATGGTTAATCAAAAACTTTATCAATCTACACCGATTTGCTTTATATAACCGTCAGTTTCCCTTTTAAGTGAAGTTTTCTATGCCTATGTTTAAGGGTCAGGCTGCACATCATGCACGGTTACACAAACTGAAAGTTTATGCTGCACACACATAACAGCAGCAAACTCTGGGAACCCCAAGCCCACATGCAGGACAGAGTTTGACTCAGGAAAACATTGTAAAGTAAACATAGATAAGCATAAACAAACAGGAATCACAGGGGAGAATAGACATGCTCTTTTCGAATGATGAAATCACTGATCAATGCCTGAAGCCTTTGCCTTCCCTATAGATCATGTTTGCTGAGGGCTGACATAACTGTTTTGGTTGTTTCTCTGACCTTTGTCCAATGGCTCTTCAAAAGTGCTGAGTGGACAAAAAAACGCCACGATAAGTACTGTTTACAGTGGATTTACCCCCGACCCCCCTTCTCTATCATGCGATGTTGTGAGGCCAAAGTGCACTGACCACTCCAGTACAAAAAGGGGGAACTGTTACTTATCCAGGTGTAGCCAGTATGCAGTGTGTCTGGACCCTCTCCCTGCTTCAGCTAGTTGCCCTGTGGGCCAACGCAGCAGTGCTCACTGAAAATGGCCTCCCCATCCTCTGGGACCAGGCACCCAGCCAGCTGTCGGACCTGCCTCAGGCGGACAATGTAGTCACAATCAACCCCTGGAATGCCCTGCAGAGGATGAGTCTGTATAGGATACTGGTGGGCTCCACTGACAAGTATATGGCCTCCATGGGAACCAATGACAGTGCCAGCCCGTTGTGGGGCCTGCCTCTGCAGCTGGCCTGGAAACTCAGGTCAGGTATGTCGGGCCTTCATTAAGTAGCTTTGGGGAGTTGAATATATGCACATTGTTTTTGTGATAACTGTAATACACAATAATGTTGACTACGTTTCTCAGTTGTCTCGATCAGATGGTTTATCAAAGGATTTCATGGGGAAAGTGATGTGACTGAATGCGCTTCTGTTCCCGTAGGGCGGTTGGTTGACCCCACTGGCGATACAATATGTGGACAGGAAGGAGATCCCATGTGTATTTCCACTAATAGCTGGTGGGCATGTAAGCACTGTGACACATATTCAACCACGCAGGCCATGTGTGTAGCCCTACACTTCAATAACAGACCATTAGTAAACTCTCTCTCTCTCTCTCGCTCCTTCTCTCCCTCCCCAGGTGTGAACTACTACCTCTCAGTGATCCCGTTCCTGGCTGCTGTGCAGAAAGGCCTGATTGGAGATGGTCTCATTCAGGTCCAGGTACAGGCACCAGCTGAGGCAGCTGAAGATTACTGCACCTCTTACACAGACTGCTCTGCTAAGAACCCAGACCTCATGGCCAAATGGGAAGAATTCTTCCAGGTAAGCTATTCAATGAACCTCCTTCCCCATGGGAAGCATGTTCCTTCTTGCCCTAGGAGATAAAACCGGTTTGTTATTTTAGTTGAGTGAGGCCTAGACTCAATCAGATCAATCGTCAATAGCAGACACCCGTGTAGTGGATGTTTTGGCAGTTGTCAGAAGTGGAACTATGTTGGAGCCGTCAGATCGGTGAGCAGCTGCTCTTGTGATCGTGAAGCCACACCCGTCCAACTCGCTTTCAGAACGCAAAGGTGACGGCCGTATAGAAACAATTACGCTTAAATTTAACAATCATTCAACGAAATAATGACTTCTATCACCCTAATCGAGGTGTAGATTAGGTCTCACATTCCAGTGTTCAAACTTGTAAATAGCAATGTCCGCTTTAAGTATAACGAGGAGCCACTTGTGGCTCTGATAGCTGCACCGCCAAGTGGATCTGATTGAATCGAGCCCTTAAGTCACTGTTCATATGTGACCCATTGGTGAATGCATAGAATTATTTGCTGTTCTTGGTTTATAATATGCTACCTTTCCATCCTAGACCCTGAAAGATGTTAGCGCATCTGAGATTTCTGACTTTGAGAAAAGGGACCAGATTCTAGGTGCCTTTTGGGCAGGTGAAACGCTCTCTTTAAATACTGCCTCATCCAGCTGCAAGGCAAAGTGAGTAGAAACATTAAGTGATACAGGTCATCACCATTTGTCTTCGTTTTTGGTACTCTGGTACTCTGACACAATGTTGAGTTTCAATTAAATATAGGACTCTGTCCTTCAATCAGCTTTTACCTTAATTATTGATTATTATTTATTAAAAAGATTATTGATTCAATCTTTTGAGTCCCAATTTAGTCCTTGTAATCACACCTTTGATCTTTGTTACAGGATGAGCTACTATTCCAGCCCAGAGGTTGCATTCGCCAAAAGCTGGATGAACGCTGCAGATTACGTGGCAGCTGCGTACTTCCAGTCCAGCCTGAATAACTCTGTGCTTTTCATGAGACCTCTGCCCAGCAGGGTGCTTCAGGAGGGGGATAGCGCTCCTAACATAGCTGACCTAAGCACAGAGGAGAACCACAACCTCTATATCTTTGGCTGGATGGCCAGGATGAACACGATTCTTTGTGAGTACTTTTACTTTTAGTCCCCCAAGATGGATGTTAAAAGATATATTCTATTATTCTTTGTATGAAGAGTAGAGGAACATTTCAGAGTGAAATTGAGATGATAGACACCAGTCAGTGATAAAATGAAGTCTATAGTCTCCCTCTAGTGGTGACATGTATGAAGTGTATTGAAATTGTTAGATCTACAGTACCAATTCAGTTGCATCAGGTTACTTGATCACATTTTCTTAACCAGTTGTTGTTCACCTTGTGACAGTGGGCTCTCCGGTTAAGATGTGGCGCTCAGCCATGTGCTCTGACAAGGCTCGGGAGAAGGGCCGGGAGCTCCTACAGAATCTGATCCTGGACCCTAAATTCGCTGTTTCCACCTTCGTCTCCATTCTGACAGAGATGACCCGCAGCTGCTCAGGCTTCAGCACATAAGTCCAATGAATAAAACTCATACTGTGCTCATTTACACTTCCTGTGTTTGCCATTATTCCTTTTCCACGGTAGACAAAAGACCTTGTTGATTAATGTACAAACAATGTATTTATTGTATGACTATACTAATACATTTACATGGAAGAGTGGCTCAGTATAAAGTGCATAATAACAAAGATAAATAAATGTTGCTTGAAATTTGAATATTATATCTCACATGCCAAAATGTTCATTGATCTTCACACTCAAACTTTAAGCTTGGATATGTATCAGATATTCATCATATCCATTGATTCTATTCCATCCTAAAGATATCCATTGATTCTCTTATTTCCTAAACCTGTTTCACAGTCTGCATGGCATATGTGTTTATTGTTTTTCTCTTGCTGTGAATACTTTGGTCATTCAATTTTCTCCTGACGCTGGCAAGTTCATCCTCATCAATGTATTCATAATCATTAGTGCCATCATCATCCTATTTAATTGTCTTGTGCTGAGGACTGTTTTCTTCACCGGTGGCTGAGGAGAGAACACAAACACAACAAGGCATGAGAATCAAAGTCAAGCTTTTGACATAGAGATTGATTAAGCAATAAGACCAGAGGAGGTGTGGTATATGGCTAATATACCATGGATAAGGGCTGTTCTTAGGCACGACGTGCCTTATTGCTATTATAAACTGGTTATCAATGTAATTAGACCAGTAAAAATTATTTTTGGGGTCATACCTATGGTACAGTATACGGTCTGATATGCCATGGCTGTTAGCCAATCAGCATTCAGGGCTCGAACCACCCAGTATATAATATTAGTTATCGGTTGCTTTCCAAAATCTAGAATGTATTTATATTGACAGCTGACAATTAAGTTAAGTAGCAAAATGAGTCTGCTGCAATTTTGCTTACCACTATCCTTCAAGCATGTTGAATATTCAACAAAAGTATTCTGATAGAATATAGAAACATAGACACACCTTTTTGTGGGCCTGAATCAGGCACTGTGACCAGACTTGTTTTGGAAGTTTCATTTCTTGGTGGAGGGGTGTTCTGTTCTGCACAGCTAGATGCTCTAGAGGTAGGCACTGCTGGTTTGGCTGTATTGGCTGTATGTGGGCTCTTCAATATAATAACACAGACCACACAAAGAATTAGTACTGTAATCGATTGAATATAACTTTTTGTTAAAATACATCTGATAGCTATTGTTGTTGTTATTGTTTATTAAGGCATAAAATACAATGGATGATCGACTCACCTTTGGAGAGGGGGGATCTGGCTTCTTCGGCCTGGGAGGCGGCAGTTTCACTGTATCTTCTGAGTGCTTTTGGGGTCTCTTGGGTGGTCGAGGGGGAGGCAGCACGCTTGCATTGACATACCTCCTCAGGGTGAAGTAGCAGTCCTCTCCTATCTCCTCTACAGCTGAGCGAACGGCCTCGCCCTGGGTCAGCTTTGGGCCATTCCACCGCTCCAGAAGCTGCAAGGCCATGTTGGTGCGGTTGACAGGCACCTCCCAACACTGCGCCAGGTCAAGGGTGGAAACAATAAGGTAAGGGTCAGTGATCTCCTCCTCCAACTGCAGCCCCGTGGCCCCAGCCAAGAGGTCCTCCTTCACTGAGAGGTCCCTCCTGGACACCTTGACGTTGAAGGGCAGGGCGAACCTGTGGCAGATGTCTGAGAGCATGTACTGCTTCTTGTCGTGGACCACCTCCACAAAACCCCCGTCCAGACACATGGGGATCAACACGGCCTCGTACTTCTTCCCCACCATCTTCTCACAGGCCAGGGCCTCCACCGTCTTCCTCTTGTCTCCGTAGATCACCTCGCTTGTCTCCATCTTGTGTACCAGGTACTGGTCTCCCACCAGCACCGAGGACAGCCCCTCGTAGTGGGTCTCAAAGGCCCTGGTGGCCACTACGTGCAGCTGCTCCATGTTACTCTTGGCCACCTCCAGATCATACGCTGTGGGAAATGTCCGGGGCCTGCGCTTGAACCTGCCATTGTAAGACACTGGGATGAGGAAGCGTCTCTGGGCCTCGCTGCGAATCTCAGATGCTAGGATTCTCTTCGCCTGGTAGGCACTGTGGACAATGACCTGCTTAGAGGATTTCAGGAAACCCAATTCCTCCTGAACTTGTGATGGTGGCTCGATGACTTCTGCTTTGAAGGGGAAGAACTCGCTGGGCTTGGCAAAGACATCACGGAAGGACAGAGGCTGCATGAAACAGGCACTGTCACACTCCTCTGTAACGTCCAAAACCTCAACATCCAGGGTGGACGGGATGAAAACAACATTCTTCCCAACTGTGAACAAAAAATGTATTCTTTTTGTTTAGTATGCAAGCACAAGCTATGATAGGCTACTTTTCTGTAAGAAATGTTTCAACAAGATTCCTGATTCAAATGTTTTTCCAAAAATATATATACATAATGCAGTATATATACATATGATGTAAGTCATTGAATTGATCGCCAAAGGTTTGACATTAGTAAATCCGTTGAACTGCAGCTTTGACTAAAGTTTTCTGTTGTGCTTTTTCTAAAAAGTAGCAATGCATCGTGATTGCCTGAACATCATGATGACTACACATCAAAACTTTGACTACTTTTGTGTCTGTGTGTCTGAAACATCCTAAGACCAGTGTAGCTTTCATGAACATTAGTTGTCAATATTGCAGTGTGTTCCCTTTAACTTGAAAACTAACATTGAGATGAGAAAAATGCAATTAAAACATTAAATACATTTTGTGACTTTTTTTAAAATCAGGCAATTAAAGCCTTTTTCATTCCACATAACTTTGATGTAAAGTGAGAATATGAATGGTCCGTTTGAGACTCACACTTGGATACCGTCTGAAGCTCATAGACAGGTGTGAGAACCAACTCTCCACTGTAGTCCTCTGGCAACTCAGACACGCACTTCTCCTTTGACGGCAAAGACTTGGCCCAAGTCACTGTCCTTTTCCTTCCTTTGCACATTTTCCACTCCACCAGCTCCCCGAGGGTGTAGAACTGGTCGTCGGCACACTCATAGAACTCCCCAGTGTGTGAGAGCTTCACAGTGAAGATGTGCTTGGAGTCTTTCCGCGTGACCTCACAGACAACATGGCTGTCTCCGTGCTCTGTCCTAAGAGCAGTGAGTCTGAAGCTCTCCTCTGCCTGGATGGTCCCCTCAGGAAGCTGTAGCTTCTCAGGGCAGTAGAACTCTGGTTGGCCCAGGCACTCAGGGCTGATACGCACTGAGTCAACAATCTCCTGTATACTGGTGTATGGCCTCTTGTCGGTCACGATCCTGAAAAGGCCTGACAATACAGGCAGGCAAAGCAATATATTAAATTATATTTATTGGTACAATGCACAAAACCACATGTTGATAAGGTCCCTTTCTAACCCGAGAGAGAAGTTTGGACATTGACATGTATACTGTAAACGGCAATACATGGTAAAGCCCAATAATTAAGCCATTTATTAAGAAATTAAAATCTGAATATATCAATCTACATTAGAATGCTTTATAAAGGTACACATTTGACCTAAAAAAAAATAGATTTCATATTCAAGGTACAGTTTGGATGTTTCGGGCCCACCTGGGTATTCAAGCGATAGATCGACTGTTATGGATTTGGATCCCTCAGACTGAAGCTCCACTATGAGTCTGGTAACACTGATCCCAATGACCTTCAGGAGCTCTCCGCAGGAGAAACTCCCCTCTCTTCCATACAGCTCATACCCAGAACCTGGTAGAAAGTCATTTCAATGGATCTAGTGTAGTGGCACTGAATGGATCTAAGAACAGTCGACAGTCTATTCTCCTTGTGGAGTAATGGATCCAAGTAAGTCAGAAAATAAGTAAAGGGCAGTAACATTTAATAACTATCATGAATAAGCATTAATAATTAATGTATACACATTTATAAGCATTTATAAAGGCTTATTCATGAAAGTTAGCACAAAGTGTTAGCACACAATTTGCCCCAATAATAATCTCGTCAACAGTTTTATGTTGAATTTTGTAACATGAAATACCTTATGTTTATATCATTTGTATGTTAAAATACTTCATACACTGTGAGCCGTTAATCTTAATTTGTATTCACATTACATCATTTTTTATTCCAAAATGCCAGTCCAGTGAGTAAAGTTAGGGCTAATGATGTCTTCGGTCTTACCTTGGAAATAATATCCAGATTGCATCTGCAGTACTCTAGGGAGAGACTTGGCATCCACCGAGCGGGTGAACTTATCCAGTGTCATAGCCATCCTTTTCATTTGATCTCTGGGTGACACGGACAAGTATACCGAAGGAAACCTAGAGAGGAGACGCCACCTTCTCCATGGGTCAGCAAAAAGTTGACCAGAGGTGTGTTAAGGCCAAGTAACCTGTGTGCCAGGGCTCATCCTTTAGTATTAAGGCTCTCTTTCTATAGCATAGTCAGGCACAGTGAACAACGCGAATCAGTGACACAGAAAGAAAAAGCATCCTCGTATGAGTCACTAGTGCAACAGCAGAGGTTACAGGAGCCCTCACTCTGCCTCCGGAAACCAGAGACAGCTAACTAACCACAACTCACTAAGTAGCTAGGTTGTATCAGTGGGAATCCAGCCTGAGAACATTGCCACAGACCAACAATAAGTTAGTCACAGTAACAATGATTAACATAAAATCAGAAAAATGCCAATTGTAAGTCTTTAGTGACTTGCACTTCTTTCTGAAAGCACTGGATTAAAGGTGAACTGACCAAAAAAAACAGCACGTCTCCAGACAAAAATATCTGTTTTTATCTAATATCTAGTGACCAGATTAAAATAATCATTAGGTGCATAGTTTCTGAACAGTTGTGGGCCAATGTATGATACATATGACTAAACCAAACATACTCCCCTGTGATGATACTAATGATGTCTTACACAATTACATTTTATTCAAATATTTTTTTTTTTTATTACAGCCAATAAGCCAACAATTACAGACAAAAACAAAATATATATGAAACATGACTAAACTCCACACGATAATGACTTGTTTCCTTTTCTCCAGGAGGTCCACTCATGTCCCAAATCAGTATGGCTGCCCCAACACATGCCTCTGCTGTGTTGGCTTACATCTTAACAAGCTGTATCTAATACTGATTATAATTAATTTTATTTCTCTACCATGTTCCTTTTGTTTTTCCAAAATACCAATACAGGTTAGGAGATCATCAGAAAAAAAATAGAACTCTTTCATGGTTGTCACTTGCCCTTCTGATATTCTATCTGCATGGGTAGAATTCACAAGCATGTTTTACACAAATTAACCACTGTAACATCACACAGAAGATAAGAAAACATTGAAAATAAGATACTACTACTGAAATTTACCTTAAAACTTTAAATGTTTTAACGACATTAAATGTTTACAGTTTAAAGGCATAGGTAAACATGGAATGAAGATGATTGTTTTTAGCCTTCAAAAAGGAATGTAAGTAAACGATAGATACAAACAATGTGCTTTATCCATATAGACATATTTACATAAGTCTTTGGCTTATGATTAAGATTTGCTACAAAATAAAAACAAAATGAGTCAGCCATCAGTCCACGATACAAACATTACCAAGCCAATGTCACATGTCAGCACTTATAGAGAGCTGTAATTTTTTCTTTCACATTTGTGATTGACTTCTATATATAGATATATATTGTTCGTTGACAATAATGCTGCTAATATAAAAAATAAAAATAAAAAACCGTTTTTAGCATGCAACACCTTGGCATTAGTGTTTCCCATTTTATTTTATTTTTTTACAATGGCTGCACGTAAAAAATAACTAAATCTGCGAAAGACATTGAAGCAAATGTGGCCTAGTGGCCGACACTTGTCTCTCTGGCACTGAACACGGCGAAGTACAATGGAGACATTTACAAACCACTCACATCATACTCCCAGTACAATTAGAAACATTAAAGAGTTTTCAAAAGAAATCCAAAAACCATCTATAGCAGTCTGTATAGGCTTAGTCAACGATGCCCACCTCCAAAGGATCTGTAGTGTTGGAATGGCTACCAGGTTCTGGAGTTCTGTTTCGTCCCGTCTTCTTGGCTAAGATGTCTCGAGGAACTCCAGAGCAAGGTCGTAGCAGAAACGATACTGCTCCTGTTCAGATGAAAACACATCATGTGTGAACCGTTGTGGTGCTAAAACACGATAAACACAATGCTACAGTACAACCGTATACGATGAACAATACACTAATAACATGGTGATAACAAGATTAATCACTACTGAATGGCATATTCAATTCTGAACATAAACATATGTTATTTCTAACTATTCTCTGGCAGTGAATTGAGGAGCTAACAGGTGACTTTGACACAGGGCTGCAGACATATGCATAGGCATCCTTTACATCTTCCTGTAAAGGATGTGGCAAGGTGTCTCTCATGTTTACCCACAACAGTTTATTTCATAATCTCGACAGACTCTTTTGTTCATTTGTCCGTGGTCCATAACATTATCATTGTTCTATATTTTTTGTCAATATCACCTGGTTATAATTTGTTCCCAAACCATCTGCAAAACAAATCTAACATGAGGTGTTCCTATCTGTTCTCTAATACCTTCATATTATTGGCTGGCTTGGTTCCAAATTTCTCCAGAAAATATCAGAAGTGAATATCACCAGAAATGAGAGGTGGCGTAGGCCTATGCTAATATACTGGCACTATATGAGTCAGAGATGCGTCTGTTGGGGAAACTCAGTTTGACTGAGCTGGAGTCAGCTGCTGGCCTGTCTTACCGGGCTGTCCACCATGTTGGGCTTGCTGTTCCTCAGGCTCTTGACGGCGTGGAACACGTCCACCACATTCTGCCTCTTGATCATCTCACACACGATGCTGATAGCACAGAACATGCCACTGCGGCCGCCTCCGTTCCTACAGCACAGGAACACAAGGGTGGTAACGGGAGGTTGGTTGGGTGACTAATGCTATTCTACACAACTGCCAAACTTGGCAAATACAAGCGGTGGGTGCAGATAGGAGAGATGATGGGATTTTTATTTGTATACATGTAGGAGGTGTTTGTGTGTGGGTGGTAGTGGCGGTAGTGGTGGTGGAGGGTGTGTGTGTTTGTGTGTACACTCACAGGCAGTGGATGATGGTGCGTCCCTCTCCCTCCTCACACTCCTCCTGCCACTTGTCCACCTGCAGTATGAGCTTAAGGAAGGAGCGCTTGGACGCTGGCACTTCTCTGTGGGCGGCCCAGCCTAGGTACTGGAACTGCCTCACCATCAGGTAGCCCTCCTGAGGCTGTGCGAAACACAGACACATACATTATCAACGGCAGCCATTTTGGCTCCGACTCTGAACGTCATAACATTATAACAATCAAACCATCAACCTCGATGGCAGCGACTAAAAACAACAAGATAGTGGAGCACTTACTCTGGTGAGGTTACATATTCTGAAGAGACGGCTGATGACGTCACAATCCATGGAGCAGGACATACATTCAACTTGGACAGGACCGTAGCGAAGCATCCCCTCTTCAGGCCAATACTGAGGACAGCCCTGATTGACAACAACAACAACAACCTTAGCAATGACGTGTAGCCTACCTTCACTCAATACACAATAATGCGATTTGGAATCAGGGTCCACAGCAGTGAATGCAGGAGGGGGAAGTGGTCAGGCATTACCTGCGCTAGGTCAATCTCATTGAGCATGACCAGGGACGTGCAGCCGTAGTCGTACACCAGCCTCCAGAAGTCTTTGACCGTGTTGGGCAGAGGGTGCTGGGTCACGATGAAGGCTGCTGGCTGTCTGTAGCTCTGTGGTGGAGGAAGTCAACAAGGAACCATGTAACATCTCATAGCACTGAGTCTGCAGACATTTACAGAGAACACATACTGAAGATAGGATCCCTCTCAGAATGAACAATGTGTGCATATATGAACATGCAAGGAATGTGGAGACATTTCTGATGTTTGAATGATAAATGTTTTTTTTAAACCAGGGCAATCCATGTGGTGGGCATGCTTCTAGCAATAGTATATACATTAAATGAAGCTCTGCTAACATACACCTAAATTAAGCCATGAAACAAATCCAGTATAGTTAGAAGCATTTAAATATTCAGAAGTGAAAAGTTCAGAAATTACCTGGTATTCTTCTGACGGCTTGGTTAGAAAAAGTCCAAAAGTTTGTGAAGCGTACGAGGAAGTGATTTAACATTACCCTCCAAATAAAAAAGATCATCATCTGGCAAAGTTCTGCTTCTCTGTGCACATGAAATACCATCTCCCAGGATCTATGTCAATACTGCCAGGATCTATGTCAATACTCCCAGGATCTATGTCAATACTCCCAGGATCTATGTCAATACTCCCAGGATCTATGTCAATACTCCCAGGATCTATGTCAATACCCCCAGGATCTATGTCAATACCCCCAGGATCTATGTCAATACCCCCAGGATCTATGTCAATACACCCAGGATCTATGTCAATACCCCCAGGATCTATGTCAATACCCCCAGGATCTATGTCAATACCCCCAGGATCTATGTCAATACCCCCAGGATCTATGTCAATACACCCAGGATCTATGTCAATACCCCCAGGATCTATGTCAATACCCCCAGGATCTATGTCATCTCCGAGGATCCATGTCAATACATAGTTTATTATTTATTCATTGCGGTTTGTCTCATTCAGAGTATTTAGCAAGAGTCTCTTTTGAGAGTTCTGTTTCAGGGTCCATTGGAATTCTAGCAAGGACTGAGAAGAGGATTTGAATTCAACCTCTTTGTATAAAATACACTGTACAATACAGAAGAAAAAGAGCAGGGTCATGTTTAGTATGGTCACCAACCACATTCTCTTTGCCATATGCAATATATTGCAAAAAAAAGGCTATAGCTGACCCTTTTCTCAATTACACAGCTATGACAAGATGACTCCCAGGAGATGGATTCACTTTCTGGCACAGATCCTGATATCAAACTTAGAGAATCCTGATCCAAGAGGTCAAATAGTTAGGCATTCTGTTGTATTATGTGGATACTGTAGTAGAAGTTACCAGCTGGATTATTGGTAGAATTAATAATAAAATAACATGTGGTTATACACTGCACTTGTTTCACTTACCTCGCCCTTTTATCAAACGGGTCAAACTTTTTGGGGGACTTTTGTTTTATTTGAAAACCCAAAATGTTTAACAGCTCAAGTGTAATTTAGGACCACATCAATAGCCATCTTGAAGAATAATGTCAACAAATTACATTGTTGAAAAGATAGATGACCAAAACTTTCTCCAAAAAATTCAATTAATTTGAGCAAATTTTTATTTGATATTTTCATCGACATCACTACTTGCACTATGAGAAAATAATTGAAGGATTGCCCAAAAAGAACAGAAACTGTTGAGCACATGTTAAAAATACAATGAATATCAGTCCTTCTACATTTTCCAAAAGAGTACACAAAACAGAAGTATACACCTGGATTTGTCTCTAGCTTTCTGTCTCTACTACACATTCAGATAACGTCCAGTGCACTTAGTAAAGCCGAGGGAGTGTGTATGTCTGTGTATTTGTGCGTGCTTGCATATGTGTTTGCGTGCGTACGTGCATGTGTATACTGTGTGTGTGTGTGTTTACGTGTGCACGAGGGGAGAGGACACTTACATCCATGAGGGCAGCGTTGATGTAGTTGCTGCTCTCCCCGTCGATGGTGATCAGAAAGGGCAGACAGCGGTCTGGAGGCAGCATGTCCATGAAGCGGTTCTTCTCGTGGTTCCTGGGGAGCAGGGCGATGCTGCAGTCCTCTGGCTGCGGCTGAGGGGTCACCGAGTTCAGGGTCTGCAAACAACACAAATAACATGAAACCCCAAAAATGACAGGGAACATCGTTTGTTAGAAGACATTGGATGCATCTCAAATGGCACCCTATTCCAAGTAGTGCACTCAAAGGGAATAAAGTGCCATTGAGATGCACCCATGATCTATTTCCATATTTTTATTGTTGTCTTTTAGTGTTGTACGACACATGATTAACGTCAGGCTATAAAAGACTGAGGACTGAAACACGGATCGTGCCACCGTAAATATGAAAGGGCTTCAGAAAGGCTTCCAGTACCTGGAATTCGTCTTTGAGGTGTGAGGAGTTGCTCTGTGAGTCTATCCTGATCATGTCGTAGTGAGCTGCTTTGTACTCGCAGGCGGGGATGGCCGTCTCGCCACACAGACAGGCCTCTAGGATGGCGTCATGGATAAAGATGTACTGCTCCTGTGGCCGGACCACAGACACACACTCAGCAAGGGGAAGGCACTGCGTCTCCAGACAGTCCATGCATACAGTAGCATGAAATGAACAGACGTACAGCAATGGCGAATGGTGTTAATGTTAATTGGCGAGGTGTGTGGCGGTGGGGGGTGGATCTAGTAGTCACCTCAGTCTGTACCATGTTGATGCGTCTGGAGCGCAGGGCCTTCACGCAGTTGTAGATGTCCACCACGCCCTCCCTCTCCGCCATGTCCAGCATGATGTCGATGACGATGTAGCAGCCTGTGCGTCCGGCTCCGGCGCTGACCAAGGTGAGAGGGCAGCGAGAGGACAGGGAGGTGAGCACGGGGCTGCGTAGCACCGCTCTGCTACGGCCTACATACCCAGCCGTTGTGCAGTACACACAACAATGTGATACCTTGTGCACGAGATTACATTTACAAGTGTGTGCATCAAAATCCACAACAACCACATCCTGCCAAGGGGCCACGGCGATATCTTAGCTAGCTTAGCAGTGGCTGACATTGAAGCGTGCTAGTTAGTTCAGGTGCACTCATTTCGTAGTCATATGACAGTGTCGCATGAGAGATCAAAGAAAAGTAAATCGGATGCACCTGTTTTCTCAGGCGGTCTGGCGTAGAGGAAGTGTCGCGTTAGGGGCTTACCTGCAGTGCACCACGATGGGCCCAGCGCTGGGGGGGTTGGACATTTTGACCCGGCGGATGAAGGAGAGGAGGCCTGTAGCGTGGTAGGGCACTCCGTGGTCAGGCCAGCCGGTGAAATGAAACTGCTTCACCTCACGCAGCTCGTTAAAGCCTCTCTGATGACAGAGAGCATACAGGTTATTAGGTAACAACTGGTCTGGGTTCAGTATGACTTCCACATTTGCAACGTGTGTTGATTTTAAGGGGCAATCTTGGATTCAAGCAATAACAAAGCGGTGAATCCCAGATTGCCCCTTTAGCTGTTGTTGACCAAACTGTTGAATATGACTGACTCACCCTCTCCAAGGTGAACGTTCTGACCACATATTCAGCAAGGGGCTCCACCTCCACAAATGTCACTTTGAAATCACCATAGACCTCAGCATCATCGGGCCAGTACTTGTAACACTTCACCTACAAGAACATAAGCATTTCATTCATTTAAAACAAAAGACGTCTTTAAATACTACACATACTTGCACACAATAGGTGCCCAGATATATAGTATGCCAGATCAATATCTGAAGACTGATCCGACGCCTACATTGGTCTCCTGTGGTTTGGGGTCTGACAGCAATATGATATTATGACCTACCCGTCCAACTTCCACTAGGTTGGTGACCATGACGATACAGGCAGACTGCTCTTGCCAGACCATCCTCCAGAAATCATAGACTGTCTCATGGACAGGCCCTGGAGAGGACAACAATCGATCAATCAATCTCTGAACTAAATACAATACAATCTGATAACTCTTTATAAGATCAATTGCTCAATGCTGAAAATACAATATGAGCATCAAATCTTCTTTAGAGGTTAAGGCAGAACTTTGTCTTACCTTGGGTTGCAATGTAGTGACTTGGCCTCTGGTAACCCTGAAAAGTGCAACACACACAATATGTTAAGATCATTCGGTTAAGACTTTTATTTTGGTGTTGCAACAACAGCAGACTACTACACAGCATACCGTGCCTCGACCCCAGCTAGGTGGGCATGTGATATATCGTCATGAGAGTCAATGGCTTTATGCACTAATATGCACAGAGCTGTTCTCGTGCATTAATTCATTTACTGAAATACACCTTCAATAAGAGCACGTTTCCTACTTGTGCTTTGAGTATCTGTCAATTAAACGGACGTTTATTCTCTGTAAAGCTCAACTCTGGTGTGTTTTATTGCCAAGAATTTCACATTAGCGATTACTTCGTAGGAATAATACATTATTGTAGTTGGCTACTTATTAGCAAGTTGCTTCATAGAGTCGGCAGGTTTAACACCCTAAATGATCCCCATCAGATTGGATCTGGCTGGGTACAGGCACAGGCGGGGAGGCAACAAAGGAAAACAAATGGTGGCCACCATCTTGTATATATTCCTATCGAGAACAGTAGCACACGGATCAGGGATGTACACGTCGGGCATGAGGACATGTGAAATGAGAGAAGCGGATGAACAACAGCATGGTGGGATCAAATCAAAAAGGGGGGAGACGAAAGGAGGTCTAACATCTCGTACAGCTGCCATGCAGATGTTATTAGAGGTAACCAGAGGTGAAACAAGGGAGGAGGGAGAGTGGGAAACATGAGGTGTGGTGAGGTCCCCTACAGTGATACTTACATCCCTGTACAGCCATATCTACAGCCCAAATCATAGGCAAGAGTGAAAGAAAGCACAACAATGTCAGTGAGTACAAGCACTTTGACTGAAGGAGGGAAATAAAAGCTGTATTCATATTGTTGACAAAGACATGCGTAGAAGGCCTCACATACGAGAGAAGGACGGTTGTGTCGCACACGTTCGCCAATGGAGGAGGCTGCGCCACTTACGTCAATGTAGTTGGCGTTGATGTAGTCAGAGGAAGGGTCGTCTTCCATTGGTTGCAGGATCACCCTAGAATGATCGTCTGCAATACAACATGGGTTAGCAGGATGACTAGTTGCGTTTCATTAACAGGAAGTCAAATCAAGATGATTCTTCTATATTTCTTGGGATTAAAAGACAGCTAGGTACATGATAACCGATGTTGCGGTTAGCCATATTTAAATGAGCTCATTCCTAAAAACACACTAGGCAAAAGGAGGCATCAACATCTAGCAACTTTTTTAGAAGTTAAATACAAAACTTACATGCAATGATGTTTCCATAGCGGTTCTTGGTTCTGTTAGTGTCTTTCTTTGCCACGTCCCAGGAAGCGGACTGGCCTTCAAAAAAACTCTGCATACCAAACAGAATGGAACCGAGTGAGTGAGGCTGATAAGAAAACACATTTCGCTAGAGTGTACAACACTACTGTCTAGACTAGACTGTGGTTAAGGCACCGCAATATAATCAAAGGGCAGTTTTCTATGGACTTTTCGATTGTACTGTATGTCAAGGACCATCACTTCAAAGCTTCAATGTCTGACCTGGTGCATCTCAGAGAACAATTGAGACAAAAGGGAACCACATTTCCTGATGTGGCCAATTTAAAAAGTGAAATGACTTCAACTGTCCATTGAAGAGGCATTGCAGCATGTGGTTTGATGTTTAAAACCTAAAAGTTTGAGAGATAATTATTACAACAGGAACTGGACACCACATTTAAACTTCCTAGAGCTGCATATACATAAATTCAGTCGAATGAACAACAGCGTAGTTGTGAAATTTTTTATTTATTTTTATTTTATTTTATTTTACCGTTATTTTACCAGGTAAGTTGACTGAGAACACGTTCTCATTTGCAGCAACGACCTGGGGAATAGTTACAGGGGAGAGGAGGGGGATGAATGAGCCAATTGTAAACTAATCTATGGGGAGATGACTATCGGCGCTGAGCCATACTCACACAAGACAACTTTACTTTGCCTGAAACATTTATTTTTCTTCTTCATTGAACTTTCGAAGGCTGCGGAGCATGTAACTGAACATCTCTAAACCACTGCAGCAGTGCAAACCTCTCCCTGACAGGAAACTCTTACCCTGCGGGGCTGTGGTTGCCCCATCAAGTCAACACAGTGAGCAACACAGAACCTCAACAGGATGTGACATTTAGTGGGTATTTTGCTTGTTCTCCACTGTTGGGATATTTTCTCTTCGAAGAACCTCCCAAAAATGGAGTTCAATGTTTGATTTGAAGCAGATTGTATTTGAATGAACTTGAAGGTGGGTTGACTGTTTGAATAGTGAGACTGTCCGTAAGACGGCTGACGACCTCATACACTTAGCTAATATGCGTGTGAGCTGTCGCTTCATTTTAAAAGCTACTTGCCCCATTAGGGCCATCGTAAATATGCTATGTTATACATATAGATCAGAGTCTTAGGGCCTGTGTTATCTGTGTTATGCCACCATGGCCTATTTATTGCCTTACCTCTCTTATCTTACCTAATTTGCACACACTGTATATAGACTTTTTCTACTGTATTATTGACTGTATGTTGGTTTATTCCATGTGTAACTCAGCGTTGTTGTATATGTCGAACTGCTTTGCTTTATCTTGGCCAGGTCGCAGTTGTAAATCAGAACTTGCTCTCAACTAGTCTACCTGGTTAAATAAAGGTGAAATTAAATTAAATATATATATTTTTTTTTATGTTATGAGTGTACTGTAGACTTTGGGGGTCTGACCTCATATTCCTCCTTGAAGCCGTAGCTGTCGGAGGTCTTCATCAGGTTGATGTGTTGGAGCAGGTCAGCCACCCTGATGGCTGGGTGCAGCTGACCGGTCTGGTAGGGCGACTCTGTCCCCTCACAGTGGTACCGAGGCACGTCCAGCAGCCGACTGGACTCTGCAGCAGCAGCCGCAGTGTGGTTCTCATCTGCCCAAGGAAATCACATGCTGGTGAGGATTACACAGGCTTGTGAAGGATCATCATCACCATCACTCACAGAATACATATCTGGCCTTAGCCAAGTTAAACTAAACTCCACGGTGTACTTCACATCAATGGCACATTGTCTCATGTAATTGCGTGCTATTTTTGGGGTGCTGAAATCTGTCGTTTATTTTTAATTTTGATAAAAAACGTAATTTTATGTGACGTTGGAGCTCCAGTCCGTCCACTCTCCTCTCCACTCAACTCCGTTGATGTGAAGTACATGGTGGAGCGGAGTTGTCCTTGGCTAATCTGGCCTGGGGTCAAATCACGATTAATACCCTATTATAACCAGACTGGGTGTTCTTCTCTTACAGAATTACGTTTATAAAACAATGTTTTTTTTTGCCAAAAAAGAACATGGCTCCTGCCTTCACAAAGCAGCTAAGCTCTGAGGAGGATGTAAGTCACAAGGCACCTGGCAGTAACTGACATGTTGCGTCAGCTTGGTGAGTGGGAAAGACAGGGCTTGATGAAGCTGAGGAGTGGTGCCTGTCTTTCCCAGCAGCCAGACAGGCAAACGCAGGGGCCTCTCAGTTACGACAGTGTGAGGGCAGGAGCCTCTCAGGGGAGAGACACTGGGCTCACAGGACTGACAGGCACCATATGTGCCCTTTAATGTCTTATCTGAGCCATGTCAACCCCTGAGAAACATAGCCATTTCGCCTGTGGAGATGTGTGTGTGTCTGCGTGTGTGAATGTGGTTGTGTGTATGTGTGTGTGTGTGTGTGTGTGTGTGTGTGGGGGGGGGCTGGCTGTTGAGTCCTAGGTTATCTACAGCCAGGATTTTCACCCCTCTAAAGCCCAGACTGACCTGCTGGCAATCACATTACCTACTGAGCCGTGAGCTCTATATATTTTCTGCTTGGCTAGCCCCTGAGCTACTGCCAGCCTCTATATCAGGTTAAGGGGAATGTTAAGTTACAGTTTTAAGAACCCTGCACAATTTACTGTCAGCGGAGGGGAAGTCGGCTACTGTTACTGTCACCCACACTCTGCACACACATTTCATGGCTCAATCAACGACACAACAGCATTGAGATCCAGTATTTGCGATCTGGTAATCAATTTCTTTTCATTAACCAATTTGGGACACTTTAGAATTTCCACACACACTTACCGGTAATTGGCACTTTACAATTAGGGCAGCAAGAAAAGAAAACAACATTAGCTTTTCACTAGATCAACAGTAAGCACACAGAGGTTGTAGTACATATATAATACATATACTATATGATGAAGTGACATGACTTCAAGCACAATACTGGAAGATGAGGGTGATGGAGGTGATCACCTAACAATGACGAGGGATTCACAGTTGACTGACAACTGACCCAAGGACCTACTTCGTATACAACACTGACTTTCTTACACATCTGCACACGGCTTTCTAGAAAGCTATTGGGTGACTGACAGACACACTAATGCAGTGGGCGGGATCTAAGAGGAGTGACACTAAGCTGGCGAGAGAACTGCTGCACTCTAGTGTAGAGACTATCTAAGCTGACATTTCTACTCATTTGCAAATTTGCACTACTTAATTCGGCCCTAACATACTAGACTGAGTCATGGCTTGAACTGCACCCTTCACTTCCTATTACCAAGCCCAGCGAGAACACAGAGCTAAAATAACACATTTTCACAGCAAATACTGTGGCCTGAGGGGGCATTTTAATTCCCCATCAAACTTAGGTTTTCAGTGAGCCGTAAAGACCCTCCGCGGTGGCTTGCTCGTTCTGTCAGTGTGGACTACACTGCTCGTGTCGAGTGTCTAACACTCTCCATCCTGATGTCCCGAGTGAACGCTGAACTCCATTACAAAGAAACTGTCAGATGTGTTTTTTTTACTCTACACAGACAGAGACAAGTCCCAGAGGGGCTGAGGGTGATTTAAAATGGCACCCGCTCACAAAGCCTGCACGACTTACACACAGTGACAGGATGACTGGTTTCATTCTATAAAAGTGTCATGTCATGCAGGACGTTGATCTTCAGGTAAGGACTCAGGTGAATGTAGCCATCGTGTATCTTCACCTGTGTTTGAATTCGTTTTCCCTCCTCATCTCTGAAACCAATGCCCTGAGCAGGATTTGGAGCGTGCCGACAGTTGTAATGCATACAGGAGTGACTGTGAGTCTCTGAATGTGGTTTGGACCTTTAGCTCCACTCTAACGGCTCATAGGAGGGTCCTAAATGCTGAAGGATTGTTCATCGGTTCACTGGAGGACTGCCATGTCTCCACTCTACCATGGCTGAGGGCCAAGTCTGTTTTACACTGGCAGCCAGGGGAAATCCAAAATCTGGAAACAATTCCTATTTTATTCCCCTTACTGGATAAGTGAATGTGGAGGCTAGTCATTCTGACTGTGGTACTGTATATTTTCAGGGCTAGAGTGAGTTGTACGTGACTAACCAGACTCAACACAGAGACAATCAATGGACGGCTACAGGTTTACAATGGACGACTACAGGACTGTGACAACGACATGCATGAGGAACACAACAAGCCATGGCAAGGCAGATGATATAGCACCAGGGCCTCACCTAACACTGCCGTTGGCACAAGTGGATCATTAGGCACTGTAGGGAAAAAAGTGTATGAAATACATTCCAGAAGGCTTGAGTAAGCTGCATCACACAACTGAATGATACAATTCCAGGGGCAAGATGAACAGAGCATAAGATTAGAAGAAATTCGACCAAAATATCCTGTGCCAACAGTTCAAATCATTAAAGGCATTCATTCATATCTTGGGATTTTTCTATTATGCATTTTAAAGTAAAAATATGTAAGGTTAAAGGGCAACTTAACACCTCTCTTCAGAGCCTGTCTCATGGACCCTTCTTGGTGTTAGGGTCTTTCCCATTGTAAGGCATTAGATTATCTAACTGTCAGGAGCCTTTCTCACATGTATCATGTATCAGTGGAGGGTGGTGTTCCCCAGGGAACTGTCTTAGGACCATTATGCTTACATCTGTTGCTGAAGTTGTGGGAGTCCATAAAGGTGACGGCCATGGGATCCTCAGCGTGGAGCGTGCTCTGATCAGCATAACTGCGGTCCATGGCGTTCACCATGTGGGTCATCTCCTGCCGAGTGTTCCCGATGGCGTCTTTGCGCTTCTTGGCCAGTTTCCTGAAGGATCGGACGAGCAGGTTAAAATACCACAAAAACACATTGCCATCGATTATTCATACACAACAGGAAAGACTAAAGGGAAAGAGATGAAAGAGAAAAGCTCATCCCCATGACAACAGACCATTGGTTTGGCTTCCACATACGGCCTTTAAAAAAAAGTATTTTTCATCCAATAATAGGTGCTAACCTCACAAATACTCTATTATTAGGGTCAAGTATCATTCAGTACAATGTAGGAAACATATAGGGGAAATCCAAAAGGAATCAAAATCATGCAGGAGTAACTTCTGCTTTGAGGGGGACAGGTAGATGCTTCATGCTAAGGTGAGAGGTTGCTGCATGTCATCCCCAGTCTGGGCTCTGACATACACATTCTGAGAAATGGGGACTCCCTGATTGGTTGATGATCTATTGATCATTTCACCTGGACAGGAGTTGATTGGGTTAATACAGTATATTAGCAAGATTAATATGCCAAATCGGTTGATATGCCAAATCGATTGTGTACGGACTTACTCATTGGCCCCTGACTGAGAAAAGCCGATTGAACGCCTACAAGACTGGGAGGTTTCCATTTCAAGGGCAATTACGAGTTTCACTACATTTGAATTGTAAAAAGGAGCACTGCGATGAAAACACAGACCCACTCTGTTCTATTCCTAGTTCCTTATTCCACTTTGCGAGCACCCTGAAGAAAGGTGTTGCAGTATAAATTGTCCTCTGATTGGAGTTTTCAGATTGCAGTTAGATGAAAGCACTGAGATGGGGTTTTAAGGAGCCACTCTAGTGAAATTGAAGGGACTCTTTGTACTAGAGAAGAGACAGATGGGACAGCAGGAGAAAGAGACCAAATACTATAATTTCATACTGTTCTAGTAAAATGACAATTACAGACAGAATATACTAATTTCCATCATAAATTGGAAGTGAATCGAAAATAGGCAAGCACAGCATGGGGTCAATTATATCAAGAGCCATGAGAAAATTATCCGGCTTCCATTTTGAGCCTTTTAATTACCTTTAATAGAGGCAAACTGTAGGATACCTCACTTTCCCGTTGGGAAAAACTGATTTAACATTTGAGGTAATTATTGGTAACTTTCTGTTTTTCAATTATTCCAAACTTAACAGGATATAATTGTCAAAATGTCCCCCAGCGCTAACAAATTTGGTGTCCTAAAATCGCTTGAAGGGACTATCCGAAGCCAGCATAAGATGTTCACTGTGAAACTGATACAGTATCGTTCAATTTCATGGAGAGAAAAAAATCCTTAATAAAAACAGAAAAAAATGTATCCTGTGTCGGGGGGAATCATCTCTGAAATGCTGAAAAGGCTCATTCACCTGAATTCACTTGAGGTTGGGTGTCACTTCTTGGCGTGAAATGAAAAATGACTGTGAGAAATACAAAAATGAGAGGAGTTGGAAGGTAAATGCAAGGCCTGTGTAGCTTAAACACACTCTCACAGAGGTGAGGGTAAAATGGCAAGCATGTCGAATGGTAGACCATGTGAGCGCATCGGCAGATCAGGACGACAGATCGGGGAGTTTTTTCCTCTCTCGTTGCAGCCCTTGTGGAAAGCACCGCAGTGTGGAGATGGCTGTCTACTATCTACTGTACAGCAGGAGAAGAACCTACACCAGCCCAAAGAGGAAACCCTCTGCCACCAACAATCAGAGCAACCAATTGGAAAGGGCTTATGAGATATAAAAGACATACAACACGAGCAGTGTGCATGTGTAGAGGCACACAGATTACCCCATATATCCTTTCAATGGACAAAGGAGGTCCAGGAGATGAAGAAGATGAATGAAATACATGAGTTATTGACATACAACCACATGCACTCAGATTGAACACAGGACACAAAGTGCAGCATTCTTTTTTCAAATAACACCGCTTTTGGGTCATGATGACTTTGGTTTGGAGAGCGTTTCGAAAGCATGTTCGAGCTGGTCAATGGCAATGGGAATTGGATCTGAGCGATATGCGTTTTCACTTGAAAAAAGGATACTGCATCTTTAAAACACTACATAACTAACCAAGGACAAGTGCAGTCATTGTATTTTTGGGGGTTTGTTTGTTTCTGTTTTGTTGTTGTTTGTCTGTTTACTTACAGGTAATATGAGTAAGAATAGTAGCTCCTCCTGGTACGCAAATCAGAGACAGCAGGATAAAGAAATATTGGTGAATGCAAAGTGGGAATCAGTCGGATTAACAAAAGCACAAAAAAAGGTACAACATTTTATCTCTATGAATTAACTTCCTTAATGTTGAATTTCATTTTTTACATGCATTCTTTCAAATTGAGCTTCATGCAGTTTTATGTTCCAGTGTAATTGAAGATAGATAGTGTGCAAGAAAATGATTTTCATTACAAACATGTTAATAGTTCATCTTTTTGTTCTGGTTGAATTTTGGAATTGTGGGTGTAATCATTAATGTCATGCATTAAAATACTGTCTCATTCACTTGGACAGTCAGACCGTCTTAAGACTGCCTGTTGGTGTTATGGACTCATCGTTAGATTTAGGCTACAGTGTTACATATGAAAAGTAATGTCTTGATCAGCATAATGGAGATACACAGCTGCAAAACAAATTGCAGCAAACTAAAGAACAAGCTTCTTGCTACCTGGAAAACAAGCAATGTCATGGACCACCATTTTAAAGATGCAGTATCTTCTTTAAGTTTATTTCAATAAGGGAACCACGTATTCATTATTGTATTAGATCAATGAATTGTGTCTTGCCCATAAGTGTTCATCTCCCCAGCAACTAGTGTTTGTAATGTAATCATCAGATATCAATTCACAACTTCCCTTCACACATGACATGACCATTCAAGAAAAGCAACATGAAAACAAAAGAAGCATACAAATCCTGCCACGGCATTTACGTTTTGGCTTCAACCTTGATTGTTTCTGCGCAAAGCAATTACAAGATTCCAATATCCACTTCATTACCTTCTATTGCTTTGTATATCATTGAGTTCTACTCTACTGGTCACCTGATCTTGGAAGAGAAATCAAGTCATTGCAACTAACAAGAGGAAGAGAGATTCAGAAATACAGGCTCACTGGGTGTGAGAAAAAGACACCTTTCTCATTATATCTGACGGACTGAGAGGATGTCTAGCTGACAACTAAACCTGGTTTACTATAGCACCAACAGCAACCATCAACTACACTGAACAAAAATCTAAACGCATCATGCAACAATTTCAAATATCTGACTGAGTTACAGTTCATAAAAGGAAATCAGCCAACTGATTGAAATTAATTTGGCCCTAATCTATGGATTTGTATCTGTTGATACCTTATTAATTAATTAATTTTTAAAGTAGGGGGGGTGGATCAGAAAACCAGTCAGTATCTGGTAACCACCATTTGCCTCATGCAGCGTGACACATCACCTTCGTATAGAGTTGATCAGGCTGTTGATTGTGGCCTGTGGAATGTTGCCCCACTCCTCTTCAATCGCTGTTCAAAGTCGCTGGATATTGGCAGGAACTGGAACACGCTGTCACACACGTCGATTCGGAGCATCCCAAACATGCTCGATGGTGACATATCTGGTGAGGATGCAGGCCATGGAAAAACTGGGACATTTTCAACTTCCAGGAATTGTGTACAGATCCTTGCGGCATGGGGCCATGCATTTT
Source organism: Salvelinus alpinus (assembly GCF_045679555.1). NCBI lineage: Eukaryota > Metazoa > Chordata > Actinopteri > Salmoniformes > Salmonidae > Salvelinus > Salvelinus alpinus. Next base: position 34,839,193 of record NC_092093.1, on the reverse strand, counting down.
CATGCTGAAGGCACTGTGTTCACAACGTTGACATCAGCAAACGGTTCGCCCACACGACGCCATACACGTGGTCTGCGTTTGTGAGGCCGCTTGGACGTACTGACAAATTCTCCAAAACAATGTTGGAGGCGGCTTCTGGCAACAGCTCTGGTGGACATTCCTGCAGTCAGTATGCCAATTGCACGCTCCCTCAAAACTTGAGACATCTGTGGAATTGTGTTGTGTGACAAAACTGCACATTTTATTAGTGGCCTTTTATTATCAAGTGTAATGATCATGCTGTTTAATCAGCTTCTTGATATGCCGCACCTGTCAGGTGGATGGATTATCTTGGCAAAGGAGAAAAGCTCACTAACAGGGATGTAAACAAATTTGTGCACAAAATTTGAGAGAAATAAGCTTTATGTGCGTATGGAAACTTTCTGAAATTCATCTCATGAAACGAACACTTTACATGTTGCATTTTTATTTTTGTTCAGTGTACATTCAAGACATCCACAACAGGTTAAGCTAACTAGTTCCAAAACAAATGCATTTCTCTCTTTATATTGATTTTCACAGGCGTTCTCTTTACTTTGGGGACAAAGGGACATTAGTCATACTTCAGAATTCAATTACCATCAATACTTTTAATCCATTCCAATGGGATTAGGAGTTTATGGCTCATTAGCACTCAATGTACCCCCATTGCTCTAAACACCAGTCCTTTTTAAGGCTGAAATTACAAACCAGGAAGCCATCCAAAAACTGAAAAAGCAGGCGCTGCAATTAATGCCAATGACTTATATGAAAACTATTCAATGAAATGAACCCCTTCCCATCTCTCTGAAAATAATTCTAAACCACAGGGAATAGATTAGCTAGATCTATTACGAAACATTGAACTACTATGCAACCACGACAAAAGTACACCAACACCAAACCAACACAAACCAATTGTTTGTAATACTGAACAAAGACGTTTGTATATGCCAGACTTACTGTAGCATAATTCAAAACTCTTGAATCAAAAGAGCAATGACGAAGTCACTTTCTTATAATATCAGAGAAAAGGAAACGTTGTTATTGTCACTCAACCCACGTCTGTCACTCACGACCAGAGGGGAAAAAAGACTCTGGTCGTGACCTTCTCTTATCTCCACGAAGCAAGCCTGGACCAGCTTCACTAAATCTTAAACACCCAGTGAAGAAAATGGAGGAGAAAAAGAGTGAGGGGAGAAGGAAGGGAAAGGGGGAATAAATAAGGAAGCTAAAGGAATGACCTGTGGTGCAGGAGGGTGTGGCAGAATGAGATTTCTCTGAAGTTGAAAGGTTATAGAGGGGGATGGCAGGGGGATGGCAGGGGAAATTAGAAGGGAGACAGCTGTAAATGAGCATAGGTCGTTAGGAACGAGGCCCTAATTGGCAGAACATCTAGAGAGACGCAGAGGCTGCTCTGCCAATTACGATTCATTTGGAAGGCTCACTCATCAGTAGTCACAGGCACTGCTTGACTGTCCAACACTTTAAACAAAGATACACTGTACACTCAGTGTACAAAACATTATGAACACCTGCTCGTTCCATGACAGACTGAACAGGTGAATCCAGTTGAAAGCTATGATCCCTTATTGATGTCACCTGTTAAATCCACTTCAAATCAGTGTAGATGAAGAGGAGGAGACAGGTTAAATAAGTATTTTCAAGCCTTGAGTCAATTGAGACATGGATTGTGTATGTGTGCCATTCAGAGGGTGAATGGGCGCGACATAAGATTTAAGTGCCTTTGAACAGGGTTCAAAGGACATCCAGCCAACTTGACACAACTGTGGGAAGCATTGGAGTCAACATGGACCAGCATCCCTGTGGCACGCTTTCGACACTTTGTAGAGTCCATGCCCCAACGAATTGAGGCTGTTCTGAGGGCAAATCGCGGGGCAAAACATGTTCTTAATGTTTTGTACACTCAGTGTATGAATGAGAGGAACACCTCTCATTCATCAACCTCATTTGCTTCTCCAGTACCCTCCGGATTATCGGCACTAATGTCATTCCAGTTCATTGTGATGTTCATGTGTTTGTTTAAGCTGGATGATTAGATACTGTGTAGGTCAACCTGAAAAAAAACATGAGTTGAAAAATCATTCATCAACGACCCATGAACTATATGGGTGTTATCATCTGTGTTAATTATGTGAGATATCAATATGTATATTCTTACATGGTAATTGACTTCTAAGAGGAGGGTGAAAAACTGTCATTCTGTTAAATGTCCACATGATGGTGCCATATGTCATGGAAAGAGAGAGAGAGAGCGAGAGAGAGAGGGTGTGCAGGGTAACGGCTCCTCTGTGCATATCGTTCCTGATAAACCTGTTCAGCATGTAGAGATGTGCTCCGACTGGGGATAGACGCGTGTAATCGATATTTTCCCTTTAAAACAATCTCAATTTCTTTGGAGAATAATAGAACATGTGGGCTTTCCAAAGCATTCATCACAGGTGCTGGGGACAGTTCAGTAGGCCAGTGTTCATTACAAAACCTTTTCTGAAAAACTGAACGAAATCAATAGGAGGTTCACAAGTAATTACAGCACGACATAATTTACTCTCTCAAGGCCCCAGATCCTTCCTGATCTCTGCAACCTGCCTCCTCCAACATGACCCCAACTGTGTGTGTGTGTGTGTGTGTGTGTGTGTGTGTGTGTGTGTGTGTGTGTGTGTGTGTGTGTGTGTGTGTGTGTGTGTGTGTGTGTGTGTGTGTGTGTGTGTGTGTGTGTGTGTGTGTGTGTGTGTGTGTACATATTTGTATCAACAAATAAAAACACACACCTGACTGACCAATTCTTCGTAGTAAAGCCTCCATGACTAAAAAGAAAAGTAGCATTTAGACAACAACAGAAGTTTGGGATTGTATATCAGCCCATAACCTTTCAAAATACGGTCTACTCCTCCATAACTTGTCTAAGTAGGAAAACACTAACACAAAAGTATAGTAAAAGCATGTTGAGTTTGGACTTAATCAATTCCACTAACAGTCAATACTAGATAGCACAGGAGTTCATATAGGCTCAACCCACTCTCTGCATCAGTGGCTGTCTATTGGTGATGACTGGGGGCTGTTAGTTTGCCAATTAATGACTTTAACACAGATGGTCAACACTGTCAAACACCACAGAATAAAGGCCAGGAAATGTAAATAAATCTTGTGTAATAACCATGCAATAAACAGTGTTCTGAATTAGTTGAATGAAGCAGCGCCAGAATTACTGAGTGGGATGAGGAGGTAAAGCAGGTGACAAAATGATTGACCTTGAGGCTAGTAGAAACTGAGCACAGCTCAATATCGTTGTTACAGTATGTATCCTGAATGCAACCCTCAACAAAAAGCTGTCCACCTTCTTGTAAATGACAGCATAAAAGCAGAAACCCTTGAACAACCTGCAGTGAAGTGCTAACGACCCACAGTAAATCACATCTGAATACTACCTATTCATTAGAAGACACCTCTCCAAGGCCTCAAATAAATATTCCACTTTGCAGCAAAGCTGGGGGTGTTGTCTGTTCGCATTGTACACCACTGGTATGCACTTGTGTGAGTACACATCCACTTCAAAACTCGTGGCTTTTCAGACCAGCCACTTCAGATATAAAATCTCAGAAGATGTTAAGAGAACCTGGGGAAATCTATATGCTCATAAATTCACTGTGCTGCTCTGAGAGACGGGCCTTATGGGTCCTCGTCTATATCAGCTGCATGTACAGTACTCTGCCTGCTTCCCCTTGAAACTCAATCCAACTCTCTACCAAACCCTGGTAAAACAGTATTACACATAGTCTTGGCACTACAAAAACAATAACATACAGTACTGTAAGTGTCTTCCCTCCTCTCACACCTCCTTCCTCCTCCTCCTAGTGTACTGTAGGCTGACTGATAGTCATGACCCAGCCTTCACTGCAAGTCATGGTTATGCTGATGGCATGGGATGGAGTAGAGGATGCGCTCATGGTGTCGCATAGAGCCAGTGACACAGCGTTTCCTGTTTACGATGCTCCACTCACCTCTTCTTGACCAGAAGAATGGCTACCAGCACCAGCAGGATAAACACCAGCACCCCAGCACTGATGCCAGCGATCTTCACCACCCTGTCTGTCTGCTTAGCCGGGTCCGGGATCACCTCTGGTTCCTCTGTAGCTCCTAGGAAACAGATTAGAAACAAAGAGAAATGAACAAAACAAGGGAGATTGTTGTATTTTTGACCAGGAAACCACATGACTTGAAAGGGCACAGTGCGAAAGTGAGTCTCTCCCAGCGGAACCATGCTTTCTTCGACCATAATGATTACTTTAGTTGACCAGATGGTGGTCCACTCCACGCCACATACATTCTGTTCCATCACACATGAAAACATACACCTCAAGATGTACTGTGGACGTCTTCCAGATTGAGCCATGTCACAGCAATGATTTGAGCACAAACACATTCAAAAAGACATCTAAAGACATAGCGACTCGTATTTCAATACACCGATATTCCCATTACCGTATAATATCTTTGTGCACTGGTTCTACACACACTAATATCATGATTATGTTGGGTGTTCTACTAAATGCCTTCAGAATTGAATTTCTAATTATGTTCCATACCCCCTATGGTCCCACGAGATTTTCCAAGCATAAATTCATCTGCGGTCTTTCAATATTTTCTAAATCTTCAAAGCCATTAACTTCTGTAAAGCATTTGGTGTGGATCCTCATTATAAAACAAAGAAACAACTATGATATCTTAGTACCCAACGGGTTTTTGCTAAACTAATTACAAATAGGGACATACGCAAGCACTGTCGAATGTGAACAGCTAAAAAAAAAAACGATGTACCAAATAATAAAAGTGAAAACAATCTAAATATCTACACTGATACTGTTCCCTCTTTGATATATTGTAATATTTTGCTATTGATCAATTCAAATGCAATAATCCTCTTTCTAATGCAAAACACACAAACAAAGCCTAATACTTCCCTCTACTCTCTAGTCTCCCAGCACTTAGTAAAATTTGTTTCCTACAGTAGTGGTACACTGTAATACTATAGTACAATTTCAACAACATAATTATTCTCTTGACCCAAGTACTATATCTCCTATAACCTTCAGGGCGAATATGATGTACAAAGGATATTTATATCCCTATACAACACTGAACCTAGTACATTCATTCATACAATAGCATAGCCCTTTTATGTCAATAGCGGAATAATAACCAACCGTTTCCTATCAGCGAAAGGAATGACAAATACGACAACTCCCATCTTACCCATCCTCAGATCAAACGGAAGGTGTTTACGGAGACTGATACAATGGGCTGACTGGCACAGACTTGAAAACATGGGCAAAGCCCATCTTCAACCAGCACTCAAGCCATTATTCCTCAGGATCAATTCAATGGCCTAGTTTCTACCATGGGAGAGAAGACCAACAAGCTGGCATCTGTGTCACTAGAGGGGCCAATCTTGTGTATTTCACTAACTCACCACCCTGAGGCAAGAGGACAACTAAAATCTTCCAAAGACAGACTACACCCCCCCCCCACCTCTTTTAAAAAGCTTTCAGGAGCACAGCAGGTTTTAAATAAGTGCTGATTTCTATGACCCTCAAATCCTTTTTTATATTAAGAAAGGGAAAATCAATGGTCAGTGTTTTTCAGAGAGCCGGTTGCCATAATCTTAACAAACAGAGCAAACTGACTATTTCAGTTGGAAAGACTGTGGTCGCACAGCTTGATATTTTCACTGAAAATTGTGCGTAGAACATCATCTGTGATCGGAGAGATCGCTAACAAGTTGTGGATGGATGAAACTACCCTAGAGATCATGTCCAACAGCCAGTAAAACACATCTAGGAACAGAAAGCTGGATGTATGTAGCAGGAAGGAAGTGGTCTCTGGGGCTAAAACTAATCTCTGTCAGTGTAGGGGGGGGTCTTTAGGGGCATACCCTTTGGGACTGCCTGTTGTTCTTGACAGTGAGCCCCCTACCTCACACACCCCTCTCCATGTGCCTCTGCAAATCTCTCCCTCTTTCTATCAGGTTGGAGGGAGACGGAACATCTACAGAAAGTGTCCCAGAGGAGCAGGACAAACTGTCCTTGTCTCTCACGTTGTCACCCACTGGCCATGCCGCCGGCTTTAACACTTCAACACTCCTACAGCTCCTCTCTCTCTGTTTGACAGCTCTTTCACCCTCACTTTAGCCATGCTATCGTGCCCAGGAAAATTACTGTTCAGAAACAATTTTCTGGTATTTAAGTCCGGTTCAAACGCATTTAGAAAGAAAATCTGCTAAATTAACTGAAGCAGAATAGTTTGGATCTGCTGAGAGTATTCCTGAATTTAGCCACACGGTGATAAACAAGGCTGGACATCACTAGGATAGAACTATGAGTTGTTCTGTCAAAAGTTGCGTATCATTCATTGCGGCAAAAATTATGGAACAAAGGACTGAAAGAGTCAGTGACAGAAAAATGTCACCTTTTCACCAGTTGTTTTCTTCTTCCATATGGTAAAACAGCAGCATTAAATAATCTCACAGGCATACATAACACTAATCCACTCAATGCTGTACATGCAACAGTATCCCTTCTTTCTTTTCTCTCCAAAACTCTTGAACGTGCCGTCCTTGGCCAGCTCTCCTGCTATCTCTCTCAGAATGACCTTCTTGATCCAAATCAGTCAGGTTTCAAGACTAGTCATTCAACTGAGACTGCTCTTCTCTGTGTCACGGAGGCGCTCCGCACTGCTAAAGCTAACTCTCTCTCCTCTGCTCTCATCCTTCTAGACCTATCGGCTGCCTTTGATACTGTGAACCATCAGATCCTCCTCTCCACCCTCTCCGAGCTGGGCATCTCCGGCGCGGCCCACGCTTGGATTGCGTCCTACCTGACAGGTCGCTCCTACCAGGTGGCGTGGCGAGAATCTGTCTCCGCACCACGTGCTTTCACCACTGGTGTCCCCCAGGGCTCTGTTCTAGGCCCTCTCCTATTCTCGCTATACACCAAGTCACTTGGCTCTGTCATATCCTCACATGGTCTCTCCTATCATTGCTATGCAGACGACACACAATTAATCTTCTCCTTTCCCCCCTCTGATAACCAGGTGGTGAATCGCATCTCTGCATGTCTGGCAGACATATCAGTGTGGATGACGGATCACCACCTCAAGCTGAACCTCGGCAAGACGGAGCTGCTCTTCCTCCCGGGGAAGGATTGCCCGTTCCATGATCTCGCCATCACGGTTGACAACTCCATTGTGTCCTCCTCCCAGAGTGCTAAGAACCTTGGCGTGATCCTGGACAACACCCTGTCGTTCTCAACTAACATCAAGGCGGTGACCCGTTCCTGTAGGTTCATGCTCTACAACATTCGCAGAGTACGACCCTGCCTCACGCAGGAAGCGGCGCAGGTCCTAATCCAGGCACTTGTCATCTCCCGTCTGGATTACTGCAACTCGCTGTTGGCTGGGCTCCCTGCCTGTGCCATTAAACCCCTACAACTCATCCAGAACGCCGCAGCCCGTCTGGTGTTCAACTTTCCCAAGTTCTCTCACGTCACCCCGCTCCTCCGCTCTCTCCACTGGCTTCCAGTTGAAGCTCGCATCCGCTACAAGACCATGGTGCTTGCCTACGGAGCTGTGAGGGGAACGGCACCTCCGTACCTTCAGGCTCTGATCAGGCCCTACACCCAAACAAGGGCACTGCGTTCATCCACCTCTGGCCTGCTCGCCTCCCTACCTCTGAGGAAGTACAGTTCCCGCTCAGCCCAGTCAAAACTGTTCGCTGCTCTGGCACCCCAATGGTGGAACAAACTCCCTCACGACGCCAGGTCAGCGGAGTCAATCACCACCTTCCGGAGACACCTGAAACCCCACCTCTTTAAGGAATACCTAGGATAGGATAAAGTAATCCTTCTAACCCCCCCCCCCCCCTTAAAAGAGTTAGATGCACTATTGTAAAGTGGTTGTTCCACTGGATATCATAAGGTGAATGCACCAATTTGTAAGTCGCTCTGGATAAGAGCGTCTGCTAAATGACTTAAATGTAAAAATGTAAATGTAAATGCAACAGCCGGATTATGCCATCAAGAGCACTATAAGAAATGTAATATGGAGCGCAACAAGAAAACCAATAGGTTTACTAGCAGAGGAGGTTTCACAATAGATGTTGACACCAGTTAAAAAGGTTATTTTATCAGGTCTGCAGCCTGGTATCAAATGCTTGAAGGTATTGCTTGAGACATCATCGCCATCTCGCATCAAGAATACGTATGTTTCTGTTAGAGTTAATGAGATACATTCATGAAAAAAAATACAGGAGGAAATTCAAATGGAATTGGATTACAACTATTTTGTAGATACAATTCCGGGCTTAAAATGAAAATCTATTTTCATTCCTGACGGTGGGCTACACGGCAGAGCCCTTATCAAATTCTGTCTGGATTAGTTTGACAACCTTCAGGCCAATGTGCTTCGGAGACATTTGTACGCGGAAAACAATTAATGACAACAGTTTAACAAAAAAAAAGAAGTAAAAAAACAAAGCTTTCATATCCAATTAAGTTAGGGCAATTAAGGTGGTTCTCAATTCAGAGAATGAGAGCACTTCTAGCATTTAATCTATCACAAATGGAAAGCGTGAGTGATTGAGTGTGACAGGCACAAGTGGCCAAAGCCTACACATACTCCAAGTGGATACTGCATGGACACACACATAGCTACTTGAAATTCTGAGCAGGACACAGTTCTGGGAAATGGACCGTTTATGTTCAGACTAAACAACATTGTTAAGGGAGGATGTAACACTTACATTTGTTGTACCTTACTCTCATATAGGCTTATTTCGTTATTATTACCGGATTCACAAATCAACAGGCTACGTTTAGTATTCTCCTTTTCCAGTCATGAAACCACCCACCCCTAATTGAAGTGACACTGACAACACGGGCACACATAATTGTGACACTAATAAAAATCATCCACAGTTCAGTCACTTCATACGAGATTGTTGATGTGGCCAATGGATTCTCTCTACCAAAGCCACGATGAAAGATACTACACTATTGTTTCCTGTCCGATCTTTGAAAGAAACAACAAGTCCAACCCTTGTTGTGTCAATGCATAGACAGCTGTTTACGGATTATAGATACAGCGCGTTCCACGTCTGATAATCTAATAGCATTTGTGGGCTGATTTCTAAGCTTGGCCTTATAAATACACAGCACTTACTATATAAATCTGCATCTTAACTGATTAATAAGAACTGCATTACGGGGATACTTGTCCGAATCAATGAGAGAAACACACAAACACATAAATATGAGTCCAATTGATAAGCATAGAGATAAAGCTAAATTAATCTACGTTAATAATGCACCATTGTGGGTGACAACATAATCACTGATGATGAGTTCCATGTTGGAACCTATCCGTGACGTAATGTAAGGCGAAGCAAGCTTGTCATTCCTAGCAAGAACAGTGTCAGTGATGTCAACCTTCGCTGAAAGCTGATGCAGCTACACTGATTAGCATTAGCTGCCACCTTAGGCTGATATCCGAGACCAGATGTTTTGATCAGGAGATGTTTTGCCAGTAGCAATATCATCATATAGCTCTCTACTGAAGGACATTAGGGTTTTGCTAGTTTCATACCTCCTAGTTTTCATACCTCCTAGTGGAATTAAAGTTGCTGCTGGGGTACATTCATCTTTTTTACACTTTAGTCATTTAGCAGATGCTCTTATCCAGAGCAACTTGCATTCATGTTAAGATAGCTAGGTGCTCCATATGCAAGTACCATGGTCTTGTAGTGGATGCGAGCTTCGACTGGAAGCCAGTGGAGTGTGCGGAGGAGCGGGATGAAATGAGAGAACTTGGGAAGGTTGAAAACCAGGCGGACTGCTGGATAAGTTGCAGGGGTTTGATGGCACAAGCGGGGCCCCAGCCAACAGCGAGTTGCAGTAGTCCAGACGGAACAGGACAAGTCCCTGATTAGGACCTGCGCAGCTTCCTCTGTGAGGTAGTGTCATACTCTACGGATGCTTTGATGTTTGCAGAGAACGACAGGTTGTTGTCCAGGATCACGCCAAGGTTCTTTGCACTCTGGGAGGGCAACACGGTGGAGTTGTCAACCGTGACAGAGATGTCTTTGAGCGGGCAGAAAGAGCAGTTCCGTCTTGTCAAGGTTGCGCTTGAGGTGGTGGGCCGACATCCAAGTTGAGATATCTGCCAGGCACGCAGAGATGCATGTCGCCACCTGGGTGCCAGAAGGGGGGAAGGAGAAAAGTAGTTGAGTGTCATCCGCATAGCAATGATAGAAGAGACCACGTCAGAATATGATGGAGCTGAGTGACTTGGTGTATAGAGAGAAGAGGAGAGGGCATAGAATCGAGCCCTGGGGGACACCAGTAGTGAGAGTATCTGGTGCAGACATAGATCCTCTCCACGTCCCTGGTAGGAGCGGCCTGCCAGGTAGAATGCAATCCAAGAGTGTGAATAGCTTGCGACGCCCAGCCCTGAGAGGGTGGAGAGGAGGATCTGATGGTTCACGGTGTTGAAGGCAGAGGATAGATCTAGGAGGATGAGAACAGAGGAGAGAGTAGCTTTGGCGGTGCGGAGAGCCTCCGTGACACAGAGTCTGGTTGAGTGACCCGTCTTGAAGCCTCACTGGTTAGGGTCACGAAGATCGTTCTGAGAGATAACGAGAAAGTTGATCAGAGACAGCACGCGCAAGTGTTTTGGAAAGAATAGCAAGAAGGGATACAGGTCTATAGTTTTTGACGTCAGATGAGTCGAGTGCTGGTTTCTTGAGGAGGGGAGCAACTCGGGCCATTTTGAAGTCAGATTAGACACAGCCAGTGTTCAGGGATGAGTTGATGAGGGAAGTGAGGAATGGGAGAAGGTCTCCAGAGATGGTCTGGAGAAGGTAGGAGGGGATGGGGTTGAGCAGGCAGGTTGTCGGGCGGCCAGACCTCACTAGTCGCAGGATGTCATCTGGAGAGAGAGGGGAAATAGAGGTCAAGGCGTAGGGTAGTTCTGTGTGATTGAGACCAGTCAATAGGCTGAGTGAATGAGTAGTGGATGTCGTCACCCTTTTTTTCAAGGTGGAAAATAGTTTCCTAGTGTTAGAGGCAGAAGCTTGAAATTTAGAGTGGTAGAAAGTGGCTTTAGCAGCGGATACAGAGGAAGAGAAGGTAGAGAGGAGGGAAAGGATGATAAGTCCTCCGGAAGTTTCGTTTTCCTCCTTTTTTTTGCTCAGCTGCCCGCAGCCCTGTTCTGTAAGCTCGCAATGAGTCACTCTGCCATGGAGCAGGAGGGGAGGGCCAAGCCGGCCCGGGAGGAAAGGGGACAGTGCGAGTCATAGGATGCGGAAAGGGAGGAGAGTAGGGTCGAAGAGGCAGAATCAGGAGACAGGAGGGAAACGGATTTAGCAGAAGGGAGAGATGATAGGCTAGAAGAGGAGAGAGTAGTGGGAGAGAGAGAAGTGGGGTGGAACTCAATTACCCGTCGACTTCATGGGACTATTGCTTCTATGTCGCCTAGCCTCGTGCCTTTTGAATGTGATGCTGAAGCTAAACTGACTGGCCCTTTAATTGTAGTAAGAGACATAGTCATAAGTACTTGAAATACTTGGCCAGTTAAATCCAATGCACTTGCAAAAATGCATATTCAGCATAAATGTTGTCCATAATCTATAATGCCGATAAGTTCAATAGTGCAGCCAGAGGACAGAGTCCATAAATCTGCAACCTATTTCCCTTTGACTTACATCACGGATGAGCTGGCACTGTATGAATTGTAACAATTTAATGACCACTCCCTCTTAATCACCAAAAACCAACAGCATGGCTTTATGATAAAAACCAGTGAGCTTTCTCTCTCTATCTGTGAAATCCAAAGGGTTGGCACTGCTAGCCCCCTGTTCCCACAGAAACAAGCTGTTCACCAGAGAAGGTGCTTTACAAGCGCGAATGTTACAAATAAATAAGCTTTCCTTAATTCTGCCTCAATCCAGATCCTCGCTGCACGACAATTCTCTTGGAAGAGCGACAGAAAATAAAGTGGCACACGCATTATCACGTAATAGTTCTTCATCGGAGCACGAGAGAGGACATTCATTGGCTACTGGGAAAAGTGAAATCCAACTGTACTGTACAGTCAAATGCATTAATATTGGGCAAGGAGGACTTTTATTGTTGTACAAATAAACAAAAATGTAAGTCTTACCTTTTGTTGCAAGTCTCAGACATTGTGTTTTTGTTTCCTGTGGAAGAAAAACACAAAACAAATCAAATACAATACAACATAAGAAAGGATTTTAATTCATTCAAAAGGGTGGGGTGGCAAACAATGCTCCTCGATGTATAACTCAGTTTTAAGACAGACGTAAAACCCCAATAACCCAATGAGGTAACATTAGAGAATCCTATTGGCTGATAGAGCGTGGTGTATATTCACCTTCTCCACACTGCTGACGGCCTGGAAGTAGATGTTATAGTTCTTCCTGGGAGCGAGCGGAGGGTTCCAGAAGCCGTGGTATGTCTTGTTGTCGCCCACCGTGAACGGAGAAGGCTCCGGAAGGTTCCCAGGCGGGAGTTCTGCCGCAAAGTAATACGGTGAACCGCCACTGGAGGCGTGGAAGGAGACTGGGACCTGGTAGCAGTCCACGGAGCTGGCCTCCCTGCGTGTGCGATGAGGATTCAGCTCCTCCACTACGATCTGATAAGCACTGCGGAGAGGAACAGGACATCACAGGCAATCAGTCCTCACAAAACAGCACGGGCAAACAAAGTCAGCTAGCCAAACAAAAGCAGGCTAATCTTAAAGCAATCTCTCACTTCACAGAGCACAGAGAGGGCATGCCAAATGAGTTGAACTCCTGGAATTAGCCCTGGCTTGGTAACATCGTACGCTGCAGGCCATGATATCTCTACCTGAGCCCATTTATCTGCACATAGCCTTTCTCTAATAACAATCCATTCTCTCAGACTGGGAGGCTGTAGACTAAAGAGAAAGGGTTCATGAAACTCCAGTGGGAGTAAACAGGTCGTGTCTCTCATTAGTATTTCAAAGTCACACTGCTGTGCTTCGTCTCTCCCCCTAAGGGTCTTAACGTGGCAAGACACGCACTAACCACAGTGCCAGGGCAACTTATAAACACAGCGCAGAGCGAGGAGAGGAGGAGCCCCCTCACACACCCATGGAGCTGTAAACCTAGCAGAACCTCCTTCCTTCCACCTTTGGTAATGACTGCCCGGGGGCGCGTCTCTCTCCCCCCATCCGCCCTTCCCTCACCATTAGCGCCCAGCGGCATGACAGCCTTCGCCACCTCCCTGACCTTCCATAGCTCCTATTTTAGCTCAAAGCGCCGCAGATCTAAAACGCAAGTGACACTCCATAATGCCGGGCGCAGATGGACACAAAATCTGTCCCCTTCCACCGAAATAGAGTGAGTGCTCTGGCTCGTTTCCTCTTCCTTGTATTGCTTGTCAAACTGTTACAAATTACCTGAGCAGATGGCCTGAGGCTCATTATAGCTCAATCCCTGATACACACCTTAACCAACCCTCTCTAAATTACCACTGCACAGAGTTGCTGCGTGATTAGCCAATCAGCTTTCATCAGAGCTTGGCCAGTTTTACGGTGCACAGCCAAAACTGGTCAAATTAAACTATCCTTTTGATAATGCACTCAGGCCACAATCTGTCCAATTCGGAATCACTGTCTATTTTAAAAACACACATCTTTGTTTTGTTGGTACTCCTAAATCCTTTAAAGGCCCATGCCTTTACTACGTCATCCGTTTCGTATGACATGTTACGTCCTGAAAAATGTCCTATTGCATACAATTGTTTTGCATTTCGTATGATATGTTACGAATCCATTTCGTACAATATGTTACGAATTTGTTGTGCTTAAGATCCTGGACAGTATCTTTAATTGTTACACAGAAATGACTTGATATTGAGATAAAAATGGCTGCATTGGACCTTTAAGCTGGTAAAAACACGGCATAATCCTAGTGGCAGTGTATTTCCCAATCCTAATACCCACCCTCCATTCCATATTTGGTATCTGATTATATTCATCTTTATGATATTTGTAACAATACTCTACACAACATCTGTATTCCAGACAAAAACAGCCACATTTAGAGGGGGGTGTGACATATTAGCAACAACTGCCACATCTACTGAGTGAGTGCCTGTGAGGAAGAAATGTGGTCAGCTGGTTTTGTATTCAGGGCTGTTGTCCTTCCCCTCCCCATCTGCGGCCCCTCCAATTTCACAATCGAAGCCCAGGCCTGGCCGCATAATAGCTGATTTACTGAATCTGAGAGCAAAGAGTTATCTTCAAATTCCCTTTATGACAAGTACCTTCAAACTCCATATCCCTGCCGATTGTGATAGGGGAGGGGAAATGAAAAGGCACAGGCCAACAATGGCCAAATCAAATAGAGATCGGCAGGGCCATGGACCTGAATATCTAAATTCCCTGCAGAGTCTCTGCAAACATTACCCAGCACTGCTCTCTCTATTTGTGGGCTGTGCTGCATTAAGGGACAGGGAGGGACAGGGAACAACACGACACAAACGTCCTGACAGAGAGGTCAGGCAAACGGATGGAGAAGCTTCATTAAAATGATTGGATGGAACCTTTGGACTAGAACAAAGCCAGGCATTAGTTCTCTTACCTGATAGGGGCACCTTTGGCCTGAGCTGGCTTCAGTAGGACCGTGATGGTGGTGGCCGTCTCATTCAGAAACGCCTCGGACCCATCATACTCCTCCAGAGTTGGGGCTACGGGGGGAAAAAGACAAGAATTAAACGCAAAATCACAGATGGAGGGAAAATGCAAGAGTGGGGGTAATTGACGGCAATGGGGTGTACTATGTTGAAGGCTTGGGATAAGCATGCTCCATCAAGACACATTATGCTTCATTTTGAACTTGGCTGAACTTTATTATAGTACTGCAAAGTGCATAGTAAACAGCTCCTCTCCTGCTTGGAACATGTTTTCTAATGCATTTTGCAACCCGACAGTTTTGCCAAAAAGCGGGAAATGATGTTTCCTGTGTGATTACAACTAAATTGTGTACATTACATCTCTTAAAGATTGAACGAGGTGTTTAGTGCAAAAAGCACAAGGCCTCTCTTACTTAAGAAAGGCTACTGGCCTTATTTGCCAATATATCAAGAAGCTTTCAGCTTCTATTCACCTGCTTAATTTGATTGCTTTAAATGCTGGCTGTGGTTCGCATTATTATCTAATGAGGTCCTAGGCGGTCACTTCAACAGATTTCAAATACATCCCTGTCTAGTGCACGTTGAGTGCTGCCAAGATTAGAGTTGGGAAAATAGTGTGCTGAAGAAAATGACTCCAACAGGTATGGAGAATCCATATATTTCATTACGCAACCGAGTCTGATACAGTAACCATTACAGACAGATATCTCAGCGCTGTGCTTAGTATTATGGGAGAAATTACTCTTAAAATCAAAACCCATAACCCAACCACATTATGCATTAAAATGCACAATTTTCACCCCATTTTGGTTACTTTGCTTCCTAGATGCTACTTGCAGCTGAAGTGCTAACAGACCCTTTAAAACGTAACAACAACCGTCAGGAGTGTCTTACGATAACAATTACATTATGCATCAATTTAACACAACTATGACAGCTACTTATTATATACAATAAACAATATTTCCTCTGGTAGCACTTCTTATAGCCTAGCAGCTGCAACACCACTGCCATTGTATATGTAATCTACCATACTAGGGAGGATCCTCTTGGTCAGGTTTCCCTTGTAAAAGAGGTCTTCTGACCTCAATGGGACTTCCTGGATAAATAAAGGTTAAAGGTCCAATGCAGTTGTCTTAATATTAAATCATTTCTGGGTAACAATTAAGTGTACCTTACTGTGATTGTTTTCAATCCAAATGGTCAAAAATAGACAAAAATAGCTTCTTAGCAAAGAGCAATTTGTCAAGCAAGAATTTTGCTAGGACTCTCTGAGTGGGGAGGGGAGAACTGAAAACTAGCCGTTATTGGCAGAGAGGTTTGGAACTCTCTTATTAGTCTATTAACTAATTTACCGCCTGGTGATGTCACCAGGCAGGCCAAAACTCCATCCTACCAAAACAGGCTGAAATTTCAGGCGGTCTTTTCAAACAGCTTTTACACTAAAAGGGCATTATCATCATTTTCAAAATTTGACAGCATTATTCCAACCTCAATGTGGAAATATACACTGAGTGTACAAAACATTAAGAACCATGACATAGACTGACCAGGTGAATCCAGGTGAAAGCTATGACACCTTATTGATGTCACCACTTCAATCAGTGTAGATGCCAGTGTATGTGTGCCATTCAGAGGGTGAATGGGCAAGACAAAAGATTTAAGTGCCAGTGAACGGGGTATGGTAGTAGGTGCCAGGCGCACCAGTTTGTGCCAAGAACAGCAACGCTGCTGGGTTTTTCATGCTTAACTGTTTCTGTAACTGTAACTGTGTGTATCAAGAATGGTCCACCACCGAAAGGACATCCAGTCAACTTGACACAACAGTGGGAAGCATTGGAGTCAACATGGGCCAGCATCCCTGTGGAACGCATTCGACACCTTGCAGAGTCCATGACCCCGACGAATTGAGGCTGTTCTGAGGGCAAAAGGGCGGGGGGGAATAAATGTACCAGAGATGTTGGTGGTGATGTTGAGTGTGGTTGGGGGCCCGAAGCCCTTGACGGTGCTGGCTCGTATGATGAACTGGTAGGTGGTGCCAGGGTGGAGCTGGTTGAAGACGTGGTGAGAAGTGTTCCAGGGCAGAGACACGATCAGAGGAGGCCGCAGTAACGGCACCGAGGGGTCAAAGGACCGAATACCACTGTAGCTGATCTGTCAGGGGAGGGAGAGGTGAGGGAAATACAATATTTACCTAATGAGCTGTCGAAAAAGTGTCCAAGCAAATGGTAATGAGTTTTCTGTTACATTATGCCGTGATGGAAACTTGGAATGGAATGCACATACATAGCAAAGTACATAGCAAAGTTTTAAAAAATGAAATTAGTTTTGAGTGATTTTTCTGAATTGTGTTTACAGCATGCATATTAAGACTTGTGGTGCATATGAACGCATATGGAGACAATCTCATAAACCTGAACTAAAATGTGTGATAAAGAATTTGAGCATGTGACTTCCCATGTCATTATGTAGTAAGTGTCATGTGACTTCCCATGGATTATGTAGTAAGTGTCATGTGACTTCCCATGTCATTATGTAGTAAGTGTCATGTGACTTCCCATGTCATTATGTAGTAAGTGTCATGTTACATTCCCATGGATTATGTAGTAAGTGTCATGTGACTTCCCATGTCATTATGTAGTAAGTGTCATGTGACTTCCCATGTCATTATGTAGTAAGTGTCATGTGTCTTCCCATGTCATTATGTAGTAAGTGTCATGTGACTTCCCATGTCATTATGTAGTAAGTGTCATGTTACATTCCCATGGATTATGTAGTAAGTGTCATGTGACTTCCCATGTCATTATGTAGTAAGTGTCATGTGACTTCCCATGTCATTATGTAGTAAGTGTCATGTTACATTCCCATGGATTATGTAGTAAGTGTCATGTGACTTCCCATGTTATTATGTAGTAAGTGTCATGTGACTTCCCATGTCATTATGTAGTAAGTGTCATGTGACTTCCCATGTCATTATGTAGTAAGTGTCATGTTACATTCCCATGGATTATGTAGTAAGTGTCATGTGACTTCCCATGTCATTATGTAGTAAGTGTCATGTTACATTCCCATGGATTATGTATTAAGTGTCATGTGACTTCCCATGTCATTATGTAGTAAGTGTCATGTTACATTCCCATGGATTATGTAGTAAGTGTCATGTGTCTTCCCATGTCATTATGTAGTAAGTGTCATGTTACATTCCCATGGATTATGTAGTAAGTGTCATGTGACTTCCCATGTCATTATGTAGTAAGTGTCATGTTACATTCCCATGGATTATGTAGTAAGTGTCATGTGTCTTCCCATGTCATTATGTAGTAAGTGTCATGTTACGTTCCCATGGATTATGTAGTAAGTGTCATGTGTCTTCCCATGTCATTATGTAGTAAGTGTCATGTTACGTTCCCATGAATTATGTAGTAAGTGTCATGTTACGTTCCCATGGATTATGTAGTAAGTGTCATGTGTCTTCCCATGTCATTATGTAGTAAGTGTCATGTTACATTCCCATGGATTATGTAGTAAGTGTCATGTGACTTCCCATGTCATTATGTAGTAAGTGTCATGTTACATTCCCATGGATTATGTGGGCCAGTGTCATATTACATTTCCATGGATTATGTGGGCCAGTGTTCTCATACTCTCACAGCTTGATGACATTTGAGAATGAGGAAATGTTTCTTCCATACACCCCATTGCACACAAGCTATGAATCACTGTTGTTTTTACCTTAAATAATACAATACAGTTCATTATGGATCAGAACACCTTCTTTTCATACTGTATCTAAGCAGTACTCAAAAAGGTATTTTTCAACAGTAACATACAATGAGTTCCCCTTCGAACCCACAGTCCACTGTTTGAGTTACAGTATTTGCACCATAGTCCTGTATGAAAAAGGAGCAGGATGTTTCCAGAGGGACAGTAAAGGTTCATAAAACCTGTGAAACATGGTTTAGATATACAAACCACATGTGGATCCTGGACAGACCTGTTTACCCTCACACCCCCAGCCCCACCCCCAACCCTCCCCCCACTCTCTCCCTCCCTTCCCCACCTCTCTCCATACCCCCACCTCTCCCTCCCTCCATCCCTCCCTCCCCCACCTCTCTCCCTCCCTTCCTCACCCCCGTCACTCCCTTCCCCACCCCCACCTCTCTCCATACCCCTACCTCTCCCGGCCCTCTCCTCCCTCCCCCCCACCTCCCCCCCACCTCCTTCTGACCATAATGCTTCCTTACCTCATACTGGGTGATGATCCCATTGGGCTCCAGTGGTTCCTTCCAGTAGAGGAAGATCCGATCCTCAAACGGTGTGGCTTTCATGGACTGGCTGGGAACGGGGCCAGGCACTGCATTAGGACAGAAGACAGGAGGAGTGAGTCCTCGTGCAATCAAAGGAAGGCCACTGTGCTGTAATGAATCCTATTCTCACAGAGAGAGCCACTCCTGAGCCTCTGTGCCCGTAACAAGACCACTGATTGGTTTTACTTACCGTAAAGAAACATGTTGAAAATGGCATAATAATGTAGAGCTCTGTGCTAGCACTGAATGGCAGACACTCGAATCCCTGGTGTTTTTTTTATTGAATTTTGATAATGTATTTACACGAGATGAGATCAAGGTGCAATGTCTTTTCAAGAGCATCTTCTCTCCCTGTCTGCATGTTTTATGATCAAATTAGTCTCCTTTAATTTGTGGGCTTTATCCCTTTCACTATTAGAGTACATCCATCAGCAAGAGAAACCAGCATGCCAGACCACTGTGACATGAGTACTGATCAGTGGAAAACTAAATGTATTGAGTAGAATCTCCAATCCAAAACATGAATGTATTGGAACTCTCTACGAAGACACTTCCTAGTGTTTTGTCTAACATTTTAGCAGTACAATAGCTGAGATAGCAGGGCTGTCAATGGGTAACAGTAGTAGCCTAATATTCTGAGGACCTTCGTAATACATCCTGGATTGGTGAACACTACTGACTGACAGCCTCATCACTACTGATGAAACCTGGCAGTCCCATGGGTCTCTATGGCTGCCACAGGACTGGTCTGCCATGGGGCTGTGTCTGCCTGCATGCCTGTCTCCCTGGGCTGTGTTCTAGTCTAGTCAGGCTGGGTCGGGGATGTCCAAAGCCCTCTCCTTCACAGCAGACAGACAGAGAGCAGTAGCGTGACCAGGTCACATGGTTGGGTGCTTGTCAGGCCTGTCTGTCTGAAGAGAGGTGCAGGGCCCGGAGCGGCGCACACGTGCGTGTCTGCTGTCTCCAGATCAGTGTTAGAGGAACTGTTTACGTGGGCCTCTCTTCTCCTCTCCTCGCCCCCAAGTCAGACAAACTTAAATTTATCAAATCTACTGGATGGATGTCACTGAGACATCAGTTTTATACACACAGAAAAACAAAATGCATGCGTTCCTTTTTCCTGACTGATGCTACTGAAATGGGCTTGGGTTGACATGTTAAAAACAATCAGACAGATTTCTCTTCTGCTGTTGGAATACTATTGGAAAGTCATACACCCCAATCTGTTAAAAAACAAAACAAATTGTAGAAATAGGTAATAACATGTTTTTATTTATTTATATATTTTTATTTAACCTTTATTTAACTGGGCAAGTCAGTTAAGAACAAAATCTTATTTACAATGACGGCCTAACCCGGCCAAACCCGGAAGACGCTGGGCCAATTGTGCGCCACCCTATGGGACTCCCAATCACGGCCGGATGTGATACAGCCCGGATTTGAACCAGGGACTGTAGTGACGCCTCTTGCACAGAGATGCAGTGCCTTAGACTGCTGCGCCACTCGGGAGCCTAGCAGGACCGGAATATAACCCCAAAAACAAATCTCTAGCTACATGCAGAATCAGGGAAAAGTTAAAATAAGTTCTGGTGGAACAATTACAGAGGGCTCAGTCATTTCTCTAACATTATCTCCTGGGCTTGTGCGAACGTGAAGTGAGATTTAAACAGGTCCTCTTCAAGGGACAACATGTCTGCCGGTAGCCACAGGATAGAGCTGGTCACCTGGCTGCATGATTATAATGCTGAAGCGTTTAATGTGAGTTACAAATTCCGGGCTGCCGCCAGTGCTGTTATCTCAACCCTTGGTTAGCTATCCAGCTAGTGTCTATTCAGAGAGCAACAGTGAGAAAACGTGCCCTGCTTTGAAATGAGTAACTCAGCCCAGATGTAGGAATCACAGGGGGGCAGCAAAGAGCATGAGTCAATCTCAACTGGTTACAAACAGAGCTAGATACATCTATCTTTTCAAAATAAATGAGAATTATAGAGATAGAAAAACACGCGCAATGTATGTGGGTGAGCTTGATTCGTTAACACTGACGAATAAGTGTGAATTCTACATCTGAAATCTGAGCATTAAAAAAAGCCTCTCTGTTTCCTGACATCTATCCGTTATGTAGAGTGCACATACCATCTTCATCTGTCTGGATGATGGTCTCGTCGCTCTCCTTGCGTCCCTCGGGGTTGGTGAGGATCATCTTGAGGCTGACGTTGGTGTTGGGGGGCAGGTTGCCCACCACGTGGCGTGGGGCCTTGGGGTCCATGTCCAGGCAGTCGGCCTTGGTCTGATTGTTGGCGTTGTAGTAATGGTAGCAGATGGTGACGTTGAAGGTGTGGCAGCGGGTGATGTTGTAGCCCAGAGACTCCCAGTCCACAGCGATGAACCTGGCCTGGGTCTCCGCAATCTTCAGCTTCTTCGGGGTCCGCATCGGCTCTGGAGGAGAGAAAGAAACCCATGACTACAACTATGGCCAACATAAAATCACTGGAGAGACCCGTTTGTGTACAGTGTCATCTGATTTGGGGACAACATATACTGCCACTAACATGTCTGTCACAGAAAAATGTGCACGGTTAGCCAGCATTAACACATCAGTTCCACATGGATGCTCTGTGAAAGCGAGGTGTTGATGATGGTGCCTGACAATTGTCTTTCAGCAGCACAGCGGCCAGTCTACACAAAGCTCCACTTTTCTTTTCCTCATCCCCGGATCAGAACATATCCACAGACAAATAATGAGGCCGTTATGAGGATTAAATGTCCATGTGAGAGAAAAGGGGGGGACTAATGAGCAACGTAAACTGTGTGGATTGTGTTGAGCTGACGCTGGTGACCAGGAGGACACTCACACAGCCTCTTAAGGGCTTCTGAATTAGCCAATATATCACCCTGGGAGAAAGTCAATATAATCCGGCCCGCAATCCATCAAGCAATCGTGCCATGCTGGATACTAATGACTCTAATAGTCCAATTTACCTGCGCGATTAAGGCAATGATGCAAGTAGCACCTTTGTCTCTCCGTGACTATTTGCATTGGGGAGATGCAGCCAACACTGCAGCAACCAGCAAGGGCAGGACTTTAATAGGAGAATGACTTTAAACACTTATAACACTGTATTTGTGTGTACTGTGCTGATTTCCTCATTTACAAAGCATTGGTTAGGACATTCTGTACATTCATATTTGGATTATCACTAAAGAGTATTATCATGTTAGGCTTTATATTCAAAATACTACGCATTTCCCGTCCGTGCATAAACATGAGTTAGGGGCCAGCTTTGAAGGTTAAGGGGCTTTCAATTTGTCCTTTATTGATGTGTTCCAGACACCGGCCTAGTCGTGGCTATGGTGCATGACCTGACATGTAGAGGTTGTGGGGGTTCAGTCTCAGCTAAGTCTTCCACTGCAGTGAGCCCTGGTGCCCCTTCCCACTCTGCAACACTCATTCATTGAGTAATGGGGTAAGGATTCTGCTATGGCCGGCCTGGGGGGGGGGGGGGGGGGGGGGGGGTGTACGTGTGCACCGTGCAGGCTCTTGGCGTGGCAGGCCATCCTCACACAAAAGCCTCTCTCTCTCAAATGTCCTCTGTGGAAACAGACCTGCCCTTATTCTGTGCAGTCTCATCTCTACGACCACTGCTCTGAGCCACACAGAAAGAAAGATTGAAAAAAAAGGTTAGACGTTCTATCTATATGCATGTTAATAACATGTTATTTTTAGGCCAAACTGACAAATAGAGAAAAGGAGAAAGGTGAACTCGTGGTGCTAAATCACAGATTGTCCATTTTTAAAGGCTGGGCTCTCAGCTGGGTGTAATCACCTGCTCTTTGATGAGCGTCGCCCAGGAGAGTCCTTCCTTTCTAGCCTAATTAAAATGAAAAGCTCTGAATAAAGACTGGGGACTTGTTAACATGAATCTTAGATGGACTGTTGGCTCTGGGGGTTATTATGAATAAAGCTCTCTACAACTCCATACACTGTTAGAGAGATAATGGGCCATCTCCAACATTCATGTACACCACTTGTCTTTATTCGCACTCATTTGTTTGAGCCATTTATATTGATGTGGCGTATTGTCTCAAATCAATGGCATGGATGTTGGAGCTAACTTGGGAAAAACATGTCAATAGATACCAAAATGTAATTAAATCCCTCTTTTCCTCGGCGAAGAGTGGGGGGGAAACAAATGTTCACACTCCTCTACCACCGTTACCCGCTGCCCTGCAGTGTTTCATTTGAAGTGGCGCCACCGGTGATGAAAAAACGTTTGTCGTGACTTATTCAGTGGCCAGTGTTCCTGAGGGTGAGCAGTGCTCAGAGGGGAATTGGTCCAGGAGTGGCCACAGGTTGTCTGTAATAGAGCGGAAGCCGTCGGGAGCAACCTGTTGACCTCCTCTCTCTTCTCTTCACAGTACAAGCATTTAATAAATACCCAGAGAACCGGGAAACTAAAATTCAATTTCTCCCCTTTTTTGCTTCCTGAGCCGGCGACATGATAGTTCAATACGAGTCCATTTCGGTGTAGAGCCAATGTACACTTATTCAGAGATAATTGTGGAAATAAAAGCAAGGGAGAGAAAAGAATGAAGAGGAAAAAGAATACGAGGGTAGAGACACACATCTCCCATAGGTGCGTTTTACCTATAACAAGTCATTATCTGGTTGTCACTCAACGGGGAAACGCACACAAAATTCAGTTGAGCCAGTGACAGCATGCAATTTCTGCACATTTTCACATGGCACATTTCTTTTTTTCCTTAAATCTCGACAGGTTCTGTAGAGGCACGTCATAAATGAATGGAACGAATAAGTCGGTGCATTTTTCCCCACATAATAATACTCTTTGCAAGTTTGGTCAAGGGCAAAATCCTTTCAAAAGCTGATTTTCCTGACAATAGAGAGTGAGGTCAACAGTGACAAAGAGCGAGAGAAAGAGCGAGAGAAGGCCATTCTAACAGAAGAACCGGATAATTCAGTCATAATGACATGTTATGATCAGGGACACGTTTCATCTGCCAAGTGGACACATGAAAAAGCCAGGGTAAAACTATTCCTATATTCTTTACCACACTTGATCCACTCCAGGATATGTGCACGACGTGAACTCAGTAACGACCAAATGATTTAGGATCAGCCTGAAATGGGCCTTGACTGGGCGATAGAGGCAAAGCCAAAGCTATACATTATCAACCTATTAGTAAGTGCCCAACCCACATGATGACCCAAAATTCAGCTATTCAGTTTGGGGGTGAAAAGATAAAAGAGCAGAAAAAATTAATGAAAGTACCAGGGACGAATAGAGTCAGATAGATTCCTGACATCCTCCATCATTTAAATGTCAACCAGGCAATAATAAGTTGGGGGTAGAAATTAATTGCTTATGACTTCCAATGCCCCATCAACTTTTACCACATGCGTACACACAAAGAAGCAATAACATTTGCATAGCAGACAATTACCTGTCCCCCTCTCTTTCTCGCCCCCCCCCATCCCCTCTTCTTTATTCTGTGTATTCTATCACCCAGGGCCATGATTAACAACGCGTGTACCCTTCAGAGCTGATCAATAGCCGTGAAGTCCTGCATTAACTTTACAGATTAGGCAAGCCCCCTATAATAAATTCCATCGATTCCGGCAGCCTCAGATGCTAAAATCCCAGAGTATTTTTCAAGCCTTAAATTAAAAGGAGATATACGGTCCTGGGAGAGGCAAGGTGCCAGAGCGATTAGGAAAGTGTGCCCACTTTCCTAACTCCCCTTTTTCAGGATGGATGCAGGCTGCAGCCAGGTGGCTCACCATACTAAACAGGACAGGGCCCTCCTTTGGCCCCTCAATTCAAACACACATTTCCCCTCTGACCCTCCTTGCACTAGGCTTCCTTTATCTACAGTGCAGTGGGTGGGTGAGGAGGGGTGAGGGAAAGAGGGGTCGGGGGGAGTCTGGAACGTGGCCATTTGGGATGAGGACACCGTGGCGTCGTCCCTGGATCTTTAATCAACCATTGATGTCGAAAACAAAACCCATTGTTCGTACCGCCCGCTCTTCGTGGCGAGCGACAATGTATTCTTTGTCTCCGCGGCGTTCAGCAGAGAGCAAAAGTAACATTTGCATATATGGAGGTAAATATTTCTCTACAGAGTGCTTACATGATTCAAAGGCATGTCTGAAGCACCTGATTAAGTGCACAAACAATCAATCATAATCAAAAAAGCAGTCACCAGACTCTAATGGCAAAGAAACCACATTGAATATCCTGTATTGATTTCAGATCTTCCCTCCTTATTTTGCAGCTTGATTCCATTATTTGTTTGCTAATCCGATTAGCAAGGCCCATGATTGCATTATAAGAGAGTTTAAGAATCTGTCACCCGTTGGGCTAAATGACCATGAGGATGCGTCATGGCATTGCTGACGTGCTGCTGGTCCAAACAAATTACACACAGGGGGCTGGGAATGTGACAGGACGGTCACTGTCCTTCCTGCTGGATGGCAATCAGCGACGCTGCCAACCAGGCTCCACGGACCTTGATTGATGTTGATTGGATGGAAAGGCCTGAAGTAATGCACTAATGTTCGCTAGCGTGGCATAGCCGGACTAAGAGAATTTAAGACACTTTATATTGTTGCTATGTGCATTTCTGCATGTAGTTGGTGTATACACTTCCAAGAAAGGTGATAAGTACTGTCAATCAAATCTCTAATTGTCGCACAACAGACACCAGGTGCAGGGAGAAAAACCCCTTTTAAATTATCGGATGCAAATTTATTTGAGTTGTTCAAAAATGCAAATATTGTTGTCAGTCTAGGAATGCACATGTAACGGATGTGAAATGGCTAGCTAGTTAGCGGGTACGCGCTACTAGCATTTCAATCAGTTACGTCACTTGCTCTGAGACTTAAGTAGGGTTTCCCCTTGCTCTGCAAGGGCCGTGGCCTTTGTGGAGCGATGGGTAACGATGCTTCGTGGGCGACCGTTGTTGATGTGTGCAGAAGGTCCCTGGTTCGCGCCCGTGTCGGGGCGAGGGGACGGTTTAAAGTTATACTGTTACATTGATGCTGTTGACCCGGATCACTGGTTGCTGCGGAAAAGGAGGAGGTTGAAAGGGGGGTGAGTGTAACGGATGTGAAATGGCTAGCTAGTTAGCGGGTACGCGCTACTAGCATTTCAATCAGTTACGTCACTTGCTCTGAGACTTAAGTAGGGTTTCCCCTTGCTCTGCAAGGGCCGCGGCTTTTGTGGAGCGATGGGTAACGACGCTTCGTGGGTGTCAGTTGTTGATGTGTGCAGAGGGTCCCTGGTTCGCGCCCGTGTCGGGGCGAGGGGACGGTACTAAAGTTATACTGTTACACACACCAAAGACGCTTCGCCTCCACGTGGATCCCACAACAGGTGCTGTCATTGTCGCACAGGAAAACAAAGCACCCATTTCTCCTGTTTGTGGGCAGAACAGGGGGATTAGATCTTTAATTGCACCAGGAGTCTCCTGTTTGCTCACAGATTGCTTATTCTCTGCTTCCCAACTTCTTAACGTCAATCACAGTCGCCCGGTCTTCCACACTGCTCCACCACTATCTCTCCCAGGCTCCACCGGCTTTCATATGAAATCGACAGCTAAACCTTTTGGAGCAGAACAGCTCCTTTATCTCCTAGAATGGCAATAATGTGAGCCAGGAAGACGGCTGCGGCTTGCACTGAGTTGCTCTGCAACATGTCTTGTCTGTCACTCTTTTATCATGACAAGAAAGGAAAAAAGTTAATGAAACACACCAAAAAGAATGTAATTGAGGATTAGGCAGACAAATTGTAGCTTGTGGAAATCAAATGGAGTTGCTAAACTTTGTAGAAGGTTCTGCTCTTTGACCACCCTGGCAGAGACAGGGATCGCGGATGACCAGGCATAATGGGTGTTTTCCAGAAATGGTGTGATTTGATGGTGATGGTGACAGCATACGGGGATTGGGTCACTATGGGAAGGGGAAACAGCACAACAGGGTCTGGAGCAAACACACTTCAATTCCCCATAGGCCTTGCTGCCTGAGATTGAATGGTCAACAACAGGCCACTGTGACAAGCAGTGGGCCGTCAAGAATTGCACGAAGGACAGTATTTGTATTCCGACCTGACTCGCAAAAAAGCCTGAGTAGGATAAAGGGGCCCATTTTGAAGGACACATAAGATTTCAATAGAGATTTTACACAGAATAAGACCTTCAGACTACACGAGCTATATGATTCCGTAGTCAAGCAGGCTGACGCACTCTCCCCACCATCACATGTGCAGCTATCGCCCCTTCTCAAGGAGACACGGGAGAACAAAGCCTAAGGACGGCCAGCAGAGGAACAGAGCATTTGCAAGGAGACTTCCTCAACAAAGCAATCTGAGAGTCACTGTAATTATGTTCACCACTATTGTGGTTGATCTTTTGCGCCTCCATTGTGATTTGTTTTCTATCTCTCAGACTGCAGACGCCTAGCAGAGTGTTTTCCACTTCTTAAACCTGAGAGACGTTTTAAAAGGAGCCGCAGTCATTTAGTTTTAAATGAAGATCTGACAGCCACCAGCAGGCACACACTATGTCTCTGGCCAGTCGGGAGCACAGCGAGACGTTTCTATATGAATAAAATCCAGTGGAAACGCTCCATTACTAGTCTGTCCATCTCTCTGCTCTTGTGAGTCAATACAAAACAAGTGGGGTGAGTAATAGGAGGCATTTCACCTAATTGATTAGAATTGTCAGGTCAGAAAGCTAAATGCAATTTTGAAGTGGCGCTCGCCACTTGTCGGTGCAGCAGTTTCTTCACTCGTGGCGAGAGAGAGAGAGAGAGAGAGAGGTCTTATTGAGGAGCACTACCTCTCTCTCGCTTTCTCTCCCTCTTTGTGGTCTTCTTGACATAACTGTGATAAGTGGAGGGATTGAAAACGGATGGCTAGTGGTGAAATCAACTTGGGGCTGAGCTGGCCTTTGGAATAGAGGTATTAATAAGGGTGGCTGTTTTCTTCATTTATCTCTCCATTAGCCTGGGAACCATTTGGGTGCTCTCTGGGGGTGACCCAATTGATGTAGACCGTCCAGTGACGAGGCGGCGGCGAAATCAACAGCCAGCTGCCCACACATTTCCCATTATTCCACTTCCCATCGAACCACCACAGAACATCCACTCTACAATAAAGCTTGGCCAACATAGCTTTCCTACCACACATCACTTACATGGTTATGGGGAGAATGTAAATCCAATATCATTTATTTTTAATTGTGTTTTTAGCTGCTCATGTAGCTCCCTATGGACCAGTGAATGTTGAGGCGAACACTGGAATGCACTAGACGCTAGAGCTTTCTAATGTGCTTTGCTCCATTAACCTCTGCTGGCTAAGACATTGTATCTAGCTAATGGCGTGTACATTACTTAACGGATAGAAATATACAGACCCCCAAAAAACATCAATATCAACCGGGGAGAGGAGAGAGCGAAACTGCAAACTCTTTAGATGATACAGGTTTATCACACTTTTCTCACTGGCTGAAGAACGAACATTTAAAAGAGATAGCGGTAGCTTGCCACGCAGAGCCAGTGTGTGTGTGTGTGTGTGTGTGCGTGTGTGCGTGTGCGTGTGCATGTACAGTGCCTTCAGAAACTATTCATTGCCCCTGACTTATTCCACATTTGGTTGTTTTACAGCCTGAATTCAAAATGGATGAAATACATTTTTCAAAAATCACACCCATCTACACACAATACCCCATAATGGACAAAGTGAAAACATGTTTTTAGAAATTTTTGCAAATGTATTGAAAATGAAATACAGAAATATCTCATTTACATAAGTATTCACACTCCTAGAATCACCTTTGGCAGCGATTACAGCTATGAGTCTTTCTGGGTAAGTCTCTAAGAGTTTTACACGCCTGGATTGTACAATATTATTCTTTAACACATTCTTCAAGTACTGTGAAGTTGGTGTTGATCTTTGCTAGAAAGCCATTTTCAAGTCTTGCTAAAGATTTTCAAGCCGATTTAAGTCAAAACTGTAAAAAGGCCACTCAGGAACATTCAATGCCGTCTTGGTAAGCAACTCCAGTGTATATTTGGACTTGTGTATTAGGTTATTGTTCTGCTGAAAGGTGAATTTGTCTCCCAGTGTCTGTCGGAAAGCAGACTGAACCAGGTTTTCCTCTAGGATTTTGCCTGTGCTCACCGCTATTCTGTTTCTTTTTATCGTAAAAAACTCCATAGTCCTTGGCGATGACAAGAATACTCATAACATGATGTAGCCACCATGCCTGTAAATATGAAGATTGGTACTCAGTGATGTGTTATGTTGGATTTTCCCCCAAAGATAACACTTTGTATTCAGGACATGCTCAAAGGAATATTCAGTGTCTTTTTTTTGTTTTACCCATCTACCAATAGGTGCCCTTCTTTGCGAGGCATTGGAAAACCTCCCTGGTCTTTGTGGTTGAATCTGTGTTTGAAATTCACTGCTCGACTGAGGGACTTTACAGATAATTTTATGTGTGTGGTACAGAGACGAGGTAGTCATTCAAAAATCATGTTAAACACTATTATTGCACACAGTGAGTCCATACAACTTATTATGTGATTTGTTCTTGCCACAACAAAGGGACTGAATACTTATTGACTGAAGACATTTCAGCTTCTCAGATTTAATTCTTAATTATTTATTTTTTAATCTAAAAACATAATTCCACTTTGACATTATGGGGTATTGTGTGTAGGCCAGTGACATTTTAAATTCATTTTAAATTCAGGCTGTAACAAAACAAAATGTGGAAAAAGTAAAGGGGTGTGAATACTTTCTGAAGGCACTGTATGCCTGCGTGTGTATGTTAACCAGTATTGGGGGCAAAGTGTTACAAAGTAACGTGTTCGAGTACCAAGACTACTATTTTGTGATAACAAGTAACCTAACACGTTACTTTTTACTTTACTTTTACAATATTATTTCATATTTTACTTTGTTGGTGCAAACAAACAACGAAAATCCCTCCCCCTAAACTAAGTTCTGGCATGGTAGCTGTTAGCTAGATAGCTAGCGAGATGGCAGAAATAATAGCCTTTACCGTGGAAGTATTCACATTACTTTGAATTGGTAGAAGAAAAGGACAGATGTTACCTCTTAAATCTTGACTGACGCTACTTGCAGGATTCAAACACAGGACCATCGGGTTCAGGCGAGAGCCCAATTTATTTATTTGGTAATAAAGTAAACAACGTAGCTAGGTGATCAAGTTAGGCTCAGTTGATAAGAATGGACATTTCTCCAGCTCCAACTTCGCCATAAACATAAATGAAAGGACATTACAATTACACATTGTGATCATATAATTTTACAAAGAATATCTCTGCCCAGTTCGAATCTGTGGGTTAAATAGATTGGCTGCCAATTGTCCATGTAATCTGAGGTCTCCTTTTACTGTGACCAGTTGGTTTTATAGATGTAATAACTTGTGTAAATACAGTAATTCAACTAAATCTTTTATTTTGAGTATTGTAAAGGAGATATTGCGTCTGTCATTATTCCTTGAGTTGGTATAGCCCAGAGTTATAGATTAGGCTATGGATGGTAGGCTTATTCAAGCCATTCAAAGATAGTGTGCGCCCTGTACTGGGCATAAGAAGGAATGACCAAGGCATCTTCAGAGGGTTTTCTGTTTTCAGTAAAACGCAAAAGTAATGTAACAAGTTACTTTCCACAGTAAGTAACGGTGCATTTCTTTTTTTTACATTGACATTTGAGTAATTTAGCAGACGCTCTAATCCAGAGCAATTTACAGGAGCAATTACAGTTAAGTGCCTTGCTCAAGATTTTTACCTACTGGGTTCTGGGATTCAAACCAGCAACCTTTTGGCTACAGGCCCAACGTTGTTAACCGCTAGGCAAATATCGCACATAGCAAAGACAGTTTCATTCACAAAGCTAGGTATGCTCAGGTTTGAACTCCTCCAAGGTGCTCAATGTGTCTGTACCTGAGGCTAAATATAAACTCTTGAGTTCTCGTTCCTCCTCAACCTGAAACAACTGTCATCCACTCCGCTTAGTACACAAATACTGCTCCAAGATGTCTGATGTCATAGCAGAGACGCCGTAAACACCTGAAAACCAGTTACAACTGCCAAATGAGCTTGGCTTCACTGATGAATTCTTAATGGGAGCTGCCATCTGTTAATTACCCAACTGAAATTAGCCAATCATTTAGACCCCTCTTTCCCAGACATACTAGGAAATTTATTCATTTGCATGAGTTTAAAACACCCTATCAAACCAGTGCTGTTTTTTTCACAGTCTCTTTAGAAGTCGGAGGCATTGAAACTCAAACCATCATTTACACTCTTGGTTCTTTGCTCTCAAATGTATTTGCTCTTATTTACTCTCTAAAGTGACTAGCGGTGCACTACAGGAAGTCGGAGCAGTTGGAAAATATTTAACCATCTTCACATTACTGCCTGGCATCGCTATCTGAATATATCCATTAAAATATTGTCCACAGGAAAAAAATAAAAAATAATTAAGGCTGAGAGTGTGAAGGGGTGTGTGTGCGTGTGGGTGGCTAGGGCCATCTACTTTAAGTGGTGTCTGTCTTCCCGGTAGCCTACTCGGTGTGTGAACTGCTGACAACTTGCAGCTGATTGTTGACACATCAACCAGGATTAAGGGACAGGGCAATTTGTGACTGTTGTTGTTTTGGTAATCAGTGGCTGTATTGGAGGGGGAGTGGTTTCTCCTCTCCTAGGCAATCAGCAATTAGTACCAGGAGGTGTGCTCTTCACCTCTGCTAGGCAATTAGCAATTAGTGATAGTACTTCAGTCTCCCCTATTTTCTCAGCGGCAGCTGTAAGCTGTGGTCGTATCAGCGGCGGTCTTGTCGCCAAAACGAACTTCTGCCGAGCTGTTCAATGAAGGAGAGAGAGGAAGGCTCCACACCACTCTCTCACTTGATTATTTTACCCAGTTATTTTCAGATTCTCATTTTTCTCTTTTGTAGCTTTGTCAACTATGTGTGTTTCTATACCTGTTCGCTTCTCTCCCTGTAGGCCTCTCCCTTCTAATTTAGTGTACCCTCAGCGCACAACCCATGCAGAATTCCTGGTCTATGGCAGCGTTCAGAACTGCCAATCTGCAGTCAAGAATGCAGAGTTAATCCCAGCCTATGTTGCCCTTCAGTCCCTAGAGTTTTTGGCCCTGACGGAGACATGGATCACACCAGAGAACACTGCTCCCCCAGCTGCGCTCTCTTCATCTGACTACGTTTTCACTCATAGTCCGAGAGCATCTGGTCGTCGGGGCACTGGGCTAATAATTTCTCCCTCGCTCATCTGTCCATCTCATTTGAATTCGATGCTGTCACTTGTCCGCTCAAGGTTAACATTGTTGTCATCTATCACCCACCAGGTGCCCTTAGATAGTATCTCAATGAGCTTGACACCTTGATAAGCTAATTTCCTGAAGATGGCTCTTGGCTCATCGCACTGGGCGACTTCAACCTCCTGACATCTGATTAATTTATTTTCACCTTTCTTTCCCTCCTTACCTCTTTTAACCTCATCCTTTCCCAGTCCACTCCTACTCACAACTCAGGCAATACGCTTGACCTCATTACTAGAGGCTACTAATGTCACTGCAACCCCCCTCCAGGTCTCGGAGCACTACTTTGTTCCCCTTCATCTCTCCTTCAACCCTACCCAGATGGTCATGGCCTGTTGAAATCTTAGCTCTTTCTCTCCCACCACTCTCTCCTATCCTAACATCGCCTGCTTCTGTTAAATAATTTTCCTTCCTGTCGTCTCCTGCCTTTTCGGCCCTACTCTCCTCCCTTTGCGCATCTTATGACACACTGTCCCCAGCTGGCTCGTCCCTCCCTTCCTGCTAAGTGACTCACTGCAAACTAACAGAACAGGACTGCGTTCTGCTGAGAAAAAATGGAAGCACTATCATCATTTCACTCCCTCCTCTCTACCTTCTCTTCCTCTGTATCAACTGCTAAAGCCACTTTCTATCACTCTAAATTTCAAGTTTCTGCCCCTAACCCTAGAAAAGTATTTGCCACCTTCTCCTCCTTCCTTAATCCTCCACCCCCTCTCTCCCTCCCTCTCTGCGGACGACTTTGTCAACCACTTTGAAAAGAAGGTTGACAATATCTGCTCCTCATTCACTCAGCCTTTTCATCTTTCTCCCCTCTCTCTCCAGATGAAATCCTGCGACTAGTGAGGTCCGGCCACCCAACAACCTGCCCACTAGACCCCATCCCCTCCTCCCTTCTCTAGACCATCTCTGGAGACCTTCTCCCACTCCTCACTTCCCTTGTCAACTCATCCCTGACCACTTGCTGTGTCCCCTCTGACTTCAAAATAATCAAAGTTGCTCCCCTGCTCAAGATACCAATACTCAACCCCTCTGATGTAAAACTACAGACAGGTATCCTTTTCTTTCCAAAGGACTCATCTGATGTCAAACTATAGACCTGTATCCCTTGCTGTTCTTTCCAAAACATTTGAGCGTGCTATCTCAGAACGATCTTCTTGACCATAACCAGTCAGGCTTCAAGACGGGTCATTCAACCGAGTAGTCTCCTGTGTCAGAGGCTTTCCGCACTGCTAAAGCTGACTCTCTCTCCTCTCTTCACATCCTCCTTGATCTATCCGCTGCCTTCGACACCGTGAACCATCAGATCATCCTCTCTACCCTCTCAGGGCTGGGCGTCTCAGGTTCTGCACATCCTTGATTGCATCCTACCTGGCAGTCAGCTCCTACCAATTCACATGGAGAGGATCTGTGTCTGCACCACATACTTTGACTACTGGTGTCCCCCAGGGCTCGGTTCTAGGCCCTCTTCTCTCTACACACCAAGTCACTCAGCTCCATCATATCCTCACATGGTCTCTCCTATCATTGCTTTTCTCCCCCCTCCCTCCCTTCTGACACCCAGGTGGCGACACACATCTCTGCATACCTGGCAGATACTGTATCTCGGCCTACCACCTCAAGCTCAACCTCAACAAGATGGAGCTGCTCTTCCGCCCGGGGAAGGCCTGACCGCTCCATCGCGGTTGACAACTCCACGGTGTCCCCTTCCCAGAGTGGAAAAACCCTTGGTGTGACCCTGCACAACACCCTGTCATTCTCTGTAAACATCAAAGCAGTGACTTGCTCCTGCAGGTTCATGCACTACAACATCCATAGAGGTAAACGTTACCTCACACAGGAAGCGGCGCAGGTCCAAATCCAGGCACTTATTTACAGAAATTTGTTGGCTGGGCTCCCCACTTGCGCCACCAAAAGCCTGCAACTTATCCATAACGCTGTAGCTTGCCTGGTGTTCAACCTTCCCATGTCACCCTGCTCCTCTGCACACTCCACTAGCTTCCAGTCAAAGCTTGTATCCACTACAAGACCATGGTACTCAACTTTTTAGTGACAGGGGGCAGTATTTGGAAATTCGGATGAATGACGTGCCCAAAGTAGCAAACTGCCTGTTACTCAGGCCCAGAAGCTAGGATATGCATATATCCTAGAAGACACTCTAAAGTTTCTAAAACTGTTAAAATAATGTCTGTGAGTATAACAGAACTGATATGGCAGGTGAAAACCTGAGGAAAATCCATCCAGGAAGTGGGATTTTTTTAATGTGGGTTTTCCATTGAATGCCTATTGACTATGTAATGGGTTAGGGTCCATATTGCAGTTCCTATGGCTTCCACTAGATGTCAACAGTCTTTAGAAATTGTTTCAGGCTTCTTTTCTGAAAAATGAAGAAGAATGAGACCTTTCTGTCAGGGGACTGGGGAGGCATGCAGTACTGGTACTTCGTTCTTTTTCCTTTCTATTGAATACGCTATTGTCCGGTTGAAATATTATCGATTATTTAGATAATTGACAACCTGAAGATTAATTCTAAACATCGTTTGACATGTTTCGATGAACTTTACCGGTACTATTAGGATGTATTCGTCTGCATGTTTTGACCGCCTTTGAGCCAGTGGATTACTGAACAAAATGCGCCAACAAAACAGTTTTTGGGATATAAAGAGGGACTTTATCGAACAAACTACCATTTATTGTGTAACTGGGACCCTTGTGATTGCAACCAGATGAAGATCTTCAAAGGTAAGTGATTCATTTTATCGCTATTTCTGACTTTCGTGACTCTTCTACTTGTTTGTATGTTTGTATGCTTTTATAAGCGGGGCGCTGTCCTCAGATAATCGCATGGTATGCTTTCACTGTAAAGCCTTTTTGAAATCTGACAAAGCGGCTGGATTAACAAGAAGTTTATCTTTTAACCGAGGTTTAACACTTGGATTTTCATGAATGCTTATTACGATTTCTGTAATTTGAATTTGGCGCTCTGCAATTTCACCGGATGTTGCTGAGGTGGGTCGCTAGCGGCACGCCTGCGCCAAAGAGGTTAACTACGGAGCAGCGAGAGGAACTGCCCCTCCCTACCTTCAGGCTATGCTCAAACCCTACACCCCAACCCAAGTACTCTTTTCTGCCACCTCAGGTCTCTTGGCCTCTGAAACTAGGACAGCAGAGTGCCTTGCCCATCTTCCGAAAACATCTGAAACCCAACCTCTTCAAAGAGTATCTTAAATAATACCACCACACTAACTGTAAGTTGCTCTGGATAAGAGTGTCTGCTAAATGACTAAAATGTAAATGTAACAGAAATCCATGTAATGCTGAGGCATTGAATAGAGTGAATAGCATTGTGCCTTTTTTCAACCCAGTCTCTTTTGGATCACATTCACAGGTTTGGAAGAGCTAGCCTGCCCTGCCTGAGTCTGTCAACTTGAAATACCGGATTATGGTAAGCCGTTGCCATCGTCATATGTCTTCTGCTGTTAGGCCTCAAATCTTCCCCTCGTTGACAGGAAGTTCTTAATGGGTTTCCAAGAAACTGAGGGAACAGCCAAAAAACCTTTGGTTTCCACAAATAAACAGCATACAATCAATGAGATTATAATGCACTGGATTTAACCTTTATAGAGTCACAAACCCGGATCCGGGATCCCCCCCATCAAAAAAGCTGACTAGCATAGCCTAGCCTAAAGCCACAGGGATATCATATAATCAAATGTTCATGAAATCACAAGTCCAAGACACCAAATGAAAGATACAGATCTTGTGAATCCAGCCATCATTTCCGATTTTTTAAATGTTTTACAGGGAAGACAAAATATGTATTTCTATTAGCTAACCACCATAGCAAAAGACACAACTTTTTTTTGTCCACCATTTTTTTCCTGCATCAGTAGCTATCACTAATTCGACTAAATAAAGATATATATAGCCACTAACCAAGAAACAACTTCATAAGATGACAGTCTGATAACATATTTATGGTATAGGATATGTTTTTTTAGAAAAATGTGCATTTTTCAGGTATAAATCACAGTTGTACATTGCAGCTGCAATCTGAAATAGCGTTGGAAGCAGCCGGAATAATTACAGAGACCGACGTCAATTACCAAAATACTCATCCTAAAACATTTCAGACAAATACACAGCCTACAGCAATCGAAAGACACAGATCTTGTGAATCCAGACAATATTTCAGATTTTCTAAGTGTTTTACAGCGAAAACACAATATATCGTTATATTAGCATACCACATGAGCTAACATCACCCCAGCATTGAATCAATGCAAAAGGGGTGATAACGTTATCGCCACCAAAATATATTAATTTTTTCACTAACCTTCTCAGAATTCTTCAGATGACAGTCCTGTAACATCATATTACACAATGCATATAGAGTTTGTTCGAAAATGTGCATATTTAGCCACAAAAATCGTGGTTATACAATGAGAAAAGTAGCTAAACTGGGCAGAAAATGTCGGGCGCCATCTTGGAGAGTGACTTAGTCTAATCATTAAATAATCATAAACTTGACAAAAAATACAGCGTGGACAGCATTTGAAAGACAAATTAGTTCTTAATGCAATCGCTGAATTACATTTTTTAAATTAACCTTACTGCGCAATACAAGTTGCGCCAAAGCGAAGCTACCCCCCAAAAAATTGCAGCTTATGCGTTTAACATTTTTCAACAGAACAACGATTTATCAGCATAAATAGTTCTTACTATTAGCTGAGCTTCCATCAGAATCTTGGGCAATGTGTCCTTTCTCCGGTCTAATCGTCTTTTGGTCGAAAGATGTCCTCTTGTCCTGTCGAAATGGCCACTAACGTTCGGCATGTACAGGGAAAGTGTCCAACTCTTGAAAGTGCGTCACAAAGAAATGCCAGAAAATCGCAATAAACTGATATAAACTGAAATAATTTGGTTCAAAATAACAAGATTATGATGTCTTTAAAGCTTATATCGAATAAAAACATGACCGGAATTATCTAAGGAGCTAAAACCAGAGCTTCCACAACAATATGCAAAGCTCCTCTTCGCGCCCGAGCGCAGATCCAAAAGAATGGCCACCGTGATTCCAATCAATTTATAAACTTTGGGAATTACACAGAGACTCCATTTCAAGTCTCCCTATTCGCTGACACCCAGGGGAAGGCGTATGCAGTGCATCTCAACCAATAGAGGACAGGCAAATTAATACACAGATCTCAGAACAGCCAGTACAATTCTGAATTCTGACATACACATAGGAAAATCGCTCTAAGTCGAGTTCTGTTTCACCCACAGACATAATTCAAACGGTTTTAGAAACTAGAGAGTGTTTTCTATCCAATAGTAATAATAATATGCATATTGTACGAGCAAGAATTGAGTACGAGGCAGTTTAATTTGGAGACGAATCTGGACTATGTCGAAATGGCACCCCCCTAGTGTTAAGGCGGCTTGGAATAAGAGCTGAAATGTAAAGTTCTTTGGGTAACACCTCACCTGCTGTAACTAGCTACTGTGCTATGCTGTTGTGACTATTTGTGTAAAGGATGAACTACCGCGTCTCGTCTAATGGGCAAATATCAACTAGTTTCTATGATCGATAATGTCCACTGTAATACAGGCTGGCATTCTCTGAATCCCTTGTCAGCCCCTCTGTGTGAAGTCCACCTCGGACATACAGTCAATGACGATCCTAGAATTCTAGTCATCTGTCAGCCATATCCCACTTCGATGGAGAATGTCTGTTCCTGACCTCCACAAGCCTTTCTCCATTCAACTCCTCTGTCCATAAGCCTGTTGACAGTATCGCCGCTGAAATATGGCCCGATGGCTGTTTCTCATAATCAACCACATAGCCTATACTGGGTGTTAAATATCTCACCCTTCACTAACCATGAACTATTTCACTCACAAGATGCTAACATGATGTGTGATCATGGTTTCAAATTTTAGTCTGCATGGTGTTTAAGATGTGGACTGCTTTTAAAATAGACGTGTTGATCCCAAACTTGAGAATTAGAGGAGACTAATATATTTTTTTTAAATTTTACCCCCTTTTCTCCCCAATTTCGTAGTATCCAATTGTTAGTAGTTAATATCTTGTCTCATCGCTACAACTCCCGTACGGGCTCGGGAGAGACGAAGGTCGAAAGCCACGCGTCCTCCGAAACACAACCCAACCAAGCCGCACTGCTGCTTAACACAGCGCGCATCCAACCCGGAAGCCAGGCGCACCAATGTGTCGGAGGAAACACTGTGCACCTGGCAACCTGGTTAGCGTGCACTGTGCCCGGCCCACCACAGGAGTCATTAGTGCGCGATGAGACAAGGATATCCCTACCGGCCAAACCCTCCCTAACCCGGACGACGCTAGGCCAATTGTGCATCGCCCCATGGACCTCCGGGTCGCGGCCGGCTGCGACAGAGCCTGGGCTCGAACCCAGAGTCTCTGGTGGCACAGCTAGCACTGCGATGCAGTGCCCTAGCACACTGCACCACCCGGGAGGCCGGAGACTAATAATTTTGTTGACGCGCTGAGTGGTCACAATATTTCCTTTTCCTGCAATCAACCAATTTGCCATCCATTTCCTGTGTCAGTCATTTCCATCCCGGGCTTGCCACCATTCAGACTAACCTCCCAGTCCTTCCCAAACTTGATTATATTTCACCTTTTATTCTCCTCAGACAAGTACCAATAAATCACTTCTTCAGGAGGAGGAGAGAAACTCCTCATAGAAAATATAACAAAGGAATGGCGAGCATTGCCTGCGTCTGCCTCCCCCTGGGCCCGCTGAAAAACGAATTCTCACTATTCCCAACGCTGTGTGTCACTCCAGTATTATATCAATTACCCACACAGTTACCACTAGCACTAGAGAAATTGTATTCAGCGAGAGGACGGATGTGATTTTCCTCCTTGTGATCTTCTGTACCGAACGAAGATTTTCAATTAAGAGTCAGCAGGGTTGACTCTGGATGGAGCTGGAAATAAGAGCACTATCTGCTGCTACACTTTCCAACATGGAAACTATGAGAGATCTAATGGAGTACATACCCTGTGATGTCGCAAGCGAGGCTTGTAGTAAGTAGCTTGATACACTAGAGGAAAAAGTGCTACTTAATTTTTGCATTTTAAATGACTTGAATTTCACAATACTTTCTCTGGGAATCTGCATGTAGATTTCCAGCAGTGATGAATTAACTGTTTTTGAAATCACAAAAATACACTGAAACATTCAGCAAGACTCCACAACTTTCACATTCTGAATTGCCTCACATCAAAGAGCTGAGATTTCAGTGAACTACGTCCGTTTAGTGTGTGTGTAAATGTTTGGAGGGGGTATTCGGCATGCCACTGTGAAGTCATGGCCACATGTGTTTTGATTACAAGCACATCCCTTTTAGCTTGCGTCGGGCATACGACCTGACAAACCACACTACTGTGGATGTGAAATGTTTGTACATATCAAGTCACAGTGCCCAGCCATCCAGAACACAGCAGTCGCTAGACTCTCTACTTCCTAGTCACTGACAATTAATCTGACGGCTTCTGAGGAGGTTTACAGCCCCGGGACAAGCAGAAAGCTGCTCTACTGCTGCTGTCACTTTCCATACACATTCCTCCTTCCACCCATTACGGAGAGCAGGTCCCTCTTTGACCGTCGCTGATAATGGGTGTAGTATAACAATAGCAGGTACAGTATGATCGTTAGCGGTGAAATATGAGGTCTATTCCTGAGCGAGGCAATGCCATTTCCACAGGAGGCTGCGTGATCCATACATCCCTATATAAAGAGTAGCACCACAAATCACAGGGAGAAAGGAGCCAGATAAATCTGTAAAACAAGCCCAGGCACAGATTACCTAACTTTGGCAAGAGCAAAATGTCAAGGATGCATCTTTTTTCTTTTCTTTTTTGCCATCTTTTATTCATCTCAAATGTGATGGATTACAATCAGGTGCTAAGTACTACTGTATGAGGTGCAGGGAGAACTAGTGTAGACTCACACTGTGCACTGTTGGGACTTAGCAATCTTACCTCAGACAACCAAGTTCCAAGCAAGTAGTTAGTGCCTTATCTTACGGAGCATATTGATGTGGTAGGATATTAACCACTGCAGAATGGTAGATGTGAAGAGGATCATATACACTAGAATGGAAAGTCTATATTCCTGTGATCTTTAATTGTATTGAAATTGCAGCCGGTGCAGTCTGAGGAAGACCGAGTGGGAGAGAGCCAGAAGGGGGGGGGGGGGGGGGGGGGAGAGTGAGAAATGGCCCGGTACTAGAGTTAAAAAAGCCACACATTTGTCCAATTGCCTCGTTTTGAAATTCAAATTGCAGAGCCTGTAAGGAAGCTGATAAGCAGTCTAAAGGAGTAGTCAACACCCCCCCCCCCCTAAGATATAGTACAGGTGGAGTATATGTAATGATGGAAAGGGAAACAAATATAATTAAGGATTAATGCAGAGTAATGGTTTATTAGGAAGGTCTAGGTAGTAAGGTTTTAGCATACTTGTGTTTTAAACACAGATAGAAGATGTTCAACTGGTTCAGTAAAAAGGCTAGTAAATGGGAGAATCCATTGTGAGAATTGACTATATAAAATGTAAAGTATGGCTGAGGAGAACTCATTCAGTAATACACTATTCTGGCAACTGGTGTATGACGCACATCATCATGGAGGTATTTCTTTTCCATGTTGTCATTCATTACTTTATGATTCAAATGGAAAGCGACATTGTGTTCATCACATCCGGAGTAATGCAAAGGATCATGTTTTTTGCCTCAACATAATGAGCAAAAGATGGGTGGCTGGATTACAAAAATCGACCAGAACCGAGCAACAACAAAAAAAAAAGAGAAGGAATTTACATTTAAATAACATTTCCCTCTCACATACAGATAATGTGAGCAACTTCATAATGTTTGTTGAAAGGATCTGTGGTCCCACTGACGCTTCGTTGTGCATTCTGCAGAAGAAGCCTGGGCTAACTGTTGAACAAACATTAATCACCATCTCCTTTATCTGCTCTGCCCGGCCCAGCCTCCACAACACCGCCAAGCGTTCTGCTGTTAGGGAGGCCTCGGCACGCCGCGGGGTGCGCCACAGAGCCAAAGCCATCCCTTGCATTTCATTACTACCGCCTATTTAAAAGGCTTTAGCCTGGGAAGATGAGATAGTCGGGAAGGCTGCCGCAGGGCATTCCGGGAAATTGCTCAGAGTTATATATTTGTGGACGGCCACTCGTTGGTGGAATTACTTATTTCACAAGAATGAGTGATAACTCGCGGACATGCTATGTCAGAGAGAAAGAATAGAGCTGGCTTCTAGTTTAACTATTCAAAAAGAGGCTTTCTGAGGATAATGGCCTGTTATAATGGGCTTCCAAGGAAGAGTCTGTATAACCTATAATACAATTATTATATTGGCCGAGATATGAAAATATGTACGTGGTGAAAGTATAAGTAACAAAACAATACTTTCTTATTGTTGGAAAATACATATTTTCATTGAAATGTTAACTGTTTTTCTCTGGCAACCTGATCAATACCAAACAATTGTCTCGTGAGAACTGCTATTCACTAGCTCCTTTTGTGTGAATTGGTTGGTACAACATGTGAATAACAAAAGCACAAAAGCCTTCAATAGTGTACTGTTTAAGGCAAAGCAGACCCTGTTTCAGCACAAGGACAAACCCCATTTTCAATGAATTGCTTTCATTTAACTTACTCCTCAGAATTGATTTCAGTTATCCACGTGTGTGTGATCTATGTTTTAAATGAATGCTGGGACCATACTGAGGCCACGGTTTATTTTACAGATGAGCCCTGAATAACACA
Source organism: Salvelinus alpinus (assembly GCF_045679555.1). NCBI lineage: Eukaryota > Metazoa > Chordata > Actinopteri > Salmoniformes > Salmonidae > Salvelinus > Salvelinus alpinus. Next base: position 34,796,899 of record NC_092093.1, on the reverse strand, counting down.
GTAAAACTGCAGGAGATTTGACCGTTATTCTGTTACCAAACTTTGCATCTGTACAGTTTTGCCAGTAAATGCGTTTGTCTAATTTTCAGTGGAAATTGTTCAAAGTAGTTATTATGCATAGAGTTGTATGGTTTGTTAACCACTTACACTCGTGGAAATTGGCCTATATGGATAGGCCCAAATTTAAATGTTTCTAACAGAAGAACTATAAAAAGCATGTGTTAATGCTACGTGATTAGTGCTTTTTGAGGTCGGTTCGGTTATTAAAAGGTAATCATGGTTTTCGGTTTAGATTTATATAAATGCTGTAACACAGAATAAAACAAAAGTCCCATGATGGTAGTGACTGCTCATTACTGCATTCTTTGCCTCTTCCGTAGTGGGCATAAGAGAGACCAGACAAGTAGATGCGCAATGGATTATGGTCATTGTAGTTAATTACCACATTTTATGCGCTAAACTAAGAATATTGGCCTGTGGGAAACTATAACTATATTGCACAGTTCAAACTGGATCAGATTTATCTCTGGAGAAACTGTGCAATGTGCGCATTGAGCTCACAGAAGAGAAAAAAACGAAATGGAATTCAAATAATTGAACCGACGTAGGTAAATGAGTTGTCAATAAATAAATAAATTTAAAAAAAATGAATCGCTCAGCTCTATGCATGAACATGGTAGCAATTGAAAGACAAAACTGGAGATTCAGGCCAAAGGTGAGGACAAAAACAAGACTGAATGCAAACATTACACAGATTTTTCTGTGCATTTTACATTTACTGTACTTTTCAAAGGATTTGTGAATAACAATCTGAAAATACTCTGGATACATTCAGTAACATAAGAATATGAATTAACATTTTGGAGTAGGTGCAAGATAATGAGAAAAATCTATTACAAGGGTTTGAGTGAGAGGTCTAACTGGTGTCTCCAAGTGGCCACAAACCTCTCTAAACAGTGCACAGTTCCTAAGTAATATCAATGCACTTTTATGACTAAAGGAAAGAGCCTTCTATTATAAGGTGTTTTTTTTGTTGCCATTGAGGATTTTTTCCGTTTTTTTACACAGCCCTGCATCCCCACCATCATACAATCACTGTTGTTGTTTACGCAATCCAGAAATGTTCCATTATAAATCGCCATCAGGGTCAGGTGAGCATTATTCGAAAGCTTATTCTATTGCCAACACGGCTAGCTAAGTTATAAAATACAATCTTAGTGTCAGGCTTTCAAAATGCACTTCAGACAAACAGATTGCAATTTTGGTGCGCATAGAATCATGAGTGCATTCAAGTGCGTGTTCTGCAGCTACGTTGCTTCACAATAGGACAAACACAGGCTCATTCTGTTCAGGACAACCCGGGGTATAAGGCATGTCATCCATGTAACTGTGGCTCAAACATAGCGATCATTAACGTTGATAGTGTAAATTACATTTCGTTTTCAATTATGGAAATGTGAAGTGCACATTTGGACTCACGGGTGTGTGGTTAGCTTGCATGACTTCAAAGCAATATTTATTATAATCCTCAAACATGTCATCTGTCAGAGTACATCGACTCCTCTCGATTTACAGCGTTTCCCTCCACTCAGACAATGACAAATGTGCAAACGTTGCCCAATTAGCAGGAGGGATGGGAGGATCTTATTGTCGCGCGCGGTGCTCAACTTTATAACAGCTGTCAGTCAAAACCCATACAGCGCTGTGAAATGGAGAACCTGAGCTCTGACATCATGTATAGCATGTTACTCTACAGCCACTGCGTTGCAATTTAGGCGCGTATCAATGACAATCTGCCATTTAACCCATAATAATAACAACATGCCATTGAGCAGGCGCTTTAATCCAAAGTGATTTATAGTCCCGTGCATACATTTTAAGTGTGGGTAGTCCCAGGAATCAAACCCACTATCATTTCGTAGCAAGCACCATGCTCTACCAACTGAGCTACAGAGGACTGTACAGTATACAGGAGCTGTGAGTGGAAAGAGCTACACTTTGAAAGCAATGGTTTTTGTTTGACATCCTTTTTAAATGGGCAATTCCGTTATCATGGAATTGCCCATTAGCTTCCTTTCGGAACAGGGAAGGTCAAGTGTGGGTCATGTGTTGACCGTGGCCTGCAGTCGAGGAGGCCTCTTCTCTGGACACAAATCATTGAGAGGGCACACACTTTAATCTAAAGAGGGCTACAGGTAAGGCCTTTGTTGGAATTAATGAATTGAATGTAGCCCTGCTCTCTGGGTAAAAACAAACAATCATTGGGAGGGAGAGTCACGACAGGTCAAAAGACAGAGCAAAGCTGACATCCTGTCAAATAGACATATCTCCCACTGGGCTTCTAGCCTGACTAACTCAATACTATATAGACTTTTTTTGTTCAGCTCAGTCCCCATGTTCTTTCAGCTGTTGCATTATTTACCATTATCAATATGCACTATAATGGAGTTAGTCCTTCAATGTCGTCTAAAAGGCTGTTGGCCAGCTCTCAAAGACAGAGCAAAGTGTCTCCTTATTCCCCTGTGTTTTCCTCCCTGCACTTTGTTTATAATGAGAGTTCTCTGATTTACTGAAGCATTGCACACCATCGGGCTCAGCCCACATTCTGGCCAAATGGACGTGCTGCCCCTACTGGTGCTTAGGAGGACACCTTCCACTGGCTCCTACACTCATTAGTTCCATTTTAAGACCCATCGGCTTCAGTGTCCCACTCTTCTGCTGTGTGGCACAGAATCATATAGGGCCAACTACGGAAAGACGCAGCTTTAGGTTCACGTAGTAGCATATAGAGTAGAATACACTATCTTCAATGGATGGGAAAGAGGGTAATGGATCCCAGAGGTCGAGTGAGGAGTTGAAGAAAAGAGAATGAAATGGATAAAAAGTTTGCTTGGGGTTCTCAGCAAAAAGAGAGTTTAATAAAAATGACACATTCAATTACTGGGCTGTGGGACTGGAGGGTAAATAACACGTGACCCACAGATTTGAACAATCTCACTCACTTATAGAGGCAAAAAGACACAAAAGAAATTAACTAGATTTTTATTCATTCAGAACATTGCCCCTAAGATAGAGCGTGGTCAACTCAAATAATGTTTTTTAATGCCCTGCACTATTACAGTTAATTATTTCTCGAGTCGGCAGAAATTGTGTCATGACACATTAAATCGATCTTAATTGATATGAATTGTTCCCCCTCCTAATCCCTTTTGCAATGCACGGTGTGGAATGAGACAGGACAAATTGCTTTGCTTTGTAAATATCCTCATTTATCATGATGAAATAAAAGCCGGCCTCCTTCCTATTGTAGAGTAAGCCTTCCTGTGTTTGCATCATTACTGAGAAGCACTGAGCAGCCACACAATTAATAATAATCCACAAAGTCAAAATGGTTTGTGAGGCAGCGGTAAAAAACACAACAAATACCAAACTATCCCTTCCAGTCACAAGGCAGGATTTCTCAGAGGCGCTCGTGATTAAAAATGGAGCAAACAAACAAACGAGAGGATTTATAGAGAGAAGATTCCCCAGCAGTGTTGCCTTAATTGAGAACACTGGCCAGGGGACTTGGTAGAGGCTTGAGAGGAAGAGCGGTGCCTGGGAGCAGAAAACATTACCATCCACCACCTCTGAGTCCTATTGACAAAAAGCTGGACTTGTTTTTGTGCCAAGCCTAGGTTATGTATGGTATGAAATAATAGCTGTAACATGAGAGGAACAAAACAGAAGGTAAACTCAATTTACCACCCATGCCAAACAGGGTGCATTTAAATAATACATCAGAGTCCATGCTTCAGCAGTCCTGTGTGGATTGTCATTGTCTGGAACACCATTCCTTATGATTCATCCTCATCCCGCGAAGCTTCCCATTTCTCCGACTCCCACGAAAGAGTAATGCCAGGCCTAGCGCGGGAGACTCTCGAAACGCCTGAGGTAACGAAAGTAATATACCAACTCCATGTCCCCTGCCATTCACTGCTTGACAGTCATTTATGTTATCAACCATTCAAACTCATTTGGCAGTGGAATGCATTTCTGCTCCCCCTTGAATCCATCAAAATATGATATTCCAGTAGGGAGTCATACTAATAGATGCTGTGCTCCAACACGTCTTTCAGAGCAGGGGTTCCCAAACTTTTTCACTCAAGCCCCCCCCGTGCCACATCTATTTCTATGGGCACAAGCACTGTTGATGACACAAACTGTTCACACCCCTCTTGTTGGCTGAGCGAATGTTTTGCAGGTTTGAAGCTTATTTCCTGCAATTCTACAGATTATGTCATTGGTTACAGAGAAAGTTTTGCAGTTTTAAAGCCAATTTTCTTGCAATTCTATACATTTTGCCATGTCTATTGTGTATTCATGTGATATTTGAGTGACTCGGACATTACTACAAAATCTATGGGCTAAAAAAGCTAGCTAAAAAACATTAGCTGACATGGGCTAGTTGATCGGGACATTTTTGACAAGTTATAAATGGCTCTCGAAGTTATGCAACGACTGACATCACAAGAGGAAACTGATGATGCCACTACCCAATTTCGAAATTGCACCTTGTGCATTCTACTACTACAACTTTCAAGAGTAAGTTGAAGCCGGACTACGTTGCCTACGGGGCCCGCCCCACAGTTTGGGAACCACTGCTCTAGAGGACGATCACAACTGTGACTGCTACCAGGACTACTGATATAACGACTACTGCTACTATTACTAGTGTAGTACAACAGCTAACATTGTTGATCATTCCACACACAGTGGGTCTCACTCTTTCTCTCCCTCACATTCTGATAGTGTGCATTTATGATCAAAATCTCAGCTTTTCATGCCTTTCAGTAATTATGGGGTATTTTGGAGGATAATACTGTTTGAAAGTTCTCCCTGACCCATGGACCACCCCACCATAACTGGTGTCAGTCTCACTACAGGCAAAGTCATGGGCAACAGATTAGCAAATGTCACAGGAATTCATCCTTGAAGAAACACTAGTCCCTCTGAGGTAGGTCAGTAGTAGCATGTACAGTTGTGTGTGTGTGTGTGAGAGGTTATTTTCAAACGTGTCAAGTGGAGAGTACAGACTGAGTACCCAAATCAATAGTATTAATCCCAGTGTACTAGGATGTTAATAACATCGATGGGGGCCATAATCACCATGATTGTTTACCACTTTCCTATGCAGGAGGAAGAAACAATCACCCGTACAGGGGGAAAAAACACATCTCTAGTGCTTTAAGGGTCTTTGAAATGAATGCAGAACTCAAAGAATTAGACCCCTAAATAGTATTTCTGGCTGCAGGGCCCAATCAAAATCAATATGTAAGACTGAGCATTGATCATGTGTGGAAAGTCAATGTGCATATGAGAGTGGAGGGGTGGAGACCTGTGTGTTTGCACCTGAGAGGAAATAGTCCTCACCGCATCACTGAACACGCCCGTTGTGTTCGGATGGTTTGTCTAGAGACTCCTAATTGCCGGTCCCTTCGGCGTTCAGCAAATAGATGGCGACAATTAGTGATAGCATACACCAAATCAAACACCTTGGCAACACATTAGCGAAAAGTGGAAGAACTCCTGACCGAATGCATTCCTTTCAGTACCACAGGACAGGTTGAACTGTTGACCTTGGCTCTACTTAGGTTGTTATTGGATCGACTGTTCATCTGAAGGGCTGCCGGTGATTTCATTGAAATTGCCTCAATAAAAGGCCTGCCACTGCAAATGTCAGCCCAGAGAGGTCATTCAGAAGTAATCAGTATACCTTTTTTCTGTGTAATCAGCAATGTGATGGTCAGCCGCTCGTGGTTCTCTATTACCTTCACTAATTGGAATGGTGTCTTGGCACGAGTGCGACGTCCTGACTCTCACACTGACTGAGTGGTCCTGAAACATCTCCCTGATAGATAGGCCTCTGTTCTGTTTGTCAGTCAAAGGCAACCTGACATTACTGGACAGTGGATACATCAGCCTCAGCTCAACCTAGACATGGGATTCTTCCCAAATGACACCCTATTCCCTTTTTAGTGCAATTACCTTTGAACAGGGCCCATAGGACTGTAATTGGTTGCCATTTGGGACACATATGGCTACTTTTGCTCCATCCCAATGCTCTTCAACATTAAGGGTGATATTACTAAAGCCCATGCAGGACTACTCTGTCTGGAGGAGCGAGGCTAAAGTATATGGCCGAGGACCAAGTGCAGTGCTAGCTAGTTCTGCAGAGTTAATTGCTTTTTGAACTGGCTTCAAGAGCTTATCCTAGCCTGTGATGCTCTGAAAGCACAACATGTTCAGACGTGTAGAACTATTAAAACCAATCAGGTCGGTTACAGATGGCAAAAGGCGTTTGTAGCGCGACTTGAGGTGCTCGTAGAAATGCATGAGTACAGGCGAATCAAAGCCGTTAGGCGCACTAAGAGCATTAATTTTCCCTGCCTGTCTGTCATGCAGGAAACGGTTCTAGTGCAAGTGTCAGCTTAACAACTCTACTACTTCCTCTACAGTCAATACGGTGTTTCCTGTTTGAATTTAAAAGGCGACAACATTTCAACACTCTCCGGTAAAACCCCTACTGGGCATTAGGAACCGAGCGGTCTGTTCATTTCATTATAAGATATCTAATTTCCAGCTGAGGAGTTTTTGAGCAGGCAGTGGTATGGAAAACACTTTAGGTTCTTGGAGCATAGAGTGCAGAGGACTGCTGAATCTATCCTTTCAATAGGAAACCGGTCCAAATGAAGCCTCTGCTCATTCTACCAGACATGGGACACATATTGAGTAATGATGAAATGAAATCTCCAGTTGAATGTAGCCTTTAATGATGTTTTACTCATCAATTCTGCTTGTAGGAGGTGTCGCTTGGCTAGCTGAAGAGAGGTCTTGATGAGACCAACAGTCCTCCATGTTGTCTCACTATCGTGTGGGTGAGTGGTTTGTCTCGACGGTGATGAAAGAAAACCCTTCCCGTGGGAAAGCAGACCTGCTCTGTCTCTCTTTCACTATATTTTCTCTCCTCTCTAACCCTCAGTCCCAGTCTGCTGTCTGCTGGTAGGTAACCAGTCCAATAGGGCTCAGGTGGCAGACAGTGAGCGGCCTGCCTGGCTATTCCAGCAGCACCGTGTCATGTGCTTCCCTCAGGAAATCTGAGACACTTACACAATAGTACAGTTCTTCCACAATCGTGCCACACCTATTCACACACACATACATCCAACTTAAAAGGCAACAGCGAAGAAGATTGTTTCCAATGCTTTCTTTTCTCTTCTTGGCAGTGTTTATGGCAGGAAATGGGGGACTTAAGGCGGAGTCTACGTGGTCGGAAGCAGGCGGGGGAAATGAAGCACAGCTGGGAACCATGGTGGTGCATGACATCTGTTTAATGTGCTGGGACAGACGACAAAGTGACAACATGGTAGGAATGCCATCACCGTAATATAAACCAGACACTAATGGACCCACCCCTTTTCCCAGTACAACAATACTATTACACAAAATGGTGGGGAAAGAGAAATATATGGAACGTGAATTCTATGCAGCAATAAATGGTGGCAGTAACATGCACCAGCAAATATTAGCTTTCATTCCCCTGCCTCCCGGCCGTTTATTTCTTTGTTATTTAACAGTGAAGCATGAGGAAATGATCAATACGTTATTTTGCTGAAATGGCAGGACATTTGTAAGAAGTAAATTATATAGGGAGCATGCAAAAAAATATATAAATACAAATACAAAACGCAAACTCTCTGGAGAGAGGCGCCCTGAGGATTTTCATAATGCGTTCGCTCACCCTGCAAATCAGGAAACGTGACATTGACTAGTCTGCGAGCCACCCCGCCTCTCTGCTACCCAGGAGCCCTTATCCTAATAGTAATGTACTGGTAGTGAAAATAACCTGAAGTTCACAGGAAAAAGGTTAAACAATGCGAGAGGAAGTTGATTTTGTTTGTGTAGGAGAACACGTACATAAGAAATCTCTGAGCACTGTTTGCCATTCCTGGCCTGCACTTGCTCATGGCACCCGTTCCGGGATGGGGAGGAAGATGCTCAGATGCTTAATATTTGCATTTTAGATACAAAGCAAGGATATCCCGCTTCCTCTGTCACGTAAGACACACACTATCTGATTGTGACCCGTGATGCTACTGTGGGAGAACATCCCTAATGACTTCTTACAATTATTTTATGTTGTCATTCAACTTGATTCCAGGTATAGAAGCTGTGAAACACATAAGCGGAAATGATCCATGCTACGATGCCATAAAATTCTTACTGAAGATAAACTAATAATCTCAAAAGGAATCTAGGGGAAGTGTAGTCTAGCATAAAAGCGTCTGTCATACATACAGGATATACCTAAAAAAAAAAAACGAATATCAAAGATTTGAATTTAGGCTGCCTCTTTAAGCCCAGTTATCAAAACGTGTCCGCTGAGACCATAGCCATATCACAACTTCTATTTACACAGATGCCTGGTGCCTACATCTCTCAAATTGACTTCCTAATCACCAAGGATTCCTTTTGCTGTGGATGTCAGGGTCTGAACACCAAAATATGAAACTGGGAAAAAATCCTTATGCATTTTGCCAGGTGGGAGCGTGCAGTGAGATGTAGGACAAACTAAGAGGAAGATATTGATATATACGCTTCCTGTATTGCCACAAACATATAATGCGTTCCTGCCATTTCCGTTCCTGCCAATTCCATGGGCAGCACATAATTCAATGATATGATTGGCTATGATGGATGAAAGCAGTGACATAGAGTAGGCATCTCCTCCTGAGCAGACTACAGGGCTGTACCTGGACTATGTCCCCTGGAAAACCCCACTCCACAACCTGACAGTAGCCAAGAGGAAACACAAAACTACAGAGAGTCCCCACTCTGAATGTCAATCTGGGAATACAGCTGGTCTATTCACATCTGAGGGTGAGGCATGGGAATAGATGGATAGTGTCTCAGGCTGATGGAAAGGCAATGGCCAGAGTAATGAAACACTGCATACATTCCGCATTATTCTTAATAACCACTTTCCATCTTCAGATTCCTTCTCCGTACACAAACGCTCCACTACGTGCTCCCCCATAAAACTTCTGTATATAGTCCCCGCCTTGTTGATATGCTGTTTAATGCAGATGCCATGGCAACCCAGGACTGTGTATCACGCCGCCCGACAGAAATGAATGAGAATTCCTTCCTCAGGTTTGTCATCCACGGACCCCAGGGTAAATACTGGCAAGGTTCGTTCTGAAAAGCATGCTACTTTATTTCCTTAGAAACACCCTCACCCCCGACATCTGAAAAGAACTCTTAGTGAGTGACGGCCATGACACTACCTCTACCAGGAACCTTGTTTATTTTCCCTGGCTTTTCCAATTATGTTTTCTAAGAGCGCCCAAGGCAATTATCTGTATGCAAATATCACAGAGCAGTGGAACGCAGAGAGAGGCAACAGGGAGCAAAAAAGAGAAAATTAAAAACAACGGCGAGAAAAGGAAGGATGGATGGAGAAGGAGACTTACCGGCACACTTGGTCCTGGTGATGAGAGGAGGTCCAGACTGGCCGGTGCCACCCTCCCCTGGTCTGGTGAGCAGCACACGGATCTCGTACTCTGTGTCTGGGTCCAGGTGCCACAGCTTGTAGTTAGGGGAGTTGACAGCATGGGTCTCTATCCAGCTCCCTGATGTCATACGATACTCCACCTCCTTCAGAATGATAGGGCCGTCCCCGAATATGGAGTTGGCATTGAGCTGGATCAGGAGGTAGGTGGGCCCAACACCCAGCAGCTGAGGGGGTGCGATAGGCCGCGGGGGTTCTGGAGGAGACAGGAGGGAAACAGAGAATATGGTTTAGCACAGCATACTTCAAGGCATTTCAATTAGGGACATTATCTATTTTTGGCAAAAGCTTTCAATGTCTGTGTTTTATTGCAGACGACATAGTATCTATTCAATCAGAAGTATCCAACTAAAAGGTCTGGATAACAAAAAATGTTATGACCCATTTGGACTCTCCTTTCCAAATCGATAATCAATCTAATGAGATTTGTGTCATCGTCATACATCCAATGAATTCAACAGCAAGAAGTTCAAGTTAGAATGGGGTCCGGGGGCACCGAACTATCAAACACTCTCAGACCAACCAGATGGTTCCACTTCCAGTCAGTCTGGAATCTCTGCTTCTAGCTCCTAAGCAACTTTGCAGTATTTTGTTTTTTTGTGTAATATTTATTACAAGCATTTCGCTACGCCCACAATAACGTCTGCTAAACATGTGTATGTGACCAATAAAATGTGATTTGATAAGGAGACATAAGGACAGAACGTTGTTTATCGCACTCAGATGAGGTTGGTCTCCGGCTCTGCACATCATGCAGGCCTCTTTTCCCTCTTCTCTCTCTTTTCTCCCAGGCCAGATGGCTGTCGGCCGACTCATTTGTTGAAGCTAATTCAACAGCAGTGGCAATACTCAGAGATCACATTAAGTCCAATCTGATAGTCACTGTACTGGTGCTAGCCCCTCCTGCCCATATCATCTTCATGAACACACGTTACCATCACAAAGTCTGCTATTCAACATTCTGCCTGCAGTACATTTTATTCATGTCCACCTGTTTACCTTCCACTTAATCATCTGTTTATCAAAAACTGTGGTACATGTACACTGAGTATACCAAACATTAGGAACACCTTTGTAATATTGAGTTGCACTCCCCACAGCATGACGCTCCCAACACCATGCTACAATATAGGGTTGGTGGCAGGTTTCCTCCAGACATGACGCTTGGCATTCAGGCCAAAGAGTTACATTTTGGTTTCATCAGACCAGAGAATCTTGTTTCTCATGTTCTGAGACACCTTTTAGGTGCCTTTTGGCAAACTCCAAGCGGGCTGTCATGTGCCTTTTACTGAGGAGCGGCTTCCGTCTGGCCACTCTACCATCAAGGCCTGATTGGTGGAGTGCTGCAGAGATGGTTGTCCTTCCGAAAGGTTCTCCCATCTCCACAGAGGAACTCTGTCCGGGACGGCCAGCTCTAGGAAGAGTTGGGGTGGTTCCAAACTTCTTCCATTTAAGAATTATGGAGACCACTGTGTTCTTGGGGACCTTCAATGATGCAGACATTTTTGGTAACCTTCCCCAGATCTGTGCCTTGACACAATCCTGTCTCAGAGCTCAACGAACAATTCCTTCAACCTCATGGCTTGGTTTTTGCTCTGACATGCACTGTCAACTGTGGGACCTTATATAATACAGACAGGTGTGTGCCTTTCCAAATCATGTCCAATCAATTGAATTTACCACAGGTGGACTCCAATCAAGTTATAGAAACATGTCATGGATGATCAATGGAAACAGGATGCACCTGAGCTCAATTTCGAGTCTCATAGCAATGGGTCTGAATACTTATTTACATAAGGTATCTGTTTCTTATTTTTAATACATTTGCAAACATTTTTTTTAAATTATAGTTTTTCGCTTTGTCATTATGGGGTATTGTGTGTAGATTGATGAGGGGGAAAATCATGTAACAAAAATGTGGAAAAAGTCAAGGGGTTTGAATACCTTCCGAATGCACTGTATATTTTTCCGTCTGTCTGCATATTTCAAGACATGGCATATGAGGGTGAGATACCCGATGAGTTGGACAATACTTTTCACATCAATCATCTTGAAAAAATTTAAACTTAACGGGAAATCAACCAATCCTCCATCGATAACACAATGGAAAGGTCAAATGTTGAAAGTGCGTGGGCGACGGAGTGAAACAAAATGGTGCAGTTTGAGGCCATGTGGCAGAGAGTGATGCGAGCGCTGGAGATAGGGGTGTGAGCAGGTGTGATGTCGTTGATGTTTGTGTGCATTTGTATGCTGTCGTTTGCATGTGTATGTTTTTGTATTGTTTAAAAAATATATATACAGTACCAGTCAAAAGGTTGGACACCTACTCATTCAAGGGTTTTTCTTATTTTCTTTACTATTTTCTACATTGTAGAATAACAGTGAAGACATCAAAACTAGGAAATAAAACATATGGAATCATGTAGTAACCAAAAAAGTGCTAAACAAATCAAAATATATTTTAGATTCTTCAAAGTAGCCACCCTTTGCGTTGATGACAGCTTTGCAACCAGCTTCACCTGGAATGCTTTTCCAACAATCTTGAAGGAGTTCCCACATATGCTGAGCACTTGTTGGCTGCTTTTCCTTCACTCTGCGGTCCAACTCATCCCAAACCATCTCAATTGGGTTGAGGTCGGGTGATTGTGGAGGTCAGGTCATCTGATGCAGTACTCCATCAATCTCCTTCTTGGTCAAATAACCCTTACACAGCCTGGAGGTGTGTTGGGTCATTGTCCTGTTGAAAAACAAATGATAGTCCCACTAAGCGCAAACCAGATGGGATGGAGTATCGCTGCAGAATGCTGTGGTAGCCATGCTGGTTAAGTGTGCCTTGAATTATAAATAAATCATTGACAGTGTCACCAGCAAAACACCCCCACACCATCACTCCTCCTTCTCCATGCTTCAGGGTGGGAACCACACATGCAGAGATAATCTGTTCACGTACTCTGCGTCTCACAAATACATGGCGGTTGGAACCAAAAATCGCAAATTTGGACTCATCAGACCAAAGGACAGATTTCCACCGGTCTAACATCCATTTCTCGTGTTTCTTGGCCTTTAGTAGTGGTTTCTTTGCAGAAATTTGACCATGAATGCCTGATTCACACAGTCTCCTCTGAATAGTTGATGTTGAGATGTGACTGTTACTTGAACTCTGTGAAGCATTTATTTGGTTTGCAATCTGAGGTGCAGTTAACTCTAATAAATGTATCCTCTGCAGCAGAGGTACCTCTGGGTCTTCCTTTCCTGTGGAGGTCCTCATGAGAGCCAGTTTCATCATAGCGCTTGATGGTTTTTGCGACTGCACTTGCACTTTCAAAGTTCTTGAAATTTTCCGCATTGACTGACCTTCATGTCTTAAAGTAATGATGGACTGTCGTTTCTCTTAGCTTATTTGAGCTGTTCTTGCCATTATATTGATTTGGTCTTTTACCAAATAGGGCTATCTTCTGTATACCACCCCTACCTTGCCACAACACAACACAACTGATTGGCTCAAAAGCATTAAGAAAGAAAGAAGGCACACCTGTTAATTGAAATGCATTCCAGGTGACTACCTCATGAAGCTGGTTGAGAGAATGCAATGTAGAAAATAGTAAAAAATAAAGTATAACCCTGGAATGAGTAGGTGTCCAAACTTTTGAATGGTACTGTATATAGAATATATATATTTTCCTTTATTATTTTCCTCTAACCCTACCACCCCTCCCCTAGTTGGTGTAAACCAATGAACAATAACGCTTAGGCTTTTACTTTCAGCTTATACATACTATATACATTTTACGGACACAGTATATTTTACAATAGTTATTTTTTGTTAGTTTTTAGTCCAAGCCTTCAGCTACCCTCAACCCCTCCCATTGACCTCTGAAGACCATCCAGATTTCTATTTGCCATATTTTGTAACTGTGCTGTGAAGTTTCACAAAGGTTCTGAACCTTTCTATTATCATAGTTTCAACAGATTGTAAATTAAATAATTTTTTTTGCTAAGAGTTATTATATTATTAATCGATTGACTATGACTTTCTAAAGCACCCAGCAGCGCTATTTGCAGAGTTAGCTCCAATTAAATCTTGCAATTCTTCAGCCATCCCTGAACTTATGACCAAAAACAAGCTACATATGGACAGTAACAAAACAGATGATCTAATGCTGGCCCATGTTGATTCCAACGCTTCCCACAGTTGTGTCAAATTGGTCGGTTGTCCTTTGGGTTGTGGACCATTCTTGATTCACACAGGAAACTGTTGAGCACGAAAAACCAAGCAGCGTTGCAGTTCTGGACACAAGCCTCTGAATGGCACGCACACACATTCCATGTGTTAAAAATCCTTCTTTAACCCGTCTCCTCCCCTTCATCTACACTGATTTGAAGTGGATTTAACAAGTGACATCAATAAGGGAACATAGACTGACCAGGTGATTCCAGGTAAAAGCTATGTCATGGAATGAGTTTGTATACTCAGTGTAGAAATAGCGCTTGCACTGAGTCATAAACACGGAATCCAGTGCTTTGATTCAGACTGAAATGTGGACCAAATTTGGCTCGTAGGGCCCCCATCTGACGTGACCCATGCTTTTGTCTGTTGAACCTAACAATTATCTACAAAAAGGACCTGTTTAGTGTTTAGCCCTGCAGGGCATACAAATATACATTGTGTTCATGAGACACATTGTTATTTGCTTGAATTAAGCCTCAACAGAAGACCATAAATTAGAAAGTAATTGTTTAGCTCTTTTGCATTATTTATACCCAGGTGGACGTAGCTCTATAATAAGCTAGTGAATCGTGTATGGCGGTGATGGTGGATAACGTCCCAGAAGTGCTCTCTTTGTGGAACACACAATGCCTGAACCCAGGACACTCCCCTGTAGAGAGTTCCCAGGAGTTTTTAATTGTGTTTGCATCCTGGTTTTCTACGCCAATTCATCTCTCTCTGTCTCATTAGTTGTGCATGAGACGCGTGCTGCAAAAATTATTGGGCTGCGCTGAAAAATCGAATTTCTCATAATTCAATAAGATAAGAGCATTTGAAATGGACACAACTACTGTGGCCTACCGTACTAGTGCCAGAAAGCATATACGAAAAGCAGAAAGCATATATGAAAGGCAGAAAGCATATATGAAAATGCATGTTACATGTATATTTTTACTTTTCCCTTAAAGGTCACCAGAAATGTGTCTGTGTATTTCCTTTATGTTTGAATTCCTGAAATCCTGTTTCCAGGTAAATACTAAATACTGGGTCAAAATACTGGATTGCTTATAGACTCCAACTAAAACGAACCAGAAGCATCTTCACAATTGATTTAATCAAAACAATTCATTATTGAAACCACTGATGTTTATTAGAAGTCGTTTTCCAGGAAAACGAACCAACGCCATCAACGAAAAAAATAGAACGAGGAAAAAAGCCATTTAAATGCAGAGGCAATTGCCAATCTAATTTGTACTTGTACCTGTAGGCGAGGACCGTTCTCATTTCATTAAGACGTTTGGAGGAAACGGCGTAAACATAACAGAGAAGGTCTGGAGTAAATGACACCCAAAATGGCTTCTTTCAACTGAAAAACTATAAATACGCTTGCAATAAAATGCACAGTAGCATGCATGCAGAAGGCTTTAGCAAGCAGGCGTTTTAACAGCCTTCCATGACAGGTACTAGGCAGGCGGCTGACTGACTCTCCCCATTTAGGGCTTCATAACGGTGGCAGGATGATAGTAACAGTAGGACTGAGCAGGTAGATAGTGGCGGGCGGGCAGAGGGGGGAGGGGAGGGAGATGATGATGAATCTTTCATCATCTAATATTGCTTCTTCCCCAGCAGCCCATCCATCACATGTGGGGTGACAGTGTGGAATGATATCGCAGAGCCCTCGCATTACTGCTCCTTGAACCTTGTCTCATCCATCTCTCATCCTTCAGCAGGCCGCGCCGCTAAACATCAGCCGTGCCGTCGCACAACTTAGGCTACTGACTGGCCAGCCTGCAGCTCTGCTCTGACCCAGCCCCAAGCATCCACAGCCCCGGAGCCATTCTAATAGTAATTGATTTTCATTTATTGCCGATGCAGTCGACAATCTCCAAGGCAGTAGCTTGATCAAAAAATGGGGGGAGGAGGAGAAGGAGGAGCAGGGTAGGGGGAGGACGGGGAGTGAGAAAAGAAAGGAGAGATGTATAGAGAGAGAAAAAAACTAGTGTGCTGCAGCAACTTCATTTTGTGCGGGAGGAAACGTTCACGTCCGCTCTGGCTTATTTTGAAGTTAATGATAAGCTCCGAGGCAAAAGATGACAGCGACTAGGCAGGCCTTGAAACAGCAAAGTGCACGCAGCAATCTACAGCTGACTGATGGCATTACAAGACGCAAAGGAGTGATCCCTTCCTCCACCTGTCTCCCCCACTTTACTTCCAGCATGTAGACACTGTTTGAGCTGATGGTATTAGACTATCATCTACAAGGTGACACAATCATTCTGCCTCTTAAAAACCTGTGGTTAAGAAGCAAACAGTCCACAGACTGCTTGGAGTTCCTTTCAGGTTAAATTTGCACACCACAAAATTACATTCTAAACCAATATTGTTAAAATTTGTTTTTTGTTCCCCTGTGCATTGGAATCAACCCAGTTCCATATTCATATCATATGTGTTGACGCGTTTCTCTTTTCTTGTGTGCCTTCCAAGTTCTTCCTTTGGCATCATTATGAGGCTTCATCAGAGTTTAACAATCTCTCTTTGAGCCTGGGATTGTCAAGCAGGAGCCTTTCTTCAGTGGGGGAAGAGCTGGCAGGTACTGAGTTTAAATCTACTTTTAAGCAGAAAATATCTCCCAGCCTGCTCCTCAGCTGACAGTCGTGTCTGCCACCAATCAGCCAGTTTGTTTACGGCAGGGTGGCACACTGGCCCCCACACGCACACCCCGGGGGAGATGACAGCACACACTGTCTACACAACAGTCAGAGTGTACACACACAATTGTGCATACATTCACATGCACAAGACAACATACTATAACCTTTTAGATGAGGCACATATTCCCATGGATTCCTAATCATGAAGCCTTGGATAAGAAATACAATTGAAATACCATGTTGAGAATTGCACCTAAGGTCAACTCCGAAGTCTTTCAATAAGCCGTAAGAAACATCTCACAATCAAAGCCGTTAACGGGCTGCTTTTCCTTTGATTTGTTAAAGTGGAGCGCACCAGGCATGTTTGTTGTCGGCCCTGTTCCAATGAGCAGTATTGTCAATAAAGTTTTGTTTCTACTAGCAAGGGGGCAACATCATTACTCAAAGAACGCTGGGAGCTGCGCAAACCTCATGACGAAGTGAATTGTGTTCCGCTTGGTGTTGTTTCCCTCACCGCTGGGGGACACATAGATCAATAGTTCTTCGGTGAAAGGAATTTGCCACTTAAATTTTCATTTGTTACAAAGCGGACCAAAATTGCCGGCAGCATCCTCTGTCACTTCGGTTTTGGCAGAGGACCCACTAATAAACTGTTACCCTTAGGCCATAATCGACAACGGGCAACTCCTTGCCAGCTCTCATTATGGGCTGCCTGTATCAATGGCCCCAAAATTTCCTTTAAAATTACCATCTTTCGGATTGCTGTAGCAGGATGTCAGTTTTCAAGCGCCAGTGAGATATCGGACCTGTCAGTGCAGTTAATGTTCAACTCCCTTCTAACACCAGGGTTCTGGGGCCCTCTGGCCTGCGCTAACAATAGGATTTGCTTTACTGATGCAAGAAAACTGTCCCTCCCTTCCTCTGGGTTGGGAGCGGAGGTAGGAGCTGGGAAGATGCTACGATTGTCTGTATTAATTCTCTGTGTGGCTGGAGATATGCAGAGCAGCTCAGAGAGAGAAGTCTGCTGATTTGCGAGGTGTCTGTTGAAGCATGGCCCGTCGCCAAGCCTCTCTGCGCTCTCCACTGACCCCATCTGAGAAGCATTCCCACAAGCAGACTTCACACATCATGACATGAGAACTTGTGTATTTATTTTCCCTTTGGTGATTCTCATTTGAATATCCTAATAATATTCAAACTCCTCCATCTGAATAAACATATGCTAGTTGTGTTTTCCCTCACATATTTATCTTTGATTCGTGCATAATGTTTATGAAGAAATTTGGGGAATTTTTGCAACTGAGTCCAAAACCACAATTAACAGCTCTTAGACTTGAATAAGAGCCGCTACCAATCATTTATAAGGTAGTAAACAGGGCATGGATGTTCATCTGAGGAGGGAGCACATACCTCTGACGATGAGTCCGGCGAAATTGGACACACCAGATCCTCTCTCTGATTGGGTGACACATCGATAAAGGTCTTGGTCCAGATTAGTCACTTCCTTCAGTCTGAACGAGGCAGCGAACCGCCTGTGGTTGATGTTCTTAGTCGACGCCACGGGAATGTCCTCCCCATTTCTCCTCTGCGCGATAAAAACAAGGGAAAAAACATATCCGTTTGCACTCATTGGAAGGTCGTTACATTATCAGGAAGATGATGGCAGACATCAAATCTGGAGTCATTTCTTAAAAACAAACATGGCATCAAGGACGCATCAAGCTAGTAACACATACTGTAAAAGTGTATCTCAGAGGGATAAATGGGTTTGTTAAGCTGCCACTTCCTCTAAGGGCTTATCACGGTGAACGTTATCAGACAAGTTTGGTGTCGACAGCACTGTCTCTTTTACAGTTTCACCTCCACGACCGCCGGGCACCGAAATGGTCACATCGCCTCTCACACTTTCCCACCCAGTCATCCATGAGAGGAGTTATCCCTTATTCCCTCCCTACCTCCTTCTCTCCCTCCATCCCACTCTCCCTTCAACTCTGTGGACCTTATCAGTTCACCCTAGGCATTAGGCGGGGGCTTCGACAATGCAGTCACCTGAACAGTGATTTTCCCGCAGCCCTAGCTGACAAAATAGATTTTCCATTCTTTCATAATACACATTTCCCCAAAGAGACGTGGCATTGCCTTGAGTAGCGTATCGTATCTGAGATGGTGTAGAGAGGTGTTTGAGTTTTGAGGACACAATGCCAAGTGATATACCAAGTGATAGATTATAATTTGGTTGAATTTTGAACTCACTTTTTGTCTATTGGTGTGATACATGAACAATAGTATAATTGTTCATAATGAGTCCTGGTGTTCAGTGGTTATCCTGCCCTGCCCGCTCCCAGTCCCTACCTGCAGCCACAGTTTGTTGTTGTTGGCATCCCGGCCGGTAGCGATGCACTGGAAGGTAGCGTTCTGCCCCGCGTTGACTTCCACATCTCCCAGGCGCAGGAAGTGAGGCGATTTATCTACGGGGGAAGAAAACAATTACAGCAGTCATAAATGCAACGTACACGACATGATCAACGCAGCACCTCCCTCTTCTCGCCATGTCAGACAGCCAAGTCCTAATTACTAGCTTCTACCTCATCTGTCACACGGACACAGCCAGAGCTGAGAGGGTGAAATGGTACAGGTGAAAACACACACCACTGCTATGAACAGCCTGGATTGTGACAATACGCACTAGCACCTCAGATCAAAAGATACTAGTGTTCCAAGAGGGCAGAGACATCAAAGAAAAGGAAACCTAGACTCACCGACACGAGGAGAAGGATGGAAGGAAGAAGAGACATTTGGAAGGAAGAATATTAACAAGCAAAGTTTTGATCTGGACAGCGAAATTATTCATGGTGATTTGGCTGGTTGGCAGTCCAGATGCCGTGTGGTAGTCTGGAGCACTGCCTTCGGTAACTGAGCACACATGACTAGGAGGAACATTTTACGAAAAGGAGCTAAACTCTATCTGAACGCAACAGGACCACATGGTCAAAACGGTTGTCTGGCTCGCCACTGTTGTTAACATCCAGGGATCCTCGTTACATATTATCTAACGAGTCAAACCATGGCTTGGCCGTTCATACCTCGAATACATTAACTATGTCTATGTCAATGTATAGAGGCCCCAAGTGTTCTCTCGGTAAGTTTAAAGATGCTGCATTTAACATTCCTTCAATAATCTTTCTTCAACTTGACTTTGAGGACGAAAATTCACTGCCTGTAGATGTTTTCTTTTAATGAATGTTTTGGAGTGATTGTGAATTTAATTGTGTTCTATAATCCAGCAGCGAATTCAAAACACAGCCAAAGGGTACTCCCCCAAATTAGCCTGTATACTACAGCGGAAAAACTGATGAGGCATATTTTATGCACAACCCATACATACAAAGAGACAGAATCTTAGACTGAGAGAGCACTACCCCTAGTGTGAGATCTAGAGGCGGCCGAGAAGTGAGGAAGAGGAGATCGAACAGTGAGATGATCCAATAGGCTAATGCCATTCAAAAAAAGTCCCAACCATAGTGATTTAACTAGCTATGAGACGAATGCGAAAATAGAGACTGAGAATCACAGTGTCAGCTAGGGCGTGTGCTTAGCTAGTTCATTATGATCAGTGCAATGGGTGGTTAGAGAGGTGGGTGGTTCAGCACACCCTCGTTTCACACAGAGCTTAGTCAGGGATCCATTCTAGCCTCTCTGCCGCTGAAGAGCCACAAGCTCCTCGAGACAGGGATCAGAGCCAGTGGCCACTGATAACCAGGAGGATATGGTCATGCCAGACGTTTTGAACCAAGTGGTTTCATAGAAAGTGCAAAAGAAAACGACATTTGCTGATGAACCAGTTGGACCAAATCGGCAGCATTTGTTATTGAAGAGCGATCACGCACTTACTATGAATATGATTGTTTTCCTATAGTGCTCACTAAATACTTAACACTCCTTAAAAAACTAAAATGGGTTTCTCCAAAGTAATAAATGGGTAAATGTTTGAGGCCGAGGGATAATTATTATTGTTAAATCCAACTGAAATTACCCTCTGGAGCGACGGCATTAGCAGATTAGCTCCAAATTAGCCTGGGATGTATCGGTCCCCTGAATCAATCCACTTACCCCGCTGCCAAATGAGGGGTGGCTAGTGCTCAGTACTGAGCATTTCTCTGGATGCAGCTGTCAATTTAAATGAATGCTGCTACTGTGGAGGCTAGGGCTGTATCTCAAATGGCACCCTATTCGCTACATTGGGCCCTGGTCAAAAGTAGTCCACTACGTAGGGGATAGGGTGCCATTTGGGATGCAAGCCTAGGAGGAGGTAGCGGGAGAAGACGCATGGCTGGACACACTGGACTGCACCAGTCTAGTCCTCAAAGGGTCCAGTGTCCCTAAACCAGCCATTTTACCCACCCTTTATAATTAACTGTCACAAAAGGTTGACTACACTGTTCAAAAGGATTACATTCCTAGTTAGTAGACCTCATCAGTGAAGGTGAAATCCCTACCCCCTGTGGTTGCTGGTGCTCCTAATTGGGATGCCTTTCCATTATTTAATCTAATCCTTTATCACCCTGGATAGACTAATCCAAATGAATCTAGACAAAACGGAAGTGAGGGAAAAATCAAAATATTACAATTTTCAGTTTGGGCCCTTTTGATGTGTACGAGTGAGTACAGAGCAAACAACTGTGGACACACTCACAACATTTTCTTAATAACAGTTCAATAATGAAAAGTTGATTTCCAATGACGTCTCAGAATCTTGGCATCTGTGGAAGCTGTCGGAAACATGCTTTCACTGTGTCTTTTCACTGTGTCTCACTACTACGGTATATTTAATAGTCAGGTCAGCCAGGGATTTTTTAAAGTTAAAGTACTTCATTGTGCTGAAGTGGGTGGAAGCCAGCTATTACAACCCAGAAAGCCATGCTGAGAGAGCACAATTATCCTTTATTACACGGCTGATTCATTTATTCATGTATTTATTTATTCCATCCTCTGCCAACAGTCACTGATGTTTTCAAATGCAGGTCAGCCCACTCTATTGTCTTCCAGCAGCAAAACTTGCTCACTTCACCTTTCCCCTCAACCACAGTGTCACCTTACGTATCTTAATTTGCAAAGCAACAAAAAAATCCATCAGCAGCAATGCAGGAGTGTCTGGTAATTACTGCCTGTGTAATGACTTACCACATGGATAGCTCAAAACCTGGATGTCATCAATCGCAATGAAGCCTGTCTTCCCGTCAGAGACCTCCGCCTCAAATATGACCTGCCAGAGAGAGGGGGGGGGGGGGGGGAGGATGTTTACAACACTAATTTCCATCAAATTTTCACAGATCGATCCCTAATGCGCCATCATTCTGCCCAAGACACTTGCAGGTTCCAACAGGCAGCCATTTGGTATATCCGCTGCGGGCACTTTATGGTGCCATGGGATGTGATCGTAAACTGGGACAGAAATCATATTCTCCAGATAAAAAGTGAAGGGGGAATATAAATAAATCAACAGTCGATATAATTCTGTAAAAAATAAAATGTGTGGCTTGTGATTGCCACAGTAGCATGATTTCAATGTGAGGTGGAATGTTTTTCCCCCTTTCACTTCTTTTAAAGTAAGTCAAGTCACTTATTTTGTGCCATGAGGCAAACAATGTTGAGGTTGAATTCTAACACAAAGCAAAATGCAAGTGAAAGCTTTTAGAAGAAAAGTACTTATATAAACATGGATGTCATGAAGTAAAACATTTTTGACTGAACCTTGTAACACTGAGAAAGAAATCACACTCTTTACAAAAATTTGAAATTTCCTCTGGATGGTTATTGAATTAGCACATACCATACTGTAACCACGGAAAACATTTCAACTAAAATTCCACACAGTGGGAAATAATGACCACCTAAAAATACTTTCCTGTTAAGTTTTTGTCCTTACCCTCAGTCAGAGTCTTGCACACAAAGAGGGGAAAAAACGAACCAATTGTGTGGGCAGAACATACGGTTCAGCCTTAATAGGTTGACATACAATGTCAACCCCAGTTTAACGTTTATACCTTTGTGTGGGGATAGCAGGCTATATGGTTAAATGGCTACAGTACATTGCAGTTGTCCATAGCTGCCCCCACATCAGGCTGTCAGAGAGGTGATTACAGTACTGAGGACGTCATGCTAATCAGAGCACTTACAGGGCCTGCTGTGGAGACTGGGGCTCAATGGCCCTCTGCTTTCATCCATCAATACAAATTGATGGTTGGGCCTCGTAGGCCTCTGGCAAATTATGGACAGTTGACCACTCACAGAAAATCGGGGTACTTTTTGGAACATACCCAGCTTCTTACAAAAAAATGTTGTCCATCGACCTAATCTGCACTTAGTATACATCCAAAAAAGACACTGGGAGACCTTTCACCTTTCAGCAGGACAATACCCTAAAACACAAGGCCAAATATACACTGGAGTTGTTTACCAAGACGACATTGAATGCCTGGTGCCGCGTGCACGCCGTGCCAGTCTGCGTCCAACCACTGCGGCTGGATGTGCCACCGGGTGCAGCCTGGCCGCGCGTGTAATCGCTGCCGGTGATCTACAGTTTGCTGAGGGCGGTTTCACCTTTATTTAACCAGGTAGGCAACTTGAGAACAACTTCTCATTTACAACTGCGACCTGGCCAAGATAAAGCAAAGCAGTTCGACACATATAACAACACAGAGTTACACATGGAGTAAACCAAACATACAGTCAATAATACAGTAGAAAATAAGTATATATACAATGTGAACAAATGAGGTGAGATAAGGGAGGTAAAGGCAATACATAGGCCATGGTGGCAAAGTAAATACAATATAGCAATTAAAACACTAATGGTAGATTTGACAGTAGATGAGTGTGCAAAGTAGAAATACTGGGGTGCAAAGGAGCAAAATAAATACATAAATACAGTAGGGGAAGAGGTAGTTGTTTGGGCTATTTATAGATGGGCTATGTACAGGTGCAGTGATCTGTGAGCTGCTCTGACAGCTGGTGCTTAAAGCTAGTGAGGGAGATAAGTGTTTCCAGTTTCAGAGATTTTTGTAGTTCGTTCCAGTCATTGGCAGCAGAGAACTGGAAGGAGAGGCGGCTAAAGGAGGAATTGGCTTTGGGGGTGACAAGTGAGATATACCTGCTGGAACGCGTGCTACGTGTGGGTGCAGCTATGGTGACCAGCGAGCAGAGATAAGGCGGGACTTTACCTAGCAGGGTCTTGTAGATGACCTGGAGCCAGTGGGTACGGCGACGAGTATGAAGCGAGGGCCAGCTAATGAGAACGTACAGGTCGCAGTGGTGGGTAGTATTTGGGGCTCCGACAAAACGGATGGCACTGTGATAGACTGCATCCAATTTGTTGAGTAAGGTGTTGGAGGCTATTTTGTAAATGACATCGCCAAAGTCGAGGATCGGTAAGCTGGTCAGTTTTACGAGGGTATGTTTGGCAGCATGAGTGAAGGATGCTTTGTTGCGAAATAGGAAGCTAATTCTAGATTTAACTTTGGATTGGAGATGTTTTATGTGAGTCTGGAAGGAGAGTTTACAGTCTAACCAGACACCTAGGTATTTGTAGTTGTCTACATATTCTAAGTCAGAACCGTCCAGAGTAGTGATGCTGGAAGGGCGGGCCGGTGCAGGCAGCGATCGGTTGAAGAGCATGCATTTAGTTTTACTTGTATTTAAGAGCAGTTGGAGGCCAGGGAAGGAGAGTTGTATGGCATTGAAGCTCGTCTGGAGGGTTGTTAACACAGTGTCCAAAGAAGGGCCAGAAGTATACAGAATGGTGTTGTCTGCGTAGAGGTGGATCAGAGACTCACCCGCAGCAAGAGCGACATCATTGATATATACAGAGAAGAGAGTCGGCCCAAGAATTTAACCCTGTGGCACCCCCATAGAGACTGCCAGAGGCCCGGACAACAGGCCCTCAGATTTGACACACTGAACTCCGTCGTAGAAGTAGTTGGTGAACCAGGCGAGGCAATCATTTGAGAAACCAAGGCTGTTGAGTCTGCCGATGAGGATGTGGTGATTGACAGAGTCCAAAGCCTTGGCCAGGTCAATGAATACGGCTGCACAGTATTGTTTCTTATCGATGGTGGTTAAAATATCGTTTAGAACCTTGAGGGTGGCTGAGGTGCACCCATGACCAGCTCTGAAACCAGATTGCATAGCGGAGAATGTACGATGGGATTCGAAATGGTCGGTGATCTGTTTGTTAACTTGGCTTTCGAAGACCTTAGAAAGGCAGGGTAGGATAGATATAGGTCTGTAGCAGTTTGGGTCAAGAGTGTCCCTCCCTTTGAAGAGGGGCATGACCGCAGCTGCTTTCCAATCTTTGGGAATCTCAGACGACACGAAAGAGAGGTTGAACAGGTTAGTAATAGGGGTTGCAACAAATTCGGCAGATAATTTTAGAAAGAAAGGGTCCAGATTGTCTAGCCCGGCTGATTTGTGGGGGTCCAGATTTTGCAGCTCTTTCAGAACATCAGCTGACTGGATTTGGGAGAAGGAGAAATGGGGAAGGCTTGGGTGAGTTGCTGTGGGGGGTGCAGTGCTGTTGACCGGGGTAGGGGTGGCCAGGTGGAAAGCATGGCCAGCCGTAGAAAAATGCTTATTGAAATTCTCAATTATAGTGGATTTATCGGTGGTGACAGAGTTTCCTATCCTCAGTGCAGTGGGCAGCTGGGAGGAGGTGCTCTTATTCTCCATGGACTTTACAATGTCCCAGAACTTTTTTGAGTTTGTGTTGCAGGAAGCACATTTCTGCTTGAAAAAGCTAGCCTTGGCTTTTCTAACTGCCTGTGTATATTGGTTTCTAACTTCTCTAAAAAGTTGCATTTCACGGGGACTGTTCGATGCTAATGCAGAACGCCACAGGATGTTTTTGTATTGGTTAAGGGCAGTCAGGTCTGGAGAGAACCAAGGGCTATATCTGTTCCTGGTTCTACATTTCTTGAATGGGACATGCTTATTGGTGATGGTGAGGAAGGCATTTAAAAAAAATAACCAGGCATCCTCTACTGACGGGATGAGGTCGATAGCCTTCCAAGGATACCCGGGCCAGGTCGATTAGAAAGGCCTGCTCGCTGAAGTGTTTCAGGGAGCGTTTGATAGTGATGAGTGGAGGTCGTTTGACCGCTGACCCATTACGGATGCAGGCAATGAGGCAGTGATCGCTGAGATCTTGGTTTAAAACAGCAGAGGTGTATTTAGAGGGCAAGTTGGTTAGGATGATATCTATGAGGGTGCCCGTGTTTACAGCTTTGGAGTTGTACCTGGTAGGTTCATTGATAATTTGTGTGAGATTGAGGGCATCAAGCTTAGATTGTAGGATGGCCGGGGTGTTAAGCATGTCACAGTTTAGTCACCTAGCAGCACGAGCTCTGAAGATAGATGGGGGGCAATCAGTTCACATATGGTATCCAGAGCACAGCTGGGGGCAGACGGTGGTCTATAGCAGGCGGCAACGGTGAGAGATTTGTTTTTAGAGAGGTGGATTTTTAAAAGTAGAAGTTCAAATTGTTTGGGTACAGACCTGGATAGTAGGACAGAACTCTGCAGGCTATCTCTGCAGTAGATTGCAACACCGCCCCCTTTGGCCGTTCTATCTTGTCTGAAAATGTTGTAGTTATGGATGGAGATTTAAGAGATATTGGTGGTCTTCCTAAGCCAGGATTCAGACACGGCTAAGACATCTGGGTTGGCAGAGTGTACTAAAGCAGTGAATAAAACAAACTTAGGGAGGAGGCTTCTAATGTTAACTTGCATGAAACCAAGGCTTTTACGGTTACAGAAGTCGTCAAAAGAGAGCGCCTGGGGAAATAGGAGTGGAGCTAGGCACTGCAGGACCTGGATTCACCTCTACATCACCAGAGGAACAGAGGAGGAGTAGGATAAGGGTACGGCTAAAAGCTATGAGAATTGGACGTCTAGGACGTCCGGAACAGAGAGTAAAAGGAGCAGGTTTCTGGGGCGATAAAATAGATTCAAGGTATAGTGTACAGACAAAGGTATGGTAGGATGTGAATACAGTGGAGGTAAAACTAGGCATTGAGTGATGATGAAAGAGAGATATTGTCTCTAGAAACATCATTGAAACCAGGTGATGTCATCGCATGTGTGGGTGGTGGAACTGAAGGGTTGGATAAGGTATAATGAGCAGGGCTAGAGGCTCTACAGTGAAATAAGCCAATAAACACTAACCAGAACAGCAATAATACTTATGTACATTTGATATTTATGGGGTATTGTGTGTAGATGAGAGAGAAATAAAAGCAATTTAATACATTTTAAATTCAGGTCGTAACAACAAAATGTGGAATAAATCAAGGGGTATGAATACTTTCTGAAGGCACTGTAAGTGTGTCACAGTGTTGGAAGGGCAATGGGAGAACAGATGTACATGTAGCTATAAGTGGTCAATTTAAAAGGATGTGCCTCCCCTTGAAGCGGATTATAGAAAATAACCCTCAAACCTCATGCACTTTGTTTTCCACTGAACACAACCTTTAATTCACCTTTCTTAGACTTCACAATTTGCTAAATCTACTGTGGGATCTAAGGACACTTTACGGCTGAATCCTGATCCCCCGAATTGCATTCTAAACATGCCTTTCAGCTGGAAAAGAGAGAGACCGAATCAACATTTACAATAATAGTTTGTGCCAGCTGCTGCCGAGCTCTAGCTTAATGATGGTATTTTGCTTTTAGCTGAGATTCATATCCTTTTAAGTGATCTCTCTCTTAATGCAGACGACATTTGCTAAACAAATCTCAAGCCAGCACTTGCGATAACTCCAATGAGAGGATTATGGTATAAATCTTTAAGCGAGCAGTGCAGTCAGGGCAGTCACGGGAATCTGCCATGCTCCCAACCCCCCATTCTATATCGCTTTTCCACAACGAGTGAAAATTGACAGATGTACTGTATTCGATTACCAGCTTTTCCCCACAATAACGTAATAACATGATCTTATTAGAGCCTGGTCGTACAACATAGATGAACAACAACTCATAATACTCTTGGAGGGAAAAGGTGAAAGTGTGGCCCTTCCGGAACTACCAATTGCAATTTTCAGTTGTGACAGTACAGAGAAAAGGTTGGCTATCATTGAAAATTGAACAAACAAGTTGAGATAAACAAAAAGAAAAAACTCTGCTGTGACACCCTGTGCTGGTGCAATTATCTTAACCGAGCTAGCTGCGACAGACTAGCCCTGATGTCACCAAGCCACAAGCCAGTAGGCTCACAGAGTGAACTCAGCATCAGCCCCCTGACAGCTCTTTAAAAAGAATACACTGCTCTCCTCCGGGTGAGGAGAAAATACTGACATGTTCACAGCACAGGCTGAGGATGACAGCCAATGGAATAAAAAACACTCACATCGGATATATCCAAATTGTTGGTTCATCTTGTTTACTCCATTTTGATTTGAGGAACTGAGGAGTTTCATCAGCAATCCAAGTCATACTGAGATAAAGTTAACTGGAAGTTAATTTAACCAAAATGTCTCCATAAACAGTCAGTAAATACAGAGAGTACTAAATGTCTCTGAAATCTGAAATACAACGAACCCAACTCAATGTCTAGAGCACTGAGGTTACCTTTCAGAGGCTGAATGCTGGGTAGCGCTTTGGACCAGCAGGTCTTGGCTAGAGGAGGAGAGGGAAGGAGAGGAGCTCTGTGGTCTAGGAAGGGGTGGCAGATGGACCTAGAGAAGGGTTTCCTGTCTGCTGGAGCCTCACATGGAGACATGCAGGGACAGAATCAGGGACGGACGGCCAGGCAGAGACTGCAGCTGGGCTGGAGCCTGCATTAAGCCTGCATGAGCTGCTCAAATGACCATGATGTCAGCAACTCCTGCCCTACCAGCTGGTATAGGTTGTGTGTGTGTGCGCGTGCGTGTGTGTGTGAGTGTGGGGGGATCATAAAGCATTTTTTTCTACCCCTTTCTCTAAAAAACAGAAAAATACAATCCATTGATTATAATTTCAACATACACGCAACCCACGCAGACATGTCTCAGGAACATCAAAACATGCGGCCCAATCATCGAGGCAAACTACGACCGTGACTTGGAAATATACAGAAAACACTGTCAGAGATGCAAACATGCGCGCACACACACACGCACACGCACACACACACACAGACACAGGCACAGACACACGCACAGACAGACGCACAGACACAGACACAGACACAGACACAGACACAGACATAGACATAGACACAGACACAGACACAGACATAGACATAGACACACGCACAGACACACGCACAGACACAGACACAGACATAGACACAGACACAGACACAGACACAGACACAGACACAGACATAGACATAGACACAGACACACGCACAGACACACGCACAGACACAGACATAGACACAGACATAGACACAGACACAGACACAGACACAGACACAGACACAGACACAGGCACAGACACAGACACAGACACAGACACAGACATAGACATAGACATAGACACAGACACAGACACAGACACAGACACAGACACAGACACAGACAAAAACACCCCTCTCTCTTGCCAGGCACCCACTCATCACATCACCCACCTGATGGGGGGGGTATTTGCTGTTCTCTTATCACTTCACCTGTCACAGAGAGGCCTGGCTAGGAGAGGAGGAGAGGCATTCTGCAGGGGATCTACACCCCCCTCCCTCCCATCTCCCATCTGCATTTATTCCGCTGATCATTACCACAGCAGTCAGAGTAAACACTGTCAGAAAGAAATACCACAATTGATACAAATGTGACGAGAGAAAAGCCTTTTATTTCCTTGGGAGCAGCCCGGGAGACGTCGCTCATCATGTCTATGGGGGGAGATGTGTGCCGAAATGTTTGCCTTTAAAGAAAGATGCAGTAACCTGTTTTCAGGGCTCCGATGTGATGTGCAGTGCTGCGAAGGCTCTCGCTCTCTTCCAGGATGGCCCATTAGAAGCAATATATTCTGGCTTCAGACTCCCTCCCATGATTCCTCGCCGGGCGGTTCATAGGAGGTGCATCCCTCTCAGTTGAAGAGTAATCTCTCAGCTTTGAGCGATCAATTTCAATCTATCATTTCACCCGCTGCATGCCGGCAGAGGAGCAATCTCCATAAACGGCCATTACGCCGTACTTTACTTTAATACGGCAGAGAGCCCCGACAATACTGAGGTAAGGAGCTTCAGGAAAATGGAAACATGTTTTGAGGTAGATACTGACACTCTCCCTTATTAACGCTGATTGTTTCCGTATTCAGATCAATGGCCGGGGCCAAATCAGAGCAATTGCACTTGGAGAGGTCGAGCCTGAAGCATGATGAGAGGGAGGGTAGAGACCTGTGGTGAGGGTAGATGTTCACCCTGGTAGGAACGGGAAGCAAATTCCTGACCGAGTCATCAAACCGCCAAACCAGTGGTAGGATATCTACCAGAATAAGGCACCAACACTGACCACAACGGAAGAGCAAACGGGTCTTTCAAATGGGCCCAGTGTGGCTCTAATCACGTTAATCATCTTAAGACTGTGTCATTAACACTGATTAAATGACTCTAATGGATGTATTGCATAGCTCTGCTCCGGCTGGAAAAAGCCGGAGTGCAAGAATTCAATTTAACTCAATGTAGCACAGTCAGCACCTTCCAACAGGTCAAATACGGACCATTAATGATAATACCTGTTATTTCTAGTCGACAGGAGGGCTGTATTCACGTACACACACAGTCAAAGCTCTGAACAAAGGAGAGACATTCTAGCTCTTTGTCAGGCTGTGCCTTAGAAGAGCCTCCTTGTCATTTGTTTCCTTCAGTGCAGAGAAGTGCTGAGAGCAGCGCCGTGGTCATTCCTCTGGATCGCACACGCGGGGGTCATAATCATCACACCTCACGACGCAGATGGAAATATTCAGGGCTAAACAAAGACCTCAATGCTTGATTTGCCCCCCATTCCGATCTTCTGCAGGCCATCTATAGGTTCAGAAGTAGTCAGAGCGTCAGGAATGAGTCCGCGTTGGGCCAAAACATGTGCGGCAGGGGGGGTGGCAGCGTTGACGAGAGGAAATGGAACAACCTTGACAAGAAATGCCAGCCCCCAGCCCTCAGCCCTCCCCCACAACGCCTCCCTTCCCTATATACACACACACACACACATTTGAACAAACCAACCCCCACCCACACCAAGTGTACACAACAAGGAGTGCTACAGGAACTGGCTTGCCCTCTCTCACACTCCTAGTGACTCACACTCCTTTAAGTCCTCAGTTGTCACTCCATTAATTAAAAGAGGCTCACACACAGACACACATCTCTAGCATGGAAAAGCCTACCAGTCTGAGCCCTAATTGTTTCAACAGTCTTGATTGGTTAAATCCACACACCAATTTGGTCTTGAGCTAAAGAGTAAACACCTGCTTGTGAATAAATCACTTGGGTCCTACAGGCCCCTCAGTGCCATTTCAGCCCAGACCCCCTCCATGACACCATAGTTCCTCTAAGATCCCCCTTAAAGACAAGTCGAGTTGACGGCTGAGGGTTCTGGACAGCAGCTAAGACCATGTAGATCAGTGCCCTTACCCCAGGACAAAGAGGAGACCGCATGTTTACTTTCAAAATGTCAGCTGCAGCATTACAAAACAGTGTCTACTGGAGTAAAACGTCTCATATCCACGGCAATTCGTCTGAACTGTCTGAAGAGACACACAAATAAATAGTCTATTGACACATGTAAATCATGCACATACGACTGCTTCACCAATGTGTGCTCAGCTGCTACATTCTGTTCAACGTTTTAACAATCCCCAGAGAGTATGTCATCTCATCTCTAACATTTCATTAAACATTAATTCTGACACGTTTAATCAGTCCTAATTCATTTATTTCAATGCACATTCCAGAAGTGAAGAACTATCATAAATGCGAAATCACATGATTCAAATTTAGTAAGAGACCAATATTTACACACCATGACCAGGTGTCTGGGGTCATCCCTCCAATCAAAGGTGACAAATACACCAATCCAGGGCTTCACGGTGATGTGGATTTGGAGAAATGCGGACAAAGGTCAAATGAGCAGCAGCCTCAGAGAGAGAGAGAGAGCGAGGGAGAGAGAGAGAGAGAGGAGAGAGAGGAGAGAGAAACAGGCAGAGAAAAACAGACAGAGAGAAAAAGACAGAGAGAGTGAGAGAGAGAGAGAGAGAGAGAGAGAGAGAGAGGATAGAGAGAAACAGACAGAGAAACAGACAGAGAAAAACAGACAGAGAGAGCGAGAGAGAGAGAGAGAGCGCGAGAGAGCGAAGGAAGAAGAGACATGCCGGCACTGGTCCTAGCGCTTCATTAGCTTCTCCCCTCTGATATCAGAGGCTATTAATTATAACGCTCTGCTCTCTCAAATGATGCCTAATCCCCTGCGTGTACAGACTTATTTACAGGCTAAGATGTCTAAGCTTGCTCCGGCCTCTGCAGGGGATCGGGGATGGGGCGGACTGGGGCTGCCAGGTCTCTATGAAGGGATCTATTCAGACAAGGCCTTTCCCAGCACACCCTTTGGGAGACAACAGCTCAGTGGGAGACACAAAATGTCGTTCAGCAGGGGAGGAACAATGGGATGATGATCCCTGGCCTACGATTAAAAATAACTTGTTTTACCTGAATGTGGTCAACTTTGAGTAGGCTGACATTGCAAATATTGGCAATTGAGTTATGAATCATCACTGAAACATATACACAATTGATGGGCGAATGAACTGAGGATGAATGCATTCTGATGCCTTTTAAGAAATCGTATTGATGGAATAAATGGAAAATCTACATGTGTGCAGTTCTGTAACTACAGTTTGAAGAGACTACATGTGTAATGACTACTTGTGACCAGCAGAGGCAGCCAACTATAATGAAACAAAGACAAGCGCACACCTGTGGCCAAACCTTTTTCATCCTACTCACTCACTCACTCACTCACTCACTCACTCACTCACTCACTCACTCACTCACTCACTCACTCACTCACTCACTCACTCACGTCACTAATAGCTCACGCCAATGTAAGTACACCTACTTTACAAAAAAAAATACTTTAGCAAATCAACCATTTCATAACCGTTACACAGTGATGCTTATGTTTCTATTTCATCTCTCACTAATACTACCGTTCTGGTAGTACAGCGTAGTGTCCTCACTGAGGCATATGGAAACACAGGTGTCCAATTACACTAGCCATTGTCAGCATGACAGCATGTCAGAAGGCCTTTACAACTCTAGCTCTGGCACCACTGGCAAAGGATACTACGAAACCAAATATCTGATTAGAATAATAAGCATCACCCACTTAAAATTCCCTATCACTCCAAGATGACACGTGTTGACAAGAGTACTGAATCATTCATTCCTTCCAATTAGTGACATGACAGGCCCCGGGTTTCATTAACCATACAGAGAGAAAAGGAGGCAGCAAAAATGCAAATGAAATACTTACAAATACGGCATTGGCAGAGAAAGAAAGGGAGGCGAGCTTATTGAATCAAATCCCATTGCAAAAAGGCGGATAAATAAAGTATCTGAAGAGCGAAAGGAAGGAGAGAGAGGGAGAGGCGGCGAGGGGAGAGAGAGTACACTAGCTACTACATGGTAATTTGATATCCACAAAGTATCTGGCCCCCGAATCTAGTCCAACGTCTTTAGCTTTCAAAGTCTCCGCTCTCATCAATCAACATGCATTCTGAATATTTCAAATCCGTTTTTAGTCATTTACAGCCAATGTAGCCATCTCGCATGGTGGACCTGGCGTGCCTCCAGCGTTGTGAAAAAACAACAACTCTGAACATTGCTGGGGAAATAAAAACCTGCCTCCACTTATGTTACAGGCTGCAGCAACGACAGCAGCAGCTATTAGCAGGACTCTGAGGATAAAGAACCGGGCTATCACCCTTGCTCCTGTGTTACAGCCTTTCAGAGGTATGGCTCGGGGCAGTTTGGGTTGTCACCCAGAAATTCCTCACTGAGAACCCATACTTAGGGGTGGGAGGTTTGGGTTGTCAGGCCGGCTTTAGATGGCGCAGAGTGATATGCAGCTATCCTACCGGGCCCCTCTGGCGTACACAGCCACACACATTGCATTTGTGCCCCAGTCTCCACTCCTGAGTCCCGGTCAAGACCGATAAATCAGTGGCCTAGCCTAGCCGCCTTCCCCAAAGTCTTAGACAAAGATCCACGGTCCAGCTCCACTCGACCCCATTGCTAAGACAAGGCCTCATTACCAGTGCAGAAACGACCACTGTCTCGCGTGTGTATGTGCGTGCAAGCATGCATGTGTGTTTGAAGACCCCATCCCGGGTTGAGGAACACAAGGGCAGAGCGGGGCTGTAGGTCTTCCTGCCCATCTCCTCCTTAACCATCCATTCTCATTACAGAACTGGCTACTTGAGAGCCTTTCTTATCAGCTGTAAATCTGACTGCGAGGAAGGTGTAATGATCTTCAGTGACTTGCTATCACTCCCTAATTTACACCAGGGGAAAAAAGGTATTGACCTGTGAAATGAACCACCATTTCTCGTCATGTTGCAAGACCATGCATGATGACATTATACAATACAATTAGCTTAGCAGTTTTATTGTCCAAAACGGAGCAAAATGAATTGGCCGTAAAGAAGGAAAACATAATAAACAAGAAATAAATTCAATGATCCAGCTGACATTTGGAGAACTACTGTATGTATTTGCCTACTTTCACGATTAGACGCATCACAATCAACATGGCATTTGAAAAATGTGAATATGCGCAAATTAATCCCTATTTATATGGAATCAGTTCATTGCCCATGCCCTCTCAATAATAATTATTTTAATAATTAAACTTCTATAATTTATAGTCTTTAATATCCTTTTCCGGACCCTGACTAATTTGAGAATCTAATTGCAAGCGTTGAAGAAAATTACAATTCCTTATAGGCTTAAAGATCATCAAGCCCCAACAAAGTCCAGTGGTTCACTGGTTCAGTGAACAAGAGAATAGGTCCATCTCCATATCAGTGCTACAGAGGCCTTGGTCCGTATGTATCAAATGTAGGAGAGCTGATCTAGGATCAACCTCCCACTGTCCATGTAATCTTATTTATTGTGATCTAAAAGTCTAAACTGATCCTAAATCAGCACCCCTACTCTGAGATGTTTCATACAAATGGACCCAGATGGATAGGTAATGGAGCGATGTAGTGGCTCTGTGTACCTGATACTCGTTGGGCCAGAAGGTACTGACGGCCAGCTCAGCGCGGAGCCATTCCTTCCCGGTGTAGCTGGTCACATTCCAAATGGGATTAGCCATGGGACCTTTGTTGACCTTCACCAGGATGTTCAGCGTCCCGGGGCTGGAGCCATCTTGGGTATACAATAAGTAGTTGAAGTCAATACAGTGGGTGTCGTTTTCCTTCATTACTGGCAGCTGGATGCGGGCCTTCTCTCCGGCGTCGTGCTGGGAGGAGTCCACCATCATGTAGGAACCTGAGGAGGGATAGAAGAGAAGGAGAAGAGAATAGAAGAGGAGAGGAGAGGAGAAGAAGAGAGGAGAAGAGGGGCATTAGAGAACATGGCGATAAGAGGGGCCTAGAGTCAGACTCTCAGCAGCTAAGGTTCTCCACTCCACTGTAAGTGCTCCAATGTTTCTTAGTAACACATTTTTGGGTAAAGACCAAACAAATAGAAATGCTTCAAATAAATGACATTTTAATCAGCCTCGATACAGTTAGATCCAATAAATGAAAAATAATATGATAATTTGGGGAAAATTGCCATGTGGAGTTCAGTGCAGGTCATTTAGTGTTGATTTAACAAACAAATATCAAATTAAATTCCTATTGGAATCTTTATTATGCATGATTTAAATCCATTTTGCTCATGTGTTATCCCCTTAAGCAAGACATCAGGCCTAGCCAAAGCCTCATTTCACAACCATTTGTCACAAAATCAGTACATCTGTTCACCATTTTCAGGCCTGCCAAAACAATGACTCCAATTTAACTAGAGTTCTGATGATTCATATTGTACAAGAACTCTGAACCATCGTTGTGTACTCAGCTCCAAGCAAAGAAGAAGTTCTAAGAAATCTTTTAGGAACCCATCTGGCTGTGTTCATGTGTGCTGAGTTTTTAATGGAGAGGATTCGCTGTGAAGTGGGTGATATTTTCAAGGTGGTCAAATACAACGAAACCTTTGGAGTGCAACAGTATACATTTTCTTGACTTGTGGTACTTGTGGCTATTCGTAAATTGCATTTACGAATAGCTAATTGTTGAAATGTATATATTTCCAGACCTTTGAAATGTCTGTGTTCAAAGGCGAGTCTTTGTCCTTGGGAACAAAGGGAGTATGTCTGTTGGAGGTTTGTTTCAGGAAAAAGGTACAAAAAAAGCCTTCCTCCCCAAAACTAAGGAAGTTCACCCTTCCCAATGTCCCGCTCCCTCCCCCTCCTGACAGACCGTTCCAGCAGGGCCAGGCAGTGTATTTTTCACCATCCCCCGCTAACCCCTCCTCCCACCTCCCTGACGAACCGTTCCAAGCCAGGCAGTGTGTTTCTCATCAAGGTACAAAATAAACATGAGGCCTCAACAAAAAAAACGTGTCTGTTTCTCTCTCATGCATTACTTCTTTACGAAAGCAAGATCATCAAGCTTTCACGCAAAAAACTAAAGAAACGGAAAGAGAGCTAGAGCCAAAAGCTGTTGGCAATTCTATTACACACCACTATGAGTTTATTTATTTATTTCACTTCCCCACTAAAGCTCAAACAAAGGACATCCAAAGATGAACAAAATCCAGACTTCTTTTTTTCCTATTAAAAATCCTTTGACTTTTTTCAGAGAGGGAAATAATCGTACAGCAATAATAAAAATGGGAGAGATGGGAACTGTTTGCTCAACAGTATTTGAAATCAGCTTCGATTCATGTGGACTGAAAACAAACAAACCTTTCTTCTGTTTATGCCTCCAAATTCCAACGTTACCCTGATAGCCTGCTATCTCTCTGAATCACACAGCCAGCCTCAAAGCACGATCCTCCTTTCAGACACGGACAGGTTTGAAAACTGCCCATCATATTAACAACATACTGTACATGTGCACTCCTTACATTCTCCATGTGCTCAATTACGTGCACTTAATATATGAACTCAGTTAGCCTACATGTATTTATTTCCCAACCCCGCACTCTCAATAAGGTGGAAGGTGTGTTTAGAGCAACAATTGCCAATTGTGCGCCGCCTTATGGGACTCCCGATCACGGCTGGTTGTGCTACAGCCCAGGCTCGAACCAGGGTCTGTAGTGATGCCTCTACCACTGAAATGCAGTGCCTTAGACTGCTGCGCCACTTGGGAAACACCTCAGGGAACCAATTTCTGCCCATTTCATAGCCACTGGTCTCCAATCTGCATCACAAAGACTATTTCCCAGAGAATGTGAGCAGCTTTTACCCCTATGGCCCTTCCTCGTTGTGATAATTGTTGGTTAAACACCTGTTTATCAAACCAGGTCCTAAACGACCTGGCGATCGGGGTCAGGAATAATGCGGCTATGTGAAATGACCAGATGGGGATTCACTGTATCATATTACTCATGAATGGCCTCTTGTGTCTCAATGCAAATTGGTAAGGGTCTCGGTCGTGTAAATATGTTGTCTGTTTTATGATTGATTCCATATTCGATGTCGGGAGAACCACTTAGGCCCCTTAGAATGGCATTTTGACTTGAGGTATGATATCCATGACAAACCAAGATCAAGCAAGGGTTCGTTTTTCTCCAATGTGTCTCACCAAAGGCTAAATCTGTTAAATCCATCAATGACATCAAGGCCAGAACCCTTCTCAGATTCATAAGCAGTGTTTTAGGATGCAGCTGGGTCCACTCTTAAACCACGGCTGAAAACACCAGAAACCAGGCCTCCGCTCAACTACCGCTTTACGACAGATTACAAATGTACCCCAAAAAACCAACAACCTGCAATTAAGGTCGGGCCAAACCCTGGTGTTAAGTTGAGTACAGTGGTGCATGGCCACAAAACACTGGCTTCTCTACAGTGTTTGGGGAGCAAGTGCCACAGACTAGTGCTGTGGTGGTATTCCTCTGCAGAGCTCCAGAACATTGGATCTGATAAAGCCCTTGGCCTGGGGAACAGGGGAAGGCCTAAGCCTGTTATCTCACTCAGAGCTCCAATCCTCAGGGCTCTCCCTTTCTCTCACGAACCCAGCCTGCCCTGCTATCAGTCTACATCAACATGGGCCAGATAAACTAGGCTGAAATATGAGATTCTCAAAATGCAGGGGGGGGGCATTGACAGCTGTGGTGATTTCCCTCGCTGGACCAGTGGCTGATTACATTCTTGATCATAATTCAACATTACACAAATCATTAATTTATGTAAATTCAATTTACTTTGAAAGTAGTTTAAGAAGTGTGAGCCAACGGGTTTATAAAATGGTGTTTTAATGCATCACGTTAGACTTAAGCAAACAAGCACATCATCACTCATATCCAACCCGACACAGACTTTTCAGAATTGAGCTGCAGATCAAAAGCAGATGTTTATGCCTGGTGCTGTTTGTAGTGAAACCCGATAGCCATTCAAAAGCAGAGCCGCTTTGTTCGAGCGAAACAAACACAATCTCCTCTCCTCTTTCTATCAATGTATACAGTTGATCACGAGTTGTAGAAGCAGTGCGAGAGGGGAGAAGAAGAAAAAATACATGTTTATCTGGAACAAAGGGAAAGCAAGCTAGAAGTCTCTCTGTTAATGCCAGAGCGATCAGATTGTAAGGAAGACCCAACTAA
Organism: Salvelinus alpinus; assembly: GCF_045679555.1. Classification (NCBI taxonomy): domain Eukaryota; kingdom Metazoa; phylum Chordata; class Actinopteri; order Salmoniformes; family Salmonidae; genus Salvelinus; species Salvelinus alpinus. The sequence goes on along the minus strand of NC_092093.1, from coordinate 34,758,596 downwards.
GCTCCTAATAGGCCATATCGGCTGATTCAGACAGGCTTTTTAACACCAGGGAGAGGGAGCTGTGTTTATTTGATGCATCTGGGTTATTCTAATATGGTGATTGGCAGTGTTTGGGAAGCTGCTCTGAAAATTGAGTTTATAGTTACCAACTACTTCACACTGGAAGAAGTTAATCCACCCTTAAGAAAAATATAGCTTACTTAATAGAAATGACTTAGGAAAAGTAGTGAAAGATTATCATATCTTAATCTGAAATGTCATAGACTACAAATTGCAAGAACAGATCACTCTGGAGTCAGATGTTAACAGAATGTGTAATTTATCCTATTCAACACAAAAGGAGAGACCTAGGCACACAAGTGAAAATTAGGCAGGTCTAATGTCGAAAAAAGAAAGGTCTACTTCACCCATATTTTATTTTAGCAACAAAACCAAAAAAGAGTGTGTAGTTTCAGTAGTTAGTAGTTAGCTGCACCACTATATGGCAGAAAAGTAATTAACTACTAAGATTTGAATTTAGTTCAACTACCACCAAGCTACTGCAAAATGTTATTAAATTACTAGTTCAACTAAATGTAGTTCACTACTCCCCAACACTGGTGATTGGCAACGGTGTTTAATCAAGAGCTGAAACTAATGACGGTGGAGCCGGAGCCTGAGCCGAGCTGAACTGCAGTGCTGGCTGAGGCTGAGCAGCACATGAGAGAAGCATGGAGCAGTATAGGAGAGACAATGACAGAGCACCACATCACTCCTCCACAACCAACCAACCTATCACGCACACAGAGGTTTCACAGATCTCTACAATCCACTGCTGTCATACATCGATCCCTTAGACAAACAACCGATGATCCCAGCCAAAAACAACCCAAACAAACCATTCTGAAACAAGAGGGAAACTCTAACCTGTTTCTTTTGGTGAGCTTGGTACATTTGTAAGGATCTGATGTGAGCGTATCGAATGTTATTGGATCTGATGTGAGTTTGAAACAGAGGAAGTAGCATGTCGGGGAAATGTAATTTTAATTGACCATATGGAATAAGTTCACTGGGTGACTAGAGCCTACAGAAAATGTAAATACAATCTTTCAAGGAACTCCAAGATGATGACTACACACAACAACTAGATGCCAGACCACAAACATAAATCCTGAATGGGCATCTCCCAAAGGCTTATTAACAGGCACAACCATAGAGTTGGGCTGGGAAGTTACAATGAAGACAACAGGTGTTAAACAGACGATAGCACTTTACCAACACGACTACACACAAACCCTCTAAAACGACAGACTCCTTACATTTCTACTGCTTATTTTCTATCCTTCTATTGTTGCTAGATTTAGGCGTACAATACATGTACAATAAATGAATGTAACAAGCAATTTCCCCTGCCGTTACGCAACTGCGGGGGAGGGGGTGAAAAACATAATGCCAACATTCTGTATAATTTCCTTTCCTATTACTTTACAATTACTCATCCAAAGGCGGAATATTAAAGAAAGGAATATATATATATATTTTCTTTTTTAAATATGTCTTTTAGAGTGGTTTCCTTCACATCAACGTCAGGTATCCAGAGGATGAATGCAGTCCACAAGATGGCTGTCATCAGATTCATGCCAGTGCACAAGATGGCTGTCACCCATCATGGCCTCAACCGCTGACAGAACAGTCTTGTGAGTTACAAAGGAAACAGAGAGAGAGCCTGATATGCCAAACAACGACTCCTGCTCTTGCATGGCATAAAAATCACGGCAATTCAAACCCTGCTATTCCCTTTTAGGACTCTCTAATCTAACAGTGAAAAAAATAATAATCAGGCTTCATCTTGTTATACACTGCCCTGCCCCACATTAGTGATCAGCCTCTACTGATTGGCAGGAGAGGTGTAGGCCTAACCAAGAGCACCGGTACTCAGAGAGAGAGGCGTGAGGTTTGACACACTGGTGCAGTCAGTGCCGTACACCCACTCAGCCTTTCCAATGGGAGGCTTAATAGACCAACAGGGCCTGACACTGGCACTGGGCCAAGCAAGCCTGAGCCAAGCCTAACCCCACCGGGACCAAATTATAAGCACAGCTCCAAATGAATATTGATCGAGGGAGTCTCAAGCATTTGTTCTTCAGTGTTGAGAATGCCGTTTAGAAAAGTGTTCTTGAAAAGTGTTCTTTCCCAAAATGTCAATCAAACATGGTTTCAGAGATAAGGAACGGGAGGTTTCTGCAGGGTAAATAGCACTTGTTATCTTGTCATGGAAACTCCCTGATGTGTCTGCTTTTCATCCTCCCTGGCTGAGAAAGTATGTTAAGCTACTTTATGATGAAGCTTATTCCATTTGCAGGATCTGGTTGCTAGCTGGAAAACACTGGAGGCTGATCAAATCATGCTGGAGCTCTATTTGCTTTGTTATGAAGGGGGGGAGGTAGAGAGTGGTCCTGCAGTCAACCTCATGTCCTTTCACCCATTAAACCGGAGGATCTCAGCTAGAGACGGCCTCGCATTCTTCTCAGGCAACAGCAATGTGGGAATATTGTACTTTATCAGTACACAGGTCCCTCCAAACCTTTACAAGACGAGATTTACAAAAAGGTGAGGCTTTATTTCCGCTCACAAGATAATCATTCCATTTGCTTTCGTTCACTCTAGAAGTCATGATCAATGAAACAATCACTTTATTTCATTATCACTGCCGTTGCGTGTTTTCAAACAATAGTGAGGCCCGTTAATGGAGCTAATTCCCATTGGAATGGAAACTCATCCCTCCTCTTTAGATTAAAGGAACATCTGCTATACTGTTTGCCGTTCCGTCTCTACCTGAAAAACTCGGCAATTCACCATAACTGACATACAGTAGTAAACTGGCACCAAGGAACAAATGAAAACAAAAAGACAACATTGTTGGAGGATGACACAGTAAAGACAAAATCTCCTCAGCGCCAGAACTATCAGTGTTTGACATGTGGCTATGCTATTGTGATTTTTCTCATGCCATCTGTTAAACACTACAAGTGCAATGTAGTTCTAGCGCATAATAATCCTCCTCTAATTTCTTACCTCACAAAAGACAACGTAAATATTTCAAAATAAGTTTAAACCAGATATCTCTGGTTTCCGGTCAAGTCGTGTTGTAAAAAGTGCCACCCTGAAGAAGGCAGAGTGATGCCGAAACGTTGGTGGTTTACCCAATAAATAACAGGGAGTTTATATACAGAGAGAGAGAGTGCGACTCTTTATTTTTTATAGCTTACAGTAAAAAAAAGTGCCCTGCCATCATTTTTGGGCCAGACAAATGCCGCCTCATTGTGTAACATTGTAATGGGACACAACCTTTTTCAGACATCTGCTGATGACCTTTTCTGTTCCCTTGCATGATTAATGACCTAATATCTTACTAAATTGGGAAATTTTGCTGAAAGTGAAATGCTTTAAAATCCTACCCATATCACTCCTGTCTATAAAAAAAAACAAGTGGTGAAGCTGTGTAGAGGTGAATAGAGAAGGTCACAGGGCCCACGTCTCCACTTACCACGCTGCTTTCCCTGATCTTAGATAAAAACCTTCATTGTGTTGGACAGTCTTCAAACCTAAATCTAAAAAAAAATCGCTGCCGAGCACAAAGCTTTTTCTCTCTCCTCAGGAAATTAAATGACTTATTTCTTTCCTAGAATTTGCGAAACGTTGGAACTAAGACTGTATTTTGGGGTAGTAACAAAGACGGAGAAGAAGACGCAAGGCCCTGAGATTAATTTCCTTCTACCTATCCATCGTTTCACCTTCCTTCCTTGTCTCCGAAACGAGCAGCTGTCTGCAGTTCCCTCATTAGCTCCTCCACTTACTCTGGTGAGTTTACACATTAGCCCAATATTCTTCTTCGCTTGTTTTTGCGATGGAAGCACTAAATAGATTACATTTGCAGCTAAATATGCAGGGCAAAGTTAACTGTGTTGCTTTTGTTCGTTTTTCTACATAGCAGGTGTTGGGAACCTGGGGTAGTGGGCCTTGGTCATGTTTGCTAACACATTGCAGGGAGGGAACAGCGTCCATTAGGTTTGTGGACATGGTGGCAGAGAGTCTCACCTTGAGGCAGTTCAGACGATAAGTATGGCACTTCCTGTGCGCTGACATGGGTCCAGTCAAAGTCATCGTAGGGATCCTGCTGGTAGTCACACTGGGCTGGGCCATCGTCAAAAGTACAGCCACCTGGAAGGACAAAGAGAAAAACATGAGGTCATTTTCTCAGCTAATTCCATATTGCCGGTTAATAACATTGTGCCCTTTATTAATTTACTAATGAATTACCACCAATTGCAACAGGTGAGTCCAGTGGTACCTCTGATCACCAGCCAGGGCAGTATAGGCCTTCTATCCCCCTTCCTTCCTACCTAGATAGAGTCTCCTTCGTTTGGTAATGCAGCATGTGCTAAGATCTGACAACTGAGTAGGCACGAGGAGGCCATGCCACCAGACAGCTCAGTCACACAGCGCTCTCCTTTTTCAGTTTCAGGCTTAACTCAGAGCCAGTCATTTGTGAGATGGTGTGCATAAACAAAGGCCCTCCTGAAGGCCCTACCTGGAAGTCGACATGTCACAGGGCCTGACCGGAGCAGAGAGGAGAGACAGGCCTCTAATGACTTTGACATGGGTGCCTAATACGTGTAGCCAATTCCACCTGAGGTCACTGGTGACTTATGGGAGGAGATACTCATTCCAAGTCCTCTGGATGAATTATCGGTTGTTGAGAAAGAGCTTCTCAGTTTGAAGAGAAAAGGGATTGTGTTCCGCAGTGTTCTTCGTCTTGAGTTTTCTAGCAAGCTATGTATATGAAATGCCAGGTCTATATTTAACTTCTTGGAACTATAGGGGGTGCTGTTCCGCATTAGCATATTTGGGTCTCCAAATTAAACTGCCTCGTGCTAAATTCTTGATCGTACAATATGCATATTATTGTTATTATTGGATAGAAAACACTTTCTAGTTTCTATAGAAGTTGGAATTTTGTCTCTGAGTGGTACAGAACAATATCTACAGCACTTTTCATGACAGGGGTCAGATTTCAGAAATTTTTACCCCTGATCTGGAGTCTGTTTTTAAGGCGACAGTGAATGCTATGAAGAAACCGACACTGCCTACGTCTTCCTCTGGGTGTCTGGACGTCATCACGTTTTGAATGGAATCGATTGCACAATCACAGCCATTATAAAAGAACAAAACGTATAGGAACCTCCCTTTCTCGTCGCGCGCCTGAAGCGTGAAGGACATCGGACTTGCCTCATTCCAAATCGTTGTCTAACCAGCAATATTTCTCCGGTCATGTTTTCAGTCGTTATAGTTGTTAAAAACATCATAATGTAGTTAATTTGAACCGTTTTATAGCAATTTATATCCGTTTAGTGCGATTCTGAGGAATTTATTTGTCGTGCACTCTGAAACTTTGGACACGTTTTGTGGTCCCGTTCGATCGTTAGTGGATATTTCGATGGACAGAGGACATCTATCGACCAAAAGAAGATTACAACATAGAAAGGATACATTGCCCAAGAATCTGATGGAAGAACAGCTCAAAGTAAGCAATATTTAATATGATAAATCGTTGTTCTGTCGAAATATTTTAAACGCATATTTCGCCATTTTGTTTGTTATCGCGTCACTTGGCGAACCCTGTATTGAAAAGTAAGGATAATTTTAAAAATGTAAGTCAGCGGTTGCATTAAGAACTAATTTGTCTTTCGATTCCTGTCAACCCTGTATTTTTTAGTCAAGTATATGATTAGCTTTCAATTAAACTAGATCACTCTGATAGATGACGTCAGACATATTGAGGCTTGATTTCCTAGTATTTTTATTGTGTAACCACGGTTTTGTATGGCTAAATATGCACCTTTTCGAACAAACTGTATATGTATGTTGTAAAATGATGTTACAGGAGTGTCATCGGAAGAATTCTGAGAAGGTTAGTGAAAAAATTAATATATTTTGGCGGTGATTACGTTATAGCGCTCTTTGGCTGGAATCGATGCTCTGGTAACGTTTTCACATGTGGTATGCTAACTTATCGATTTATTGTGTTTTCGCTGTAAAACGCTTAGAAAATCTGAAATATTGTCTGGAATCACAAGATCTGGGTCTTTCCATTGCTATGCTTTGTCTATTCTTATGAAATGTTTTATTAAGAGTAAATTGGTCATACACGTTGCTCTCTATAGTAATTCTAGTCGTGTTGTGATGGTAGGTGCAATTGTAAACTGTGATTTCTACCTGAAATATGCACTTTTTTCTAACAAAACCTATCCTATACCATAAATATGTTATCAGACTGTCATCTGAAGAGGTTTTTTATAGGTTATTGGCTATCAATATCTTAGTTTAGCCGAATTGGTGATAGCTACTGGTGGAGAGAAAAAATGGTGGACAAAGAAATTGTGTATTTTGCTAACGTGTTTAGCTAATAGATTTACATATTTTGTCTTCCCTGTAAAACATTTTAAAAATCTCAAATGGTGGCTTTATTCACAAGATCTGTATCTTTCATCTGGTGTCTTGGACTTGTGATTTAATGATATTTAGATGCTACTATCTACTTGTGAAGCTATGCTAGCTATGCTAATCAGTGTGTGGGGGGATGGGGGGGGATCCCGGACCCGGGGTAGAGGCTCGTGAAAGGTTAATGGTCAAATTTGAACACGGTTAATTGTAGGTTAAAATCCCAATGACCGGAAAGGCGCATATAAATGACCTGTACCTCTCTGCTCATTACCAAGAGAGAGTTCTTCACAAATGGAAAAAGGTCACCCTATCTGGGTACAACCGCTGATCTTTCAAACCTCTGAGTGATGGCACACAGAAATATCATAATTTGCATTTTAATTCCAGGACAAAGGTAGATGCTAATTAACACTGGCTACCAGGGGGTTGTAGCTAAAATAAATAATATTCAAATCCCCCACAGGATGATACACTGTGTTTTCTAAGATAGCATAACCTCAAAAGCATCTACATTGAACACAAACACCAGTCATTACAGAGGAAACAGCAAGTGGGCACTCTGTATTGCAGTTGACTCATATTTCCAATGGTTAATTAAAGTGCGGTGGAATAAGCCCAAAAGATAGACTAGGCTACATCTTAGAATTGAGAACAAATCAAACTACAGTCACTTCCAGACAGGGTGTCCCTGGACAACATATCCTGATTAATACAGGAATTTAACATTGACAGAGAGCAAAATCACATTACTGACTGAGTGATTCAGAAATAAAGGGATTCTTCGGGATTTTGACAATGAATCCCTTTATCTACTTCCCCAGAGACACATGAACTCGTGGACACCATTTTTATGTCTCTGTGTCCAGTATGGTAGTTTCGTAATAGCGTAATGGTAATAACTAGCATGCTAGTTAGCAATTGCGCTAATACTAGTTAGCAACTTCCTCAAACTGCATGCAGAGACATTAAAATGATATCCACGAGTTCATCTGACTCTGGGGAAGTAGATAGATAAAGGGCATAATTGCCAAAATCCCAAAATATCCCTTTACTAACTTTCTGTCAACTTAGAGTTGTTTAATCCCCAATTTTGAAGGTGATGACTCAACACAGCCCGTGCTTGTTTTGTGACTGGACAGCCACCGTAGATCAAATACATGCAAATGCAAACGCCTCGCAGCACCAAAAACCATTTATCACTTGTAAGAAGATCCTTCCATTTCTACCAATCTTGCTCAGCTTCAATATGCAAATATGAAGAGCTGCAACTGACAAAACAAGGCCCTTGTTGCACCAGGGCATCCTTTACTCCATCAAATCCATGCGAGTCCCTCTTCCTGCCGCCTAGTGAATGTGACAGAGGCCTTGGTATGGTCTAGATTACTCCCAGCAACTGGAGAAGGCTTACCACAAGGAATTACATTAACGTGATGCTTACTTCTCTTAACAGAAACGCCATTTACATTGCCATACCTACATCTTTCCCTGAATGTAGTTGTTAAATCACTTCAGCTGTCACTGCAGCCTAATGTCAACAATAATGAGATTAACACAATTCTCCCAAATACAGTACAGCCCGAAAACGGCTGCAGGACATATAAACTCAGCAAACACTGCAGTGTACGCATGAGTGCCCATGAACAAAATGGTTCAGTCATGAACATGGAATGTGCAGTTTTGCTATAACATTCCAGAGAAATACTTCCACTCAACGTCTGTATATTTTTTAGTCTGTATATAAACCCATGTTACATTTTCCATTACTGACAAACATGTGGCCCTCTTCTGGATGTGCTTACATTTCCCGCGCATTAATCTACTTTATGAGAGTACTATAGGTTGTAGTGAGTTTGACTTATCCATGAAAGGGAGATGAGATGCATGGCACTGAGGGACTAATGTGTGTGAAACTGTCTGCCCACACACACAGGCAGAGGCAGCAGAGCCACCCTCCAGCCCACGTCTTAGCAAACACCTTCTCCTCTCTTCTTTGTTCTGCCAGGAAAACCAGTCTGCCACCCCACAACACAATCTGCACGCACGCACACAGACAGACTGACAGTCTCTGGCACCTGTGCATCTCTGACCTGGGTATTCTGGTAGACTTTATAGCATTTATCATCTTTGTCTAGAGAAGTGTTCTTGTTTCCTGTTTAATTCAGTGACACTTAACTAAAAAGCCCTCCATGTCAAATCAAATCAAGGTTTATTTGTCACGTGCGCCGAATACAACAGGTGTAGACCTTACAGTGAAATGCTTACTTACAAGCCCTTAACCAACAGCACAGTTTTTAAGTAAAAAGAATAGGTATTAGGTAAATAATAGATACGTTTAAAAAAATATTATAAACAGTAATATAGTAACGGTAGCGAGGCTATATACAAGTTGTACCGGTACGGAGTCAATGTGCGGGTGCACCGGTTAGTCGGGCTATTTGAGGTAATATGTACATGTAGGATTAGTGAAAGTGACTATGCATAGATGACAAAACTGAGTTTGGACCATTGGCAGTGACGAACAACGCTCAGGTAGAAAAGATGTTAGTCACGGATGAGGGTAAAACAAAGCCTCTCAATGACAGTCACCTAGCCACTCGGCATTGCTTATGCAAGCACACATAACAGGTCAGTGGTGTTATAATTGCATTATTAGCGAGATAACAACTAGCCGCTAAAGAAATGAGTTGTAAAAATCCCCTCTGCCTGCAAGGACCCCGACGAGATGATTTGCATACTAATCTGAGGACTCAAATTTGGAAGTCTGCTAATGAAACAATAGTTTGCGCTTCATTTACATAATAAAATAATTATTGTGGCTGATAGACCTCGCGGGCGAACATTGTTCATATCCCTGATAAAAGTGGGTTAACAGCTCTATCACAACGCATACATGAACTATAGCCGCTCAGCGCCGCTTGTGTGAGGGATATAGGAACAAACTGCTTGTGTGAGGGATATAGGAACAAACTGCTTGTGTGAGGGATATAGGAACAAACTGCTTGTGTGAGGGATATAGGAACAAACTGCTTGTGTGAGGGATATAGGAACAAACTGCTTGTGTGAGGGATATAGGAACAAACTGCTTGTGTGAGGGATATAGGAACAAACTGCTTGCAATTATTGGACAATGTAATACAAGCCTCATTATTGGGAATACATATTTGGACCTATTAAAGGGACTAAGTAAATGCAAGGTTCAGCCAAACTGGGAAACATTCAGTGAAACATTCAACCATCTCATAATTATTTCCCATTAACATAGGGACGAGAAATATAGCTCTCCCACTCAGACATGCTTTTCATTGCTTTTGGAGATAAATGACTATTGATCTGCATTTTAGCTCTGAGAAGGAAATAAGTGGCATAGCATCTTTTCCACAGTGCACTTTAAATAATACAGTATATCTCAAAGGTATGCCCACCGTGTACAATGGAATACTTTCACAACTGTCTAGACCAGAGAGAGACAGTGGGAAAACACACACTAGTAGTCGGTTTATTGTTGTAGTCAAGGATTATTCAACCATGGCTAGAACACAAGAAATACAAGTCATTGTACTGAAAGTGCAGAAACCAATACATTTTGGCGAAGCCAAGAGGCTCATGAAGCTTACTAAAAACGTTACAAAATAATTGTTTAATAAAGCTAACTAAATGTAGAAACCGCAAACAGAAAATCAATCAATCATAAAAATCTGTTGAACTAAATTGAAAAATATGAATAATGATCTAATTTAGATAGAGGGAAACAAATCAGCTCTGAAGTGTTCTTCTGAATAATTATGACACGGAGATTCAACTGAGGGTTAGTCATGGTAGAATGTTTTGTCAGGTCCAACTACGATCAAAGCCCTTACAATCACATTGAGTATACTAAATATGGATACTGAAAATTATACTAATGTGATGGTCTCACAAAGTGGGGTCAATATGCTGTCAACTGGACAATTGCAACATTCCAAAAACAATTTTGACCTCAAAAAACCGAAGTTCACTGCTGTTTTGAACAAAACATACCTCAGTACTGCGCCATGAAAACAGTGAAAAGGCTTAGTCAACCTAACAAAAAGTTGAAACCTGGACACGAATCAATCTTCATTTAAAACACTCTCCAAAGCCCAGTGCCTGACTTTGAAAACACCAAAAGGGCAGTATTTTATTTTATCAAATCCTGATTGCTGCCCCTGTTTTACATGAGAAAAGGTGAAATTGCTTAGAAATTATACAAGTCCTCATTTTTCTTCCATCCACAATATGCTTACTCTATATGCACTATATGGTCATTGAGCCTCGGTGCCTTACGAGTGCAGAGCTGACATCATCAAAAGGATGGCCCAGATAAAGGCAGGGGGAGCAGAGCACACCTCACCTCGCTTTTGTTAAACAAGAGCATGACATTGGCAGTAATTCATTATGCAGGGGATGAGATGAAGAAGGAATTCTACGCCACTGCCAAAGAAAAGGCCAATTAAAACCCATGAATGAAACCCTATTAAAGATTTTGTCCCCCCAAAAAAGCCATGTTTCTTTTTTGGCCTTTTCGTCCTCTATAGCCCTGTAGCATTAGCTGCAAGACAGGCCACAATGCTTCACCCTCCGTTTCAGCTGAATTGGGAGATTTAATTCACTGTTATCATGATGCCTGTTTGCATCCTAACTAATGAGCACCTATTTTTTCTCATTTTTGACCGCTTTCAGCTCCTCAGCTCTCCCTCTCCGATTCACCCTGTGTTCTGACACACATAGCTTGGCAGGATGATTGTGAAGTCCAAAATCCACTAAATCCATCCCTGTTTGCAATGCCACGCATTTAATACATATTGTAACGACCCGGTATTGTGTTCTGTGTTTGTGGGTGTGTTATGGTTCTCATGGCTACTAGCAGGGGTTAAATATGTCAGGACAGATGGAAAGGTTGGGGGGGTATGATGGGTAATACCGCGGGATTTGGAAATGCATAAATAGGGATTACTGTCTCATTGTTCTCTCTCTTCTGTTCGTGCCTTGATCTGTTCCTATGAGAGTGACTCTTGACCCGACAGGGTAACATTGTGTACGTTCGGCATTTAGCGGCGTGGGTTGTGGCCGGAACAATAGCCCAGTTTATGAATAAACCTGTGTTCTGACCTGCACACCTAGAGTCCGTCTCTTTTCCCTTTATGACCCAGCCGGGTCATTACATTGGTGTCAGAAGTGCTTTCGAACTACGGGATCGTGACTAGGCGAGTTAGCTGTTCAGTATAGGCCGGGTTGGCTTTAGCGTGACTCGCATCTACGGTCATGTCGCTTGGGGCGAGGCGGAAAATTAAGGAAGAGTCGGACAAAGTGTCCGTTGTGGGCTCGGGGGTACCCGGTCGGGAGGGTCAGGCGGCGACTGCCGTAGGGAAGCTGGAGAGCCACATGGCGGGAGTTAAATTGTCAGTCAGCAAGATGGCAGAACTGGCGGGTTTTCCTTCACACCGCTCGAGAGCTGACGTCACGGCGACGGGGATATCGACGTCACCGGGTGCGGAAATGGCTGGGCCTGCTAAGGTAAACAGAGATGGCGGCGACCTATTGCCATTAGCCACGGTAGCGGCTAAACTACCAAAGTTCAATGGACAAGGTAAATGGGAAGTTTTTTTCACTCAATTCGAGTTGTTGGCTAGAGCCGGGAGGTGGTCTGACGAGACGAAAGCGTTACAGCTTGCCCTGAGCCTGGCAGAGGAGGCGTCGGAATGCCTGCTAACGCTAGCCCCGGACGAAAGGGACGACTATGGTGCGCTAGTGGAGGCATTGGGGGGCCGTTTCGGCAGCGACGCGCAGCCCAACATGCTGCGGATTGAACTGTGTAACAAAATGAGACTTCAGGGGGAATCATTAAAGGCGTTGGCAAGTGGTATTCTGAGCCTGACCAGGCGGGCTTATGCAACTATGCCGATTGGGGTGCAAGACGAGCTGGCACGGGACAGTTTTATTAGAGCGCTCTCTTCCACCGAACTGGGTAAGCATGTTCAGATGGCGGACCCACCATCTCTGCGGGCTGCAGTGGAGATAGCCAGGAAGAGGGAGCTGATCTGGGGTGAGGGAGTGAGAGTGTAAGTCGCCAGTCAACCAGAGGTGAGAGCAGCGGTGGCTGGGGTGCCAGGGGTCACAAAACCGGAGTGGGTTGACGAGTTGGGCGGGCTAGTCAAGACTGCTTCGCTTGTCATGGAGAGGGGCTCCAGGCAACGTCGCAGTGTCAGCTCAGCTCCTATTGTCTGCTGGGGTTGTGGCCAGCCTGGCCACATTCAGCGAGAGTGTGACAGATTCCCCCGTCACCAGGGAAACGACAGCGGGTTCGCGCGCAGGGGGCTGCGTGGGCCCACCCCCCCGCCCCCGAACCCACTGTAAGCAAAGAAGGTACCCAGCAGCGCAGACAAGAGGGTGGGGACCTGCTCCCCCAGGGTGTAGCTGCCGCCGGGTTTCCTAGTCCTGTAGTTGTGGTGGGACGTACCACCGTTGGGGACTTCTGCAATGTCATCGTCAAGGTAGAGGGGGTGGAATGTTTGGCCCTGGTCGACACGGGCTCTACAGTAACCCTGGTGAGACCAGACATACTACCTGTTGGGGTGCGGGTGGAGCCGACCCTTGTCCAGCTACGGACTGTCACGGGGGAGCTAGCCCCCATGTTAGGGAAGTGTCAGCTATCTGTGACCGTGGGGGGGAGAACTGTGGGGTGTCCGGTGTGGGTAGCAGCGGTGCAGGACCCCTGTATACTGGGAATGGACTTTTTGAAAAACTGTGGGGCTCAGTTGGACTTAGCGTCGGGCACTTTGAGGCTGTCGGGGGGGCCCACAGTGGGAATGTCGCCTTCGGGAGGGCCAGCAGGGGGCAGGGCTGTCCCTCCGTCTTCCTCCAAGCTTGCAGAGACTCCACCGGTCATCCCGGCTGCTCCCTTGGTCGTTGTGCCATCCCAGCAGCTGTCTCCGGCGGCGACGGCCTTCACTCCCCATCATGGTGCAAGCACAGGCAGCCCAGTAGCCCAAAATACACTGGCTCCTTCACCCCATCAGCCCGACGGGGGGAAGGAGGAAGCTATCGACGCCGTCGAGGCTGTGTGGCTGAAGAACTGTCAGGGTCTGGATGAGGGACAACAGAGACAGTTAAAGCAGCTGCTGTTGGACTTTAAAGATAGCTTCGCTTGGGGGGAAGATGAGGTAGGACAAACGCACCTAGTCCAGCACGAAATAGACACTGGGGACGCCCGACCCATTAAAATTCGGCCCCGTCGTATTCCCCTTGCCAGGAGGGAAGCAGCAGACACAGCTATTGTAGACATGTTGCGGGCTGATTTCATTGAGCCATCAGATAGCCCATGGTCCGCGCCGGTCGTCATGGTGCCTAAGAAAGGGGGTAAACTTAGGTTTTGTGTTGACTACAGGGGCCTAAATTCTGTCACCACCAAAGACTCTTATCCCCTACCGAGGATTGATGAGTCGCTAGACCACGTGAGAGGGTCCTCGTGGTTCTCCTCCCTTGATCTGCGCAGTGGCTACTGGCAGGTGCCCCTCTCGCCAGGGGCACGTGAAAAAACGGCCTTCTCCACGGATAGGGGCCATTGGCAGTTCAAGGTGCTGTGCTTCGGGCTCTGTAATGCTCCTGCCACCTTTGAGAGGCTCATGGACAGAGTGCTGGCGGGGGTTCCGAGAGACGAGTGTGTTGTGTACCTAGACGACATATTGGTGCACGGCACATCGTTTGAGGGGGCACTGGGGGCAATTAGGCGAGTGTTGGAGAGGATCTCGGGGGCGGGGCTAAAATTACACCCGGGAAAGTGCCATTTCATGCAAAGGGAGGTGGCGATATATTCTTCCACTTATCCTGCTGGCAGACAGCGTGAAAAAAAAAAGAATGTGGCGTACGGCGTTCTCCCGGTTAATGAGGCAGAGTGCGGGCCGGGCCTGTTCAGACACCACACACCATCACTGAGGAGGAGGAGTGGGATATGGCCTGGGCCTTCATGGCCACCGCAGAGTCAAACTCACTTTTATCTGACAGAAACAGGGCCAATGAGGGCTCACAGCTGTAGTCAACTCCGAACCCCACAGTGCCCACTCTGCAGGGAGGCAATGCAAACAGCCATGAAACCAAACTCTCCATGGGTTGATAGGCTCCAAAGGAAGTGACATCCCCAGAGTGGTGTGATGGCAGAGAAAGTCACAAATCGCACGAGAGAGAGAGAGAGAGAGAAGAGAGAAAAGCGAGAGAGAGCTTTCTGACTATATTATAGTGAGAGAAAAAAAGTTATTCTCTCAGGGGTTAGAAATGTGAACATATTCACAGCGGACATTGAGGGGGAACAGCTCACTTCCTCAGCACCCCTAAGCAAACTGGCTCCAAGAATAATACTATAACAGTACAATAAGCAGCTGTAACTGGAGACCAACAGGCCCTCTGGAAGTGCCTGGGTTAAGCTGTAACTGGAAACCAACAGGCCCTCTGGAAGTGCCTGGGTTCATGAGTGCTTTACACGGAATGATCTGCTGGACCATCTTTAATGGCCCATTTGTGTGTGTTAGTCTTCCAATTAAACATGATGTGCTTCTTGTGGGAGACATTTTAAAACTAAATAAAGCCAGATAGGATGACAGTGAGTGTAGGGTTGCTGTTATCCTCTCTCATAAAGTACAACCTGGTGATACAACACAGGCTTCTATTGGAGAAAGCCAACTCCTTAATACCAGGGAACTTCAACCGCAGCCACATCTTCTGGAAATGATGGCATCGAGATGGCAACTTGATGAAGAGATGATAACGGCCCAATCAGTCACCTCACATCTTTTAAAACAAAGCACTCGTCTCCCTAGTCCTTGTTTATCCCTTCAGATCCTGAAAAGTTGCTTTATGCATGTTTCTGTAAGATGTCTCTTCCTTCGGTTAACCTGTCCCTCCCAACACCTCCACCCCTATTATGCAGCCTGTTATGAAGAACAAAGGAGAGTGAACCGGCAGCAGCGTATAATTATTGAGAAAGTGTGGGCTTCACTGTTCTCGTGTTCTTGGACACATATTGTGTGGATCCTGCTCTCCTGCTGGTTCAAATGCTCTGTAGCTTATCTAACAGCTAGGGCTGCACAATTTCTTTCTGTTTTTTCATGGGGAGACAATAAGGCAGACGTTTTTGAGAAACAGGAAAATGTCAAGATTTGAATAGTAATAAAGATCCATGATATGGAGAAAAGAACCTTTCCATAAGCATTTGTCTGATGGCATAACCCCAGCACGTCTCCAGCCCTGTCTTGCTCTTTGCAAATGCTGGCTGAAGCCTCAGCGCAAACAAATCCAAAACGCTCACTTGGAAAGGCTGAGGGGGCCAGTAAGGTCGCTCACATTGTGTATAAGACATTTAACTTCATTTCAGAGAGGTGTTTACATTAGAGAAAAAGCTTTCTGGGGTGAAAAAAAGGGAGCAAAATGATGGAGCGTGATTTGGACTGGGGTTGGCCATGATCCACCTTTGCACAGCATTTCAAAGCTTTCAGGAGAGGAGTGTCTAGAGGTCTTCACCAGTGGTGTAAAGTACTTAACTTCTTGGAACTATAGGGGGTGCTGTTCCGCATTAGCATATTTGGGTCTCCAAATTAAACTGCCTCGTGCTAAATTCTTGATCGTACAATATGCATATTATTGTTATTATTGGATAGAAAACACTTTCTAGTTTCTATAGAAGTTGGAATTTTGTCTCTGAGTGGTACAGAACAATATCTACAGCACTTTTCATGACAGGGGTCAGATTTCAGAAATTTTTACCCCTGATCTGGAGTCTGTTTTTAAGGCGACAGTGAATGCTATGAAGAAACCGACACTGCCTACGTCTTCCTCTGGGTGTCTGTACGTCATCACGTTTTGAATGGAGTCGATTGCACAATCACAGCCACTATAAAACACGAAAACGTAGAAGTACCGCTCTCTTCCTGCATGCGCCGTGCGCAAGATGGGCATCAGACCTGCCTCCTTCCAAATCGTTGTTTAGAGAGTAATATTTCTCCGGTCATGTTTTTAGTCGTTATAGTTGTTAAAAACATCATAATGTAGTTAATTTGAACCGTTTTATAGCAATTTATATCCGTTTAGTGCGATTTTGAGGAATTTCTTTGTTGTGCACTCTGAAACTTTGGACACGTTTTGTGGTCCCGTTCGATCGTTAGTGGATATTTCGAAGGACAGAGGACATCTATCGACCAAAAGAAGATTACAACATAGAAAGGATACATTGCCCAAGAATCTGATGGAAGAACAGCTCAAAGTAAGCAATATTTAATATGATAAATCGTTGTTCTGTCGAAATATTTTAAACGCATATTTCGCCATTTTGTTTGTTATCGCGTCACTTGGCGAACCCTGTATTGAAAAGTAAGGATAATTTTAAAAATGTAAGTCAGCGGTTGCATTAAGAACTAATTTGTCTTTCGATTCCTGTCAACCCTGTATTTTTTAGTCAAGTATATGATTAGCTTTCAATTAAACTAGATCACTCTGATAGATGACGTCAGACATATTGAGGCTTGATTTCCTAGTATTTTTATTGTGTAACCACGGTTTTGTATGGCTAAATATGCACCTTTTCGAACAAACTGTATATGTATGTTGTAAAATGATGTTACAGGAGTGTCATCGGAAGAATTCTGAGAAGGTTAGTGAAAAAATTAATATATTTTGGCGGTGATTACGTTATAGCGCTCTTTGGCTGGAATCGATGCTCTGGTAACGTTTTCACATGTGGTATGCTAACTTATCGATTTATTGTGTTTTCGCTGTAAAACGCTTAGAAAATCTGAAATATTGTCTGGAATCACAAGATCTGGGTCTTTCCATTGCTATGCTTTGTCTATTCTTATGAAATGTTTTATTAAGAGTAAATTGGTCATACACGTTGCTCTCTATAGTAATTCTAGTCGTGTTGTGATGGTCGGTGCAATTGTAAACTGTGATTTCTACCTGAAATATGCACTTTTTTCTAACAACACCTATCCTATACCATAAATATGTTATCAGACTGTCATCTGATGAGTTTTTTTCTTGGTTTGTGGCTATCAATATCTTAGTTTAGCCGAATTGGTGATAGCTAGTGGTGGAGAGAGAAAATGGTGGACAAAGAAAGATGGTGTATTTTGCTAACGTGTTTAGCTAATAGATTTACATATTTTGTCTTCCCTGTAAAACATTTTAAAAATCTGAAATGGTGGCTTTATTCACAAGATCTGTATCTTTCATCTGGTGTCTTGGACTTGTGATTTAATGATATTTAGATGCTACTATCTACTTGTGAAGCTATGCTAGCTATGCTAATCAGTGTGTGGGGGGATGGGGGGGGATCCCGGACCCGGGGTAGAGGCTCGTTAGAGGTTAACTTCTCTAGGATAGGGGGCAGCATTTTCACGTTTGGATGAAAAGCATACCCAAATTCAACTGCCAGCTACTCATCCCCAGAAGATGACATATGCATATTATTAGTGGATTTGGATAGAAGACACTCTGAAGTTTCTAAAACTGTTTGAATCATGTCTGTGAGTATAACAGAACTTATTTAGCAGGCGAAACCCCGAGGACAAACCATTCATAATCTTTTTTTTTTGAGGTCACTCTCTTTTCAATGGGTTTTCATTGGGAAACCAGATTTCTAATTGACCTTCTTGCAGTTCCTACCGCTTCCACTCAACCAAATTGGTTGAGGTTTTTTCCTTTGTGTAATGAAGTACGCCCATCTTGAACGAGGGTCACTTGAAGTGTACTGTCTTTAGAAATTGGTTGAGGTTTTTTCCTTTGTGTAATGAAGTACGCCCATCTTGAACGAGGGTCACTTGAAGTGTACTGTTTGTTAGAGGCGCGTGACCAGAAAGCTAGCTACAGTTTGTTTTAATCCTGTATTGAACACAGATCATCCCGTCTTCAATTTTATCGATTATTTACATAAAAAAAATACCTAAAGTTGTATTACAAAAGTAGTTTGAAATGTTTTGGCAAAGTTTACAGGTAACTTTTGAGATATTTTGTAGTCACGTTGCACAAGTTGGAACCAGTGTTTTTCTGGATCAAACGCGCCAAATAAATGGACATTTTGGATATATATCGACGGAATTAATCGAACAAAATGACCATTTGTGATGTTTATGGGACATATTGGAGTGCCAACAACAGAAGCTCGTCAAAGGTAAGGCATGAATTATATTTTTATTTCTGCGTTTTGTGTCGCGCCTGCAGGGTTGAAATATGCTTCTCTCACTTTGTTTACTCTGTTGCTATCCTCAGATAATAGCATCGTTTGATTTCGCCGAAAAGCCTATTTGGGTTCTGACATGTTGGCTGGATTCACAACAAGTGTAGCTTTAATTTGGTATCTTTCATGTGTGATTTCATGAAAGTTTGACTTTTATAGTAATTTATTTGAATTTGGCGCTCTGCATTTTCTCTGGCTTTTGGCCAAGTGAGACAGTAACGTCCCGCCTAAACTCAGATTTTTGGATTTAAATATGAACTTTACCGAACAAAACATACATGTATTGTGTAACATGAAGTCCTATGAGTGTCATCTGATGAAGATCATCAAAGGTTAGTGATTAATTTTATCTCTATTTCTGCTTTTTGTTACTCCTCTCTTTGGCTGGAAAAATGGCTGTGTTTTTCTGTGACTTGGCTCTGACCTATCATAATCGTTTGGTGTGCTTTCGTCGTAAAGCCTATTTGAATGCTGATATGTTGGCTGGATTCACAACAAGTGTAGCTTTAATTTGGTATCTTTCATCTGTGATTTCATGAAAGTTAGATTTTTATAGTAATTTATTTGAATTTGGTAAAAAGCCACATTTGTACTGACTTTTGGACTAGTGGGACGTTAGCGTCCCACATATCCCAGAGAAGTTAAGTAAAAATACTTTAAAAGTACTACTTAAGTAGTTTTTTGGGGTATCTGTACTTTACTTTTGATATTTTTGACTACTTTTACTTCACTACATTCCTTAAGAAAATATCGTACTTTTTACTTCATACATTTTCCTTGACACCCAAAAGTACCAGTTACATTTTGAATGCTTAGCAGGACAGGAAAATAGTCCAATTCAACCGAACATCCCTGGTCATCCCTATGGCCTCAGACGGACTCACTAAACACACACGCTTCGTTTGTAAATTATGTCTGAATGTTGGAATGTGCCCGCGGCTTTCCGTATATTCAAAAAGCACAATTTTCTAGTTTATCTAGTTTGCTTAATATAAGGAATTTGAAATGATTTATACTTTTACTTTTGATACTTAAGTATATTTCAAACCAAATACTTTTATACTTTTACTCAAGTAGAATTTGCCTGGGTGACTTTTACTTGAGTCATTTTCTATTAAGGTATCTTTACTTTTACGGAAGTCTGATAATTGGGTACCTTTTCCTCCACTGGTCTTCACGGATCTACCCAGACCAGATTACCGACCCAAGATCGAATCCAGCTTGGTGGCCACGGGTCTCGGATCTGTGTGACAATATATGAAATACCAACGGTATCCAAAATTATATTTTGAAGAGTTTATCTCCTTAACAACAATTGCAAGTTTCATACATTTAAATGAATGTCAGTGGGTCCCCTTTCATCAAACCAAATGTGTCAATATAATTTTGTGACAAAACGGCATATTCACTTTATGAAAACGAGCCACTGCATGTGACGTGGGGTAAAATAGGCTACTTGTGGGAGAGGAGGGGGACGCAGCGGAGAAAAAAAGTGATAGCCTGTAGTCTATACACGGAGTGTATAAAACATCAGGAGCAGCTTTCTCATATTGAGTTGCACCCCCTTTTGCCCTCAGAACAGCCTCAATTCGACGGGACATGGACTCACTAAGGTTTCGAAAGCGTTCCACAGGATTGCTGGCCCATGTTGACTCGAATGCTTCCTACAGTTGAGTCGAGTTGGCTGGATGTCCTTTGGGGGGTGAACCATTCTTGATACACACAGGAAACTGTTCAAGTGAGATTCAGAAACATTAAGTCGTTCTTTGTTGATGTGACGAAGAAACTGAACGAGAGAGATTACAGGGAGGAAAAACCGACAGGAAAATCATTTCCATTCGCCTCATTTATGCACATTGTGGATACAGAGGGGAAAAAGGTCACCCATATTTTTAAGACTTGAGCTATTTTATTCAATTTACTAGTTTATTGAGGATATCTAATTTATCCGTTTAGGCTTGGCCTATTTAGTAGGCTGTTTTGCTATTTTATTTTGGGTCTTTTCTTTGTTAAAAATAACAGTTTGTTAATGTTTAAAGACTTGAGTCAAGCGTGATATTTGTCAGCATAAAGATGAGCGACTCAATTATACTCTAGTTTTGTTGCTTTCGTTGAAAATAAATAAGTTGTACTATAATGCAGAGTTACCGACACATTCTTTCTGATCGTCTATAATAAAGAAAATGTTTGACCGATTTAATCTGCTCATGTTGTGTGTGCAGTAGACTAATAGCCATAGGCTTATCTACAGAAAATATTATAGCCTGATGTTGAAAGGCTTCCGATTTACTTATTGTGTAAAGCATGAGTAGGTATAAGAAATATCAGGACAACTTCTCTCTTCAGTTATGAATGTTTGAGTAACTCCATGGACGGTAGGCCTCCACAGCCGTGACATGGATGACTTTTCGATCAAACCCCGCATCCAAACAAATCACAGGCTGTATAGGCTAATTCTGTAGGCCTTAAGGATATATCTACATTTAATTTAGAACAAAAAATATTAGGCTAGTATAATGAGTCTGACCTGAGTTATAGATATAGCTTACCAAGATATGTTTAACACACAGCACTCGCTAGCATCCTAAAATTACCACATAAAAATCCTCTAATCTCAAAAATGTGCTGAACAGAAACAAATTGAACAGATCTCTAAAAACCTCAAAATATTCTACATCCAACTATAGCGTTTTCATAGAGTGAGCACTAACCTAGACCTAAAAATCCCAATTGTTGGAAATGACACTGGAATGCATATGGACAACTCCATCCTTCCGTAGCCTATTCAAAAGCTTGCTAGTCAAACAAGCTATAGACACATTTTTGTCTAAATCAATGTTGATAAAAACCTTTAAAATAGGCTAGATTGCAATGTTGCCCAGTAAAAGAATAAGCCTACAGAATATTAGGTAACAGACAAAAGTGAACTACAGTTGAAGTCGGAAGTTTACATACACCTTAGGCAAATAAATTTAAACTCAGTTTTTCACTTTTCATTTAATCCTAGTAAATTCCCTGTCTTAGGTCAGTTAGGATCACCACTTCATTTTAAGAATGTGAAATGTCAGAATAATAGTAGAGAATGATTTATTTCAGCTTTAATTTCTTTCATCACATTCCCAGTGGGTCAGACGTTTACATGCACTCAATTAGTATTTGGTAGCATTGCCTATAAATTGTTTAACTTGGGTGAAATGTTTTGGGTAGCCCTCCACAAGCTTCCCACAATAAGTTGGGGGAATTTTGGCCCATTCCTCCTGACAGAGCTGGTGTAACAGAGTCAGGTTTGTAGGCCTCCTTGCTCGCACATACTTTTTCAGTTCTGCCCACAAATTTTCTATAGGATTGAGGTCAGGGCTTTGTGATGGCCACTCCAATACCTTGACTTTGTTGTCCATTTTGCCACAACTTTGGAAGTATGCTTGGGGTCATTGTCCATTTCGAAGACGCATTTGCGACCAAGCTTTAACTTCATGACTGATGTCTTGAGATTGAGATTGCATCAATATCTCCACATCATTTTCCCCCCTCATGATGCCATCTATTTAGTCCATCTTGCAGCAAAGCACCCCCACAACATGATGCTGCCACCCCCGTGCTTCACGGTTGGGATGGTGTTCTTCGTTTTGCAAGCGTCCCCCCTTTTACTCTAAACATAACAATGGTCATTATTGCCAAACAGTTCTATTTTTGTTTCATCAGACCAGAGGACATTTCTCCAAAAAGTAAGATCTTTGTCCCCATGTGCAGTTGCAAACCGTAGTCTGGCTATTTTCTGGCTATTCTATTTTCAGGTTATGTCGATATAGGACTAGTTTTACTGTGGATATAGATACTTTTGAACCGGTTTCCTCCAGCATCTGGGATTGATTTGCACTTTTCGCAACAAAGTACGTTCATCTCTAGGAGACAGAACACATCTCCTTCCTGAGCGGTATGATGGCTGCGTGGTCCCATGGTGTTTATACTTGCATACTATTGTTTGTACAGATGAACGTGGTACCTTCAGGCGTTTGGAAATTGCTCCCAAGGATGAACCAGACTTGTGGAGGTCTACAATTTTTTTCTGAGGTCTGGCTGATTTCTTTTGATTTTCCCATGATGCCAAGCAAAGAGGCACTGAGTTTGAAGGTAGGCCTTGAAATACATCCACAGGTGCACCTCCAATTGACTCAAATGATGTCAATTATCCCATCAGAAGCTTCTAAAGCCAATTTTCGGGAATTTTCCAAGCTGTTTAAAGGCACAGTCAACTTAGTGTATGTAAACTTCTGACCCACTGGAATTGTGATACAGTGAATTATTAAGAGTGTGCAAAGCTGTCATCAAGGCAGGGTGGCTACTTTGAAGAATCTCAAATATAAAATATATTTTGATTTGTTGAACACTTTTTTGGTTACTACATGATTCCATATGTGTTATTTCAGAGTTTTCATGTCTTCACTAATATGCATAAAGAAAAACCTTTGAATGAGTAAGTGTCTCCAAACTTTTGACTGGTACTGTAGATATTTAAAATGACCGGATCCTGGTCGGGATCGGGTAGGAAATTATCGGATCCAATTTGGATCTCAATTTTGGGATCCGAGAAGACTTCTAGGAGTGTCTTCTTCACCAGGCCATTGTAACCGACACTGTGTTCGAAATATCTCAGATAGATGGGGGAAAAAGCAAACAATCTAGCGTGGTCCAAATGTGCCGAGTTAAACAGCCGTCCACTGTTGTGAGGCCCAATATCTGTCACAACTGTAATCCCTGCCCTGCCCGGCAGCCTGTTTGACAATAATACTGGTTTGGGATATAAGCATGAACACCTAGCTTCACAACAACCATAGTTTGAAAATGTCAATGGTTTCCTGGGTTGGGTATTAGGATTAAACGGCACAATAAATAGCCAAGAGGGTGAAATTAGGCTGGCTGATTTGTAGCCATTCCAAGTGGAGTGAAGAGCCTTTTAACCTCTGACCAACCCTGTTGATCCCTCAAGCTATTGTCGAGTAGATAATTACTGTGCCACTGCATGCACCATATTTTAATACTTATTTAGAGAGAACTCAAATATAGTTGTTGTTGGTTTTTGGTATTTTGGTTTCCGTGCTTCAAATCAAACATATTTATCAGATGTTATTGTGGGTGTAGTGAAATGCTTGTGTTCCTAACTCCAACAGTGCAGTATTATCTAACAATACACACAAATATAAAAAGTAAAATAATGGAATTAAGTAATACAAAAATATTACAACATGTTTAACATGTTTTATAGCGTTAAGAGCCAATATCCATTTAAAACAAAGTTAACTAATTCATAAGTCCAATTAGTGTTGGGATCTCCGATATCCTCAACCAACCTTGAGGCTTCAAGACAACCTTTTGTTGACATTTGAGGTAGCAGTTGAACACAATTTCTTTTTTAACATTCTTGGAATGAAAGCATGCAGAACAGCAAACATTTAATATGCCTACACTGTCTGAGAAAATCATTTACAATAAGGAGATTGTTTATTTTGGAACTAAAAGTAGCAGATCTTAGCAGATATTAGAGGCTTTGGTAAACTTTGTGGGAGAGGTCAAAATATCTAGGTCAGTTTTTTTGTACATAGGGATGTTAAGTCAAAAAGAATATTTAGCAGCCAGAGGTTAGGCTGAATAGACATTTTGTAGGTGGTTTGTTTTGATGTTTAAATATTTGTGCAGGAAAAATCCTCTGTTTTTAGCTCTCCAAACAAATTACTAAAGTAATTGTTACTGAGTTCAACCGCGACACAGTACAAGCAAGTCAAAACTCACTTGGCACCACTCCCATTTAACAAAAAGATGGAGGCCCACAATAAATGCAGCAAATAAACAGTGCTGCGAGAGACAGGGTTTGCATTGTCCCCTCTAAGGCCAGACCAGATGTTTTCCGGAGCAGGCAGCAGGTTTACAGCCTCGTCTGCAGGAGGTGATAAACCTCTAAAATGTCCAGAGCTCGGCAGGGGTCCTAGACACTCACACCGTGGACCACACTGCCAAAGCCCCTTCACCACAAACCTCCGTTCTAAAATCACACACCCATTCTAAACATGAGCAGGCAAGGCTTGATGACACCTTCCGTCAACTTAAGCACAGCCTAGAGTTCACCTGTCTAGATAAAGGTCAGGTGGGCATAGAGGGATAGTGGGAACAGACAGTGGGATGAAAGGAATTCAATCCGAGCGCAGCAGAAAATAAGTACGGCAAACACTCGCATTGCATGTTAATAACACGTCGGAGGTGACAGAATGCCCCCCCCCCCCCCCCCGACTGCAGCTTGTGAGCACTCTTTCCTCCAGCACAGCAGTTTTGTTGTCGATCTGCTGCCGGCATGGCTTTTATTCACGTTGAAGATGTGACTGACAACACCAGAAAGACCCCCTTGTAACATTACAAACTTGTTAGTGAGGCCTGCCTTTCATGCTTCCGAGAGCCTAGCCAAGCATCCCACTAACCATTCCCAGTGTAAAACACAGAGCGACAGCGGGTAGAGAGATCTACTGGCTGGCTCCTCTCCTCTGCAGTGAAGTATCTATCGATTCCCAAAAATATGTTAGCTTATGAATATGCTTATGCTTTATTTCCTTTGCTCTAGATATTTTTTTCCAGCCACAATGTGTGAACCTATGATCTTCCTGCAAAAGGGAATTAATATACTCCCTCCACAGTATCAATTGAGTCTCCACACTGTTGATTAATTGAAAGTGTCTGATAGATGTGCAGCCTTTCTCATGAGGCTGTCTCTCTTCGCACAGCGGTTATCTCCCAGACTCAATCCACGTGGCGAGGAAACTCATCAAAATTCATCTGATATCACCCATAACTTAATTTCCCGTTTCATCCCTTTGATT
Source organism: Salvelinus alpinus (assembly GCF_045679555.1). Classification (NCBI taxonomy): domain Eukaryota; kingdom Metazoa; phylum Chordata; class Actinopteri; order Salmoniformes; family Salmonidae; genus Salvelinus; species Salvelinus alpinus. The sequence goes on along the minus strand of NC_092093.1, from coordinate 34,733,012 downwards.
GCAGCGCAACAGACCAGTCATAGCATCGACGCTATACTCGCTCATCCTGTTTAGACGGCCTGTTAGTGGAGTACACGAGTATAAAGTCAGAACATATGTCCTGAGTCATGAGCATATTTTAAGGGGCTCAACTCTACTTTGAGTTTAGTGATGTCATGGGAGCGGAGGGATGGATTCGGTGCCAGGCCGCACCATAGCCATTAAGCTGGAGACGATTTCAGGCTGGCTGAGGATTTTAGGGCTTACACTCCAGGATCCACCAGGGCAGGTTGACACTATCTCCCCCACACAAACACCTGGCAGCTCCGCCACCAGAGCTGCTGAGCTAGGCCGATAACGGCCGGGCCGAGCAACCTGCCGGTGCTCCGCGGTGCGGAGTTATTTATTCGTGGTTTGACAAGAGCAGCTACAGTGCACTCATTTGTGCTCCGAGGACAGGAAGTCCATTAACGCAGCCTCAGTTAAACAATGATCAGCAACCTCTGATAACATAAGGGGTTTTAAAACAAGTGGACACTGATGTAACAGACCACAGGCTAGCGGTTTTGTTCCCATTCAGAGACACACATAAAGCTCCATGGCAATGGTTGAGCTAGTTGGGCCATTCCATAATTCTAGACAATTCAGAAAAATAAATATGTTCATATATAAGTGGGCAGGTTATGAATGCAAAGGAACATCATAAATGTTTAAAAAAAACTTTACAGCAACCATGAACATGACCCAGTCATAAAAACCATTAATGACCTCTTGGGTGGATTCAGTAATAAATAATATAAAATACAATACAGGTTGGAGTGAGGAGGGGAGGGGTCGGCTCCCCTTCAGTTGTAACTTTGGTCAAACGCCACTTAGGGGTAGAGAAAACGGGGAAAAAAGTCACTTTCAAAACCATCTGAGCCACCAGGCATTCCTGATTAAATTAGGTTTGGGAGTTGGAGGGAACTTTATGACGGTCATTAAAAAAGACTGGAAATAGTTTGCTTTTACACTTAACATACAAGAATCACCAGCAGGAGGAGAGGACACGAGAAAGTCAGCCCTCCCTCATCTGTGACTGGCTGAGGGCGTGTGCAGCACTGTGCCGCCGCGCACGGGAGTGGCTCAGGGAGTTTGCAGTGCCGTCTGGGGTCTATTGTGCAATGACAATGTGAGACTAGGAAATGAGTCCAACCGGTCTGACTCATTCAGTGTGTGTGAGACATTCAGGTAAGGGCAGACAGCCTCTGGGCAGAAAAACACAATACCTCTCCATTTAGTCACCAGAGGCACTGTTGTTCTGGGACTCCCTCCCCCTCCCAACCCGTCCGCCTCGCATGTCCATTTCCAAAGGAGGTGTACTATTACAGTGCTATTAAGAGTCTGGTTCAGGCCCAAAACCCCTTGAGAAGTTAGCTGCACCACAGCTCTCTTTAAAGCGCTGTCCCTCCACATTATAATAATCTGTGGAGGCACTGAGGCAACACGCCTCTCCTCAACAGCACCACCCTGACCTTGAGTCCAAAAACATTAGTAGCTGATAAGCAATTTTAGACCAAGCGATTAATGAGTAAAGGGAAGAAAATAATTTAGGATCATTACTATGAATTTGCTACATGTTTTGTAACATTTTCTACTGGCGTTCCAAGGCTCCTGTTCGGGAGAATGCATTTTGTTGGATGTTTGTTCACGCATCCATACGTAAATACTATAGGCCACAGCTAGTGGGATGCACTTTGTGGAGGCATTGGTGTAAAAAATCCTCCATGTACAGCCTCTGCTGCCTCCAATACCTTTCATGTGTTTCCAGGCATGAAGCAACCCCATTGCCCAGTTGCCTGAGGAAAGCCACAGAGGCTTGACGGACAACCCAGATATAAGAGGAAACCACCCGAGGGCTAGACATTCAGTCCAAAAAGCTGTTTACACTTAGCCATTATTGGAAAGGATTTACCCTCCTCCTGGCATTACACACACACACACACACACACACACACACACACACACACACACACACACACACACACACACACACACACACACACACACACACACACACACACACACACACACACACACACACACACACACACACACACACACACACACAGTTTATATCGCCTCAAATGCAACCCGCAGTGATAGCCGAATGAGTTCTGCTGTTCTTATACAGTGTAGCCCAGTGAACGGTCTTTGTTCATTTTTCAAGCAGTACACTTTAGATTCCAGCTCGTTCTCCAGGAGAATTCTGCAAATCTCTTTCCCTACAGGATACTGGCAATGACCAGGTCTAATGAAAAAACGAAGCCAAAAGGAATTCCTTCCATCTGTTGCGAATGTGGAAGAAAAATATTCAATCAATCATATTTTTCAAATCATTTGACTTCAAATACATACAGCGTCAGCACCCAAGAGAGTCATGCATGCAATATGAAATTATAACAAGTCAAATGTTATCAGCACAACTCAGATTACATAAACAAACTGCAAACTATAGAGCTTCTCCTTGCTACTACCAATCATAGTGCATCCAGAATAAGGAAAAAAATTACCCGTTTTGTTTTTTGGGAGGTTGAGGAAGACACAAACCCCATGCCTCTTGGCAGCACAAAGGCAAATGTCCAGTTTCATTAGTTACATTAAACTGGACAACTACAGAGGGCCCTGTATCTGTATAAGAAAGACAATCCACCTCCCGGTAGATGGGAGCAGGGGCATGATGCCCTAGTTGGCCTGCGTTCGATTGAACAGTGGTGACAAGCCCCTGGTCACATGACGACAAACAATGTCCCGAATTGTCCATTCCATAATTGTCCACAGAGGAGGAAATGTGTCCAGGCTTGGCCATGCGTGAAATTTCTCTCCTCTGGAGGACTAGAGAGCTCAGAGTAAAGAGCATGTGTATGCTTGTTTTCTATGCACAAGACGAACAATTCAGTTGTTCAAAGTACACACTTGGCTAATTGCTTGGCACTGTGTTAATTTCAACGGGAACAAACACACACCGTGGGATGTTGTCGAAGATAAGGGGACCGTGTATATCTACCCTTGTGCTGAACATGCCTCTCAGACAGTGTTCATACACACCGCTACAGTACTGGTTAATATTCACTTGCATGGGTGATATTGAAAATGTACCTCTCAATACTATTGAGAAAGGAAAAATGACTCCAGATTACTAATTAGCATTTGAATAAAAGGTGAGGAAGAACAATGGGCTGACTAAAATATACAGTGGGGAGAACAAGTATTTGATACACTGCCGATTTTGCAGGTTTTCCTACTTACAAAGCATGTAGAGGTCTGTAATTTTTATCATAGGTACACTTCAACTGTGAGAGACGGAATCTAAAACAAAAATCCAGAAAATCACATTGTATGATTTTTAAGTAATTCATTTGCATTTTATTGCATGACATAAGTATTTGATCACCTACCAACCAGTAAGAATTCCGGCTCTCACAGACCTGTTAGTTTTTCTTTAAGAAGCCCTCCTGTTCTCCACTCATTACCTGTATTAACTGCACCTGTTTGAACTCGTTACCTGTATAAAAGACACCTGTCCACACACTCAATCAAACAGACTCCAACCTCTCCACAATGGCCAAGACCAGAGAGCTGTGTAAGGACATCAGGGATAAAATTGTAGACCTGCACAAGGCTGGGATGGGCTACAGGACAATAGGCAAGCAGCTTGGTGAGAAGGCAACAACTGTTGGCGCAATTATTAGAAAATAGAAGAAAATAGAAGAAGTTCAAGATGATGGTCAATCACCCTCGGTCTGGGGCTCCATGCAAGATCTCACCTCGTGGGGCATCAATGATCATGAGGAAGGTGAGGGATCAGCCCAGAACTACACGGCAGGACCTGGTCAATGACCTGAAGAGAGCTGGGACCACAGTCTCAAAGAAAACCATTAGTAACACACTACGCCGTCATGGATTAAAATCCTGCAGCGCACACAAGGTCCCCCTGCTCAAGCAGGCGCATGTCCAGGCCCGTCTGAAGTTTGCCAATGACCATCTGGATGATCCAGAGGAGGAATGGGAGAAGGTCATGTGGTCTGATGATTCAAAAATAGAGCTTTTTGGTCTAAACTCCACTCGCCGTGTTTGGAGGAAGAAGAAGGATGAGTACAACCCCAAGAACACCATCCCAACCGTGAAGCATGGAGGTGGAAACATCATTCTTTGGGGATGCTTTTCTGCAAAGGGGACAGGACGACTGCACCGTATTGAGGGGAGGATGGATGGGGCCATGTATTGCGAGATCTTAGCCAACAACCTCCTTCCCTCAGTAAGAGCATTGATGATGGGTCGTGGCTGGGTCTTCCAGCATGACAACGACCCGAAACACACAGCCAGGGCAACTAAGGAGTGGCTCCGTAAGAAGTATCTCAAGGTCCTGGAGTGGCCTAGCCAGTCTCCAGACCTGAACCCAATAGAAAATCTTTGGAGGGAGCTGAAAGTCCGTATTGCCCAGCGACAGCCCCGAAACCTGAAGGATCTGGAGAAGGTCTGTATGGAGGAGTGGGCCAAAATCACTGCTGCAGTGTCTGCAAACCTGGTCAAGAACTACAGGAAACGTATGATCTGTAATTGCAAACAAAGGATTCTGTACCAAATATTAAGTTCTGCTTTTCTGATGTATCAAATACTTATGTCATGCAATAAAATGCTAATTAATTACTTAAAAATCATACAATGTGATTTTCTGGATTTTTGTTTTAGATTCCGTCTCTCACAGTTGAAGTGTACCTATGATAAAAATTACAGACCTCTACATGCTTTTTAAGTAGGAAAATCTGCAAAATCGGCAGTGTATCAAATACTTGTTCTCCCCACTGTATGTCTTTATAAAAAAGTGAAGCCCGATTTCATTATAGATAACAAAATGTATTTTACTCTCCTCTCACTGTAAGCATAGAAATAGGCATTTTAACATAAGGCCAGTGGAGTGTTTGACATTTAGTGTTCATGGACTGATTCTCAGTGGAAAGCCACTTAGAAACGTCATTAAATAGCCCGTCTACCTGTTCCAATTTGATCATTTACTGGAGGTGCTTCAAACCAGAAAGAGGTGATGGCTGCGGACACAGGGAGAGAGTGTTTATGTAGCTTAACCATTGGAGCACAAGGTAGTCCAAACGAGGAAGTAACTGTAGGGTTTTCTGTAGACTCTGGAGTGGCCTTAATAAAAAATAAAAAAAAGTGGGAATGTCAAGAAGTGAAACAATCCCGTAATGTGTAGTCCCAGTGTTTGGTACAGTCTACGCAACATTCTATATAAAAAGGAAGCTCTCCAAAAAAAAAGATCATTATTGAAAGTTTGAGGAGAAGACTGCTGACCGCATAGAAAACGCAGCCCAATGTGAAACAGCTGAGCGTTGCTAGTGCAGTCACATAAGATTCATCTCTAGGTCTGGCTTTGCCCGGCACAACTAGCCTACTGTATATTGTTTTTCCTCGGTGACAAAATAAGAGCTCTGGCTTCACTGTGAGGAACACGGCTGGATATGCGTAAAGCTTATATGAGGAGAAATGAAGTCAAACTGCACCTATCAACCTCTTATCCCCATCTCATCATCGCTGGGCCCGTGGTGGTGATGGTTTCTCAGTGAGCTGGATATCAATACATCAAGCTGTCACAGGGCTGAACCAGCAGTCAACCTGCAGGATGTACTCTATAACGGCTGGTCAAAGCCACCACCAGCATTTCTACGAGAACCCCCAAAAGGTTGAGACCTCAATTTCTCCTTATTCAGTGATGCACTAATAACCACAGAGATGTTCCCTTTCTCCCAGACTATGCCTGCACCCTCACCTGGCTACGCCATGCTTAATAAGCTATATTCAGACTCACTCCTCCTTACTCCATTCACACGCACTCCTCCTTGCTCCCTCCAATGGGCTGAGCATGCATTCCAATAGGGCTCAGTGGGAGAGAAAAAAAAGGAACCCTTCCTCCTTCGTTTTCTGTTCCTATTGAAATGTAATAATGTCATTGAGATTATGCCCCTGTACTTAGCATGTGAATGGAAGAAGTTCTGATGAGCATAATGAGCGTAGGATCTGAATACATTTCCTGCATGGGCACTTGGAGGAATGGTCCTGGGGCAGAGAAAGTGCCTCTGGTGAAGTGAAGCCATCCGAGCCATTGGAGTGGACAGTGCCATTTGCTGTCTGCCAGCTTGGAGTTGGGTAGGGGACTGAGAGTGGAGGGGAGGCTGTGGGCCATCTGGAGAGACCCCCTGTTCACCGTCTCCAGCTCCATATGGCCGCCCCCACGCCACGCATCACCCACTGGACAGTACCGGGTGTGCAGGCAGGCATGCCACGGTGGAGGACCAGCGTTTGGAGCAGGGCACGTAGACTGTCTCCTGCCCTCAAATAATGTTGATATAAAATATACAATTACAGGAATAAATGGCTGTGCTTCAGTTCAGGGATCAGTGACTGTACTTTGCTGATAAAAGTCTGCAAATGGTTACGTTCTGTAAAATGTTCTATTGGCATAACCAATGGACTAAAATGGTAAGTCAAAATGGCTGAGGGTCTTCAAATGGCAGGGATCTAAGTGACGCTGACCAATGCACAGAGGGTCCTATCCATCTGCATTTAAACACGTGACCCCAGGCCTCATAATAAGCCTCCTCTGCAGAATGGAGAGGAGGGGGAGCATCAACAATGCTAAGCCAGGCTGATGGTATCTCCACTGTAATCTGCACAGGAGGAGGACGCGGTTATATCCCCCCCCCCTCCCTCTCCTCTGGTGCCACCTTGCCAGTGGAGTTACAGCCATGGGATGTAGCCTTAATGAGGGCATCCATCAAACCCAACTAATCGGTTTGTTATCCCCAGAACCTCACCTGTTCAGTTCAGCCACTGGCTACATCCGTAAGACAACGGAAAAACTATGACTGCACGGGAGGCACTCAAACATCTCAACAACACAAAAAACTACAGCCAAGTCCAAGCACGAGGTCGCCTGACCATAGTGATGTAACGGTGGCTTTACAGAGAGGAGGTCTCACAGAATGAATGCCCTCTCCCAGTTGAGTCACAGAGCATCTACCACGGCATCACTGTAACTACATCCCAGAGTAGCAAGGCAGCTGACGCTATAGGGCAGAGGGGCGAAGACAATCATGCCCACTACACTTCCTGACAGATCCAGTTCACAGAGCATCATGGGAAGGCTAATACTCCCAGACAGTCGAGTGATCCTCCTCCCCCAGTTCTGCATCAGCGCAGTACCAGGCCGACCCATCCACTGTACCACTCCATCACATGGCCTTAGTTCTCAGCAGGACTTTCCAACTCAAAGTGGGGGAGTCAGTACTTACTTGTGGTATTCTGTAGAAAGACATGACTTTACAATTAAAATGACTGAAAACGTATGAATTCAGTGTATCGTTAGTTGTTTTAGATATTGTCTAGGTCTAGGCCTATATGATCAGGACTATTTTCTAAGAAAGATAACGTACTTTTCTTAAAAACATTTAACCTTAATCATCTCTTGAGATTAACAGAGATTAGTGGATGAATGGAGATATCCGTACAATGTTGAGAGCCCGTACTGCAGCGTTCAACGTCAGCAGAATGAACCCGATGACTCGGTGGCGGGGATGCCTACAAGGCAAGCAGGTACAAGCTCCGCAAATCCATTAGGGATGCAAAAAGTCAATACAAACTCAAACTTGAATTGAACAGACTCACATCGCATGTGGCAAGGACTACAGACCATCACAGACTACAAAGGAAAATCCAGCTGTGCGGTGCCCACCGAAGCCTCCCTCCCAGACGAGCTTAACACATTCTATGCTTGCTTCGAGGCAGACAATACTGAGCCATGTAGGAAGACTCTCGCTGCCCCGGACGACCAGATGCCTTCGCTCCCCGAGGCTGACGTGAGGAAAACTCTCATACTGGACCCACTCCAATTTGCCTACCGCTTCAACATATCCAAGGAAGACACTATTTCCATCGCTATTCACACGGCCGTAGCACATCTGGGCAAGAGGTACACCTATGTGAGAATGCCAGTGGTGTAAATTACTTAAGTAAAAAATACTTTAAAGTACTACTTAAGTTTTTTGGGGTATCTGTACTTCACTCTTTATATTTTTGACAACTCTTAATCCACTACATTTCTAAAGAAAATAATGTACTTTTTCCATTTTCTCTGACACCCAAAAGTACTTGTTACATTTTGAATACTCAACAGGACAGGAAAATGGTCTAATTCACACACTTATGAAGAGAATTTACCTGGTCATCCCTACTTCCTCTGTCTGGAGGACTCACAAACACAAATGTTTTGTTTGTAAATTATGTCTGAGTGTTGGAGTGTGCCCCTGGCTATCTGTAAATTTAAAAAACAAGAAAATTGTGCTGCCTGGTTTGCTTAATATAAGGAATTTGAAATTATTTATACGTTTGATACTCATGTATGGCAATTGGGTACTTTTCCACCATTGGAGAATGCTGTTCATTGACAACAATTTAGCATTCAACACTATTGTTCCCTACAAGTTTGACACCAAGCTCAGAACCCTGGGTCTGGACACCACCCTCTGCAAATGGATCCTGGACTTCCTGACGGGCAGAGCACAGGGTGTGAGGATTGACAACAACACCTTCTCCACACTGACTCTTAACACAGGGGCCCCCCAGGGGTGTGTCCTCACTCCTTTGCTGTACTCCCTGTTCACCCACGACTGCGTGGCTTTGGACGATACCAACTCCATCATCAAGTTTGCTGACGACACCACAGTTGTAAGCTTTATAACCAACAACAACAACGCGCCAGCCTACAGGGAGGAGGTAAGTGAACTGGCATTGTGCTGTCATGACAACAACCTCTCCCTCAACATCAGCAAAACAAGTTGGTTGAGGAGGGAACATGCCCCGATCCACATCAGTGGGACTGTAGTAGAGAGTCACGAGTTTTAAGTTCCTCGGCATCCACATCACTGCGGACTTGACATGGACCAACAACACCACCACTCTTGTCAAGAGGGTGCAACAGCGTCTCTACTTCCTAAGACGGCTAAAGAAATTTGGAATATCGCCCCGGGTCTCTCCAAATATTACCGATGCACGGTCGAGAGCGTCCTGACCTGTTGCATCACGGCCCGGTACGGTTATTGCTCCATCCATGACCGCAAGGCCCTCCAGCGGGTGGTGAAGACGGCCCAGTACATTACTGGGACCGTGCTTCCACCCTTCCAGGACATCTACTCGAAATAGTGCCTGAGGAAGTCCTGCAGCATCATCAAGGACCACACTCCCTAGCCAGAGTTGTTCTCTCCCTTACCGTCGGGCAGATAGAATCGGAGAATGAGGTCTGATAGAAACTGTCTCTGAGCCTGTTGGTATCTACAATCCATCAGATTGCTGAACACTTGAACTGGACTGACCATCTGCTCAGGATTCTGTGCACCTTAGCACACATCGCAACTGCTGCTACCAGACTCGTATTATACTGCTCAATTTATACACTTGCACCCCATCCTGATACACATGTAAATATTGTATTATAAATTGTGCCTTCCTGTATTATACTTATGCTAATATATTTGTTCTATTCTACTGCCATTTACTTTATGTTGGTATTCGGATTTTTTCTATTTCTTATTGTTGTTGCATTGTGCATTGTCGAGAAGGAACCTGCAAGTAAGCATAAATAGCCCACATTATCTTGAAAAATGTATTAAAGGTTTTGTTTTTCCAGATGTCAGTTTTTCCAAACCACGCCTTTTTTATAGAAACCCCCCCCCCACAAAATTGGACACAACAATACTTAAACCACCTCAGGAGACCACTTTTGAGGTGTAGGTAAAATCTGAGAATGTTTTATTTTTGGTTGTACTGTAGTTACCCTTTAATTCAAGTGCACAGCAAGAGCCTGTCGTTTAGCAGTGTTTTTGTAGCACACGTGATGGTAGAGTTTGCAAAACAAATACCTACTGGATGGATGAAAATAATCATATAATCATATGATATAATTCTGGCAGGTAAGCATAGGCTACGTTGTAGTTAACATTTCATTGAGAAGTTTTTTGGGAAAGACTGTTTTCATTAACATCATCGCTAACGGCTACACAAAGCGCACCGCACACACACAGACAGGGACATTCTCATTGCCGCATGCAGGAAATACATACCACTGATGCATTCTGTTCATGTCTTATGATAAACTTGGTGAAATTAATACATGTTCAATACATTTAGTTGATTCCCTACTAAAGGTCAAAACGTGTTTTAATATTGTTGAATTCTGTTTTAATGCCTGGATTCCGTGTGGCCATTAATAATCATATTTGGACCAGAATGAGGCTCTCCACTACCTATTGTTCTTGCAGTGATGATTCACCATCTTCATCAAATGTTTTCATAATGAATCTGCAGATAATCACCAAAAACTCTAGGCCTACCAGTTGCCTATGCAAATTAGTTAGCCAAATGAACATCTCTTTCACCGATGCGATTCGGCAACCAGAGATCTGTAGGCTATATAATGACGAGATGCTCATGTCTCTGCCCTGGGAGTCGTTGTCCTAAAGGCGGGAAGGCAGGCGACAACCTTAGGTCCAAAATAAGCCCATGTGACTTATTTTGGACATATTTTGGCGAGAGTGAAACATCTCGCTTCGCCTCTTCCTCTCTGCTGCATTTCCCTGTCGTGGCTCACATTGTGACTGACTGCCGCCTATCTGATCAATAGATCGGTGAAAGATGCATATCATTCATTCTAGCGGGAGAGCGCTCACGTACTAGAGAAGTTACATTTTTAAATGAAAAGTAGCCTAGTTAATATGAAGTGGAAAATGTAGCCGGCTGAAAATGAGTCTGTAACCGGTTGATCAGCCGACAGCCGGCACTAATGAAAAACACTGTTTTAAGATCTTATCTTACGTTTTTTTTGCGTAGCAACACTTGAAGCCAAGGCGGTGGTGCCCAATAGAAACAGTGTGGGCCTGTCTTCAGTCAACAGGAGGGGTAGAGCACGGTATGGAACAGACATTGCTGCCATCTGTCTCCTTGTGAGCAATAACACATCCAGCCCTGAGCACTCCCACATGCTACATCCAAACTCCCTTGTGCTGACCCCAAGCCCTTCGCTCCAGAAAATGCCACTCTGTGCATTTTCTCTCACACGATGAGAATTGGCCATCCAATGTCACGCCAAAGACAACCGTGAGCTCCAAAAGGTTTTAAAGGGAAGGTTTGAACCGAGGATGAGATTAGTAACAATTACAACACGCAGATATAAACAATACACTAATGTAGTGAATGATTGCCCTATATTCTGTGATGCTAATCACAGCAACATCATGAAAGTGTACATGATCTTAATTGGTTAAGTTCATTAAATATTCAAAAACATCTTTCATTGTGAATCAGCATGAGTGACCTACGTCATCAATTAATCTTCATTTCCACGCGGCCGTTGACTGCTGTCAGCCATAGGTTCAGCCATGTCATGGCTAACAAGAGCTTTTGACAGCACATAGCAAGGAAGGGTAAAGGCAACACGAAGTCAGAGATCATCCAATTACTATGACCAAAGATGGTCGACTGACCACTATAACAATGGAAATACATGTCCGCAAAGGCGAAAAGCAGGCGGGAGGAGGCGAGATCAGGTGGGAACATTCTAGCCAATGATCTTTTGTAAAAAAAAAACATATCAATACACTCATAACAACATAAGCATTATGAAACTTCTATTTGATCAAATAAGCCTCACCTATCAAAGTAGCAATTCACTTTTATCTTGACCAAATTCAACACTCTCTTATTGCCCCCCATACAAAAAAATCCTCCCTTGGTCTGCTTAACGCTATTAGCAATCAAGGTCTGCTTAATCTACGCGGACAGATTTTGGGTAGAGTCGACCCTAACGTTTCGCCTCTCCCTCTGCTATAACTACACAGGTCTGATTCCTGACTGGTGATGATGAACTTTAAAAAATAAAAAAAAACATTTTCAAAGTCCACCCAACTATGTTGTCTACGTCACTGACACCATGGAGAAACCATGTGTGTCAAAGTTGAGGTTATTCACCGGTCACAATTACTTCAATGGAAATGGCGGAGATGTTGTGTATAATGTCCAAGATACAGGTAACTGCCCAAATAAATGAAACACAAACAAAATGTCTTAATAGGGCGTTGGGCCACCATAAGCTGCCAGAACAGCTTCAATGCACCTTAGCATAGATTCTACATGTGTCTGGAAGTCTATTGGAGGGATGCAGGGATCCATTATGCAACGAGAAATTCCATAAGTTGGTGTTTGCTGATGGTGGTGGAAAACGATGTCTGAGGTGCCGCTCCAGAATCTCCCATAAGTGTTCAATTGGGTTGGGATCTGGTGACTGACAGACACACACACCCTTTAAAACCCCTATGCTCATTTGAGACCACTCTTTCAAAGTCACTGAGATTTCATCTTCTAGCCAAGATAATGGGCAACTGGACTTTTTTTTTTTTTTTTTTTTTTTTACATGACCTTAAGCATGATGGGATGTTAATTGCTTAATTAACTCAAAAAACACAACTTTGTGAAAGCACCTGCTTTCAGTATACTTTGTATCCCTCATTTACTCAAGTATTTCCTTTATTTTGGCAGTTACCTGGAGTTATGGCTATTTACCCGATCATTAAGCCTATCTCTAACGTCACGCTTCTGCTTCACAGAAGTGTCAAATGCACACAAAGGTTATTTCTCTCCCCATTAGTGATAATTTCTCATTTGCCAAGATAATCAAATACCTGAAGCTGATTAAACAGCATGATCATTACACAGGTGCACCTTGTGCTGGGGACAATAATAGGCCACTCTAAAAGATGCACAAAAGACAACAGATGTCTCAAGTTAAGGGAGTGCAATTATCATGCTGACTGCAGGAATGTCCACCAGAGCTGTTGCCAGATAATTGAAAGTCAATTTCTCTACCAATATCCGCAATATAACGTCATTTTAGAGAATTTGGCAGTACATCCAACCAGCCTCACAACTGCAGACCACATGTAACCACGACGCCAGTCCAGGACCTCCACATCCAGCTTCTTTACCCGCGGGATTGTCTGAAACCAGCCACGCAGGCAGCTGATGAAACTGTAGGTTTGCACAAATTAAGAATTTCTGCACAAACTGTCAGAAACAGTCTCAGTAAAGCTCATCTGCGTGACCGTCATCCTGACCAGGGTCTTGACCTCACTGCAGTTCGGAGTCGTAATCGACTTCAGTGGGCAAATGCTCATTTTCGATGGCCACTGACATGCTGGAAAAGTGTGTTCTTCACGGATGAATCCTGATTTCAACTGTACCGGACAGATGGCGTTGTGTGGGTGAGCGGTTTGCTGATGTCAAAGTTGTGAACAGAGTGTCCCATGGTGGTGGTGGGGCTATGGTACGGGCAGGCATAAGCTAAGGACAACAAACACAATTGTATTTTATTTGAATGCACAGAGATACCTTGAACAGATCCTGTGGCCCATTGTCGTGACATTCATCCGCCGCCATCACCTCGTGTTTCAGCATGATAATGCACGGCCCCAGGTCGCAAGGATCTGTACACAATTTCTGGAAGCTGAAATGTCCCAGTTCTTTCACGGCCTGCATACTCACTAGACATATCACTCATTGAGCATGTTTGGGATGCTCTGGATTGACGTGTACAACAGCGTGTTCCATTTCCCGCAACTTCACATAGCCATTGAAGGAGTGGGACAACATTCCACAGTCCTCAATCACCGCCTGACCAACTCTATGTGAAAGAGATGTGTCGTACTGCATGAGGCAAATAGTGGTCACACCAGATACTGACTGGTTTTCTGATCCACTGCCCTACCTTTTATTTAAAGGTATCTGTGACAGATGTATATTCGTATTCCCAGTCATGTGAAATCCATAGATTAGGGCCAAATGAATTTATTTCAATTGACCGATTTCCTTATATGAACTGTAACTCTGTAAAAGCTTAGAAATGGTTGCATGTTGCGTTTATATTTTGGTTCAGTGTACAACACGGAAGTCTAGAACATCGTTGCTATAAAAACATACAGTATATATTATTTTATCGACATGTTAGGGAAAATATACAAAAACAACACTTGAGTTGCAAAATTACTTGAGGTTTGGGCTTGTCTTTTTTTGAGTGCAAATCTACATCTCCCAAAATATTCTTCAGTCACAGAGCAATTCAACTGGTCGTTTTTCACGAAGCAAGGTGTGGTATTTTGTGGATTCTGTGGATGTTTCAGGACGTTAGAGGTTAAACTGCTGGTAATTAAGATTCATTGTGGGCTTCGTCTTGTCAAAATATGCGAATACACAGCAGAGGCAGAAACACTAGCAGACCCTCCACTTACACAGAGTCATCACTGTCTATTAGATTAGCCTTTAAATTCAGGGCCACACTGGTTGGCTGGGGGATTTACACAAGGGTGTCTTGTGTATACTGAAGCGACACTACACCATCTCTGCCTGCATACACACAGAAACAGGGAGATCTTCGGCCTCACAGTCATAGAATTACATATCAAATAAATATTAAAGTCCCAATGCAGCTGTTTTATATCAATATCAAATCATGCCTGGGTAACAATTAAGTACCTTACTGTAATAGTTTTCCATCAAAATGGTCAAAAATAAACAACATTTACTTTTTAGCAGAACAAATTACTAGGACTGTTTGGGAGTGGTGTGATTGTGGAGGCGAAAACTAAAAACCATCTGTTATTGGCAGAGAGGTGTGGAACTCTTTTTGTGATTGGTCTATTAAATAATGTCACCAGGTAAGCCGAAACACCATTTACATTTTAGTCATTTAACAGAAGCTCTTGTCCAGAGTGACTTGCAGTTAGTGCATTTCGCTTAGGTGGGACAACCACACTTCTCAGTCATAGTAAGTACAGTTTTACTCAATAAAGTAGCAAAGTCAGTGCTAGTATGGGGGAAAAGAGTCAAGAGCGAGTGTTAGTTCAGGAAAGGCAGGTAGGGTTTGATGTTTTCCGAAGATGGGCAGGGACTCTGCTGTCCTAGCTTCAGGGGGAAGCTGGTTCCACCATTGGGGTGTCAAGAAAGAGAAGAGCTTGAAATAGCTCAAACAGGAGCTTCCCTCCTGTAGGGGTGGGGTGTAGGGTTTGAGCATAGCCTGACGGAAGGGAGGGCAGTTACTCCTGCTGCTCCGCAGGCAATAACCATGATCTTGTAGTGGATGCGAGCTTTGATTGGAAGCCAGTGGAGTGTGCAGAGGAGCATGGTGGCATGGGAGAACTTGAGAAGGTTAAACAACAGGCGGGGCTGCGGCCTTCTGAATAAGTTATTCTACGGTTGTTGTGGAGCATGAACCTGCAGGAGCGAGTCACTGCTTTGATGTTTGCAGAGAACGACAGGTTGTTGTCCAGGTTCACGCCAAGGTTCTTCGCACTCTGGGAAGGGAGAGCATGGAGTTGTCAACCATGATAGAAAGGTCTTGGAGCGGGCAGACCTTCCCCGGGAGGAAGAGCAGCTCCATCTTGTCGAGGTTGAGCTAGAGGTGGTGGGCCGACATCCAAACCGAGATACATATCTGCCAGGTACGCAGAGATGGGTGCCGTCACCTGGGTGTCAGAAGGGGGAAGGAGAAAAGTAGTCGAGTGTCATCCCTATAGCAATGATAGGAGAGACCGTGTGAGGATATGACGGAGCCGAGTGACTGTGTATAGAGAGAAGAGGGGACCGAGCCCTGGGTGACACCAGTAGGGAGAGTACGTGGTGCAGACACAGATCCTCTCCATGTCACATGGTAGGAGCGGCCTCCCCGGTAGGATGCAATTCAAGAGTGTGCAGAGCCTTAGACGCCCAGCCCAAAAAGGGTGGAGATGAGGATCTGATGGTTCACGGTGTTGAAGGCATATCTAATAGATCTAAGAGGATGAGAACAGAGGAGAGAGAGTAGCTTTGGCAGTGCGGAGAGCCTCCGTGACACAGAGAGTAGTCTTGGTTGAGTGACCTGTCTTGAAGCCTGACTGGTAAGGGTCAAGAAGATAATTCTGAGAAAGATAGAGAGAAAGTTGATCAGAGACACAATGCTCAAGTGTTTTGGAAAGAAAAGAAAGAAGGGATACCGGTCTATAGTTTGTGACAGAGGGGTCGAGTGTTTGTTTCTTGAGGTGGGGAGTGACTCTGGCCATTTTGGGATGTGTTGATGAGGGAAATAAGGAATGGGAAAGGTCTCCAGAGATGACCTGGAGAAGGGAGGAGCGGATGGGGGTCGAGCGGGCAGGTGGTCGGCAGCGCAGGATTTAATCTGGAGAGAGAGGGGAGAAAGAGGTCAAGGCATAGGGTAGTTCTCCTATCATCCTTTCACTCCCTCCTCTCTACCTTCTCTTCCTCTGTATCAACTGCTAAAGCCACTTTCTATCACTCTAAATTTCAAGCTTCTGCCTCTAACCCTAGGAAACTCTCTTTTCCACCGTCTCCTGCACCCCCCCCCCCCCCCCACTCCTCTCTCTCTGCGGACGACTTTGTCAACTACTTTGAAAAAAAGGTTGACGACATCCACTACTCATTCACTCAGCCTATTGAGTCCACTTGTCCCACTAAATTTCTTGAATGGGGCATGCTTATTTAAGATGGTGAGGAAGGCATTTAAAAAAAAATAACCAGGCATCCTCTACTGACGGGATGAGGTCGATATCCTTCCAGGATACCCGGGCCAGGTCGATTAGAAAGGCCTGCTCGCTGAAGTGTTTCAGGGAGCGTTTGATAGTGATGAGTGGAGATCGTTTGACCGCTGACCCATTACGGATGCAGGCAATGATCGCTGAGATCTTGGTTGAAAACAGCAGAGGTGTATTTAGAGGGCAAGTTGGTTAGGATGATATCTATGAGGGTGCCCGTGTTTACAGCTTTGGGGTTGTACCTGGTAGGTTCATTGATCATTTGTGTGAGATTGAGGGCATCAAGCTTAGATTGTAGGATGGCCGGGGTGTTAAGCATGTCACAGTTTAGGTCACCTAGCAGCACGAGCTCTGAAGATAGATGGGGGGCAATCAGTTCACATATGGTATCCAGAGCACAGCTGGGGGCAGACGGTGGTCTATAGCAGGCGGCAACGGTGAGAGATTTGTTTTTAGAGAGGTGGATTTTTAAAAGTAGAAGTTCAAATTGTTTGGGTACAGACCTGGATAGTAGGACAGAACTCTGCAGGCTATCTCTGCAGTAGATTGCAACACCGCCCCCTTTGGCCGTTCTATCTTGTCTGAAAATATTGTAGTTAGGGATGGAGATTTCAGAGTTATTGGTGGTCTTCCTAAGCCAGATGCGGCTAAGACATCCGGGTTGGCAGAGTGTGCTAAAGCAGTGACTAAAACAAACTTAGGGAGGAGGCTTCTAATGTTAACATGCATGAAACCAAGGCTTTTACGGCTACAGAAGTCATCAAAAGAGAGCGCCTGGGGAAATAGGAGTGGAGCTAGGCACTGCAGGGCCTGGATTCACCTCTACATCGCCAGTCCTAGACAGGTTAACAAACTATAGTTTTTGCAAGTCGGTTAGGACATCTACTTTGTGCATGACACAAGTCATTTTTCCAACAATTGTTTACAGACAGATTATTTCACTTATAAATCACTGTATCACAATTCCAGTGGGTCAGAAGTTTACATACACTAAGTTGACTGTCCCTTTAAACAGTTTGGAAAATTCCAGAAAATTGTGTCATGGCTTTAGAAGCTTCTGATTGGCTAATTGACATCATTTGAGTCAATTGGAGGTGTACCTGTGGATATATTTCAAGGCCTACCTTCAAACTTGACATCATGGGAAAATCAAGAGAGATCAGCCAAGACCTCAGAAAAAAAAGTGTAGAACTCCACAAGTCTGGTTCAGCCTTGGGAGCAATTTTTAAATGCCTGAAGGTACCATGTTCATCTGTACAAACAATAGTATGCAAGTTTAAACACCATGGGACCACGCAGCCGTCATACTGCTCAAGAAGAAGATGTGTTCTGTCTCCTAGAGATTGTGAAAAGTGCAAATCAATCCCAGAACAACAGCAAAGGACCTTTTGAAGATGCTCAAGGAAACAGGTACAAAAGTATCTATATCCACAGTAAAATGAGTCCTATATCAACATAACCTGAAAGGCCGCTCAGCAAGGAAGAAGCCACTGCTCCAAAACCACCATAAAAAAAGCCAGACTACGGTTTGCAACTGCACATGGGGACAAAGATCGTACTTTTTGGAGAAATGTCCTCTGGTCTGATGAAACAAAAATAGAACTGTTTGGCCATAATGACCGTCGCAATGTTTGGAGGAAAAAGGGGGAGGCTTGCAAGCCGAAGAACACCATCCCGTGAACCGTGAAGCACAGGAGGTACTGCAGGAGGGACTGGTGCACTTCACAAAATAGATGGCATTATGAGGTAGGAAAATTATGTGGATATATTGAAGCAACATCTCAAGACATTAGTCAGGAAGTTAAAGCTTGGTCGCAAATGGGTCTTCCAAATGGACAATGACCCCAAGCATACTTCCAAAGTTGTGGCAAAATGGCTTAACTTCTCTGGGATAGGTGGCAGTATTTTCACGTCCGGATGAAAAGCGTGTCCAAAGTAAACTGCCTGCTACTCAGGCCCAGAACCTAAGATACGCATATTATTAGTGATTTGGATAGAAAACACTCTGAAGTTTCGAAAACTCTTTGAATCATGTTTGTGAGTATAACAGAACTTATTTGTTCTTATTTGAGGACAAACCATTCACTCTCTTTTCAATGATATTTCATTGGGAATCCAGATTTCTCAGGGCCCTTCTTGCAGTTCCTATTGCTTCCACTGGATGTCAACAGTCTTTAGAAATTGGTTGAGGTTTTTCCTTTGAGAAATAAAGAAGTAACACTGTTCACAATGAGGGTAGAGGGAAGTGTATTCTTTGTTAGAGGCGCGTGACCTGAAAGCACGCTCCACTTTGTTTTCCTCTGGTATTGAACACAGTATATCCCATCTTCAATTTTATCGATTATTTACGTTAAATACCTTTAGTTGTATTACAAAAGTAGTTTGAAATGTTTGGACAAAGCTTACAGGTAACTTTGAGATATTTTGTAGTCACGTTGCGCAAGTTGGAACTGGTGTTTTTCTGGATCAAACGCGCCAAATAAATGGACATTTTGGATATATATCAACGGAATTAATCGAACAAAATGACCATTTGTGATGGGACATATTGGGGTGCCAACAGAAGAAGCTCGTCAAAGGTAAGGCATGAATTATACATTTATTTCTGCGTTTTGTGTCGTGCCTGGAGGGTTGAAATATGATGGTCTGTGTTTGTTTGCTTGGGTGCTATCCTCAGATAATAGCATCGTTTGATTTCGCCGTAAAGCATTTTTGAAGTCTGACACATTGGCTGGATTCACAACAAGTGTAGCTTTAATTTGGTATATTGAATGTGTGATTTCATCAAAGTTAAATTTTTATAGTAAAGCCCTGACCTCAATCCTATAGAAATGTTGTGGGCAGAGCTGAAAAAGCTTGTACGAGCAAGGAGGCCTACAAACCTGACTCAGTTACCCCAGCTCTGTCAGGAGGAATGGGCCAAAATTCACCCAACTTATTGTGGGAAGCTTGTGGAAGGCTACCCAAAACGTTTGACCTAAGTTAAACAATTTAAAGGCAATGCTACAAAATACTAATTGATTGTATTAAAACTTCTGACCGACTGGGAATGTGATGAAAGAAATAAAAGCTGAAATAAATCATTCTCTCTACTATTATTCTGTCATTTCGCATTCTTAAAATAAAGTTGTGATCCTAACTAACCTAAGACAGGGAATTTTTACTAGGATTAAATGTCAGGGATTGTGAAAAACGGAGTTTAAATGTTTTTGGATAAGGTGTATGTAAACTTCCGACTTCAACTGTATATATATATATATATATATATATATAAATGTTTACACAAATAAAATATTTAAAATCAGTTGTCTTCCTCAAATGACGATGCAATCTTTGCAAGAGGGAGGGAATCTGATTTCATTGGTGCTCAACTCACGGCTCATTTCATTCAGGGTAAGTGGAGTTAGCCATGAGTTAGCCTGCCTCGGAGCACGTTAGTTCTGAAGAATTCGTTGCCATAGAAATTTACTTGGCTAAAAAAGTGAGCCACTTTCATATGACCGGTTATCCTGAGTTGAACTACGAGTTGACCAAAGTTACCTCGCTAACTCGTCAAACCTGCTTCATAAGATACCCCTCTGGTAGGCGATAGATGACAACAATGTTAAGCTTGAGTGGACAGGTACAAAACAAAACAAGCAAAACATGATTAGAAGGTGTTGTATTTTAAACCAGCAACTATCAGGAAATTACAATGATCACATTTTTTCACACTTTTACAGTGTTAGTTTCATCAGCTGTTGTGCAATATGATACAAAACAAACGGGAAAAACACATTTTGACTGCACTGGGCCTAGTATTCTCACACTAAATCAAATAAAAAAATAAAAAAATAATAACAATATACACATTTACAACTGTAGAAATGATAGATTTACATTGAGGGGTGGGGACAGGGTAAGTGCCCGTTAGGGGGGGGGGTATATATAAGGGGAGCAGCAGGGGGACAGGGGGACAACGTAGCTGCCTAGTGCTATTCAGCAGCCTAATGGGAGTAGAAGCTATTGGCCAGTCAGAGTTTTTCCCATGATACTATACTGCCTGCGTCTGAGTGATGGAAGCGGGGATAACAGGCTGTGGGTCAGATGCCTGAGATCCTTGATGATGTTCTTGGCCTTCCTGTGACACCTGGTGTTGTAGGTGTCCTAGAGGACAGGCAGTGAGCACCCAATGATGTGTTCGGCTAAGCGTACCACCTTCTGTAAAGCCTTGTGGTCAGCAGTGGTGGAGTTGCTGTACCAGGCTGTGACGCAGCCCGTTGTTGATACTTTTTTACGAGGCAATTTTTCATGATTTAAAATTGCAACTGTAATTAAATTATATTGCCCTACTTTGCCATAGCATATATAATGTAATGTTTTAGTAAAGGTAACGCATTGACAATGACCAAAGTAAAGTCAGACATTCTTTTGAGATATTTCAATATGCTTCAAATCACTTTCTTTTCCACATTGACATTTCACTGTCTATAATAGCTGAACCACTTTAGCAAAAAGCTATGTTGTGTTGAAAAGTGCCATCCTCACTCCCTGGAATTTGTCTCTGGCTCTGTGTTGGCAATCACCAAAACAATTTCTTTGAGCAAACTGTGTCCCGCAGTGTGCAACCGTTAAAAAAAGAATGGAACACCTTGGGGTCAAATGTCACAATACAAAGATAATTGTAAAAACGTATTGCAGCCAAGGTGGCACTCAAATATTAATAGAGTCCTGGAAATATGTGAGGAAGTCAGGTTTTAGCTCTGTCTACCACTTCCTCCGCCTACAGGAAGGTGACAAGAAGGCCTTCTCCATCACACTAGTTAAAACAATTTGGTGATACATCAAGCAGGAGAAAAGGAGGGGAAATCAATCAAGAGATCTGGGCTAACCGCCATCGACAGAGTTTCTGACGGCGGAGATGACGGATCACAGACACAGGGGCTGCGAGAACGGACCTCTGACTTCCCTGCATGAATTCTGGTTCCATGCTGGAAGACTCTGTCACCCCGGATCATCCCCACAGTTCAGACAGCATCCTCATTAAGACAGCCTGTCAGGACTGGGAGTCCACAGTCTTATAATTAAATACCTGCCAAGATGCATCACCGTAAACAACATGGCACAAACTACTCATAACAAGCCTGCTATGACAAAGACTTGGGTAAATTAATGGGGGGGTCTATTAATGAAGCAATGTTTCCTTCCTGTGATAAAACCCCCACACATAAGAACAGCGTTTGGGCAAATGAGTTGGTAAGAATAATAATATAAGTAGTAGCATTAACTCTACACACAAAACAAAACATTTAACTTGCCAATGGTTCAACGTTTGTCAGTGTTCAACGGAGTCCTTCCCGCAAACCCCTCTCTATCAAATGAGAGATTAGTGTTCATGAGGCTGTGCTCCTTTGATTGACATGGGGCGAAACTGGCCCACAAAACACAGAAGTGAACAGGAGCCAAGAAGGCACACAGACACTTTGGGAAGACCTGCTAAACTGCATGGCTAGGGAACAGGGAGGTGTTTTAAACCACCCTTCCCCCTAAATCAACTTGCCTTGGCATGTTCATACAGGTCAAATGTGTTTTCTTAGCAGGAAAGAGCCCTCTCTTTCATGAGGCCAAGACTGTTTTGGCAATTGGGGGAAAAACACTGAAATCTGAGGGCTCCCAAGCTTGGACAAAGGGGCATTGAGGAGCAGATTACAGAGTGAAGATCCTCAGCTGAAGACGATAGATCATCATTCTCCATCATTTCTCCTAATCTTATTCGCTGAGAAGACAATTGTGGTCTTGTGTCTTGCCCCATGTCCTGTTCTGAGGTGAGACTATGACTAAACTGTGTGATCACATCAAAGACCCAAGACGATCATGGAACTGGCAGGTCCAGGTGCCGTCCAAAACCAAGCTACTTGCAAAGGATCTGAGAAAGAGTTTAGTCTGCCGCCAAAGTACACTGCTGCAACCACTTACATTTGTTATGTTTAGAAGCCCAGCATGCATAGTGGTTGTCAGTTGAAAGACCTGTGACAAGTAAACATTTAGAACCCAAGATTACATTAGAAAAGCAACGGTTCACTTTGGACTTTTCATGGTATTTGTGTATTTGATACAAATCAAACCAGCACAAACAATACAAAACAGTACACGCAACAAACAAACTTCAAGATCGACGAGAAAAGGAAGAAGCCAATTTTCGGATTAATGTAGTGTAAAAGTAATCTGAGGAGGGTAAGTCAGTGAATGGTGAATGATTTTCCTAATGATGATCCAAGGTTAAAAAAGTGCAGGTAAAATGTGGGCCAATGTTAATGGACTCATCATGAGGGGACGCAGTGGCTCTGTGGTTGTGGTTCTGCGTACCCACATCCATAACCAAACATGCAGTCAGAGCCGGCCCTAGCCACTTGGCTAGCTGATGCACAACCAAATTCCGAAATTGCACCTCGTGTATTCGACTATTCTAACTCTCAACAGTAAGTTGAGATGCCAACTGAGTTATTGAGACCCCAATTGAGTTCCATCACCGGGTTGATTGAAACAATATGGATGAAATTTGGTTTCCTCTTTTATCTTCTCTGATTCCCACCTCCTCTGTTGCCTGTTGTCACCCTTTCGGAGGGGTAGGAGAAACAACAGTCCAATGTTATCCATGGAGTAGAAACAACCCATTGGAAAAGGTTTTTAGGAATTAACATAATAAGAGAGCTAGAAATAACATGCTGCTTTCAGGTTTGTATTTCAAATAGAGCTGTAAAATTGTAATTTTTTATTCCATCATCAATACACACAGTACGAGCTACCTTTGAAACATTGCATTAAGCGTGACAGAGACAAGCGACAGAATTCTGATTGGGTAATCAGATTGGGTTTTTCCCAAGCAGTAGAATCACAGCTATTTAACCTTCATCTTTAGGCTGCCGTAGATGTGCACATTTCTTCATTAGAGATTGGCTGCCATGAAATAATGTTAACCTGCTGGGATAACTTGACCCTATCAAAGTTCTTAGCTTGTAAATGATGTCACTGACAAACAAGGGATGAACTCCCAGGACCCGCACCTCCATTAAGAATACCAATGAGTCTCGAAGCCAAGGCACGTCTGACAGCTCCAAATTCAGCCCATTGTTCATGGCTCTAAAGTGCTACTATTTTTTTTGCCAATTAAAACTCCAGGTCGCACAGAAGACCCCATATCTCAATACCCCATAATGACGAAGCAAAAAGGTTTTAAGAATTTTTAGCAAATTTATTCAAAAGAAGAAACTGAAATACCATATTTACATAATAATTCAGACCCTTTACTCAGTACTTTGTTGACGCACCATCGGCAGCGATTACAGCCTCGAGTCTTCTTGGGTATGACGCTACAAGCTTGGCTCACATGTGTTCGGGGAGTTTCTCCCATTCTTGTCTGCAGATCCCCTCAAGCTCTGTCAGGTTGGATGGGGAGCATCGCTGCACAGCTACTTTCAGGTCCTTCCAGAGATGTTCGATTGTGTTTTGCTCCATTAATCTTTCCCTCAATCCTGACTAGTCTCCCAGTCCCTGCCCCTGAAAAAAACCCACAGCATGATGCTGCCACCACCATGCTTCACTGTAGGGATGGATTCTGGATTCCTCCGGACGTGACGCTTGGCATTCAGGCCAAAGAGTTCAATCTTGGTTTCATCAGACTAGAGAATCTTGTTTCTCATGGTCTGAGAGTCCTTTAGGTGCCTTTTGGCAAACTCCAAGCGGGCTGTTATGTTCCTTTTACTGAGGAGTGGCTTCTGTCTGGCCACTCTACCATAAAGGCCTGATTGGTGGAGTGCTGCAGAGATGGTTGTCCTTCTGAAAGGTTCTCCCATCTCCACAGTGGAACTCTGTCCAGTACAGCCAGCTCTATGAAGAGTCAGAGTGGTTCCAAACTTCTTCCATTTAAGAATGATGGAGACCACTGTGTTCTTGGGGACCTTCAATGATGCAGACATTTTTGGTAACCTTCCCCAGATCTGTACCTTGACACAATCCTGTCTCAGAGCTCTACGGACAATTCCTTCGCCCTCATGGCTTGGTTTTTGCTCTGACGTGCACTGTCAACTGTGGGACCTTATATAGACAGTTGTGTGACTTTCCAAATCATGTCCAATCAATTGAATTTACCACAGGTGGACTCCAATCAACTTGTAGAACTATCTCAAGGATGATCAATGTAAACAGGATGCACCTGAGCTCAATTTCGAGACTCATAGCAAAGGGTCTGAATAATTATGTAAATAAGGTACTTCTGTTTTTTATTGAGTGTAGATTGATGAGGATTTTTATTTATCATATCCATTTTAGATAAAGGCTGTAACGTAACAAAATGTGGAAAAAGTCAAGGGGTCTGAATACTTTCCGAATGCACTGTATATATCTATGCATGCATGCATGTATATATGAAATAACACACATGGAATCATGTAGTAACCAAAAAAGTGTTAAAAAAATCCAAATCAATTTTAGATTTTAGCCACCCTTTGCATTGATGACAGTTTTGCGCACTATTGGCACTCTTTCAACCAGCTTCATGAGGAATGCTTTTCCAACAGTCTTGAAGGAGTTCCCACATATGCTGAGCACTTGTTGGCCGCTTTTCCTTCACTCTGCGGTCCAACTCATCCCAAACCATCTCAATTGGGTTGAGGTTGGGTGATTGTGGAGGTCAGGTCATCTGATGCAGCACTCCATCACTCTCCTTCTTGGTCAAATAGCTCTTACACAGCCTGGAGGTGTGTTGGGTCATTGTCCTGTTGAAAAACAAATGATAGTCCTACTAAGCGCAAACCAGATGGGATGGCATATCGCTGCAGAATGCTGTGGCAGCCATGCTGGTTAAGTTGGCCTTCAACTCTAAATAAATCACTGACAGTGTCACCAGCAAAGCACCCCCACACCATCACACCTCCTCCTCCATGCTTCACGATGGGAACCACACATGCGGAGATCATCCGTTCACCTACTCTGCGTCTCACAAAAACACGGCAGTTGGAACCAAAAATCTCACAATTGGACTCATCAGACCAAAGGGCAGATTTCCACTGGTCTAATGTCCATTGGTCGTGTTTCTTGGCCCAAGCAAGTCTCTTCTTCTTATTGGTGTCCTTTAGTAGTTGTTTCTTTGCAGCAATTCTACCATGAAGGCCTGATTCACGCAGTCTCTGAACAGTTGATGTTGAGATGTGACTGTTACTTGAACTCTGTGAAGCATTTATTTGGGCTGCCATTTCTGAGACTGGTAACTCTAATAAACTTATCCTCTGCAGCAGAGGTAACGCTGGGTCTTCCTTTCCTGTGGCGGTCCTCATGAGAGCCAGTTTCATCATAGCGCTTGATGGTTTTTGCGACTGCACAATTTTCCCCATTGACTGACCTTCATGTCTCCAAGTAATGATGGACTGTCGTTTCTCTTTGCTTATTTGAGCTGTTTTTGCCATAATATGGAATTGGTCTTTTACCAAATAGGGCTATCTTTTGTATAACTCCCCTACCTTGTCACAACACAACTGATTGGCTCAAACGCATTTAGGAAAAAAATTCTACAAATGAACTTTTAACAAGGCACACCTGTTATTTGAAACGCATTCCAGGTAAATACCTCATGAAGCTGGTTGAGAGAATGCCAAGAGTGTGCAAAGCTGTCATCAAGGCAAAGGGTGGCTACTGAAGAATCTCAAATATAAAATATATTTTGATTTGTTTAACACTTTTTTTGGTTCCTACATGATTCCATGTGTTATTTCAGAGTTTTGATGTCTTCACTACTATTCTACAATGTAGACAATAGTAAAAAAGAAAGAAAAACCCTTGAATGAGTGTGTCCAGACTTTTGACTGGTAGTGTATATGGTATACCTCTATTTTTTACTCTTTGAGTACCTACAATCAACTTGTCATGTTTCCAGGGCAAGGGTTAGTCTAGCCCAGAAATATACAGTGTTCTTTACTTCAAAATGACTGACTTTACCCAAATGACCCTGTTAATTTCAGTTCAAACCCACAGCGATGTGGTTAACCTAAACCACGTGGGGGAAAGTCATGAGTGGACCATAAATACTGGAGTCAGTTGGGGGCCTTTTAGTAGAGTCACAGGGAGGGGAGTCTGGGGGGGCACTACTTTTCTAGAGAATGGTCAAGTATACCACACAGGATGGGAAAATAACCAAACAAAGGCCTAGGACAGAAACATCCCACGGGCTCTGGTATTCATACAGTAAGCACATCTCTTATGGACATAACTTGCCAAGACAACGTCTGTCATAAAAAGGCAGACTCTAGCTTAACTTAATCTACACTAAGCACATTTTTCCATCTCCAGTTTAATGCTTCTGACGAGAACATTTTAGGAATTTACCTGAAATAAACTGTGCACATAATTCACCAAAACCTACTGTATCATAACATATACCTTAATTTGAGTCAAAACCTTGAACAAGTACCTAAAACACACCTTTCAGAATACACTATGAGTGTGATGATCTAGGCTATGCTCCATAGGTAAGTGTTGGATAAGGAGAGTGCTGGGGGTGCCCTGAGATATCCTTTGCTCCTTTGTTTGAGTAAGGGGCAATAAATTCCAAGTTGAGTGGGGCCGTGAGGACTTGGCTCTTTGTGCCTTTAATGTACCAGTAGGCGACAGCCCAGTTGTCTCTGCAACCAGCAGGGGGATCTGCTTATCCTCAATGCAGAAAACGGACTGGGGGGAGGTGGGAGGGCCACGGGAGGGGGGAGGGGGGGGGGGTTAATGATATACATGATCAAATGTATATCATTAACATTCATTTGTGCCGACTTAACAAGCAAATCCTCTTTTTGAAAGCCTCCCTACTAAAATTCAACAAATAACACAAGAGTGATCATGAGGATCATGTGTCGTTTTAAGCTTTGTTGTCTGCTCTTCCACAGGAAAGTAAACAGCTTAAGTTTATTAAGCAATGCTATGCATTTTTTGGCTTGAAAATAATACCATTTTACATTGAGGAAATAAACATGGAGTACTGTAACATTTCAAATGCTACGTCAAAAACTACCTAAATGAGGATTGTTCTGCGCTTAACTTTTCTATTGTACAAACAATCCAGACAATAGTGCCAGACAGACATGTATTGATAGGAAAACATGAAGCCTCCCAGACAGAAAAGGCAACAGTCTTCTTTTCTTATCCGTTTCAGCCCTGAGCTCGTGTGCCTGTGTGAGAATTCCTCTTTAATATGATGTTGAGACTTCAGCCCTCGGGAGGTTTTCAGAAGCAGGTGTACAGCAGCTAAAAACACATGATATCCAGGTTGCTACAAACATGATGACGAGGTAAACCACCCGTGGGGAGAAACCCACTCGACCTGGAAGACAGACAGGACGATGATGGTGGTGATGGGGCAGTTCACTGTGAGTCAGTCACACAACAGCTCCACGCTGTAGCAACATGTCGACCATACACACTCGACCATTAACTGCAGACATATCTACAGAAACTGCAGACATATCCACGGAAAGTAATTCATGAGGAGCAGACAGACCTACACACGGCATGTCATTCAATTGGAATGAGCATTTGCTATCTGAGGTACTGAACTTGTAGGTCATATTTGGTAGTTCATCGTCTATAAAGAAATCTGATGACAGTCAATTGTTATATATTCTTTTCCACACTACAAAAAAATATGGTCTCATCCAATTTAGCTATTAGCAGTTTAATTCAACTAGTCATCTGCAAAGAATATTGTTGTTCGCCACTGAATGCCAACTTTTAGACCATACGTTGGCTGCCTGTATATTGGAGTCGTGATTCGAAGTTAAAGTATGAGGCAGGACAGGCTGAAAGTCTATTTTAAATCACCAGACACTGGCTGTGGAACAGTTTTTTTCTCCAGCATGTCTGTGAAACCTGTCAATAGCTAGATTTACATCTAATTTGTGACAGATTTACATGCAAATATTCTAAAATCTGCATAAAGATAATATGATAGACGGGCTGTGCTGTACGTGTTTGTGCATTCCACCGAGCGCCATTAGCCAATTGGGAGCCACAGATCAATATGCAGGATGTTTGCCACTTCCTCTGTCCTCTTAGACCTTAGTTGCTTTTCACAATGAGGGATTGAAAACATTTTCCTACCAGTGGTGTGTTCCCACAAAACGGACTTATTTCAGATAGAAATCCGTGCGTGATGTTGGGCACACAAAATGTGCTTTTCCGCTTAAGTTGTCATGAACCGAATAACAATCTAATGTTCAATGTGTTTCTATCGCATTTTCAACTCTACCGATAGTTTTGTTACAACAACTGTTGAGTTAAATAGTAAATGTGCCTAGTCTGGTATTGACACGTGCTCTAGCCAACAGCTTGCAGATACAGAGCAGGTAGGCTCGTCTGTATTATGAGATTATTATGGATAAGAGCGAGAATATTTGTATTTGTCAAACGCCAGTCAAGCATCGATCATCATGTCTCCAGAATAAGACCCTCGACATTTATTGGAAAGGAGCATGAAGCTCTTTGTCACGCCCTGACCATAGTAAGCTGTTTATTCTCTTGGGCACCATAGACCCTGTGCCCAAGAACACTAAGGTAACCTGCCTAAATGACTACAGACCCGTAGCACTCACTTCCGTAGCCATGAAGTGCTTTGAAAGGCTGGTAATGGCTCACATTAACACCATTATCCCAGAAACCCTAGACCCACTCCAATTTGCATACCGCCCAAACAGATCCACAGATGATGCAATCTCTACTGCACTCCACACTGCCCTTTCCCACCTGGACAAAAGGAACACCTACATGAGAATGCTATTCATTGACTATAGTTCAGTGTTCAACACCATAGTGCCCTCAAAGCTCATCACTAAGCTAAGGACCCTGGGACTAAACACCTCCCTTTGCAACTGGATCCTGGACTTCCTGAAGGGTAGGTAGCAACACATCTGCCACGCTGATCCTCAACACTGGAGCCCCTCAGGGGTGCGTGCTCAGTCCCCACCTGTACTCCCTGTTCACCCACGACTGCGTGGCCAGGCACGACTCCAACACCATTATTTAGTTTGCAGACAACACAACAATGGTAGGCCTGAACACCAACAACGACGAGACAGCCTATAGGGAGGAGGTCAGAGACATGGCCGGGTGGTGCCAGGGCAACAACCTCTCCTTCAATGTAATCAAGATAAAGGAGATGATTGTGGACTACAGGAAAAGGAGGACCGAGCACGCCCCCATTGTCATCGATGGGGCTGTAGTGGAGCAGGTCGAGAGCTTCAAGTTCCTTGGTGTCCACATCACCAACAAACTAGAATAGTCCAAACACACCAAGACAGTCAAGAGGGCACGACAAAGCCTATTCCCCCTCAGGAAACTAAAAAGATTTGGCATGGGTCCTCAGATGCTCAAAAGGTTCTACACCTGCAACATCGAGAGCATCCTGACTGGTTGCATCACTGCCTGGTACGGCAACTGCTCGGCCTCCGACCGCAAGGCACTACAGAGGGTAGTGCGTACGTCCCAGTACTTCACTGGGACTAAGCTGCCTGTCATCCAGGACCTCTACACCAGGCGGCTAGCTAGCTAACGTTAACTTCTTATGGCTGCAGGGGCAGTATTGAGTAGCTTGGATGAAAGGTGCACAGAGGTGCCCAGAGTAAAAGGCCTGCTCCTCAGTCATAGTTGCTAATATATGCATATTATTATATATTAGTATTGGATAGGAAACACTCTGAAGTTTCTAAAACTGTTTGAATTATGCCTGTGAGTATAACAGAACTCATATGGCAGGCAAAAACCTGAGAAATCCAAACAGGAAGTGGAAATTCTGAGGCTGGTCGATTTTCAACCAAGATCCTTTTGAAATCACAGCGAGATATGGATGAGTTTGCACTTCCTACGGCTTCCACTAGATGTCAACAGTCTGTAGAACCTTGTCTGATGCCTCTACTGTGAAGGGGGGGGCGAATGAGAGGGGAATTAGTCAGGTCTGCCATGACCTGACCATTCTTTGACCATGCGCGTTCACATGAGAGGGAGCTCTGTTCCATCGCTCATCTGAAGTCAATGTAATTCTCCGGTTGGAACGTTATTCAAGATTTATGTTAAAAACATTCTAAAGATTGATTCAATACATTGTTTGACATGTTTCTACTGACTGTTTCGGAACTTCTGGACATTTCGTCAGCTTTTAGTGAACGCGCTTCCTGACGTTGGATTTGTTTACCAAACACGCTACAAAAATATCTATTTGGACATAAATGATGCACATTACCGAACAAAACAAACATTTCTTGTGGAAGTGGGAGTCCTGGGAGTGCATTCCGACGAAGATCAGCAAAGGTAAGTGAAGATTTATAATGCTTTTATGAGTTTTGTTGACTTACAATTTGACGGGTAACTGTATGGCTTGCTTTTGTGGCTGAACGCTGTTTTCAGATGATTGAATATTGTGTTTTGCCGTAAAGCTTTTTGAAATCTGACACAGCGGTTGTATTAAGAACAAGTGTATCTTTAATTCTATGTAAAACATGTATCTTTCATCAAAGTTTATGATGAGTATTTCTGTTATTTGACGTGGCTCTCTGCAATTTCTCCGGATATTTTGGAGGCATTTCTGAACATGGCGCCAATGTAAACTGAGGTTTTTGGATATAAATATGAATTTAATCGAACAAGACATATATGTATTGTGTAACATGAAGTCCCATGAGTGTCATCTGATGAAGATCATCAAAGGTTAGTGATTAATTTTATCGCTATTTGTGCTTTTTGTGACTCCTCTCTTTGGCTGGAAAAATGGCTACATTTTTCTGTGAGTTGGTGGTGACCTAATATAATCGTTTGTGGTGCTTTCGCTGAAAAGCCTATTTGAAATCGGACAATTTGGTGGGATTAACAACAAGATTACCTTTAAAATGATATAAGATTCATGTATGTTTGAGGAATTTTAATTTCTGTTTGAATTTGGCGCCCTGCACTTTCACTGGCTGTTGTCATACACCCCGTTAACGGGATTGCAGCCATAAGAAGTTAACTGCCTGGTTCCCTAGCTGACGTTATTATTCGTATCCCAGTGCCGTTTGCTGTTCTAGTTAGAGCCTAATGTTAGCTAGCTAACATTGAACCTGGTTGGTTACCTCCCAGCACTGTGGCATTGTTGGCACTGTGTTCATTGTTGTTTAACTAGCTAACATTAGTGTGTACAACACCTGTTGAATATGGCCGGTGTCAGTAAACGTCTGCAAAAAAGTGTAATGAAATTGTTGCAAGCAGAGCTGGTTAGGCTGTTTTCATGTTATCCATAGGTAAACAAATAATCGGGCAGAGCGTGAAGTGTGCGCTCAGAGAGCGAAACGAGATGGGTGGGGCTAAAGCTTAAGAGGGTGTGAACGAATCTGAATGGGTGTAGATAAAGAAGAGCTCACTAGATACCAAAACATTCAAAGGCCGTTTTCTCAAAAGTGAGTTTACAAGTTGATCAACTTTCAAAGCAGAATCACTTTCCCATTGTTCCTCAAATGTAGTGTATGATATATAATTTTGTAGCTCTGTCTCTACTTTATTGTAAAAAACACAATTTCAAATTTTGCTACATAAGACCGAATCCAAGTGGTGAGTCACATTTAGAAAATTGTACCGAAAGGTCCATCAACTTCCATCACAGATGTCGTGATTTAAAAAAAATACGATATGACTTTACGCGCATAAAAATTGTGGATGGAATCGTGAGATAGTATGTGCAGCTAAAGAGAATCATGATAAGTGATTTAAAGTTCCCCCTCACAAACATTGAGCAGGGGATTTTGGTCAGGCCTCGAATTTTCTAATTTGTTCAAAGCAACCATTTGACAGAATTTAGACCATGTTGAATTGAAGTCAACCTCAATGGAGAGTACTGTTGCATGGTAGGCCTATACCAAAACTATATTAGAACATGAAAAATGGTTCGGTACTAGAATTTGTGTTACTTTCGATACTTCTGTCATATGTTTCTCACTGTTCAAGTCTGTCAATCAGCACAGCTGACCCCTTATTTTAGTGCACCGCGCCTGCTCCACGTAACATTGTGCAGGCTAGCAATGATTAAATCCCCACTCATGACGCACAGAAATTAACACGCTTCAATTATTCGACACGGCATGTAGAAATGTTGAAGAACACTTTACAATGGAAGAAGATACCGGTAGCGCCCAGCTTTGTAGGCTAACTTTCCTTGCTAACTGATAGCTAAAGCTAACATAAATTCACTACCCAGGTACTCTGTGATAATATGCAAACCATTACACTAAATATCCTGATTTCAAAGCTGATTGCCACCAAAAGCTTAATTCATTCACTTATAGAGAGTAATCATAATGTCGTCTTTCTGTAGGCACTAACTCCGCCATGGTTCGTTGGACAAATCCTAAAATGAATGGAGTTTTTGTAGCGTTTTTGGATAAACGCAGAAAATAAGGACTGAGTTAAACACAGGCTTAGGAGATCTTATATATTTTATTGAGATAATCTTCATCACCTAACGTCACTTTTTGTGAATTTTGAAGCATTTATGAAAAAATATAAAAGCTTCATAATTCATAAAGGTCATGTTTACTGATTGATATTGTCTGTGTCGACCTCAGACCTATTTTCGGCGTTTGTCGCAAAACCCTATTCTTTTCCCATTCATTTTCGAATTAGAGTAACTAATTTCCGAGGTTTATGACTACAAGCTGGCGAGCACTATTCAG
Source organism: Salvelinus alpinus (assembly GCF_045679555.1). Lineage (NCBI taxonomy): Eukaryota > Metazoa > Chordata > Actinopteri > Salmoniformes > Salmonidae > Salvelinus > Salvelinus alpinus. Next base: position 34,699,645 of record NC_092093.1, on the reverse strand, counting down.
TCTCTCTCACACATCTCTCCCAAAGATTATCTATTGCCTCAGCAAACTAACTGCCTCGTGAATGACGTATTTACTGGTTAAAAAAGACAGTGCACATTTTTATAGAAGAAGCTACTTCTATGCAAATGTTGTTGACCAGTACAATCAAATAAGTCCCAAATGGAATCTGTAGCCCCATGACATCAGCCAAAACAAGCTCAATAACTCAATGCATGCACACACTCCTATTGAATATGCATTCACCTGTATTGTGGATAGGCTTAGGCTATATCTTTACCCAGTTTATTAATAGAGATTTACTTTATTAATAGAGATTTACTTTAATTATTACCATTATGTAGTTAGACTGATTAAAGTCAAGTCAAATTGATTGTATAATTCATTAATGCATACATGGCTGTCTCAGATGTAAAAAAAATAAAAAATAGAAATGCAACTGTAATGATATTGCCCAACAATTGAACAGAGCAGTAGCTGAATTTATCTGTCTGGATCAAGTGCCATTCTGTGACTTTTGCTATTAAATATGCCTTCTTTTTTTGCAGTGGTATCGTTTAGGTATCGAGAATTGTAATACTAAACCTGGTATCTAAGTCAAAATTCTGCTATTGTGACAACAGTAATGGAGAGTTGTTTTTCTGTCAAATGAAGGACATGGGAGCTGCACTTCCCAGAACAGGGTGTTGAATGTATGATGACGTATGATCATCTTAATTGAGTCAATGCAGTGATACTTCGATCTCCTTAAACCCTCCAACCAGAACAAAAAAAAAAGGCCAAAAATCTAATCCGTCAGACGTTTTTTTTTCACTCCCAGTCTCCCTTAAGAAAAGTCCAGTCAGCTTTCAAAAGAAGCTTAAGGGCAGGCATCAGAATAGACCACCAAAAACACCATTACAGCTTTAATCTCCAAAATGCTGTGATGACAAAGACTGGGGATAACTGGGGTCTGAGACATTCACCAGGGCAATGAACACGAACAATTGCAGAGCATCTCTCCCTGTCCCAAATACCCAGCAGACAGGAGCATGATGCATGCTGGGAGCAGAAACACACCGACACTGTCCTCCGATGCAGAGCTTCAAGTGTAACTCCACAAGGCTTTTGTTGCCTTGCGTGTTACAATAGGCCCATGGCCCGTGTTGCTGTGAGCATGAAGAGGGATGAAATGCTCCTTTAAGTCCAGTTCAGAATACATCTGTCTGAGCGGGCACCTCTCGGGGCCAAATAAACAATAAGAGCACAGGGCCTTGGAAACACTGCAGACATTTAGTACTGTATGGTAAAAGGGTCATTGGATTGATTGTTCAAGGCAGTGGGCCTATGTTTAACATGTCTGTTGGGTTTATAACAAGAACAAACTTGCTTATTCATTCGTAATCCCGAGAAAAACTGGCAGATGGGTAACATGCTGACAAAACCCTTACAGGTGCAGTTCTGAATAAATAAATAAAGGGGAGAAATAATACGGAAGCTGCTGATTTTGAGGAAAACCAAATTAAAAATCCATACCGTTGCAAAATCACTTGACACATTCTGTCAGGTATTGATTCACCATGCATAATCTAAAACTTCAGAAAGCTAAGGGAACAATAAGTGGCTGCATGCTGCAAATAGATTTTGTTGAGGCCACGCATAAAAAACATACAATTCTCTCACAGGTGCTGAGATAAGCAACTTCTCTCACTGTCACCTAACCTGTAATAAAACTAAGATATAAGACTGCAAGTGCTGCACTGAGTGGTCAGCAACTTCCCCTCTTAGAAGAGTCTTATTGGTATTGAATAGCAGAGGGGGGGGGGGGTCTTTCTCTCTGTATTGCCTTACACACTAGACAAGACCATTGTCTACCATGGCCTATGTTTTAATGAGGGGACATAGTAGTTTATGGCACCAAGTTGCCTTTTTTAAAAGAAGTGGTTAAACCAGACCAGGATGTAGACAATGGACAAAGCATGCAGTAACTAACCATACTCTAGGGGAAAATTGCGTGCATAAAAAACCTGAGGCTGAGATGTAGTGAAGGATATCCCATTAGGCCTTGGAGAAACTGAGAAAAGAACTCACTCTCCTGTGCCAAATTCACAAACATATCAAAGTAAAAACATACAAATGTACTGGAAATGCAAGTGCTATGATGAATTGTTTGTCAGAACAACCAATAAGAGTAAGGTTAGGCCAGTTATTTCTAGTGCTGACTCACCATATGAAAGCATCAATAGTGTTCTTCTCATTAGGGGTCCATTTTGAATACACCTCACCCAGTAACAGCTGTTCATCTCCTGCAGTGTCTACCTTTTGGTTAATGGCCATCTCTCCCGAGAGTCATTCACACTTGATTCTCAGATAGGTGGGCAACTAAATGAGTTTGCTTCTCTGTAATTACTTAGGCAACCACAGTGATTTTACAAAGCAAACACTAAAGGGTAACTGCAGATGAATGTCGTTTAAAAAGAATCCATTTATTCCATGCATGTAATGAAGGAAACCGTGTTGCTTACCTGCAACAACGGCTGTTATTTCATGTTATCGCCCACGGACGTCACAACCAAATTAATGTGTGGTATTTGGCTAACCTCACATGATCTGTAGCCCGCAAAAGTTTTGAAAATGGTTTGTTTTATATACGAAAAATTATCGCGTAAACCTTTATATGCTGTGGTTTATTGTCCCAGATCATGTGAGAGCGTCACTAGCCATTCCCGAAGAGAGAGCCATTAACAGGGAGATGCAGTGACACATCTGCACAGAGACCATATTGAGCATTCAAGGTGGCATAGTCCAACAGCCAGGAGTCATCAGGTCACAATTAATCAGGACAGGGGCTCCTGTCGAATGATAGCACAGCTTAGTAACTCACCCTTCACCGGTTGTCCCATTTGCGCTGCGGCCAGATGCAAGCAACAGAAAATAAATCATAAGTGGATTAGCACACCGATTTGTATATTTCCATCGCAGAGCAGCATTGCTTTATGAAATTGACATTGTACATTTATGTAAAGTGATCTTCCAGTTCATTTCCATAATACCGCCAGCATAATCACATCATTTACGAATCAATCTCGAAAATGTGTAATTTGCCTTTTGTCATTGTGTGTTTTTGATTACTCTAATGTAATTAATCCATGGTTAAGACTTTCTGATGAATTCATCTGCAATTATATAGACAGCTGTATTTTCTATTTCCAACCCCCAACCAGTGGTGAATTAATCTGATGATGCAGGTTACACTCAAACAGATATGTGAGAACATGTGTGTGTGTGCGCTTTGAAGAGCAAAGACTTATGGAGGCCCTTAGTCTCTTTTTTTATTTGCTGATTAACTAAGGCCAAAAGGTTATAGAGGCAGAGGCTAAAGTAACAATTATGGGCTACATATCTGACTACATACAGTGGGGTCTGAAATTATTGACACCCTTGATAAAGGTGAGCAATAATGACTTTAAAATAAATAATTCAAAAGCTGAACTATATTGTATGCTGATTTTTTTTAATGTATATTATTTTATACTAATACAATTGATCAGAGAAAGATTTTGTAACAATAATAAATTAAAAATTCAACAAAAAAGGTAGGGGTCAAAATGATTGACTCCCCTAAAGATTCTAGTAAATACTGTAGTTTAGTATTTGGTTAAAAAAAGTTTAGTATTTGGTCCCATATTTCTATCACACAATGACTACATCAAGCTTGTGACTCTACAAACTTGTTGGATGCATTTGCAGTTCTACATTACTGTAAATGCTACCATGATTACAGATAATCCTGAATGAATCGTGAATAATCATGATGAGTGAGAAAGTTACAAACGGTCAAAGATCATACCCCCAAGACATGTAAACCTCCCCTGTTATTGGTAATGGTGAGAGGTTAGCATGTCCTGGGGGTATGATATTTGACCCTCTGTAATTTGTCACTCATCATTATTCACGATTCATTAAGGATTATCCGTAATCATGGTAGCATCCACAGTCATGTAGAAGTGTTTAGAAACATATTCTATTCTTATTAACAATAAGTGACTCCAAAAGGACACAATACATCATTTACCATTCATTTTCTATTGTGCACAAAATAATCTGAAACACAACCAAAATGAACTGCAAATGCATCCAACAAGTTTGTAGAGTCTAGGGTGGGCCCCGACTAAAAAAATCTTGGCTGACCAAGAGTCGTCTGTTCTTTCAACCAATACATTTTTTTAAACTTGTATTTTTCCATATATAGACACACCCTTTGTGTTTTAATAAAATCAATTATATGTAGGCTACTGAGCTTGTCTGATGCTTTAAGCACACTGTGATTAAATAATTAAGACACACAAATGACTCAAGAGGGAGCCAGAGATCAAGAAAACTTTTCCATTAAAAAAAAACCTGTTCCTGAACCTCCTCCTCCCGCCGCTATGCCTTCGTAGATTCTGCCATTACGCTCCCGAAGTTGTCAGTAATAGGCTACACTAGTGGCCGGCAACTTTTTTCATTTGGAGTGCCAAATGGAAAAAGACCAGGTAGCCTAGTCCTACTTATATGCGTAATCAGGTGCGTGTCCTTACTCAACATTGACAGGAGCGCTCCAAAGAAAACACAATGAATAAATTGACAACTCGTAAATGGAATGAAATAAACCAAAACTTGTTTCTCACAAGTGTAGCATAGGTTGTGCGCTATGCAAACAATGTTTCCACTCCTACAATCACAACAGTAAGACTGTAATAATAATATATTAACAGAAATTACCGTAACCAAACAAACATTGTAGATTAGAAATGATGGGAATTAACAGTAAATGTACTACTGGTGATACTGGTGTGCCACCCCCACGGCCTCCGCAATGGATTAGTCCACTGAGACAGGCGTCAATCAAGACATGTGCCATACATTTTTTTTTTTGTGCCACAGCTCGACTAAAAAATATATCAACCAAACAATCTAAATGGGATCAGCCCTAGCAGAGAGACAAGCTTGATGTAGTCATTACATGCTAGGAGTATGAGACCAAATACTAAACTTTTGACTACTTTATTTATAAGAATCTTTAGGGGTGTAAATAATTCTGACCCCTACCTTTTTGTGAAAATAATGTATTACTTGTTAAACAAAATCTCTTTCTCTGAGCAATTGTATTAGTATCAAATTATATAATTTCCCAATTTTTTGGACCATACAATATAGCTCAGTATTTGAATTACTTATTTTATCCAGTCATTATTGCTCATCTTTATCAAGGGTGTCAATCATTTCGGACCCCACTATATCTGAACACATCAGATTCTCAATAAGAATTCCAAAAATGGGAAAATTGCTTCAAAAGAGATCATATGGATTGCAATACAAATATAAAAGATACATTAAACATCAATCTTAAATGATTGGGAATGAATAAATGGAATGAACATCTATTTACATGACAAACAGCATTTATCAGGTTTCTTTAGAATTAACATTTTGAATGGTTTATAGAAAACAGGACTCCCCCCCCCCCCCCCTGCTGTTTTGCAAGTCCCCTGGGACACAGTATGAGATGTATTGGATTTCATTTACACAACAGAAAAAGCTAATAATATGTTTTACTATTCCACATAGTCTAGTAGAGTCTAAACATTAGGTTACAAAAATATATAAGCCGTTTAAATGAGTGATTTAGCCATTAATTTTTTATTTTTTTTTATTTTTTTTTTATCTTTATGAAGAACTACAGTTTTGTCAATTTAGATGAAAATGTTGCAACTGAAGGTGAAACACATTGGACCCTCAAGAGTTGAGACATACTAAAAAAGTATATATTTTTTTTACCCTGAGAGTAACTTTGTGACGCTTTATTGTATGGTTCCAAGATCTGCTTGTTTACTTAAAGGTCACTGCGAAAGTTCAAAAGGGCAAAAGCTTTAATCTGTAATCACAATGTTGCATTGTATTCCTTCATGTTTCTAAACAAACTGACTTTTACCTTTGGTTCCATGTAATAAGGAAGAATTAGGCTTTCATAGATTATATACCGGTAGTTGAGTCATTGTAGCCTATTCGTATAAGGACCAGTCTTTCTCGTGTCCAAAAAGTTGTTAATTAGGCCTACTGTACAACCATATCATGCCATATTTAAGGTAACAGTTAGAGACAGCAGGCTCCTACTTTCAGTCTCACCATTAGTCAGCCTATTCTTGGCGTAAAGTTCCTAAATGGCAAGTTGGTGTTAATTCAATGACTTCAGGTTTGCACAACATCTTCATTGGGCTACAGTATGCAACATAATGCGAAATTACAACAATCTATTTACTGCTATATTTGCCTGTTATGATCAAATTGTCCATTTCAATGTTGTGATCATGCAGAAATCATGGATCCGATAACTTTTTTCAAATTGGCGACATAGTCTATGGGTGCATGCAGCGACGTCAGGACAGACTCAAATACTTTCGTTCTAGGTGGCAACATTTTGGGACGTAACCGTATATTCTGAATGGTAACTTGCTCGCTATACCTACAGAAAAGCCACGGGAGAAATCGGACCCGATTTTGGAGCAATGATTCGGAACAATCTCACAAACATTAGGCTATCAGACTTGGAAAAGACATAGGCTAATTCTGCTTTTGTATCAAGTTTTTCCGGAACAACGAAATGCAACAGTCCACACCTTCATTTAAATTACTCCAACTAAAAACATTCACCACCAACTTTCCTCTACGCTCGGCTCGTACAGTCTCTCTCACAGAAAGGTTTAAAGATCCTTACCTGTCGTGAATTGAGCCCCGACGCTTAGAATTGAAGAGTAGAGTAGTATGAAGCGAAGTCTAAATGTATCCATGTTTGTTTATAGAGTTGTTCAAGTTTTAAAGCAGTTTGAGACGCTTATTATTCCTGTGGATTCACGGGCTCCATTCTCACCCCTTCACTCTTGCGGATACTTTGTTTCTCGGTGAGTGGAGTGAAAGTCCATGACGTCAGCATTGTCACCTATTCAAACGGCTCCTCTCGGAGAGATTTGGCTGCTCGGCAGGCTCTGAGACCGACAGCAGGCTCCCCCTAATGTTGGCAAAGTGCTACAGCTGCTTCGTTTTCATGCGTCTTTTTCTATCCAAACGGAACAGAAAGTGTATCCAGTTGAATTTGTGTTGCATTAAATTGTTGATTAACTTGAATCGGATGAATATGTATAGACGAGATCCATGAAATGCATTAATTAAAAAATTGCATAGCTTTTGAGACCCATTCACAATGACAGTGCCACTTATCGCTATAATTCATAGAAAGTGGTACACTGGTGCCACTATACTCACCCGGTTTACCGGAGGGAGGGATTATAGATGTCTCATGAAAAGGAAAGGTAATTCTTCACAGTTGCAAAGTGAGCTGTTTGGTGATTGGACAGGGTAGGCTACTTGTAATAACTCAGTAGAAGCCTTCTGCAGACACTATAGGGACTTGAATTGAACTGGAAATATGAGTTGTAGATTAATTAGGTATCACATCTTGAAATCCATGGTTACTGTAGCATAACAATCAATCAACAGTAGCAATTTGCTGTACTTTCCCATTAATTCATAGGAAGTACTGATCTCCATGTATTGGTCCCTTAAGGCAGACTTGAGTGTGACTGCTGGCAATTTGCTGCCTCCATGCCATCTTGGGTGTCAAGTCAGTCTGATCAATGACACGATAGAGAGATGTAAGAAGAGAGGAAACGTAACATGATTGTATTTGTTGTGGGCTTGTAATTACACACCATAGTACGCGAGTCTGTAAGTCTGTCAGACTAAAGGCTTATCATACTTGACCCTCAGCTCTTCCCCAATGAGACACACTGACTCTTCGGTGAGGGATTGCGAAGCAGGCCTGGCTGCCATGTAAACAGCTGAAATCAAAGGCTGCTTTTACATCTCCCTGCAAAGGGAGGATGGGCTGCCTTTGGAAGTTGCCAAATTCAGGAGTCAACACTTACCAAATAACCCCAAGGTGCTCTCTCTGAAACACACTTGGACATTTTTGTCATTTAGAAAATGCTCTTATTCAGAGCAACTAGGGTTAATTGCCTTGCTCAAGGGCGCATCGGCAGATTTCTGACTTAGTCGTCTCAGGGATTCAAACCAGCAACCTTTCGGTTACTGGCCCAACGCTCTTAACCGCTAGGTTACCTGCCTACACACAGAGGAAACATGACTGGAAGGTGATAGAAGACTGACGAATCAAGACAAGGTTTGAAATGGAGAGAGCGGGGGAAAGAAAGAGAAAAGCCAAGTAGACAACAAAGTGAATGTGTTAAAGGTGCTCACGGCCAACAGGCCAGGCCTCGGGATACGTGAAATAGAAGGGAAAGAAACATAAACACACTCTTCAAACATCCCTTTTGATAACCAGGACTAGATATATAGCGTTCCAGAGGGCTGTAGCTTGGCCTGGCTCATTAAAAAAAGCTATTTTCCTTGCTAGGAAAATACATGGTGGTCATGAATCTAATTAATTCACAGCTAGTCAGCAAGCACATTTAGGATCACGTTTGACTTTTCAATCCGAATTTTTTTGGAACATGAAATCAATAGTACTACATTGGTATTAAGGTTACAGGTACTTCATATGTACAGTAGCCTCAAGACTAGCTAAATAACAGCAAATATTGGCAGGCTTTTTTTTCCTGTGAAGATATTCATGAGATTTTGATAGTTACTTCTTTGTTTGACATCACATGGTGCACTTCAATGGGCTTGTTTCATTTCCCAGACTGAGATGCAGGCTCATGGCTATGTGAACCATTGTTTTCAAGCATGATGTGTAAACAATGCATGACTGGATGAGCACACCAGACCACACCCTTTAGAATGACACAATATTTAATACACAACACAATACAGTGTTATATCATTTCCCCCCTGAAATACCACAAGGCATTTCAACACATCATCAGTGAGTTGAATATATACCAGTTGTATTTTATTTATGATAATTCGGAGACTGCTTTGGTGAGACTCTAGAGACTCTGTTTTTTGATTGCTTCAGTCACAATATTGTTTTCTGGTTATATAAAGGGAATTTTACTTTACTCCAAATGATCATAAATGAAATACAATAATGGTATAGACAAGCAAACAAAAATACTCCCAGCTCACATTACTCAGCAGCAATAAAAGTGTTGGTGAAGAAAAGACATGTCAATGCCAACCAGTTTTTAACCTTCAGTCTTAGAATCATGTTCATTTCCTTTTGTTTTGTTTGTTTGAACTCTAAAATAATCTTGTTGTCTTTTTATCTCGGTTTTGGTGAAATTCTGATGCTCTCACACTCAAGCCTTATGATAAGGTGACAGATAACACACACACACACACACACACACACACACACACACACACACACACACACACACACACACACACACACACACACACACACACACACACACACACACACACACACACTTTACAATGAATGTATGAACATGCACATACACATGACAACTGGCCTTAACAGGTTTACACATGTACACATGCCTAGTGATGATTACATACTCCCTACGTTCCACAGTGACTGACTTGTGTGTTCAGAAAACCAATGAGAGGTGAAAGCAGGTGAAACATGTGATCTGTGTGATTTAAATGAGGTTTCTGTTAAACACATCTACCCTGGAACATACTGTATATCTACACTATCATGTTTGGAGACATTTCAACGCGCACCAATGTGTCACGGAAATACGTTACAAATTTGTCACAGATATAATACACTGTATGTTTTCACAGCAACACAATGTCAAGTTTTGAGGCAACAAAGGTACAATAGTCAAAGTACCAAGACGTTTGTCTTAACAGCATACTGTTGTTGGTGCTGTTTAATTTCTAAGGATTTCTACACTTAAGTCTTACCAAGTGTTTATAGTGCATTTGATCATCCAGGGGAATGGCGAAAACATCCAGCCTGCTGTGATGGATGGCTCAGAGTTCTGTGTGTCTCATACCACCTGAAATATTGGAGGTGTAGTAAAGGCCCTTGCTATTGGCGGTGTGGTGCGCACAGCCGTGACCACAGCCAGGAGACATGGCGGCGAACCTGGACCAGGAACAGAGATATATCCCCCACAACCGAGCCATGAAGAGAATAACACAGGCCCAGAAACTGGGAATCAACCACTGTGGGAGTGTGAGAGGAGAGGATATGACATACTGGAAGGTAGCCAAGTGCTACTGCAAAAACCAAGCACTCTCAATCAAATCAGTAGCTGGTTACTACAGATAAGTAGAAGTCGATTGTCTTAGAATGCATTTTTTCTGAGTGTTACTCAGTGCTATTAAGTGAGTAATTAGTTAGAATTATTATGATTTAATTAAATAAGTTATCAATGGTTATTATCAAACAGGGATACTGTTCAATTCAGCCAAATATTTTTATGAGGCCTCTCTCCTTTACTCTCTAGCGCTGTAGTTTGAGTGGACTTGACCTCACGTCCTCAATGGCAGGTCTCCTGAAAATACTTCATCCACCTCTCGGTCTCGTAATGAAAACCAAGCCACTGTTCTATCATCAATCACACTTGATCCAAGTCTCTGAGAACCCCCAGGAGAAGACCTGACAGGTAGACATAGGAGTAATAAAGAAGACAAACAGTGTCACAGTGAAACAGAGAATAAAAACACAAAGGCCTGTTGTGTCCCCTTCTGTGTCTCTGTGTCAAGCTTTCCCTTATCAATGTAATTCATGGAGCCGTGGTGCTATGCTGTAATTGCAACCCTGGTTCAGATCTAAATGCATTTGTATCTCTTTGCGTTATTTGTATTTGCATAATCTAACATTCTCCGAAATTATTGTGGCGGCATAAATGTGCTAAAAGAATAAATAACATGGGGGTTATTAAAACAGGCTTAATTGCTCTCGCCTGCAGCGGCACCAGACTTTATGACGGCAACTATACTTGCAGAAACATATGGTCTTATTAGGCCTATATACCATTGACTTTATTGTTAAAAATGTATCACACTAAAAAAGTATGCTCAGCTCTACACTTGATATATTGGTGTGTGTAATATGTTTTTCTGTCTTTAATTCACCTTTTAATTATGGGCTCACAGCTAAGCTGTGAAACCTGTAGTTATTCTTCGATATTTTTTCCCCTCTTGACATAGTCAAAAAGCTCAAAAACTTTTCTAATTTGGCACACAGAAACCAGAAGCCATGAGTAATTTGGTCAAAACGAATGGTACCAATTGGCCTATAGGTGGCGTTGTTACAAGCAGTCTCACCCTCATATCCACCTCCCTGTTTGACCTAAAAACTTAAAGACTTGAAACTTTGTATGTAGGTGTCTTTCCTCATACTGAACAAATTTGCCTCAAGGACACACAAGGTTCATTAGGATAGATTTTCCTCCATCTTGGACATTTTGGAAAACCTTTGAAAAACGTATTTTCATGAACCACGAGTCCAAATAACACTAGCTTCGGTATGTAGACCCATGGTACATATCTTAAGTTTGAGAAAAGCTAAGTGATTGTGTAAGAGATGGCTGAGTTATACACTGGAGCGACAAACCGCCCTTGATGTCTCTGACTGGCCGGTTCCCCTCAATCCACTGGGATTCTCTGCCTCTAACCCTATTATGGGGGCTGAGTCACTGGCTTACTGGTGCTCTTCCATGCCATCCCTAGGAAGGGTGCGTCACTTGAGTGGGTTGAGTCACTGACGTGATCTTCCTGTCTGGGTTGGTGCCCCCTCTGGATCATGCCGTGGAGGAGATCTTCGTGGACTATACTCGGCCTTGTCTAAGGGTAGTAAGTTGGTGGTTTGAAGATATCCCTCTAGTGGTGTGGGGGCTGTGCTTTGGAAAAGTGGGTGGGATTATATCCTGCCTGGTTGGCCCTGTCCGGACGTATTGTCGGACAGGGCCACAGTGTCTCCCGACCCCTCCTGTCTCAGCCTCCAGTATTTATGCTGTAATAGTTTATGTGTCTGGGCGCTAGGGTCAGTCTGTTATATCTGGAGTATTTCTCCTGTCTTATCCGGTGTCCTGTGTGAATTTAAGTATGCTCCCTCTAATTCTCTGTCTCTCTTTCTCCCTTCTCTTGGAGGACCTGAGCCCTAGGACCATGCCTCAGGACTACCTGGCCTAAGGACTCCTCGTTGTCCCCAGTCCACCTGGCCGTGCTGCTGCTCCAGTTTCAACTGTTCTGCCTGCGGCTATGGGACCCTGACCTGTTCACCGGACGTGCTACCATGTCCCGGACCTGCTGTTTTCGACTCTCTCTCTACCGCACCTGCTGTCTAACTCTGAATGATCGGCTATGAAAAGCCAACTGACATTTACTCCTGAGGTGCTGACCTGTTGCACCCTCTATGACCATTGTGATTATAATTATTTGACACTGCTGGTCATGTATGAACGTTTGAACATCTTGGCCATGTACTGTTATAATCTCCACCCGGCACAGCCAGAAGAGGACTGGCCACCCCTCAGAGCCTGGTTCCTCTCTAGGTTTCTTCCTAGGTTCCTGCCTTTCTAGGAAGTTTTTCCTAGCCACCGTGCTTCTACATCTGCATTGCTTGCTGTTTGGGGTTTTAGGCTGGGTTTCTGTATAGCACTTTGTGACATCGGCTGATGTAAAAAGGACTTTATAAATACATTCGATTGATTGATTGATATTGATGTCCATTTAAATCCTTTGTAAGTCCACTTCACCATGGTCTATCAACTTGAAGCTTTTTAGGGCCATCAAAGACATTATCTTGTTGAACCATGTTTGGCATCAATAACTTAAAAAATTAACGATTAACAATTCCCTTTTTTAACTATGTAATGCTAATGCTTAAAATAACCATATAACATTTTCTCATGGACTAAAAGTCAGATTCACTCCAAATTTGGTCTAGAGGAAATTGCCTCAAGAGGAATACCTATGTAAGAATGCTGTTCATTGACTACAGCTCAGCATTCAACACCATAGTACCCTCCAAGCTCATCATCAAGCTGGAGGTCCCTGGCCTCAACCCTGCCCTGTGCAATTGGGTCCTGGACTTTCTGATGGGCCACCCCCAGGTGGTGAATGTAGGAAACAACATCTCCACCTTGCTGACCCTCAACACTGGGGCCCCACAAGGGTGCGTGCTCAGCCCACTCCTGTACTCCCTGTTCACCCACGAATGTGTGGCCATGCACACCTCCAACTCAATCATTAAGTTTGCAGACGACCCAACAGTAGTGGGCTTGATTACCAACAACGACGAGTCAGCCTACAGGGAGAAGGTGAGAGCACTTGGAGTGTGGTGTCAGGAAAACAACCTCTCACTCAACATCAACAAAACAAAGGAGATGATGAACAAAGGGATTTCATGAAACAGCAGAGGGAGCACCCCCCTATCCACATCGACGGGACAGCAGTGGAGAAAGTGGAAAGTTTTAAGTTACTCGGCATACACAACAAACGACAAACTGAAATGGTCCACCCACACAGACAGTGTGGTGAAGAAGGCGCAACAGCGCCTCTTCAACCTCAGGAGGCTGAATAAATTTGGCTTGTCACTCAAAACCCTGACTAACTTCTACAGATCCACAATCGAGAGCATCCTGTCGGGCTGTATCACAGCCTGGTACGGCAACTGCTCTGCCCTCAACCGCAAGGCTCTCCAGAGGGTGGTGTGGTCTGCACAACGCATTACAGGGGGCAAACTACCTGCCCTTCATGACACCTACAGGACACCTCATGTCACAGGAAAGCAAAAAGGCAAAAAAGATCATCAAAGACAACTACCACCAGAGCCACTGCCTGTTCACACCGTTACCTTCCAGAAGGCGAGGTCAGAACAGATGCATCAAAGCTGGAACCGAGAGACTGAAGAATAGCTTCTATCTCAAGGCCATTAGACTGCTAAACAGCAATCACTAACTCAGAGAGGCTGCTGCCTACATGGAGACCCAATCACTGGCCACTTTAACAAATGGATTACTAGTCACTTTAAACCATGCCACTTTAAATAATGCCACTTTAATAATGTTTACATAGCTTACATTACTCATATCATATGTATATACTGTATTTTATACCATCTAGTTGCACCTTGCCTATGCCGGTCGCCCATCGCTAATCCATATATTTTGATGTACATATTCTCATTCACCCCTTTTAGATTTGTGTGTATTAGGTAGTTGTTGGGGAATTGTTAGATTACTTGTTAGATATTACTGCACTGTCAGAACCAGAAGCACAAGCCTTTCGCGACACTCGCATTAACATATGCTAACCATGTGTATGTGACCAATATAATTTGATTTGATTAGATGCATATTAGCACATCCGCTAATATGATAAAATATGCAAAAAATTATTTGAATGTTCCATGGTACCAAATTACACCACATTTAGAATGTAGACCCATGGTACATGTCTTAACTTAGCTAAGGGATTGGTCAAAAAATGGATGAGTTATTGACCAATCAAAAAAGCAGATTTTACATGTCCATTTAAACCCCTCTAAATCCACTCCACAGTGGCCTATCAACTTGAAACTTGTCATCGCTATCACAGATGTCCCTAAGATGAACCGTGTTGTTATTTATATCTTGAAAAACAAGGAAACTACTACAGTGCCTTTCAAAAGTATTCATCCCCCTTGGCGTTTTTCCTATTTTGTTGCATTACAACCTGTAATTTGAATGGATTTTTATTTGGATTTCATATAATGGACGAACACAAAATAGTCCAAATTGGTGAAGTGAAATGTTTCAAAATATTCAACAACAAAAAAACGGAAAAGTGGTGAGTGCATATGTATTCACCCCTTTGCTATGAAGCCCCTAAATAAGATCTGGTGCAACCAATTACCTTCAGAAGTCACAAAATTAGTTAAATAAAGTCCACCTGTGTGCAATCTAAGTGTCACATGATACGTCACATGATCTCAGTATATATACACATGTTCTGAAAGGCCCCAGAGTCTGCAACACCACTAAACAAGGGGCAACACCACTAAACAAGCGGCACCATGAAGACCAAGGAGCTCTCCAAACAGGTCAGGGACGAAGTTGTGGAGAAGTACAGATGAGGGTTGGGTTGAAAAAATATAACTTTGAACATCCCACAGAGCATCATTAAAACCATTATTAAAAAATGGAAAGAATATGGCACCACAACAAACCTGCCAAGAGAGGGCCACCCACCAAAGCTCAGGGACCAGGCAAGGAGGGCATTAATCCGAGAGACAACAAAGAGACCAAAGATAACCCTGTAGGAGCTGCAAAGCTCCACAGCGGAGATAGGACTATCTGTCCATAGGACCACTTTAAGCCATACACTCCACAGAGCTGGGCTTTACGGAAGTGGCCAGAAGAAAAGCCATTGCTTAAAGATAAAAATAAGCAAACGCGTTTGTTGTTCGCCAAAAGGCATGTGAGAGACTCCCCAAACATATGGAAGAAGGTACTCTGGTCAGAGGAGACTAAAATTGAGCTTTTTGGCCATGAAGAAAAATGTCTGGCGCAAATCCAACACCTCTCATCGACGCGAGAACACCAAGCATGGTGGTGGCAGCATCACGCTGTGGGGATGTTTTTCATCGGCAGCGACTGGGAAACTGGTCAGAATTGAAGGAATGATGGATGTTGCTAAATACAGGGAAATTCTTGAGGGAAACCTGTTTCAGTCTTCCAGATATTTGAGACTGGGACGGAGGTTCACCTTCCAGCAGGACAATGACCCTAAGCATACTGCTAAAGCAACACACGAGTGGTTTAAGGGGAAACATTTAAATGTCTTGGAATGGCCTAGTCAAATCCCAGACCTCAATCCAATTGAGAATCTGTGGTATGACTTAAAGATTGCTGTACACCAGCGGAACCCATCCAACTTGAAGGAGCTGGAGCAGTTTTGCCTTGAAGAATGGGCAGAAATCCCAGTGGCTAGATGTGCCAAGCTTATAGAGACATACCCCAAGAGACTTGCAGCTGTAATTGCTGCAAAAGGTGGCTCTACAAAGTATTGACTTTGGGGGGTGAATAGTTATGCACGCTCAAGTTTTCTGTTTTTTTGTCTAATTTCTTGTTTGTTTCACAATAAAAAATATTTAGCATCTTCAAAGTGGTAGGCATGTTGTGTAAATCAAATGATGTTGTGTAAATCAAATGTAAATCAAATGATTTTGTTGTAAGGCAACAAAATAGGAAAAATGCCAAGGGGGTGAATGCTTTTGCAAGTCACTGTAACAACTCATTCTTTGCATATTTAACGCCAATGCTCAAAATCATCTTCTCCTCATGAACCATACTTCAGATTCACTCCAGATTTTGGATTTTGACTCATGAATGCACATACAGGAAGATCGCTCCTACATGATAGAGTGCTTGCTTTGTTATCCAACTGATCTTGTGTCCATTCTGACATCCTGTGAACCCCGTTCCTTGCTGCTCGTAGCTATATTTGCCTTTTATACTGATCTAGTTTTCCAAAAGTTGGAAAAGTTAACTTGCCCTTAGTTCTCTTTCTGTAATCCTTGAGTAGTCACTATACAGTAGGCGAGGTGTCAGCAGTGTTAGTCCCTCTGATGAGTAATGGTGTCATAAGAGAAATCAAGCTTCCTTAAATATCCTATCTGGTAACTGACACAGCTGATGGTGAATAACAATGACCAGCTGATCTTGTAATAGATGTGTCTGTGATGATAATGCTGAGTGAGAATTCCCCCAATCCACAGCACGCAGGGCTGAAGGAATTGCCCAAAACAGGCCTAGAGACCCACAGCATTGGTAGGTAATTAGATGCTGAGATAAGTTGTTAGCTCTCTGCTCTTTATTGATTTCAGCAACAGTGCAAAGCGTCACAGATAGCACACTTCATGGCCAAACCTTTCATCATACATAATTGATTAAACAGCATTGCTTTACAGGGAATATAAATGCTGACCAGATAATCAAACTGTGTGAATGAGTCACACTGGAATTGCTTTTGCATCTATACACCTGACCATAGCCTCAGCTAACACTCATTACCCCAGTCCAGTGCATCAACCATAAAGATTGTATTTTTGCAGAAGAAATCCCACATTATGCTCGAAGAGTCTATGGTTGCCTCCAATGCCTCCCAATAAGGAGCAGTTCAACTGTCCACAATCCTCATGTCCCCATTGTTGATGATCTCAACCTGTCCTTCCATGAGCTGTAGCTGGTTATCTTTTGAGGGTGGCTCCCAGTTTCTGATATCCAATAATATAACTGTTTCTAGATCCCAGTTTCATCATCATGACCACTTAACATGATTGAAACCATTTACATGGAATTGATGGAGTGTGACTTGTGAAATTAATACTGAAATACAAATATATTGAGCAATAGTTGTGAGATACATCTTACGTAAAAAATGGCTAGCTTTATTTTCTATCATATCCTGCAGAATTGGAATACAGATCCCTCCAATTGGCTGGGTTTTAAGTATTTACCACAGGTCTCTATACGAGTGTAAGAAATACTACAAGACATCCTCCATGACGTTCATTAGACTAAGTGAGAACCACAACAGTGCACATATCTAGTTTACACTTTAAATCTCACTATAATAATTTAAATACAGAATGCATCCTGCGTATTCCCTATTCCCCCTGTGCATGTGAATATAAATGGAATCAAAGGAAATACATGACCCTGGTAGATGTGTATGTCTACTGTAACATTGTCAGGGAAAGGAACTGCTGGCATTTCATAGGCTGATTATTTATGAATTATTTTCCTGACATTTTATTCTCTGTTGACGGTATAGTAGCCTAATTTTATGGGATCCCCATTTCAATGAATTGTGACAAAATGTCAGCTTGCTTATTGATTAAAAGGTTGGCAACTGCTTTAGACTCCAGAAAATGGAAATCACAATCCAATTATATAGACATTTTAACTCTGCTAATTCCATTTGTGAGTATGACTGGTTTGGCTGTGTTCATAACTCGATTACGATAAAGCTACACAGTCATGTTAATAAGATCTTCGCTTATTGCTGCCTTCCTTTATCAGATTGCCTCTTCAGTAGATTAAAAATGGTGCTTAGTTATTCCTGAACACAGCAGTGCTGACAAATATGATCAAACTGAACTTCAATGAAAAAAAGCAGGAGTGTCTCCCACGCTTGGCAAATCGTTAACTAGAAATGCCATGGGGCATATACTGTATAAGGGCTGAGAGGACACTGGAGTGGTATTCACCCAATACCCACATAACCCTTGTGCCAACTGTATTCTCAAGGCTGAAACCAGGAGCAGGTTTCTTGTTTAAATCATAGTTTGAAATGCCAATTGCCCTCTTCACTTTTTATTCCGTAATAATTAACTAGGCAGACAATTATCTTCCCAGAAACTAGAACGATGACAAAATGAGTGTGTCTTATGAAAGGTGATAATAAAAAGCCCTTTAACGTAACAAATTAAAGTGTCATTAACATATCCTATTCTTCTTTTTCAGTCTCTCATCTGAAGCTAATGAGCAGAGAGGGAGGAAAGAAACGAACATATTACTGTCAGCATGTAACCTTTTAACGTCTGATTATCATCCAGTGGCCGGTTGAGTTTGCTTTAGGTGATTTGTTCTTCAACATATAGAAAGGTCATACTGAAAGCCATGCTACTGTACCTATGTTCTCTTTATAAAACCTACAGGCCCTATAGTTCTAGCCAACACCACACCAAGTGTGTGATTAAATTCAAGTTGAAACCCCACAAGGTGACCGGTATTCAATACTTTTAGTATGTATGTTGCTTTAACACAAAGACTACATGATAGTGTAGTAGGAAAAAAGATACAAGAAATAGCTAGAGTAGCACAGTAAAGAGGGAATGCACCTTCCCAGCACAGTAGTTGCATGGCCTTTGCATATTTTTTTATTTAAACTTTATTTAACTAGGCAAGTCAGTTAAGAACAAATTCTTATGTACAATGACCACCTACCAAAAGGCAAAAGGCCTCCTGTGGGGACTGGGATAAAAAATAAAAATAATAATGATTAAAAAAAATATATAACATATATATATATATAAACATAGAGCACAATTTAAAAAAAGTGGCTATGGTCCAATGTGTATTTACAAACCAAGAAAGGGCCAGCAGACAGCCTCTACCATCATAACGGAATTAATCATAATAAGAAATGTCCCGTTAATTATACCCACACACACTGAAATGCCTTAGTTAAGAGATTGAATAGCAGTGAAATCTGCTCCATGCCTAGCGATTTTCTCTGGCGAAATGAACGATGCTGCGCATACTGGAGGTTTACAGCTGAGAGACTTTTGTTTTCAACATCACAATGCATCCATTGTTTATGTTCTACTTAACACACTGGAATAACTCAGAAATCCCAAACACTGGCAAAGCTGTAACATCACAAAACTTCAATCTCTTGTTTTTTTCGTCCATTGAATAATTGTTTGTTTTTATTCTCATCAAACATTACAGAGATTCATCTTGGCATCATTAATGTTTCTTCCCTTTGGATTGTTTGTATTTTATCTTCTGTTTCACACAATAAGCCCATTCAGGTTTGATCGTGACAACAGCTCAAACTGCCATGTCTCTCAGCGGAGGGCATTATGGGACTGAATACAGGTCCTGTTTTCCTGGTTGGCATTTCAGTTAGTCAAATGCTATGGTTAATCTTGTAGGTGTGAACTGCAAATAACATTTGGATAGGACAGTTACTTTTTTAATGGCTCAGTGAGTGGAGGGCCCTGTAATATGCATGTGTGCTTTTAAGAGATTATACAGTTTGACCTATGTGCATAGACTTTTTTTGCAGTTATAATACTGAAAATGCTAAATCGGGAAAATTTGAATACCATTAGAACATTGTAAAGAGAAAAGAGATACCTAGTCAGTTGCACAACTGAATGCATTCAACCAAAATGTGTCTTTCCCATTTAACCCAACCCCTCTGAATCAGAGAGGTGCGGGGGGGCTGCTATAATCGACGTCTACTTCATCCGAGCCCGAGGATTCGTTGTTGTTGGGGGTTAATTGCCTTGCTCAAGGGCAGAACGGCAGATTCTTCCACCTTGCCGGATGTGAACCAGCAAACTTTCGGTTATTGACCCAACGCTCTCAACTGCTAGGCTACCTGCCGCCTTTTTTATCCATTATTATCCATCCTTTTGAACGTTATATTGGATGTGAAATTCTAATATCCGTGAGTAAGCCCTCTTACCAATAATGGCATGGACATTACCTCACAGTACTACTTTCGCTTTATTAAAATCTATGCCAATATACAGTAAGTATCATCATCACCGCTGTGAGGTATTACTAGGATGGCATGGTATGAGTGTAGGCTGAGCTGGTACAGCAGCAGCCTGAGTCTGACCGTGCCAACATAGAAAACTCCTGGCAGCGTTAGAGCCACCCAGTCCATCCTCCTGGCTGGCACAGAGAGAGGATAATCACCTCAGGGTCACTGAGCTGCAGTGAGACCTGGGAAGCATCCCAAATGGCACCCTATTCCCTATATAGTGCACTTCTTTTGACCAGAAGGGATGCAGACCCGCTGCAGCCTGCAGACAACAAACAGGCCACATGTGTCCCTCCTGGTCCTGCTGTGTCACCTGGGGGTTACGCTCCACTATGCTCCAGGGGGTTAGGATTCACCATCCTCTGACATCTGCTGCTACCAATATCTCTAATTGCAGAATTGGCTCAAATATAGAAAGACCCTGAAAAATACGTGTCCCATATTTTTCATGTCATGAAAGGAGAGCATCATTGTCAGCTCTGGGTCAAATGAATTCTGTGATGTTTTGTGATGGTGTCAAACCTGTTGTTCATATATCAATATTTCTCAATATATGCATAATTCTTGACTTCCTTTTTTGCTCTTACTTAGATTGTCATCTGTGAGACTACATTAGTGAAGGTCAGTCACCAAGCATGCTTCCTGTCGGAGATCCTCTGTGTATCCATGGGGATTGGGTGTTCAGGGGAAAGACAGACCGGCTGGATTCAGACACGCCAGACCAACAGAAGTTGATGATGTCACCTCTGCCTTTTGCAGGCCCTTTTTATTTCATACCAGATTATTATTATTTTTTAATAATAATAATTATATATATATATATATGGTTCAGAACAGACAGAGCTTCCAAAAGTTCAGGGCCCAACTGAAAGACATCCTGCTCTAAAAGCATTGTCCAAAGAGAAAACAATAGTAAGGGCTGCAGGGTTGAAGACTCTTAATGGCCTCATTATGACTGCAGATTGTAGCGGAATGGACAGAGATGCAGCCAAGAGGGGGTGAATTGAAAACAGCGATCACCTGCTCTCCCCTTTCTTTGGTTAGGAACCCCAATCAATAGCGTACAACTGGGTTAATGCAGTCTCTTAAAAACACACTATTCATTCACTCTAAACTGCACATCCAGATAATTGGTTCCCAGTGTCTGCATAGTGAGGGGTAGTGGACTGGAGTTAGAATGAGGCTTGGTGCCCTCTGTTGGAGCTATCTCACACAGTGTTCATTTGGTCAACAACGATAATGACTAAAATATTCGTCAAACACCTATGTTTCAGTGTCAATTGACGAGACTGTAACTGACTAAATAGACCCAGAAAAAACAAGGACTAAAAACCCTAAAGGATTTTTCATTTCAGTTGACTAAAACGAGATTTTATCTTTGTGACTGAAATCTGACTACTAAGTGCACAAGACAAGAGTTTCTGGAGAGATTGAGAGCTTGTCAGTGATAAGCACTATTAATATTAGCAGCACAGACGCGCAGCGTAGTTCTGTTTAGCAGTGGGAAGGACGACGCACACCCGGCACACGCAGCCTATATCAGCTGGTGAGCTGTGGGGGAGCAAGGGATGAGTGTGGGCAGACAGGCAGACAGGCTCTGCTCTGGCTCCGCCTCCGATTATACATCATCTTTTGCTTCCCCCGTAGCTAACCAGACACCACCATCCTTATACTTAGCTACCCTTTGCCTGGTTATTAGAAACACAAGCTGCCTTACGAAAAAAATACTATATCAGCATTGAGTTTAATAGTAAAACAACAGTGTAGCTATACTCCCTTGAGTATAGAAAAATAGGCTGTCTTCGAATTTGTAGTCTCGCTCAACCCTCCTACTTTCCCCACTGCATTTCATTGCCAGATTCTGTAGCCAACATTGCCAAGTCTCCCTCTTTACCTCAGAGAAAACAGCTTCAGAGATTACCATTCTAAAGATGACCCATAATACCGGCGCTACATTTTTTTTCTTTCTATCATGCATTGGCAGGACGTATTTGAAAATTAGAAAGCATATATCGGGCCGCTCTAAAACTAAGCTACTTATGGACCGGACCAGCTACCATATGTTTAGGCTACATCTTGTTCAGTCATGTTACCTCATTAGGTAGCTATAGCTAACATCCTGGGGGGCATTCAGCAGGATGCAACGTTTTGGAACATTCAGATAGAAAAATGCTATGAAGAACAAATATGCCTCGCTGACATGTTGAATAAGGAATAAGGTTGGCTCTATTCAATTTCTATCTGCAACGTTTGAGAACATTTTGCAACGGAACGTGCCCCTGGTAACATTACCAGTAGCCTACATGAAAACATTTAGTGGCACAGAAGAAAGGAAAAGGGATAGCAAAACATTTATTGACTAATTTCCTTTTACCACTACACTATATCTGACTGGGTAAATAACTTTATTTTGACTTAATGTGTACCGGTGACTCAAACATGAGCACTTGGACCAGGACGCCAGCACTGGGACTCGGACTTCAGTCATAGGGACTCGTGACTCGACTTGTGACTCGACCAATGGTGACTTGGACTTGGACTAGGACTCGAGCACAGGGGAATTGGGACGCAATTCAGACTCAAGGTTGTTTGGGCTAGGCGTCCCGCTATCTGGAGGGCGCGCAATTCAAGTAAATAATCATAAAAAATATGGATATTAAACATTTAGGTACATATAAGTGTCTTATATTGGTTGAAAGCTTAAATTCTTGTTAATCTAACTGCACTGTCCGATTTACAGTAGCTATTACAGCAAAAACATGCCATGCAATTGTTTGAGGACGGCGCCCCACATCAAAATATTTTTCCACCGGCACAGGTTTCATAAATTCACAAATAGCAATTAAATATTCAAAATCTTCCTCTGATTTGTCATCCAAAGGGTCCCAGCTATAACATGTAGTGTCATTTTGTTAAATAAAATCCTTCTTTATATTCCAAAAAGTCTGTTTATTTGGCGCCATCGATTTGTGTAATCCACTCATTCAACATGCAGAGAAAGGAATCCGAAAATCTACCCCTAAACTTTGTTTCAAGATGTCAAAATACGTTTCTGTTTACTCCTCAGATACCATAAAATGTAATCAAACTATAATATTTATTACGGAAAGAAGTATGTTCAATAGGAAACCGATTTTAGCAGGTGCATCCTGTCTTCATGGCGCGCGCAAACACGAATATCCAAGACTGTGTCCCTGTACTAAAACTGATATTTCTTATTCGTTTTTGAAGTTACAAGCCTGAAACCTTGAACATAGACTACTGACACCCTGTGGAAGCCATAGGAATTGCATCCAGGGAGCAAATTTTCAGTATGACCTTATACTTGCCATTCTAAGAGGATGGTCCCTCAAAACAAAAAGAAATCTGGTTGTTTTTTCTTTGGAATATCTCCTACATTATTTTAAAATTTCTGCAAACTTAAAGGTGTTTTCTTTCCAATGGTACCAATTATATGCATATCCTGGCTTCAGGGCCTGAGCAACATGCAGTTTACTTTGGGCACGTCATTCAGGCGGAAATGGAGAAAAAAGGGATCTAGCCCTAAGAAGTTTTTAAGTTACACATCACTGGGCGAAACAGTAATTTGCTCCCGTTCAAAGTCATTAGCCCCACTTTTGGACATCAAGGAGGTTGCTGCGTCTGTGGAACGTTGATAACCGAGTGACAGAAGTACAACACATACTACTTTGCTAATCACCATCTGGCGATTGTGCTACTTTCTCTCTCTCTCACGCTCTCTCTTAATATGCAATATCTACACTGAACACAAATATAAAAGCAACATGCAACATTTTCAAAGATTTTACAGTTCATATAAGGAAATCAGTCAATGGAAATAAATCTAATCTATGGATTTCACATGACTGGGAACACAAATATGCATCTGTTGGTCACAGATACCTTAATAAAAGGTAGGGGCTTGGATCAGAAAACCAGCCAGTATCTGGTCTGACAACCATTTGCCTTATGCAACTCTTCGCATTGAGTTGATCAGGCTGTTGATTGTGGCCTGTGGAATGTTGTCCCTCTCGTCTTCAACGACTGTGCAAAGTTGCTGGATATTGGCGGGAACTGGAACACGCTGTCGTACGCGTCGATCCGGAGCATGTTCAATGGGTGACATGTCTGGTGAGTATGCAGGCTATGGAAGAACTGGGACATTTTCAGCTTCCAGGAATTGTGTACAGAGCCTTGCGACAGATCCTTGTGACATGGGGTCATCCGGATGACCCCAACTTGAGACATCTGTGGCATTGTGTTGTGTGACAAAACTGCACATTTTAGAGTGACCTTTTATTGTCCTGTGTAATGATCATGCTGTTTAATCAGCTTCTTGATAATCCACACCTGTCAGGTGAATGGATTATCTTGGCAAAGAAGAAATGCTCACTAACAGGGATGTAAACAAAATTGGGCACAACATTTGAGAGAAATAAGCTTTTTGAAACATGAGACCCACACTTTACATGTGATTATATTTTTGTTCAGTATATGTAGGCTAAATTAGGAATTCACTTATTTAGTTGACTAGACTACATTTTAAAAAGAGTGCCAAAATGAACACTGATCTCACAGCACAGAGCAAGCCCCCGAAACAATCCCAAAATGTAATGTCTACGCCTCTTGTCAAGGATCCATGTTCAGAAGCACTTGGTGAATTCTCATGTTTCAGAACAAATTGAGCTGTTTTCCACAGTTGCTGTTATGCCAGCTGTACCAACTCTTTGGGAAAGGCCAATGTATCAGGACATAAAAATGCCAGCCCACACAAGCCTGTCATCATTTCCAGTCCTCGGGAGCGTCAGGGACCTTTCCAGGTTATACAGAAGCCAAGGCCTAACTAATTGATTAATGACAATGCTCACTGTTCAGTTTTTCTCATGGCAAGATGCATAATGTTGATGGAAACCCATTATGTGATGGAAAAACATTGTTTACGACATATCCTACATTGCTCTGTTATATGGACATATTTTAAAAGCTACATTACATGACCAAAATAATGTGGACACCTGCTTGTCGAACATCTCATTCCAAAATCATGGGCGTTAATATGGAGTTGGGCCCCCTTTGCTGTTATAACAGCTTCTAATCTCCTGGGAAGGCTTTCCACTAGATGTTGGAACATTGGTTCGGGGACTTGCTTCCATTCAGCCACAATAACATTAGTGAGGTCGAGCACTGATGTAGGGCGATTAGGTCTGGCTCGCAGTCGGCATTCCAATTCACACCAAAGGTGTTTCATGGGGTTGATGTCAGGGCTCTGTGCAGGCCAGTCAAGTTTTTCCACACCCATCTCAAAAAAACATTTCTGTATGGATCTCGCTTTGTGCAAGAGGGCATTGTCATGCAGAAACAGGAAAAGGCCTTCCCCAAACTGTTGCCACAAAGTTGGAAACACAGAATCGTCTAAAAAGTCATTTTATGCTGTAGCGTTAAGATTTCCCTTCACTGGAATTTAGGAGCCTGAACCATGAAAAACAGCCCCAGACCATTATTCCTCCTCCATCAAACTTTACAGTTGGTACTATGCATTCAAGCAGGTAGCGTTCTCCTAGCATCCGCTAAACCCAGATTCGTCCGTCGGACTGCGAGATGGTGAAGCGTGATTCATCACTCCAGAGAACGCGTTTCCACTGCTCCAAAGTCCAATGGCGGTGAGCTTTACACCACTCCAGCCGACGCTTGGCATTGCACATGGTGATCTTAGGCTTGTGTGAGGCCGCTCTGTCGCACACAAGCCATTTAATGAAGCTCCCGATGAACAGTTATTGTGCTGATGTTGCTTACAGAAGCAGTTTGGAACTCGGTAGTGAGTGTTGCAACCGAGGACAGACAATTCTTATGCGCTACGTGCTTCAGCACTCAGCGGTCCCGTTCTGTGAGCTTGTGTGGCCTACCACTTCGCAGCTGAGCCGCTGTTGCTCCTAGACATTTACACTTCACAATAACAGCACTTACAGTTGACCGGTGCAGCTCTAGCAGGGCAGAAATTTGACGAACTGACTTGTTGGAAAATTGGCATCCTATGATAGTGCCATGTTGAAAGTCACGGAGCTCTTCAGTAAGGCCATTCTACTACCAATGTTTGTCTATGGAGATTGCATAGCTGTGTGCTCGATTTTATACACCTGTCAGCAACGGGTGTGGCTGAAATAGCCTAATCCACTAATTTGATGGGGTGTCCAAGTACTTTTGTATATATAGTGTATTTTCACATCATCAGAATGTGTTGCCTTCACTCAGTACTCATAAAATGGTTTTACAAATATTTGACCAGATCTTTGAATTATTTTGATATTGTTCAGGAACATTTTAGAACGCACAGCTGCAGATCCCTGCTCCTCAGAAAAACATTTGTCTGGGAGTCACATTTTTATTATGTCATAATTCATGCATCCAGTAAGGTAGTTTGCGCAGTAATTATAATACTAACAGCCTAATCCAAAGTCTCTTTGTACAGACTGAAGCATCTTTGACTGGAAATAGATTGAATTGGTGGTCCACTCTGTTGTCACAGCAACAAGAAAACAAACATGTGTTTCTGATAAGTATTCCAATTTCCTTTACCCAAATAGCAAGCAAATAACCATAAATGCATTCATTTTGTACATTTTGTTTCCATGCTTTTGGTTTTCAGTATTATTTTCTTTTTAAAGGAGATTAAAGTTGAAGTAGGTAGTAGAAATTAAAAACCTCTACTACCTCAATATTATATACAGTGGGGAGAACAAGTATTTGATACACTGCCGATTTTGCAGGTTTTCCTACTTACAAAGCATGTAGAGGTCTGTAATTTTTATCATAGGTACACTTCAACTGTGAGAGACGGAATCTAAAACAAAAATCCAGAAAATCACATTGTATGATTTTTAAGTAATTAATTTGCATTTTATTGCATGACATAAGTATTTGAAAACCTACCAACCAGTAAGAATTCCGGCTCTCACAGACCTGTTAGTTTTTCTTTAAGAAGCCCTCCTGTTCTCCACTCATTACCTGTATTAACTGCACCTGTTTGAACTCGTTACCTGTATAAAAGACACCTGTCCACACACTCAATCAAACAGACTCCAACCTCTCCACAATGGCCAAGACCAGAGAGCTGTGTAAGGACATCAGGGATAAATTGTAGACCTGTACAAGGCTGGGATGGGCTACAGAACAATAGGCAAGCAGCTTGGTGAGAAGGCAACAACTGTTGGTGCAATTATTAGAAAATAGAAGAAAATAGAAGAAGTTCAAGATGATGGTCAATCACCCTCGGTCTGGGGCTCCATGCAAGATCTCACCTCGTGGGGCATCAATGATCATGAGGAAGGTGAGGGATCAGCCCAGAACTACACGGCAGGACCTGGTCAATGACCTGAAGAGAGCTGGGACCACAGTCTCAAAGAAAACCATTAGTAACACACTACGCCGTCATGGATTAAAATCCTGCAGCGCACACAAGGTCCCCCTGCTCAAGCAGGCGCATGTCCAGGCCCGTCTGAAGTTTGCCAATGACCATCTGGATGATCCAGAGGAGGAATGGGAGAAGGTCATGTGGTCTGATGATTCAAAAATAGAGCTTTTTGGTCTAAACTCCACTCGCCGTGTTTGGAGGAAGAAGAAGGATGAGTACAACCCCAAGAACACCATCCCAACCGTGAAGCATGGAGGTGGAAACATCATTCTTTGGGGATGCTTTTCTGCAAAGGGGACAGGACGACTGCACCGTATTGAGGGGAGGATGGATGGGGCCATGTATTGCGAGATCTTAGCCAACAACCTCCTTCCCTCAGTAAGAGCATTGATGATGGGTCGTGGCTGGGTCTTCCAGCATGACAACGACCCGAAACACATAGCCAGGGCAACTAAGGAGTGGCTCCGTAAGAAGTATCTCAAGGTCCTGGAGTGGCCTAGCCAGTCTCCAGACCTGAACCCAATAGAAAATCTTTGGAGGGAGCTGAAAGTCCGTATTGCCCAGCGACAGCCCCGAAACCTGAAGGATCTGGAGAAGGTCTGTATGGAGGAGTGGGCCAAAATCCCTGCTGCAGTGTGTGCAAACCTGGTCAAGAACTACAGGAAACGTATGATCTCTGTAATTGCAAACAAAGGATTCTGTACCAAATATTAAGTTCTGCTTTTCTGATGTATCAAATACTTATGTCATGCAATAAAATGCTAATTAATTACTTAAAAATCATACAATGTGATTTTCGGGATTTTTGTTTTAGATTCCGTCTCTCACAGTTGAAGTGTACCTATGATAAAAATTACAGACCTCTACATGCTTTGTAAGTAGGAAAATCTGCAAAATCGGCAGTGTATCAAATACTTGTTCTCCCCACTGTATATAATTACTGGTTCCTCTTGCCTTTGTGCCCTCTACTGTGGACTGAAGTGGAGTGCCCAGAGCCCAAGCCACGCTGCGTGAGGGGGCCTTTCAGACAGCTTTAGGAATAAATCTCAGCTCTGAGAGCAGCTGAGACGTGGCAGCTCCAACAAGCCGATTCTTGACATTTCTTGCTGCTTCACAGGTCCCCTAATCTCCCTCTGCAGAGCCCTCCACAACCGGGTGTCTCCCCTATCACACCACATCACATGGACACAAGGATAATTTGGTAACCCGTATGGCATTTAATGGTACCAACGCGTGGGTAGCCCGATTAGAGCTACTGTGGTAGGAGGGGAAAAAACTCTAATCTAATGTATTGGAGGTAGGCCTGCAGGCATTTTGCCATGTAAACCAAAGCGCATTGAATTTTCTGCTGTGGATTTATCTCCAGCAAGAGCCCTGGTAATGTCTGCCAATGATGCAAATCAGTTGACGCATTTGTCTGAATATTTGTGCACATATTGGCTTAGGATGATATACATTCAAAGGCCCAGATGAGTTGCCCTGGATTGTTGATGATAATGTTATCACAGGAAAGGTGACCAAACACCAATGAGCCAAAACCTTATGGAGACACTCTCAGCTCACATTCATATACCTATTTAACTAACTGGACTAACTCAAACAAAACAACCCTACACTGTAAAACAGTCTTGTTGTTTTTACAGTGTTATACAATAAAACGAACAGTAAAGTACTGTATTAAATATTTACAGTAAATTGCTGTAAATAGCTATGCACTCCGGGTGATTTTAGGCGTAAACAGTCAAATATACTGTAAATTCTAAATAAACTTTGGTTTAACAGTACATTACTTTACAGCATTGTAGGATTGCAACTGGCAACTTTTTAAAAACATCTCTGAGTGATAGGATTGAGAGACATCAAATCAGATCAATGCAGTGAATATGCTTACTTACAAGCCCTTAACCAACAATGAAGTTTTAAGAAAATAGTGTTAAGAAAATATTGACTAAATAAACTAAAGTAGAAAATTACTATATAAAAAAGTAACACAATAAAAATAACAATAATGAGGCTATATACAGGGGGTACCGGTACCGAGTCAATGTGCGGGGGTACAGGTTAGTCGAGGTAATTTGTACATGTAGGTAGAGGTAAAGTGACAATGCATAAATAATAAACAGCAAGTAGCAGCAGAGTAAAAACAAAGAGGGGTGGTGTCAATGCAAATAGTCCGGGTAGCCATTTTATTAATTGTTCAACAGTCTTATGGCTTGGAGGTAGAAGCTGCTATTGAGCCTTTTGGACCTAGACTTGGCGCTCCGGTACCGCTTGCCATGCGGTAGCAGAGAAAACAGTCTATGACTTGGGTGACTGAAGTCTTTGACAATTTTTTGGCCCTTCCTATGACACCACCTAGTATATAGGTCATGGATGGCCTGTGATTCCCCTGTGATGTACTGGGCTGTATGCACTACCCTCTGTAGCGCCTTACAGTCGGATGCTGAGCAGTTACCATACCATGCGGTGATGCAACCGGTCAGGATGCTCTCAATGGTGCAGCTGTAGAACCTTTTGAGGATCTATCTTTCCAAATCTTTTCAGTCTCCTGAAGTGGAAAAGACATTGTAGTGCCCTCTTCACGACTGTCTTGGTGTGTTTGTACCATGATAGTTTGTTGGTGATGTGGACACCAAGGAACTTGAAGCTCTCAACCTGCTACACTACAGCCCCGTCGATGTGAATGGGGGCGTGTTCGGCCCTCCTTTTCCTGTAGTCCATGATCATCTCCTTTGTCTTGCTCATGTTGAGGGAGAGGTTGTTGTCTTGGCACTGCCAGGTCTCTGACCTCCTCCCTATAGGCTGTCTCATTGTTGTCGGTGATCAGGCCTACCACTGTTGTGTCGTCAGCAAACCTAATGATGGTGTTGGAGTCGTGGGTGAACAAGGAGTACAGGAGGGAACTAAGCACGCATCCCTGAAGGAAACCAATGTTGAGTATCACCGTGGCAGATGTGTTGTTGCCTACCCTCACCATCTGGGGGCGGCCGTCAGGAAGTCCAGGATCCAGTTGCAGAGGGAGGTGTTTAGTCCCAGGGTCCTTAGTTTAGGGATGAGCTTTGTGGGCACTATGGTATTGAACGTTGAGCTGTAGTCAATGAGCAGCATTCTCACATAGGTGTTCCTTTTGTCCAGGTGGGAAAGAGCAATGTGGAGTGCAATTGAGATTGCGTCATCTGTGGATCTGGGATGATGGTGTTGATGTGAGCCATGGCCAGCCTTTCAAAGCACTTCATGGCTACCGACGTCAGTGCCACGGGGCGGTAGTCATTTAGGCAGATTACCTTAGCTTTCTTGTGCACAGGGACTACGGTGGTCTGCTTGAAGAATGTAGGTGTTAGAGACTCGGTCAGGGAGGGGTTGAAAATGTCAGTCTAGACACTTGTCTGTTGGTCCGCGCATGCTCTGAGTACACGTCCTGATAATAAGTCTGGCCTCGCGGCCTTGTGATTGTTGACCTGTTTAAAGGTCATGCTCACATTTGCCCAGGAGAGCCTGATCACACAGTCATTCAGAACAGCTGGTGCTCTCATGCATGCTTCAGTGTTGCTTGCCTCGACGCGAGCATAAAAGACATTAAGCCTGTAATAGTTTGCAAGCCCTGCCACATCCAACGAGCGTCAAAGTCGGTGTAGTAGGATTCAATCTTAGTCCCGTATTGACGCTTTGCATGTTTGATGGTTCATCTGAGGGCATAGCGGGATTTCTTATAAGCGTCCGGATTAGTGTCCCTCCTCCTTGAAAGTGGTAGCTCTAGCCTTCAGCTCGGTGCAGATGTTACCTGTAATCCATGGTTTCTGGTTGGAATATGTATGTGCGTTCACTGTGGAGACGTAGTCGTCGATGCATTCATTGATGAAGCCGGTGACTGAAGTGGTATACTCCTCAATGCCATTGGATGAATCCCGGAACATATTGCAGTCTCTGCTAGCAAAACAGTCCTGTAGCGTAGCATCCGCATCATCTGACCACTTCCGTATTGAGCGAGTCACTGGTACTTCCTGCTTTAGTTTTTGCTTGTAAGCAGGAATCAGGAGGATAGAATTATGGTCAGATTTTCCAAATGGAGGGCGAGGGACAGCTTTGTATGCATCTCTGTGTGTGGATTAAAGGTGGTCTAGAGTTTTTTTCCCCTCTGGTTGCACTTGTGACATGCTGGTAGAAATGGGGTAATGGATTTAAAAAAATACATTTTAAAAAGAAATGAGGTAAATGGATTTAAGTTGGCCTGCGTTAAAGTCCCTGGCCACTAGGAGCGCCGCTTCTAGATGAGCATTTTCTTGTTTGCTTATGGCCTTATACAGCTCGTTGAGTGCGATCTTAATGCCAACGTCATTTTGTGGTGGTAAATAGACGGCTACAAAAAATATAGATAAAAACTCTCTTGTAGATGGTGTGGTCTACAGCTTATCATGAGGTACTCTACCTCAGGCGAGCAATACCTTGAGACTACCTTAATATTAGACATTGCGCACCAGCTGTTATTGACAAATATACTTTTTGTAGTGACTCAAGGAGTGACTAAAGGTCTAAAGTGAACCAAACAAGGTGTGTACAACATTTATATGATTTACAAAATGTATTATACAGAATATTACACTGTAATGGAAAACGGTGATTTGCAGTGCATTCGAAAAGTATCCAGACTGCTTCACTTTTTCCACATTTTGTTATGTTATAGCCTTATTCTAAAATATATATATATATTTTTAAATCCTCATCAATCTACAAACAGAACCCCATAATGACAAAGGGAAAACAGTTTTTTTGAAATTTTTGCAAATGTATAAAAAAAACAAAAACAGAAATACCTTATTTACATAAGTATTCAGACCTTTTGCAATGAGTCTAGAAATTGAGCTCAGGTGCATCCTGTTTCCATTTATCATCCTTGAGATGTTTCTACAAGTTGATTGGAGTCCACCTGAGGTAAATTCAATTGATTGGACATGATTTGGAAAGTCACACAACTGTCTATATAAGGTCCCACAGTTGACAGTGCATGTCAGAGCAAAAACCAAGCCATGAGGGCGAAGGAATTGTCCGTAGAGTTCCGAGACAGGATTATGCCAAGGCACAGATCTGGGGAAGGTTACCAAAAATGTCTGCAGCATTGAAGGTCCCCAAGAACACAGTGGCCTCCATCATTCTTAAATGGAAGAAGTTTGGAACCGCCAATACTCTTCCTAGAGCTGTCCGTCCGTCCAAACTGAGCAATCGGGGGAGAAGGGCCTTGGTTAGGGAGGTGACCAAGAACCCGATGGTCACTCTGACAGAACTCCAGATTTCCTCTGTGGAGATGGGAGAACATTCCAGAAGGACAACCATCTCTGCAGCACTCCACCAATCAGGCCTTTATGGTAGAGTGGCCAGATGAAAGCCACTCCTCAGTAAAAGGCACATGACAGCCCGCTTGGAGTTTGCCCAAAGGCACCTAAAGAACTCTCAGACCAAAAGAAACAAGATTCACTGGTCTGATGAAACCAAGATTGAACTCTTTGGCCTAAATGCCAAGTGTCATGTCTGGAGGAAACCTGGCAACATCCTTACAGTGAAGCATGGTGATGGCAGCATCATGCTGTTGGGATGTTTTTCAGCAGCAGGGACTGTGAGACTAGTCAGGATCAAGGGAAAGATTAATGGAGCAAAGTACAGAAAGATCCTTGAGGAAAACCTGCTCCAGAGCGCTCAGGACCTTCGGCCCAGTTCACCTTCACCTGGGCAGCACTTGCTCATGTTCATGCAAATAAGCTGAGATAAAATTGCACGGATCAAAAGGTCACCTACAGAAATCTGAAGAAAGGAAATAAGCAGTATGAAGGTGAAAATACCACCACAGCTCTAAGCAACTACACAGCAAGTATAGTGTTTTAATCTATCGCATTTCTGCATTTTCCATCACTTTTGAGGTTCACAGAGACTCAGCAAGACAAAGTAAATGTGAAAGTACTGTAGGTTAAATCTGCCTTCCAGCTGATTTAATTTAGTGCTGGGCAAGGATCTCTCAATAGCCTAATAGCCTATTAAGGGTAAGTATTAGATTTCAAATGAAAGCTTGGCCTACCTCACATATACTGTATCACACATTTTAAACGTTGTCCATTTTAATGTAGAATACAGTATACGGTATGTTTTAATTAAGCATATGGCTAGCTAACTGGTTAACAAGAAATGTGTAAACATACAATACAAAACGAATAGGTAGTTAGTTAACTACACACACACACTCCAAAAGTGTAAGTATGATTCAGAAAACCAAACATGCATATTTAAACAGATATTTTTTGTTGCTTCCGCCTCTTTTGTTAATTCTGCTGTTTTGATTGGTTGGCCACAACTGACATTGAAGAGCTGTCCTTTTGACAGACAGCAATACCCTATGAAAGTGCCGCCTTCTTCCTGGATCCAGTACCTAAGGTTTTTGAATGGGCTTCAATCTTATATCATAAAATTCATGTAATATAAGATACTGTATATAAAATTATATTCCTATATGTGTATTGATTTGCTCATACCTGATGCCTTTTATCAAAATATTTAAAGACAAATTAAGACACATCGGCGAACATTAGAAAAGTCTAATTTGAACTACAATTCCTGCAGCCTTGTTAGAATGCCTGGAAGAGTTGAGGAATCACAGGATGCTAAAAATCTGTTAGTTACAGTCTGTTTGATGGGTTTTATATTAGATTACACTGGGGATTTAAAAAAATGTAAATCAAAAATCAAAAATGTAGAACGGCAAGAGGTCGAAAGTAACTCATATGCAGCTGGTGAGAGTTGTAGTTCTAATGAAACTGTTGTAACTTTTTGGCTTCATGCTTCTTTTTGGCTGTCAAATACGTTGAAACCCAGCATATGGTAAATAAATTCACTCAGAAACACATACATTTGAATATATATGTTATATGACAACATTTTCATGAATTTGACAATGTATTTTAGAAGCCAATTCTTAGCCTACAAAACGAGGAACCAGGAAGAACCACTTTCATGACTTATAGGCACCAATAAGAACTGGAGACTGCGTCCAAGATGTCCAACCTCTGTTTTCAAGGTAATCTGCTCACGCTTGCATACGCCGATTCATGGACAAACATCACATGCGCACTACCACACAGTGCCCACGGGGAGAAACGCGAGCAGTGGCAATGTCATCACGTCATCCAAAAACATGGCAGACATTGGATGAATATAAAATGTTAATACACTATTATACAAAAGTATGTGGACACCCCTTCAAATTAGTGGATTCGGCTATTTCAGCCACACCCGTTGCTGACAGGTGTATAAAATCGAGCACACAGCCATACAATCTCCATAGACAAACACAGCTTACAGAACGGGACCGCCGAGAGCTGAAGCATGTAGCGCGTAAAAATCGTCTGTCCTCGGTTGCAACACTCACTACCGAGTTTCAAACTGCCTCTGGAAGCAACGTCAGCACAATAACAGTTTGTCGGGAGTTTCATGAAATGGGTTTCGCAGCCACACACAAGCCAAGATCACCATGCGTAATGCCAAGCATCGGCTGGAGTTGTGTAAAGCTTGCCGCCATTGGACTCTGGAGCAGTGGAAACGCTTCACCATCTGGCAGTCCGACAGACATATCTGGGTTTGGCAGATGCCAAGAGAACGCTACCTGCCCCAATGCATAGTGCCAACTCTAAAGTTTGGTGGAGGAGGAATAATGGTCTGGGGCTGTTTTTCATTGTTCGGACTAGGCACCTTAGTTCTAATGAAGGGAAATCTTAATGCTACAGCATACAATGACATTCTAGATAATTCTGTGCTTCCAACTTTGTGGCAACAGTTTGGGGAAGGCCCTTTCCTGTTTCAGCATGACAATGCCTCCTGCACAAAGCGAGGTCCTTACAGAAATGGTTTGTCGAGATCGGTGTGGAAGAACTTGATTGGCCTGCACAGAGCCCTGACCTCAACCCTATTGAACACCTTTGGGATGAATTGGAATGCCAACTGCGAGCCGGGCCTAATCGCCCAACATCAGTGCCCTACCTCACTAATGCGCTTGTGGCTGATTGGAAGCAAGTCCCTGCAGCAATGTTCCAACATGTAATGGAAAGCTTTCCCAGGAGAGTGGGAAAGGCTTTATAGCAGCAAATGGGTACCAACTCCATATTAATGCCCATGATTTTGGAATGAAATGTTTTTCGAGAAAGTGTCCAAATACTTTAGGTCATGTAGTAGTGTATCTTCGACTGAGAGTGCTGAAAACAAATTGGCCTCAGCGACAATTATTGGAACAATTCAATGGATGCTTTGTGCACAAAGGTGATGACTAAAGTGGCTTATTAGGAATTTTCTCATCTGACTTCTCTCTGTGGCCCTTGTATGGAAATGGTCTTTCTGGGCCGGGTGTCAGTTAAACTTTAGTACCGAAGCAAAAATGTAGGAGCAGTCAAAACCGTGCTTCTAGACCGGAACCCTGGCCCATTGATAGGCACCGATTATCCAGTATATTGACCACATACTCTAATGCCCGCCCTAACAATTAAAATAAATGTCTTCAAAAATGGAAGGCAGTTGGGAAGAGGCAAGGTGGGACCATTCTAGCCAATGAGAGGGCAGATACGCGTGTGAACAGCACAACGGTTTCCACTAGTTAACACAGCCACAAAGTCAAAATTGGCTATATCGTACTTTTGGTTTAAATTTAAGGTTAGGGTTATGCATACGGTTAGCAGTGTGGTTAGGGTTGGGTTTAAAATCACATTTTAAGATATGTAAAAATAGGCAGGGTTTATAACTTTGTGGCTGTTGTAACTAAAGTGTTTTTTCTGAAAGTTGCCGGTATGTCACGTGTCCTACTTATATCAGTACACTCGTAACAGCCTAATCATTACGAAACTTATATTTGATCAAATAAGCCATTAACTTCTTTGTTAACCAAATTTGGCACTCGTTCATTGACCTCTATACAAAATAAACAGGGGAAAACGCCACCTGCTGGAGAAGACAGATTTTGGGCCCAGTTATCTCTCTTGCTTCACCTCTTCTTCTCTGGTATAGGCCTACATTTGTGCCCACCATTTTTAATTACTTTGATTTCCACATGCTGGTCTCTTGAACTAGAGGCTTAGATGACATTTTACATCCTTTAAAATGTTTTGTTTTTTATTTCAGCAAATCCTTGCACAAACGGTTACATTTAATATATTATCAATTTGAAATGTTTCTTTAAAATACAATTATGTTCCATATTGTCTGCCAAACAGATAAACAAGAACATTACAACAGAATGTTTCTCATGCTGAGATACTGATGTAAAGCTATATTTTCCTACATAGGTATATTTATTGCCATACAATTTCAAGTGTAATAGTAATTAACAACAGATTCCAATTCATGCTATAGATAACAAAACCAGTTAGGAATCATAGTGACTTTGCCATGATAAGCAGCAAAGCAAACATCTGGTCACACTATATTGTTTACCACAATTTCCAATCACGTCGTTATTTTACAAGCTGCCTTTGTGTTAATAACTCAAATCAACTCAATTAAAATCAAACACACAAACAATAGCTTGGTTTATCATACTATCATACAACATGTTATATCTATGCCTTAGCTGTAGGCAACTTACAGGTTCCAGAACATTGATATAGGGAAATTAAATAGGGGACCATCACTAAGTCTTGAAGTCTTCATGCAGAGTTTGAGCTTATCAACGCCCAAAAGCCTGAATCATTCCCTTGATGGAGCAAACCAATCCTGATAAACTACACAGAGATCCCAGAGTTAAGATTAGAAGGTCCAGGGCCTTGAGCCTGCTGCTCATGGTGGTCCACTTGAGCTGCAGGTGGAAGAGGGAGGGCAGGATGAAGGTCATGGCCGCCCCCGTCACG
The DNA here is from genome assembly GCF_045679555.1 of Salvelinus alpinus. Taxonomy (NCBI): domain Eukaryota; kingdom Metazoa; phylum Chordata; class Actinopteri; order Salmoniformes; family Salmonidae; genus Salvelinus; species Salvelinus alpinus. The sequence continues at coordinate 34,662,142 of NC_092093.1, read as the reverse complement.
CTGCCCGTCAGCCCCATGAGCAGGGAGAAGTGGGGCATGTAGAGTGCCATGAGGAAGGTCATCAACAGGAGACAGCCCCGCAGAACCAGAGTCCCCATGTCCACACCCACCGGCGCCACCTCCAGCCTTAGAACACTGCTCTGGAGGACCTCAGCCACAGCGTAGAAGGGCAGGGGGTAGGAGAGGAGGGCCTTAGCCAGGAGGCACAGGTTGACCACCATGCGTAGGCCAATGGGAAGGTTATCAGTGATCACCTCTTTAGTATCCTCGCCCCAGGTGAGGAAGGCCAGCACAGAGAAGGTGGTTTTCAATACACAAGCCAGGGAGTGTGTCCAGCTCATCATGTCGGAGAAGTCCCCCCTGTCCTCCATGCTTCCCTCCAGGGTGGGCAGGAAGATCTGGGAGGTGTAGCTGAAGATGATGACCCCCACAGACACCAGGAACCTCTCAAAGTCCACCAAGAGGACCATCCTCCTCCAGGACCAGCGGTGGGCTTGGTGCAGGCAGTAGGCCACCACGATGAAGGTGATGAGGAACTGGGCCAGAGAGCAGAGCAGGCTGAGTCTGGAGACCACCCTCAGGTCCCGGATCAGCATGCAGGGCACTAGGGTCAGGAAGGTCATCACGGACCAGGCGGCGGGGGGGAGCGGGATGAAGGAGAAGCTGTGACACATTAGGTTGGTGCTGACCACCAGGTAGAGGATACAGGTCATCATCAGCTCTACCACCTGTGCTGCGTTCACCACCCGCCCGCCCAGGAGGGGGCACAGGCGCTTACAGCAGGCATTGGCGATGTCCTCGTAGGTGTCCCGCACTCGTATGGGCTGGCCCTCCTCGTTGTCCTCGTACAGGCAGGATACAAGGATCTTACCTGTGTAGTTGCAGATGACCGCAGCCAGAATGAGCAGTAGCAATCCTAGGTAGCCACTCTGAAGGAGAGCGTAAGGCAACCCCAGAACAAAGATACCCTAGGAGAAAGAAGAAAACAAGTGAACGACACATAGAGTGTGAACACAGTGTTTCCTAGAATGAAGTACCAAGTCATCACCAAGGACAGTGTAAATTACTCTTTGCTCTTAGCCTGAGACTTGATTGTTTGAAAACTGACACACATTAGAGGATGTTAAACTTAATCATTAAAGATAACATTCTGCTTCAATCTTAACAGATGTGCAACTGAATTTCTTCACGTGCTGTAAACTATTCAGTAGACCACACAACATTAATACAACAATCTTATCTTGCAACAAATATCTAAATGGATAGTCTGAGCAACGTCGGGCTTTAAGTCAAATTGCAATGCAGAACAATGTAAGTAAACAAACTCTGTTTATAATGTGATTCTGAGTTAATATGTAGATGCTCTACATATATAAAGTCCAGACAATAGGACACTGGGTATTTAGTGTTGCTGGAAAAGTACATGGTGTTGAGGATTATGAGGATTATGATGATGCAATGACAAGGTAGTAACTGAACAGATGTAGTTGTTTACAATTAATCATACTCTGGCGTAGAAAACACAAATGGAAGTTAGTAGCCTGATTATCTTATAAAAAAGGCTGGGACACTGTTGATTTGAATATGAATGAGGGGGAACAACTGCTGAAATGTATATTTACTTACATACTAATAATATGCTGTAGTTATTGAAATGGCATTGTTTACAAAGGATTATTCTCAGCTCTTCCATTCCTTCCATTAAATATACTGTAATTAAAATGCATCCTCTAAGCACAACAACAACAACGCAATATCGATAATCACCCAGTGCACCATCTAACATTCATTTTCCTCCATAACCATAATCATTTCTTGAGAATGGAAAAAACACAAAAAGCTAAACATAGAGAAGCATCTTTCCTAAGGTCTGAAGTAAAAAAAATCTAGGTTACCTGAATAGCATTGGTCACGTTCCATCCTGCCTCCCAGGTGGTGATTTTAAGACAGCTGCTGCTGGAGGGACTGGTAGGTGTCTCATTTCCCCCCTCTGGGCTGGAGGTAGTGGGTGACTCCCTGGTCTCCTCTTGGTCCTCTCCATAGGTCCTGCTCAACTCATCCCTCTGGGCGAACCCTAGGCTCTCCTCATCCCCATGGAGGAACCTGGAGGTCCACAGCAGCTCTGCCTGCCTCAGAAATGACATTTTAGTGTGGGTTTAGAGGGCTCTGTCTTCAGCAAATGATACTGTAAACAGCCACTCAGGTCAGACGAGAGAGGCTACCTGTTGAGGTGATGGTTCCCTCCCCATCACAAACTCTAACCGCCAGCAGACAGCAGTGTCAATCTTAAGGGGGCTCAACCCCATACACACTTAATGACCACTGCACACAACGTGAACCTGAGAGGCTAAATTGGTTCTCCCTGACATTTAAATGGTCTAACAGGTGAGACACTATGAGGGCGATTGACAGGCTGTTGAACTGTGACAAAGGATAATAGCTTCCGGCTTTTAAGATGAAGAATGAGTCCATCATGCAAGAATAATCAGATATAATTGAATGTCTTGCCTCTGCAAAGGTCCTGAGAGGGGCCCATTTGAGTTTGTAAGTTGTAATTTCTATTTTGAAACAACAAGATATGATAATAGTTTAGGGCTTTTGTGCAGATAACTTATATTTAAATAGTTGCCCTTAGTTCAACTATGGCAGTTAAATTTAACACCAGAGGGAGCAATAGAGGACCAAAAGCATGGGTGCCTAAATGTTTGCACTGGTCTCAGCATCAATGACAAACCTACATTGTAACACTTGGAAAGTTACATTTTGTTTTCAGCACATAGGTTAGTTTGTTTCTTACTATTATAAGACCACCATTATCATCGTAAAGTTTAGTAAAAGTATTATTCTTCCCTTAATCCCATTCCATATGAGCCCTTCACTTCTGTTCTGTGACGCCCCCTCCCATTTCGCGCGGGGGGAGTGGGAGAGTTTCTTGAACTTGCAAAAGTCACTCTTTGACATTCCCCTCAATTTCAGGCGCCGAGTCCGTCGCACATAAAGCGACTCCGCCAGACTGCACACTGATGAAGAGATTTGAAAATGAAAGGTCTATCGTTTTTTACACTCATAGCGTTGCTATGGCAATGCAGCCGAGCGCAGCAAAGGGGTGAGTGGATCGTTTGCCAAGTAATCGCTTTACTCACAATCTGAAATATTTCGTTCTGATTTGTGAATTAGTCACAGGTTTGACCAATCCTTTAAAAAAATAAATAATATACAAATATTCCTTGGCAAGATTGCCCTTTTATTTTGAGCTTACTCTAGTATTTTCATTAAACAGACACATTAACATATTTTTTAAATGACGTTAGAATATTGGTTTGGGTGACAAAAGTAGAGAAAATATCATTTATGTTCTAATTAGTCTTCTCTGAACCATATCTTAGAATAACAGTTTAAAGAAGAATTCTAGATTCTTTCCAGAAATGTCATGTTTGGACAGCTGTAAACCCCCAGAAATTGTTTAACCATCCAACTTTGTTCTGCCACCACTGTATGGGGTACCCAAATCATTACATTCAGTGTCAAAACAGAAAGGGATTCTATCAGAAATATCAGTTGGAATCATCAACTGTGTTTTGATGTCTATCTAAGCTTAGATATGAATTGTAAAGATCCACTTTGATTTAAGTTAGAGCTTTCCCCTCATTTTAAATGCTGATTTCAGCTTCAATAGGAAATTGATGCTATCTATACAAACCATGTTCTTTTTTAATCTGATACTAAGGGTACTGTGAGTTAAATGGGGTTGAAATGTAATCATTGGCTGTCACTGTAGGTTTGTGCCTTGTGTCAGTGTATGACTGAGATATATCCCTCTTCTTTATCACATAGAGCTTCGTTCAGTGGCTGTTTTCTAGGATAGTGAGAGGCAGGGTCTGTGTCCTCTCCTGTCAAAGGCAAGGGACACGTGTCCATTAACAGGTGTCACTGTGTTTGTTAACGGAATCCAAAGCAGGGGGGGGGACTCTAAATTTAGCCAGGTGTTAAGCAAAAATAGTGCTATCTCATCCTGTCTTCTAAAGATGCACAGGAAGGAGGCACAGGAAAGAGAAGACATTATATGGATGTGTGTCATGTGTCATCATCGTGATAATCCCTTTTGGATCAGTTATCAGGAGTGTTTTATAACAGAGCTGAGCGGACTGAGGTCGGCATGTCTCTTCCAATGCTGGGTATTTTGTGGTCATTTAGAGCATCACCAAATCAACCCAACAGATGTTTAGTCGGAGCTCCAAGTATGTCCAGATGGTGATGCTGGATGAATTTGGGATGGATGATCATATGCAAAAACAACAACATAAGCCCACTCCACATGAGAGAGGAGAGGAAGCTACTGTAACAGACATGTAAGGTTTCTCAGGCCTGCGATATTCCTCTGTGATACTGTAGCTACTTCTGTAACATCCCTGTTTGGCAGGCCACCAACAGTATTATAATGCCACATGGACTACTTTTCACTTTCTCGTTTTTTTATTTCTGTTTGTTTGTGCGTGAAAGACGTGTCTTTTTGTGGTCGTACCTTTCCCTGCAGAGTTGTTTGCAGACTGCTTTTGTGGGAGAAAAGGAGCGTAGAGGAAAAAAATCAATACTCCATTCTGCCACAGCGACAATGAAAACTGGGTCCAACTGTAGTCTGAATTAATCTTAATCAATACTGATGAAAAGATGCCAAGAGTATGATTTGATCAATTGCTGTGGGTGCTTGGGCAATCATTTGAAATTGCTGTGTTTGTCAAAAACATGAATGTCTGACCGTACCTATTTGTTTGAAGACAAACATTTTGGGGAATAATAGCAAAAGAAGAAATGTCTACAGTGGGAAGAAGGGTCTTGTTTATAAAACAGCACTGAGTATTTTTAATTGTCAAAGCAAAGATAATTGTAAGTGTAGATTGCCTGGTAATGAGACTATAAAATATGTTTATCATGTACGTATTTACAATAGTCTGACTGTTTGAATGGCTGTTTTTGTTTAGCATATTTGCGTGAGTATGTGTATAGAACTTCATGCGTGCTAAAACAGTTGTGTCCCCGAGTTGCATCCGATACTACAGTAAACAAGTCTGAGTATTGACCTTGCAGAAGGACACTATAGTTAAATATCAGAAAATCAATTCATTCAGTCGACATTCAGTGTAAATGTTTTATTTAGTTGGAATTGTAAATATTGTGAATTTGTATGATTGTGTGCAGGGCTCCCTTGTAAAAGAGGCCTTGGTCTCAATGGGATTTCCCTGTTTAAATACATTTCTGTGTATTTAGATAAATAAAAACAACTAAACACAGCACAGGGCCTGCAGCCAGGACTTGAACCGATAACCTTTTGGCTACTATTGCCTCACACATGGGCCCCATATGCAGTCCTTCAGAGAGCTGTGGGATTTCTCCTCTGACCCTCATGGCATACTCCCCACTCAGCAGCTGCACTGAGACACTGCTCTCATGTGATGTGGTGTAACTGACTAAGTGATGTAAAACTGACCTCTCGCTGTACCCTTTGGTCTCTGCAGGAGGCCCCCCTCTCTCTCTCCTCCCTCCCTCTCCCATGGTCACTTCACCATGGCCTTGTAGCTCAGGGATGGGCCTGTGGTAACGCATGGTGTCAATTTCACCTCACTCATGCTGCCCTGATCCTGGACTGGAATCTGACCTGACATCTGGCAGTTTTGAGTAGTGCGTTGCTGCAGTGTTCTTCACATCAGTGTCAACAAAACAGAGATGAAGTTAGCATGTTACTATTAGGTAGAAGGAGCCATGGTTGAAATTGTAACTGAGATCATAGAGGATGCTTAGTGATTTCCTCTTGTGTCATTGTGACAAGGCTTAGAGAGATGGGAAGTTTAGTCATAGTCACAGTGTTTTGTAATTTCCCTGACCCTTCCAACAGGGAGTCTAAAAATATATGAGATTCATTGTATCCTAGATTGAAAGTACGGCAGAAATAAGAGATTCAGTGAGGTTTTGGGATAGAAAGTCTGTCAATATACTTAAATGATTTGATGCGGTGTTTCCCCTGTATTCATTTAGCAGCGGTGCACCAACACTGCTAATTTGTTGCCGCCACACCAAAAATAAATACATATCCGGAAGAACGCTTTCAATGTAGACTTAAATGACTAATCCCAGACAGAAAGTCTGTAGAAAAGACAATTGACGATATACAGTACCAGTCAAAAGTTTGGACACTGTCACGATCGTCATAATAACTGGACCAAAGCGCAGCGTGATCTGGGTTCCACATCTTTTATTACTATGTGAAACTCAAAGCAAAACAAAACAATAAACGAACAAATGAAACGTGAAGAAAATGCAGTACTCACAGGCACTACACAAAAACAAGATCCCACAAAGCACAAAGGGGAAATGGCTGCCTAAATATGATCCCCAATCAGAGACAACGATAAACAGCTGCCTCTGATTGGGAACCATACCAGGCCAACATAGAAATATAATTATATAGATGACCCACCCTAGTCACACCCCGACCTAACCAACATAGAGAATAAAAAGCTCTCTATGGTCAGGGCGTGACAGACACATCTACTAATTTAATATATATATTTTTTTGTGAAGACATCAAAACTATGAAATAACACATATGGAATCATGTAGTAACGAAAAAAGTGTTTATTGGTTACTAAAAAGTGTCTCAATTTATATTTGAGATTCTTCAAAGTAGCCACCCTTTGCCTTGATGACAGCTTTACACACTCTTGGCATTCTCTCAACCAACTTCACCTGGAATGCTTTTCAACAGTCTTGAAGGAGTTCCCACATATGCTGAGCACCTGTTGGCTGCTTTTCCTTCACTCTGCGGTCCAACTCATCCCAAACCATCTCAATTGAGTTGAGGTTGGGTGATTGTGGAGGCCAGGTCATCTGATCCAGCACTCCATGACTCACCTTCTTGGTCAAATAGCCCTTACACAGCCTGGAGGTGTGTTTTGGGTCATTGGGGCGGCAGGTAGCCTAGTGGTTAGAGCGTTGGACTAGTAACCGGAAGGTTGCAAGATTGAATCCCTGAGCTGACAAGGTAAAAATCTGTCGTTCTGCCCCTGAACAAGGCAGTTAACCCACTGTTCCTAGGCCGTCATTGAAAATAAGAATTTGTTCTTAACTGACTTGCCTAGTTAAATAAAGGTAAAATAAATAAATAAAAATGTCCTGTTGAAAAACAAATGATAGTCCCACTAAGTGCAAACCAGATGGGATGGTCACCACCAAAATAGCCCTTTCCACGATCATGGGATGCGACTAGTGTTTGTGTTCTGTTATTGCCTTCAGTGTTCAGCTGACCTCTCAGGGTCATGGCCCCTGACCTCAGTGCAGTCCAGTGCCTCTCCTCTCTAGTGCACACTGTGTGGCTCTGAGAAAACACCACAAAACTCTGCACGTCAGTCCAGCCAGGCAGCCACATTCATAGCACCTCTAAGATTACTACATTACAAACAAAGCCACAGCCAACAGAGAGAGAAAAAGAAATGTGATTGAATTCATAATGCATCAAAAGACAGATGGGACAGAAGACATTTTTGGAAAAAATAAAATGCTTATTATGTTGGGTGACACATTTCCCATTACAGATTTTCCGGGTGAACCACACTGGAGCAGGCTACAGAGTAAATGTTAGCAGGCAGGGGCACATGAAATATGAATGTTGTCTGTGCTGAGCCGATATGTTATTTTGGTGAAGGGGTCTGACCGTTCACACCCCCTGAAATAGACACATAACCTCTGAGGATTCTGGGGGTCTAGAATATGATTGAACGATGTCTTGGAAGTAAATTATTCACAGGTGACATTCTCAGGCCTGGCTGTGACCGGACAGTAGGTAAATACTCAAGAATACTCATCAAAAGGGTAGTGTCCCCTATGACTTAGCCAACAGAAACCTGGGGTCATCTACCTGAGACATTACACTCAACATCCTTTTGAATCCTGCATCAGTAGGGCCTACCTTTCCTGAACTGATCTATTCTAATATAAATCAAATCAAATCAAATCAAATTTTATTAGTCACATACACATGGTTAGCAGATGTTAATGCGAGTGTAGCGAAATGCTTGTGCTTCTAGTTCCGACAATGCAGTAATAACCAACAAGTAATCTAACCTAACAATTCCACAACTACTACCTTATACACACACACAAGTGTAAAGGGATGAAGAATATGTACATAAAGATATATGAATGAGTGGTGGTACAGAACGGCATGGCAAGATGCAGTAGATGGTATAGAGTACGGTATATACATATGAGATGAGTACTGTAGGGTATGTAAACATAAAGTGGCATAGTTTAAAGTGGCTAGTGGTACATGTATTACATAAAGATGGCAAGATGCAGTAGATGATATAGAGTACAGTATATACATATGAGATGGGTAATGTAGGGTATGTAAACATTATATTAAGTGGCATTGTTTAAAGTGGCTAGTTGTACATCTTTACATAATTTCCATCAATTCCCATTTTTAAAGTGGCTGGAGTTGAGTCAGTATGTTGGCAGCGGCCGCTAAATGTTAGTGGTGGCTGTTTAACAGTCTGATGGCCTTGAGATAGAAGCTGTTTTTCAGTCTCTCGGTCCCTGCTTTGATGCACCTGTACTGACCTCGCCTTCTGGATGATAGCGGGGTGAACAGGCAGTGGCTTGGGTGGTTGTTGTCCTTGATGATCTTTATGGCCTTCCTGTGACATCGGGTGGTGTAGGTGTCCTGGAGGGCAGGTAGTTTGCCCCCGGTGATGCGTTCTGCAGACCTCACTACCCTCTGGAGAGCCTTACGGTTGTGGGCGGAGCAGTTGCCGTACCAGGCGGTGATACAGCCCGACAGGATGCTCTCGATTGTGCATCTGTAGAAGTTTGTGAGTGCTTTTGGTGACAAGCCGAATTTCTTCAGCCTCCTGAGGTTGAAGAGGCGCTGCTGCGCCTTCTTCACAACGCTGTCTGTGTGGGTGGACCAATTCAGTTTGTCCGTGATGTGTACACCGAGGAACTTAAAACTTTCCACCTTCTCCACTACTGACCCGTCGATGTGGATAGGGGGGTGCTCCCTCTGCTGTTTCCTGAAGTCCACAATCATCTCCTTTGTTTTGTTGACGTTGAGTGTGAGGTTATTTTCCTGACACCACACTCCGAGGGCCCTCACCTCCTCCCTGTAGGCCGTCTCGTCGTTGTTGGTAATCAAGCCTACCACTGTAGTGTCATCCGCAAACTTGATGATTGAGTTGGAGGCGTGCATGGCCACGCAGTCGTGGGTGAACAGGGAGTACAGGAGAGGGCTCAGAACGCACTCTTGTGGGGCCCCAGTGTTGAGGATCAGCGGGGTGGAGATGTTGTTACCTACCCTCACCACCTGGGGGCGGCCCGTCAGGAAGTCCAGGACCCAGTTGCACAGGGCGGGGTCGAGACCCAGGGTCTCGAGCTTGATGACGAGTTTGGAGGGTACTATGGTGTTAAATGCTGAGCTGTAATCGATGAACAGCATTCTCACATGGGTATTCCTCTTGTCCAGATGGGTTAGGGCAGTGTGCAGTGTGGTTGCGATTGCGTCGTCTGTGGACCTATTGGGTCGGTAAGCAAATTGGAGTGGGTCTAGGGTGTCCGGTAGGGTGGAGGTGATATGGTCCTTGACTAGTCTCTCAAAGCACTTCATGATGACGGAAGTGAGTGCTACGGGGCGGTAGTCGTTTAGCTCAGTTACCTTAGCTTTCTTGGGAACAGGAACAATGGTGGCCCTCTTGAAGCATGTGGGAACAGCAGACTGGGATAAGGATTGATTGAATATGTCCGTAAACACACCAGCCAGCTGGTCTGCGCATGCTCTGAGGACGCGGCTGGGAATGCCGTCTGGGCCTGCAGCCTTGCGAGGGTTAACACGTTTAAATGTTTTACTCACCTCGGCTGCAGTGAAGGAGAGCCCGCAGGTTTTGGTAGGGGGCCGTGTCAGTGGCACTGTATTGTCCTCAAAGCGGGCAAAAAAGTTGTTTAGCCTGTCTGGGAGCAAGACATCCTGGTCCGCGACGGGGCTGGTTTTCTTTTTGTAATCCGTGATTGACTGTAGACCCTGCCACATACCTCTTGTGTCTGAGCTGTTGAATTGCGACTCGATTTTGTCTCTGTACTGGGACTTAGCCTGTTTGATTGCCTTGCGGAGAGAATAGCTACACTGTTTGTATTCGGTCATGCTTCCGGTCACCTTGCCCTGGTTAAAAGCAGTGGTTCGCGCTTTCAGTTTCACGCGAATGCTGCCGTCAATCCACGGTTTCTGGTTTGGGAATGTTTTAATCGTTGCTGTGGGTACGACATCGTCAATGCACTTCCTAATGAACTCGCTCACCGAATCAGCATATTCGTCAATATTGTTGTTGGACGCAATGCGGAACATATTCCAATCCGCGTGATCGAAGCAGTCTTGAAGCGTGGATTCAGATTGGTCGGACCAGCGTTGAACAGACCTGAGCGCGGGAGCTTGTTGTTTTAGTTTCTGTTTGTAGGCTGGAATCAACAAAATGGAGTCGTGGTCAGCTTTTCCGAAAGGGGGGCGGGGGAGGGCCTTATATGCGTCGCGGAAATTAGTATAACAATGATCTAGGGTTTTTCCAGCCCTGGTAGCACAATCGATATGCTGATAGAATTTAGGGAGTTTTGTTTTTAGATTAGCCTTGTTAAAATCCCCAGCTACGATGAATGCAGCCTCAGGGTGTGTGGTTTCCAGTATAATGTATAATATAATGGCTTCTGTAATGACAGCATCCTAGTCTTCTATTGGACTATTGGATGTAATACCTTTGTTTTTGCTCTCAGAAGCAACAGAATAGAGATGTTGGTTTGTTATCGGCAAGGCTACCAATTTAGTCTGGAATTCCTCATTTCCTTCCAGATCATGCTGCCTAATGAAGAAGCAAATGGGTATTCCTTTCTAAATGTGTATGATAGACAAAGTCAGTTCTTTCTCCTTTCTAGGGAGCTTGAATGACAGGAGATTCCTTGGATGTTTTCTCATCTTCCAAGTACTTGACCATTGTATCACACTAAATGGATTCTCTTGTCACATTTGAAACCCGTGGGCAGCTTGTTTGGAGAGCAACTTCACAAAGTATTGCCAGCAGTCACCCGCTAACTCTTAACCCGCTAACTCTTAACCCGCTAACTCTTAACCCGCTAACTCTTAACCCGCTAACTCTTAACCCGCTAACTCTTAACCCGCTAACTCTTAACTCTATCCAAGAGACTTGGATTTTAGAGCTGTCTGTACTCGTTTGCCTCAAGTTACTCGTTCAAAAAAACATCTTCAAGCTAGGTTCATTGTGACTTTGCTAAAGCCTCAATCTATAGTGAGTCTAAATCATGTTATAGTCTGTATTTCAGTTCACATTTCTCCACATATCTTGCTTGAAAAGTGGATAATTACACAGGCTGCGATATCAGGTATTTTCCATTATCTGTCAATAGGTGCGTTATACAGACATATTAGAATCATGTTGTGGTCATTGTCTTCTTCCTTGTGTATTGGCATAGTGAAACATGCACCGTACTATATGTCCGACCCATATTTCCCATGCATCAGCCTAACCCCATAGCCAGCCGTGTCTCAGGGGAGATATTACACACGGTATTACACCATCAGGTTTGGCTTTGAATTGCTAATGTATGCATTCCATCCAGTTGTCCCCAGTGCAACCAACAAGGGATCTCTGTCACGCCTCCTTTCAATTGGCTGAAGGAAGACTGTGGTACATTTGAGAGTTGAACCCACGACATATGGCACAGACAAAGTAATGAGGATCAACTCAATGTGCTGAAGTATCACGGAGATCCTTCAAGTAGCCTCTTCCCTTTCCTTGTATTTGTATTTGTTCCCACACTGGCCTGCCTGAGATTGCTCTGTGCAGAGGAGATTAAGTCCCACGTAAGCCTCCCAAGCTAATGGCTATTTGGCTTCCCTGTGCCTGTCGTCTGCGAGGCGTGAATCCCATTTCCCGTGCTTGAATCCCATTTCCATTTGTTTCCCGTTACACATATTGCTGTACCAGCAAATAAGGTGTTATTGAGATGTCTGTTGGAGGTGCTTAGCTGTGATTCATTGGAAACAAATAGCACCTCGACAAGTGGAATGGGCTTTTAACATATGTATAACATGCATTGCACCGTGGGGCCCCATTCTCACTCTGCCTTCATTTCAATAGGAGGAAGGGCTTCGGCAGGAATCTTTCCCTGCCAGCCAATTAATTATAAAAATGTCTTCCTATATTTCGAATGAGTGCTGACATTAGGTAAAGCATCGCACTGAATCATGACCATTCCTTTTTGCCATCACATTCCTGTGATTTAGATCTTTGGAATATCGCTGGTCTTATTTCTTTTGGCAAAGCTATAAATATCACAGTTACATGATTGCCAGGATGAAATAAGCATCTGAGAAACAAGCTAACTTTACACGTTTACTAAAGGGATGCCTTACAGTATATTAAGTCATAGCCTTATTGCTCTCTCTGCTACCTACCAACAGTCCCACCTATTGTCGGACTTCAGACTATTTAGCCTGACTACCATTTAATCCGGTTAATTGTTTAATCACTTTAGAGTTTTGATATTCTAACCTTAATAACATCCATTACTGCTGTAATTAATAGATTAGTTGTTATTTCATATTACAGAGCTGTGAGCCGAAAATTAAACTGTCCTTGATCTAAAGGAAGTCTGAACACTGTCCTTCATGCATGTTTATCTCTCTAGTTTGGACTTAATTTAATCTAGACTTAACAAGAGGATGAAATACAGTAGCACCACCACCATGACAGCAGGCAGTCTGTCTTTTACTCACTGTTATACTCTAACTTATTCTGTGGGCTCTTTCTACTCTAAAACTCATTTAAGAAATGACATTGTCTTGTTTGACGTCCCTTAACTGGAAACGGTAGACTAATTCAGCTTTAGATGCCTTTACCTATCAACAGCATACTGCACACATTTATTATGCACAGAAAACACCACTGACTTGTCAACTTCACGCTAATGCTTGATTATTAAATAAAAATGATCCAATTAACTAGTAGATTCATCAACTAATGGTATACTATGACTAAATTAGAATGTATTTTTGATTGGCAGACCTGGCCATGAAGATGAAGATCAGAGCATATTTTTATAACTCGAATTGAGTTAGATTAAGATGACTGAGATTGTTCAGTGGATTTGCTGTCCTGTCTGAGGGCCGTAGTACAGAGGAGATTCCGGTGAAGTGAGATGGTCAGTACTTTTTTCCACCAAGGCCTACTAAGGGGAAGGTAGAAAGGGATTATTCTCTGGGATACACTGTTTAAAAGCTTTCTGGCCATAATCAAAGGAAATAACAACATTCTCCAGGCTGGGGACTCTATAGTGTAATTGAAAATACAGATGTGAGTGCATGCTGTTCTTGGAAGAGAAACTTTACTGTAGCGGAAAGTAGAGAGAACACAGCGTCCAGACTGCTGAGACTGAGAGAAACGGGGGGGGGGACGGGACTAAATGCCTTTACCATTTTTCATTTGTGCCCTGTAAATGTTGTGGTAAATAGATGTGTTGTTTGATTGATGACTGGAACAGAATACTTGGAATGTAAAACTGGAAAAATGCATGTGGCCTTTGGACTGACCCGTGCAGACATAGGAAGGGTGTGGGAGGTGGGCCCAGGAGAACCAGTGAGGCCCCTCCCAGGCCAGAGCCGAGCCCAGACTTGAGTAGAGTAACAGGAGCAGAACTTTTGGAAGGCACACCGCCAAACGTTCTCTTGTGAAACTGGAGAACATCTCCCCTCCACTGTGGTACTGCTGTTCTGTTCCTACTACTTGTTGTGCATCCTATGTCTGGGAACATAATTATCCCACACACAAGACACACTTTTTCTCCTTGTCTTGTCCTTTCAGACAGTCTGAGTCACCTTCTTCTTCCATGGCATTATTTATTCAGCCCAACAGAAGCCCCCTGACCAGGGGCGATAGAGTGAGGCACATTCTTACACATTCTGTTTACCGTTTAGACAGCTGGACTTTCACTGGGCCAGAGCTGGAGGTGGGGCTGAGGCCAGAACTGGAGGTGGGGCTGGAAGCAGAGCTGGAGGTAGGGCTGGAAGCAGAGCTGGAAGTGGGGCTGGGACCAGAAATAGAAGTGGGGCTGGGACCAGAGCTGGAGGTGGGGCTGGTACCAGAGATAGAAGTTGGGCTGGGAACAGAGCTGGAGGTGGGGCTGGGACCAGAGCTGGTGGGGCTGGGGACTAGAGGTCGACCGATTAATCGGCATTGCTGATTAATTAGGGCCGATTTCAAGTTTTCATAACAATCAGTAATCGTCATTTTTGGAAGCCGATTATGGCCGATTACATTGCAATCCACGAGGAGACTGCGTGGCAGGCTGACCACCTGTTACACGAGTGCAGCAAGAAGCCAAGGTTAGTTGCTAGCTAGCATTAAACTTATCTTATAAAAAACAATCCATCTTAACATAATCACTAGTTAACTACACATGGTTGATGATATTACTAGTTTAACTAGCTTGTCCTGCGTTGCATATAATCAATGCGGCGCCTGTTCATTTATCATCAAATCACAGTCTACTTCAACTTCGCCAAACGGGTGATGATTTAACAAAAGCGCATTCGCGAAAAAAGCACAATCGTTGCACCAATGTACCTAACCATAAACATCAATGCCTTTCTTAAAATCAATACACAAGTATTGTATCTTTTTTTAAACATGCATATTTAGTTAAAATAAATTCATGTTATCAGGCAATATTAACTAGGGAAATTGTGTCACTTCTCTTGCGTTCAGTGCAAGCAGAGTCAGGGTATATGCAGAAGTCTGGAAGTCTGGCTCGTTGCGAACTGTGTGAACACCATTTCTTCCTAACAAAGACCGTAATTCATTTGCCAGAATTTTACATAATTATGACCTAACATTGAAGGTTGCGCAATGTAACAGCAATATTTAGACTTAGGTTTGTCATCCATTAGATAAAATAGGGAACGGTTCCATATTTCACTGAAAGAATAATCGTTTTGTTTTCGAAATGATAGCGTCCAGATTTGACCATATGAATCACTTAAGGCTCGTATTTCTGTGTGTTTATTATAATTAAGTCAATGATTTGATATTTGATAGAGCAGTCTGACTGAGCGGTGGTAGGCAGCAGCACGCTCGTAAGCATTCATTCAAACAGCACTTTACTGCGTTTGCCAGCAGCTCTTAGCAATGCTTGAAGCACAGCGCTGTTTATGACTTCAAGCCTATCTACTCCCAAGATTAGGCTGGCAATACTATAGTGCCAATAAGAACATCTAATAGTCAAAGGTATATGAAATAAAAATGGTATAGAGAGAAATAGTCCTAGAATACCTATAATAACTACAACCTAAAACTTCTTAACTGGGAATATTGAAGACTCATGTTAAAAGGAACCACCAGCTGTCATATGTTCTCATGTTCTGAGCAAGGAACTTAAACATTAGGTTTTTTTACATGACACATATTGCACTTTTACTTTCTTCTCCAACACTGTGTTTTTGCATTATTTAAACCAAATTGAACATGTTTCATTATTTATTTGAGACTAAATTGATTTTATTTGTGTATTATATTAAGTTAAAATAAAAGTGTTCATTCTGTAACGGCTGTCATATTCTTCCTCCTCCTCGGACGAGGAGAGGCGAGACGGATCGGACCAATACGCAGAGTGGTTAGTGTTCATAATGATTTATTATAACGAAAACTGAACACTGAAATACAAAACAAATAAACGAAGAGCAGAAACCTATACAGTACCGTGTGGTGAAAACACTAACACGGAAACAAACACCCACAAAACACACGTGAAACCGCGGCTGCCTTAGTATGATTCTCAATCAGGGACAACGATTGACAGCTGCCTCTGATTGAGAATCATACCAGGCCGAACACAAAATCCCAACATAGAAAATCACACATAGACAAACCCACCCAACTCACGCCCTGACCAACTAAATAAATACAAGACAAAGGAAAACAGGTCAGGAACGTGACACATTCAGTATTGTTGTAATTGTCATTATTACAAATATATATATAAAAATCGGCCGATTAATCAGTATCGTCTTTTTTTGGTCCTCCAATAATCGGTATCGGTATCGGCGTTGAAAAATCATAATCGGTCGACCTCTACTGGGGCCAGAGATAGAGGTGGGGCTGGGACCAGAGCTGGAGGTGGGGCTGGGACCAGAGCTGGAGGTGGGGCTGGGGCCAGAGATAGAGGTGGGGCTGGGACCAGAGATAGAGGTGTGGCTGGGACCAGAGCTGGAGGTGGGGCTGGGACCAGAGATAGAGGTGGGGCTGGGACCAGAGCTGGAGGTGGGGCCGGGGCCAGAGATAGAGGTGGGGCTGGGACCAGAGCTGGAGGTGGGGCTGGGGCTCCTCCTCACTTAACTTTGACAGGTGTTTCTTCCAGGGGCCCAAACCATCCACCTCAGAGCACCAGGATGGGCCCCTACAGGGCCATGCGCACCGCTTTAGAAGCAATAAAGTAAAGTATCTAGAAGTCAGACCTTTAACTGCAGTGTTCAACGCTTTAAACAAAATGGTCTTTAGAGCGAACAGATGTTCTATTCTAATTATATTTTCTTACATTTTCTCGTTTGACGGAAGGACTCGCCATAAAGGCAGTCTGGTCGCTTTTATGAACTATAGCATTTTATGGGCAGAAATCTGCTAAAAAGCTGTCAAACGGAATATGTGAATTACGAGTTGCAGCATCTTTACTTGCAGCAAAACCTGCAATTTATAGCAGTTTACGACATATTGTTAATCTCCATCAGGAAAACACAGTAAACTGCAGTGGGAAACAAGCTCTCCAGAACAGAGCAGGAGAGACTGCAGGTTGTGTGGCCTAGGAATTTACTGCACAATTTATACGGTATATCTTTATATATCTTTCTCAGTTGGCATGTAGGGCTATTGTAGTGTAGATACCTGTTTGCTTTGCCACACGTCATTCATGTTGTCATCATTCATGTTGAAATTGAGGGGAGTTTCATGACTAGCCCATGTGTCACGTCCTGACCATAGTGCTTATGTGTTTTGCTTGTTTTAGTGTTGGTCAGGACGTGAGCTGGGTGGGCATTCTATGTTGTGTGTCTAGTTTGTCTCTTTCTGTGTTCAGCCTAATATGGTTCTCAATCAGATGCAGCTGTCAATCGTTGTCCCTGATTGAGAATCATATATAGGTGGCTTGTTTTGTGTTGGGGATTTGTGGGTGGTTGTTTTCTGTGTCAGTGTTTGTGCCACACGGGACTGTGACGGTTAGTACGTTTGTTGTTTTGTATTTTGTCTAGTTTTCTTGTTATTAAATCATGGAAACTTACCACGCTGTACATTGGTCCTCCGATCCTTCTCGCCTCTCCTCGTCTGAGGAGGAGGAAGAGCTAGACTGCTGTTACACCATGTCTATCTTGTTCTTAATAGGACGTCAAATAAAACTACAAATACAAATGTTGCCCTATGTGTCATTGATCATGTATTACAGTATATTATATTAGCATTTGAACGTAACTACAATCCCTCTCATTTTAATTGAAAAAGAACCAAACAACTAACACCCATTGGAATTAATGAAGTTGTTTGAGTCATATCTATATGCTCGTAACATTGTAAATCAGCAGAGGGAGAGATATCCACTTCTTCCTTGTTTAAACATGTAAGGAGCATTGGCTTGTTTGCTTTGGCCTTGGCTGGGCTGGTCATGAGGAAGTGCTTCAGCCCTGTAAGAGGTCGAGTCCTAATGAAACTGGGATGGTTACCATGTTAAATCACCCTGGGGATCCTACTGCCGGACACAGGCTGCTTCACGGGAGATTTACCGATGACTGGGCCGCACCGCGTTAAATCACAGTGAGCACTTACTGTGGAGGGGACGGGAGAGGAGAGGAGCAGCTAGGGTAAGGTGAGGGAGGGAGGAGGGTGACCTGCCTGGCTAATATCGTCCGTTAATAGAAGAAGAGAAGGCATTCAGATGATTTTATGATTGTGGTGTTACTGACGGACGAGGACTGTGGGTAGTGTTGTCTCAGAGCTGTTGGGAAAGACACACTTGTTGTCATAGGACATTCCAGTGGGACCCAGTCTTGAGGGGCGGTGGGGAGTAGGTGGGGACTGGGAACATCACTTTCAGACATGATGTCTGAGAGAAGATCTATTTTCATAGAAAAGTGTACGTGTGAATTTGATGAAGTAACGAAGTCTCAAGAGAGTTCTCTCAGTCAGAGACGTGGCTCCTGATGGCAGTTGCAATAGAATCACAGTTGGTGGAACGTCACATCGGCACCATTACGAGCTCATATCAAATAATTTTGTTGCACTGGTTCATCTTTAAATCTGTTTCTATCCAGTTCAAGAGGATTTGATTTGTGGAAATGCCTGTCACTATGTATAGAATAAGACTATAGTAGAGTGACTATAGTCTTGTAAACTTTCCTCAGGAGCTTGACTAATATGTTTTGTTTTAGAACCATAGGAGGGAGAGAACATTTGAGTGCTGAGAGCATGATCTAGCGCTTTCTTAAGATTCCTATTAAAGGGATACTTTAAGGGATACTACTTCCCCAGAGTCAGATGAACTTGTGGATACCATTTTTATGTCTCTGTGTCCAGTATGAAGGAAGTTAGAGGTAGTTTCGTGAGCAAAGGCTTACGAGCGTTACCGCAATGACTTGAAGTCTATGAGTATCTACTAGCATGCTAGTTAGAACTTGTGCTAATGCTGGTTAGCAACTTCCTTCAAACTGCACGCAGAGACACAAAATGGTATCCACGAGTTTACCTGACTCTGGGGAAGTTCATTGCAAAAATCCAGAAGTATCCCTTTAAGATCTTTGAAATGGCATGAATTTCAAATATATATATTTAGCAGTGTGGTATGCACTTGGGTCTGACACATCCTTTTTACTATAATTTTCAATATGGTTTGATCAAATGAAATTCTTCAATTTTTAGCCCTGAACACACCCTGGGTTTCTCTGACTGAACAATTTTTTTAGTAATGGCAGCTAAGCAGTGCCAATTCAACTGAAATTACTCTGTGCTTCTGTCAATGTCAAGTGAAATGACTTTTCAGATTGACTGCACCTCTTTATTTGACATGAAATGAAATAGAATGCAACCTCATTTTGGCGGTATGTAATTTAAGAGAATTGTGTTTTAGATAGTGAAAGAGCTGATTAAACAACCAAAGTGGAGCTTCCCAATTATTCCCTCTCCGATACTGTACATTGGAATCCTACTAAACTGAGATGTTTGTTGCATGCACTGTGTGTTTATGTGTGTGTATCATAGGCGGCTGGTGGTACCTTATACGGGAAGGACTGGGGTCATTGTAATGATATCAGCCATTATTATGAGCTGTCTCACCAGCCTCCTGTGGTGTGTATGTGTGTTCACGTTCAATCAAACTCGACCTGAGTGATCGCTGATGATGTACAAGTGCTATGGGTGTGTGTGTGTGTGTGTGTGTGTGTGTGTGTGTGTGTGTTGTCCATTTGCCTGCCATCAGGGTCTTTTGCGGTCTCATGAATAGTCTTGACCTGCATGAGGAACCCAGCCAGTGAACCTCGCCATGTCTAGACAGCTTGTATTGCTTCCAAGATTAAAGTCTAAACCGGGTGCTTTCCTGTTTACAAGCCTGAGGTTAGCTTGTGAACACTTTCAGGAAAACATTTGGTCTGGGTCTGTATTTATCATGAACCTAAACACTCACAAACTCCCAATCAACATTTGTTATATTTGAAATAGGTTCTAATGATCAATTGATGGTCTTACGTGAACTTGTAAATGTTTCTAGACTGAAGAATAGTAGCCTGAATAAGGACAGGAAAATGTAACGTTTTATACAATAGTTAGTTATAACTATAGGAGGACTTTGTGAGAGAAAAAAACGACACAACACCTGTAAAGGAATGTAGCTTAGGTTAAACTCACACACAAGGACATTCTGCTATGCTCATGGTTACAATGACTCCATTTAGAGAGAGACAAATGAATGTAAAACGGTCAAATAACTGTTCAATAAAGAAACTTAATTTCTTAACTGTTCTGTAATAACCAGAGATTGTGAGCTCTAAGAGCTCTATCCTTTTGCATTTGTGTTCTAGGAAGAAGACTGGGTTTAGTTATGGTTTGTTTCTGTTATGGTGCAACCTTGAATATGACGAATCTTACATCTGGTGACAGTGTATTGTTCAAGGCAGTAAATCAAACATTGATTGAAGGCACCATGAGTGGATTTCTTCTTGAAGTGCAGCAGGCATTTGAAAGGCTCTCAGATGCTGCTCACAGTTCAGGCGTCTCACCTTCATTGATCCCATGTTGGATTCATGTTGTTTTTTTATTTTTATTTACAATTGCTTTTATTCATTTTTAGAATCAAACATGGAATTCAGATAATATAATGTCTCGTGAACTGAAAAAAATGCCCGCGTTTACAGCTGCTCTATGCTGAAATGACGATAATTGAAATAGGGCCTAATTGGGATGATCATGATGGTGGTCATCATGATTATGATGAAGAATGTGATGACAATGACGTATAGGACTACTACTACAGAGAAAATGTACATCAATGATGTGGATGTATTCCAATTTGATGCGAAAGGTCAGTTTCTTATTGATTCATCCGTTAGGATATTTTTACTGGCAATTTGTAGAAGGAGTGAGATTTCTGTTTTTGTAGCTTGCAGAATATTTGCCTGCTGCTCAAAGACATCAGACTGGTCTTTATTCGGCCTTGATCCCATCCATGCTACATATCCATGCATGTTTTCATTTCTGTTTTTCACTCGTTAGTAGTCTAGGAAGTCGGGATCTGTGTTTTCAGTGTAATCCTAGAGCACATCAGGACATGGATGTGGCCTTTACAGTATAACATCCTGCTTCCTGTCTGTCTGTCTGTCTGCCTCATATTTTCTTTCCCTCCCTGGACGTCTCTGTCTGAATCCAGGTCCAAAGGAAAGAAACCAAAGAACATTCATCCTGCCTTTTAACATGCTAATGAATGACTGATTGCTGAAACAAAAAAAAACATTTTTATTTTTTTTGTCCAATTGCAAATTACAAGTGTCATTATCCTCTATTAAGGAAGTCATTCATTTCTTAGCGGATGTCCACAGATGTAGTTACTAGGGAAACGGCATGTTGTTTCATCAAAGCCTGCTAGTCAGTGGTGGGGGCTCTAACCCCCTCTCCTCCCTCTCAAGATTGCATTACAGAGGTCTTAACTGTTCCATAATTGTCTGGTGGGACTCTCAATCCCTCATCACCCGGTGTGGGATGTGATCACACTAACAGCCCTTGAGAAAGAAGAAAGGGTATAAACAATAGCTAATGGATTTTTTTTTCTCGCAATGGAAAGTTGCTATCAGCAAGAAAAGCAGCAGCCACTTTGCATTGCATTAATCCATATGTCATAGTGAGCTTTGCTAGCCATCACCATTTATGCCTAAATGTATATTTCATCTTATGGATGGATTTTTTTGTTGGATTTCTATTTGAGAATATGTATCCGTCTTTGGGGCTGTCGTGGTGATGCTGTCTTTGTGTCAGGCCTGTATCGATCCCCTGCAGTACGTGTGCAGTGTGAGACTGATGTGTGTTGGAGAGCGCACACAAACACACAAGCGCACGTCTGAGGCTAAGGCTGATGACTGGGCTGGACTGGACAGGTGACCCATCTAGAGGAGTGATTGAGTGCTACACCACTGGGCTTTGGCATTGAGCAGATATAATGTAGCGTTTAAAGGTGTAGCGTTTAAAGGTGCACCCTGCCACGATGAGGAAGTTGAAAAATAAATACTGCCGTATCAATCAATGGGCGACTGCGTGACCCCTTTAAGATGTACTCATTTTTTACCAGACACATTAAGCATCAGGATTAAACTGTCTAATGTGGACACGGATCTCAAGGACAACCAAACAGTCTGCTGGCATATGTCAGAGCAGGGCCTTCATCACTGTTCAATAAGTTTCAACTACTATCAGGAATGAAGGTAAGACCCAGATGCAGACACGTCAAATTGACAATGGTTTAATATTCCAACAGGGGCAATCAATAGACAGGTCAATGTAGACAGGGGTCAGTAAACCAGAGGTGGGGCAACGGTACCGGACGGCAGGCAGGGTCAGGGTCAATGTAGACAAGGGTCAGTAAACCAGAGGTGGGGCAACGGTACCGGACGGCAGGCAGGCTCAGGGTCAGTTTAGGCAGAGGTTAACAATCCAGAGGTGGGGCAACGGTACCGGACGGCAGGCAGGCTCAGGGTCAGTTTAGGCAGAGGTTAACAATCCAGAGGTGGGGCAACGGTACCGGACGGCAGGCAGGCAGGCTCAGGGTCAGTTTAGGCAGAGGTTAACAATCCAGAGGTGGGGAAAAGTTACTGGTCGTCAGGCAGGCTCAGGGTAGGCAGAGGTCAACAATCCAGAGGTGGGGCAAAGGTAGAGGTCGGCAGGCAGGCTCAGGGGCAGAGGCAGGCAAAGTGGTCAGGCAGGCAGGATCAGAGTCAGGACAGGCAAGGGTCAAAACCAGGAGGGCAAGAAAAAGAGAGACTGGGAAAAGCAGGAGCTGAGAACAAAAACACTGGTTGACCTGACAAACAAAACGAATTGGCAACAGACAAACAGAGAACACAGGTATAAATACACAGGGGATGATGGGGAAGATGGGTGACACCTGGAGGCAGGTGAATACAATCACAAGGACAGGTGCAACCGATCAGGGTGTGAAAACTGGGAGAGCAGGGAGTCCGGAAGTAGCCTATTTTCCTGAGCCTATATGTTGTTGTACACTGTAAAAATATCTACTTGTTTCAACTAAATATTATTAAGTAACTGGTTCCACAGGCTTTTTTAAATTTACTCAACTTTTCAGTCAAAGTGTTAGCTGAACGTAGCATTTTTAGTTAGCCCAAACTTAGCTCCAACATGAGAAAACGTAAGCAAGAATTCAGTCAACTTAAAATGATGTGTTTGCTCAAATTGTCTCGTGTTCATTTAACTAGAAATTATTATTTGGGCATCTTATCTTAAAAAAGTCTGTGGAACTAGTTACACACAGTGCTTTTAACATACAATGTTTTCAACTTACATATTTGACATACGATTACATTGTGCATGTTAATTTAGAGAGTAAAATTATTCGACCTCTCATCTGTGATTTGTACTCACAACCTCTTGGTTCACAGCATTCCAATCTTCCTGCTACGCCCCCATGTCTGTGTCAATAACTGATTTCACCTGTATTGCTACACTTTGCACTTCAAAGTAAATCTCAGCGCTGTTAAAGGTATACTCAAGACAAATATTTTATTGATCGTAGTGATTAAGGAGTAACATTAAAAGTAACATGCCTCACCAACATTAGACAACTATACAGAAAAACATAGAATTGCTTAAATAAGTAAATCAAACCAATGATGAGAGAATAGTCTGATTAACTGATAATTGACACAGACATGGTTGCGTAGCAGGAAGCTCGGCATGCCATGAACCAAGAGGTTGTGAGTTCAAATCCCTGGTGAGGACAAGATAAATGAACATGCACAATGTAATCATGTATGTCAAATATAGAAGTTGAAAACATTAGAGGTTAAAAGCACTCTGTGTGTGTAACAAGTTGAACAGCCTTCTGTAGTTAAGATGCCCAAATAATAATTTATATACTGAACAAAGATATAAACCCAACATTTAAAGTGTTGGTCCCATGTTTCATGAGCTGAAATAAATGTTCCATACGCACAAAACAAATTTGTTTACATCCCTGTTATTGAGCATTTGTCCTTTGTCAAGATAATCCACCCACCTGAAAGGTGTGGCAAATCAAGAATCTGATTAAACAGCATGATCATTACACAGGTGCACCTTGTGGACAATAAAAGGCCACTCTAAAATGTGCAGTTTTGACAAACAACACAATGCCTCTGAAGTGTTGTGGGAGCGTGCAATTGGCATGCTGACTGCAGGAATGTACACCAGAGCTGTTGCCAGATAATTGAATGTTAATTTCTCTACCATAAGCCGCCTCCAATGTCATTTTAAAGAATTTGGCAGTACGTCCAACCAGCCTCACAACTGCAGACCACGTGTAACCATGCCAGCCCAGGACCTCCACATCCAACTTCTTCACCTGCGGGATCATCTGAGAGCAGCCATCCGGACACCTGATGATACTGAGAAGTATTTATGCCTGTAATAAAGCCCTGGTGTGTGGAATAACTCCTTTTGATTGGCAGGTCCTGGCTTCCCAGTGGGTGGGCCTATGCCCTTCCAGGTCCACCCATGCCTGCGCCAATGCCAAGTCAGGTGAAATCCAAAGATTAAGGCCTAATTTAATTTATTGACTGATTTCCTTATATGAACTGCAACTCAGTAACATCATTGAAATTGTTGCAATTTGCTTTTATATTTTTGTTAAGTTTAGTTAAAAGAACATATGGTTCGTTTTAAATTCAGTGAATTTTTGTCAACGTTTTCTCAAATCGGACCTGTTTGGGCCAATTATTTTTGTTGTTGTTATTCAGGTAACTCTTGGACCAAAAAGTTGAGTAAACAAAATAAAATGTTGTGGAACCAGTTACTTAATAATAATCTGTTGAAACATCTACGTTTTTGGTTGCTTTTCTTTTTACAGTAATACTGTGTATGTTTATTGTGTACTGGATGACATGACGCTTTACAATGCATTATGCAACAAGCAAGTAATGTTGCATATCAACTGAGTATTCTAAATGTGAAGCAGATGTTTCATAACAACCTAGAAATCTTTCAAGTAGATCCACAGTACTGTATATCTTCTTATTCCTGACATTGAGTTGGTCAGACTTTGTAGACCAGGCATTCATTTTGAATGAAGGGAAAAGAACCACACTTGTAAAACTGTTAGATGTTAGGCGAGAAAGATCCATCTCTTTCTAAGAATCTGGCAGACAACTCTAGCGGGAGAGTCAGCATGAAACAATAATTTGTTTTATCAACTTGAATGAAGAATCAGCAGAAGCATGATATGAATGGGAGCTGCATCCAAAGTAGTATTGATCGGAGGCTGGAGAGAGCACGGAGAGATAGACTGAGCCCAGCCTTGTCATCCATACTTCATATATCAAACACAGGCCCACGATCAGAAATCCACCCTCTCCTTATTCAATAAAATACTAATGTACAATAGCAGTAGCAGGTCCCCTAGCAGCATACATACTGTAGCCTGTTTGGCTCATCACTGTTGGAAATCAATAGAGCAACCGTATGTGGGACACAACTGCCTGTATGTGAACATCAATGCCTCAAATACACCTTGTGTCAGTTAAAAGGCCAGTGTAATTTAGTACCAGTATGAGGTACTTAGCCATAACCATTGACATTTAGATTATACAGTAATAATGTAAAGTATGATCATAGCTGATGATAGTCCTTTCTTATTCCGTGACTATTCCTCCCTCTGTGCCTCTGATGAGAATTTGAAATCTTGACCTCGGTACAAGCGAAGAGAAATTGCTGTCCTTTGAGAAAAACTCTAATAGAATGTAGTGGGATCTTTCTGTATTAACCTTCCTCATTCAGAGCTCTGTTGTATCTTCCTTTGTAAGTATCAGCCTCATGATACAGTGATTTCATGTCTCTTCAAACCTAGTCAAATGCCTTGCTCCAGTACTGATATTCACTCCTATGCTTTCAGGCAACTGCTCCGCTCTAATTACCAGCTAATAGTCCCTGCTGTGTTAAATGTGGTGCTGCAAATGGAGCTAGACACTGTTTTATTAATCAGCCTGTGTTAGTGGCTGGGTGAGTGAGGGGAAAACACCTATAGGTGGTATAAAGATTCGGACGGACTTTAACCAAGTAGTGTTTCAAGTTCCAGAGCGTAGGGCACAGTGTATTTTAGAGGTTGTACGCTACCATACTACCTCATCATTTGACTTTTAACAGTTAGGCCAGTGTTCTTAGACCTTCATCAGCTGGTGAATGTCAGTGCTATCGCGCCACAGAGTTCCTCATAGGCATCCGTAAAACAAAATGTTCTGCAGTTTTCAGATGTTCTTCACAGTTCATTTGGCCTGGACATCTGGAGGAACAGCTGGGAGCCATTTCAGAGCAATGGGCCCAGTCTTTGATACACTCAGTCAGTGTTTCCTTCCCATACAGAGCCATAACAGAACAAGGGGGCAACATGGGCTCAGCACGTGATGAGAACCCCTCTCTCTCTCTCTCTCTCTCTCTCTCTCTCTCTCTCTCTCTCTCTCTCTCTCTCTCTCTCTCTCTCTCTCTCTCTCTCTCTCTCTCTCTCTCTCTCTCTCTCTTTCTCTCTCTCTCTCTCTCTCTCTCTCTCTCTCTCTCTCTCTCTCTCTCTCTCTCTCTCTCTCTCTCTCTCTCTCTCAGAACTAAGGACACATACAGCTCCTTTTTATCTGATCCCCCATGGACAGTTGTTATTTACGTTCCCATTGAAGCTCTTCTGAACCAACAGCTCTGTACAGTATTTCATTTTAAACCAGAAACTGTTGTCTGTTTATGTCTGTTTTCTGATGGAGGGGCAGAGAGAGATCAAATTGTGAAGTGACGTCTCAGCTATTCCTACCATTGCCAGATATGTACCATTGGTGTCATATTTCTGCCATTGCTTGAAATCAACAGTTCTGTATGTATGAAGGATGCTGTCCCTCCCTCCTCTACAGGACCGTGAGCTAGGGGAGACTGTGGGTATAAACCTGATGGACCGTGGCTCTACTCTATAATCTCATACCGGTTGAGTCTCACTCTCCTCTGAGTCAGACCTGTCACACTGGCCTGGGACACAACCCTCTCTTTCTCTGGGGCCTATTCACCATAGGACTCCACTCATAGTACAGCAACGGCAGTGAAGGAAGTTACAAAAATGTTACAGAATTGGTCAGACAACCTTGTATTGTTTATATATCAGCTAGATGTACAGTATGTTAATTGTATAGTATTAAGTACCTTATGTTTCCCGATCCTCTTCCCTCAGGTCTGTTCCCAGCGGTGCTGAACCTGGCCTCTATGGCAGATATCAGCAGCAACGCTACCTGTGGAGAGACAGGACCAGAGATGTACTGCAAACTGGTGGAGCACGTCCCCGGACTGCAAGTCAGGAACACCCAGTGCCGTATCTGTAACAACAACAGCGAGAGGCAATTTGGTAACTATCAATATTATACCGTACCTACTGCATATTACAGTACACCTCTACTTTGTATTGTATCAGCATGATTCACATTGTAGGACTAGGAGTATGGACTACTGTATACCACATTCAGCAAGGATTTAGAGAAACCATCTGCACATTGCTCTCATCAAAGTGCATCACTGCTCCTCATCATTTATCCATTCCAAAATCAATGGGCTCAGCCTATGAAGTATACATGGCCTGAGATTGCTGAGGAGGGACTTTTGAAGAGCTCTGACTTGTGGTCTGGTAACACAGCCTGCGTTTGTGAGCATATCTCACTATCTAACAGAGGACACATCTTCCTGTGTTAATCACAACAATGGGCTGTGTACACAGATAGGAGCCATGCTTCATCTTCTGACAGGCACTTTTGCTGGTAATTAAAACTCACAGCCTATCTGACTGAGAGATTCACCTAAGACAAACTGGTGTGGGTGTAAACTGTGCAAAGATACATAAAATTATAAACGGGGTGGTTCGAGCCCTGAATGCTGATTGGATGAAAGTATGACAAACATACCAATGCTAAGGGCTGTATTCAGGCACTCCGCATTGCGTCGTACATAAGAACAGTCCTTAGCCGTGGTATATTGGCCATTTACCACACCCCCTTGGGCCTTATTGCTTAAAGATACACTCAGAGGCCAGTTTATTAGGTACATCACCCCGTTCACGAATCTTTTGTATTCCTACAGACAGTGAGTCACGTGGCTTGCTATATAAAGTAGGCAGACAGGCATCGAGGCATTCAGTTACGCTTCAATTGAACGTTAGAATGGGCCAAACGAGTGACCTAAGCGACTTTGAGCGTGGTATGATTGTCTGTGCCAGGCGCACCGGTTCCAGTATCTCAGAAACAGACGGCCTCCTGGGCTTAACACGCACAACAGTGTCTAGGGTTTACTGAGAATGGTGTTACAAACAAAAAACATCCAGTCAGCGGCAGTGCTGTGGGCGAAAACAGCTTGTTGATGAGAGATCGAAGGAGAATGGCAAGAATCATGCAAGCGAACAGGCGGGCCACAAACTGCAGGCGCAGCACAACAATGGTGTGCAGAACGGCATCTCGGAACCACAACTCGTAGGTCCTTGTCACTGATGGGCTATTGCAGCAGTCGACCACACTGGATTCCACTCCTATCAGCTAAAAACAAGAAGAAGCGGCAACAGTGGACACACGATCACCAACACTGGACGGCTCAGGAGTGGAAAAACATTGCCTGGTTAGACGAATCCCGGTTCTTGTTGTGTCATGCTGATGGCAGATTCAGGATTTGGCATTAGCAGCATGAGTCCATGGTCCCATCCTGTCTGGTGTCAATGGTACAGGCTGGTGGCAGTGGTGTAATGGTGTGGGGCATGTTTTCCTGGCACACGTTAGGTCCCTTGATGCCAATTGAGCAATGTTTCTATGCCCCAAAGAATTCAGGCTGTTCTGGAGGCAAAGGGGGGGGCTGACCCAGTACTAGATGAACTGGCCACTGAGTGTAATCCTGACGCAGCCTTAAAGGGCCCACAGCTAATGCACTATGTAGGGAATAAAGTGCCATTTGGGGCGCGTCCCAGAGCTCCATGTACCAGTTGAGCAGCATATGTTAGAGTCCAGGGCGCAGGCAGCACAGATATCAGAGAGACTGATCGGCCTGCGAGACAGACAGACAAACACAGGCCGACCTTGTTCAGTAATTAGACAAGTCTCTCAGAGAGGTCATTACTATTCACTCCCAGTAATTTGAATCAAAGCGGGAGGGTACTGTAAATGCTTTTAGTGGACAATTACCGGCGAAGAGGACTTCCTGTCTTGAAGATAAAGAGAAGAAGAAATGGACTCGTCATCATTTATCTTGTCTTACCGTTCAATAATGAGTCTTTCATTTTTCTGGTAATTTCAGGTCTGAATAGAACGGTCTTTTTTGTTCATTCACATTTAGCCTGTCATGGTGGGCACTCATGATATGAAATACTGTACATTCCCACCATATTAGTATGCCATTAGTTTCTTTGTTTTACCAAGAGAGAGAGACAATGTTTGAGTCCATATTTTACCCATCCACATCTTACAGCTGTGTGCCTGGTGAGCAAGTAGCCATGCAAAAATATACACATCTTAGAAGGAGACTCACAAGCCTTATAATAACATCTGTGCTTTCACCTGTTGCAAGTCTTCTGGTGATGACTGTTACGAATGTCTTGCCATTTCTGCCACTAGCCTGTACAGCAGCCAATGAATCACTTGACTTGTTCTTTAATTCCCATTGAAACCAAACCATTGTGTGGCTCCTAATCTTCGCTGAAATGTCATAGGAATGCCCTTCAACGCGTACATGTAAGAATTAAGGTGACAGTGATTAGCATAACTTCTAATTAGAGACAATTCTTTTGAAAGGGAAACTTGATTGTGAACCAATTGGGAATGATTTAAATGAATTATTTCTCTCATAAATGGTAGGAAAACTATTAAACTGCTTAATCAAGAGGGCAACTTTAATTATCTTTTTCTGATTAGGAAATTATGCATAACGAATAGACTGATTTTCTGATGCAGTAAATCTTAAAGTACCTTAAGATGTGTACAGTTCCAGTCTTTTCTAAGCACCACATTTGAATGTTTTTACTGTTCCTTGAAAATCACTCTTCTTGGTTGAGAGATCTTCAAACACTATACAGAGGAGGACAACTCTTTGGAGGTCGATAAAGTGGTATTTAAAAGCATTTAACATTTCATTTGCCAAGATAAAGAGGTTTTGAAAGGCTGTTTCTGTCTGTACATGATAATGAGTGGGGAGTAGTTCACAGAGACAGTGGGGGGGCCTCCATAAGCAACGCACAGAGACAGTGGGGGGGCCTCCATAAGCAACGCTTATTCATTATTATTCATTAGCAGGCTCCTTGCTGTTGCCATGGTTTCTAACTAGCACGGAAATGTCCGAAAATAAGTAGCCTATGATTGACAGTGCTCAATCATCTGATATCCAGCAGTCACATGCAACTCCTATCTTCAAACACTGCTTACCTCCTGAAGCATAATGCTTTCTTTCATTTCATTTCTATTCCTAGAGCGCCACCCGATTGAATATGCCATCGATGGAACTAACAGATGGTGGCAGAGCCCCAGCATTAAGAACGGCATGGACTACCATTACGTCACAGTCACTCTGGACTTACAGCAGGTAGGAGATGAGGGTGATACTAAACTAGCCTGGTCCCAGATCTGTTTGTGGTGTATAGCCAACTCCTGTGTTTGTTGCCTGGCATGACAATAATCATAAGAGAAGGCAAGACAGCACAAACAGATCTGGGACCAGGCTAACTGTAAACCCCATTGGAACTGTAAAGCCACTCTCAGCCAAGTCACGGTCAACAGTGTAATGCACTTGGCAGCCTGATGTGACACTTGTCTGGGGTTTCACATTCTCACACGTTTGTTTAGTCTGGTTTGGAAAGAGTATGTGTAAATATGCTGGCTGAAGACTTGCTATGAGATGTTATGTGTAACTCGTCATGTGAGATGCACAGGTGGCCTGACGTGGAAGAGGGTTGTAGTTGACCTCTGTGAAAACCCCTGGCTTGAACTGTCTGAAAAGACTGTTATGGATTTCAATCTCTCAAAGGAGAGGAATTGTACTACTGCATCCTACCAGAGGAATTGTACTACTGCATCCTACCAGAGGAATTGTACTACTGCATCCTACCAGAGGAATGTACTACTGCATCCCACCAGAGGAATTGTACTACTGCATCCTACCAGAGGAATTGTACTACTGCATCCTACCAGAGGAATTGTACTACTGCATCCTACCAGAGGAATTGTACTACTGCATCCTACCAGATGAATTGTACTACTGCATCCTACCAGATGAATTGTACTACTGCATCCTACCAGAGGAATTGTACTACTGCATCCTACCAGAGGAATTGTACTACTGCATCCTACCAGAGGATTTTTCCTACTGCATCCTACCAGAGGAATTGTACTACTGCATCCTACCAGCGGAGTTGTACTACTGCATCCTACCAGAGGAATTGTACTACTGCATCCTACCAGAGGAATTGTACTACTGCATCCTACCAGAGGAATGTACTACTGCATCCTACCAGAGGAATTGTACTACTGCATCCTACCAGAGGAATTGTGCTACTGCTTCCCACCAACATCAGTTTTGTTCCCTCTGTCAATTTCTGAAAAATAAAAAGTTTAATACAAATCTTTTCTTGGGCACTGACACTATAGCTATTACTTTCTAAAATTGATATTTTTTTCACTTTGCTCACTTGCTCAATATAATATCTCCGTTGCAGTGAGAAGAGTGCAGCCATCCTTAGAACAATTTGAGATTAACCCTAGAGGAACCGTAGCATGAAGGTAGTTGCATTTATGCCCACAAAGCACTATTTAAATTGGCCCATTTGAGAGGGTGTCTGGGCTGCTGATTTCCTCCTTCAAGATTGTGTGTTCTGTAGGAGACTGTACTGCCATGGTATACCTGATATCTCTGACTATCAGAGCGTCTGTAATGACTCCTCTACTGTTGACCTACAACAGGAAATGATTCAACCCAATGGAGACTCGCCGTTAATAAAGTTCAGCAGTGTGCTGGGTCTCTCTGGGTTCTGGGTTCAAGCGCTGGCGGCGTGTGTGTGTGTGCATGTGTGCGTGCGTGTGTGTGTGTGTGTGAGGGTGGAAGAGAGAGCGGAATCAGGGAAGAGGGGATCCTGAGGCTAGATTGTGATTGGTTTTGTAGGTGGTACAGTAACTCAGCTTCCTCCCAAGGCCTCGGATATGATCAAGGGTGAGCGTGAAGACGTTGCTCCGCTCCTAGGCCTCCGCGGCTGGTGAT
Source organism: Salvelinus alpinus (assembly GCF_045679555.1). Classification (NCBI taxonomy): domain Eukaryota; kingdom Metazoa; phylum Chordata; class Actinopteri; order Salmoniformes; family Salmonidae; genus Salvelinus; species Salvelinus alpinus. Next base: position 34,630,073 of record NC_092093.1, on the reverse strand, counting down.
TCGTGGGAGTTTGTCCCTGGCTGAGTTATTATGCTTAGGTTCAGAGGGTGGCTCTCTGTAGACCCAGGCGAAGGGTCCCAGTCTGTGTCGGTCTCTCCCTTCCAGGAAATAGAGATGCAAGCACATCTCCTTCATTAATATCAGCCTGTCATATTACACAGGAGACCAGAGCAGGGTCAATCCGGAATTAATGACCATGTCACTCACACTGCTGAATTAAATATACAATGATACAAAGTTGGGACACTGAAATAAAAAAAAATCCAAGAAGGATGAAGGGGATCAATATATATATATTTTTTAATCTCCTCGCTGGCTCCAGTACAGTGAGCCCATCATTGGTTATTCAACCAGGAATACACTCTTAGAAAAAAAGGTGCTATCTAGAACCTAAAAGGTTTCTTTGGTTGTCCCCCTAGGAGAACCCTCTGAAGACCCCTTTATGGTTACAGGTAGAACCCGTTTGGTTAAATGTAGAACCCTTTTGGGTTACATGTAGAAGAACCCTTTCCACAGAGGGTTCTACATGGAACCCACAAAGGTTCTACCTGGAACCAAAAGGTTTTTAACTGGAACTATAAATGGTTCTCCTATGGGGACAGCCAAAGAACTCTTTAGGAACCCTTTTTTTCTAAGACTGTAAGCATCAACCAAAGACTGAATTTGTAATAGGAGCTAAAAAAAAGTATAGCTTATATTTAATTTATTTAATGTACTCTACATAATAAACATGTGAAAGTGACCCAAATATTGTATCTGAGTGGTAAGTATGCAGACAGAGTCTCACTGAGGTCATCAAGCGTTCATAAATCATACCTGCCTGTGTTTAATTAGCGATTGAAATCTGACACCGAGAAGTGCATAGGCAGCCATTTTTTCCATGCTAATGGGAACTGGCCCATCACTCATCTCTATCCGGCCTGTCACCGTGGTGATGGAATTACTTTAACTACACATATTGTCCCAGCTCAAACTGTTTGGCAGATTAGGGAGTTTGGTTTTAAGTAAAAATGGTATTGTAGTGACCTGACTAGATCATAAATGAACAATTGTCCAGACAGAGGCTTGAGTTTGCGAATTGACGGTTTATTAAACCAACTTTACACAGGCTACTGTTTGGGCCGTAGCACACGCCAAATAGATGACAGATAACCCACAAGCCAATCGTGACCTTCTCTTGTGAAGACCAGACGTAAGAGAGAGAGAACAAAGGCTGAACCTGGTCTTAACTTCCAATGCTCCACCCCCCTGCCCAACCCCCCTCCACGCCACTCCGCCAACCACCAGGATGCCCGGCATCAGAACATTCCAGGCATTCCCGTGATTGGCAGATAGCAGGTTGATTGACATGTCGGACCCCGCGAACACCGGGTACTGGTCAGTACAACACAACCACCTCCTAGCCTAACACATAACACACAGCTGTCTGTGCGGGTCGCTACACAGCCCCCCCACCACAAAGTCCCTCGTCCCCGAGGGAACAAACAAAGTCTCTGAAGCGACCCGGAGGTCTCCTTTGCCTGCGTGGCCGTGATGGTCGCAGAGTGCCCCTCTGGGAACCAGGGGATGAAGGCAGGGATATGGGGGACAAGGAAGCGGGAACGGGTAATACAGTCCGTGGCTCTGGGGAACCACGCGGTGACACAGGGTGGGAGACAGGGGGAGTGGGCTGTCTGGAGCCTTGTCTGCGGCACCTGAGGGTGGGTGCCTGGAGAATGTCATTGCCAGAGAGGGGAATTGTGGGGGTTCCTGGGGTTTGGGGAGAAGAGGCCCCTCTGTATGGGGCTAACCTGACCCGGTGCAGTGCCACCTTTCTCCCCCTGGGAGGAAGCTGCACCCGGTACACAACCTCCCCTACCCTCTCCAGGACACTGCAGGGTCCCACCCAGTGACTGTCCAACTTGGGGCATCTGCCTTTTTTCCTTAGGGGGCTGTAGACCCAGACCAGCTCCCCAGCCACAAAGTGCCTTCCCCGGGTGTGCACGTCATAGTTCCTTTTCTGCCTCACACCTGCATTCACCAGCTGCTCTCTGGCGAAGGTGTGGGCTGTCTCCAGGCGGTCCTGGAGTCTCCGGGCATACTCCGGCCCCGGAGGAACATGAGGGCTATCCAGGGGCCGACCAAACGCCATCTCCGCAGGGGTGCGGATCTCTCTCCCCAGCATGAGGAGGGCAGGCGTGCAGGAGGTGGAGTCTTGGACAGCGGAGCGGCATGCCATGAGGACCATAGGCAGGTGCTTGTCCCAGTCACGCTGGTGTTTGGAAGAGACGATGGCCAGCTGCTGTCCAAGCGTTTTGTTGAAGCGCTCCACAAGGCCATCACTTTGAGGATGGAGAGGAGTAGTGCGGGTCTTGTGCATACCCAGCCTCTCACACATGGTGGCGAACACACGGGACTCAAAGTTTCTGCCTTGGTCGCTGTGGATGGACTCTGCAGCTCCAAACCTGCTGAACATCCCCGCTGTCAGGGCGTCGACGATGGTCTCTGCCTCCTGGTCAGGCAGAGCATAGGCCTCGGGCCATTTTGTGAAATAGTCCATGGCCGTGAGCACCCAGCGGTTTCCACTGTCTGTGGTGGGGAACGGCCCAACTACATCCACTCCCACCCTCTCCATGGGAGCCCCCACTGGGAACTGTTGGAGCTGAGCATGAGAGCGGCCTGGGGGGCCCTTTCTCGCTGTGCAGTTGTCACAGCGGCGACAAAAGTCCTCCACATCCCTCTTGTGCTGCCCCCAGTAGAAGCCCTGACGGAGACGGCGCAGTGTTTTTGTGACCCCAAAGTGTCCAGTCCCCACCCCCCCATGAGTACTCTGGAGCACAGCCTCCCGCAATGCTTTTGGGACCACCACCTGCCACCTCTCCTCTCCCGTAGCTGACTCCTTCCATGCCCGCTGTAGCACGCCATCAGCCAGCCGCAGTCTCTCAAACTTCGACCACAACCCTTTGGTCGCGAGTGAGAGCGCTGTCACCTCTTCCCATGGTGGCCTCACCTGCGCCTCTACCCACTGTAGCACTGGCTGTAGGTCTGTGTCCCGTCCCTGCTGCTGCCGCCATTCAGCCACGTCGACAGTCTGCAGCTCACAGCAGACAGGCCCGCTCGCCCGACACACTGTGGCACAGACACCCTCCTCTGCCCGCAGCTCTCACTCCCGTCCCTCTCTCCGTTCACAGTGGGGGCAGCCGTCTGCAGTACAGGGCCGACGGGACATGGCGTCGGCGTTGGAGTGGCGTGCCCCTGCCCTGTGCACCACCGTGAAGTCATACGGCTGAAGCTCCTCCAACCAGCGTGCCACCTGCCCCTCTGGCTCTCTGAAAGACATGAGCCACTGGAGAGCAGAGTGGTCAGTCCTTACAGTAAAGGGCAGACCACCCAGGTAGTACTTGAAGTGTTTGACGGAAGCCACAACAGCCAAGAGCTCCCGCCGGGTGACACAGTAGCGGCGCTCATGTTTGTCAAATGTTTTGCTGAAGTACGCCACCACTCTCTCCCCCTCTGGCCCCACCTGGGCCAGCACCCCACCCATGCCCACATTGCGCGCGTCTGTGTCCAGGATAAAGGGCAAGGTGAGGTCAGGGGGGGCGAGCACGGGGGCCTCGATCAGTGCACGTTTGAGGGTGTTGAACGCCTCCTCACACTCCACTGTCCAAGTGAAAGCCTTGTCCTTCGGCAGCAGGCGGTTCAGTGGAGCAGCAACGCTTGAGAAGCCCCGTACAAACCTCCTGTAGTACGAGGCCAGGCCCAGGAAGCTCTTCAGCTGACGCTGGTCGGTGGGGGTGGGCCAGTCTCTGACAGCCCCTACCTTGTCCTCCATGGTGCTGATCCCCTCCTTCCCCACTCGGTGGCCCAAGAAGGACACCTCTCTCCTCATGAAGTGGCACTTCTCGGGGTGGAGCTTCAGACCTGCGGCAGCCACCCTCTCCAGCACACGCCGTAGCGCCCCCAGGGCTGACTGGAAGGAGCTGCCATGGGCCAGGATGTCATCGAGGTATACCAGACACTGCTGTCGGGGGATGCCATCCAGCACCCTGTCCATCAAACGCTCAAAAGTAGCTGGAGCGTTGCACAGGCCAAAGCACAGGACCTTGAACTGCCAGTGTCCTCTGTTAGTGGAGAACGCAGTTTTGGCTCTGGCCTCTGGGGAGAGGGGCACCTGCCAGTAGCCACTGCGGAGGTCTAGTGAGGAGAACCAGGAGGACCCCCTAACCAGGTCCAGCGACTCATCGATACGTGGTATGGGGTATGAGTCCTTCCTGGTTACCTCATTCAGCCGCCTGTAGTCCGCACAGAACCTCAGCTTGCCCCCCTTCTTCGGAACCATGACGACTGGCGCCGCCCAGGGGCTGTCTGAGGGCTCAATGAAGTCTGCCCGCTGCATCTCCAACACAGCCTTGTCTGCCGCCTCCTGGCGTGCCAGCGGGATACGGCGGGGACGCATCTTGATGGGTCGAGCATCACCTGTGTCGATCTCATGCTGCACCAGATGAGTCTGACCCACCTCTTCCTCACTCAACGCAAAGCTGTCTCTGAATTCAAACAGCAACTGCCACAACCGTTCCTGCTGCTCGGGGTCAAGACCAACACAGTTCCTCCCCCATATCTCCCTCACTGCAGACAGTGTCCTCTCCTCTCCCATCTGGGGTAGCTGGGCTGGGGGGGTGCGGCCCGGGCTCACAGAGGGCTGTGTCATGGAGGTAGCTGGGGGAATGTAACACACCGCCGTAGGTGACAGGGGGACTGGGGAAAAGTCACACACAGCTGTGGGGGAGGGGGCGCAGCCATGAGTCTCTGCTGCTTTAACTGTTGGAGTAAAGGGTTTGTTGGGTTGAGTGAATGTGACATTAGGGGGGGCCATGGTGACTTCCGTCCCTCCCTGGAAGCTCAGTGTGCCCCTATTTAGGTCTAACTGGCAGCCTGTGCTCCTAAGAAAGTCCAACCCCAGGATACAAGGGTCCTGCACAGCCGCCACCCACACAGGATGACGCACAGTCCTGCCCCCTACTGTCAGAGTCATTATTCCCTTCCCTTTCATGGGTGCCAGCTCACCTGTGACTGTGCGGAGCTGCACAGTTGTAGGCTCACACTGAGTCCAACCTGGCACAATATCTGGCCTCACCAGGGTTACTGTGGACCCAGTGTCCACCAGGGCGGAGCAGGGCACCCCCTCCACAGTGACAGGGACATGACAAAAGTCCCCAACACAGGTCCGGCCCACCACAACAACAGGCTCCATCCGCTTGCCCTCGTCTGCTTCTGGGGGAAGTGGAGCCTTGCTTCCCCGTCTGTGCCGGTGGGCTCCTCCTGAAGATGATGGTGGTTGGGATAGAAAGCCAGGGGTCCGCACTACCCGGTCTATGCGGACCCCGAGCCGTTTCCCTGAGCTCTGGGGGACATGGGGCAATCTCGGCGCAGATGGCCTGGCTGGCCACAACCCCAGCAGACCCTGGGACCAGGGCGTGTGTTTCGTGCCGCCTGTAGCGACACAGCACGAATGAGTTTTGTCATTTCGGCCACCCAAGCAGGCTTTTCCGGCTCCGGGCTGCTCTGCCCCCCAGCTCGCACAGAGGGTGTGTCTCCCTGCACCCCCACCAAAGCCCCAGCTGAAGCCCCAGCCCACAGCAGCTCCCTCTCCAAAGCCATCTCCAAGGCTGTCTGCAATGACTCAGGATGAGCCAGCTGGGTCTGTATGCGCAGCTCCGTAGGAGAGAGCGCCTGTATGAACTGGTCCCGTGCTAGCTCGCTCTGCACGGAGGGGGGCATGTGAGCACATGCCCGCCGAGAGAGGCTCTCAATGTCATTAGCTAGCACCCGTAGAGGCTCTCCAGGCTGCCTGCGTCTATTACTCAGTTCGGAGCGCAGTAGCCCGGGCTGTACACACTGTCCATAGCGCCTCCTCAGTGCTCCCACTAAAGCACCATAATCATGCCTGTCCTCGGGACTAATCAATATCAAACAGGCCAGAGCTTCATCCGTGAGGCATAAAGCCAACTGCAGTGCCCTTTCTTCATCCGACCACCCCCTAAAATGAGCTAACAGTTCAAACTGAGCATGAAAAGCTTCCCAATCCGCCTTACCGGAATACTTCGGGGTCTTAACAGATACGGACGCAGCCGGGAACTGGGCGCCGCCATGTTTGTTTACATCCTGAGCCCCAGATTCCTCGTCACGCCGCGTCGACGTCACCACTTCGGTCCGCCCACCAGAATCCGCGCGAAATACAGTCGACGAAGCACTCATGCCCGCTTCAGCCGCCATCGCTCTAACGTCCTCCCTCAAGCGGCCTCTGCGCTCCGACGCCCTGGCGATCTCCTCAGACAGAACCCCCGACGTCCATTCACACGCACCTCCTTGGCCATAATCGTCCCCTACCTCCACCTTCACTTTCGGATTCCCTCGAAGCATTTTCAATCCCCGTTCTCACATACGGTAGCTAGCCACATAAGTCAGCTAGCTAGCTGGCTAACTTGTATCAACGTTTTTACTTCTGACACCAATGTAGTGACCTGACTAGATCATAAATCAACAATTGTCCAGACAGAGGCTTGAGTTTGCGAATTGACGGTTTATTAAACCAACTTTACACAGGCTACTGTTTGGGCCGTAGCACACGCCAAATAGATGACAGATAACCCACAAGCCAATCGTGACCTTCTCTTGTGAAGACCAGACGTAAGAGAGAGAGAACAAAGGCTGAACCTGGTCTTAACTTCCAATGCTCCACCCCCCTGCCCAACCCCCCTCCACGCCACTCCGCCAACCACCAGGATGCCCGGCATCAGAACATTCCAGGCATTCCCGTGATTGGCAGATAGCAGGTTGATTGACATGTCGGACCCCGCGAACACCGGGTACTGGTCAGTACAACACAACCACCTCCTAGCCTAACACATAACACACAGCTGTCTGTGCGGGTCGCTACAGTATATTCATTTCTCTCTTACAACATGAACAGTAAACAATTCCCGAGATAACACATCTTGGAAAATTGCTTCTTTTTTGTTTTTTTTCAGCAAAACCATCTGTTCGACTAATTAGATGTAATGGCATATTGAGGGTTATATACCAAGGTTATAATATTGCTATTTCACCATGAAGAACAATTAATCAGTAGTTGTATGCAGTAGAAATGTATTGAGAATAAATGAATTGATGTATACTGACGCCAACAGTGAACACCCAACAAACTACAGTATTTGTCTTTAGCCTTTATGGTCTTTTTAACAACATTTGTCACAAAGTGCTAAGCAGTAGCTTGGAAGCACAGTGGCAAGGAACAATTACCTATTAAGTTCTGTCACTCCTTCTCTCATGGTTGAGCTAGCTTTACCCATGGCCCTGTATGCAAAGTGTTCTCGCCATCAGTGCCCTTTAAAATGGAATCCTATTTGCGCTCCATTCAGGCGCATTTCCCTGGCGGCCAGTCACCATGCTTGCTGTCATCTCCTGCGATAAATGAGTCTGTGCTGTTGGCGCTGTCGATGATGTGTGTGAACGTATCGTTATTGCCCGTGACATCAGTGCTCTACTTTCCCCCCTCGTTATGGAGTGGAAATCGGAATAATGACTGACACTGATGGGAAAGGGAAAGGGGGATACCTAGTCAGTTGTACAACTGAATGTATTCAACTGAAATGTGTCTTCCGCATTGAACCCAACCCCTCTGTATCAGAGAGGTGCGGGGGGCTGCCTTAATCGACATCCACATCTTCGGGCGCCCGGGGGAACAGAGGGTTAACTGCCTTGCTCAAGGGAAGAACGACAGATATTTACCTTGTCAGCCCGGGGATTCAATCCAGCCACCTTTCAGTTACTGGCCCAACGCACTAACCAGTAGGCTACCTGCCAGAGGGGGCAGTGTGTGTGTGTGCGTGTGCGTGTGCGCGCGTGCGTGCGTGCGCATGCGTGTGTGTCTTGGCCACTTTTTGATGAGACCGAAAATTGTAAATAATTTTTTCCCAGTTTGACTGACGTGGTCCAATCAGTTATTAGTTCAATGCTCCCAAGACTTTAGCACAGACACAGAGGGGGATCTGAACAGGAGCATAACTACTATGGGAAATGAGACATCCACATAGACTTTACTACTTTGATCATGCTACATGTCTTAAGTCAGAGAAAATAACACGTGTTGTTCATATACAGGACATTTGAGCATGTTTGAATTATATTCTATATGACAGCTGATGATTAATGACATACATGACAGATACTTTAGCTTGGTATGCTATTCATAGACATGGAGGTGTTTGTCAGTGAGTGGTGCTCGACTTGTGAAATATAATATGAAGCGGGCGTCAGCGACATACCGCAAGGATTATTCTCAACACTTAAGGGCACACAAAACAAGCCCACACCATAGACCTCTGGCACCTCAGCCTCCAGGTTGAGAATGACAGTGATGTGACCTGGCTTTATCTATAGCTGGAGCTCAGAGAGTTAGCCTACATAGTTGTGGATTAAAATAAAAATGGACCTATAGATATTGACTCTCGAATTCTCTGGAGTCATAGGCCTTATTTCAAAGTAATTAAAGAGAGTGTTTGACGGACATTCTTTATCACTTCCTGTGATACGTGGAAAATAGATGATTGAGCGTAGGTAGGTAGGTTATCTAAGTTCTGTGCTTTAATTCGGCAGAGCAATTTAAATGGTTGATGTTTACAGGTTATCTATCACTGAACCCAAGACCTGGCCATTCTATTTTGTTGTTCTCCAAGTTTAACTTTTCCTTTACTACTATAGACACTAGTGCTCTCACCTTGTCATGTACGACTTGTGCTCTACATTAATATTCTTTATAGCGACTGCAGATTTTCAGGAACAGCAAATCTCTTCTGACTTAACTTTGATCAAAACAAACACAAAGAAATATGTGCAAACAAACAAATATATCCCAAATCTGCTGATTTTTATCCGTGTTTAAAATTACCCAGAACTTAGAGCTTAGCCAGTAGGGGCAAAGAATCACAGCAGAGCAGGTGTTGACACTATTGCCAATGATGTCATTGGACTTCTAGCTCTAAACTGTCCCTGGCCTGTAATCCACACGGTCAGGTCGCGACTCCAACACTTGTCGAGCACTGAAGAGCTCTCGTTTCTCTTTCCCTCCAGACTCCACTCTACACTTTAATCATCACATTTAGGTAAACATCCCCCCTACATACCCCTTATGCTGTGTGAGGACAACATCCACCAGCCTTCCTGTCTTCCTGCTTCATCTGAATCAAAGAAACAAAGAGGCTTTGTGAGATTTCCCCTGCTACCTGGGCAGAATCCTATTGGGTTTCAGTGAACGGGATGAATGCCGGGTTGAGTGGCGCTCTCTCTATTGTAAACGTTGAAACGCTACACCGTTATCTACTGTAGATGAAAGAGGCAAACTGTGAGTCATTTTTGATGTCGAGTCATTCTCCCAGGATGGGAGACATATTAACTTGAAGAAGTCAGCGACAAAATAGCTGTGTTTTTTTTTTTTTTGTCAAGCAAGGTGGAATGTTGCCTTGCCCCTGTGCTCATTGTCTTTCTTGAGGAGCTGTCAAAGTGTTGCATTTACTGTTGGATGAAATTCAAATGTGGCCTTCGAGGGTATAGTACTGTAGATGTAACTTTAGCTCTGTCCTGCTACATACAGAGACAGCCAAAGCTGATCTGCCCTCAGGTCCTCCAGTGCTGAATAGCTGAAAAGACTGAAGCACGGGAATACATGTGCTGTTTCATTGGAAACTTCAAAGAAGGGACTCCATATTGTAGTGAATCTTGTACAGGAGTGGAGATTTCATAATGATAAACACCTGAGGCACACTCTTGACCCTGCTCCCTGACAGGATTCATTATTTTAGTGTCTCCGGTTTTCCCATCAAACCTCACCGATCTGACTTACCCTTGTCTAGGAACGTGTCACGGTGTCTATCGAAAGTGTTTTCTTAACCTGAATATGAAACTTCTTCAATTAGTTCACGAGACACAAAGGGAGGACTGTCAAGATTCAGTTCATTATTGTAAGCTAAGCTCCTGAGTTATATCTGAAATATACTGCTGTAACACTCTTGTTTCTGCCCTACCAGGTGTTCCAGATAGCCTATATGATTCTGAAAGCTGCCAACTCCCCCAGGCCAGGTAACTGGGTGCTGGAGCGTTCCCTGGATGGGGTGACCTTTACCCCCTGGCAGTACTACGCCATCACAGACACAGAGTGCCTCACTCGCTTCAACATCCTTCCCCGCACCGGACCGCCATCCTACACACGCGACGACGAGGTCATCTGCACCTCTTTCTACTCCAAAATCCAACCCCTGGAGAATGGAGAGGTGAGGGGTCAGGGGTCAGGGGTCCGAGTAGGGTCACTGAAAGGCCGTAGGGGTCAGCTGTGGCGTAACAGCTACAGGGACTTGTTTCTATAGTAGATATGATTGTTTGTTGAACACTTCAAACTGAAATCCAATTTCAATAAAAATGCACAACGTAAAAACTTGGATTCCATTTCACTGTAATATATTAGATTCACCCATGGCCCACATGAAATAAGACCACCAGCACTTTCATTCACTTGCTTTAATGGGCAATGTATTGAAGCCATTTGCTGCTGACTTGATTGCCAGCTACAGTAGTATTTAAGTGCACTGGTGGTTTAGTTCAATTACATGAGTCAGCTTGGAAATCACTCACCAGCTGCTCACAACCAAATGGACTTAATTATAGTTGTGGTGAGCAAAGTTGCCCTAATAGTGGACATCTTGTTTACGAGTTAGGCATACAGTCTAGGCACATAGCACATTTTATTTAATGGTGTGCTTGGTTGAAATCAAGAAATGCTCTCTCTTTTCTGTTGCATCATCCACATCCAGCATTTTCCCCATATTTGTTTTCATTGAGGATTTGGAATAAAGAAAGCCTACTTCGCACAAAGAAGAAACACACACACACACACAGAAATCAACCCACACACACTCCACAAAGGACAACAACGCTGCCTTGATCAGTTGTGGATCGGAGCAACTCCTTTTAATTGTGAGAGCCGATTGCAGTCTGCTCTCACTGACGATAATGAAGCAGTCCAGTCCACAGCACCGACGCTGAGCCAGTTTATACTGTATTATCACCCACATAACTCAGTTCTCTAGCACCCTCCTTCTCCTCCCCCCTCCTCCTTCCTCCACCTACCCCCCAGAGCCCCCCGCCCAGGCCCCCCTAGGAGCTCTTGTCAGCCGGCTCCTTTTAGGTTGTGACAGGAAGCGTACAGAATGATCATAGCGAAATCCTAATGAGTCGTAGGCGGTGTCAACACATCGCAGATCTTATATTGAAATGTCACTCTCTCTGACTTCTTCAGAAACAGCCAAGCTAACCACACCGCCTGAATTAGCAGACACGGTTAACCCTTCACAGCTGCAACCAAATGATTTTTTTTATCCAGGTCCATTAATGTGTTGTCTTCTCACCTCAGCAGTGGTGTGCTCTGAATGTTGTAATGGTGCTGTTTTTTAATGGATTTTCTGTGTGGAGATTGAATTGAGTCTTTGTTAAATACAGTATTAAACAGGGGTCATTAAATATCTCTCTTTTCCTTTATAGCATACTTGGGGTCTTTTTGAATGTATTAATTCATTACTAAGAATCTGTACCATTCGGTGCTTTGTCTCAATTTGCACCCGGGGCGTAGATCCACACCTCTCTGATCAATGGAAGGCCGAGCGCTGATGACCCCTCCCCGACTTTACTGAACTTCACCTCCGCACGCTACATCCGCCTGCAGTTCCAGCGAATCAGAACCCTCAACGCTGACCTCATGACCCTGGCCTTCAACGACCCCCGCGATGTTGACCCCATCGTGACCAGGCGGGTAAGAACGACGCAACATGTCGTAGACTACGCATTACCATCGCCTTCATACAGCCTCATGTATTCCATCTGTGAGCCACTATTCATTTTTTACCCGCCACGGCTTTCAAAATCAGTGAAATGGCTGTGCGGCACGTTGATTACATTGCGTTCACCAGACAGATGGGTCTTAATTAAAAATGTCTATAATTAAGAAATCTGTTCCTTTCTGAGCAACATCCACCTCATCATGTGTTGACTTTGGCCTACGCTATCAGTCACCCAGTGAGCTCCTGTGTGACGCATAATTACCGGACAGATTGCAGGGTTTATTTTGAGAGGGGAATTTTTCATTTATAAAATACTGCTCAATTTAGTCATTCAAAAGGGACTTAAATGATGAAATTGTGGATGAAATTGGCTCTCACTCTCTGAGAAATAAGTGTCTTTGAATAAACTAGACTGTGATGTATTTTTTTGTAGAATTAGCCAGCGTCTGATGGTAGAAATATTCCTCTCTATTTCTCTCCACTTGTTACTGTCTCGTATGTGTTTTTTTCTCGCAGTATTACTACTCTATCAAAGACATCTCAGTTGGAGGGATGTGTATCTGCTATGGCCATGCTAAAGCCTGTCCTCTGAACAAACAGACCAAGGTATGTCAATCAACCTACAGTCTCCATCCATGGCCCCTTCTCTACACTGTGAGATACAGTTCATTTTCGCATTTGATTGTAACTCCAAAAGGGACACGTGATACTCTTTGACCCGCGGCCCTCGTTTGAAGTGCGCTCCAGTTGTGTCTTGGGTGAAAAGATCTGTCGTCCCTTCAGTGACGATGACACTGTAACGTGGCGTAATTTCATCCCCTGTCAGAAGTTCAGCTGTGAGTGTGAACACAACACGTGTGGGGAGAGCTGTGACCGCTGTTGCCCCGGATACAACCAGAAACCCTGGATGGCTGGGACCTTCCTCACTCGCCACGTCTGTGAGAGTAAGATCACACAGTGATAAACACAGTATTACATACTGCACATGCGACTGCCAATTTTATATTGAATTGTTTAGTATGATCCTATGTTATGTGATTTGGTTTTATCTTGCTATCTTATTTTGATGTGATGTAAACTTGATGGGGAAAAAATTTCAGTTAAATTTTTCATAAAACTTCTGGAACTCAACTTGAGAGACACCTGGTAAACAGCGCTAAACAATGTTTTCATGCAGGTCTTTTTTTCCCTTGAGGTACTGTGATAATTTCATTTGTTTACTGGATCTTTCCTTTGATTTTATTTGATGCCGTCTGCAGAGTGCAACTGCCATGGGAAATCGGAGGAATGTTACTTCAACCAGACAGTGGCAGGCAACAAACAGAGCCTGAACTCCCAGGGGGAGTACGTGGGGGGAGGGGTGTGTGTAGGGTGCACCAGGAACACAGCCGGAGTCAACTGCCAGACCTGTGCTGATAGCTACTACAGAGCCACTGGGGTATGTACTGGTACTGTATAGTCCAATTGACTAGGAGCCAAGCAGTGAATAATCAATAGCGATCTCATTCCGTATCTATAGCTTTGTATCGTGACTAGGGCCATGAGTTTTTCCTGGCCTGAGCAGGAAATACTCTGGGCCCTATCATGATATACCATGTTCCCAATATCAAAGACGACTTGTCAGAGTCTCCATCTCTCCTCTTCCCTTCAGTTGAGTCCAGAGGACTCCGACCCGTGTCAGCCCTGCTCCTGTGACCCAGAAGGTTCTCTGTCCCCAGCATGTGTTCCAGACCAGTCCCAGGCTGAAGGAGGTATGCTCCTCAACCTCCCTGTTCTCCCGTCTCCGCTGATCTAGCTGTTATATGCCCCCCCCACCCCCCCCCACCCCCGGTCTCCCTGTTTAGTGCTAAAGCCTGCGTCTCTCCTCCTGTCTGGTACCACAGACCTCACGGCTGGATCCTGCCACTGTAAGCAGGGTTATGGGGGACAGCAGTGTGACAGGTGTACCTTTGGCTACAGCGGCTACCCCAACTGTATCCGCTGTAACTGCAGTCTAGACGGAAGCCTAAACAAGGATCCGTGCCTGCTGCCCTGTGTCTGCAAGGTAGGTCACGCTCTCATCCTCCTCCTCCTCCTCCCTGTATCTCTATCCTCCCATCTTCCTCTCCTCCCACACCACCAGAACCAATCCATTCAGTGTCAGGGGTGGACCCATCAGCGCAACGCTTCACGGCCTCGTAGGGCCAACCGCTCCGAGTTGGCTCGAGTTCTTCTCTCTTAATTGCTCCTGTAGAAAATGTGACTTGTCATTTGTTGTTCAAATTAGCCTGCTACTTCCGCCGCTGCTGTTGTGCACACTCATGTCTCACATATGTCATATCCTGGGCAAACTCACTCTTTCACTAGCCAATTATACTGTCTGACCGCAGGGATGTCAAGGAGAAGTGGGGAACTTTGCTCTCTTCGTCTAATTATTGAGCTGTGGGGATGATGTGCAGTCGAACATTGCGTTTCTTTCTGTCTCTAGGTGAGTCAGACGCTGCTGAAACTTTTCTCCAACTTAAGTGCACAGGCAGAGAAAGACTGTCGGTATCTAACGAACACATCATCACTTTCTCCAGTTCGAGAAATGGCATCTGGAGAACGCTGGTTCAATGTAACATTTAGGATAGCTAATCATTTCTCAAGTACCTCATTTTCTTTCCCTTGATAGCATCTTGAAAAAATTTCTCATATACCTGATTATGTTTTTTTTCTCGGTCATATACTGTAGAGGTTTAAACAAAGACACGCTGACCAGTTTTTTCCAATTAAATTATTGGAAAATCCCTACCTCTGAAATCATGTAATTTGGGGTGTGCCAGTTCCCATTTGACAGTGCCCAAGCAGTGATAGCTTTGTGCAGGCAGCCAGCCAATGTAGGTGGAATATAACATTTGGAAATGATATTTCAAGAGAAAGTGGCACCATTCCAGAATGGCAACGCAATTTCTATTAATGGTTGACTATGAGACATGAAGTCACTATTTACAATACACAAACATGGTGAGAAACAAATGCAGTCCAACAGGGGAATTGAATTGGCCTTGTGAAGCGTAATGCTTTCATGTCCTCTTTCTTTTCCCCAGGCGAGACAAAGTATCTAGCCACTCAAAACCACAGAAACCTGGCTTTGGCTACGTGGGCATGCCAAATGAATGTGCATTGCGGTTCGTTAGCCGAAGCTCAGGGATGATGGCATATAAAATGTTGATTTTGCCAAGTGTTTATCTATCTGCGCATGTTTAATAATCCAAGATTCAACCAGACAATAATCACTACCAGTTGTTACATGATGTTTGTTAGAGAAGAGTTTCCCTCAATGTGTGGTCATACTTTGTAGAATGTTACTGGCATCACTTAGCTTATTGTTTTTCACATGAGTTATCATTTAATGACTTTTGTCTACTTCTACTTGTAGTATGTGATCTTGGGAGAGAGGGAATGTCTGTCCCAGGGGTGTGTGGGCTGTCACAGTGTGTGAGTGCCTGTATAGCACATCCTTCTCATCCAGATGCTCTGTGTCTGCGTGTGTGTGTGTGTGTGTGTGTGTGTGTGTGTGTGTGTGTGTGTGTGTGTGTGTGTGTGTGTGTGTGTGTGTGTGTGTGTGTGTGTGTGTGTGTGTGTGTGTGTGTGTGTGTGTGTTGTGTGTGTGTGTGTGTGTGTGTGTGTGTGTGTGTGTGTGTGTGTGTGTGTGTGTGTGTGTGTGTGTTCCAGGAAAACGTAGAGGGGGAGAATTGCGACCGCTGCAAGCTGGGTTTCTATCATCTCCTGGGCGAGCGTCTCCACGGCTGTGAGAAGTGCTACTGTTCCGGCGTGGCGAGTGACTGCTCCGATTCCCACTGGACATACCATAATGTAAGAGACTACGCCAGGCCTCACTCTCTCATTTTCCCCCGCAAACACAACTCATTAGTGCCTTTTGCCTGGCGCTGTGCTGCAGAGTTAACCCTCTACTGGCCGGCCTTATTAAAACAGGGTGCTGATGGCTGGGCTGATGACAGGGTGCAGTGGAGGAGGAGGCAGAGCCACACACATACACACACACACAGCCATAAATACAGGCTGATTTATACCGCGCCACACACTCTGACATGTTGGCAGGATGAGGTTGGCGAGGGTCAGAGGTTAATGATCTGCAGAGGGTAATTGTGGGTAAACAGGGTGGTGGGTTGGGTGGCGATATAGACAGGCGGGGGAGGGGGAGAGGAGGGGGCAGTGGAGGCAGGCCCGTCACTGGATTACAGGGCCTGATCTACGGTGGGATACTGCATGTGACAGACAGCCACACATCTGTCTACGCAATTAACCTGACCTTGAGTTCTCCCTTCAAACCACCATTCTTTAACCATGGTGTGTGTGGTGAGGGTGGTGTGGGGGGGTGGTTTGAGGACGTGCGTTTGCGTGTGTGTACTTGGCCGTGTGTGTGTGTGGGCGACCATGTGTCTGAGGGAAGTTAGAGGACATGGTGTATGCGTGTGTTTGTGTGTGTGTGAGGTCTAATCTGTTTGTGGAGAAGACCATTTTCAACCTATATGACACAAAGGAATCAGTGATATTAAGACCAAAGTGGGACATTATCAGAGGAAAGGTTAATCAGCCTGGGCCTTAATGACCTGTACCTCTCTGTACCTCTCTGTACCTCTCTGTACCTCTCTCCATCCTAATGACCTGTACCTCTCTGTACCTCTCTATCCTAATGACCTGCACCTCTCTGTACCTCTCTGTATCCTAATAACCTGTACCTCTCTGTACCTCTCTCCATCCTAATGACCTGTACCTCTCTGTACCTCTCTCCATCCTAATGACCTGTACCTCTCTGTACTTCTCTCCATCCTAATGACCTGTACCTCTCTGTACCTCTCTATCCTAATGACCTGCACCTCTCTGTACCTCTCTGTATCCTAATAACCTGTACCTCTCTGTACCTCTCTCCATCCTAATGACCTGTACCTCTCTGTACCTCTCTCCATCCTAATGACCTGTACCTCTCTGTACCTCTCTCCATCCTAATGACCTGTACCTCTCTGTACCTCTCTCCATCCTAATGACCTGTACCTCTCTGTACCTCTCTCCATCCTAATGACCTGTACCTCTCTGTACCTCTCTCCATCCTAATGACCTGTACCTCTCTGTACCTCTCTCCATCCTAATGACCTGTACCTCTCTGTACCTCTCTCCATCCTAATGACCTGTACCTCTCTGTACCTCTCTCCATCCTAATGACCTGTACCTCTCTGTACCTCTCTCTATCCTAATGACCTCTACCTCTCTGTAACTCTCTCCATCCTAATGAACTGTACCTCTCTCCATCCTAATGACCTGTACCTCTCTGTACCTCTATCCATCCTAATGACCTGTACCTCTCTCCATCCTAATGACCTGTACCTCTCTGTACCTCTCTCCATCCTAATGACCTGTACCTCTCTCCATCCTAATGACCTGTACCTCTCTGTACCTCTCTCCATCCTAATGACCTCTACCTCTCTGTACCTCTCTCCATCCTAATGACCTGTACCTCTCTGTACCTCTCTCTATCCTAATGACCTGTACCTCTCTGTACCTCTCTCCATCCTAATGACCTGTACCTCTCTATCCTAATGACCTGTACCTCTCTGTACCTCTCTCCATCCTAATGACCTGTACCTCTCTCCATCCTAATGACCTGTACCTCTCTGTACCTCTCTCCATCCTAATGACCTCTACCTCTCTCCATCCTAATGACCTCTACCTCTCTGTACCTCTCTCCATCCTAATGACCTGTACCTCTCTGTACCTCTCTCCATCCTAATGACCTCTACCTCTCTGTACCTCTCTCCATCCTAATGACCTCTACCTCTCTGTACCTCTCTCCATCCTAATGACCTGTACCTCTCTGTACCTCTCTCTATCCTAATGACCTGTACCTCTCTGTACCTCTCTCCATCCTAATGACCTGTACCTCTCTGTACCTCTCTCCATCCTAATGACCTGTACCTCTCTGTACCTCTCTATCCTAATGATCTGTACCTCTCTGTACCTCTCCATCCAAATGACCTGTACCTTTATGTACCTCTCTCCATCCTAATAACCTGTACCTCTCTGTACCTCTCTATCCTAATGACCTGTACCTCTCTGTACCTCTCTCCCTCCTAATGACCTGTACCTCTCTGTACCTCTCTCCATCCTAATGATCTCTACCTCTCTGTACCTCTCTATATCCTAATGACCTGTACCTCTCTGTACCTCTCTCTATCCTAATGACCTGTACCTCTCTGTACCTCTCTCCATCCTAATGACCTGTACCTCTCTGTACCTCTCTCTATCCTAATGACCTGTACCTCTCTGTACCTCTCTCCATCCTAATGACCTGTACCTGTCTGTACCTCTCTCTAACCTTATGACCTGTACCTCTCTGTACCTACCTCTATCCTAATGACCTGTACCTCTCTGTACCTCTCTCTATCCTAATGATATGTACCTCTCTGTACCTCTCCATCCAAATGACCTGTACCTTTCTGTACCTCTCTCCATCCTAATGACCTGTACCTCTCTGTACCTCTCTCCATCCTAATGATCTCTACCTCTCTGTACCTCTCTCTGTCCTAATGACAGGCCTCTTAGGCCAGCTGCTCTATCAGCCTGCCATACCCACAACCAACCCCCCCCCCCCCCCCCACACACACACACACACAAGGTTAATTTAAAAAAAACATGAGGAAAAGGCACTTTATTCAACATTTGAGGATATTCACTTGGCAGATCTATTGAAAGAAAATGAGAGCGAATAGAAAAAACCCAAACATGATCATAGCCTGGCAAGGGGAAGCGTCTGTCGTATAAATCGCAGGCTGCCAGACAAGAGTGTTCATTGTGATTTAAGGAAGAGGGAAGCGCGAGTGGTGTCAAACCATGATGTATTTTCCTCTGCCTCGCACATAAAGAATATAAATCACCGAAAAATATCTCAACCAAAATCTGACTGTTGAATATGTCTTTCGATACTTATCTCGACCCAGGAAGAGTCGTCTCTGTGTTCATTGGAGGGGAAAAAATAGCAAATGAGTGTTTTGGGATTGTCACAGTTTTAAGAACAGTTGATGGCAATATGTAGGCAACACTGCATGGTAAAGCCAGAAGCAGAATATCTCAATATTTGAAGGGACAAATCACAAAGAAACATTTTATTTAGTAAACAACAGGTGTAGACTCACAGTGAAATGCGTACTAACGAGCCCTTCCCAACAATGAAGAGAGAAAAAAATCCTCCATCATAAGGGCTACATAACACTGCCATAACAAGGACATATCATAATGTCATAAACAGTGAGACGCTTTCTGCATGCATTGATAGAATCAAACCCATATGCTATGTGTTTCTGTTCAGGAGACATCCATGGCCGGCTGGTCCCTCACAGCAGAGGATGGGGAGGGGAAGGTGTGGCCTGGCGCCAGCAGAGACAGAGACAGGTCCCAGACACTCAGGATCGATAACCAGGAAGCCAGGAGACACCTTCCTGCTATCTACTACTGGAGCGCACCTGGAGAGTACCTGGGCAACAAGGTCAGCCCACAACAGCCCTCTTTATCACACCACACCACACACACACACACACACACACACACACACACACACACACACACACACACACACACACACACACACACACACACACACACACACACACACACACACACACACACACACACACACACACACACACATACACCACACACACACATACACACACCACACCACACACACCACACCACACCACACCACACCACATACACACACACACACCACACCACACCACACACACACACACCACACCACACCACACACACACACAATTACACACACCACACACACACACACACACCACACACACACACCACACACACCACACCACACACACACACACACACACACACAAACACATACACATACACAAACACATACACATACACAAACACACACACACACACACTATTGTTCGGTCTTAAGTTTGACTATTTATTAGTTTCTTCCCTCTTCTCCTCATAGCCTTTGCATGTCTTCCCATCCCATTGTCTCTAACTCATTCTATTCCCCTCACTGCATTCTGGGGGAAAGCGATGCTTCGCTCCATGAACTCTGTAATAATATATTTTTCTTTTACAAACATCTTCAGGCATGACGATTTACTCTGCTCTCCCTAATGTCAAAAAGGCACATCACATCATTATGAGCTTTATATAGGGGTCCACAATAGGGAACTAATGTATGTTTGTCTGTGTGTGTGTGTGGGTGCGTGGGCGTGTGTTTGTGTGTTTGTGTGTGTGTGTGTGTGTGTGTGTAAGGCAGTCAAGCAGGATTTCAGTAAAAGGATCAGACACTGAAGCAGAGAATTCTCTCATGCTAACGTGACGCTCAAAGCCCAACACAATTACTCCTGTACGTCCGTGGTGCCATGTTTCATCTCATGAATTATCACCATTGTGACATGCATTAAAAGTGACAGCCTCGTTTCTAATGAAAAAGAGAAATTGTTACATTTCGCTCCAGTTCCTACCATAGTTTATGACTGCACACGGGTCTCGTTCTTTCGGGCTTTATGTTTGCTTTATGTATTTGGGGGAGGCTTGTTGCTGTTTACTATGTCCTTCCCTCTCCAAATAGAGTTGAAATCAAATCAAATGTTATTTCTCACATGAGCCGAATACAACAGCTGTAGACCTTACAGTGAAATGCTTAATTACAAGCCCTTTACCAACAATGCAGTTTTAAGAATATCAACAACAAAAAAATAAGAAATAAGAATAACACATAATTTAAGAGCAGCATTTAAGGGCTATATACAGGGGGTACCGGTACAGAGTCAATGTCAATGTGCAGGGGCACCGGTGTCGAGGCAATTGAGGTTATATGTACATGTAGGTAGAGTTATTAAAGTGACTATGCATAGATGATAACAGAGAGTAGCAGCAGCGTTCCAGATGTGGTAGCCATTTGATTAGCTGTTCATGAGTATTATGGTTTGGGGGTAGAAGCTATTTATTTTGGACCTTGGCCCTGGTGATGTACTGGGCCGTACGCACTACCCTCTCTTGTGCATTGCAGTCGGAGGCCGAGCAGTTGCCATACCAGGCAGTGATGCAACCCGTCAGGATGCTCCCGATAGTGCAGCTGTAAAACCTTTTGAGGATCTGAGGACCCATGCCAAATCTTATCAGGCTCCTGAGGGGCATTACGTTTTGTCGTGCCCTCTTCACGACTGTCTTGCTGTGCTTGGACTATGTTAGTTTGTTGGTGATGTGGACGCCAAGGAACTTGAAGCTCTCAACCTGCTCCACTACAGCCCCATCAATGAGAATGGGGGCGTGCTCGGTCCTCCTTTTCCTGTAGTCCACAATCATCTCCTTTGTCTTGATCACGTTGAGGGAGAGGTTGTTGTCCTTGCACCACACAGCCAGGTCTCTGACTTCCTCCCTATAGGCTGTCTCATCGTTGTCAGTGATCAGGCCTACCACTGTTGTGTTATTAGCAAACTTAATGATGGTGTTGGAATCGTGCCTGGCCGTGCAGTCATGAGTGAACATTGAGTACAGGAGGGGGCTGAGCACGCACCCCTGAGAGGCCCCCATGTTGAGGATCAGGGTGACAGATGTGTTGTTACCCTTACCACCTGGGGGTGGCCCGTCAGGAAGTCCAGAATCCAGTTGCAGAGGGTGGTGTTTAGTCCCAGGATTCTTAGCTTAGTGATGAGCTTTGAGGGCACTATGGTGTTGAACGCTGAGCTGTAGTCAATGAATAGCATTCTCACATACCACTAGTGACCTTTTGTCCAGGTGGGAAAGGGTAGTGTGGAGTGCAATAGAGATTGCATCATCTGTGGATCTGTTGGGGCGGTATGCAAATTGGAGTGGGTCTAGGGTTTCTGGGATAATGGTGTTGATGTGAGTCATGACCAGCCTTTCAAAGCATTTAATGGCTAAAGGCATGTCATTTAGGCAGGTTACCTTAGTGTCCTTGGGCACAGGGACTATAGTGGTCTTCTTGAAATGTGTCGGTATTACAGACTCAGACAGGGAGAGGTTGAACATGTCAGTGAAGACACTTCCCAGTTGGTCAGCGAATGCTCGGAGTACACATCCTGGTAATCCGTCGGGCCCTGCGGCCTTGTGAATGTTGACCTGTTTGAAGGTCTTACTCACATCGGCTGCGGAGAGCTTGATTACGCAGTCGTCCGGAACAGCTGATGCTCTCATGCATGTTTCAGTGTTACTTGCCTCGAAGCGAGCATAGAAGTTATTTAGTTCATCTGGTAGACTCGTGTCACTGGGCAGCTCTCGGTCGTGCTTCCCTTTGTAGTCTGTAATAGTTTGCAAGACCTGCCACATCCAACGAGCGTCGGAGCCGGTGTAGTATGATTAAATCTTAGTCCTGTATTGATGCTTTGCCTGTTTGATGGTTCGTCGGAGGCATAGCAGGATTTCTTATAAGCTTCCGGCTTATAGTCCCGCTCCTTGAAAGCGGCAGCTCTACCCTTTAGCTCAGTGCGAATGTTGCCTGTAATCCATGGCTTCTGGTTTGGGTATGTATGTACAGTCACTGTGGGGACGACGTCCTCGATGCACCTATTGATAAAGCCCGTGACTGATGTGGTGTACTCCTCAATGCCATCGGAAGAATCCCTGAACATATTCCAGTCTGTGCTAGCAAAGCGGTCCTGTAGTTTAGCATCTGCTTCATCTGACCTCTTTTTTATAGACTGAGTCACTGGTGCTTCCTGCTTTAGTTTTTGCTTGTAAGCAGGAATCAGGAGGATATAATTATGGTCAGATTTTCCAAATGGAGGGCGAGGGAAAGCTTTGTACACATCTCTGTGTGTGGTTGCTCATTTAACATGATGATAGAAATTAGGAAAAACTGATTTAAGTTTCACTGCATTAAATTCCCCGGCCAGTAGGAGCGCCGCCTCTGGAAGAGCATTTTCCTGTTCGCTTATGGTCGGAATACAGCTCATTGAGCGCGATTTTAGTGTCAGCATCGGTCTGTGGTGGTATGCAGACCGCTACGAAAAATACAGATGAAAACTCTCTAGGTAGATAGTTTGGTCTACAGCTTATCATAAGATACTCTACCTCAGGCGAGCAAAACCTCAAGACTTCCTTAGATATCGTGCACCAGTTGTTGTTCACATATATGCATAGGCCCCCGCTCTGTGTCTTACCAGAGGCTGCTGTTTTGCCCTGCCGATGGAGTTTATAACCCGCCAGCTGAATGTTCTTAATGTCGTAGTTCAGCCACGACTCGGTGAAGCATAAGATATTACAGTTTTTAATGTCCCGTTGGTAGGATATACGTGCAGGATGGAAGGCAAGGGCAGATCAGCCACTCGTCGCCTGATCCTCGCAAGGCACCCTGATCTTTTCCACGAAATCTCAGTTTCCTTCTCCAGCGAATCACGGGGATCTGGGCCTGGTCGGGTGTCTGTAGTAGTATATCCCCTCCCGTCAGACTCATTGAAGAAGAACTCTTCGTCCAGTTTGAGGTGAGCAATCGCAGTTCTGATGTCCAGAAGCTCTTTTTGGTCATAAGAGATGGTAGCAGCAACATTATGTACAAAACAAGTTATGAACAACGCGAAAAAACAAACAAAATAACATGGTTGGTTAAGAGCCGATAAGATGGCAGCCCTTCCCTCCAGCGCCATCGTAAACTCACTCAGTTTGTATCATTGTTGAGTTAGAGTTCTTGAGATTCAGGTAAAATAGATCAGATTACCACCACACAATAATTAGAATGAAGTTAACACAATGTTGTCATGGTTCCTCCTGGCACCAGAGGGCGACAGAGACTGCCCTAGAGACTTTTATTGGACTCAGGTGTGTCTTATTATTTCATGATTGTGTCCCTGTTAAGAGAGGTGTTTTTATGTGGTCGTTTGCAGAAGCTTGAATTGTTTACCGTGTGTGTTCAATTCCTGCGTGATTTTTCGAGACGTAGTGTTTGTTGTTTTTTCAAGTGTACTGTGATCCTGCGGCTACCGTATCTCAGTAAAGTATTATGTTTATCTTTAACCACTGATTCCTTATCTGGTCGCTTCTCTGCATCTGGGTCCAAACTTACCACGTCACAAATATAGCCCCCATAAAAAAATGTGTACAGCTGTATATTCACTTGTTTGACATATCAGTGAAAAAAATGCATCTTAATTGCTGCCTATTCCTTTAACTTCTGGAACTGATTCTTGACCAC
Organism: Salvelinus alpinus; assembly: GCF_045679555.1. Lineage (NCBI taxonomy): Eukaryota > Metazoa > Chordata > Actinopteri > Salmoniformes > Salmonidae > Salvelinus > Salvelinus alpinus. Next base: position 34,606,007 of record NC_092093.1, on the reverse strand, counting down.
GTATATCCTGCTTCTCCATTTAACAGGGGATGTGGTGACAGATTTACAGGAGATAATAAAACCCATAAACCTGCAAACAAATCTCAAATTAACTTTTTTAGACAGAAATCTCCACGTGTTGATTGACTATTGCCCTTGTGCCGAGGGCTGCCTCCTTGCCTTCCCTGGCCGAGCAAAGTGAAAGGAATAGCACCAATTACAGCGGCTGCCTCTTCACTGAGTTGTGACCTATCATGGGTAATAGACTATTATGATGATAAATGAACCCATCTCGGTAGCGCTTGCCTGAGTACACACTTCAGCACTTTCTCCCAGTGAGGAGCGGGGGCCATTACCCCTCGCCTTCAGATTGACAAGGCCGACGGAGCGCCGAGTGCCCAAGAGAATATGCATGGGTGGGTGCCAATGATTGTTTTACCCATATGAATGTATTTATTTATTGTGTGTGTGTGTGTGTGTGTGTGTGTGTGTGTGTGTGTGTGTGTGTGTGTGTGTGTGTGTGTGTGTGTGTGTGTGTGTGTGTGTGTGTGTGTGTGTGTGTGGCTTCATTTGTGGGCTGGGCCCCCTGTACGAGGTAGTCTTCACTGGGAACCTATAGACTAGAGACTGAGAGAGCGCCACCTATAGGATTCTAACAGAGCTCTGAGTAGACACTGTCATACTGTGCTCCTCTGTCCCACTTGACAGTAGAGAGGAGGACATTCAGCCACTCCTAGCCTGTCCCAGACTGCAGCTCCAGACTGCATGCTGTGGCTAACACACCGTGATCGTCCCTCTACTCCCTCTATTCCCGCCACACTGCAGGGGCAGAGGCCGCAGGGCATAAACGGCCCCATTTCCAGGCTCTGCCACTTACATGTCTGATGAACTGCAACAAGGACGCCTTCAAAGCTGCCTGCTCATTCAGCAGATACTGGAGCTTTTTTCATAAGTGGATCGACCGTCTTTTGTTTGTTGGTTTGTTTGTTTTAAAGAAGTCCCCATGATTCAAATATTGTATTTGTTAGAGTTTTTTTTTTTTTTACAACAGAACTCTATTATAAATGTGTGGGTTGCTTAGAAACAAGATGTGTGCTTGCTTATACAGTACTTGCCAATTATTTTTATGATACTCCAACTGTTTTAGTAAATTGCTTAGTTCTTCTGATCTACATCTACCCCAAATACTTTAGAAAAACATGGCGGAAATGTTTCCATGAAGCACAGCAACCCAAACAAATGGTATTGGTTACAGATGGACAAACAAGTAGGGAAATTCTTGTAGCTTTTGAGTCAGCAAATAGTCTCTGCCCCGGATCTTTTCACTTTGGACGGTCTCATTGGGGCCAGTTAAAGTGTTCCCCAGATGTCCGTGTTTCCAAGCCCTAGTTTTGGATCATCACCCACTATGCACAAACAAAACAGGACCCCATATTGGAGGCAGTCAGAGGATCTGAGCAGAGCCCCCTCTTTGTAGCATTCCTGTGGGTGGCCGGTGGGAAAACACACATTGATGCCTCCTGGATATTAATGTCAACAGAGCCAGAGCTCGTAATGGGGGAACAGATGTCAGGATCTATGGGTTCCTGGGGTCACGGTGCAACTCTTGTTTTCAGAAGACCAGCGGAAGGTCGGATGGTCTGTTGTTAATTTCCTGAAAGATGGGCCCTGATTACCCCCCTCCTCTGTTTTTGTCTCTCCCGCTCTCTCGCTCCATCTTTGTCTGGGCATATTTGGTGTGGGATGGCTGGCAACTCTGGCTCTCTGTCTCTGTTCTAACATGGCCTCCCCTGTGATGTATAAAAGTGGATCCGAACCCCAAAGTCCTCTCTTCGCAGTGCTCTCTTTATTTGTCCTGTAACTCAATCTGTCCTCGTGTAGCAAAATACAATTTATTATGGTTGTTCAGGATCAGCCACTGTGCTCCAGTAGGATTGTGAGATATACGATTGTATCTGAGGAGCTCTTGTTATGTATCCCAGACAAAGAGATCCTACTGCGACATGGATGGTTTATTGATGTGAGTGTCCTGTTGTGTGTTTCTGACGCTATTTACAGGAGGATTAGAACTTTGACACGAGTGGTGTGCTGACGCATGCTGTTGCTCCTTAACAAAAGGTTTGATTTCCCTTGCTCCTCCCACCCACAATGCACTTCACCTTCATAGACCAGCCCCTTTGTTCCACAGAGGGTGAAGTGTTCTCAATGTGAATTGGATTTATGTGAGGAAAGACTTTGTCATGATATTATAATAGGACCTGCACCCTGTACACGACTCACTTTAGCCCTTGTTTATAGAAACAAATAAGGCTTTAGCTCAATCCTTCTCCAAAACCCCATGCTTAGGTACAATAGTAACATTTTATATCTATGTTGGTTGTCTGCCCAGCTATGCATGAATTATATCCTAAATGGATAGACATCAGCGATGCCAAAACCAATGGTTTGACAACGCAAATGAATAGATGTTGTGCTTTGGTGCTGCTGAAGTTCTGGGTCTGATGTATGTAGCTCCCTGCTGTGGCTGGTCTTCTAGCCAGCGTGTTGATGGTGCTTTTATTTATTTAACTAGGCAAGTCAGTTAAGAACAAATTATTTACAATGACGGCCTACCCCAGCCAAACCCTAACCCGGGCCAATTGTGCGCCGCCCTATGGGACTCCCAATCACGGCCAGTTGTGATACAGAATGGAATCGAACCAGGGTCTGTAGTGAAGCCTCTAGCACTGAGATGCAGTGCCATAGGCCGCTGCACCACTTAGAAGCACCATTGGGGCTTGAAAGGCCTTCAGTTTTCCCTGACCAGATGATCTAACCAGGAACAACTCTGGTCCCTAGTTATATCCAATACAGGTCTCTTGGTCAGGGAAAACTCAGGGCCCCTCTGATAAGTGCTGAGTGGGAAGTGGTTTGCCCTCCAGGTCCAGTCTAGTCTTAGGTTCTCCCAGGTCAGATAACGACAGGGCCTTTCATTCAACACAGCAAAGCCCCGAGAGCTCCCTGCTATAGTCTCAGCAGGGGGCCAGGAGAGGAAAAGAGAGCAGCTCAATAACACCAAGATAAGAGGGCCCCTTTCTAGCAGGAAAAACACAACACACATCTCTGCTTTGTTTGGAGAGCTGGAGCCAGAGGAGAGAAGAAGAAGCAGAAAGAAAGAAAAACAAAGATACACAAATACAAAGGAGGTTAGGCTGTCCTGGATCCGAGAATGTGTGCTCAACTGTACAGACAAGACGCCCTACATTTTAGGAATGCAGTCATCATTGGAACAAAACACACTTGTGGCTGTGGCAAACTAGGCATCCTAATCTTCAAGAGCACAGTGCCTGTAACTGTGTCCATCTTTAAGGTTCTTTGTTTAAAAGCTGATTGTTATGCATCTGTCTAGTACAGCCTCGTCAGTATTACTGCCAGGCATGGGTAGTGTGTCCCGCTATAAAACCTGTCCCTTAACGATCATTACACACAGCTCGTAATGTCACTGAAGAGGAGTGGAGATTTGTTGGTGGTGTTGGGTCATTTCACACTTCACTGGGTTTTAAAGGGGACTCTAGATCATTTTAGCTAAGTATTATATCCAAGCTGAGTACTAATGCAATAACTCCTATGACCCTCACTATGCATGCAGACCTAATCTCGGTCCTTGTCTTTACATGCTATTAAACTGTAAAAGTGCATTTGATGGTGGTAAGACTTTCTGTTCTATGCAGGGCAAGTTATCATATACAGTCGCATTATACACATACAGTTGAAGTCGGAAGTTTACATACACTTGAGTCATTAAAACTTGTTTTTCAACCACTCCACAAATTTCTTGTTAACAAAATATGGTTTTGGCAAGTCGGTTAGGACATCTACTTTGTGCATGACACAAGTAATTTTTCCAACAATTGTTTACAGACAGATGATTTCACTTATAATTCACTGTATCACAATTCCAGTGGGTCAGAAGTTTACATACACTAAGTTGACTGTGCCTTTAAACAGCTTGGAAAATTCCAGAAAATTATGTCATGGCTTTAGAAGCTTCTGACAACATTTGAGTCAATTGGAGGTGTACCCGTGGATGTATTTCATGGCCTACCTTCAAACTCAGTGCCTCTTTGCATGACATCATAGGAAAATCAAAAAAAATCAGCCAAGCCTTCAGAAGTTTTTTGTTGTTGACCTACACAAGTCTGGTTCATCCTTGGGAGCAGTTTCCAAACACCTGAAGGTACCACGTTCATCTGTACAAACAATAGTACACAAGTATAAACACCATGGGACCACGCAGCCATCATATCGCTCAGGAAGGATACGCGTTCTGTCTCCTAAGGATGAACATACTTTGGTGCGAAAAGTGCAAATCAATCCCAGAACAACAGCAAAGGACCTTGTGAAGATGCTGGAGGAAACAGGTACAAAATATCTATATCCACAGTAAAACGAGTCCTATATCGACATAACCTGAAAGGCCGCTCCGCAAGGAAGAAGCCACTGCTCCAAAACCACCATAAAAAAGACAGACTACGGTTTGCAACTGCACATGGGGACGAAGATCGTACTTTTTGGAGACATGTCCTCTGTTCTGATGAAACAAAAATAGAACTGTTTGGCCATAATGACCATCGTTATGTTTGGAGGAGAAAGGGTGAAGCTTGCAAGCTGAAGAACACCATCCCAACTGTGAAGCACGGGGGTGGCAGCATCATTTTGTAGGGGTGCTTTGCTGCAGGAGGGACTGGTGCACTTCACAAAATAAATGGCATCATGAGGAAGGAAAATGATGTGGATATAGTGAAGCATCATTTCAAGACATCAGTCAGGAAGTTAAAGCTTGGTCGCAAATGGGTCTTCCAAATGGACAATGACCCCAAGCATACTTCCAAAGTTGTGGCAAAATGGCTCAAGGACAACAAAGTCAAGGTATTGGAGTGGCCATCACAAAGCCCTGACCTCAATCCTATAGAAAATATGTTGTCAGCACTGAAAAAGGGTGTGCGAGCAAGGAGGCCTACAAACCTGACTCAGTTACACCAGCTCTGTCAGGAAAAATGGGCCAAAATTCACACAACTTATTGTGGGAAGCTTGTGGAAGACTACCCGAAACATTTGACCCAAGTGAAGCAATTTAAAGGCAATGCTACCAAATACTAATTGAGTGTATGTAAACTTCTGACCAACTGGGAATGTGATGAAAGAAATAAAAGCTGAAATAAATAATTCTCACTACTATTATTCTGACATTTCACATTCTTAAAATAAAGTGGTGATCCTAACTGACCTAAAACAGGGAATTGTTACTTGGATTAAATGTCAGGAATTGTGAAAAACTGAGTTTAAATGTATTTGGCTAAGGTGTATGTAAACTTCCTACTTCAACTGTATGCACACCCCTTGTACTATCTTCACAAGGGAATACAATTTGATTTTCCCTACCTAACTACACAACCTACTCCCCAAGTCAAATCACATTTTTTAAAACATTTTCCAAGTTAATAAAAAATTAAGATGTATTGATTGCATTGTCTTCACACCCCAGGTGTGTTGGCACCATGATGTTATTGGTATGCTTGTCATTGGCAAGGACTGGGGAGATTGTCAGGATGAAAATAAATCTGAAAGGAGCAAAGCCCAGGTAAAAAGTTAAGAGGAAAACCCTCCTTAGACTTCTGCAAACCTAATTTCTGGGATATGACTAAAGAGTTAATCTGGGTGATTTTTCCACAAATAGACAGGTATTTTCCTTTCCAAGGTAGCAAGAACTTATCTATTCTTTCGGGATATGAATACCAAGTATGTCCACTTCACCATCAGACCATTGTATTGGTAAACTACACAGTAATGTAACATTTGTATTTTTTGTGATCCAATACGTAATATTATAATCATTATCATAATTTGGTTGTAATCCAGAGACATTAGAACATTATCTAGATCCTCCATGAGGCTGTGGAGGGATTCAAATTGTGGATTTAAAAGAAAACATGAATCATCAGCGTACATTGACACTTTTGTTTTTAAGCCCTAGATTTCTAGCCCCTTGATATTATTGTTGGATCGGAATTTTATAGCTAACATTTCAATGGCCATAATAAATAGATATGCCGATAGTGGACAACCTTGTTTTACTCCACTTGACAGTATAATACTTTCTGAGAAGTAGCCATTATTTACTATTTTACACCTAGGGTTACTATACATAACTTTAACCCATTTTATAAGATATTATCTGAAATTGAAATATTCAAGGCATTTATACAGCATATAAATTCCAGTCGTACTTAATATATACACTGCTCAAAAAAATAAAGGGAACACTTAAACACCACAATGTAACTCCAAACTCCAAACTGTCCACTTAGGAAGCAACACTGATTGACATTAAATTGCACATGCTGTTGTGCAAATGGAATAGTCAAAAGGTGGAAATTATAGGTCGGGCCCTCATACCACCCTCATGGAGTCTGTTTCTGACCGTTTGAGCAGACACATGCACATTTGTGGCCTGCTGGAGGTCATTTTACAGGGCTCTGGCAGTGCTCCTCCTTGCACAAAGGCGGAGGTAGCGGTCCTGCTGCTGGGTTGTTGCCCTCCTACGGCCTCCTCCACGTCTCCTGATGTACTGGCCTGTCTCCTGGTAGCGCCTCCATGCTCTGGACACTATGCTGACAGACACAGCAAACCTTCTTGCCACAGCTCGCATTGATGTGCCATCCTGGATGAGCTGCACTACCTGAGCCACTTGTGTGGGTTGTAGACTCCGTCTCATGCTACCACTAGAGTGAAAGCACCGCCAGCATTCAAAAGTGACCAAAACATCAGCAAGGAAGCATAGGAACTGAGAAGTGGTCTGTGGTCACCACCTGCAGAACCACTCCTTTATTGGGGGTGTCTTGCTAATTGCCTATAATTTCCACCTTTTGTCTATTCCATTTGCACAACAGCATGTGAAATTTATTGTCAATCAGTGTTGCTTCCTAAGTGGACAGTTTGATTTCACAGAAGTGTGATTGACTTGGAGTTACATTGTGTTGTTTAAGGGGTTCCCTTAATTTTTTTGAGCAGTGTATATATAAAAAAACTGTGCAAGGGGTGTGTAAACTTTCACTGTGCACAGTACATAAAATGTTGACTTATGTTTGTTTACAGCTCCCAGCCTATGGAGGAAGTCTTGTCTATACAGTCTCATATGATGCAGGGGAGAAAGACCAGGACATCCGAGTTAACTCTTCTCCTAATGTCATAATAGAGGTAAGTGCAAATAGCCTCATAATGCGATTACATGTGTTAGGTTAGGTGCCAACACGAACTCCTTCATAGAGCAAGTGCTCCCATAGAGAATGTTGTTCCAAGTAATGTTCAACCTGATTGGTCTAGACTGATCATGTGACATGTCCCTTTTCAGTTTCAAAGATCCTTTCAGCGTTTTTTGAAGTTCACTCCAGACATGTCTGAATGCTATGTCTGGTTTCATTTAAAAAGTGGTTTGGCGCAAAGCAATGTGTTGTGGATAATCTGTGTGCGTGTCTGTGTCTGTGTGTGTGTGTGTGCGTGTCTGTGTGTGTGCGTATGCGTGCGTGTGGGCTCATAGTGTTTGACAGCATCTGGCTGTCATTAGCTGATCCTCCAAAAATGAGCTCAGCTTAGTAGTGCTGCAGTCTTTTGTCTCCCATATGCCTTGTTTTACACATTCCTGCTGGTCCCCATGGCAGAGCTCTATCTATCTTTCTCACAGAGGATATCTTTAACCAATAATAATTATGAGGATAGATCAGCTATGAAACTAACAGACAGTTTAGTCTATAAAATAACATTAGTTGCACCTTTCTGATCCCTTTTTTATTTATTTCCCAACACCACCCCTGGTTGGAGGATCAAGTGGAAAACATAAAAATTCTATATACATGTATATACAGTACCAGCAAAAAGTTTGGACACACCTACTCATTCCAGAGTTTTTCTTTAGTTTTACTATTTTCTACGTTGTAGAATAATAGTGAAGACATCAACACTATGAAGTAACACATATGGAATCATGTAATACCAAAACAGTGTTAAACAAATCAAAATATAGATCAAAATATACATCAATACAAATCAAAGTAGCCACCCTTTTCCTTGATGACAGCTTTGCACACTCTTGGCATTCTCTCAACCAGCTTCATGAGGTAGTCACATGGAATGCATTTCAATTAACAGGTGTGCCCTGTTAAAAGTTCATTTGTGGAATTTCTTTCCTTCTTAATGCGTTTGAGCCAATCAGTTGTGTTGTGACAAGGTAGGGGTGGTATACAGAAGATAGTCCTATTTGGTAAAAGACCAAGTCCATATTATGGCAAGAACTGCTCAAATAAGCAAAGAGAAACATCATTACTTTAAGACATGAAGGTCAGTCAATCCAGAAGATTTCAAGAACTTTGAAAGTGCAGTCGCTGTACCGGTTCTCGTCCTCTTCGTTTGAGGAGTAGCAAGGATCGGACCAATACGCAGTGTGGTAAGTGTCCATTTTAATTTATTAAAACTGAACACTGAAAAATACAAAATAACAAAGTGAATCATACCGAAAACCGAAACAGTTCTGAAATGTGAAACAAACACTACAACAGTAAACAATCGCCCAAAACACACAATGAAAAACAGGCTACCTAAATATGGCTCCCAATCAGAGACAACGACTGACACCTGCCTCTGATTGAGAACCATACTAGGCCCAACACATAGAAATCTAACAACAGAACAAAACATAGAAAAACAACATAGAATACCCACCCCAACTCACGCCCTGACCAAACTAAAATAAAGACATAAAAAAGGAACTAAGGTCAGAACGTGACAGTCGCAAAAACCATCAAGCGCTATGATGAAACTGGCTCTCATGAGGACCGCCATAGGAAAGGATGACCCAGAGTTACCTCTGCTGCAGAGGATAAGTTCATTATAGTTAATCACACCTCCGAAATTGCAGTCCAAATAAATGCTTCACTGAGTTCAAGTAGCAGACACATCTCAACATCAACTGTTCAGAGGAGACTGCATGAATCTGGCCTTCATGGTTGAATTGCTGCAAAGAAACCACTACTAAAGGACACCAATAATAAGAAGAGACTTGCTTGGGCCAAGAAACACGAGCAATGGACATGGAAATCTGTCCTTTGGTCTGATGAGTCCAATTTTTTGATTTTTGGTTCCAACCACGGTGTCTTTGTGAGATGCAGAGTAGGTGAATGGATGATCTCTGCATGTGTGGTTCCCACCATGAAGCATGGAGGAGGAGGTGTGATGGTGTGGGGGTGCTTTGCTGGTGCCACTGTCAGTGACTTATTTAGAATCCAAGGCACACTTAACTAGCATGGCTACCACAGCATTCTGCAGTGATACGCCATCCCCTCTGGTTTGCGCTTAGTGGTACTATCATTTGTTTTTCAACAGGACAATGACCCAAAACACACCTCCAGGCTATGTAAGGGCTATTTGACCAATAAGGAGAATGATGGAGTGCTGCATCAGATGACCTGGCCTCCACAATCACCCGACCTCAACCCAATTGAGATGGTTTGGGATGAGTTGGACCGCAGAGTGAAGGAAAAGCAGCCAACAAGTGCTCAGCATATGTGGGAACTCATTCAACTGTTGGAAAAGCATTCCAGCTGAAGCTGGTTGAAAGAATGCCAAGAGTGTGCAACGATGTCGTCAAGACAAAAGGTGACTACTTTGAAGAATGTAAAATCTAAAAAATCCATTATAATGTGTTTATCACTTTTTTGGTTACTACATGATTCCATATGTGTTTTTTCATAGTTTAGATGTAGAAAATAGTCAAAATGAAGAAAAACCCTGGAATGAGTAGGTGTGTCCAAACTTTTGACTGGTACTGTACAAATAGCCTCCTCAAATTTGTACTGGACTCCAAGTGCATCGTCAAATCAACCAATCCCTCTAATATTAATTCCACCCCTCAGATGTCCAAAGACTAATCCATCCTTCCCAGTACACCACCATTTACTATTTCCTTTGACATACGTTCTTCTATTTTAGTGTGATGTCTGAAAAGTGCCTTGAGCCTCTCTATTTGTACAATTTCTACCAAGATTACGCTGAAAATAAATACTTCACCTAAGAGTATAATCATATTTCCCATTTGTAGGTCTATCTGAACACAGACATTATGACTCAATATCTACTCTTGAACCTGACTGCAAAAGTGAGCTACCGAAGTGCAGTACCAAAAGAGATGATCTATTGATTCTGTTTCTTCGTTGCAGAGTCTGTACAGGGCTGACTGTTCAATGCCCCATTAATTGAGCATTGTTTTTGTGATGAGAATTTTATATAATAGTTTAAATTGAAATGAACGGATTGATGCATCAACTTTTGTTTTGTATATCAGTTCATAAACCGGTTGCCATCGTATTGGGACATAAAAAATCTGTTCCCAACTTCTCAACTTGTCAAACCTCTCGACCTTAAGTGAAATTGATACATTTTATGATTTATGCTAGTTATTTTAAGCCATGAATGGTTTTTGATTGGCAGCAATTTTAACAATCCAAACTCATGTTCATAAGATAAATATGCCCATTTAACTGGTTTGCCATTCCAGACAAAATTAAATACATTTTTTTCTCGACTTGATAAAAGATTCTCCTGGAGTTGGTAGAGCCATGATTGGATTCATATACTGTGAAATCACTACGGGATTAATTAGGATAATTTTCCTGTAGATGGACAGGTGTTTCCATCTCCACAGTTTCAATATCCTATCTATTCTACAAAGTTTTCTACCAAAGTTAGTATTTGCAACAACGTAACATTTTTACGGGATATGTACACCAAGCACATCAACTTCACCATTTGCCCATTTAATCGGGAGACCACATGGCAATTAAAAGTTTGTATCTTTTAGAGACCCATCCGTAACACTTATCATAGTTGGGTTTTAGTCCAGAGAAAATTGAGAAATTATCCAGGTACTCAATAAGGCCATTCAAGGTTGAAGATTGAGGACTCAAGTGAAAACTTGAATTTTCTGCGTAAATTGGTAATTTTGTCTCTAATCCCTTAATTTTTAGGCCCTCAATGTTATCACTGGATCTGATTTTTATCGCTAACACTTCCGTAATAAATAGGTATGGTGATAGAGAGCAACCTTGATTTACACCTCTTGACAGCTAAAACCTTTCCGAGAAGTAACAGTTATTTATTATTTTACATAAAGGGTTATTGTACATTACTTTTACCCATTTTATGAGAGATCCTAAAAGAAAATCCAGGCTCGTATTATCAGATTCAGAGGTACTGAGGTACTGTAGCAAAGGCTTTCTCAAAATTTGCTATAAAGATTATACCCGGTTTTCATGTATTCTCATAGTTTTCCATTTTTTTTCTTTGTTGTCTAATGTTGTCTCCAATATATTTTCCTTTTAAGAATCCTGTCTGATCAGACCTTTCTAATTCTGTGAGCAATACATTTTGCCAATATTCTTTCGTCATGACATTGAAGGGTAACTTAGATGAAGAGGTTCAGAGAAGAAGGCTAGGATAGAATAGTAAAAGACAAAATACATGTTTAAATATCTACAGAGTTGTCTACTGAAATCCATACATGCTTGCAAATTAGACAAGAATAAGAGAAGAATGAGAGGTCAATAAAATAATGATTTCTTCAAAGTGAGGATCCTTCCATCAAATTAAGCGAGGAAGATGTTCATCAGAGAAGACATTAATGCTCCTAACAAGCGCTCTGTTGACGAAGCTGTATCATCCAACATGACAGCAAGGACTGCTTGTGTTTTTTTATTACAACATATAACAAAACCGCTGTTGATTATCATGAACATAGAGTGGGCCCCAGAGAAGAGTGTATCTATTCAGTTGGTCTAGCTCTATACTAAATTTGCAATGCATCTGCGTTAGTTTGTGCAGCGCTCAGCATATATCTCACAGTAAAGGCTCTCTGAGGCCTATCCGATTGTTACGCTGCTCTGAAGACAAGGCCTACTTCACTTTCTGCCCCTCAGTCGTGAAACAGCAAATAAAAGAACCCGCTTTGAAGCTGGCTCACCACCGTTTTTTGTTGTTGTCGTTCACACAAGTTTGCCGAAGCTGTTTGCGAATCAATTAAAGGATTCATTTTAGCGTCGTTTAATCATTCCTGACATGGAGGAGACGATCGGCACTGACCTTGGGAGTGATACGCAGTATGCACGTTTTCTCCGTCGTTTGTTCTCTCTGTCTTCCCGGGCTATTACGCTAGCGAGGTGTCCTTTTACTAACGCTCCATCGTGGACCAGCGGTTCATCTGTCATCGTTTTCATCTTCAGTCAGCTGAGTGCAGTGAGAGGATTCATTCGCTGTCTTTTGTTTGTGTGTGTGTGTGTGTGTGATCCATGAGGAATGCTTTAAGATTTTCTCCCTTAAGCACTCTGAATAATGGGATACACACACGCAGTCACGCACACACAGTCACACACACACATACACAGTCATGCACACACATAGGTGAAATCATTCAAAACCCAAATTCAGCCACACCAATCCGATGTGACATTGATATGTCCTCTTGGCCTCTTTACAAAAGCTGGAGAACTCAGATCATGATTACAACCTCAGAGTTAAGCCTGAAGAGGTAGTTTATCCAGAGGATCTGGAAACCAGCAAGAGAGCCTGCTCTCTAGTGCAATCAATGATAAAATGCTAAAAACTATCAATCTGACAACACAATTTCAACCCTTTTCCATCCCAAATATCCTGTGTTTACAGATTGTTGGATGATATCAGAGGTTGGTCAGAGACGTCCCTCTTCATCTTCAGTGTGTATTTGTTATACTGGTGTTTGTACACAGATGTTTGTATTATGAGTCTGAGGGAGAGATTCCCAGCCCCATTAGTGTCAGATGACAGCCACCTAAGCTCAGTCACTGGGATTTATTAAGATATTGCAGAGAGGAGAGCACATGTCATACGTGATATGGCGAAGAGCCTGGATATATGACAGGTCATTATTGATAGTTAAACCCTGCTTTGCATGTGTACACTCCATTAATTCAGTGCAAATAAAGTGGCCGGCACCCATAAATTGTAATTTCCCAGCAGCCATTGGAACAGTAAATAAGCAGGCGGGATGAATAACATCTAATAATCCTCTATGATGATTCCCACCAGCGTGTTTGGAGATCGTACCCTTAAATTCTACCTGGCAATGCATCCATCGGCGGTATGCAATCAGCATTCCCTCTCTACTCCGTCTCTCTCTCTCTTTTTCTTTCTCTCGCTCTCTCTCTCTCTCTCTTGCACACATACTCACACAGATCTCTCTATTTCCTTTCAGCTCACACCTACACATAAATTACTATGCATACATTGAAAAATAACTCGCACACTTATTGAGTCAATGAACAATCTGGACACAAAGACAATTTCAGGAAATGTCACTCTTTATACAATTGAGCTATTCATGGTGTCTCAGAATAGAGTATTATTCATGTGTGGTACCCATGCTCCATTTATGGCCAATATTGACAGTCAGAGCCAAGACTTCGCATTCTGGCATGAGGCGATTAAATACATGCACCAACATGGATGCTGTCTCTCAAACGAGGGTTGGAAAAACTCTGACATTTCATCTCTTGCAGGGCGGCGGGATAAAAATGATTGACAGTCGGTTCGGTCTGCCGGTGTACCCTTTCTCGGAAAGCACAAAGAGAACTCTGCTCTACCCTGACCACTTTGAGAATCAGGAGACAGGCCTGCCTGTCAGCAAGAGAGATTTCATGATGGCTCTAACTAATGTGAGCAGCCTCCTCATCAGAGCCTCACACAGCAATGAGCGGGTCGCCATCTACAGGTAACCACACACACTGCACCCTCCTTTGTGCTGATCCACACTGATCTGCCACTACATCCGCTCTTTGGCACAAGAGGCCAAAATCAGCTGGAGTTTTCTGTGCTTGATGTTATTTGTATGTTAGAGAATGTCGTTATGAGGTCTGGCAAGACAGATCGGAGAGAAACGTTTCAGATCTCTGTGTTCTCATGTTCAACAGTTAATTTGATCTTGTCTAGATTGTATTTGAAAAGTTGACCTGATGCTCTTTTCTAATACTGTGATGTTCTGGTTCTTCCTGTATCTGTCCTCTCTTTACCAGGCTCCATTCTGTCAGTCTGGAGGTGGCCAGTGAGTTCTCCAGCAGTGAGAAGATGGCCAATGCTGTGGAGATGTGTCAATGTCCTCCTGGATACGGTGGAACGTCTTGTGAGGTAAATCACAGCTTTCATTTCCCCGCGATTTTGTGTGGTTTTTCTTGGGATAGGAAAATAAAAGAAAGTGAAAAGTGGCTGTGTGAGAGTGGCTCTCTGCTGCTGTGTCATTTTCACTTCCATTCATTGTAAAGTGTGTGTGATTGGTAGGTTTGGGTGTGTGCGGGCGTGCATGCTTACGGGAGCGTAGTTGGCTTGTAAGTGTAAAGAGAAGCTGACATACAGGTACAAACAAGGGTGTGCTATTACAGCAATCTGTACTCTCGGTTGAAAACTGTATTTTCTATTTAAAAAAGCGATGGGTATTGATTTCTGCATGTGGCGTTTTGTGCTGACACCAAATGTGTGTGGGGGAGGCGGCAGGGAGAGGGGGAATGAAATAGAATGCACGGTTATCATCAAGTCTTGATAGGCGCTGGAGAGGGAGAGAATGCTGGAAGTGACCTCGGTGAATAGCGGCGGTGGCGTGCTGTGAAGTGTGCGGTGACACTTGTGTGGCCTCGCGGCTCAGTACTAATCCTTTCTCCCTCAGCAAAACCATTAAACGTACAGAGTACTAAGAAAGATGCTGCCTGAGGTTTCATATCTACAAATCCAATTGCATAACCTTTATGGAAAGGGTAAATCTTCATAGTACGTGTATTGATGATTGTTTTATACTCTCTTCACCCAATGCCCAGGGGTCTAATATCTATTTATATGTGTTGTTTTTCTATGTCCTTTGTGTTTAAAATGTTTTTCCCTTGTGCTTCGTTTCTGTCCTTATCCTTTGAGAAAAACGTCCTTGCTGTTCTATGCTCACCATTATGCTCTTGCTTTTTGTAGGCAATCCTTTATCTAAGCCAGTCTTTTGTTTCTTCGGTGTAGTTTTCACCTTTCTCTTTCCTGTCTCTTTCTCCTCTCTTCCTTTCTTCCTCTCTGCAGAGGTATGACAGGGTAGCACTTCTTACTAAGGTCAGTATAGAGAGAAAGTGCAGAGCGAGAAAACACAGGGCACGTTTGTTGTTGTTGTCTTTCTCTGGGTGTATCTCGTTGTTTTCAGCCTCATAAGAAATGTTTTGAAGCGATGCCTGACGGAGTGTTGTGTCCGATCAATGTCCACGAGTGCATTGAACTACACAGTATCTACTGAGAGTTGACAAAATGGCTGATAAAGCTTGTGTTTCTAAAGCTTGTGTTTCTAAGGCTTATTTTAAGGCCATTGTACTATTGTGAAGCTTGCGCATTCCCTATTCTCTTACTTGTAATTTGAACTAATGTTTTGCTTTTGGATTAGTGTGTGCACCTACTCAGATAAAAACAGCCATTGTTTACCTGGAATTGCTTGCTTCAATTATTTTGACAATTTACTCAAATCAAATCAAATGTTATTTGTCACATACACATGGTTAGCGGATGTTAATGTGAGTGTAGCGAAATGCTTGTGCTTCTAGTTCCGACCATGCAGTAATATCTAACAAGTAATCTAACCTAACAATTTCACAACAACTACCTTATACACACACAAGTGTAAAGGAATGCAGTAGATACAGTAGATGGTATAGAGTACAGTATATACATATGAGATTAGTAATGTAGGGTATGTAAACATTATATAAAGTGGCAATGATTTGGGTTGAAGATCTGAATGTAGCATTTCAAATTCATTGTATTACTATTCCTGATGCATTTTTAAACAATAATATAGAAAATGTCTCTCCAACTGTACAAATCAAAGCACTTAGTGCAGCAAAATTGATGCATCAATTACGGCTTTGTAGGTCTAATTATGAACCGCAAAACAGCTTCTGAGGCAATTAAACGCCAAATCTCACTGACTAAAAATAGTCATTTATATTTCCACATTTTCCACTTTAGCTTGGAGACATTTGACTTGTTTTCACAGCGTTACATTTTTATTCATCTACAAAGCAGTGTCTTTAAACTGTCAACATTCTGTACCCGGTTTTTCATGGTCGTGATATGCCTTGGTGACTGTTTGTGTTGCAGATGTGTTCATCGGGTCATCGAAGGGTTAACAGCACCATGTTCAAAGGAGTGTGTGAACCATGCGACTGCCAAGGCCATGCCACAGACTGTGATGACATCACTGGACAATGCTTGGTACGTCGTCCGGGTTAGGGTTTGACCGGGGTAGGCCGTCATTGTAAATAAGAATTTGTTCTTAACTGGCTTGCCTAGTTAAATAAAGGTTAAATTCGTATTTGTTTAAAAAATATATATATATTACATTGACTGTCTAACACACAGGGACTTGTCAGTCGCAGGGGTGTGAGTTCTCAGAGCTGTCTCATTCCACTGAGCTACTTTAACATGTTCCTTCCTCCCTCGTTAATGGTGGACACAGCACCTGCTCCCTAGTTTCACCTTACAACAGGTCACAGCTGTGCTCTCCTAAAGACGCAGCGCATGGCAAATGCTACCATTGGAGATAGTAAAAAGTGTTTATTGTGTGTTTGAAGCTTGGCCAATCAACAGCGACAATTTGTTGGACGGATATGTTTGATAGTTCGCAGAAGACTATTCCTGACATCACCTACTGGCATCGTATGGCATTATGTCCTATTTGCATACGTGTGCTCCAGGTGTTGTAACAATCCCACCCTTGGTAATATTACCACTGTTAAATCCTTATAGCACTGGCTTTTGTGAGGATTAAGCCTCCACCTGAAGAGAGTTGCTGGTTGGTTCCCAACCAGGATACCATTTTCTATCCTATTGACTTTCTGCTCCCTCTTTTCATCCGCAGCCTGTGCGTGTTTTGCTCAGGGCTGTGTCGGTGGAGACAGATATCAGGGTGTACCCTGTGGAGATTTGTCATGACTCTGTGTTCAGATAGACGTGAGCTGAGTGGAGGGCTGTGTCCCGAGGGCCCGGGGCCAGTCTCAGCTGTCTGTCTGTCCTCATCCTAACAGCCAGCTAGCGCTCTCTGACCTCTCTCACCTTCTTCTGGCGCACCACTCCCACCGCTCTGTTCTCACTGTCTGAGCTGCCTTCAGACAGACTAGACCTCCTTCAGTATTAAACAGACGGACTGCTAGAACAGTGATGGGATGTTTTATTATATATCAGCTATGAGCAGGTGGAAGGGAGATGGGGATGTTAATGGGATGTTTTATTATATATCAGCTATGAGCAGGTAGAAGGGAGATGGGGATGTTAATGGGATGTTTTATTATATATCAGCTATGAGCAGGTGGAAGGGAGTTGGGGATGTTAATGGGTTGTTTTATTATATATCAGCTATGAGCAGGTGGAAGGGAGATGGGGATGTTAATGGGATGTTTTATTATATATCAGCTATGAGCAGGTGGAAGGGAGATGGGGATGTTAATGGGATGTTTATTTATTTGTATTGAATTCATCTTTATTCAAGCAGGTAAGGTCCATTGAGATCAAAGTCCTTTTTTTGAAGGGGAGCCCTGCTTCACAAAAATATCAAAATACAAATTATATAAAAAATACGTACATTAGTCGGATAATTTTTTTCAATACACTAAAATGTCCAAAAGGCACTAGTGCATCCAGTCGTCCAAATCGCTAGCGACAAAAGGAATTTCAAGAGTTCGCCATTCCTGTGAGAGAATAAGGTATTTTGTACTTCTGTAGGTTAGGGGCGATCATGCGCAGTAATCTGTCAGCTGTGGTGTCTACGGTAGGCTACTTCCCTGAGGCCTAGCGTTGTCTCCTCCAAGGCAGGTTAGTGCCTGTAAACGATGTCATGAGAGTGAGTTAAACCCTGGCCACCCTTCTCCTGCTCAGTAGAGTGTGCCTGCCTGCCTTGCATCAAGCTCTCAGGATTGATCCCACCAGGGATTGGACATTTTAACAGAGACAGGAAATGATTTGGAGAAACAAATAGGCCAAGCAAGTGGCACAGAGCCAGTCTTGTGTGGGTAAGGGGGTAAGCGCACGCCCCTCCCCCTTATCACATCAACCCCATTATCCATTATTAGCCTCCCCACCCCCATAATCAAGAAATCTTCTCTATGCTGGTGATTATGCTGAGTAGACATCTGCAATTGACTCAAGAGCGTTTAGGCTTTATTGGGGCTGACGATGCGAGGACCCAAAAAAACTGCTCTCATTTCATTAGCGGTGCATTACCGGAGTTTGGGTTAATGCCAATCTATGGGGAAATGCATTACGTTTAATTTGGCAACATCAGACTCTCAAAGTCTCTCCCAATTATTCACCAGACCATCCCAGTCAGACAACGCTATGGAGAGGAGACAGGTAAAACTTTGGGTTTCTTTGTAGATTATTCTCAAATTTTGAACATGCGTTCGCACGTGTGACTGCATTGCCAATCAAGCACAGCTGCTACTCAAACAAATTATGACAATGCACCAGATTTTTATCAAAAAGAAAGGAGGACCAAGGCACTCTTCATATAATTCAATGGCATGTGGCATGTTCAATGGAAACAACGGTTAAAAACTCAGACGCATTTCGGCTGCATGGCCGAAGCTTGGTTTCCATTGAACATGCGATACAAATAAAGACATTTTAATGAATTATATGAATAGTGCCTTGGTCCTCCTTTATTTACCAAAGAGCACCTTCTGTCTACAAAAACCTACTATTGTTTTTTTATACCTTTATTTAACTAGGCAACTCAGTTAAGAACAAATTCCTATTTACTATGACTGCCTACCCTGGCCAAACCCTAACACAGACAACACTGGGCCAATTGTGCCCCGCCCTATGTGACTCACAATCACAGCTGGTTGTGATACAGCCTGGAATTGAACCAGGGTCTGTAGTGTCACCTCTAGCACTGAGAAGCAGTGCCTTGGACCGCTGCACCA
Organism: Salvelinus alpinus; assembly: GCF_045679555.1. Lineage (NCBI taxonomy): Eukaryota > Metazoa > Chordata > Actinopteri > Salmoniformes > Salmonidae > Salvelinus > Salvelinus alpinus. Next base: position 34,586,976 of record NC_092093.1, on the reverse strand, counting down.
TTCAAGAACCTTAGCATCTTCTGTCTACCAAAACCTACTATTGTGTACCTTAGTAACTTTCGTCTACCAAAACCTACTATTGTGTACCTTAGCAGCTTCTGTCTACAAAAACATACCACTGTGTACCTTAGCAGCACTTTCCTTCCTTCTCCTTTTTCTACACCAGATTTCTACTTGAAAAACTGGTTTATAGTGGATGTATAGCAAAAAAAAAGTGTGTACTGGTATTGTTCTAGAATGAAAAAATGGTTGTTAACCTAACTAAACCTACTGTATATTCCCAGGGCTGCACTGACCACACCACTGGATTCCACTGTGATGAATGTATCCCTGGTTTCTATGGGGACGCTACCAAGGGAACAGCCAATGACTGCCTGCCCTGCGCCTGCCCCCTCAACATCCCGTCCAACAAGTATGTCATCACATCTCACATGGAAATAAGTTTATATGACACTTAATCAGAATCCTTATCTAGCCATACTGACCTCTCCCTACCTATAATTCATTTTCATGACTCTAATCCTGTGTTTTTTGGGGGGGGTCCACCACCGTGACTGGCGGTGCTGTCGCCTAGATCTGTTGTGGTTCCACCATGTTGAAGTCGGTTACTTGTGAACAGGGCCAGAGACAATAGCTCCAGTCAAGCACTGGTAATGGGTGGTAATCCCCTGGTGGCCAGAGTGGAGCGGCGTGCCCCCAGGCCAGGAGCTGAGCAGCTGAGCATTCCTCTACACTAGGCCATAGTAGCAGAACCAGCGGCTAAAGAAAGCTTCTTCGCCCAGACATTCCAAAAAGGCAGTGCTACCCCACCGTTCCTGCCCTGGGATCCAGTGTCTTCTGAAATAGACTGGCCAGTCATTCCATCAGCCCTCTGTCAGGAACACTGGAACCTATCCCTGACCCAGCCCAACTCTTGCTCTATCTTTGGGATCAGGAGGGGGACAGGAGCTGGACTCTCCCTCTTTTTCAACTCAGTGATGTTGTTGTGTTTATGGGGGACAGAAGGATGGGGTTGTTGATACGTGTTTCTTTTCTTTTTCTTCTACTTCCTGTTTTTCTTACTCAAAAACATCGTAGTTTCAGCCCCACGTGCCATGTGGACCCGCGAGGGGAGCTGATATGTGACCGATGCCAGCCGGGGCACACCGGACCACGCTGTGACAGGTGAGTGCCCAAAGACAAAAGGAAGAGGAGTTAACACTCCTAGACAGTCAAAACAGTACTACCACAGTCATAACAATACTACCACAGTCATAACAGTACTACCATAGTCATAACAATACTACCACAGTCATAACAGTACTACCATAGTCATAGCAATACTACCACAGTCATAACAACATTACCACAGTCATAACAATATTACCACAGTCAGAACAATATTACCACAGTCAGAACAATACCACCACAGTCATAACAATATTACCACAGCCATAACAATACTAGCACAGTCATAACAATATTACCACAGTCATAGTAATACTACCACAGTCATAACAATATTACCACAGTCATAACAATACTAGCACAGTCATAGCAATACTACCACAGTCATAACAATATTACCACAGTCATAACAATACTACCACAGTCATAACACAGCTGCAGTCCGGTTGACTTTACTCGTGTGAGAGGTTCAGTGTCCTTTGTTACTGTCACGTTCCTGACCTGTTTTATGTTATTTTTGTATGTGTTTAGTTGGTCAGGGCGTGAGTTGGGGTGGGCATTCTATGTTTTGTGTTTCTATGTTTAGGTCACTTGTAATTAGCCTTATATGGTTCTCAATCAGGGACAGGTGTTTGACGTTTTCCTCTGATTGAGAACCATATATAGGTTGGCTGTTCACACTGTTTGTTTGTGGGTGATTGTTTCCTGTGTCTGTGTTTGTTGCACCATACGGGACTGTATCGTTCGTGTGTTTGTTTTGTAGTCAGTACTTGTTCGTTCGTTCTTCGTTACATGTAAGTTCGTAGTCCAGGTCTGTCTACTTCGTTTGTTGTTTTGTATTTTATTCAAGAGTTTTTCGTCTTCGTCTGTTTGTTGGAAATAAATAATATGTCGAACTACAACGCTGCATTTTGGTTCAATCCATGCTCCTCCTCGTCTGAGGAGGAGGAAGATGAAGAAGACCGTTACAGTTACCTGCTGTTTGGTATTGGTAGATTACCTGTTTCTTCAATGGGTTGTCGACAACTCTCTCTGAGAAATGCGAATGTCTTTTTGTATGTACAGTGCCTTCAGAAAGTATTCAGACCCTTTTACTTTTTCCACATTTTGTTGCGTTACAGCCTTATTCTAAAATTGATTAAATAAATGTTTTCGTCAGCAATCTACACACAATACCCCATGACGACAAAGCGAAAACAGGTTTTTAGAAATGTTTGCAAATGAATAAAAAATAAAAAACAGAAATACCTTATTTACATACAGTACCAGTCAAAAGTTTGGACACAACTACTCATTCGAGGATTTTTCTTTATGTTTACTATTTTCTACATTGTAGAATATTAGTGAATACATCAAAACTATGAAATAACACATATTGAATCATGTAGTAACCAAGAAAGTGTTAAACAAATCAAAATATATTTTCAGTTGTGTTGTGACAAGGTATACAGAAGATAGCCCTATTTGGTAAAAGACAAAGTCCATATTATGGCAAGAACAGCTCAAATAAGCAGAGTAATGACAGCCCATCATTAATTTAAGACATGAAGGTCAGTCAATCCAGAAAATGTCAAGATCTTTGAAAGATTCTTCAAGTGCGGCGGCAAAAACCATCAAGCGCTATTATGAAACTGGCTCTCATGAGGACCGCCACAGGAATGAAAGACTCAGAGTTACCTCTTCTGCAGAGGATAAGTTCATTAGAGTTAACTGCACCTCAGATTGCAGCCCAAATAAATGCTTCACAGAGTTCATGTAACAGACACCTCAACATCAACTGTTCAGAGGAGACTGCGTGAATCAGGCCTTCGTGGTCGAACTGCTGCAAAGAAACCACTACTAAAGGACACCAATAAGAAGAAGAGACTTGGTTGGGCCAAGAAACACGAGCAATGGACATTAGACCGGTGGAAATCTGTCCTTTGGTCATATGAGTCCAAATTTAAGATTTTTGGTTCCAACCGCCGTGTCTTTGCGGTGAACGGATGATCTCCGCATATGTGGTTCCCACAGTGAAGAATGGAGGAGGAGGTGTGATGTTGTGGGGGTGCTTTGCTGGTGACACTGTCTGTGATTTATTTAGAATTCAAGGCACACTTAACCAGCATGGCTACCACAGCATTCTGCAGCGATACGCCATCCCCTCTGGTTTGCGCTTAGTTGGACTATCATTTGTTTTTCAACCGGATAATGACCCAAAACACACCTCCAGGCTGTGTAAAGGTTATTTGACCAAGAAGGAGAGTGATGGAGTGCTGCATCAGATGACCTGGCCTCCACAATCATCCAACCTCAACCCAATTGAGATGGTTTGGGATGAGTTGGACTGCAGAGTGAAGGAAAAGCAGCCAACAAGGGCTCAGCATATGTGGGAACTCCTTCAAGACTGTTGAAAAAGCATTCCTCATGAAGCTGGTTGTTGTAACGCTCCACGGTAAGCTCGGGGAGTTGGCGCAGGTCTTCTACCTGACTTTGCCACACTACCTTGTAGCCCCCCCCCCCCCAAGAAATTTTTGGGCTTGACTCACGGGCTTCCTACCGCGTCGTCATGCTGCCTCCATTCGCCGGTATCCCTCCTCACACTGCTCCAGAGAATCCCAGGCGGGCTCCGGCATTCTCCCTGGTTCAATCGCCCACCTGTCGATCTCCTCCCACGTAGTGTAATCCAGACTCTGCTCCCATGTCCATTCCTCCTTGCGCTGCTCCTGCTGCCGCTGCCTGTTACCACGCTGCTTGGTCCTTGGTTGGTGGGTGATTCTGTAATGCTCGTCCTCCTCCTCGTCTGATGAGGAGCAAGGATCGGACCAAAATGCAGCGTATTGAGAAGACATAATCTCGTTTATTTAAACGAAGACGAAGAACACTTGAACAACTACAAAATAACAAACGACATGAACAGACCTGAACTTGAGAACAAAACACATGAACGCACGAACAGGACGGAACACACGAACGAACGAAACGAAACAGTCCCATGTGGTACAAACACTGACACAGGAACAATCACCCACAAACAAACAGTGAGAACAGCCTACCTTAATATGGTTCTCAATCAGAGGAAACGTAAAACACCTGCCCCTGATTGAGAACCATATCAGGCTAGTTGAATGAACCCAACATAGAAACACATAACATAGAATGCCCACCCAGCTCACGTCCTGACCAACTAAACAAGACTAAACAAAGGAAAATAAGGTCAGGAACGTGACACTGGTTGAGAGAATGCCAAGAGTGTTCATAACTGTCATCAAGGCAAAAGGTGGCTACTTTGAGGAATATAAAATATAACACTTTTTTGGTTACTACATGATTCCATATGTGTTATTTCATCATGTTGATGTCTTCACTGTTATTCTACAATGTAGAAAATAGTAAAAATAAAGAAGAATTCTTGAATGAGTAGGTGTTTAAACTTTTGACTGGTACTGTAAGACTTGAAATTGAGCTCAGGTGCAACTTGATTGGAGTTAACTTGTGGTAAATTCCATTGATTGGACATAATTTGGAAAGAGTTGACTCCAATCAAGTTATAGAAACATCTCAAGGATGATCAAATGGAAACAGATGCACCTGAGCTCAATTTCATATCTCAGAGCAAAGGGTCAGAATACTTATGTAAGCTATTTATGTTTCAGTTTTTTTATAAATTTGCAAACATGTCTAAAAACCTGTTTTCGCTTTGTCGTTATGGGGTATTTTGTGTAGATTGCTGAGGAAATTGTTTTATTTAATCAATTTTAGAATTAGTCTGTAACGCAACAAAATGTGGGAAAAGTCAAAGGGTCTATACTTACCAAATGCATTGTAGGTCTATGTTCGGTATGTGATGCTGTGCAAGAGGACAGATGTAATCCGCATGAAGAGAGAACTGTGTCAATAGGTTATAGATTGACCATAATTAGTCTTGTATTTCATTTAATTAAATGGATATCTTCTGATTTGATTATGCTCATGACTATTGGCAGTTTTAGATGATGTATGGTTCATTTTTTTGTTTGTTATTCATTACACATGCATTTCAAAAGCAGCCCATATGCCACTGTGGTCTTTTCTGGTTTGTCTGTTCAGTTCGGTTGCCATATGGTACTGTGTGCCTATGAAAGCCACTCATAAAAGCGTGGAGAATACAGATGGGTTTAGTTGATGTTTCAGAGCGGTGGGATCTTTCCCAGAGGCATCAGTAGACAAAGGACCAGCCTCTCTGGACCAGCGGAAAGATTGATCACTTAGTAGTCGGTGCCCGCAGTTCTGTTCTGAGGTCTCTTAATTTCATTTGCGACATAAATGCATCAGTTCTCTCGCTCTTTCTCTCGCTCTCTCTCTCTTTCGCTCTCTCTCTTTCTTTCTCTCTCTCTCTCTCTCTCTCTCTTTCTCTCTCTCTCTCTCTCTCTCTTTCGCTCTCTCTCTCTCTCTCTATCTATCTCTCTCTATCGCAGAGAGACAGAGGGGTGGATTGTTGGTATTTCTACTTGCTGTGTGGTAGGTGTGGGTTCGATGGTAGGCCTTATGGAACTGCCGCAGGGCTTAGAGTCAGAAAACTGTCAAGGGGATGGGGTGAGGCAACACCCCTCTCTTTGACCCATACCCTCTGACAGATGGAGACAGGCTGCTGTGGGCACTCATGCCATCCCTATGCTGCGCTGCCTTGCAGATTGCCCGCTCTGCTCTTCTCTTGATCTATAAAGCAAGAGGTGGGGTGAGGACGGATTTGGGTTCTGCGGGCCATACGGGGGACATGGGGGACAGGAGCTAATTTACGCTACAGACAGACAGGATGGGGCCTCATCTATCATGGCTGCCTGTGAAGGGGGCCCCGGGGCCCGGCTTCTCTCCCAGGAGCTCTCTGAGAAATGGTGAAGTGAAGGACATTACAGAGGTGGGCTCTCATAATGTCCCTCTCCACACCTGGACCTACGGTACCTCTCTCTAGTCTAGTGAGAGTGAACTGAACTCTGGAATTGGAGCACTGTCTGCCTGATAACAAGTGCCCTGCTGCAGCACCAAGGAGGGTTAGTTGGTAATAATAGCTTTCTCCTCAGTGCCGTCAAACTACTGCAATTCCTGGAAACAAATCGGCAGTCGGAGCTAAAAGAGGCGTGTGGAGAGGTCTCTCCCTCAATGGGAAGCCGTTCTGCAGGGGCCAGGAGTACATTCTCCCAATCAAGTGCAGAGTTTCCAGTAATAAGATTATTGATTTGGGAAGAAGAGTCTATCCTGAGGAATCAGCCAGCTAGAGCAGGGAAAGAGGTTTCACTTCACATTTTCTGGAAGCTTGATCTGAGTGGCCAGGCGAAGAGAGGGAAGCTGTCGATGAGAATACACAACATAAGCTTGGCTGATGAAAAGATAGATAGACACAGACTCTGCTTTCGATTGATAGACACAGACCTCCAATCCTGTGCCTATTCTATGTCTGAGCCTCTGAGCTCCTTGAAACATTTTCGCGTTTACGTTTAGTTTGGCAGCGAGTGGGCATGGATACCTGATCCACCAGGGCCTGACAGATAGAGCGGTGTGCGTTGCCAGGCTGGGGTGAGAATGTTTCCTGTTTTAAAGGCGTCTTCTTGGAGCCAAGAGGAAAAGCTGCAGATGTATTTATAGATAGGGAAGGCAGACACCTGGCGGGAGACATCAGTGTTTAAGACGGACCCTTCTTGTCTGTCTGAGAGAGCAGGGCGGCCAGGCTGCCAGGGAGATTTCATGGGTGTGTAAATACATCAGACGGCACATTTGGTCAAGAATAGCCCCCTCACCCTCACCCAGTCAGGAACCACAGACCCAACTGGACTGGACTGAGTTGGATGTGGGTAATAGGAGTTTTCTTAGCGGATATGCCGTAATTGCCTAGCTACCCAAACTCCTTTCTCCGATCAAACGCTACGCCATGCCCACGGACGATAGTTTTTTCTCTGCAATGAGCCTGGATCTGAGTACCTCCCTGACTATTTCTAGAACTCAAACACATTCTAACCATTCTGATTGGTCCCAGAAACCGATTGGTTGCTGGACCAGAGTCAGAACTCATGTGGGTAAAGCTGCCTTTTAGAAATGCATAATTGGCTTTGATACTGATTGGTTAGAGTTGATTAAATCGATGATGACTTTGTTTAGTACAACAGCCCTCGTTTTGACGTCACCACAAATGACATCAGTGACGGCAGTCTCAGACTGAAGTATGTAGCGAACATAGAGCAGTGGAAGAATTCAGTTTGAGTCGTCAGGGAAATACAGAATATACAGTAGGCCTATCTCAGGGGTGGGCAACATACAGCCCGGGGAGGTGGGGAGGATTATTATTTTGGGTTAAAAAACACTCCAGGTCACTCTTGAATATCTAAAACTAGATAGAAAGGATGTTGAAATTATAATGGACCTATATATTTATATAAATTATAATGGACCTATATATTTATATAAATTATAATGGACCTATATATTTATATAAATTATAATGGACCTATATATTTATATAAAATATAATGGACCTATATATTTATATAAATTGTAATGGACCTATATATTTATATAAATTATAACGAACCTATATATTTTCAAATAACTGCCCTTTTTCTGGCCCGCAAATTGCTTTTGACGAACAAATCGTTCAGTGAAAAAAAAAAACTGTGCAGCGCTTTTTTATCCCAATGTGGCCCTCGAGCCAAAATGATTGCCCACCTCTGGACTATCTATATAATGAGATCATGGTGGATTATATACTGGATGACATCTTTATAATCATAATCCATATAAATGGTAAGAAAGGTTCATTTTACATTTCATATTTCCCTATTTTTACTCGTTACAAGAGTAAAGCTCACTGCTTATAACGTATGGCTGTGGTGTAGCGTCCTAGCCATCTGGGTCCATGTAAACAGTAGAATGTGTCACGATCGTCAAAGGTAGAGAGTGAGGACCAAGACAGGTTAAATAAGGATTTTTAAGCCTTGAGACAATTGAGACATGGATTGTGTATGTGTGCCATTCAGAGGGTGAATGGACGAGACAAAATATTTAAGTGCCTTTGAACGGGGCATGTTAGTAGGTGCCAGGGGCACATGTTTGAGTGTGTCGAGAACTGCAACACTGCTGGGTTTTTCACGCTCAGTTTCCCGTGTGTATCAAGAATGGTCCACCACTCAAAGTACATCCTGCCAACTTGACACAACTGTGGGAAGCATTGGAGTCAACATGGGCCAGCATCCCTGTGGAATGCTTTCAACTCCTTGTAGAGTTAGCCCATGCCCCGACGAATTGAGCCTGTTCCTAGGCAAAAAGGGGTCCAACTCAATTTTAGGAAGGTGTTCCTAATGTTTGTTACACTCAGTATACGTGTGCAGTGTAAAGTTTGCATGCATCGAATCTCAGCACCCAGACTATGTAACGTGTACGCTGGGTAGTCGGGAAGCAAGTTCAGAGAGTGTATTTAATAAATAAATGAATATAGACCAAAACAAAAAAACACGGGTAGCGTACAGACATGAAACACTGAAACAGAAACAATAACGCCTAGGGAAAGAACCAAAAGGAGTGACATATGTAGGGAAGGTAATCAGGCAGGTGATGGAGTCCAGGTGAGTCTGATGAGGCGCTGGTGCGTGTAACGATGGTGACAGGTGTGCGTAATAATGAGCAGCCTGGTGACCTCGAGTGCCGGAGAGGGAGTATACGTGACAGAATAGCATGAAATATGTTGATCAGGACCAGTGCAAATTATACCGTGACATTCGGGGATCTTTATTTTTTTCACGGGACCTCCTATATGTTTACACACTTTTGCATGCATGAAATGTTTTGATAGGATAACGTTACTTGATGAAGACATGGTGTTACAGCAGCTCTGTGCTTTTGTCTTGAAGCTAAAATGTAGCCTAATGTATGTAGCCTAATGTATGTAGCCTACAGACAAGAATTTAATCCCTTTCATTTTCTGCACATAGGCCTTCATGCCTTTGAACTGTTGCATTATTCAAGAGTGTAATATGGTTTGGCTGCGTTATTCAATAGTGTAATATGTTTTTGTTGAATGGTTTGTGCTTACTGTCTAGCGGCTACTGTGATATTTATGGTCAATTTGAGCTGCGGACCAAGAATGTTGTTTTGCCAGCCACAACGAAAGGTAAGGCAAGGCCATACTGTGAATTGAAAAGTAGAATTCTCTTTCGTCACCCGGCTCCTCAGACTCTCCTTCATATCTTGTAGTGGGAATAGGGATAATGACAGCTTTTTGAATCTCTCAATCAAATCAGAGATCATTACAGCTGGCAGGCAGCATTGCCGCAAAAAAAATATGCTGGCTCTTAGATGGCAATCACCTCACTCTCTCCCAATTTGCCAGTGGATGCAGTTATTATTAGACGTTGTAACATTAGAATTGTCGACAGCGAGAATGAATGGTGCTAGTCAAGGTACAATTGAGGCCTGGACAAATGTACTTGACTCTGTAAAGAATAATCTCAGCTAAAGCCCAACACATACACTGAACAAAAATACAGTGGTGGAAAAAGTACCCAATTGTCATACTTGAGTAAAAGTAAAGATACCTTAATGGAAAATGACTCAAGTAAAAGTGAGTCACCCTGTAAAATACTACTTGAGTAAAAGTCTATAAGTATTTGGTTTTAAATATACTTAAGTATCAAAAGTAAAAGTACAAGTATAAAACATTTCAAATTGCTTATATTAAGCAAACCAGATGGCACAATTTAATTTCATTTACAGATAGCCAGGGGCACACTACAACACACAGACATAATTTACAAACGAAGCATTTGTGTTTAGTGAGTCCTCCAGATCAGAGGCAGTAGGGATGATCAGGGATGTTCTTTTGATAAGTGCGTGAGTTTAACCATTTTCCTGTCCTGCTAAGCATTCAAAATGTAACAAATACTTTTGGGTGTCAGGGAAAATGTATGGAGTAAAAAGTACATTATTTTCTTTAGGAATGTAGTGAAATAAAAGTTGTGAAAAATATAAATAGTGAAGTAAAGTACAGATACCCCAAAAAACGACTTAAGTAGTACTTTAAAGTAGTTTTACTTATGCACTTTACACCACTGCAAAAATATAAATGCATACTCACCAGACATGTCACCCATTGAGCATGTATAGGATGCTCTGGACCAACGTATACAACAGCCAATATCCAGCAACTTCACACAGCCATTGAAGAGGAGTGGAACAACATTCCACAGGTCACAATCAACAACCTGATCAACTCTATGCAAAGGAGATGTGTCGCGCTACATGAGGCAAATGGTGGTCACACCAGATTGTCACGTTCCTGACCTGTTTTCTGTTGTTTTTGTATGTGTTAGTCGGTCAGGGCGTGAGTGTGGGTGGGCATTCTATGTTATGTGTTTCTATGTTGGTAATGGGTGACCTGATATGGTTCTCAATTAGAGGCAGGTGGTTTTCATCTCCTCTGATTGAGAACCATATTAAGGTAGGTGGTTTCACATTGTTTGTTGTGGGTGGTTGTCTCCTGTGTCTGTGTCGTTATTGCACCATACGGGACTGTATCGTTCGTTCATTTATTTGTAGTCTGTACTTGTTCGTGCGTTCTTCGTTGTATGTAAGTTCGTAAGTCAAGGTCTGTCTACTTCGTTTGTTGTTTTGTAGTGGGTTAAAGTGTTTCCGTGTTTTTTTCGTCTTTTCTTTAAATAAATATAATGTCAAATTACCACGCTGCGTTTTGGTCATCCGATCCTTCTCGCCTCTCCTCGTCTGATGAGGAGGACGAAGTAGAAGAGCGTTACACAGATACTGTCTGGTTTTCTGATCCACGCCTCTACCTTTTTTTTAAGGTATCTGTGACCAACAGATGCGTACAGTGGTTCCTGCAGTTGTGTCATACTGCAGCACACCTTGCAGGCTGCTGCAGCATTCTGTGGCACGTTATCTAATTGTCAGCCATTTTTTCTGTTAATGCAAGTTTATGCTAGTTTGACCAACAGAGGGCATCTTTGAGAAGCATTTGATAGTCTTCCATATTGGCATTACCAGAGAATTTAAAACCTTTTTTGTAATAACATAGTATATGGGATTGATTTTAAGAAATTTGGCTTAATTAATTGTATTAATATTATGGTGTTTCTATTCCAAGAAAAACAAAACCCTCAGCGTTTCCCGTTAGGATGGAATGGAAAATATGGTGCTGTACAACGTGACGGTCGAGAGTAGGTTACAGCATAAGAGGATTGGAGGATTCTAAATTAATATCTAAGGGAAATAACATTTCTACACCCTAATTGTAGTGCAACCGAACTTTCAGTTGAGTGGATTTGCTCTTTGCTTTCTCTACTGGAAGTTGATGCTGTTGCTATGCAACCTCTTGCTAGCTAGTTAGCATAACAAATTACAAGTTAGACATTTTTCAATTTTGGGTGTGTTCTTAAATTCATTCTGGAGTGGCTGCATTTATGAGCGTTGTCAAATTGTCAGTTTGTAAATTCAGACCGTTTTGCTCTCGGAGCGCACATTGGACTTTCGGGCCAAGGAGTAGGGTTGATTTGAGCGTTCTGGCCTTACAACTGCAGTCAAGCACCCAAGCTAACGTTGGCTAGCTTGCTAGCTACTTCCAGACACAAATGAGACCACTCTGACCATTTTACTCACCCTAGCAGAGCTGGTTAGGCAGTTTTTGTGTTAACCAGAGCGTTGGTGACTGTAACTGTACTGCTGGAAACAATTTCATTACACTTTTTGCCAATGTTTACTGACACCGGCCATATTCAACGGGTGTTGAGCGCTTGTAAATTCATTATTCTACGCTCTGGTACACTCAGGTGAGAGTGCTCTGAAATCGGAGTAGATAGCCAGAGCGAATTTACAAAAGCACCCGAATGTCCATCGAGAACGCACAACATAACTGTATTCCCAGTCATGTGACATCAATAGATTAGGTCCTAATTTATTTATTTTAATTGACTGATTTCCTTATATGAACTGTAACTCAGTAAAATATTTTGAATTGTTCATATTTTTGTTCAGTATACAAATAAACAATCTAGAACGCTCAACACATACAAACTATATATACAGTATATACCTATTTTCATAATATATATACTTTCCGGCCCACGGGGAAGGGGTGGTATTAAGAGGGGGATGGAGGTAAAAGCAACCTTGGATGTTAAGAGGGGGAAAGGTGGTGAAGGGTGGTGGGTGGTTGTGGTTGGATGGAGACATGTTGGATGGGTGTGGTTGGGGAAATGGGATAGGATGTTACGGGTGGAGGCTCTTTCTTTTCAGTTTCCAAAGTAAAATGATTCAATAATTTGTACTTATTTACATTTTGCATGTTTGGTCATGATATCTGCATTAGTGCTGTCGACTCCCCAAGACACCCGCTTGATGGTTGAAATTAAATTACCGACACGTACTCACTGTTCCACGCCAATGGCTCCTTCTCACATAAGACAGTCAGAAGCAATAACATATTAAATTAATAAGTCTCCGGCGACTAAAGGAATCCACTGCGCATGATATGGAATGATTACTTTTCCCATTTGCTATCATGCAGATAGAAGGGCGGTGTGGAGATAAGAAATGTAGCAACCATTTAACAAGAAGGCACTAGAATGTATATCTTTATCAGGGTAGAACACGACTCGCTTCTGAGGAGATATATGGCGGGAAAAGCAGGACATTGCAGATAAGAGTTGGTAGGGGGAATAGCGATATTTTCTGTGGCTTTGCGCGTTTTCCTTTTCAGATTATTTCTCTGTGTTTTGACTGCCAATGATACTGTCTACTGCCCCCTTATTGTCCCTACTGAATATGTGAATTATACACAAGCTAAGTGTTCATGTTTGAAAAGGCAATTTCATAATTGATGCCAGTTTCATCATTGAAGTAATTTTAATGAAACACTGAAGTGTCTGTGATATACAGCTGTGCATGTAGTGTGATCACCCAGTGTGATTGCTGGGTGTGATTGCTTTTTATCCAGTTTCACTGAGACATTTAGCCTTCTAGTGACTTGAAAAAGAACAGAGGCACAGTGACCATATGTCCATTTCTGTCATTTATACTGTGACTCTACTCATGGGAAATACATTCTCTTCATAGCTGAACAGTGATCATTCAGTCCACTACGTACAGTACCCTCGCTCCTTCCTGCTCAAATTAGTCATGATAGGGCTATATTGTAACTAGGGACTGCGGTTATTCCTGGTCAGGACACAAGGTCAGGAAAGAAAAAAACTTGCCCAGAGTTTCTCTTGGTCATGTCGTACAGTATGGTAAGGTAAAACTCAGGGCCCTAGCCATGAGTCATGATTTCCCTCTTCCTCTCTGGTCACTGTAGGTGCTCGAATGGCTACTTTGGTCAGCCGACGGTTAAGGGGGGCTCATGCCAGCCCTGCCAGTGTAACGGTAACCTGGACCTGGCCTCACCGCGGAGCTGTGACCCCATCACCGGCTCCTGCCTGAGGTGTCGGGATGGCTACGGGGGAACCACCTGCGACACCTGCGCCGAGGGGTTCTACGGGGACGCCATCGAGGCCAAAAACTGCCAACGTGAGTATAAGAAGTACATGAGTATCAGAGCCTGCAGTACGTTAAAGCCCCTGTCCCTGTCTGAGTCTCCTTTGAAGAGTGGAGTGTTGCTGTAATGTTATGCGAGCGCTGCCTGTCTGCCTTCCTGCCTGACAGACAGCCTGCATGCCAGATGTGGCGGTGTCTTTGAAAATGTTTGGCTTTGAGAATATGGGAATGTGTGCAGATGGTGACTGTCTGTGTAAATCCACATAAACAACCTGTGTTGACTTACAAACTTCAATGCCCACCCCATAAAAGTTTATAATTCATCTGCCTCTGTTCTCAGCAGTACAGTCTGCGACGTTGATAATGTCTGGATGAAGATAACTAATTAGTCTCAGTTTACCAAAACAACCCATTTGACGATGATGCCAAGATAATTAAAAATGCATTACAGCTTATCACGGCTTATAGCCAAATTAATTCTTGATTTATAACTCTTGATATACAGCTGCAAAATGTTAAGATGACAAAGAAATTATAGAGGTATTGATAGTGATTGACAGTACATTAAGACTAGACTAGACTGGTAAAGCACAATAGTTAAACATGCAGCTAACGCCTCTATAGGCTTCTACAATAGAATGGAATAGCTGCCTTCATCTGCAGTGATAAAAGGTAGACACGCTACTTCCGTTTTAATGAAATCTGTAGAATGAAAAAAGTAGGTTGGTGAGAAGAAATCAATTTCCGCTGGATTAGTCTGGCTGTCCTAACTGATTAAAGTGGCGGTGGGGCATTTTGGGCGGACATGGAGTAATCAACATTAGGAATGCAGAAACAGGGCCGTCGTTGATGGAAATTGCCCGTGCTATCATGGTGGCAGGGAAAACAAGTTGATGATCATTGTCACAGATCTCTGCAACATAATGTGGCTGATGCACAGTGTAATCTTGTTGCTGGTTTCAGTGTGTGATGAAACCATCAACCCGACTCGTTCTCTCTTTCTCTCAGACAGCCCGAATTAAAAACCTGACCCACTTTAGATCCCATCTGGACTCCATGCTGTCAGGATGAGAAAGGGAGTCTTACAACTCATAGTCATTCCAACCTGTTAAACATTGAATAAATGCAGGCATTTTTAAACCTTACGTGGGCGACTGAGCACAGTACAAAGACAGAAAAAAAGCAGATGTCCCCTCCAACCAGTCCTATAGGAAACCATCTGTGCCTGTGTTTTCTCTTGCAGATCACTAGGACTTTTTAAAGTAAATAATGAGCCGGTTATACAATGCAAATGTGTTCCTGTGTCTAGCAATCTGAAAGCGGGTGGATTTGCGTACTCTGTATGAGTTGATGACAATAGACAGTAGTACTGCACAGCAATAGGACAGAAGAGAACAAGAGGATATAGTTGTACTGTACAGTACATACCCTTATCTGAGAGGGCCTTGTTGGGGCTGAACTTAGTCTGATCCTTGTTATTCTAAATCTGATTCATTCAACTGATATCCCCTCCTCCCCTCTCCTCCTCCCCACCCCTCTCATTGGTCTACAGATTGCCAGTGTCACAACAATGGCTCTGTGTCGGAGGTCTGCCACCAGGAGAATGGGCAATGCCAATGCAAGCAGCATGTGGTGGGACGGCAGTGTGACGAGTGCATGGTAGGTCACCAAAGTATCAGCTGTCATTCCGAATCATGTCAACTCGGTCACAATGTCATTTTATCATTGGGATACCCATAAAAAGGTGGACAATCTATTGGGACATTTCAAATCAGTTACTGCGTCAGATACTGTTGATTAGTAACGCTGATGTCTGAAGTTTAACCAATTTTTCACTCCGGTGTTTGGTTTCACAAATATATTGTCATCTAAATATTTCCCAACGTTTTAGGGTTACGACCTCATTTATACTCAGTACCTCAGACATTCACAGATAACTAACTACCTGCCCCTCACTGCTCCTGGTGAATGAAGCCCAACTGTTGGTGGGATGCAGAGGAGCAGGTGTGTAAGCCGTGCTCCTGCAGCCGTACAGGGGCCATGTCCCAACGCTGCGACCTGGAAGGACGTTGTATCTGTAAGCCCGGCTTCGTGGGCCGTCGCTGCGACCTGGGTCGCCAGGGTTACGAGCGTCGGGAGACGCGCAGGCCAATAGAGAGGGTCCGGCTGCAGCAGGTCCAGCGCTGGGGCTCGTCCCGCTCTGGGGGCTGTCCCAGGGCAGCCTACCGCACCTCAGCGGTAAAGACAGTAAAGATTTGCAGCACGGAGTGTTTTAGTGTGTTAGTGTGCTGTGATGCTTCCCAAGCCTGCCCAGCCAACCAACCCACCCACCAACCACCAACCCACCAACCCACCAACCACCCATCCACCCACCAACCAAGCCTGCCCAGCCAACCAACCCACCCACCAACCACCAACCCACCAACCCACCACCACCCATCCACCCATCCACCCACCAACCAAGCCTGCCCAACCAACCAACCCACCCACCAACCACCAACCCACTTACCGTCCACCCACCCACCGACACACCCACCCACCCACCCACCCACCCACCAACCAACCAAGCCTGCCCAACCAACCTACCCACAGGGTCCATAGTTATAATTTTGCCTCACCTAGCCACAACGAACATGTCCAGCCCAGACCCTGACTATATGTGACTGCAACCTGACCCCACTTCAAACCTGACCATATAGGCCTCTGACTGACCACAACTGACCACTCACCATCTTCCGAACAGAACAGATCTGATGTGTACTGGCTGGACCACAGCATGACTCTAACCTGACCTGAGCTGACATGACACATTGCCTGGTCAGCAGTAAGCCTCTGACCTTAATGACTGTATGTGAAACAGCCTGGCGTGCCACTCTTCTTAGCCTCTGCTTTCTGCTCAGGTTTCACCTGGACCTGTCACTGAATAGCCTTGTGTGATACAGGCTGCACATACTAACACATATTTTAATTGAGCTAGAATTGTGCGTATATGAACTAGCTGTAAGGCTACTGTATGAATGTATATGAACTATTATGTACAGTATGTAAATATCCATATACTGGTTGCAGATAAGGTATGGGTGTAGAACAGCATTCTTTAGATATACAGATGTAGGATCTTAATTTGACCCATATTTTCACAGCAAAATAATCCTTCAGCAACAGGATTTGAATGTTTAGTCCATAACATGAAAAGTGAAATACTATTAATATAATTGTGTGTTAGTGCAGGTTTTTAGTGAATTTGTGTAAATCACAAAGCTCATCTTCATTTTCTGCGGGTGCAGGAATGCAATTCTCAGCAGCAAAAGAGTGATCCAATTAAGATCCTACGTTTGTACTGTACAGCTAGATGTAATTGTAAATCCTTGAGGCGTTGAAGAAATACTTTAATGCACAGTGTGATTCAGTCACATAGTAGTCTACATTGGAAAGAGGTGATTGAGGATTCTTGGGAAAATCCAGCCCCCACTAGACCCTTCAATTGATGTGAGATCTCTTCATAAGTTGTTGTTTTATAATATTTCCCACTTATCAAGCCAGCCCTTTACGTTGTGATAGTTAATTATTCAGCCTTTCTTACGGCATTCAACTCTTATTTAAAAGTTCAGTTTTCTCACCTTGGTCAGTGGCAGTGTTCGGGAAGCTACTCTGAAAATATAGTGCACCAAGCTACCAGTTACTTCACACTTGAAGTAAAAGCCACACTAAAGCTACCCTTAAGAAAAACATGGTTTACTTACCTTAAGTTACTTTGATAAAAAGTAGTTTGCTCCAAACTACTTTGTGAACAATTATCACATGTAAATCTGAAATGTCATAGACTACAAATTGCAAGAACAGATCACTATAGTATATAACATATGTTAAACAGAATGTGTAATTGAACCTACTAAACACAAAAATTAGGTTTCAAGTGAGAATTAGCCAGGGCTGATGCTGACAAAATGAAGGCAATGATTGCCTACTTCACTCATATTGTGTGCAACGCTAACACACCAGGCTGGAACCATGCTACACACAACCACGCTACACACAACCACATTACACACAACCACGTTAAACACAGACACGCTACACATACACGCATTATTCTTTAGCTGTGCTGACAAGAGTAAGCAGGCACTTCTCGCACACAGACGTCAGTCATCCCTAACACAACACCTGGTTGCCGCTCAGGCGCTAACCGCTCTCTGTCAATCAATCAGCCATCCATTTCCACTCCCGCCTCCGAGACAACTGGATCCACATGGGGTGGTGGAAGCATCCCACCAGGACTCCCAGCACCCCCAGAGAGAGCTCCCCGGAGGGGGGGGGGGGGGGGGGTGGTTGTCTGGGGGAGAGGCCCGGGGATGCGTGCTACCTACCACCGTCACCATTCCTTTCAGTTGAAGGGAGAATAATGCAGATTGCCAGCCAGGCAGGAGCTGTTGGCTCCTCATATAATCAGATTCATATCAAACCATCTGTCTTTGGCTGCCTCTTTCCCCGTCGCATCGCCTTCTATAGCTACAATTCCCATTTACTTATTCACCACATGTTGCTGCATTTATAATGAGACATGGGCATTTCCTCTGCCCGTTGCACGGAGAAATTAGTTTATATTAGATTATGTTTTGTACTTCTAATATTTTGTATGTCCTCACCATCAATTGAATTGTTACTATTGTTACTACGGTTCAAATAATGTTTTCTCGTACAGAGATGTTATTGTATGCTGTGTGTTCTTGAAAACGTTGTCTGAAGTACTGAGCTGTGTGTTTTACAGTGTTTGCGGTGTGTCACTGTGTGCTGTACTTGTTTGTTGTGGTAATAACACCCTATGTCTGTCTATGACAGCTCTATGGAGTCCCTGAATGACCTCAGTATCTATGTGCTGTCCCACAGCCCCAGACTTATGGCATTCAGTCCGCTGGAGTCTGTGTCCCCTGCAACTGTAACTCCTTTGGGTCCAAGTCCTTTGACTGTGACGAGTCGGGCCAGTGCCGGTGCCAGCCTGGTGTCACTGGGCCCAAGTGTGACCGATGTGCTCCAGGACACTTCAACTTCCAGGAGGGTGGCTGCACACGTAAGAACTGACCTCCATCTAACTGATTGATGTCTGCAAATAACTTTTGGTCAATACAATACATGAATGCATCTTGTTTAGATTTGCTTTCCTTGCTTTCCTTGATGTTAAATGCTGGATGAACTCAAACCAAAAAGGGTATTTTCTCTCTTCCAGTTTTAATGGAAAGTTGTGGTGCTGAGCCTATTCTGTTGTTTTGAGTGGAGTATGTTTTTCCTGCCCCTTTCCCAGCTTGCCAGTGCGCCCATGTGGCAAATAATTGCGATGCCAACACGGGACAGTGCGTCTGCCCTCCCAACACCGTGGGGGAGAGATGTGACAAATGTGCCCCCAATCACTGGGGTCATGATATCATGGCGGGCTGCAAGGTACACCTTACTTCACCTCATCTCACGCCACTCCCCTCCACACTGGTCCTGTCTGGCTCTTCCCTGAAGTTAGGCCTATTCTTTTGTTGATAAAAAATACTCATTAAAAAGGTTTAGCAAAATAACTTCAACTTTTATAGTACGGAACATTCACAAAATAGAAATTAAAACCGCACAAAAGTGCTTTGAGAATTAATGGAGAAACACATAATGGGATTACTGCTGTGACGATATGTATAATTGTATAATTAATTTTGCAGCCAACGTTTTAACCCGCTTTGTGGAAAGTTAGTGGAATGTTTACTATATGAAGCTGATGGATTAACCCTTTGTGACTGGGTATTGATTAATATAATGGTACATTGATTATGAATACTTGACAATCTCCTCCACAGGCCTGTGGCTGTAACCAGGTGGGCTCAATGACGCAGCAGTGTAACCCCAACACAGGCTGCTGCATGTGCCGGGACCAGTTCCAGGGAGAGAAGTGCAGCGAGTGTAAGCTGGGCTACCGGGACTTCCCACAATGCATTTCCTGCAAATGCAACGTGGCCGGTTCAGACAGCCAGACCTGTGATGCAGACCAAGATGTGTGCGCCTGTGCAGACAGGACTGGACAATGCAGCTGCAAGGTAACCCACAACCATCAGTTGATTGTAGTCTACTCTATTTACTATCTATATACTCTACTATTATCACCTAGAATATTCATCACAGGGTGCTGTGTCAAGTGATTGCATCAGACTTCTCCAAATAAATGACAGCAAGAAACTACAATGAAATTCTCCCAAAAGACACCAAAGCCAGCTCTCCTGGCACCTCCCTGATGTCTAGCCAGCACTGACTTATCAAAGTAGCTTTCACTACCACTTTCACATTTTAAACTTGGAGTTACATAGCGTAACTAGGCCTGTATTTTCTAAGCCTCACTGCAATTACCTGGAAATGTCCCATTAGAGTGACTAAGGTAGATTGCTCCATATAGCCTATGTTTCAACAGCAGCACTCTAGCTCTCCGTACCTACCTAGTACCTTCCCTATCTGGGCTCAGCATAGGGCCTGTCGCCATCCTCTGCCTGGTTGCCAGCGTCGAACAAACCCAGAGCCAGGCAAACAAAACCCAGGCAGGCAGGGTAACGTCTGTGTGTGTATCTGTGTGGGGGAGGAAGTGTGAGATGGAAATAGACCTGACGTGGGGGGAAGGCATTCAGATTAGCTAGCGCCAGGCAGGCAGGCGTCGCCATCCCCGGCTCCGTGCCTCACAGTGACAGTGCTGTGACATTGTGACAGGCTGTCACATAGGGCCAGCTATGAGAGGTGATGACTCTCATTAAGAGAGAGAGAGAGAGAGAGAGAGAGAGAGAGAGAGAGAGAGAGAGAGAGAGAGAGAGAGAGAGAGAGAGAGAGAGAGAGAGAGAGAGAGAGAGAGAGAGAGAGAGAGAGAGAGAGAGAGAGAGAGAGAGAGAGAGAGAGAGAGAGAGAGAGAGAGAGAGAGAGAGAGAGAGAGAGAGAGAGAGAGAGAGAGAGAGAGAGAGAGACCACCCAGTAAAAAGCCGCTTTCTACTCTGAAGTAAAGGTGACACATGCAGAAGAGAAGACAGTTGTTGGGTCTCTTGTTGTACTGTTGTGTGTGTGTGCGTCTTCCCTCGCTGGCTGTTTATTTTAGACTACTGGGATGGAAGGATAGAGAGAAGAGGTTGATGGGGTTTAGGGATGTTAGTGAAGGTCACGGTGATGGACAGTGACTGGAGGGGTGATGGACACAGTGATGGACACGGTGATGGGGTGGCGTGGCTCTGTGTGTTACATGAAGCCATGGCAATAGAATTTCTGGCATCCTTAGCATCCTCCTTAAAGTTAAACCCACAGACTGGTGTGTAAACTAAGTGTTTATATGTAGTTCATGGCACAACCAATGTCTGTTATGAATGCGGCTTCTCAGTTCTGGATGCTGTGGGAGTGTATTAGCTAGGGGAAAGCAACAGATAAAATAGAAGGGAAAAGTTCCATATGAAATAGTGTTTTTTTGGGGTGATGCACTGTTATCAGGGCTGTCACTGTGTGTGTCTGCTGTACGCGGGGGTATGCCCCTTATCATTCCTTCTCAGACACATGTCACTGTGGTACACATACACAGTAGCCCCTTTGACATGCACCTACTGTATCTACACACATGGCTGCCTTTGGATTCTTGTGAATATCACCTTCTTTGATCAGTCCATAGCAGAATAGGCGAAGAGCACAAGAGATATTACTTTTTCTGCCACTGTTATTTATAGCTTGGCTCTGTCTTAAATCAAATATCTCTCTAGACATATATTATCTTTGCAAATCTATTCAGATTGATTTTGTATTTGTTCTTATGTATACTTTACTGAAAAAGTTGTTTTTTTTAATGGACAATATTGGTCATCAGCCATTTTGGACTTGGACTGTGTCTTAATTCCTGAGTGTTCGGTCCCCAGGTGAATATACAGGGTCTGAAGTGTGACCAGTGTAAGACGAGGACTTTCGGCCTGAGCACAAGCAACCCACTAGGCTGCAGTCAGTGTTACTGCTTTGGTATGTCCAGCACCTGTACTGAGGCACAGGGCCTCATCCGCATGTGGGTAAGTCAAGTCATGAAGAAATGTGACACAAATCCACACGCAGCACACATCTACACATGTATTCCCCATCACATGCAAGTCCACCCACACACAGGTACTATATTCATACACAAACGTACAGCGAATGTGAGTGCACCCACCCACATCACGCAACACGCACACACAGACAAACGCATATAATATGAATAATGTTCTATGCCAGTGGTCACCAACCGGTCGATCTCCAAGGCTTTCCTAGTCAATGGCCAAATATTTCTGTAAAAAACCAAATGATAAAGCCTTCCTTTCCTATTTTCTTATTCGTTTCGCGCTGTTTGAGGTAGGTGCAATTGATTCAGCTTCCCTGCGCGCCGGGTAGGCAAAGTGTTCCCGTTTTGAACCATTTCATGTGTCTGAAAGTACAAATTCCCATCTACCCAGCGGACCCGGAGAGCAAAGTCAATTTATAGGCCTACCACTGGCTAACTAGATAGCTCAGATCACCGTGTCTGCAGCTTTCACAAGCCCACTGAGAATTTGATAGCTGACTCTACTGTGTGAGATATCAAAACTAAACAAAAACATGACTACTTTTATTCGGCACTGTCAACACTTTATTCAACACTTTTATAAGCCATAAAACGCCCTGTCCCTATCCACTCGCGCTACATAGTGTATCAATAGATTTGCGTTGTTGTTAGCGACTTGCGTCTCTCTAACATCGAGGAGTAGCGTATTTCAGAAATAAATGAAGTGTGATCGAGTTTCACCATCAGCTGGAAGACAGTGTCCCATTTTTGGTCAGTCAGCAGAAGGTGGAAGAGCTGATGAACAGTGAGAGGCAGCCTCTCCACTGCTCGCTCTCTCTCTCCCGCCCTCCATCCGCTGAGACTGACCATCACAATAAAATAAAAAACGCTAATGATTTAAATTTATGGCTCACAAGTAATAGGCCTACAACAAATTATATATTACCAGTGTGATTATATACCTTCCGTTTTAAAATATAATTTTAAAATGGTCTGAGAAGAACAACATTGGCAGGGCAATTCAAGGATAGGCAATATGCAGTGATGTATTGAGCCTATAGCCTACTGCACAAACCTCATTGCTACGGAAGTGTTTTTTAATAGGTTACGTTTTTTAAGTCATGTTTAAATGGCCTGCTTTTTCACTCAGAAAGGGATCTCGGCTCAGAAAAGGTTGCTGACCACTGTTCTATGCTTTCTTGATATAGGCTACTTAATATAGACTACAGTAGATATACGCCATGATAAAACAACATTTGTTCTCATGCAACAGTTAACAAACATGAATTAGTCCGATATACTTTACAACTTACTGTATGTGCAACCAAAGTACTGAAATAGTCTAGAGAGAAATGCCACAACACAGCTATATGATTTTATGGGAAACAGGGTAAATATTAATTTCATGAAAGTGGTTCTCCTCCATTGATTCATTCCCAACCAGGTATTTACTCTCCATCTTATTTCCCTGTAATTTATGGAACGTAGCGAGAACCAGGGGGACCAGGCACAAACAGAAGGATAATATATATTATAGCCTCGTACAGTGGGGGGGGGGGGTTTATTGGGGGCTTGGAGCAGGCAGAGGCTGGGAGCTGCAGCTTCCCTGTTTGTTTTTAATAAGGATTTTCTGCCAGAGCGCCTCAGACCTGATAACCCTCCATCCGCTGTGTCCATGGAGACCGCGGCTGAGGACATCGGAAGAGGGACCCTTCTTTCATATAAATGGAAACGACAAACAAATTAAATAAAGGTTGCCGTCCCAAAGTTAATCTAAGTTTGTTGGCTTTAAGAGAAAAAAAGACAGACAGTTGAGAATCCTCTCCCTCATTCATTGGAAGTCAGGAGATTTTCTCTAAGTCAGTGAGTCATGAGATTGCATGGTGAGGTGAGGGGCACCGCCTGGCCCTCCTGGAGCCTTTAGTGAGCCATTCGCTGGATATTTAGATGGGAAGGGAGGGCAAATTTAAAACAGGGGCCTCAGAGGCACAGTCTACTGTACAGAAGTGGCTTCTTAAAGATATGCATGTTCTACTTGCCCAATTAAGCACATCTCTGGCCTGCCCTCAGGATGTGAAATGCATTTTAATCTACAACTATGTGAGAGGCTGAGTCCTGGTGTGTTATTGGAGAATACAGTTGTCCAATGTCACAGGGGCTGTTTTCCTTTTGAAAAACACTTGCATCACTCTCTCGCAACATAAGCAATTTAAACCCTTGGAACAGAGCTTCCCAAATACAACCCATTATCTGTGTATTTTCTGTGACATTAAGGCCTATAAGTGATGCTGTTTGTTTGTTGTGTCTGTGCTGCTGTAGCTGTCCCTGAAACCAGAGCAGACCAAGCTGCCCCTAGTGGACAAAGCCAACCTGCAGGAGACCACAAGCGGAGTGACCTTCCAGCACCCAGAGATCATCGCTAACGCTGACCTGGTCTCCCAGAAGCTGACCGAACTCTACTACTGGAGACTGCCTGAACAATTCCATGGTTCCATGGTGAGAGCACCCTCATCTCGATATTATTTAACCCCAAGTTGATAACAGGTGTACAATCGAATCTTTATAGTGGTTAGAGCGTTGGACTAGTAACCGAAAGGTTGCAAGATCGAATCCCCAAGCTGACAAGGTAAAAATCTGTCGTTCTGCACCTGAACACTGTTCCTAGGCCGTCATTGAAAATAAGAATTTGTTCTAACATTTGTTCTAATTTGTTCTAAGAATTTGCCTAGTTAAATAAAGGTAAAATAAAAAATAAAATAACATTTCTTGGGACTGCTTTACGTATAGACTATGCTTACACTAAACCCAAACATACAGATATCTGGAGTGACAATAAATGTATTTGAATTGAGAACTGGTGAACAATACTGCTTTGAAATACTTTCCAACTTGCACTTATCAGGAGTTAACTGTATTCTGTTCAGAGATGTGAATAGTACTAACAAGCTTCTTTACTTGGACGTGGTTTCTCCTCTTTAGATCACAGCCTACGGCGGCAAGCTGAAGTACGCCATCTACTTTGAGGGGCGTGACGAGGCAGGCCGCACCTCCTACGAACCCCAGGTCATCATAAAGGGAGGGCCCAACAGAGACAAGGTGATGGTCCGCCACATGCAGGGACTGCAGATTGGACAACTCACCCGGCATGAGATCGACATGACAGAGGTAAGCCAGTGTTTCCCAAACTAGGGGTCGTGACATGTGGGGTCACCTGGTTTGAAAAGGGGGTCGCGGGAGAGAATTTTCGCTTCAAAGAACTGGGGTTACGTCAGTAACCTCCGGTAGCTGTTAGATGAGGTTGTAATAAACAGAGCGGTTTCTGTTTTCTTCCTACAAATGTGGCTCTTGAACGGTTGAAGCTACAAAACATTAGGACCCTATCACTGAACAGTAAGACACTCTGGAACGTGTACATACAGTGCATACCGTTTCCCTCTACTATGCCCACAAGCCGTTAGAACCGAGTGGACAAGACCAGCCACTAAGTCAGACTGGAGGAAAAATAACATTAATCAATGATGATGTTCTTTTCTTCACAGAAGATCATACAACATTATTGACTAATGATCTTCTGAACTTCCCAATACCTTTCTGATGCATTTCAGTCACTTCAAACCATACTTTCAGATTGAAATACGGTCAAAAATACGGTCAGACTGATTTGTAATAGACTGTCATAACCCAATTTTTTTTGAAAGTAAACTGGCTTCTGATTACATGGTGGGTGTCACGAAAAATGTTTGATATCAATATGGGGTCAAGGGCCAAACTAGTTTGGAAACCCCCATGGCATATGCTTACATGGTGGACCTTCTCTTGTCTTGTTGTTACAGTTTCCTAGTGTCTAAAGATGCAGTCATGATCCATTTGACACTGAAACTCACTTGTGTTGTTAAACAATTATGGTCCTTTGTGGTGGATGCCATGCAAGTCCATCTCTTGTCATTGTCCCAAAAACTCTTCAAAGCTAGATTCTAACCTCGGAAGTTGTTGTATGAGAAATTGACATTGAAGTGATCATAGAATTAGGAATTCAAAAATACTTTATACCACAGCGCTGTTGAATTCTCGTTTCTGATTTATAAGAAGGGCATTCTAGAGTAGACATTAAAACCAGATAACGGGACAGTTGGAAAAGATATCGGGACACCTTGCAGTCATGCAGTATGTGCCTACGCGTACAGATCGTACTTGCTACAAAGCTATGCCAGCATTCCATTCAAACAACGCAGTCAATCCACAGCCATACACTGGCTGAAATCAGTGATGATAGGACTTACTGTAGACAAGTTGTAAATGCAACAGGTTCTGATATTGTATCATATAATAGCACTCACAGCTTTCCAATAAAACATTTTTGAGACATTTATGGTCTGTTTGCATATAGTTTAGAGGCTATTTATACCGAACATGTGAATAAAACGTGTATAAACTGTATTTATAATTAGAGTACCAGTCAAAGGTTTGAACACACCTACTCATTCCAGGGCTTTTCTTTATTTTTACTATTTTCTACATTGTAGATTAATAGTGTAGACATCTGTCCAAACTTTTGACTGGTACTGTATATAAAATAATTATCTTACACAATTTCTGATATATCACATGCCTAACTTTTATTTTCCTGCAGAAGTAAAATTAGGATTATGCCTCTACTGCCATTCATTCCAATTAGACTGGTGGCTGCCATTTCCACTACTTTACGGAGTTTGAGGGTTTATGACTCTCGAGTAATTGAATAGGATCTCGATGCCGGGGATGTC
Source organism: Salvelinus alpinus (assembly GCF_045679555.1). NCBI lineage: Eukaryota > Metazoa > Chordata > Actinopteri > Salmoniformes > Salmonidae > Salvelinus > Salvelinus alpinus. The sequence continues at coordinate 34,560,507 of NC_092093.1, read as the reverse complement.
ATCAACATGTTTTGTTTTTCAGCACGAGTGGAAGTACGAAGACAAGAAGGCCATGACACGCGAGGACTTCATGGACGTGCTGTTTTATGTTGACTACGTCCTCATCAAGGCTTCCCATGGGAACATGATGAGACACAGCAGGTGAGCTCTCCTCTCTGTCTTTGTCTGAACACACAATGGGCTAGACTGAAACATACTGTTAGAGGGCTGTTTACTCTACACCCTTTCTTTTAGTATCATGGTCAGATTAATCATGTCATGTTAACATGGATAACCCTCTGCATTTAACAGTGACATGTTCATTCCATTTAACGAACAGGGGGCAATAGCGTTTGATAATATCATGTTTCAAGTATATTGTATTGTTGACATTGGCTCACATGGCTGTCGCACTCCCTGTCTCTATCTCTCTCTCTACTAAACGCAGGATCTCTGAGATTTCTATGGAGGTGGCAGAGGAGGGAAGGCCGTCCGTGGAGAGTGAGCGGGCTCACCAGATAGAGAAGTGTGACTGCCCCCTGGGCTACTCCGGCCTGTCCTGCGAGGTAAGTTGGCTAGCCACTGAGCCAGCTGTGTCTCTGTGTCTCCCATCAGAGCATCAGCCATGGCGACAGGGTCATCCATCAGAGAGGGGGGGGTGTGTGTGTGTGTGTGTGTGTGTGTGTGTGTGTGTGTGTGTGTGTGTGTGTGTGTGTGTGTGTGTGTGTGTGTGTGTGTCAGTCAGTCACGGTCCAATCAAAGCCACAGACATGGAGACAGGAGGAAACAGCTGTTAGAAACACTCCACAAGACAATTCTTCTCGTCAAAACTGCCAGCTCTCTCTCTCTCTCTCTCTCTCTCTCTCTCTCTCTCTCTCTCTCTCTCTCTCTCTCTCTCTCTCTCTCTCTCTCTCTCTCTCTCTCTCTCTCTCTCTCTCTCTCTCTCTCTCTCTCTCTCTCTCTCTCTCTCTCTCTCTCTCTCTCTCTCTCTCTCTCTCTCTCTCGCTCTCTCTCTCTCTCTCTCTCTCTCTCTCTCTCTCTCTCTCTCTCTCTCTCTCTCTCTCTCTCTCTCTCTCTCTCTCTCTCTCTCTCTCTCTCTCTCTCCCTCTCTCTCTCTCTCTCTCTCTCTCTCTCTCTCTCTCTCTCTCTCTCTCTCTCTCTCTCTCTCTCTCACACAGCTCCATCCAGACACATCTAAAGCTCCCCCACTCTTTAGCGCGGCTCTAATACACTCCTAATTAACTCTTGTGTTACTACGACAACTTCCATCCAAACCTGAGTGTTACTGATGTGTCTCCTACTGGATTCCTCATAAAGGTGGCTATAAGCAAACCAGACAGATGGCACGTATTTGAAGCTGCCACATAGTTAATAAAGTATTTTTAAACAGGCGTTTAACGTGTTTGCTGGGAACAGATGGCTTCTCAAATTGACCCGATTAATTCTCAGTACGTGTGTCTCGTTGGAGCTCCAGTAGAGCCTGGCACTACCGTGAGCGGCTCGGGGGGGGGGGGTAACAGCCTAACCAGTAACCGTGTGTCTGTCTCTGTTTCGCCCATCGGCAGGAATGTGGGGCCGGGTTTTACCGCCTGTCTGCCCGCAGCGGTGGCGCAGCCTCCAGAGCAGGCATCGGGAGCTGTGTGCAGTGCCAGTGCAACAGGCACAGTGAGGCCTGTGACCCAGAGACATCCATCTGCCAGGTAAGGTCTTTACAAAGTCCCCATGACCTGAGGAGAAGGGTGTCGTTGGCACTGGTTGGCAGGCTGCCCTGTGACTGCACCCATACCCGCCCACTCTACTCTACTCTACTCTCTGCCATAGATGGGTAATTAGCCCAACGCTTTACTTTTCAGCTCCGTTTCACATTTACATCAGCCCAGACCTTTATCTAGCCAATGAAAAACTCTCCTCCTTTTATCCTCTACCTTCTCAGCTCGCCTGGTTTTCAAACCAGCTCTCAGTCTAAACAGTTGCACTTTCTCCAAGTGTAGAGGATCAGCAGATTTGTTCAGAAGCAATTTGATTGGCCACATGGTCCACTGCCACCAGGAAGTAGAGCATAGGTTAGTGTCTGGGGTAGATTTGACTTGGAAATACTAACAAAGATGTTACGCTAGAGAGAAGACCATGCTGTTTAATGTGGAACATAATGTGCCCTTCAAATATAAAACAGGGCCTTTTGGTCAAGTTAATGACCAACAAAGCTCTTATTCTCTGCTTCCCAAATCTTCCCCTAGAGCACATGGAAGCCAGCCCTGCCTCATGTTATAGTGTGGAACTAGAACTCTATGTTGTCAAAGCAATCCCAGCTTTCATTTGTATTTGTGCTAATAACAATATCATTTGCATTTTACGGAGCAGGCAAATTGAAAATGTTAAATGAGTTTGTACAGCGTAATTTGGTTAATTGAGGTACACAGGAAGTTAATGAACGTCTTTGGAATACCACGGCTCAGTAGGCCGCAACTTCCGCTGACTGATTAGTATTGCCTTTCTCAATTGTCAGTTTGGCACTTTTTCTCAGACAGAGTGGTTGAGAGAGGAGAGGAAAACAGCTCTGGGCTGACAGAGCTCACACTCTGGAAGGGCCCTCACTTCAAAACAAACAGCTAAAATACATCCACCCTCCACCTCGACAGCCACTGGGTTTTAGTTTGATTCTGCAGGTGTAGCCTATTTGGAGTGAATGGTTGTGAATGTGGATATGATATTAGTGAAGGGACGGGGGTGTCTTCTCTACAGAACTGCCAGCACAACACAGAGGGGGACAGGTGTGAACGCTGTGCCCCAGGATACTATGGTGTAGTGAGGGGCAGACCCGACGACTGCAAGCCCTGTGCCTGCCCCCTCACCAACCATGAGAACAAGTAGGTCACAGAGACACAGGTGCATGGCTCTACCACTGTACAATAAAGCAGCTCTCATCTGTAGCTCTCTCGTTCTCTCAGTTTCAGCCCTACCTGTGTAACAGAGGGATTCAACGACTACCGCTGTACTGCCTGCCCTGAGGGCTATGAGGGAAAGTACTGTGAGAGGTACGAACTCTCTCCTCAACATTTACAAACCCCAACATGCTCTTTGTGAATCATACTGAACTCACCTCATCAGGGACCTTGCCGCCCCACATTGCTAACTGAACATCACTTTCTGTTAGTTTACTTCTCTAAACTCTAAACCTTGTTGTCGCTCCTCTAGATGTGCCACGGGTTACCACGGCGACCCCCGTGCCCCCGGCGGGAAGTGTGAGGAGTGTAAGTGTGACCCGTACGGGGCGTGGCCCCAACCGTGTGACCCCCGCTCAGGCCAGTGCCGCTGCCGACCCGGGGCCACTGGACGCACCTGCAGCCAGTGCATGGAGAGGCATGTGTGTGGGCCCTCTGGGATTGTGTGTATGTATACTAATATAACTTACTATAGCACTGTTTTCAATACACACACAAACACAATTACTAGTACAGAAAATCAGCAAGGTTTCTTTGTAGGACTTTCTTGGTTGTTTTTGTTCATTCAATATTCTAGACTGACTTTTTATTTTTTATTTTTTAAAATCTTTTATGTGAGTCTAAAGTGGTAGAAAATTACTTAGGGGACAATTGTAAAACTGCTTAGTTAGCCAGGCCTTCTTGAGGATTAGAATCTTCATAAGAGGGAATTTAGAGTTTATTGAATTCAAAGACTTTGCACTGATTTTTTACAAATTATTATTATTTTTACTTTTATTTATTCAGGGGAACCCAATTGAGGCCAGGGTCTCATTCTTAATGGTGCCCTGAGAACAAGCAATTCTCAAATCAACATGATAATTCAATAAAACAGCAGCAAAAAAAATACACTACAACATACTACAGATATACTACATTTCAACAACACAAATAAGTTATTGCAATCAACCAAAACACTCGCAAACCTCTGTGAATGTGTTCCTCATCAGCGTTCTAAACTGCCCTATTGGCACCAGAGAATCAAGATGTAATGAGGATGGTAAATGATTCCAAACATAAAGGCTGATTTACCTAGGGACCTTAAGAGTTAACAAACCTTGTGAGCGGGTTTGGTACCTTGTATTTGAGTCGATGTCCGTGCACCGCGTAAATCTAATTTGCATTGTAAAAAAATCCCCATAAACATCTGTCTGTTTAAGCTAGAGATATCAGTTGTTTTGCATGAGCTGTGTCTCAATCCTCCGCATCTGCATTGGCAGGTGGCAGAGCGACAGCAGTGGTTGTCAGACCAGGAGACATCCTGAAAATGTGTCTTCTCACAAAAACGTCTGTAGCGTCCGAACGGTATAATATGACCCCTTTATGTAAAGATGAGACTCTCGTGTACACGTACATGTTGGCTGTTTTGCTCTAGAACGCCCACAAGCTTCACAAGACTCGTCTGAAGGTAGCCCGGTACCAGTTAAAATAATTTATGGAAATATATATGTGTATATAGTGCCCCAAAAAGTTAAATATGGTTAAAATAAATAAATAAACTGAGCTTTCTTATATCTCTCAAATATAGGACATACAGTATGTGACTTGTTTCAGGAAACTAGGCGTATGTCGCGCGTTACTACTTCACAGGAGCGCCATTTGAACGTAAACTTACATTTTTGATCAAAATGCGTTTTTGGGCAGAAATGCCTAAATAACAAACTTTTATGCCATCTGCAAATATGATTACAGTTGTTAAAGTACGAGCCTAGTTGGTTTAGCCATGGAAAAAGTCAGCAACCTTCCCGCTAGCCATGATTGGCTGAAATAATGAGTGGGCTGGACATGCCGAGAGATGAGTTTGGATTGGTCTGCCATGTAGCAGCTTCTGTCTATAATATGAGGTGGTCAGTATGTGTAGGTAATCATTTCTAACGCTGCTTTTTTGAAAGATATCACGTAGTAGAACTGCGTAAGTGTTGCTCTTCACTTTCTGGAGGACCGAGTTTTGAAATCAGTGGAATTAGAGTATGATAGCTAAGGAGATTCTGGCATTTGATTGCAAATATGCAGACTGTGTTCGAAAAGACAACACACAGAAGGCTGTTGTATTAAACACCTGTCTCCGGATTACATCTTCAAACTAAGGGAAACCATGGCACCCGTGGCAGAGAGGGAGACGCGTCCATCCATGTATACGGGTAAGAGAGTCTAGCTAGCTACATTTTCAGATATTACACATTTCTAATTTAACATAACGTATATGATCTGTGTTGTAATATTATTCGTATCTCAGAGCCATTAGCATTGCTAGTTATAGCTTAATGTTAGCTAGCTAACATGCAGATACCATGCAGATTCATGCATGGTAGTAACTTTATGAGTTGGGATTATGGTTAATTGTATAGCTAGCTAGCTACATGTCTAAACAAAAGACTTCACTATGCAAGTAACTATTTCAAAAGATTGTTTATGATGTCACTGCAACAACTGTCGATAGACGTAGCTGGTAAATTAGCTCTGGCTATCTATTCCGATTTCAGAGTACTCTCGTCTGAGTGTGCCAGAGCGCAGAATAACTGACGAATTTACGAATGCTCAACACCCGTTTAGTATGGCCGGTGTCAGTAAACGCTGCCAAAAAAAGTGTAATTAAATTGTTTCCAGCAGCACAGTTGCAGTCACCAACGCTCTGGATAACATAAAAACAGCCTAACCAGCTCTGCTAGGGCGTGTAAAATGGTCAGTGAGCTGTTATCTTATTTGTGTCTGGGATAAGCTAGCAAGCTAGCCAACGTTAGCCAGTTAGCTCGGGTGCTTGACTGCTGTTGTTAGGTCAGAACTCTCGGATCAACCCTACTTTTCACCCAGAGCGTCCAGTGTGCACGCTCTGAACGCTGCGAGAGCGAAATGCTCTGAATTAACGGACGGACAATCTGACAACGCTCTCAGTTTATGAACACACAGAGCACACTCTGGCACATCAAATTAAGTTAATGAACACACCCATTAAATTTACGAACACACCCGTAGTATAAGCCAGCCTTTAGTTTTGAAATATTGGGTTGTATAGTACATAGCCTCACATGTGAATCCTTAAAGAGATGGGTGGGGCTAAAGCTTAAAAGAGTGTGAACGATGCTGAATGGGTGTAGACAAAGGTGAGCTCTCCAGTAGGTACCAAAACATTCAAAGGACATTTTCTCAAAAGTGAGGTTACAAGTTTAGCAACTTTCAAAGCAGAATTACTTGTATAATACATGTATGATATACCATTTTCTAGCTCTATACTATCTTCAGTTTCTTGGCAATTACTCACATGGAATAGCCTTCATTTCTCAGAAAAAGAATAGCCTGACGAGTTTCAGAAGAAAATACTTTGTTTCTGGACATTTTGAGACCGTAATCGAACCCATAAATGCTGATGCTCCAGATACTCAACTAGTCTAAAGAAGGCCAGTTTTATTGCTTCTTTAATCAGCACAACAGTGTTCAGCTGTGCTAACATAATTGCAAAATGTTTTTCTAATGATCAATTAGCCTTTTAAAATGATAAACTTGGATTAGCTAACCCAATGTGCCATTGGAACACAGGAGTGATGATTGCTGATAATGGGCCTCTGTACGCCTATGTAGATATTCCATAAACAATTTGCAGTTTCCAGCTACAATAGTCATTTACAACATTAACAATGTCTACACTGTATTTCTGATCGATTTGATGTTATTTTAATTCAGAAAAATGTGCTTTTCTTTCAAAAACAACGACATTTCTAAGTGACCCCAAACTTTTGAATGGTAGTGTATATACAAAAGTATGTGGACACCCCTTCAAATGGATGGATTCGGCTATTTCAGCCACACCCATTGCTGACACACGTGTATAGAACCGAGCACACAGATGTGCACTCTCCATTGACAAACATTGGCAGTAGAAGGGCCTTACTGAAAAGCTCAGTGACTTTCAACGTGGCACCGTCATAGGATGCCACCTTTCCAACAAGTCAGCCGGTCAAATTTCTGCCCTGGTAGAGCTGCCCCAGTCAACTGTAAGTGTTGTTATTGTGAAGTGGAAACATCTAGGAGCAACAACGGCTCAGCCGCGAAATGGTAGGCCACACACGCTCACAGAATGGGACTGCCGAGTGCTGAAATGAGTAACGTGTAAAAACCGCCTTTCCTCAGTTGCAACACACTACCCAGTTCAAAACTGCCTCTAGAAGCAAGTTAGCACAATAACTGTTTGTCGGGGGCTTCATGAAATGGGTTTCAAAGGCCGAGCAGCCGCACACAAGCCTAATATCACCCTGCGCAATGCCAAGCATCAGCTGGAGTGGTGTAAAGCTCGCCGCCATTGGACTCTGGAGCATGGGAAACGCGTTCTCTGGAGTGATGAATCACGCTGCACCATCTGGCAGTCCGATGGATGAATCTGGGTTTGCCGGATTTCAGGAGAACGCTACCTGCCCAAATGCATAGTGCCAACTGTAAAGTTTGGTGGAGGAGGAATATTGGTCTTTGGCTGTTTTTCATGGTTCAGCTTAGTTCCAGTGAAGGGAAATCTTAACGCTACAGCATTATATATATTCTGTGCTTCCAACTTTGTGGCAACAGTTTGGGGAAGGCCCTTCCTGTTTCAGCATGACAATGCCCACTTGCACAAAGCGAGGTCCATAAAGAAATGGTTTGTCAAGACTGGTGTGGAAGAACGTAATTGGCCTGCACAGAGCCCTGACCTCTACCCCATCTAACACCATTGGGACGAATTGGAACGCAGACTTTGAGCCAGGCCTAATCGCCCTACATCAGTCCCCGACCTCACTAATGGTCTTGTGGCTGAATGGAAGCAAGTCCCTGCAGCAATGTTCCGACATCTAGTGGAAAGCCTTTCCAGAAGAGTGGAGGCTGTTATAGCAGCAAAGGGGGGGCCAACTCTATATTAATGCCCATGATTTTGGAATGAGATGTTGGACGAGCAGATGTCCACATACTTTTGGTCATGTAGTGTATATTGGAAGCTTGTGCAGCAGAGCTTTGTTAACAAAAAAGGAGAAATTAAGTGATCTACGGAAATTTAGAGAGGGCCAGCTGACCTTCTGATTAAGGATGCAGTGAGTGTTAAACCTGTCACCTGTGATAAAGTGAAGCACGCTATGGTACACTGCATCCAAGAATTTTAGGTTAGTGGCTGCTGCATTCTGATAAAAGGTGCCACCATAATCAAGATCTGGCAGGAAGGTTGCTTGTACAACCTGTTTCCTGCTGTTTAGAGAGAGGCATGATGTAGTTCTATAAAAGAAGCTTACTTTAAATCTCAGCTTCTTAACTAGCTCATCCATATGTTGTTTAAACTTCAAATGTTTGTCAATCCAAAATCCCAGATATTTAAGGACGGGAACCTGCTCAAAGAGAAAGTCCTCCAGTGCCATCTGTGTGTAGACCATCTGAAATATTTCTAAGAGATTTAGACATACATTCAGTTTTTCCTGTGTTAAGTATCAACAAAATCAGATTGCAGCTATAACATAGCCTGGTCATCAGTAGGGTCAATAGCATACAGAATGTAACAGGTTTTTGCAGATAGACCAATATTATTTATATAAATAGTAAAGAAAACAGGTCCTGAAATCTACCCCTGCGGGACACCTTTAGTAATATCAAGGTAACTTGACACCATCAGAAAGCACACATGGTGTCCTGTCTGACAGATAGTTCCCAAACCAATTGCAAGACACCTGGAATGAGTAGGTGATGGTTGACAGTATCAAAGGCCTTGGATAGGTCTATAAATATGGCAGCACAGTGAATCCTACGATCTAAGCAATTTAACACATCATTTAAGACAAGCGTAGCTGCTTAAACAGTGCTATGTCTCGGTCTAAAACCAGACATTAAGAATATAATTTGAAGTTAAAAAAGTTATTAGCTGAGCGTTTGCCAGTGATTCTAATATTTTTGCAAGGCAACATAGTTTAGAAATGGGCAATAGTTATCTAGGTTAGAAGGATCCCCGCCTTTGTGAAGGGGGAGGACATGTGTCGCCTTCCAGATCTTAGAGATAGCACCAGAAGCAATTTTTTAATAAAAAAAGTGGGTCAAAGGTTATATAATGATGGGGGCAGAAAGCTGCAGTAAAAAGGGATCAAGCTATTCATCTCCTGTGAATTTTTGTACATAAATTTTTTGCAAGGCACTTAGTACAAGTACAGCATTGACATAACATTTTTCTATTTTTTTAAGAGTGAGTGCCTGGAAGTGCATCATTCTCTGCTATCTGTTTAGAGGTGTATAAGGAATTTCTCTAGTGGAACTTGAGGTATTTTCAAAAATGATTCTTTCAAATAGGTGGCCAGCTGAAGCCTAATGGTTATAAAAAGCACCACAAATTTCATTTTTGTCTGTTATGGTACCAGAGGCTGTCATAACCTGCTGGGGTAATGAAGAGGTGGAATTGCATTTTACCACTTTCCAGAATTTAGCTGGAATTTTCACCACTCTCAGATACACAATTGAAGAAGTATGTTGACTTTGCTTTTCTAACCAGAGTAAGACATCTATTTCTCAAATGTCTGAAGGACTGCTAGTCAGAGATAGAATCAGTCAATAGTAGCCTTAGCCCAAGCTAAGTTTATTTCATCAAATCTTTCAGACAATTCATGCGTAAACCATGGGTTAGATCTGCCCTTTACCCTTAATCTTTTACATGGGGCATGCTTATCTGCAACATAGTTAAAAAGAAAGGTAAGACATTTAAGGGCCTGATCCAAATCAGAGATAGAGGACACACCCAATCATACAACCCCAGATCATACAGGAAATTTTGCTTATTGAAAGTTCAAAAATGTATTTTTGTAATAATGCGCAAACACAATTTTGGTAGTTTAGTATCTCTAATGCAGACGATGGTCACTGAGCTCGTTAGCAAAGATTCCAATGGCTGTATACTTATGAGGGGCGTTTGTCAGAAATAGTAGATTTTTCAGGCTGTTTTAAGTTGGGGCAGGTTGGTTTAGTTATCAGTTGAGTTCAATTTAGCTCAGTGCAAATATCTTTCAGTTTATCTGATACTGGCATCAACCAATCCAGGTTAAGATCCCCTGATGTTAATAATTCAGATTTAGCATAGCACAGCAAGTCCGATCATTTGCTTTGAGCAATTGGCAGGGCCGAGGGAGACAATGTACTACAGGCTATATTATATACAGTATATCCCACAGCAGACAACATGTTATCCCAAGCGCCAATCCCAAAGTAAACAAAGATGGCGGCCACTATATTTGTCAAAAAAGAAGTCGAAGTTATCAAAGCTTCATTTGTAACATTGTTTGCTCTTGAATTATTGTAATTTGTTTGAGACTACATGTTATCATACTTCAGGCAATGAATAGTACTGTATGTTGTAGATACCATTCTGTAGGCTACGGTGCCAACTAACCTGGCAAGCTGACTATCTGAAATAATGTCTAACTGTTCCCAGTCGTGGACTCTAGCAGGTTTCCTGAAGCAGTGATGGTAGGGGTCCACTGCTTGTTAGATACAGTATGTCAGATGATTCAGGTGAAACTGATTGGCTGCATGTTGTTTTGCCTTTGGGGAGGGTAACAGGATTTGCATGTATTTCATGCAGTGTGTGCATTTTGGAGTGTTTTATCACAAACTCTCACATTCACAGGATGTGTGCTCTCTTACTGTGTGGATTGTCAGGCCTTCCTCCTTTATAACAGCGGGTCTATAAAAAAAAACCATTTTTTATGTGGCAAAATCCAGGAGAAATTCGAAGGATATGATAAATTCACACATGGTTTGTTGATTGTAGTGGTGTGTGTGTGCGTGTGTGTACTGTGTGTGTTTTGTTTCTCGTTGCTTGTGGCATGTCGAACACTCATAATGGGCTGCCAAAAGCCGTTTCACACTGTGTTAAATTTCACGCTCGAGATCCCTTCCCCCAGTGCTGCTCCTGTCTAATCTTAAACCAGCACAGAAACTCCAGGATTCTCCCAAGCCTAAAGAGTAGAGGATAGAGGATGGCTACCTTGAAGGGTTTTCAAAGAGTGGTTGTGTCTTTTGAAAGAGCGCTGGTGTGTGTGGGGGAATGGGATGAAACTAAACTAAACAAGGTGAAGGAAGAGGAAGCTGGGGTTCAACCCGTTCCACCATGTCGCTCAGATTAAAAAGCACTTCTCCCAGACTTTGTCCTCTTCTCCGGTGCTAACATAGTCGCCCTTGTACATACCCCACATGAAAAAAGTCTATAGTATACTATGGTATAAATACTATAGTATTCACAGTATAATTTTTGCAGACTTTACTGTAGTATTCCCTGTAATGTTTTTGTGGGCATGTATTTATTGTAGTATACTGTAGTATTCATAATTAACTGTAGTATAAATTCTGTAGTACAATAAAACTGTAGTATATACTGTAGTAATTCATGTAATATTTTTGCATACTGTAGTTTACTATAGTATTTACTATAGTGTTTTTGCAGACAGTACTATAGTATTTACTATCGTGTTTTTGTTCTTTGACATAGAAGTGGAGGCCTACTGGAGAAATACAAAAATAGCACATTTTCCATAAACTGTAGGCAGGTAGGACTGGGGTCTGAACAGATAGTTCAGAGCTTCTGCTCTTTTCTATAACCTGTAGGGAACACAATATATGGTATATACTTGGCATGTACGTTTCTCACTTACGGGTGGCACAAATTGGGCTATGGAGGACTGGAATGGGCAAGGTATACCCAAATTAAATACTGTAGTGTTTACTAAAAAAGTGTAGTGTTTTTGCAGATTGTAGTGTTTTTGCAGACATTACTGTAGTACTTATTATACTATTTTACAGTATACTACTACATTCTATAGTAGGTACTACACATGATCGAGGGATACTCCAGTGTGTAATATAGTATTCTACAGTATACTACAATTTACTACAGAATTCTATAGTAAGTCCTGTAGTATTCTATAGTAAACTAGTATTTTTTTCATGTGTGACAGTGCATGTCCCTTTGGTAGAGATGTTGCCAGGCAACAAGCTACCATAAGCATCCCCATGCACTTGGGGTTGACCCTTTGACCCCAAGTAGAGTGTCTTGGTGTCCCAATGAGAGACTGTCCCAGTCTCCCCCATATACACACCCACACACAGCTTCAGTGCTCAGTGTCACCCTGACCACACACGTTAGCTGGGATTATTATTTGATTCTCTGAACGAGCCTGAACGCTCTCTAATGGTTTTAATTGGTGTCATTAGAGACCACTCGTCATTAGAGGTTTCTAACTGCCATGGTGTGTGTGTGTGCGTGTTGGTGTCGGTGTGTGTGTGTGTGTTACAGCCTGCGATGATGACTGTGCCGGGCTCCTCATCAGAGATATGGATAGACTGCATCGTATCATCACCAGTGTCAACCTCACCACCCCTCTGCCACCGCCCTACAAAGTCCTCTACCGGTTTGAGAACATGACGCAGGAACTCAAGGTTAATAGAAAGCACCCAAACACTTCCTTTAGTGTTCACCTTCGCTCCAAAGAGAGAGTACTACAATATTCCTGTATTAGACAAATCTATGATATCTAGATCCCTAAGATCACGTTTGTCTCTGTAGGCCTACATTCAATTTGGCGTGTTTGTTTACTCACACTAGTGAGTACCTGACTGAATTGCTAAGGTGAACAGAATCAGTTGTGATTAAGTTGCCCACCTCGACAAGGTGCTGTGTAAATATCTCTCAGCTGTTAATGTCTCAGGGGGGGACGTGGGGCCCGACTCACACCCCGGTTTCAAACACTCCTCATATCCCCTCCAGACAATACCATAGCGCCACTCCGTTCAGCTAACGGCATCCACCTCTCTCTCTCACACAAAGAACAAAGACACAAACACCACACTCTGTAACAGTGATATAACAGTGATATATTACACAAACAGTGGCATTCAAACGCATCTCAGCTGTGCGATAACAAGAGTGAAATTTCCCCCAAATCCTCGGAAAGCAGAGGAGATGGAGCTGGAGATATAAGGCACAACAAAGATGCAGATTATTGCTAAAGGGCATCGTGAGGGGGGCCAATGAAGACATCACTTGATTGCTACCCTCATGTGGAAAGCCAGATCATTGGCTCAAGCTGCGTTTTTGGAGTCCACTGAGCTAGATGCCCTTTTCCAGCTGCTGGTGCTCTGCTTCTTATAGGCCTGTGAGGAGATGTCTGGCAGGAGCCCTACTGGCATAACACTGATGAATTGGGCTGGGGTGGATGGTTAAATACAGGGTATCGAGCAGAGGCTCACACCTCACTCACCAGACCCATGGTGATTTAAACAGTAGATGACCTTTCTGCCTAATGCCCCATTCTGACATTCTCCCCTGTGTGTGTGTGTGTGTGTGTGTGTGTGTGTGTGTGTGTGTGTGTGTGTGTGTGTGTGTGTGTGTGTGTGTGTGTGTGTGTGTGTGTGTGTGTGTGTGTGTGTGTGTGTGTGTGTGTGTGTGTGTGTGTGTGTGTGTGTGTGTGTGTGTGTGTGTGTGTGTGTGTGCACGTGTCTTCCACACAGCACATGCTCTCGCCACAGAATTCGCCGGAGAGGCGCCTGCAGCTGGCCGACAGTAACCTGGGCAGCCTGGTGACAGAGATGGACGATCTGCTGAGTCGGGTAGGTAGGACACTCAGGCCAGGCTGACACTGTCCACTCCTGAGTTCCCAGGGGCTGGCACTACTGTCCCTGTGGCCACTATGTGGCTGTCCTGGCTCCCTCATCACAGTCTAGTAAATGGGTCAACTGAAACTGGACCATCCCAATTCATAAAGCCGTCAAAAGACAGCCTTGTATGTACGCTTACAATAATTAGTGTGAAAGATATAGGCAGTTGTGAGTGAAGGTTTTTATTTATTTTATAAAAACAATTGGAATGACAAGGTTAGCCAATCAATATTTTGATTGATGTTAGGTCATATGCTTTCAATTGATACATACAGTCAAAAAAAAGTGAGCATTACAACAATAGATTGTTTTGTTTATTTTTCTCAAATGAATCTGTCATTAAAAGAAAGATATCAACTTCAAGTGAGGACAGGAACCGAGGACTGAAAACAGATGAATACTTTTGTATTTAACTTTAGATACCGGTTCTAGCAAGGTTTTCTTTGTGTCTGAGAACATAGAATGTTCTGTTGCAGAAAGATCCTTGGATAGACAAGAAAAGAAAGGAAAGATAACTAATGTAAAATATACTGTGTCTGTAAAATGTATATACTGTAGCTAGAAGTATAAGCCTAAGTATTGTTGTCTATTAGTTTACCCCAATTAGGGGAGGGGTGGTAGAGTTAGGGGAAAATAATAAAGAAGGAAAATATATTTAATACCATATATATATATTTAAAATAATATATACATATTTACAAAAATACAAAATATATATATATGGGGGATTGGAAAGGATGCAGACAATTACATTGCTAGAAGCCACACTCTAAATTGCAGGGGTTTAATGGCACAAGCGGGGAGCCCAGCCAACAGCGAGTTGCCGTAGTCCAGACGGGAGATGAAGTGCCTGGATTAGGACATGTACCGCTTCCTGTGTGATGCAGGGTCGTACTCTATGGATGTTGTAGAGCAACACAAACACAAGCATTTCGCTAAGACCTTACAGTGAAATGCTTACTTACAAGCCCTTAACCAACAATGCAGTTTTAAGAAAAATAAGTGTTAAGTAAAAAATAGATAAGTACATTTAAAAAAAATGTAAGTAACATATAATTAGAGAGCAGCAGTAAAATAACAGTAGCAAGGCTATATACAGTGGGTACCGGTACAGAGTCAATGTGCGGGGGCACAGGTTAGTCTAGGTAATTGAGGTAATATGTACATGTAGGTAGAGTTAAAGTGACTATGCATAGATAATAAACAGAGAGTAGCAGCAGTGTAAAAGAGGGGGGGGGGGGCAATGCAAATAGTCTGGGTAGCCATTTGATTAGCTATTCAGGAGTCTTATGGCTTGGGGGTACTTGGCACTCCAGTACCGCTCGCCGTGCGGTAGCACAGACAACAGTCTATGACTAGGGTGGCTGGAGTCTTTGACAATTTTTAGGGCCGTCCTTTAGGTATAGAGATCCTGGATAGCTGGAAGCTTGGCCCCAGTGATGTTCTGGGCCGTACGCACTACCCTCTGTAGTGCCTTGCTTTTGGAGGCAGAGCAGTTGCCATACCAGGCAGTGATGCAACCAGTCAGGATGCTCTCGATGGTACAGCTGTAGAACTTTTTGAGGATCTGAGGACCCATGGCAAATCTTTTCAGTCTCCTGAGGGGGAATAGGCTTTGTTGTGTCCTCTTCACAACTGTCTTGGTGTGATTGGACCATGATAGCTTGTTGGTGATGTAGAAACAAAGGAACTTGAAGCTCTCAACCTGCTCCACTACGGCCCTGTCAATGAGAATGGGGGCGGGCTCAGTCCTCCTTTTCCTGTTGTCCACAATCATCTCCTTTGTCTTGATCACGTTGAGGGAGAGGTTATTATCCTGGGATCACACGGCCAGGTCTCTGACCTCCTCCCTATAGGCTGTCTCATCGTTGTCGGTGATCACGCCTACCACTGTTGTGTCATCAGTAAACTTAATGATGGTGTTGGAGTCATGCCCGGCCATGCAGTCATGGGTGAACATTAAGTACAGGAGGGGACTGAGCACGCACCCCTGAGGGGCCCCCGTGTTGAGGATCAGTGTGGTGGATATGTTTACCTACCCTTACCACCCGGCCCGTCAGGAAGTCCAGGATCCAGTTGCAGAGGGAGGTGTTTAGTCCCAGGGTCCTTAGCTTAGTGTCGAGCTTTGAGGGCACTATGGTGTTGAACGCTGAGCTGTAGTCAATGAATAGCATTCTCACATAGATGTTCCTTTTGTCCAGGTGGGAAAGGACAGTGTGGAGTGCAATAGAGATTGCATCATCTGTGGATCTGTTGGGGCGGTATGCAAATTGGAGTGGGTCTAGGGTTTCTGGGATAATGGTGCTGATGTGAGCCATGACCAGCCTTTCAAAGGTCTTATGTCCATTGCTCGTGTTTCTTGGCCCAAGCAAGTCTCTTCTTATTATTGTTGTCCTTTAGTAGTGGTTTCTTTGCAGCAATTTGTCCATGAAGGACTGATTCAGTCTAATTCTAATGAACTTATCCTCTGCAGCAGATTTAACTCTGGGTCTTCCTTTCCTGTGGCTGTCATCATGAAAGCCAATTTCATCATAGCACTTAATGGTTTTTCCAACTGCACTTGAAGAAACTTTCAAAGTTCTTGAAATATTCCGGATTGACTGACCTTCATGTCTTAAAGTAATGATGGACTGTCGTTTCTCTTTGCTTATTTGAGCTGTTCTTGCCATAATATGGACTTGGTCTTTTACCAAATAGCGCTATCTTCTGTATACCACCCCTACCTTGTCACAACACACCTGATTGGCTCAAATGCATTAAGAAGGAAAGAAATTCCACAAATTAACTATTAACAAGGCACACCTGTTAATTGAAATTAATTCCAGGTGACTACCTCATGACGCTGGTTGAGAGAATACCAACAAGTGTGCAAAGCTGTCATCAAGGCAAAGGGTGGCTACGTTGAAGAATCTAACAAAAAATATATATTTTGATTTGTTTAATGTTTTTTTCTGTTTACTACATGATTCCATATGTGTTATTTCATAGTTTTGATGTCTTCACTATTATTCTACAGTGTAGAAAATAGTAAAAATGAAGAAAAACCCTTGAATGAGTAGGTGTGTCCAAACTTTTGACTGGTACAATACATCCCTCATTTTCCTCACTGAAACTAAGTGTGCAAGGTTGATTCAAAGTCTTTGAGGTGACCAGGACATGAGTGTGTCCTGACAGGGTGAGGAGACAAAGTAGCCAGCCAGTGGTGGTTGTAGTTCTGGGGCCTGACCAGTTTGCACAGTTAACTGGTCATTCGGGGCAAGCTGTAGCGACAACGGTACTATCCTTCCTGTATGTCTGGCGGAGTATTGGGGCTTTGAGATGATCCGTTTCCATTTCGCTATAGGCAATCAGCAGATGCACCTTGCATACCAAAGAGACCCATTGACTAACAACTGGAATGTTATACCTACCTGAATGATGCCGGGGATACTCCAGTAGTGGAATGGTTGCTTGTCTGGTTGTGAAAGAGCTGTCACAAACAGACTTGCCTTTAGAGTTTTTTATGTTAAATGTGGCGTAGTCCTGCAGGTCACGTCCTACATATTTCTCTATATTTGTTTGGAAGTCAGGTAGGATGATAATATGGCCGTTATAGACTGGGGCACGCCCAGCAGGAGATGTGATGAGTAACATCACCTGTGAGGGTGACCTCAGGATACTTAGAGGTTAGTTCGAGTGTAGCTGGCTCATAGACTATGACTGAGAAGCGTTGGTTGTGAGGGACATAGCACAGCTCCACACCCATATACATTTGAAGATGATCCCTGGGCTTCAATGGACAGTAAAATAATTGTAGAGGAGATGGAGATGATCAAGCAACTGTCTCACAGTCAATCCTCAGCCAACATAAACGATCACATACAGCAAGTTTTACCATCCCAATGTGCCTCTTGTTTGCCATAAATGGCATATGTCCTTATAGAGATGTTGGGAATACTGCAGATTCCCAGACCAATGCATGAGTCACCCCAGCATGAAAGCCCAGTTCAGGTGTCAAATGGGCTGGCCAGTCAGGTAGCAAAATAGGTACATATGAGGACAATGCACGCCAGCAATTTCCAGACGGCGTTTTGGCTATTGAATGGCCTACTGACATGTGGCAGTCTATTTCCATGGTGTCTCTGTCTAGTAACTGCCTGAGAAGAGGACTGATTGTGGAGTGGGTTTATCAAGGACAGTTCTGGGAGATTAAGGATGGCATTGACATTGGAGAGGTGCAATTCCTATGACATATGAAGGCCCAATAAGATGGCATTGACTGTCAGATTGTGTTGGTTCATTGTAGTGAACACCTGCCTTATGCGCTTGTCGTGTGTGGTTGCATCTTCCCCATACACCATAATGACGCCAAGTCAACACGGCAACTCCAGGGCAGACAGCCAGGATGGTGGACATTATTGTCTGGAAGAAGCAATGTGCCAGCTCAACCCAAACACGATAAGAGTGCATCGAAACATTCCAATGTGCATCACAAATGCAGTGAGCCAGCAGAAGGTCTTGTTGGATTCAGGCAGACGTATTGGACTAGCAATTAATCAAAGCTCACTTCTAAATGGTAAGGAGGCGACTTAAAGGAAAACCTCCCCCAAAAACGATCTTTTGGTACTTGTTTCATTAGTCCATTGTTGATATACACTGAGTGTACAAAACATTAGGAACACCTTCCTAATATTGAGTTGCACCCCCTTTTGCCCTCAGAACAGCCTCAATTTGTTGGGGCATGGACTGTACTAAGGGGGAAAAACGGGCACCACAGGGATTCTGGCCCATGTTGACTCCAATGCTTCCCACAGTTGTGTCAAGTAGGCTGGATGTTCTTTGGGTGGTGGACCATTCTTGATACACGCGGGGAACTGTTGAGCGTGAAAAACACACATACGCAATTCATGTCTCAATTGTCTCCAGGCTTAAAAATCCTACTTTAACCCGTCTCCTCCCCTTCATCTACACTGATTGAAGTGGATTTAATAGGTGACATCAATACGGGACCATAGCTTTCACCTGGATTCACCTGGTCAGTCTATGTCATGGAAAGAGCAGGTATTCCTAATGTTTTATACACTCAGTGTAGTACCAAAGTGTTTTGCGTGTTAGCAATCAGTGCAGCGTTTTGCATGATATGATGCTAAATGCATCATACCAGCTGTTTTTCTGTATTTCGAAAGATACATATCTTGAAAACTTGATTGCTGACATACAAAAAATGTGAAATATAGTATATCAATAATAGACTAATGAAACAAATACCATGGGTGGAGTTTTCCCTGGAGGGGCAAGTTATATCATAGTGGGGGCAAGTTGTAGAGCTAGGGAGAGGGTGGTCAGAGTCCAGGGTTGGATTCTCTTTCCTTTCGTAGGAGCCTCCCAGTTGCCTCATTGATTCTCAAAGATGCTCGTGTCTTGGAATGCTTCGTGTTGCCGTGCCAAGTAGAATGCTTCCTTTTTATACTGTATATCCAGACAAATGTGTCTGATTGTATATGGTGGGCATATTGGATTCTTACCATAGTTAAAGTACACAAAAATATGCTTGAGTACAGGTCATAAGTACAGTACACAAATCTGAAAAATTTATCTCATTTAAAACATGCACAGATATGCATGTGATTAAACCACCGTGTAATGGTAATGTGGCAGCCATATTGGATTTTGGATGCCGTATTGATTTGGAGTCAAGTCTAGCGGGGCCGTCTAATGTAATTGCAAGAGTGGAGGCGAAACATATCAAATCCACAGAGGAACCTTTCACTGGGAAAAAATGCCAGTTTTCAGTGTCTGAGCCCACTTGCCTTAGAGCTGATAACAACAGACACAACATGTTCAACTGTATCCGAATTTTAGCAATATCAGAGTTAGCCATTTTGGGTTGCATGAGCTTGCATGAGCATTGTTCTGCACTTTTTGAGTTTAGGGGGTGTTTTCCTTAGAGCCAATTACAATAGCCACATCAACAAAAAAACATGTGTTAATGTATGTATATTTGTCAGGCAGGACCATACAGCACTGAGAGCTTGGAATTTGTAACCCGCTATGGGCCGGTTTACCAGAAACGGATTACCAAACTGAAGTTTTCATTAATCTTAAATATTAATAATTGATATTTCCGCCGATTATATCTGTGTGTTTACAGGTCTATATTTCCAAAATGCTTTAATGTTTGTTTGTGTATGTAGGGCAGACAATTAACTACTTGGATTTCACATATTAGCAATATCAGGGCTTGCAATATTGGGTTACATGGGCTTATGTTGCCCCCCCCCCCCTCCTCCAGCAAGGTATAATTCTGCGTTGTTTGAGTTATGGGGGTATGTCACAACATAACAACTTTTGCAGTAAAAGAAGTGTACCTATGATAAAAATTACAGACCTCTACATGCTTTGTAAGTAGGAAAACCTGCAAAATCGGCAGTGTATCAAATACTTGTTCTCCCCACTGTATGTTTATACAACCATTCATTCCATTTATGGGAGACCTTAGAGATATGGAAAAACATGGCTGTGCTTTGTTATACTTCGGGTAGGGATATCTCAAAAACTTAAACCCTTTTTGAGAATTGGCCACTAGCCTGTGGTGCTCAGCTGCTTGAATCCCTCAATCATTATTTTTTAATCTATAGAGGATTTCTGAAAGGTCATACCAGCTCTGACTGGTGGTTATGAAATAGATTTGTTTGACCAGGTACTCTGAGGCTGTCCATTGTTAGACCATAGGGGGCCACAGGATTCAGGGTAGGAAACATGCAATCAAGGGTCCATCTTGAATGAACACTGAACACTGGCACATCCTGGATTGGTTTATCTCTAGCCATCAGTTCATGTCCATCCAACTCATTGAGTGTGTGTGTGTGTGTGTTCTTGCTCAGGCGACCAAAGTGTCGGCAGACGGCGAGCAAACAGGTGACGATGCTAATAGAATCCACAAACGAGCTGAAGACCTGGAACTTTTCGTCAAGAACACCCTACTGGCTGCAGAAGGTACTACATTCCTATACGATCCTCCCATTTAAAAAATAGTTAAATCTAAATGACTTTCCTGCCATAATGCTGGCTTAGTGTCTGAGAGCAGAGTACTAATTCAGTGTTGTAAAAGGCGGAGGGTCAGGATGTTGAGGGAATTAGTGCCTGGGCTCTGTGCTGTGTCCTCTGCTCTGTGATTAGGCGCCTCTGTGCTGTGACATTCTCTCTGGGTTGAAATTGGAAGATGATTCACTTGATAAAGGGCCTAGTCGCTGTAGCCGTGGAGCCATGTAAAGGCCTAATTAATAGGGATGGAGGATGGGGTCTGGAGAAGGCGGTATAATCAGAGTGGACTGGCACGTGGTGGCTCCTCACTGTGGGCAACGTGATTAGTGTCAGCAGGGAACATTTCTCCACTCAGCCTCGCTTGCCTCGCTTGCATGGACTAGCCCCGCTCCACGCTCTACAGCAGGTGGGACTGGTACTGCCAGATCTATGCGGCACACATACACACACACACACACACACATGGACATAGACATAGACACATACACACACACATACACACACACACATAGACATAGACACACGCACACACATAGACACACATACACACACACACACACACACACACACACACACACACACACACACACACACACACACACACACACACACATAGACACACACACACACACATACACACATAGACATAGACACACGCACACACATATACACACACACACACACACACACATACACATAGACATCAAGCATTTCGCTACACCCATAATAACTTCTGCTAAATATGTGTATGTGACCAATACAATTTGATTTAATTTGATTTACACACACACACACACACACACACACACACACACACACACACACACACACACACACACACACACACACACACACACACACACACACACACACACACACACACACACAAGGAGACACACACACACACACACACACACACACACACACACACACACACACACACACATAGAGACACACACACACATAAACATGCACACAAACCTTCACTGAAGCTCAAACACAGTCTCTGACCCTTCACAGGATTGGACTGGTTCAAATGGGCTATTTACATGTCTACTGATTGAGCGCAATGACACACTTAACAGATGCCATCCTCATTTACATTAAAATAGTATCTTCTGAAAGATTTCCAAAAAGCAATGAACACACTGAAAGTCAAATTCACAGAGCATGTCTCACTTAACTTCCCCACAGATTTTCATAAGCACATCGAGCAGCTCGTGAAAGCGGTCAGGAAGAGATTGGATAGTTTTTTTCATGCTGATGCATTCGTAAACGAATCAATCTGATGATGCGATCCACGGGAACATTTGTGTTTAATTGCCTTTGAAACATGGTATGTAATTATTCATCACCGGGCTCCTTTAATAGGTATATATATAGTCTTTGTAATGCCATGAAATGTTTATGTTGGAACTCTTCAGGAATGTAAGGAACGCATCCAATTAAGCCTCATCTTCATCTTTTATTTGATTATCTGTTTTCTAATTAGAACCCAGCCGGAGCAACTTCTCTCCCCGTCTCTTTTGAACTGATTGGGTTTTTGATTTCAAAGACCACATTCATTTG
Source organism: Salvelinus alpinus (assembly GCF_045679555.1). NCBI lineage: Eukaryota > Metazoa > Chordata > Actinopteri > Salmoniformes > Salmonidae > Salvelinus > Salvelinus alpinus. The sequence continues at coordinate 34,538,317 of NC_092093.1, read as the reverse complement.
ATTAAAGTACATTGTTTTGTCAAGCAGAATTTGAATGTCTTTGAATCAACCTAAAAAGAAGCCTCCATTGCCATTTGAATGGGATGTAAAAAAGTGAAACTTTTCTGCTTTTGTTGTCAATCACTTTGTTCTGCCTTGCCTTTGAGCCGCTCATCTAATCTGGGCGCTAGCTAGCTGCTTCTGTAGCTCATCCATCTGTGCTCTGAGAACACACACTCAAAGGCTTGGCTGTGCGCACATAACACGCACATGAGCATGAGCTCATTGCTAATCGTGGCATCTAGTGTAGGTCAAAAGTAGTACACACTTCCTGTACTAACTAACTGGCCCTCGGGCGGGTTGAGAGGCCAGGGTGGATTCAGCATGGCTCTTTGATGTTAGCAGCCTAGCGAACAGACGCACAGCCTTTTCAGATCCCCCCTCTCTCTTTCTCTCTCTCTCTTTCTCTCTCTCTCTTTCTCTCTCTCTTTCTCTCTCTCTCTCTCTCTCTTTCTCTCTCTCTCTCTCTCTCTCTCTCTCTCTCTCTCTCTCTCTCTCTCTCTCTCTCTCTCTCTCTCTCTCTCTCTCTCTCTCTCACTCTCTCTCTGTCTCTCTGTCTCTCTGTCTCTCTGTCTCTCTGTCTGTCTGTCTGTCTCTCTCTCTCTCTCTCTCTCTCTCTCTCTCTCTCTCTCTCTCTCTCTCTCTCTCTCTCTCGCTCTCTCTCTCTCTCTCTCTCTGTGCTGCCACTTTAACATGTGGTAGACAGTCTGGATGTCTGCCTCCAACATAATGGTAATCTTCATGGCATGTCAAAGCAGCAGCAGTGTGTTTTGATGAGAGGAGACATGTCTCAAACACTGTTTGATTTCTATAACACATTCTGTTCTCAGGCTTTCAGCTAGAGGTGACAGTATAGGACACTATCAGGAGATGGAGAATTGGGCCTTATGGCAGTGTGTATGTGTGTGTGTGTGTTTGCAAGTGCGTGTTAAAATGAGAATGGCTTCCCCGTGTCCTCTATCCTCCAGTTCTGAAGGTCAAGGCTTCAGAGCTGAATGAGACTCTGGGCAGGAGGAACGGAGCTCCAGAGAAGAGCCTAAACGAGATGCACCAGGAGATCGAGACCATGTTAGCCGAGCTCCGCAAACGCCAGCTGGGAGGCAAGAAGCACATCTCAGAGGAGGAGCTGGGGTAAGGTCTGACTAGCTTGAGAGACTAGCAGAGAGATGTCAAGCTATTGTGGTCCACACAGGGATGGAACCATCCAGTCATACGCACACATGTTTTTCACCACTGAATGACTCCTGTGTCCTATTTCTAGGAAGGCATCCCCTGCATTTCCTGGGTCATTATAATCTCAGCTAAATGATTGCTTTCATATCCTAGTAAATGAAGAGGCGATCCACTTAAAAACATCCTGGTATTCTGTACCAACTTTCACAAGTGTGTTTTGTTTCTCCATTTTTAAAATATTCTATAAATAATTTTCAGCAAATCTCAGCTGAATAAATAAAGTTTACTTTTCTTATGCAAAATCTTAATGAACTAATTAAAAGTGGCCTGAGGTGGGTGATAGGAATATTATTCCTTCTAATCCAACCATCTTCCTTCTGGCTGAGGCCTGGAAGAGTCACACAAGAAGAAATAGTGACATCTAGTGTCTGGTCGGATCCTGCGTCAGGAGAAGAAGACCGAAAGGAGAGACAAAGAATATCTTACCTCCTCACACCTCTGTTGTGCTCTTCCCCTCTTCCTGTCTCTTTCCCAATCACTCTCTCTCTCTCTCTCTCTCTCTCTCTCTCTCTCTCTCTCTCTCTCTCTCTCTCTCTCTCTCTCTCTCTCTCTCTCTCTCTCTCTCTCTCTCTCTCTCTCTCTCTCTCTCTCTCTCTCTCTCTCTCTCTCTCTCTCTCTCTCTCTCTCTTTATCTCTCTCTCTCTCTCTCTCTCTCTCTCTCTCTCTCTCTCTCTCTCTCTCTCTCTCTCTCTCTCTCTCTCTCTCTTTATCTCTGTCTATTTTTCTCTAAACCCTTCTCTCTCTCTCTCTCTCTCTCTCTCTCTCTCTCTCTCTCTCTCTCTCTCTCTCTCTCTCTCTCTCTCTCTCTCTCTCTCTCTCTCTCTCTCTCTCTCTCTCTCTCTCTCTCTCTCTACCTCTTTCCAGACTGGCGGAGGCCCTGTACCAGAAGGTGAAGCGTCTCTTCGGGGACCCCCACCAGGCCACGGAGGACCTGAAGGCAGAGGTGACAGAGAAGATGGGTGACCACCGGGCCAAGCTGGATGACGCCCAGGCCCTGCTGAAGGACGCGCAGGGGAAGAGCAGGGAGGCTGGGGCCCTGTCCGGACAGAACCAGCGGAACCTCACCACCCTGGAAGTCAGCAGCCTGGTCACACATACATACACATTCTAACTATTCCATAGCTATATATGCACCATCACTCACAACGTGGGTTGTTGTTTCTGTAAAGTTACTGGAGCTGACTGTTCTTGTCTGTCTGTTTGCAGAGGAAGAGGGATGCTGTGAGCTCAGTGAAGAAAGGAACTGAAGACGTGCTGGCAGACGGAGAGCGCATTCTGGCTGAAGCTAACGGTCTCTCAGACAGCATCAATAAGGAGATTGAGGTATACACACTCTTTTGCTCACACACATATCCCAACTCCAATCAGGCCTGTCAAGCCCTTCATTGTGGAAGGAAGACACACCTTTACTCTGTTGGGTTGCTGTTGTGATGTCAGACAGATGTAGCCTGCAGCACTATTGGACTTTACTGTAGACCTTTCTTCTGTCCAGGACTTCATTTGTACATCTGTACGTCCCACCTGCATCAACGAGGGGGTTCACCTTGATCTCTCTCCCTCTTTCTCTCTCTTGCTGTTTTTTTCTGTCTGCCTGTGCTGCCCTCCTGCTCTGTCTATCTGTCTTTCTGTCTGCCCCTCTACGGCTCTCTCTTTCTCTTTCTTTCTCTCTCTCTATCTCTCTCTTTCTCTTTCTTTCTCTCTCTCTATCTCTCTCTTTCTCTTTCTTTCTCTCTCTCTCTCTATCTCTCTCTTTCTCTTTCTTTCTTTCTTCCTCTCTTTCTTTCTCTCTCTCTCTCTTTCTTTCTTTCTCTCTCTCTCTCTGTCTGTCTCTCTCTCTCTTTCTATTTCTTTCTTTCTTCCTCTCTCTCTCTCTCTCTCTCTCTCTCTCTCTCTCTCTCTCTCTCTCTCTCTCTCTCTCTCTCTCTCTCTCTCTCTCTCTCTCTCTCTCTCTCTCTCTAGGATCTGGAGGAGATGGAGCATGAGCTGGGTCCTCTCCATGAGCAGCTGGACTACAGAGTGAGCCATCTGACCCAGGGCCTGAGTGGCAACACCCTGACTGACCTGCTGCAGGACGCTGAGAACCACGCTGCTGAGCTCAACGAGTCCTCAAACATACTGGACCGGTACAGACAGACAGACACACACACATACACAGGCAGGCACATAGGCTGGCTCACAGACAGTGTATTGGCTGGTGTCCTAACCAAGTCTCTTGCTGTCTCCTCATAGCATCCTGGCTGAAGCCAAGAACCTGTCCTTTAATGCCACGGCAGCGTTCAACGCGTACAGCAACATCAAGGACTTCATCGAGGAGGCTGACAAAGAGGCAAAGCAGGCCAGGGCACGTGGGACAGAGGCCCTTCAGCTGGTGAGATCTGTGTGTGTGTGTGTGTGTGTGTGTGTGTGTGTGTGTGTGTGTGTGTGTGTGTGTGTGTGTGTGTGTGTGTGTGTGTGTGTGTGTGTGTGTGTGTGTGTGTGTGTGTGTGTGTGTGTGTGTGTGTGTGTGTGCGCGTGTAAGGACTCGAAGAGGACCTCTCTCTCTAAAGTGCTGAGCAGCAGAGATTTGGCATTTAAACGTTTTGCATTTCCTTATTCATTTCCATTTGTCACGCTGGAGAGATCAAAGTTCCAGCACTGTCGTCCTTATTATCATGACTCTGCCTCCTGCAGCAGCAGCCAGCAGAGGTGGCGACAAACCTGATCCCCCTCTCTTTCTCCTTCGCTTCTTCTCTCTGAAGGAGAGAGGGAGAGGCTCAGGGACCATTGGTCCCCTCTGTGGAAATCTCCTCAGCCCGTGTCTCCTCTGTTCAAAAACACTGCTTTTCCTCTCCATACACTATTAACAAAATATCAAAAATATATTATAAGTTCTATATTAAACAGTGTTTGTGTTGTACAGGATACCTAGGAGTATCTTGTACTATTGTATTTTTGTATGTACTCTATGTAATTCTTCTACTACATTATTCGGTCATTGTGGAATGCACTGTTCTGATATTCAAGCTTACGTTCTTGGTGCACACACACACACAGGCATCAGGACCCAAAGGCTCTTTGAAGGATAACGCCAAGAACTCTGTTCGGAAGAGCGTTCAACTGTGGAACGAAGCCAGGCAGTTAGAGAACGATGTGAAAGGTAAACCCAGTTCCACCGAGACAAAATCATGTTGATCCTCTCCCCATACAACACCCACCAACTCTGATGATAAGCGCCAGACATATTTCAAAGAGCTCTGTTTTTCTGAGGAGAATTGGCGTGGATATGTGTTTTGGAACCAAGCGGACGTCTTTGTGTTTCAGAGAACGCTGAGAGTGTGGGCAGTCTCCAGGCCAGGGTGAAAGCTGGTGGCTTGAAGAACAAGGGCTTGCTCAAGGATCTGGACGATACGTTACGGAAGCTGAATGCAATCCCCAATGGTAACCACAGAAACAACAGTAGGAAATGACCTTTGTTTAAAAAGAAAGCTACAAATGAAATACTTCTCGTTGATGTGTGTTGCTGCTGGAGCAATTTGTCAGTCTGAGCCCAGGATGTGGGAACAGAATGGATCGATAGTGGTGTAGCTATGAGGTGAGAGGCCACATGCTCTTATAGATCCACCATGACAGAAGTCAATGCGGCACAGTCCAGGTTAAAAATGGGAAGGTATCAGACAGACGAGGCTGCAGGGTGCGTTAAAAACATCTGACAGGTGGGCAGCAGAGTTGACACGAAGGTTTCTGTAAGGCTGTTAGACATCATGTATGACTGACGACCTCCGATAGTCCGTACCATGTTGGATTACTAGTCTCTCTAGAACTTCAGATAACTACATACTGGATACCAACTGTGTTGTCCAGATACAGCAGCCAAGCTCCAGGCCACCAAGGCCAAGGCAGGAGATGCCAACGACACAGCCAACGATGTTCTGGCCAGACTGAGAGACATGAACCTGAGCCTGATGGGCCTGAAGAAGAACTACAGCAAGCTGGAGGATGACGTCAACAAGGCCAACAATATGATCCAGGACCCTGAAAAAAACAGTAAGAGATCCTCTGGGTGTTGTAGTTCTTAAGGGTAGGCAAGCCTTAGCTGTAGTATCTACTGTATATTAAATGTATTATTTGCGCCAAGTCATGAGCTGATTGACTTAAAATGCATTTGTTCATTTTTTTTCGGTTCAATTTAGCGTAGATAGCTATTACTCTGGCTCATTTCTGTCTCACACAATGGCATTGTATAATTCTGTACCTCACATATGTTTTTCTTTCTGTCCCATTTTTCTTTTGAACCCCAACAGCAATAAGTATGTATACCTTTTATATTACCTGATTAAAGCTCCTGCATGATGACAAGAGAGAGTACCCATTAGTGCTGCATGGGCTGTACCATAGCTGCCGGAAAAACAGTAACAATAAAATTGCTCTTTCTTTCTTTCATTCTGTCTTCCTCAGCATTCCATCTCTTTGTTTCACTTCAACGAGATTAAAACGTGTATTTTAGAGCTTCACTAAGCCTGTTATCCTAATGTACGCCTTAGCCACCGGAATGATTACCGGTGGCTAATTATGAGCGCGTGGCAAGCCATTTACTATGTCATTCTATTCCTTTTCATAACCGCTTTCAGCTCTTTACCTTTAAATAAGTGATTACAATGCCGCCATCTCTCCGCTGATCTCTAACTAATAGGCCTGGCTCACAGAAAGCAGTGGCTGTGGAATTTCTAGAGCAGTTAGCAAGGAAGTGTGATCTTTGGCGTTTTTAGACTGACGTCTCTCTACCCGGTGTGTGCGTGTCTGTCCGTCCCTTGTGTGTGTTTGTTCTTGTGCGCGTGTGTGTCTGGCGTGCGTGTGCTGTGCGCGTGCGTGTTTGTGTTTTTGTGTGTGCCTGTGTGTGTGTGTGTGTCAGTCCATGCAGCGGGGGCCAAGGTGAAAGACCTGGAGGACGAGGCAGACAGACTGCTGGATAAGCTGAAGCCCATCAAGGAGTTGCAGGACAACTTGAAGAAGAACATCTCTCAGATTAAAGAGTTGATCAACCAGGCGCGCAAGCAGGCCAACTCTGTGAGTCACACTCCTCCTCTCCGTCCTTCTCTCTCGTTCCCAACTCCTCTGTTTCCACCGCTCTGATCAGTGGCTTCTAAGCCGGCCATTCTGCTAACTGCGCCATCGTCACAGGAATCATGATTTACAACTCATTCTCTTTAGCCTGTGGTGCACATGCGTCGCCACAGTTTGAGTGAAGGCTCTGTTAAACAATGAACATTCTGTCAAAGAAAGTGTTGTTGTTTTTCTACTCCTTCCTCCACAAGTCTCTTACACTCAAGGCTTTTTGATGAAGTGTTTTTAATTTGTTCGGTACAAAAGAGTACAATAACAAATTGTTGCTCTTGCACGTGTACTTTTGTTACTACACAGGTGTGTTTTCCTGAACGTTTCTTCCCACTGGGCACAGATGTCAATTCAACGTCTATTCGACTTTGGTTCAACGTAATTTCATTGAAATGGCGTTGAAACAACGTTGATTCAACCAATGTGTGCTCAGTGGGTTGGGCCTTTTCAGTCTGTCTGGTGAAAGATCCATGTGATGTCTCCCTGTAAAGATTAAAGTGTCCGTGTCCTCTGGGGGAGACTGTATCCGTGCTTATCGACCAGAAATCAAGAAAGGTCGTTACAACACCATCACTGTGAATGTGAAAACCACCTCCCCTGATAACCTACTCTTCTACCTGGGCAGTGTCAAATACGTGAGTCAGAGGAGCACCACACTGGGATGGATGTTTGTGGATACAATCACTAAGTAAATCACTTAACCCTAATATGGCAACTAATACATTTGTGTGTGAAACGTAACATATTAGGGCCATTTCTCACTGTTTAGGTTGGGCTTGTCTCTAGCTTGGGATGTGTAATGTGTTGTTGACCAATTCATTGGAAATCATTCCACCAGTGGATATTTCTCAACATGCAAGATAAATACCAATTATGTTAAAGTCAGAGAGAAAATAATAGAAGGTTATTTGTTTCCCTGTGAGATCCTCGGGAGAGAGTGGGTGATATTGCGTCTATGTACTGCAACAGCGAGCACAGCAATTAACCGGCCGCTCAAATCAGACTATTTCATCTGGTTTCATCACTGATTTCCCTGGGGAAATCACAGTCCTGTTGCTCCTCTCCTGATTTTCCTGTGACTCTTAATTCCTCGGGATCTTATTCTAATGTGTCCTGCACTGCTACACTACAGCAGCCTAGACCCATAGTGAGAGAGAGAACGGTAATGGACCTGTAATGTTATCAGATAGGAGATTGCAGCGCTGTGTCTTATTGGCTCATCCTCTGTCTACCTCTAGATTGACTTCCTGGCCATTGAGATGCGTAAGGGCAAGGTCAACTTCCTATGGGACGTGGGCTCTGGAGTGGGCAAGGTTGAGTACCCTGACATGACTATCAACGACGGCAACTGGCATCGCATCGAGGCCTCACGGTAGAATACCATTGTTATACATATTCCACACCAGATCTTTTTTCAGAGCAAAGATTATTCAAAGGGATTTGTCTATGACTTTATTCATTAGTTCATCTTTTAACATTGATTGTGCCAGGTAGGCTCCTTATTGAAAAGTTCATGAAGTTTTAATTCATCATCTGATCATTTCTGTATTGGTCCCAGGAATGGTATCAATGGCACTATCTCTGTCCATGCACTGGAGGGTCCCAAAGCTGGCATCATGCCCACCTCTAAGAGTGGCACTTCTCCTGAGGGCTATACTATCCTGGATGTGGACCAGAATGCCTACCTGTTTGTCGGTGGCATGTTAGGCAGTGTGAAGGTAGTATCACTTTGCCATACAGAAGTTTATCCCAGAGCTATATATTTAGTCCTTTGTTACCTCTTTCTTTTTTGCCAGATTTATTCATATCGTTGTATATGTATCGATGTTTGTCCTGCAGAAAGCGGACGCGGTCAAAACCACTACTTTCTCCGGGTGTATGGGAGAGACATACCTGGACAACAAAGCTATTGGCCTGTGGAACTACAGAGAGAGAGAAGGAGACTGCAAAGGATGTGTAGTTAGGTAGGCCTGCATGTTCACATCACATTGAGTACTAGGTATGAATGTCTCATATAGTGTATGGACTCGATTCACTTTCTTTGTCGATCTCATAAACGTTCGCAAATGTTTTACTCTAGAAGTTCACTATGCACTATTTTATGTACTAAAAGTTCACTTGGCTGTGTGATTACTGCTGAGTGTTTGGGTGGGTGTTCTCCAGCCCCCAGCCGTCAGACACAGAGGGGACGGTACAGTTTGATGGGGAGGGTTATGCTGCTGTGAGCCGGCCCACCAGATGGAACCCCAATGTCTCCACCGTCATGTTCAAGTTCCGCTCCTTCTCCACCGACTCCCTGCTCATGTACTTCGCCACCAAGGATATGGTAACCTCACTCATACACACATCTGTCTCGTAACAAGGACTAGCAAACTGTTCAAGTTCAATAGTAATGAAAACGGTTAAATGTGTGTTCGATTTTGATCGGTTATCAATGTTACTCAATAAACCCTCTCTCTCTCTCTCTCCCTCCATCTCTCTCTCTCTCTCTCCCTCCATCTCTCTCTCCCTCCATCTCTCTCTCTCTCTCTCCATCCCTCCCTCTCTGCCTCCATCTCTCTCTCTCTCTCTCTCTCTCTCTCTCTCTCTCTCTCTCTCTCTCTCTCTCTCTCTCTCTCTCTCTCTCTCTCTCTCTCTCTCTCTCTCTCTCTCTCTCTCTCTCTCTCTCTCTCTCTCTCTCTCTCTCCCTCCATCTCTCTCTCTCTCTCTCCATCCCTCCCTCTCTCCCTCCATCTCTCTCTCTCTCTCTCTCTCTCTCTCTCTCTCTCTCTCTCTCTCTCTCTCTCTCTCTCTCTCTCTCTCTCTCTCTCTCTCTCTCTCTCTCTCTCTCTCTCTCCCTCTCTCTCTCTCTCTCTCTCTCTCTCTCTCTCTCTCTCTCTCTCTCTCTCTCTCTCTCTCTCTCTCTCTCTCTCTCTCTCTCTCTCCCTCTCTCTCTCCTTCTCTCCCTCTCTCTCTCCTTCTCTCCCTCTCTCTCCCTCTCTCTCCCTCTCTCTCTGAGACAGAAGGACTTTATGAGTGCTGAGTTGAGTGATGGTCTAGTGAAGGTGAGTTTTGACCTGGGCTCAGGCACCGGCTCGGTGTTCAGTATCAAGAGACACAACGACGGCAGGTGGAAGTCCTTCACTATGGCCCGCATGAAGAAACAAGGTGACCCTCACGCTCATCACGACACACATAACGTTCCACTCTAGTTGACGTTTGTAGATACTGCGTAGTTTGTAGAACATACAGCCTTGGTAGCTTGATCAGAGCTTTTTTGTTGAACAGCCGTTTACCCTTGTTGGTTTCCTTCCACCCCAGCCACGGTGACCATCGTGGACATAGACACCAATGAAGAGGAGAAGCTGGTGGTGTCATCCCAAGGCTCTGCCACCGGGCTCAACCTCAAGGAGGAGGAGAGGATTTACTTTGGGGGTTTGCCAACCATTGGAAACTACAGGTATGTACTCTGTAGGATGTCAATCACCTCCACAGTAGGGCCTTATGCTACATGTCTGTTTTGATGCGGACCCACACACATGCACACACATCAGCACACACACACACTACACCTTTGTCTTCTGCCGGACCTTGAGTCAGTGTGTCACATTGTCACTGCCCTCTCTGACGCCAGCTCTCATTTAGCTCTAACAATAGATAGCATAAACGCTAGCAATGGGTTATATAGATCTGTCATTGTAAACATTGAATGTTAGACCTTCACAGTCTCCGGCAGTATCCGAGGTATATTCTATAGGCCTTATAGACCCTTTCAACACACACAAGGGGGAACTGAATGTACTTTCTTCACTTGTGATTGTGACTTCTGTCTACGTATTTTGACAGTGTTTCATTTGTGTGTCGTACTTGTGCTAACACGCATATGCTTTTATATTTTGTTCTTACAGTATCAAGTCAAGGTAAAACGTGTACTGTTAAAGTTTACTGTTTCACCTTTTGCATGTACTAGCATACCCATTGACTTTCTAAAGCCTCTCTTGAAACTTGGCTTTACCATGCAAGTTACCATGCATTTAGTTCAGAAAAATATGCTCTTAAGATGTAGATGCTTCAATGCAACAAGCTGGTCATCAGAATAGAGTCAGTATAGACCCGTCCATTTCTCAATGGAGGTTTGAGATATTAGTCCAACTGAACACGAGCACAAAATTCTGAGGACCAGTAGGAGACAGCTTCCACTCCTTTTTATTCAATAGCTGCTGTGTTGTCACCCCACCACTTCTCTTGCATGTTACTGGAAATGGAATTTGCTGGCACTTTGTTTCAAATTTTGAAATGAACATTTAACAATGAGGTACTCTTCGTAGCATTGTGTCTGCTATGCAGAAGCTGCTATCTAATTGTTTCATAGCTTTAGACTAAACCCCAGATAAAAGGTATACCAAAGAAATGTTCTTAAAACACCTTCAAAAAAGAAGCCTGACTTTATCCATTTAGAGTGAACGCAGTCTCAATTTGGTCGACGTCTCAAAGTCATTGGCTCCTGAAATGAGGACAGCACTTCCACAATGAACAGAATGGAGGTCCGAATGGCAATGGAGACAACTCTCTCTTCTCTTTACAGGTCAGAAGTTACCAAGAAGAAGTATGCTGGCTGTATGAGAGACATTGAGGTTTCCAGAACACCCTATAACCTGCTGAGCAGCTCCGACTACACCGGCCTGACCAAAGGCTGCTCTGTAGAGGTCAGAGTTCATATCAGCACTCCTCCTCTTTCATACTCCTGTTCTTTTCCCCGCCCCTTTTCATTACTTATACACATAGGCCTGCTCACGAAACATGGCCCGACACGTTGTCGAACATCCCTCGAAAAAACGCGAGGAAGAATACAAATGAGTGAGGTCAGAAAACTGAAGTGAAGAAACTGAAAAAGATGAGCGGAATAATGAGAAATTGACAGGGCACATAAAGAAGAGGAATCGCTGCTTCTAAAAGTGTTCTTTTTGTTCGGGAAAAATATTTAAATATTTATGCAGACACCGCAGACACAGAATGCAAAAGAGTGTAACAATGCCAAGAATTGAGAGAGAGAAGTCATTTTGAATTCAACAAAGGCTGGTTTGTACGTCTCAGTTGTGTTTGGAAGATGTTTGCAAGATTTCACCCTCAATTCAGCTTTTTCATTTGTCGTGGACCCTGTGTCAATGCCAGACGATGCAAATACAGTGGTACTCTAACAAACTGTACTTTAACAAACAAGGTTTATTATTAAGTGTGACATAAGTCTGAAATTGATATGAACATTATAAACAAAGCAACATAGGCTTCATACTATACTGTACAATTATACAGCATTCAGATGATAAAAAAGAACCCTGAAAATGACTGATGACTCTCAGTTGATTGTGCTGGGAATGACCGTGATCTTTGGTCTCTCCCCAACAGAACCTCCACACGGTGAGCTTCTCCAAGCCAGGTCACATGGAGCTGAGGTCCATGTCCTTGGACGTCGGCACAGAGATCAGCCTGTCCTTCGCAACCAAGAGCGATAAGGGTATCATCCTGTTTGGCAGTGGGAGCAGCAATGGAGCCAGTTCCCAGTTCAAACTCCCCAAGAGGAGACGCAGGCAGTCTGGGGAAGTAAGAGGAGGACGATGAGACACACACACACACACACACACACACACACACACACACACACACACACACACACACACACACACACACACACACACACACACACACACACACACACACACACACACACACACACACACACACACACACACACACACACACACACACACACACACACACACACACACACACACACACACACACACACACACACACACACACACACACACACACACACACACACACACACACACACACACACACACACACACACACACACACACACACACACACACACACACACACACACACACACACACACACACACACACACACACACACACACACACACACACACACACACACACACACACACACACACACACACACACACACACACACACACACACACACACACACACACACACACACACACACACACACACACACACACACACACACACACACACACACACACACACACACACACACACACACACACACACACACACACACACACACACACACACACACACACACACACACACACACACACACACACACACACACACACACACACACACACACACACACACACACACACACACACACACACACACACACACACACACACACACACACACACACACACACACACACACACACACACACACACACACACACACACACACACACACACACACACACACACACACACACACACACACACACACACACACACACACACACACACACACACACACACACACACACACACACACACACACACACACACACACACACACACACACACACACACACACACACACACACACACACACACACAAACACAAACTCTCTCACTTCAGTGTTGCAGTTATGGAAGCCTCCTCACTAGGCACCTAGTCCTCTATAATGTCACCTCCTTGTTCTTTATAAGTCATTGCATCCTATTTCCCAGTAGAACTGGAATGGTTGTTGGAGGTGTTTCTCGATTCCTGTAATTTAATAAGGGCCGCTGTGCTGTCTGGCTGAGTTGCTTTGAAAAACTAACAGCACATTGATAATCAACTCCTGCTGTGTGCAAGGCTCCTTATTAAATGAACGATAAAGGAGATGGATTGGCTGTAAGCTGTAATCATTATACTTTCACCCGACAGCAAACAAAAGTTGATCATCTTTCACAGAGGGCTAAAGGCTGGGAGATTTGCGACGACGGCTTTGATTAAAATATGGCTTTCTGCATCTCTGTTAGGGTACTCTTCATCTCTCTCTCTCAATCTCTCCCTCTCTTCGCCTGCAGACCTCTGTGGTCCAACACATCAATTATGGCCCGTGGCTGCAGGAAATGAGAGTGGGTTTAACCTCTAGCATTCCCCCTTCATGTGCCGTTAGTAAGAAATAGATTATACAACAGCCCTCTGATGGATCACGTCCAACTCAGCGATAACCCTTAGTAAAGGTCCAGACCGTCACATTTGAAAATCATTAGGGCCTGGTAAATGAAGTGGATGTCATTTCGAATGAGTACAAGTCGGCCTCGCCGGTCTCCGTGTCCGCGTCATTCATTCTGCCAATTTGCGCAGGGGGACAGGAGGAGCGCGTGCTGAATCAGACCAGAGATATTGTAACAGTAGCTCTCCCTCACTCTCCCTAGGCAAACTCCCTCTGTGCATGCTAGTCTGCAATTCCAACGCTGTCGAGGGATGTGCTCACCATCGCACTGGACTGATTACAGAGAATTTAATCATAACAAGAGGCACTTAAATCTATCTATTTCTTGCCTGGTATGTTTCAGAGAGGGACGCAGTTTCTCTGAAGTTCTGCCCAGACAGAATCGAATCAAGCCGTGTAGAGAAATAGAGGACTTACATAAATGCTATAGGCCCTCAGGGTTGAAAAGCATATCATTATGCAATTACATAAAGTTTACTTCCGTTCCGTTTGTGAGGTTTCATCATGAATTTGTTTTTGTTCATGTTTCTGGGCGAAGGGTATACAGTTCTAATTGTCTTCAGGGCTCCATATTGCATAAAGCCTGTCCTGACTTGTCCCAGATAGTGCATAAAGCCTGTCCTGACTTGTCCCAGATAGTGCATAAAGCCTGTCCTCGCTTATCCCAGATAGTCCATAAAGCCTGTCCTCGCTTGTCCCAGATAGTGCATAAAGCCTGTTCTGACTTGTCCCAGATAGTGCATAAAGCCTGTCCTGACTTGTCCCAGATAGTCCATAAAGCCTGTCCTCGCTTGTCCCAGATAGTCCATAAAGCCTGTCCTCGCTTGTCCCAGATAGTCCATAAAGCCTGTCCTCGCTTGTCCCAGATAGTCCATAAAGCCTGTCCTGGCTTGTCCCAGATAGTGCATAAAGCCTGTCCTGGCTTGTCCCAGGTAGTGCATAAAGCCTGTCCTGGCTTGTCCCAGGTAGTGCATAAAGCCTGTCCTGGCTTGTCCCAGGTAGTGCATAAAGCCTGTCCTGGCTTGTCCCAGATAATGCATAAAGCCCTTGTTTAATAGCCATGGTGTTTATGTGAGATAATGCTTTCCTGTATAACCCTGTGTCCCTGAGTCTGTTCTGAGGTGGTTGGTCATTGAGATTGGATGTTGTTGTGCCTCCATGGTTCTTCCCCCTCACATCTCCTCTCGTTTCCCCTGCAGCCCTTCCTGGCCGTGTTGCTGAACAAGGGGTCCCTGGAGGTGTTGGTGTTCACAGGCAGCCACAGCCCACGCAGGGTGGTCCGCAAGCCTGACCAGGGCATCCTGCACGACGGGAGAGAACACACTCTGCGCATCGAGAGACTGGGTGGCAGGTGCGTAACACGCACCAACACACACACATTGGTATTGCTATACACTGAACAACAGCGTCATACAGTTCAGCACAATAACTGGTGTCTTAAAAAACGAGTTCCCAGCCATTCATGTTTAGTTGTTTTTACACAGAGCTGGCTCAAAGTGTCTCACTGCCCTGCGCGGTTCTCTGTCCAGGTCGTTTGCCGTCCAGGTGGATGAGGAGCTGAAGAGGGAGCAGGCCCTTCCCAACGACCAACCCATGGGCATCAAGAGACTGTTCATCGGGGGTATCCCCCCTGACGTAGAGCTCAGCTCCCAGAGACCCAACGACCCCTTCGAAGGCTGCATCTGGAACCTCATGATTAATACTATGTACGTCTCTCACCATCTCCTGTTATCTCCCTAGTACATCTAGTCTATCTACCATCACCATTCATTATCCTGATCGTAGATATTATTGATGGAAGGCTATGTGGGAAGTGTTGGACATGCGTTGTGGTGTAATGTAGTTGCTGTTTCATGGCGAGTTTGTCTCTCCCAGTTAAAGAGGTTGTAAATGCTGTCACTCAACTGTTTCTCTCTACAGATGATAATACATTCCTATCATTAGGAATCAGTGCTCTCTCTCTCTCTCTCGCTCTCTCGCCAGTGGGCTAAACACAGTTGACCCATATTTAGTTGGCTTTAATGGGGCTGTCCTTTCTGATAACCATGTTCATAATTCAACTGATTACACTGATAGCCATGCCCCATCATCACCCATTTACACACTCTCTCTTTCTCGCCCTGCGTGCCTGTGTGTCTGTGTGTGTGCGCGCGCACGTCTGTTCATGCGTGTGTGTTTTCTTGACCGCTTGTTTATGCCCTACAGCCTCACAGACTTCTCCCAACCCGTGGCTTTTCAGAACGCAGAGATCGGCCAGTGTCCCAACCTGGCTCCTCCCCCTCCCCCGCTGCCCCTCCCAGAAGAAGAGGAGGAAGAGGAGGAGGGGACCAAGGGAGAAGACGTGTCCCAGCCGCTCCAACCTGAGGCTCCTGCTGTACCATCACCCACCCCGACACCCAGACAGACCCCTCCTCCTCCCACTGTAGGTCCCACTCCCACTCGAGGGGTATTAGGTTAAATGACTCATTTCCCACCCTATGATGGTGTGATACATTTTCCCCATGAGTCATAAAGAGCAAAGCTCAGCCAGGCAGGCCGGTTGGCCCTGAGTCTAAATACACTATCAGAGAGGTTGATGTGGCTGGAATAAAGAATGGGTCGTTTTCCAATCCACTGGGTCTGCTTTATAGCTTTATAGATAAAGCTGCAGTGTTGACAGGGCTCTTTCTTATAGCTCCTGTGCTCAATATATCCTCTCTGGCTGACAGCTGAGGTAGTGTAGCATCTCTCTCTCTCTCTCTCTCTCTCTCTCTCTCTCTCTCTCTCTCTCTCTCTCTCTCTCTCTCTCTCTCTCTCTCTCTCTCTCTCTCTCTCTCTCTCTCTCTCTCTCTCTCTCTCTCTCTCTCTCTCTCTCTCTCTCTCTCTCTCTAACCAAGATGCCTTGCACTGGCCTACCCCTCCTGTATTTTCATGATATATCTCCATGGATGCATCATCGTAGGCAAATGTATAGATTGCGACAGTATTGTCACTAGTAGTAGCTCTCTTGGATTGTAGAAATGATGTGCATTTATGTAATACTACTGTAATCCTTTTCTTAGCACTGTTCCTCTAGCTACCTGCTGTGCAGACTTTTGCCATTCATAACATCAGTGCCCCAGCCTGATTGGTGGACCGCCTGTGTCATGAATGCTGTAGCCAATCCGATTGGCAGTGTATAACACAGCTTAACCCTTTCACCCCCCTTGCCCTGCCGCTACTTTAGGACGCGCTCCCTGTCGTACCTCCAGAGCTCAGCCCCGCCACAGAGGAACCTGACCACGGTGCTGTCACAGTCCCACGGGTACCACTCTTCTCACTCACTTCTCCCTAAGTGTCCACGTTCTTACCCCCCCACCCCCCCCCCCTCCCCCGAGCCGTCTCAGTATGTGTCTGCTGAACCTTCATCTCATTGGATTTCAGCCAAAGACCTTCAACACCATGCCGCCTGTGTGAAGATTTGTTGCTCATGTGAAATATACATTCCATGTCCATATTCTTAGTATTGGCAACAGACATTTTACTTTCAATGGGGATTTTCTTAGATGAGAAGTACTTTCTAAGTAAGTCGATATGGTTGTAGTAGTTCTTCTTTATAAACGGGCTAGTGACTTTAAGTTAAATAAATGCCCTTTTAAGCAATGGGAGCCTTTGTGGCTAAACAAAAATATAGAAGAAAAGGGCATAGAAATGTATTCATGTACAGAACTGAACAAAAGAAGTGATTCAGATTCAAAAGCAAATGTCAATTTTCAGGTGGTCTTAATAATAGCAACTCCATGTCTTTTTCATTAGCGCTATCTAGTGGCACATGTTAGAATAGCACTTTAGACAAAAAGTAAGTCAACTACCACATATTCATATTAAATGGAAGGTTTGCATTGTCGCTCATGTTAATATGATGTTTTTAAGACTGCTCCCCCCCCCCCCACTTCAACAGCTTCCCTGTGCTGCCGAGGCATCTCCAGTGGTCTTAGAGAAAGCCAAACAGTTTGGGCTCTCCAAAAACAGCCATGTTGCTTTTGAATTCGATGACACTAAGGTTAAGAACAGGTATGTCGACCTTGAATGGCTTTGATAACAGTACAGCCAAAATGAGACCTTTTCTTATCTAAAGTATACATAGTAATGTTATTAAAGACATGGGTAATATCTGTAAACGTCATATTGGACTGAGAGTGTTGTGAATCTGTTTGCTTGCAGACTGATCATAGAGTTTGAGCTGCGGACCACAGCAGAGTCCGGCCTGGTGTTCTACATGGCGAGGATCAACCACGCCGACTTCGCCACCATCCAGGTGAAGGAGGGCATGGCCCACCTCGGCTACGACCTGGGCCACGGCAACACCTCAGTCAGCGTGCCACGCATCATCAACGACGGACACTGGCACAAGGTCTGGGATCTTGAGTCAGCTGGTGAAACAATCATCATAGCAACAATGAAACCAATATGAATCATCATTTATAACCCCTAACATGGTGTACAGAGTCTGTAGGCAGTTACCATCGGGTCTACTTCACTGAGTGAGTTTATATAGTGAGAGCAGACAGCTAAATACTGTATGTCACAATGACGCTATAAAACCACTCTGACTAGTTAATTGACCAAAACAGGGAGTAAGCAAAGTAACCAGAAACTACAGTACTTTATGTTCGTCGTGTATTAAAGATTGTTATTGTCCTTATTTCCCCCAAAATTATTTTCCTTTCTGCTGTCTCAGATCCGGGTGACGAGAGAGAAACAGAGAGGTGTACTGGTGATAGACAACCGCTACACCAAGCACACCACCAGCCCCAAGAAGGCTGATATCCTGGATGTGGTTGGCATGCTGTACATAGGTGGCCTGCCCGTCAACTACGCCACCAAGAGGATCGGACCAGTACGTTCATACACACTTCCTCACATTTGGTCTGGTGTTGTATTTCATTTGTAGGAAGTGAAACACAAGCCTCGCTATAGACTCTGTATTACTGTAATTGTTTGGTATTACATGCGATCAGCTTAAAGTGTTGACGTTAACAGTAATCATTTATAAGTTCTGGGACGCATTCAAAAGTCAATGAGACAAAGTCATGTGTGATCGTATAGTGTTGGTTGTGTTCCACTACTAGGTCTTGTACAGTATCAATGGCTGCATCAGGAATTTCAAGATGCTGGGTAATGTGTTGGACATGGACGCGCCCACCTCCAGCCACCACGTGGGCAGCTGTTTCATCAGCACTGAGAAGGGAACCTACTTTGATGGCTCTGGATATGTCAAAGCAGGTACATTCTGACACTCAACACATAGAACTGTAGCTATAGTTATGACCTTTACTTGTTCCTGACCCCACAATGCAATATATCCCAACAATCACATAATATAATAATAACGCGGAACAATACATGTTGATGACGAATGGTTGACTACTCGTACACCAACTTTTCAAAGTAATTTTTCAATCTCATGGCAGTTGTTGTATCAATTCTGACTGCTTCCTGTACCTCCTGTCCTCTGTTCCAGTGGGTTCCTACAGGGTGGGTCTGGACGTGTCTCTGGAGCTGGAGTTCCGTACATCCCAGAGCAACGGGGTTCTGCTGGGGGTCAGCAGCCAGGTGGACACCAAGATGGAGGGCCTGGGCATCGAACTGCACAACGGAAAGGTACACACAAACATAGAATACAATACTGCTTTGTTGTCCCACACACATTTCGTTCTAACCAGACTCTACAATCTCTTACTGTAAGCCTAACAACAACCATGAGTCTGCAAAGCTATTGTACTGTATAAATTAATTAATGGGGTTCAACAGAATCACGGTTGCTCATGTTTTGTTACAAACTACCTATTAGACAAGTCAAATCAAATCAAATGTATTTATATAGCCCTTCTTACATCAGCTGATATCTCAAAGGGCTGTACAGAAACCCAGCCTAAAACCCCAAACAGCAAGCAATGCAGGTGTAGAAGCACGGTGGCTAGGAAAAACTCCCTAGAAAGGCCAAAACCTAGGAAGAAACCTAGAGAGGAACCAGGCTATGAGGGGTGGCCAGTCCTCTTCTGACTGTGCCGGGTGGAGATTATAACAGAACATGGCCAAGATGTTCAAATGTTCATAAATGACCAGCATGGTCAAATAATAATAATCACAGTAGTTGTCGAGGGTGCAGCAAGTCAGCTCCTCAGGAGTAAATGTCAGTTGGCTTTTCATAGCCGATCATTAAGAGTATCTCTACCGCTCCTGCGGTCTCTAGAGAGTTGAAAACAGCAGGTCTGGGACAGGTAGCACGTCCGGTGAACAGGTCCCGGTTCCATAGCCGCAGGCAGAACAGTTGAAACTGGAGCAGCAGCACGGCCAGGCGGACTGGGGACAGCAAGTAGTCATCATGTCAGGTAGTCCTGAGGCATGGTCCTAGGGCTCAGGTCCTCTGAGAGAGAGAAAGAAAGAGAGAAAGAGAGAATTAGAGAGAGCATACTTAAATTCACACAGGACACCGGATAAGACAGGAGAAGTACTCCAGATATAACAAACTGTCCCTAGCCCCCCGACACATAAACTACTGCAGCATAAATACTGGAGGCTGAGACAGGAGGGGTCAGGAGACACTGTGGCCCCATCCGATGATACCCCCGGACAGGGCCAAACAGGAAGGATATAACCCCACCCACTTTGCCAAAGCACAGCCCCCACACCACTAGAGGGATATCTTCAACCACCAACTTACCATCCTGAGACAAGGCCGAGTATAGCCCACAAAGATCTTCAGGTGTATTCTGAGT
This sequence comes from Salvelinus alpinus, assembly GCF_045679555.1. Lineage (NCBI taxonomy): Eukaryota > Metazoa > Chordata > Actinopteri > Salmoniformes > Salmonidae > Salvelinus > Salvelinus alpinus. The sequence goes on along the minus strand of NC_092093.1, from coordinate 34,518,182 downwards.
ATGTCTTCTTGCCTCCCTAGCTGCTGTTCCACGTGGACAACGGAGCGGGCCGGATCACAGCGGAGTACCAGCCTGAAGTAGAGGCAGGCCTCTGTGACGGTCAGTGGCACTCGGTCACAGCCCACAAGCTTCGCCACAGGCTGGAGATCATAGTGGACGGCAGGAAGGAGGAAGCAGAGAGCCCCAACGCCAGGTCCAACACCGTTGACACCAACGACCCCATCTACGTCGGTGGATACCCAGGTTCGTACAACACCACCAATGACTGCATATATGGGATACTTTGGGATTTTGACAATGATTCCCTTTATCTACTTCCCCAGAGTCAGATGAACTTGTGGATATAATTTGTATGTCTCTGCATGTAGCTGGAATGAAGTTGCTAACTAGTGTAACTGCTAACTAGCAGATACCCATAGACTTCCAGCCATTGTGCTAATGCTAGTTAGCATTGGCTCGCGAAACTACCTCTAACTTCCTTCATATTGGACAAAGAGGCATAGAAATGGTATCCACGAGTTCATCCGACTCTTGGGAAGTAGATGGCCAAAATTCCGAAGTATCCCTTTAATTAAGATGGCGTCTCGTGGGAGATTTATGTAGACATAACATGTGCAGTTTGAGCTACTCCAGGAAGTGACGTTGCAGGCTAGCTCAGTGCTGCCCCCTCTCATTGAGTATCTCAAGTTGAAGGCCGACCGAGGTACTGCAGGCTGCCATTAGCTACTAAATTACACTTAGAACTTCTTCTGTGTGAGATTTTAAAATAATCGGTTCAAGGACATACATTATTGGTACCATGATTGTCTTCAAAAAAATATTTGATTTCTATTAAGATTGCCATTTTCCCCTATAATGGGGGACCCTGTTTTCTGCAAACAATGCCTGCAGTACCGCGGTTGACCTTAAACTTCATTGCTTCAATGAGAGCGGCCAGTCGTTCTCCCCTGGACACCACCCACCAAGCATTTCACACCTGGGACACATTGAGTAGAGGCAGCGTTATCAAACATTGAACATTCAGTTAGAAATGTATCATGTAGAACATGTACATATGACCTCAATTACCACGACTAACCGGTGCCCCTGCACATTGACTATGTACCGGTACCCCCTGTATATTGCCTCGCTATTGTTATTTTACTCCTACTCTTTAATTATTTGTTACTTTTATTTTTTACTTATCTATTTTATTTACTTAACATATTTTTCTTAAAACTGCATTGTAAGTAAGCATTTCACTGTAAGGTCTACACCTGTTGTATTCGGCGCATGTGAAAATAACATTTGATTTGATTCGACTTGGCACACAATGGTGAATCAACGTTGTTTCCACGTCATTTCAATGAGATTAAGTTGCACCAACGTGGAATAGACGTTTAATTGATGTCTGTGCCCAGTGGGATGCCTGTGGAATCAGGTTTCATGTATAACTCCTGAAACACAGTTGACCCTGGATACACGACCCTGGATAATGTGTAGCAAACCATGCTCCTCTATAATGTTGGAAATGTTTGATTTACTTCCTATTTAAACCTCAGGATATAATCAGTTATAACGTCAAGGAGTCATCGGCTTTCTGATTTATGAAATAGAAGCATAAATGTGCTTAGTGGGGCAGAAAATAACAGTTATAAATCAATTGTTTATTTTTTCCCTTTTCCAGAGGGGCTCAAGCAGTTTGGCCTGACTTCCAGCACTTCATTCAAAGGCTGCATGCGCAACCTGAAGATAACCAAGGCATCCAAGGTGTTGGAGGTTCAATTCAACAAGGGCCTGGAGTTCAAGGGGGTTCAACCCCTCACTTGCCCAGCCAATGCAGCCTAAACACGGACTAGCAAAGCCTGTCACTGCCTGAAACAGAGCAGCAGCACCAAAACACATGGAAACACTCTCCCTCATGCTGAATCAGACGGCCAACCAGCTTTATACACAGAGTTTGGATAGCTTTTTTAGAGTGTGAAGTATCTCGACCCCCTCCAAAGTGAGTGGAACCTGTAGGATGACATAGTATACAACCATGATTCATTTAGAGAACTATGGATCACCTTCTGTTCTCCTGTATGTCTTAAGCCCCCTGTCTATGTAAACTACATGTGATGTAGCATACCGTATGCATGGTGTGGTTGGAATTTGTACTGTTTAACAGCAAGCAACATTTTCAAATATATGCTTTGAAGGCATTCAAATCATTTTCTCGTCTTTATTACAATGTCAAACCATGACTTTTAACTTACAGTCCACGGGATCTTGTGGATTGCCACATGTTGTCATCTGATTCATTTCCCATAGATAAATTTAGCAACATTTCTTCCAACAAGAAACTGCCTTAGTCTGCCGCTCTGTCTAACCTTCTAGAAACAGAGAAACACTTACTATCAATCTGGTACACACACACATTTTATTATAAATTATTTTACAGTAGGCTATGTCTATTCTCTTTGCAGCAAACAGTGAACTGGACTCAAATGGGAAGAATTGTAAAAATAAAATGCTAAGCAACAGATATGTTTGCAATTTGATTTGGAAGTGCATTTAAATATAATATTTTTATAATACCATGTATAAATGCTTAAAGGAATAGTTTGCACAAATTACAAAATGATATATTGGGTTCCTTACACTATAAGCAGTCTATGGACAAGGTATGACAGCAATCCATGTGTGTGCATCATGTTCAAATCATCTTTGAGTGACTTTGTTGAGCTTCACATTCAATTTGAGATAATATTGGATGATTTGGACATGGGCGAAAAATTCTAATATCTGTACCATGACTTGAATGGGATTTGTGCCACAAATGCTAAAACGTTAGCAGTTGGAAACCAAATCATACCTTGTACACAGACTGCTTACAGGGTAAGGAAACCAATGGGTAATTTTGTAATTTGGGTGAACTATCCCTTCAATTCAGCTCTACGAATGTCTTCCCTGCTATAACAACTTTACCTTTTCCCGACTTTCGTTCTTATGAGCTGCATTTGGGAATTTACGATTTTTAGAAGGCTGTTACACAATCGTGAAGTATTTAGCTTCAGGGTCACCACCACAATGGAGATGAGATATGGGAAAACACATTTTTTCTTCACCCTCCCAGTCTATCAGGACTGTCAGGTTTAAGGAAGTGAGATTACTGTGAGGTACCATTAATGCCCAGTGTAGAAGTAGAACTGGTTCATCCAGAGTGTGGCCTTTGCTGCATCAATCGTCATGAGGAGGCCTCTGTTCAGACTGACCCAGGAGAGAGTGCTGTCCTTGTGGCAGAGAGAGAGCAGAACCACCCTGGCCCCTGGTTCTCTACGGCAACTCCACTCCTGCTCAGCACTGGTCTACAGAAAGCACGGACATAAGTATGACACAGTCAGGTAAGGGATCATATGATGTTGTCATACCTGTGTGTCGATTGGAAGACATCTGAGAGGGAATTTGAGATGCTCACTGTGAAATGAAAATAGTTCTGCTCAAAACAGATCATTAAAAGGTTCTTGTTTCAAAACTCTAAGCAAATTTTAAATTGACTAAATAGTCACTTTTTCACCAAACCGTATCAGTATTTCATCTAGAAATACATGTTTCACATTGCAATACATGTTCATATAAAGTAATTGCTTTTCACAATGCAATGCTGACATTACTTTCAATATGATTGTCTTCTTATTTGTTAAAATACATTTTACTATTACTTAATCCTTAACTTAATTACTTCACAGTTTTTTTCTACTACAGATTGTAAACTATCACACAAAATCACACAAAATCATAGTCACTTTTTCACCAAACCGTATCAGTATTTCATCTAGAAATACATGTTTCACATTGCAATACATGTTCATATAAAGTAATTGCTTTTCACAATGCAATGCTGACATTACTTTCAATATGATTGTCTTCTTATTTGTTAAAATACATTTTACTATTACTTAATCCTTAACTTAATTACTTCACAGTTTTTTTCTACTACAGATTGTAAACTACATAATGAAAATGTACGTTTGTAAAGTATAAACATATAGTATGATATATACTGTAATGTACAATTATAATGACTTGATGATTTTAATAGATGTACTCTGTGTGAGCGGACCAAGTAATTTGGCGTCACTAAAGCGGAAAGGTGGAATAAACGAGTCAGGAGTAGGTTTTCTTGATTGAACACAGTTCTCTATTGAGGGAATTTGGTCAATACAAACACTCCAACATAATCAATGAAAATCTCCCAAGGAAAAACATACATCTTCTTCTCCAGATTAAACAGGAGCACAATACAATTATCTTTAAACTACAACAAAAGTCACAGGTTCTTCATGGATAGCTCCCCTCTCTTGGTGGCCATCCTCCAGAGATAGTCCCCCCCCCTTTATCTGCTTGTTCCCTCCTCTCTCTTATAGGGGAAAGAGAATATGTCATTAGTACCGTCAGCTGTGCTTAATTGCCTCTGGTTACCTTGTCTCACATGCCTTGTTGGGATACTATCCGTGAGCCCAGCCTGCCCTCTGGTGGTCCTTCCACATCTGCTATACAATTGAAAACAGCAGTAACTACACATTTGGTCAAGATTAGTTAAGACTGAAATCAGACTCTGTAGTGTCATTTTTATCTTGTGACCATTTATTTTATATTATTCATTTTTGTATGTTTTTTTTTCTTGTGACTAAAAGTGTCCTGGTTCAATTATATTCAGTTTCAGAGAAAATAGAGAGTCAAATTTGCAGTAACTACAAAATCCTAGTAAAAACCAAGGCAAATACCAGTAAAAAAATAACAAAAATACATGTACTGCACTCTGGCTTTGTTCCACTGTGTTTTGACTGCAGTTTGCCTTGGTTTTCTATCGGACTTGTTGCGTAATCGTACTGAAGGTAGTTAAGGAGTCAGGCGCAGGAGAGCAGAGATGTCAATGTAGCGTCTTTAATAGGCAAGTCCCAAAACGGTACAGGTACAATGTCCATAGACGCCCAAGACAAATGGAACACACAGTCACTCACGGAAGGAGGAAAACTCCTTACTATACTTAACACACGGTACACGTGAATAAACTGAGGAACAAACCTCCACGAGCAACAAGAAAATAACCCCGCACAAACCTAAGCGGGGGGAACAGGGGTAAATATACACACAGAAATTAAAGCAAATGAAAACCAGGTGTGAATGAACCAAAGACAAAACCAACGAAAAACACCCTAAATATGTGAGCAAGCTGCAGAGAGTGGCACACACAGCGAATAAGAACCAGATATTTGAGGCCATACTCCTCCTCAGCACTTGGACCCCATTGTTAATCCCGGTCATAATAGAGGCATTGTCAATCCCTATCCCCAGGAGTTTCTCTTTTTTAAGACAACACTTCGAGGAAAGCCACAACAGCACGGGCTATAGACTTGGCATCTCCTCCCTCCAACTCAACAAGCCCCAGAAATGTTGATACAATTGGCTGCTTGGTGTCACTAAAGTACCTTATCACAACCCCCAGGTACTTAGAAACACTTACATCCGTGGACTCATCGAGGAGGAGGCTGAAACGCTGGTCACCCACATCTGCGACCAACTTGTTCAGAAAGTATGGTCCTAGAACACCATTAATAATTTCTGTAGTAGTGGAGTCTGAGAAAGCAGCTCTACATGCTTCTCCAATGTGATCACATGCCAGCATGGAATAGTGTTCAGCGATAGCTAATGCCATGGTGGCCTCAGCCTTTTTTGCAGAGTACATTTTTTAAACCATAAATGGCAGCTTGTTTTGGGTGGAACTGTTATAAGGCTTTGCCTTTTGAGTATGTTTTTCAGTTGTCATGTGTATTTTTACATCACTAAGTTTGGCGTAGAAATCACCCTTACAATACAGGTAGTATGCCCGTGTATCATCTCCAATAAACGGCTTCAACCAGCCTTTGAATTCAGGGTTTGATTCCCACTCCTTTCTGTATTTTTGAGTGTACAGTTTAGACTGAGACATGATGAGCTAGCCAGCTAGATGTTTAGCTTATGTCACAGAGAGGCACACACACAGTGGACAAGGTGAGTAAGTGACTGAGGCTGTGTGAGTCAAATGCAGTGATTTATTTTTGTGCAGTGATTTATTTTAGACAAAGAACATTTTACGTATACATCCCGCCCAGGGTGGGATCAGCCAGCAGCTGCTTACCGCATGCGCGATTCATTTGCAGTCTGGACGCGGAGGGGTGAACATCTCCTGCTCTGACTGCAGCTGGGAGAAAAAAAAAAAAAAAAAAAAAAATATGAGGGCACAATAGAAGGCTTTACATATAAGACTTGCTGCGTTACAAGTGTTACCAGTTTGGAGTTTTGTACTAAGAGTTTTGAAAATTCACCACATACTTGTGAAAATTGTTAAAGGTGTGTACTGGAGGCGAAGTCAGGTGCAGGAGAGCAGAGTGTAGTTAACAGGCGCACTTTTTATTCCGGTCCAAACGAAAGCACAGAAGTACATATAACGTGCCCAAAACATGGAACATAAACAAAAGTCTGGCGCGTAACAATACCCACATAACATCAAAACAATTTCACACAAAGACATGGAGGGGAACAGACGACTATATACATTCAGTGTGATTAGGGAATGAAAACCAGATGTGTATGGAACAAGACAAAACAAATGGGAATATGAAAAATAGAGCGGCGATGGCTAGAAAGCCAGTGAAGTCGATCAAGGAGAGGAGCCAACTTCAGCCCCAAAGCGAATTGAAAAATATATAAAAAGATTGTCAAAGACATTATGGCCATGTGCTGTTTCCCCAGTTGTAACTCTTTATCATTGCTAACTAACTGTAGCTGTAATCTTGTTTCCTCAATATGAATAAAGAAACACATAAACATCAATGTGGATGGCAATTTCTAATTTACATGATTGTGTTATTGTCCATATAATAGAATGGAGCAGATGTCCTTGCCAGCCCTGGGTCAACATAGTGTCAGACTGAGGATGTTGGCAGCACCAGTGAATCCAGCTGATATTAACATGCTACAAGGTAACATTCATACTGCATGAATCAAAAATACATGATAGATAATCAGTTAATCGAGACTGTATCTTTAAGAGATGTGGTAACACTTCATAATAACTAAGAATAAAGTATGTAGAGGTGGTTGAACAGGGCTAGGGTTACATTAGGCTTATGTCCACATCCTGGTTCAACCCTAACCCCAGCCTCAACCACAACCCTAACCCTAGCTTCATGTCGGCATACAGGTTCAACCCTAACCCCAGCCTCAACCATAACCCTAACCCTAAATTTGGCATAACCTTGGTTTATCCTACTTATTATCCTACTTTTCCTTTTGCACCCATAAGGTGCTGGAGTCTGGCTCCGGTTACCTCGTGTTACCATAGATTCTCTCTAGACATTCAGTTCGCCTCCCGCTGCTGTTGCCTAGGGGTCGGGTTTTCAAGACTACACAGGGTATAAAACAGTTATTTGCATTGTAATCCACAGGCACATACCCAATCCTTCCAGTGTTTCCTGCTGTGGGTGGGAATGAGGGAGTGGGGGAGGTGGTGGAGGTTGGTAGGAAGGTCACCTCTCTGAGACCAGGAGACTGGGCCATACCGTGGGATGCCGGCTTTGGTGAGAAAACAGTACATCAGTACTACAGTACATTCCTCTTCTGTCTGTAAAACCACAGTGGTGGGAGGGCCATGTGGATACCTTCGGTTTTACCCTGACCAAGACCTAGTGATAAGAAATGATTGAGACAAGAGTCTCAAACTACTTGTTCTATTTGTGTTGTGTGACATGACATCATCATTGTGAGACAGCGTTTGGGTGGGGTTCTGTTTAAAGGTACATGGAGGACAGAGGCAGTGTGTGAGGCTGATGACCTTCTCCAGGTCCCCAAGGACATCCCTCTGCTGGCGGCTGCTACCATCGGGGTGAACCCCTGCACTGCCTACAGGATGCTGCAGGACTTTGTTACACTCAAACCAGGTAGACAACAGTAGTTCGATAAACATTATTTCTGTGGGACACTGTCCTTTTGGTCATTCTTGTTGCCTGTATAAGCTACTGTTACTCAAGTGTGAAACGTTTTATGAAATGGTGCTTCATAAGCAGTAAACAAGTATTAATTCATTAATAAATAATTACTTAATTCAATCATTTATTCATTGTCTGCAGGGGCCACTGTGATACAGAATGGATCCAACAGTGTAGTGGGTCAGGCTGTCATTCAAATAGCTGCTGCCTTGGGGGTGAAGACCATCAACATCATCAGAGACAGGTGGGGACTCTGCCTAGTATCGACCCAGAACATAACAACAGTATTCATATTCAAATTCAATGAGTATATTTTTCATGTTTTCTCTCAGACCCAATCGACAAGAGTTGGAGGAGGAACTAAAATCGATGGGAGCTGATTTTGTTATCACTGAAGAAGACCTGCAATGTCTGGGTCTGGATAACGTAATTCAGGTAAGAGAATATATACACCATCAAATGTATGATGAGATTAGAGGTATTGGCTTCTTTCCAACAGTTAACTGTAGACCACACTAATGTATTGCCATTTTAGGAGCTCCCAAAGCCCATCCTGGGTTTGAACTGTGTTGGAGGCCGGAGTGGTGGACTTGTCCTCTCTAGTCTTTGGTGGGTTTCTGAGGAGGGTTTCTAGCCTAAATCTTTACTGCAACATGGTCTGCATAAATAATGTAATCCATCATGTTAATTTAGGCTTTGAAAGGACTGATTCTCTGTGAATGCTAATCCCTCTTTTTGAATGCCCTCACAGTGATGGGGCAACATTAGTGACATATGGTGGGATGGCCAAAAAGCCTCTCCAGATTCCAGCTGTGAGTTCATATTTGTTGTTCAACATAATCGCAAATGATTCTTAAATTGCACTGTAAATTGCACCATATGTAACCTTGCTGACAGCGAATCCTTGACATTTCTGTTTTCTTTGGCTCTCGAAAAGAAATCACTCATTTTTAAGAATATAACATTACAAGGATTCTGGATGACGCAGTGGAAAAGAAACAACAGTAAAGGTAAACTTGCTGCACAAAGCTCACTCACTTTAACCCTCTAGTGTACACTTTATCCAACTTTCAAAGACTGAGCCATGTCGCCATGTGGAAAATAATAATAAAAAACAAATAAGAATCTTGTATGGCAGAAGAAAATAATGATTACAAAAATGGAATAATGAATGTAATTACATAGTATCTGGTAAGATTTTGTATATTTGTCCTTATATGTCAATGGTGTATTTGTATATGTGTTGACTTACAGTATATTCCTTATATGACATACACAATTGAATACATGATTGTGACATATTTGAGGCAGAATATATGAATTATATCAGTCATCTATGAATATTATAATAAAAGTGTGTATATTCTGACAATGTAACCTCGACAAAATGAATTATTTCCATATAGGTTTCACATTGTTTTTATAAGTCAAAAACATGAGCATTACTATACATTTTCAGGTTTGAGTTTTCATGGTTAAGGCTGGGCAGCACCATCTACTGGACAGTTGATTTATATACAGCTATGCCTTTGGTCTTCCATTCATGGTTTTAACCAAAGCTAGCCTAGCTTTGATATTTGTCACTAGCTAGGTTTCCATCCAATTTGCAACAGATTTTCATGCGAACATTCAAAAATCGCTATAAAACAATATGCGCATTTTCGTACCAGAGCTGTTTTCATCAAACTGACTTTTGTGGATAAAATGATGTGCGTGATGACGTAGTGCACATAAAAATAACTTTTGCTGTTAAATTCCCATGTACCAAATGAAAAATACTATTTAAATGGGTTTCGCATCGCATTTCCAACTAAACTGATGGTTTTGTCACTAAAGCTGTTGCGTTATATAGCGAATATGCCCACTCCGGTCTTGGTACATGCGCTCTAGCCAACAGCTTGCAGATACAGTGCGGGTAGGCTAAGTTACCTACATTGCGAATATTATGGATAAGAGCGATATTATTTGTATTTGTAAAATGGTAGTCAAGCACCGATCATCATGTCACCAGAATAAGACCCTCGATATTTATTGGAAAGGAGCATCAAGCTCATGATTTATTTAATCTGATCCTAATAAACTGCATGCTTTCCCGAGTCGTAGTGGGAGGACCAGAGAACATATCCTCTGTTTAATTCGATATGAAGGTTATTATATCAATATAGGCGTTTCCACCGCCATTTTTCGCATAATTAATTTGACCAACACAAAAAGATCCCATCATGTCGAACGAACAAATTGTCGGCATTTATAAAATTGTACCGGCATTTCATGTGTCCATCAGCCCGGTCGTGACTTTTTTCATGTGTCAGGTAATTCATTCTCATGTAATGGTTGGATGGAAACCTGGATACTGCTACCAATGTGCTATTGTGAGAATTATTGAGGGATCTCCACTTAATAACGAAATTGATTCACTGCTTCTATAGAAGTAATTCCTCCTTCTCTTTCTCCCCTCCTTATCTCTTCCTCTTTAGCTCTCTACTCCTCATCCTCTCCTCCCCCTTTACACCTACTCATGGCAGACTTTCTTTCTTCAATAAGTGATGTGAGACAGTGGTATTCAAAGAGCTTTGAAATGTGTATGTCCTATGTATGAGACCTTAGAAGGCTTAGCTTGTCTCTTATGTTTGTATAAACAATACATGCAACATTTCTGTTATGTCTAAATGTTAACCAACAGTATGTCAGAAATTATGTATGTATTACTTACAAGTTCCAGGTAGAACAGCAGAATATTGTTTAATTCATCTATATATTTTCCATATGGGTCTGTTGTGTCTCTTTCCCCAGCAGATGTGACGCAGCTACAGGCCATGGTGACCTCTGTGTGTGATCTAGTGAAGTCTGGCCAGCTCCAGCCACCTCATTGTGTCCAAGTTCCCTTCCATCACTACAGCCAAGCCCTCCAGGCCACAGTACAGGCGCATCAAAGGAAACATGTACTACTCATGTAGTCACAAGCAAAACAAAAACACAGTATCCTCCTTCGGGGAAACTTTTTATTTTGCTTTCTTTTTTCATTTATCTGTGTCTGTAGCTTTATACCAAATGAGCACACACACCAAAAAGGAGTAATTATGCAATTATTTACAAAATGTTTAGTGGTCATTTTAGAAGCTGTAGAACATATAGTATACAACAACAAAAAGGGACATCTTTCAACAGTCATATTTACAGTATAAAGCACAACATAAGGGCAGGGAGAGGGTATACAAATCACATCGTTTAGCACAGTTCATACAGCACAGTCATATCTGTAGTTATATCATTTTTGCTTTCTAAATTGAAATGTTCAGACATACACATTAAATTATTTTAAACCGTTTCCTCCATTGAAAGTATCTTTTGCACACTTTAATGTTATTAGGAAGCAACCTGAAATGCTAGTTTAGGACCACAGCTTGAGAACTGATGTTAACAAACACATCTAAATAATGTACTTAACGTTATCCCTTTGATTCTCATTGGCTGTCTCTTTCACTGGTCATATTCTGTCTACATGGTCAACATGAAACAGACAGAAGTCACAGTGGAGGGATCGCTCAGAGGGACCCCACAGATAAGAGCCTAATAGCAAACTGGGGCTAGAATACCCTCTATGAGAACTAAGGAGTGTTATATCCACCAACCACTTCAGCTCACTATACATTATGATTTGGCAGTGAATTTAAAAGTAGTAACAGGGAAGAATCGTTTTGAAATATCACCAAATTAGTAACTTGTCTATTTATCTGCAATATTGAGCACTGACATTGCTGATTACAGACGTCGCTGGACAGTATTTGGGTGAGATGGAACGAGTCAAATAATATAACCTTTACAAAAAACTACAGTAAAACACAAATTGAGTTAGGGGAGGCATGCACTCACTGTCTTACAAGGGAGAATACAGAGTAAAACAAATCATATTAGAGCTTCCATGTCTATTATTTCATGTAAATACAATGTTGTCTGACAAACCTGTCATTTTTATAACCATTATAATACTACTATTTTCTTGGTTTTTTGACCATTTACTGTATTGATCATTACGATCAACTAATCCAGGACCTTGATGGTATAGTAAATTGCCCTCATCAACACACAGACGTATCACAGATTATTGTTCAGTGGCTCTCCTCGGTCACAACTGTCCAACTCCTCATGCGTTGACAGTTGGACTTCCAGTAGCATTCTAAACGACAACATTATTAACACTGTAATACCTGTCCTTTGGTCCAGTGGTCAGCCTTGACATTAGCATGTCATGGTGAAGTAGATAGAAATCTTTTCTCTTGCGGTACCCCCGTCCGTTCTCCTTGCAGGGTGTGAGCAGTCAGATATCCTATCTCTGGATGCACTTGATGAACCACTCTGCACTGGGGTTGAGCTCCAACAGGTCTTTCATATAGGTCTCCTCATCCAGGCAGCGCTCCTCTGTTCAGGAACAACACACAGCAAAGAACATGTCTGACATACAGATAGGATCTAGGATCTTAAATTGATCACCCTGTTGCATGAGGAAATTCAAAACTTGTAGTGTATTTGAGGTTTAAAAAGAGGCTTCTGGAGTTTGTAATTCCTACTTTGAAATTTCTGATTTGATTTTCCCTGTATCAACCCCTACAAAAATGTCCAGTAATTATAATACTCATAATAATTCACATTTCCTGTTGCTGCATTTTCCTGCTGTAGCAAACTGGCTCCAATTAAGGGAAGGTGGGATTTGAACCATGTCCTTAAAACACCTTTAATGACTTACTGGATGGTACTACTATGAATTTACAGCAGAATATGGTCTGAATACAGTCTACTGCAGGATGTTGACATTTCGCTTTTCTTTACCCCCCCCCCCCCCCCTTTTCCTTTTTTACAGATAATACTTTGTAATAGAATCGTCCTTTTTGAGAAACTAATCGTCCTTTTTGAAAACCTAAGATATATGAGATGGTTTGAGTGTGAAATGACTTTGTACGCCACTGTGCAATACTTACGGATATTCCCTCCGATTTCATAAAGGCACAGATCTTCTCTCTTCACAGACACAGAGCTAGAACACACACACACAGACAACATACTGAGGGATAAACAAAAAAACCAAATTACAAATAGAGTAACATTCATAAACAGTTGAGTTTTATACTTCCCTACAAAAGGCAAAATACAAATACAGTAACTACACTTTTGGTCAAAATTGAGTTAAGACTGAAATCAGGTTTTGTAGTATTTGTTTAATCTTGTGACCAAGTGTTCTGGTTCAATTATGTTCAGTTTGAGAGAAAATGGAGTGTGAAATTTGCAGTAACTACAAAATCCAAGTAAAAACCAAGGCAAACAGCAGTAAGTGAAGTTACTGCACTTTGGCTTTGTGCCACCATGTTTTCACTGCAAAGAGCAGTAACTACGCAAACAGGGAAACTGAGAAAAATGGCTTTAACGTTTATTTGCTGTCCAGCCAAATATGTCAGTAGATAAGTGATAATGCACTGATGTATTATCTTATTTAATTTTTTCTGCATATCAACCATGACCACTGATTTGACCTATGACCCAAGTCAAATAAATGACCATACAAAGTCAAACAGGAAAAACAACAAAAAAGTTGGATAAACGCATTTAGACTTTGCATTACCCGTATAGTTGTTTAAGGTCATACCTTAAAAAGGCAGAGTGCAGTATCTGCATTTTAAGGGTCATACAGTGAGCTCCAAAAGTATTTGAACAGTGACCCATTTTTTGTTGTTGCAACTCTGTACCCCAGTACTTTGGATTTGAAATTATACAATGACTATGAGGTTGAAGCGCAGACTTTCTGATTTAATTTGAGGGTATTTTCATCCATATCGGGTGAACCATTTAGAAATACATTTAGAAATGCATTGTACATAGTCTCCCCATTTTAGGGTACCAAAAGTATTGGGACAAATATCATACCCCCCCCAAAAAATGCTAACTTCCCCTGTTATTATAATGATGAGAAGGTTAGCATGTCTTGGGGGTATGATATTTGTGCATCTGTAACTTTCTCACGATTCATTCAGGATTATCCGTAATCATAGTAGCATCCACATACATGTAGAAGTGTTTAGAAACATATTCTATTCTTATTTACAATAAAAGTGACTCCAAAATGACACAATAGATTATTTACCATTCACTTCTATTGGGCACAAAATAATAAAAATAAACCAAAACAAACAGCAAATGCATCCAACAAGCTTGATGTATTCAATGGGACAAAATACTTACCTTTACACTACTTTAATTCACATAAGTGAATTTGTTCCAATACTCATGGTCAACAACTATGTACAACAAGTGCAGTAATTTCTAAATGGTTCACCAGTTATGGATAAAAAGACCCTCAAATTAAATCTGACAGTCTGCACTTTAACCTCAGTCATCGTATCATTTCAAATCCAAAGTGCTGGAGTACAGAGCCAAAACAACAATTGTCACTGTCCCAATACTTTTGGAGCTCACTGTAGGTCAAATCAAATTACTTCATAATAAGATAATACATCAGTGCACTATCACTTATATATACACAACGGCTGGGTGTAATCCTGGCCATTGATTGGTTAAAACCGCATTCCAGCCGGTGTCTATTCCACAAGTTAGTACCGGCTAAATCATCTATGACGTTGAAATGCCTATAGACTCTGTTCCATGTGACTGCGCAATCCACTGTCTCATCAGCCCAGCCAGGCAATGTATATACTAGAGCTACACTGTAAAAAGCATCTAGAAATTATCTCCCATTTATTTTAGACTAGCATTTGGTTTTCAACAGCAGAGATTTGTAATAACATTGCTGTCTGTCTCGCCGACATTTGCAACATTGAAATTCAATCTCCAACTGTCCTTTGGTAATGAACGTGTCGGGAGTCGGGACGAGACAGACAGGCTGGCAGCTTTTCTGAGCCAGTCGAAATCATGAAAATCAGCATTGTTTTGCCTTTCTAGGGCAGTATACAAATACAGAAAAATCAGAGCCACGCCGTGCAGTGTCACAGAAATAACAGTTCCCATAGGCTGCTCAGTTATAACCCACCCAGGGTGTAAATGTCTCTGTAGTGTAATGTAACTGCACTCAGAATACCCTGTGTGAGGGAGTGGGCTGAGAGTAATCATTAAGTGACTGGTGTGTAACGGGATGACAGTAGTGCCCCTCGGAGAACAGGGGGAGGGAGGGGTGTTGTTTTCACCTGTCCTGGCTGAGAAAGCGGCTGAGGACATCAGATGCCTGCAACTCTTCAGTCAGCTGGACAGCCATGGAGACCTTAGAAAACTGAGGGGCTTGGACCCTGATGAAGCCCTGAGAACTACTGTCCACCTGCATGGGGAGAGACAACACAGACATGTCTCAGCTAACCAACATAATACTAGTGTCGCTACTGTACTCCATACTACACCACTACAAATGTACAGCAGTTATACAAAAAGCATTTATTGAAAATTGCTCTTCAATAAAAAATATTCTTTGAGGTATTCAAATTGTTATATTATGCAATTTCTTCATTATTGTCATTTTCAAACAATAAAAAAACGGAGTTGCAGTTCTACATATTGCCAATAGGTGTCACAGGGGAGCCACTCCCCCTCTTTCATCACTTGAACCAGGAAGCACAGAAGGCATTTGAGTCGAGTCATTCACATATTCTCCTCTTGATTCATTCAACAGCATGGGTATTGCCCTCAGCTACAACTGCTTTTCAGTACGGTCGCAGAGCCAATTGGAATACCATATACAGGTGCTACAAACAAACAGACGCCTTTCTTTGTCTGCTATTGCTGCCCTCACCTCAGAGAGGGGTTTCTCCTGTTTCTCGTGTTTCTCTCGCTCATAGGCCATCTTCTTTAGGAGTTTCATCATGGCGCGGTCTTTGCTCATTTTCTTCTGGTTCTCCGTGTTTTGTTTTCGGACTTGATTCATTATGAATTTAGGAATCTGTGAAAAATGTAAGATACAATTACAAATTGTGCCATTGAAGAGCCATACCAATTGCATACAGTAGCCCGATACATAAAGTCCAGGGGCCTCATTTATCAATCATGCCTAGGCACAAATCTGTGCGTAAACCATGCGTGGGTTCATTTCCACGCAAAGTGTGACATTTATCAATATGAACATTTGCTCGAGTGTCTGTAAATTCACACACAGCCATGCGTACACACAAGTGGTGGAATAAGGAAACTTCCTGTCAAGCATAGAATGGGGAAAATACATGTTGAAAATGTCTGAAATTATGCGAGTAATAAATCAATTATTTTCAATTTCATTGTATTTCCAATGTGAATTCATGCAACATAACTTGACAGGCATATCATTTGACCACATCAGTGCATTTGTTACGATAACAATCAATACAAAGTACAGTCATTTGTTAAATTATAGGCACAAAGTTCAAGTGAAACCATTGTCTTTTATAGTATTTTAACAATGGGAAATCGAATGATAAGCTGATCTTGCTCTGTTGGAGGATTTGGCAAACGCTGCATTTCGCAGAGAGCACGTTTTTAGAGACAGGTGGGACTTTTTTTTTCTCTCCAGAATGCACAGATTGGCTCATCAGATATCGTTTCTCAAATCAAATCTTATAGGATTTTTGTGAGGATTTAAAACCCACTTTAAAAAAAGAAGTAAACATGACATTCAGATGCACAGCCAACAGTGGAGGCTTCTGAGGGGAGGACGGATCATAATATCTGATGTCTGGAATAGAGTCAATGAAATGGTATCGAACACATGAAAACCATGCGTTTGATACTATTCCATTCCAGCCATTATTATGAGCTGTCCTCCCTCAGCAGCCTCCACTGACATCCAATACTAACGAAGCAATAGACGGCACCCACGTCACCGTAAAAGCACCATCCCAAAAAGACTATGTGAACAGAAAAGGCCTCCACTTTTAATGTTCAGGGGATAGGTTATGTGATTTGCACGACTCGTTCATTTTGCAGAACAGTAATGTTGGCCTATAACGCCTGCAGGAGGGAGTTGAGGATGGATGGCCTACTCATTGTAAGTACATTTGCCATTGCAAAATAAACAAATTGTCTTTACAGTCTTCTCTTTGTAGCTATGTTTTCATTGTTACTGGTCAAGCCACAGCTGAGCAACCAAATAAAACATTTTGGTTGTACTCAATCTCTGACACTAGCACCTCTACTTCAGTCTCTGAAATATATATATATTTTTCTTGCTTTTTTGGGTTGTGACGTTGTATTTCATGGCACGGTGCTGTATTTCCCCACAGGCTTTATGATTGACTATATATGGTTAATTAGGGGCGTTTCGAAATAAAAATAGCCAAGGTCGTACATGAGCACTGAGGCTGAGAACAATTGGTATTTATCAATGGTTATCTCCTACCGGTGTGTGTGTGTGTGTATGATGCTTGTATGATTGTTTGTTAAATCACACTTTTTCTATGCATACAAACATTCAAAACTCCATTCGTAAGTAGTATTTTAGTTTACGCAATATTGATAAATGAGGCACCATGACTTGAGCCTACCGTCCAGAGCAGGTTTTGGTATCTGATGAGTAGTCGGACGATGTTGGCGGTCTCCGTGGCCAGGGAAAATTCCTGTTGCTCACTGATCTTGTTGCGGAAGCCTTTAAACATGAAGATGTTTGGAGCCATCACCACGGCAACGTTGTTCAAGGTCATCTTGTTCTGCTCTTTGTGGTCTATGACCCTCTGAAAGAACTCCATCAGCACCTGAAACCACCATAAGACACATTACAATGTCTCCAACAGATAACATGAGACTATACTGTATTGGCTAGAGAACTAGCACAGGAAAAGAGCCATCTACCTTTAGTGTATCACGGCTGGACTCCGGAAGTAGCAGGACCAGCAAGTTGAGAGCCTGCAGCTGCTGCTTCTTAGTTGGCAGTTCTGTGAGTAAGGCAAACGAACAAGATCACAACCACAATGGGATTGCTTTACTAATCCATGAGTCAACATAAGACAAAACTCAAACGGAATCGAGATAACATTGTAAATGAGTATACATACAGTGTACCACTGTATGTATAGAAAGTGTGGTTCATAATGTATAGGGGGACTGACTAAGCACTGCGATGAAGGCGCTGAGGTACTCCACAGTGAGCAGCGGGTGGGGCAGGTCCCTGATGAAGAGCTTGAGCAGGCTGGCTGCATCGTGCTGCTTCAGACTCTCCCATGGGAACAGGCCCTCGTAGAACTTCCCCTCCAGCTCCACACACACCGCCTGCCAGCCGAACACATAGGTCACATGTTAACACACACGCACTCTCCCTCTCACACACACAGTCTTGTACAACTAACCTTGTGGGGGCACAAAATCCTATTTTCCCTGAACCTTAACTCCTAACCCTAGCTCCTAACCTTAAACGTAACTCTAACCCTAACCCCCTAGAAATAGCATTTGACTTTGTGGGGACCAACAAAATGTCCCCAATTTTTGTTTGTTTACTATTCTTGTGGGGACTTCTGGTCCCCACAAGTATAGTTAAACACATCCACACACACACTGGAGGCTTTATCACATCATCCTACAGTACAACACTAATCATATCATCCACACTAACCTCTCCATTAGGGAAATAAGAATTTGGCTACATTAAGTTGTTGTTACAGCATGCAAATACTTCCAGACATTGAATGAAGCAGGACTAGATCTATCAACAACGATGAACAATGACCTTGACTCTTATGGCTGCTCCGGGTATCCGTAGAAGCCCCTCTGTGTCCAGACCCTCGTCCTCTATGTGAGAGATGAGCTGGAAACAATAGAACACACTTATAAGCTTTAAACCACCAAATCAACAGCACATTTTTATTTAACTAGGCAAGTCAGTTAAGAACAAATTCTTATTTACAATGACGGCCTAGGAACAGTGGGTTTTCTGCCTTGTTCAGGGGCAGAACAACAGACTTACCTTGTCAGCTCAGGGATTTGATCTAGCAACCTTTCGGTTACTAGTCCAACACTCTAACCACTAGGCTACCTGCCGCCCCAAAATAACAATGCCATTACCACTACAGCAAACTGAAGCGATTTCTACTGCAGAGCACACATTCAGACGTACTGTATGATTAAAGAGAACCAGGATCAGTGGTTAATGAGAGGTTGTGCTGCTCACCCTCTGCAGTATGATTGGCACCTTGGTCCCTGGCTGTCTCCTCTGGTCCTGCTCCAATAGGGCGGCCAGGGGAACTCCAAACAGGCCAGACTCTAGAACACAAACACATCAAACATAATTGTGTCAGAGCTTGATGGGACAGTCCTCAGGGTTCTTAGATATGTTATACAGTTGTGTTCCAGTTCTAGCATACTGGCTTACCTTTGACCTTGAGTTTAACTGCTTTGTGGGCTTTGAGGTCGATGCCTGCCGTGTCAAACAGAGCGGTCATCTCTATCAGCACCAGGCGGTGCACCTTCTTCATGTCCTGGGGGGACAGGTCCCCAACCTTGGTCAGCCCTGTCTTGTCTCTGCTTAACTTGAAGTTCTGTCATATAGCGAAGCACAGGTTACATTAGGAGTTAGCAAAACTGGGTTGTATTCATTAGTGCACACCGTAGCAAAACATTTTGCAATGGAAGATGAAAACAAGCGCTTCTTATTGGACTTGTCAGAGACCAAAACAGGGTCTGTTTGATGCCTATTGAATATGACCCTGACATTATTGGAGTATCTGGAACCACCTGGTGTTTCTAGGGCCACCACTAGGTGGTGGCTCTAGAACTCAGATACACCAGTAGTCTAGAACAGTTTTTTGACTGAAATGTATTATATGATGCAAAAACTCTATTCAAAAGGTTTTGATTGATAATGTTATCATCAGTGCAAATGACATCATTCAATGTCATATAACTTACACTAGTACACAAGCAGTAGGCCTAGGCCTACAATAACGCTGTAAATAATGGGCCATATAAATTTCAAAACATAATTTAGTCAATCATTACTGATGTAGGCTAAGTAAAATCAGAAACATGTTTCAATCCATAAACACTACAGGGCACAGTTCTTGCTTCTGCCAAAAAACATATAAATATTTGAAATCCTTTGTCCCAAACTGGCCTATGGGATCCTGCTATTTTGACGAGTGACACTTCCTGTTTTGGCATGTAAACTTTGCTCCGGATGAGCGGCTCAGTCAATCTGTGTGGTGGTGTTAATGTTTAAAAGGGTACTCACAGGTAGCTTGTCATCTGCGTCTGTCAGAGCCTCACTGCTGCCCTTTGAGCCCTCCTTATAGCTGAGGGCCTGATCAGAGAAGGACACCTCTAGGTTGATGTCTGTCTCAGGTTCAGACACACTCTGCTCAGCAGGGCCTGCCCTGTTCCCCAGCCCCATCGCTTGACCTGTACACACACACACAGAGTTATTATTGGGACATATTAAAAGCTAGACCTACAGCAAGAGATAACACAGGCAATTCATGAATTAGATGTGTGAAAGTCCACAGATGGGACAAAGTCTTTAGTCAGCAGTGGGGAGATTAGAACTAGGTGGTGGTGACTGTTCTGCCCACTGAAGGGAAACTAAGGGACAATGACTAGTCCTGTGGAAGTCAACAGCCAGAGAGCCAGTCTGTGACCCATGTCAGACAGACATGTAAGGCCTTGGCCCTGACACAGAACTGCAGTGCCTCCCTGCCATCTCCACTAATAGGAAAACAGGCAAGTGTATAATGGAAGATAGGGAGCGGATTCCTGACAGCCTTCATGTTAAGGTCAGAGGGGTGGCGCGAACAGACAAGAGGCAATGTCCCTGCTTCCTGTGTGTGTGTACTGCCGAGTTATCTTCTCAACAGCTCTTCCATAGAATCTTCACTTCTGCTTCCTGTGATCATGAACCATTTCAGGAAATCTACAGTATCACATAAAAGCAACAACACAGTGGATAGAAATACCAGTTCATTTTTGTGGCGAGTCAGTGATGTTTTCTATAGGTATAGACCAACATGCCCAGACAGAGATTTAGTGAGTAGAACTTGTGGTACATGCCATCTGTCGTAATATCCTTTTTCCTGTTTTCACTTCTCTCTGGTGACTTGGCTTCATCCTCCTGCAACATAATACAAAACAGAAGCAGGCTCTCATCAGAATTCAATATAGGTCATTTTTTATCAATTAATGATTCAAACTACTAAAAGTAACTGCTGATATTGTAGAAAGTCATATTTTTCACCCCAATTGTGAGTACAAGACCTTCTTTTGCATAATATTAAGATACTCAGTTAAGTATTACTTCACATTCAGGTGTCCATTAACAGATATTGTGATTAGTAATTATATTAACCAACTATGGTAAACAAGTCACTGGGTTTTTTTATGTAGCAAGGCATCTCAGGCATGACTGGCATTTTAAACGGGACCGGTGGTAGGCTGACCTTTGACTCTGGCGTGCCTGGGAGTTTGAAGATGTCTCTGACGTCAGGTACTTGGTGCTGCTTGTTCCTCTTCCTGAGGGTCTGCTGTAGCTTCTCAACACGTTTCTCCACGGCGGCGGCCTGGGTGCGCGTCAGCGTGGACAACAGCCCCATCATGTCCTCGGGGTCCGACGCAGACTCGTCAAACAGAGTGGCCAGCCCCGCCTCCGTCAGCCATGCCTCCTCCTGTTCCCCCTCTACAGACAGACAAGTTGAGTTAGGGATGAATTGATGCTGCACCAACAGAGCAGTAGTATGTTAATGAAAAAGATATGGGTGTAGGCCTGAAGACTAGTGAGGACACAGTAATTTATTGAAAAATAAAGAAACAAACAAGTAATTCATAGATTATTACTATGCAATTACTATTATGCCATTTTTATGTACTGAGGGCTGGGAATAGAGAAATACATGAAACAGGGAAGGATCTCACTCCTAACCCCTTAACACAAACCATCTTGTTATAGAAAGGAACGGAAACAAAAGGAAGTTCCTGCTTTAAGTTCTCCAGACAAAACAATGAATGTCAACTTAATAAACAATACACTTTTGCAGTGCTTTTTATAGGCATTTCCTGATCCTGTAGGATCAAGCAAGTCTATTGTCTTCTGTGGATGAAAGCAATAAGAAATCATTATGTGGTGGTATTGCAAAATAACATGGGCTGGACAACAGACCAGACTATCCTAGTCAGCTCTACTGTATGTACTGAACAAAAAAAATTAAACACAACATGCAACAGTGGGTTTTACTGAGTTACAGTTCATATCAGGAAATCACTCAATTTAAATAAATTAGGCCCTAATCTAAGCCTAGGCCCACCCACTTGGGGGCCAGGCCCAGCCAATCAGAAATCATTTTTTCCCTACGAAAAGGGCTTTAGTACAGACAGAAATACTCCTCAGCTGTCCGGATGGCTGGTTTCAGATGATCCCGCATGTAAAGAAGCCGGATGTGAAGAAGCCAGATGTGAAGAAGCCGGATGTGAAGAAGCCGGATGTGAAGAAGCCGGATGTGAAGAAGCCGGATGTGAAGAAGCCGGATGTGAAGAAGCCGGATGTGAAGAAGCCGGATGTGAAGAAGCCGGATGTGAAGGTCCTGGGCTGGCGTGGTTACAAGTGGTCTGCGGTTGTGAGGCCGGTTGGACAGACTGCCAAATTCTCTAAAACAATGTAGGAGGCGGCTTATGGTAGAGACATGAACATTAAATTCCCTGGCAATAGCTCTGGTGGACATTCCTGCAGTCAGCATGCAAATTGTACGCTCCCTCAAACACAATACCATAGATGTGTAAAGTTGTGACAAAATTGCTAATTTTTTATTGTCCCCAGCACAAGGTGCACCTGTGTAATGATCTTGCTGTTTAATCAGCTTCTTGATATGCCACACCTGTAAGGTGTATGGACTATCTGGGCAAGGAGAAATAAAATAAAATCAGGTGTAGACCTTACAGTGAAATGCTTACAAGCCCTTAACCAACAATGCAGTTAAGAAAATACAACAACAAAAAAGTAAGAGATAATAATAACAAATAATTAAAGAGCAGCAGTAAATAAAAATAGCGGAGGGTACCAGTACAGAGTCATTGTGTCATGTGCGGGGGCACCGGTGTCAAGGTAATTATGTACATGTAGGTAGAGTTATTAAAGTGGCTATGCATAGATAATAACAGAGAGTAGCAGCAGTATGGGGGGGGGGGGGGGGGGATGCAAATAGTCCGGGTAGCCATTTGATTAGCTGTTCAGGAGTCTTACGGCTTGGGGGTAGAAGCTGTTTAGAAGCCTCTTGGACCTAGACTTGGCACTCCGGTACCGCTTACTGTGCGGTAGCAGAGAGAACAGTCTATGACTAGGATGGCTGGAGTCTGACCATTTTTAGGGCCTTCCTCTGACACCACCTGGTATAGAGGTCCTGGATGGCAGGACGTTTGGCCCCGGTGATGTACTGGGCCATAGGCATTACCCTCTGTAGTGCCTTGCGGTCAGAGGCCGAGCAGTTGCCATACCAGGCAGTGATGCAACCCGTCAGGATGCGCTCGATGGTGCAGCTGTAAAACCTTTTGAGGACCCATGCCAAATCTTTTCAGTCTCCTGAGGGGGAAAAGGTTTTGTCATGCCCAGTCGCTTCACGACTGTCTTGGTGTACTTGGACCATGTTAGTTTGTTGGTGATGTGAACACCAAGGAACTTGAAGCTCTCAAACTGCTCCACTACGGCCCCGTCCATGAGAATTGGGGCGTGCTCGGTCCTCCTTTTCCTGTAGTCCACAATCATCTCCTTTGTCTTGATCACATTGAGGGACCACACGGTCAGGTCTCTGACCTCCTCCCTATAGGATCTCTCATTGTTGTCGGTGATCAGGCCTACCACTGTTGTGTCATCAGCAAACTTAATTCTGGTGTTGGAGTCGTGCCTGGCCATGCAGTCATGAGTGAACAGGGAGTACAGGACGGGACTGAGCATGCACCCCTGAGGGGCCCCAGTGTTGAGGATCAGCGTGGCGGATGTGTTGTTACCTACCCTTACCACCTGGTGGGCGGCCCGTCAGGAAGCCCAAGATCCAGTTGCAGAGGGAGGTGTTTAGTCACATGGTCCTTAGCTTAGTGATGAGCTTTGAGGGCACTGTGGTGTTGAACGCTGAGCTGTAGTCAATGAATAGCATTCTCACATAGGTGTTCCTTTTGTCCAGGATGGAAAGGGCAGTGTGGAGTGCAATATAGATTGGATCATCTGTGGATTTGTTGGTGCGGTATGCAAATTGGAGTGGGTCTAGGGTTTCTGGGATAATGGTGTTGATGTGAGCCATGACCAGCCTTTCAAAGCATTTCATGGCTACAGACGTGAGTGCTACGGGTCGGTAGTCATTTAGGCAGGTTACCTTAGTGTTCTTGGGCACAGGGACTATGGTGGTCTGCTTGAAACATGTTGGTACTACAGACTGAATATGTCAGTGAAGACACTTGCCAGTTGGTCAGCGCATGCTCGGAGTACACGCCCTGGTAATCCGTCTGGCCATGCGGCCTTGTGAATGTTGACCTGTTTTAAAGGTCTTACTCACATCGGCTGCGGAGTGCGTGATCACAGTCGTCCGGAACAGCTGATGCTCTCATGCATGTTTCAGTGTTACTTGCCTCGAAGCGAGCATAGAAGTTATTTAGCTCATCTGGTAGGCTCGTGTCGCTGCTAGCCATGAAACATCCGACGAGCGTCATAGCCGGTGTAGTACGATTCGATCTTAGTCCTGTATTGACGCATTGCCTGTATGATGGTTTGTCGGAGGGCATAGCGGGATTTATTATAAGCTTCTGGGTTAGAGTCCCGCTCATTGAAAGTGTCAGCTCCTCCCTTTAGCTCAGTGCGAATGTTGCCTGTAATCCATGGCTTCTGGTTGGGGTATGTACATACAGTCACTGTGGGGAAGACATCCTCAATGCACTTATTGATAAACCCAGTGACTTATGTGATGTACTCCTCAATGCCATCGGAAGAATCCCGGAACATATTCCAGTCTGTGCTAGCAAAACAGTCCTGTAGTTTAGCATCTGCTTCATCTATCCACTTTTTTTAATAGACAGAGTCACTGGTGCTTCCTGCTTAAATTTTTTCTTGTAAGCAGGAATCAGGAGGATAGAGTTATGGTCAGATTTGCCAAATGGAGGAAGAGGGAGAGCTTTGTACGCATCTCTGTGTGTGGAGTAAAGGTGGTCTAGAATGTTTTTTCCCCTCTGGTTGCACAATTAACATGCCGATAGAAATTAGGTAAAACTGATTTAAGATTCCCTGCATCAAAGTCCCCGGCCATTAGGAGCGCCGCCTCTGGATGAGCGTTTTCCTGTTCGCTTATGGTCGGAATACAGCTCATTGAGCGCATTTTTAGTGTCAGCATCGGTCTGTGGTGGTATGTAGACCGCTACGAAAAATACAGTGGAAAACTACAGTTGAAGTAGGAAGTTTGCATACACTTAGGTTGGAGTCATTAAAACTAGTTTTTCAACCACTCCACAAATTTCTTGTTAACAAACTACAGTTTTGGCAAGTCGGTTAGGACATCTACTTTGTGCATGACAATTAATTTTCCCAACAATTGTTTACAGACAGATTATTTCACTGTATCACAATTCCAGTGGGTCAGAAGTTTACATACACTAAGTTGACTGTGCCTTTAAACAGCTTGGAAAATTCCAGAAAATGATGTAATGGCTTTAGAAGTTTCTGATAGGCTAGGAAAATTGTGGATATAGTGAAGCAACATCTCAAGACATCAGTCAGGAAGTTAAAGCTTGGTCGCAAATGGGCCTTCCAAATGGACAATGACTCCAAGCATACTTCCAAAGTTGTGGCAAAATGGCTTAAGGACAACAAAGTCGAGGTATTGGAGTGGCCATCACAAAGCCCTGACCTCAATCCTCTAGAAAATGTGTTGGCAGAACTGAAAAAGCGTGTGCGAGCAAGGAGGCCTAGAAACATGACTCAGTTCCACCAGCTCTGTCAGGAGGAATGGGCCAAAATTCACACAACTTATTGTGGGAAACTTGTGGAAGGCTACCCAAAACGTTTGACCCAAGTGAAACAATTTAAAGGCAATGCTACCAAATACTAATTGAGTGCATGTAAACTTCTGACCCACTGGGAATGTGATGAAAGAAATAAAAGCTGAAATAAATAATTCTCTACTATTATTCTGACATTTCACATTATTACAATAAAGTGTTGATCCTAACTGACCTAAGACAGGGAATTTTTACTAGGATTAAATGTCAGAAATTGTGAAAAACTGAGTTTAAATGTATTTGGCTAAGGTGTATGTAAACTTCCGACTTCAACTGTAGATAGAGTATCTCATGATAAGCTGTAGACCACACTACCTCAGGCGAGCAAAACCTTGAGACTTCCTTAGATATCGTGAACCAGCTATTGTTTACAAATATGCATAGGCCCCCGCCCCGTGTCTTACCAGAGGCTCCTGTTCTGTCTTGCCGATGGAGTGTATAACCTACCAGCTATATGCTCTTAATGCCGTCCTTCAGCCACGACTCGGTGAAACATAAAATATTACAGTTTTAAATATCCCGTTGGTAGGATATACGTGCTTTCAGTTCGTCCCATTTATTTTCCAGCGATTGAATGTTAGCTAGCAGAACGGAAGGCAAGACAAGATTAGCCACTCGTCGCCTGATCCTCACAAGGCATCCTGATCTCTATTCCGCAAAACCTACGTTTCCTTTTCCAGCGAATCACAGGGATCTGGGCCTGGTCAGGTGTCTGTAGTATATCCCTCTGACTCATTGAGGAAGAACTCCTTGTCCAATTTGAGGTGAGTAATCCCAGTTCTGATGTCCAGAAGCTCTTTTCGGTCATAAGAGATGGCACCATCTTGCAGTAAATGCTCACTAACAGTGATGTAAACACTTTTCTACACAATTTGAGAGAAATGTTGTGCGTATGGAACATTTCTGGAATCAGCTCATGAAACATGGCACCAACACTTCATGTTGCGTTTATAGTCAAAAATAATCCTTTCAGACAGTGATCTAGGTAAATCACTAGTCATATAATGTACATAGTGAATACTGTACTAAACCTTAAATCTCTGTCTAAAATGTTACCCTGAAGCAGTTGTTCACTTAAGGTGAAGGAAAGGGCCTCTCTACTTTCAGTGGACACTCCTGCTATAGAGTAGAGCTCCATACCATCAGGCACCTTCAGCTGCACCTCCTCGTGTGGCTCTGCGTCCCCCTCTCCACTCAGGGTGATGTTCTCCACCTCGGTCCAGTAGTCGTCCATGGCCAGTTCGTCCAACGAGTCCTGGGAGTTGCAGCGGTGGTACGGGGGCTTTCCCGGTGCATTTTTGGCCCGGTTCTGGACACTGTAGTGGCCTGTCCTGCGACTGGTGGACAAAGGAGAGAGTATGAGTACTATTTCAGTCATTTTATTAGGGTTAAAGTGAGTTATAAATACTACAAGTCAGACCATTCTAATAATGCGTTAACAAACTGGGTGGCTGTCTGGTACTAATTTTAGGATTGGAACTCTATGAACGCGGTGTTTTCACAAGAATGTGGTTGTATTTTCCACATAGAACTTGGATTAGCATGAACGTGAAGGGTTAACTCATTTCAGTCAGTCAGTGCAGCAGTTCTGCTTTCCTCTGGCCGTGTCACACTTCTAGCACGTAGTTCTGTGCAACCCCTGCTGTCAGCTGCTGTTAGCTGGCCACAGCCTAGACCCTTTTACAGAATGCCAAGTTACTAGTTTAAGGATAATGCATGTGTGGGCTTGCGGGCTTGGTGAAGGCTTGGCTTGCTCCAGATAGGCTTCTCCGTGTGAGTGAACCCTGGGAAAGCACAAAGAGGAGTCCTGATGTTCATCAGAAAGCTGCTATACTCCCCCAAATAGTTATAGTGGTTGCACTTAAAGGGCCAGTGCAGTCAAAAAATGTGATTTCCTGTGTTTTATATACATTTCAATACTATGAGGTTGGAATATTACTGTGAAAGTTATGATAATGCCCTTTTAGTGTAAAAGCTGTTTGAAAAGACTGCCTGAAATTTCAGCCTGTTTTGGTGCGAGGGAGTTTGGGTCTTCCACGGTGACATCCCCATTTGGTAAATTAGTTAATAGACCAATAAGAAAGTTACAAACCTCTGCCAATAATAGGTAATTTTGAGTTTTCCCCTTCCCACTCAAACCACTCACAGACAGTACTGTTCCACTGGATATCATAAGGTGAATGCACCAATTTGTAAGTCGCTCTGGATAAGAGCGTCTGCTAAATGACTTAAATGTAAATGTAAATGTACTACCAAAATTCTTGCTTGAGAAATTGCTCTTCGCTAAGAAGCTATTGTTGATTATTTTTTAACAATTTAGTTGATAACAATCACAGTAAGGTACTTAATGGTTACCCAGAAATTATTTGATATTGAGATAAAAACTGCTGCATTTGACCTTTAAAGGGACACCTAGAGTGGCAAAAATAAATCATGAAACCTCAGCGGTTCCACACTCCCAAATGACTGTTTCTGCTTACGCACTTGAAACTAAACACAGTCAATCTGGGTCAAGCCAGGCCAGGCTAACGTACACCTTAGCTTAGGGGTAAAAGGTTTGTTTTAAACAACCAATGTGACAGATATAATATGTGATAACATTAAACTAAAGAGTACAAATGAGCTTAAATACCAGCTCTATGGGTCTACAGAATGTTCTTCATGGCTTCCTGGTCCATTTCTCGCAGTGAAGAGTTCAAATCAAATCAAATTGTATTTGTCACATACGCTGAATACAACAGGTGTAGACCTTTCAGTGAAATGCTTACTTACAAGCCCTTAACCAACAGTGCAGTTAAGAAAAATAAGTGATAAAGTATTTACTAAAATTAACTGAATTAAAATGGAAAAATAACAAATAATTAAAGAGCAACAACAGTAGCGAGGCTATATACAGGGGGAACCGGTACAGAGTCAATGTGCAGGGGCACCGGTTAGTCGAGGTAATCGAGGTTACATGTAGGTAGAGGTAAAGTGACTATGCATAGATAGTAAACAGACCAGCAGCAGCGTAAAAACTATGCAAATAGTCCGGGTAGCCATTTGATTAGCTGTTCAGGAGTCTTATAGCTTGGGGTAGAAGCTGTTTAGAAGCCTCTTGGACCTAGACTTGGCGCTCCGGTACCACTTGCCGTGCAATAGCAGAGAGAACAGTCTATGACTAGGGTGGCTGGAGTCTTTGGCCATTTTTAGGGACTTCCTCTGACACCGCCTGGATGGTAGGAAGCGTGGCCCCAGTGATGTACTGGCCGTACACACTACCCTCCATGGTCATAGACAGGACAGAATATAAATGAGCAGCAGGCCTGTTAGGCCTCACCTGAGGTCTGGGGAGGTTGTAAAATGAGTCAGCTCTCAGCTCCTTCCCAGCCACAGGAAATACACAGGGTATCAGTAACGCCTGACATTTCTGGCCCTGGATAAACAATTGCAAATTGGAAATTCAGAGAGGTTGTTGAGAAAATGCTTTCACAAATCAATCGCTGTCTGTTTTCTAGATAATATTGCCACAATGTTTGAACAATTCTGGAAGAATCTGAGGGTTGGAAAACAATCTATTTATTCAAACCTTTATGGGGAACAAGCTAAAACACAGCACAAACATTTGGTTTAGAGGGGAATAGACTGCTAATAAAGGAGAAAAGCGGAATGTGCTCCAATGTTAGTTTGTATTCCATCCCAAGACAGAAATGCAAACACAATCTTCCCCATTAGGAGCAAATGCAAGGTTTGAACTCGAGAACAAGGAAGGAAAGTCAAGTATCCCAGCAATGTACACACCACCAATGTTACCCCACAGCCAGACCCATTCACATGGAAAGGTCAGCTATCTTGCTGGCTCCAAGAGTGACAAACTGCCAGTGCTCAAGGACAAAAAGGTGAACAACGTAGTCTTTCTCGGCTGTTTAGTGCATGGTCATTTTACATACAGACACAAAGAAGAGGGGTCATAGTATACTTAAGCAATAAGGCACGAGGGGGTGTGGTATATGGCCAACATACCACGGCTAAGGGCTGTTCCTCGCACGACGCAACGCAGAGTGCCTGGATATAGCCCTTAGCTGTGGTTTATTGGCCACATACCACAAACCCCCAAGGTGCCTTATTGCTATTATAAGCTGGTTACCAACGTAATTAGAACAGTAAAAATACATGTTTTGTCATACCCATGGTATACAGTGTTATATACCTCGGGTTTCAGCCAATCAGCATTCAGGCCTCGAACCACCCAGTTTATAATGTAGACCCAGTCATACAGAAGAACTGACAGTGCAGTTCAGGGGGCAGTGGCATAGGTATACTGTACCATCTCGAAGGCTTACTAAACCTTAACCTGAGTGTGGCACTGTGGGGCAAAGTGTGGTGACAACAGGTGTCTAAAATACATAGCGGCAGAACATGCATGGTTTAGCACCGCAATGGAAACAGGGGATTACACTACTGTTAATCACATGCACTAGCAATCAAGTTTGACTTAACTCATAAGGCACATTCCAAACATCCACTACATGTAATACAGCGACACATGGGCCCAAGCCGGTTGATTGCTGTGACAACCCCAACAGAGTCATGGAACGTTACTGCTGGGGGTTCAGTCTGACCCTCCAATCTCCTGTATAATACTTACTGCCTGAGTACACTCTCAAATGACATATCATTGACTGGAGAATAGGCTGGGTTTAACACGTGTACAAGATGTGGGGGCAGATACAGTGGTCCCTGATGAATGTATACACAATGGTGACAGCTCCAAAGAACTGAGGCCAAAGTTCTGTAGTCATATGGGCCAGCTGGATTGGACAGACTGCATGGGAAAGCCCCCAGTGATGGGTTCTGGGATTTGAGATAGTGTATGTTCCTCTGTATAGAAAAAAAAGGTCAAGAACACTTTTCAAACCCTCCCCTGTTCAAAGAAGTGTTATTGTATTCGTCAGAGACTGCACCGTTCCTCAGTCTATTTATTCACAATTGTGTGTGTGTGTGGGGGGGGGGGGGGGGGGGGGGGCGTACTCCTAAAACACAAATGTTTGTGTTATCAAAATTCTAAAAAGCGTCAAATGTGTTAATTATACTTATTTAGGAAATGTCTAGGTCGGAATGTTCATTACACACGACGTTCAAAAGACGTCGTTGGCAGTTCAGTGATAAAGGATTTCAAAATGAACACAAGTCAGAATAATCTCGACAGGAGGTGGAAATACATTTTCAACACCAGGAAACAACAGGGAATGTAAAGAGTGCTGCTGTGTCAATGGAAAAACAATAAAAACACAAACAGCAGCAATAACACTATGATGATAACCTGTGTTGATTTTGTGCACTGACTCCGTGTGGTAACATCATAATGTTTACATTGCTGGAGGCATTTTAAGGTAGGTCGTCCCTGAGTCAATATTATATCTCACTCACAAAAAGCTCAGCGGCTCACCTGATTCGATGGAAATCATAACACAGGCTGTTCACTTGGCCTTGACTTGTACCTGTTAACCCCGCTGTTTTGTGGCTCACTTGGTAGAGCATGGCACCTGAAACGCCAGGGTGGTGGGTTTGATTCCCACAGGGGACCCGTATGAACAAGTATGCAGTCGCTCTGGATAAGAGCGTCTGCTAAATTACTCAAATGTTTTGAACATTAGAAACTCCAGTCAGAGTAAAACAGCTAACGCACTACCAGCAGAGCTTATTGATTGGGTATAACCTGACCCACCACATTATGTAAAGAATACAAAACGACTTGATCAATTATTCATTAATGCCGCTTCTATATAAACATGTATACAGTGAAAGAATATGTTCACAGTCAAAACATGAATACCTACATCCTAACTTAATAAAACATGCAGGCATAAAGACCCAACACACCCATCTGTGTACCACATTTTATTTGTCCAAACTGTTTTGTTATCAACACATTAAAAGTGCTGTACTCTGTTCTTTCTATTTGCCTCCATGGAATGAGTAGTTACCTAATAAGTCAATATAAGTGGAAAACAAAAGCTCTGTGGCGGGTAGTCCACCATGTACCGCCGGTAACTTGTTTATACAGTAAGACCAAAATGACCAAAATGACTCACCAGTAATCTGGTGGCAAAATCTCTCGTTATAAACTTAAAACTTGTAACTGCAGGCTATTATTCCAACAAACTGGGCAACATTCATTGACCACAACATGCACCCAGTTGAACTTTTGTTTTTAATCTTTCTGTTCCCATGCAGAAGCAAGACCAACTGAACTGGCACATGAGACAAACGAGTGATGTAGGTGCCACATTTACCACACCATGCCAAATAGAGATGGTGCTACTATGGCACAGTAGTACAGACAGACCCCTGTACGTAGTATCCAAAACAGCCTTGGCAGGGACAGCCCTCTGTAGGGCCACTGGGGACCCTCAGACCCAGCTGGTGAGTGGAGGCACCTGCATACACGCCAGGGCTCCTCCACTGTAGCTGCAGCCTATAACAGACACTGGCTTTTACAGATGGTCACTTGAACTGGAAAACCAGCATCATGTTTCAACTGGCCAGTGCTGTCTTCATGTGTGTCCTCACCCTGTATGCGTGGGGTTTGTTATTGGATAGTGTTTACAGTTCTTTAAACATGTGCAGAACAAACAAAGTTTGTGTAAATAGAATATATATATGTTGTGTTAGGGTTAACGCTCAAGTTCTCTAGCTTAACAAAACGAGGTGTTTTTGGACAGTCTAATTTCGGCACTGTGACGTAGCGTAGCCTACATATGAAACATCACTTATATCCTACTTCTATGATTTACATACGATATAACAAGTTTAATCCAGAAAACGTATTGTCTTATCATGCGCAAGCCTGTATTTCCTCTGCTTGTTTAGTCTAGAACTTATTTCATGTCACACAATGTGTCAACATGGTAACAATGTATCAACACATGGAAAAGTCAGGGGCGACTTGGGGACTAACGTTACACGGAGTGTTCTTTCTGTTAGAGATTACATGCGGGGCAACTGGAAGACCCTGGCACCTTTTCTTAACTATTCATGCGGCAATGTTACAATGTTACTTACAGTAGGGTGTGGGCTATGGTCAATAACAGACTATACGCTCACCTCAGCGATGAAGACTCGATCTCTTCGGCACTATTGACACCCGAGGCAGGCGATACAACTTCAATATTGCTAATATATCCGGTCAAGATGACTCCCTTGGGGTCCTGCTGGCGACTCATGTTGCTCGAGTCATGCCGTATTATTGTTGAAGTTCGCAGTTAACTTTGAATGTACAGCCTCCAGGAATAGGAGCGCTGTTCTGTGTGTGAGGGGAGTTGTCTTTTTCAATGAGCTCACCGCCTCCTCTAATAACATGGGGAGATTTCGTTTTGCATGACCCGGTGCTCCGGATGACTGTACATTTTCTTAAGGACCAATGTAATGGTCTAAAATATACAAACTCTGAACACCCGGTGCACCGAGCCATCCAAAACGAACTCACACATGGATAATCAACAGCTGCCTGAAAGCAACGCCCAGAATGCTGTTTGGCGTTGTAATTTGGGCGGGCCAGACCTGTAAGACTGTATGAAAGATCACTTTTTTGTTGTCTTAGCCATCTATCTTATCAACTTACTTTATATGGTCCCCCAACCATTGGCCCCAGCACTACTGATATCCTATCTGGGTCATACATTTGTCGAGTAACGTAAAATGTATGCACGCATGACTGTAAATCGCTTGGGATAAAAGCCTCTGCTAAATGGCATATACTAGGCATAAACCTGAAAACAGCACAATGATGTTTTACTACCGTAATATTCCAAGTTACAGTATGTTATAGCTCATATTTGGCCTATATTGTTATGAATCGGGATGTAGTATGCATTATAATGCACAATAATGGCTTATTGCCTGTCATTTCACCTGTACTTTGTGAATTAAAATGCATTATTCTAATCACTATTGATCTGAGGTCCTCTGTGACTATCTAATGATATGGATTCAATGCATTTAAGCCTGAATTACGTTGATCTTATACCTGTGTAGTAACACGGTAATAGCGGCAGTACAACAATTTTGTTGTTACATATAATTTAATTCGTGTATTTTGTGAGATTTATGTAAATGTCCATATTCCAAATTACTATTTGTTGAAGTACTAGATATTTACATGTGGGCCGCTGGTGCGTGCCAGAAGACAAAGACATTATGTTACACTTCAAAACGGTTAGATTCTGTTCCAATCAATTAGTGAATATTCATTAGTCAGGCAGGCTGAATCGGAAGACCTCTCTCCTGGTTATAATGGTGTGGAAAGTTATCAGACCAGCTCCAACACGCCTCATAGGTTTGACATCTGAGCAGCACTGGCCATTACAACAAAGGCCTCCCACACAACAGCACATTAGTAGGCTACCTCTATACTGCCATCTGGTGGTCAGTTACAACAATGTTCTATGTCTGTCAGGTGCAGCAGAGGAAATCCCTTTGTGTAAGAATCACTGGCAATGATGCTCAAAAGGGACTGGATCCATTGCTGTGATAACACTTAACAAAACCTTGTGAGAATTCACTAAACAGAAACATTTATATTCTTGTCATGTTACACTTTAACCCTTATATAAATTTGATATTAGACTAATAACACCCCACCTCAGTCCTTCTGGACAGGTGTGGACTATGACATGAGAAAAGCTCTTAACAAGGTGAAATGTACACCAGCAGGTACAAGAATGGAGTGAAACTGAATCTGCACATGACAGTGGTGTTTTTGCTTGGCTTCCTGCACAAGCTTAGGAACATCAACACAATATTGTTCATGTTCTTTGGTGACGAGGTTTAAGATGTTTATTTTGTCGGGAACAGTTAGCCTTCATATGATTTATCGCCCTTGGATTACTATTTTGTTATTCCTGATTATTCACATTTCTTATTTCTGAGAGCGTTGCCCTCTGCAGCTCTGTCAACTTTATATCTCTCGTGACTGAAGGACTATCAAGAATGACCTCAGTAGCTACAATCTATAAAGTCCCAGTGTTTACCAAGCTGCCCTGTCTCAACACACAGAACCTCATCAGAAAAAAAGAGGATAGCATGTGTTTTCAGAGATCTTGCAACACAGTCAACACATAAGTCACTCAAGTCCATATCCCATAATAGATAGTGTGACACACATTCAGTAAAGCAAGCCCTAAAATCGATTCCGTACCTTAGATGAAGATAATAGACGAATTTGGAAACCATGGTAACCATTTTTTGTTGAGGTCCAACGCTCTATTGGCAGAGAGGAGGAGAACCCCCTTATCCCATGTGAGGGGAGGACCTCTTCGACTCCATGGCTCACCTTGCCATGTGCTGCAGAGTGGTGTTAACGCACACACACAGCCAAACATACGCGCACACACACTCACAGAGAGCATACACACGGCAATCAGCGCCCGAAGAGCTGCCCTTGGGTCCCCTCCCATACACCCTCCAGCACCTTTGCGTAATCTCATTAAATGATTAATGCCCTTCTTTCCTGTGCTCTCATTCCAACTACAAATCCATTACAAAGAACATGCTGCTATTAATGTCTTCAAAGTGAATGGAAGGGGACAGTTGAAAATCAAACTGTGGGTCTGACAGTTGTATTTGTTGTGTGATGCAAATCAACCATATATGGGGTAGATACTGTACTTCCTGATGTAGCTTTTCAATCCTTTTAGTTTACTCTCAGTCTTTCTTCCCTGTCTGGGGTGTGTCTGTGTAAATGTGGGGTCACTGGGATTACAACTGTGACGTGGGTCAGTATTGCAGAATGGAGTGATCAGCAGACTGACCCCCTTCAAGAGAAGGATGTTGGTTTCAGTACTGAAATGACACCAATCAAGGTAACGAGGAGGAGCGACTGACTGACTGCTCACTACTGCCTCGGTAATTCTAAGCATGCTTAATCCAAAGCGCTTTGACAGACAACAGATGCTCAGGCTTAATCACATTCACCACTATGCTATCGCAAAGATTTCTTAGTGTTAATGAGGTGATGTGTTATAAGACAGTAATACAACTTTCTGATAACACTTTGTTTCAGTGAAAACGCTGTAATAACACTTTGTTGCATTAATAACACTTTGTAATAACACTTTGTTACAGTAATAACGCAGTAATAACACTTTGTTACAGTAATAACACTTTGTAATAATCATTTGTTACAGTAATAACGCAGTAATAACACTTTGTTACAATAATAACGCAGTAATAATACTTTGTTACAGTAATAACAATTTGTAATAATCCTTTGTTACAGTGAAAACGCTGTAATAACACTTTGTTACATTAATAACACTTTGTAATAATCATTTGTTACAGTAATAACGCAGTAATAACACTTTGTTACAGTAATAACACTTTGTTACAGTAATAACGAAGTAGTAACACTTTGTAATAACCCTTTGGTACAGTAATAATGCAGTAATAACACTTTGTTACAGTAATAACACAGTAATAACACTTTGTTACATTAATAACACTTTGTAATAATCCTTTGTTACAGTAACAATGCTGTAGTAGCACTTTGTAATAACCCTTTGTTGCAGTAATTACCCTTTGTTACAGTAATAACGCAGTAATAACCCTTTGTTACAGTAATAATGCTGTAATAACACTTCTTAATAACACTTTGTTACAGTAATACCGCAGTAATAACACTTTGTTACAGTAATAATGCAGTAGTAACACTTTGTAATAACCCTTTGGTACAGTAATAACGCAGTAATAACACTTTGTTACAGTAATAGCGCAGTAGTAACACTTTGTAATAACACTTTGTTACAGTAATAATACAGTAATAACAATTGTGTTTATTTCACCTCTAAAAAGCATCAGCTGTCAGAGCAGCTCACAGATCATTGCACCTGTACATAGCCCATCTGTAAATAGCCCATCCAACTACCTCATCCCCATATTGTTATTTATTTTTTATCTCCTTTGCACCCCAGTATCTCTACTTGCACATTTATCTTCTGCACATCTATCACTCCAGTGTTTAAATGCTAAATTGTAATTACTTCGCCACTATGGCCTATTTATTGCCTTACCTCCCTAATTTTACCTCATTTGCACACACTGTATAAAGATTTTTTCTATCAAATCAAATGTATTTATATAGCCCTTCGTACATCAGCTAATATCTCGAAGTGCTGTACAGAAACCCAGCCTAAAACCCCAAACAGCAAGCAATGCAGGTGTAGAAGCATGGTGGCTAGGAAAAACTCCCTAGAAAGGCCAAAACCTAGGAAGAAACCTAGAGAGGAACCAGGCTATGAGGGGTGGCCAGTCCTCTCCTGGCTCTGCCGGGTGGAGATTATAACAGAACATGGCCAAGATGTTCAAATGTTCATAAATGACCAGCATGGTCAAATAATAATAATCACAGAAGTTATCGAGGGTGTAGCAAGTCAGCACCTCAGGAGTAAATGTCAGTTGGCTTTTCATAGCCGATCATTAAGAGTATCTCTACCGCTCCTGCGGTCTCTAGAGAGTTGAAAACAGCAGGTCTGGGACAGGTAGCACGTCCAGAACAGTTGAAACTGGAACAGCAGCAAGGCCAGGTGGACTGGGGACAGCAAGGAGTCATCATGCCCGGTAGTCCTGACGCATGGTCCTAGGGCTCAGGTCCTCCGAGAGAGAGAAAGAAAGAGAGAAGGAGAGAATTAGAGAGAGCATACTTAAATTCACACAGGACACCGGATAAGACAGGAGAAGTACTCCAGATATAACAAACTGACCCTAGCCCCCCGACACATAAACTACTGCAGCATAAATACTGGAGGCTGAGACAGGAGGGGTCAGGAGACACTGTGGCCCCATCCGATGATACCCCCGGACAGGGCCAAACAGGAAGGATATAACCCCACCCACTTTGCCAAAGCACAGCCCCCGCACCACTAGAGGGATATCTTCAACCACCAACTTACAATCCTGAGACAAGCTCCGAGTATAGCCCACAAAGATCTCCGCCACGGCACAAACCAAGGGGGGGCTCCAACCCAGACAGGAAGATCACGTCAGTGACTCAACCCACTCAAGTGACGCACCCCTCCTAGGGACGGCAAGAAAGAGCACCAGTAAGCCAGTGACTCAGCCCCTGTAATAGGGTTAGAGGCAGAGAATCCCAGTGGAGAGAGGGGAACCGGCCAGGCAGAGACAGCAAGGGCGGTTCGTTGCTCCAGAGCCTTTCCGTTCACCTTCACACTCCTGGGCCAGACTACACTCAATGATATGACCTACTGAAGAGATAAGTCTTCAGTAAAGACTTAAAGGGTGAGACCGAGTCTGCGTCTCTCACATGGGTAGGCAGACTATTCCATAAAAATTTAGATCTATAGGAGAAAGCTCTGCCTCCAGCTGTTTGCTTGGAAATTCTAGGGACAATTAGGAGGCCTGCGTCTTGTGACCGTAGCGTACGTGTAGGTATGTACGGCAGGACCAACTCGGAAAGATAGGTAGGAGCAACCCCATGTAACGCTTTGTAGGTTAACAGTAAAACCTTGAAATCAGCCCTTGCCTTAACAGGAAGCCAGTGTAGGGAAGCTAGCACTGGAGTAATATGATCAAATTTTTTGGTTCTAGTCAGGATTCTAGCAGCCGTATTTAGCACTAACTGAAGTTTATTTAGTGCTTTATCCGGGTAGCCGGAAAGTAGAGCATTGCAGTAGTCTAACCTAGAAGTAACAAAAGCATGGATTAATTTTTCTGAATCATTTTTGGACAGAACATTTCTGTTTTTTGCAATGTTACGTAGATGGAAATAAGCTGTCCTTGAAACAGTCTTGATATGTTCGTCAAAAGAGAGATCAGGGTCCAGAGTAACGCCGAGGTCCTTCACAGTTTTATTTGAGACGACTTTACAACCATCAAGATTAATTGTCAGATTTAACAGAAGATCTCTTTGTTTCTTGGGACCTAGAACAAGCATCTCTGTTTTGTCAGAGTTTAAATTGTAGAAAGTTTTCAGCCATCCACTTCCTTATATCTGAAATACAGGCTTCTAGCGAGGGCAATTTTGGGGCTTCACCATGTTTCATTGAAATGTACAGCTGTGTGTCATCCGCATAGCAGTGAAAGTTAACATTATGTTTTCGAATGACATCCCCAAGAGGTAAAATATATAGTGAAAACAATAGTGGTCCTAAAACGGAACCTTGAGGAACACCGAAATGTACAGTTGATTTGTCAGAGGACAAACCATTCACAGAGACAAACTGATATCTTTCCGACAAATAAGATCTAAACCAGGCCAGAACTTGTCCATCTAGACCAATTTGGGTTTCCAATCTCTCCAAAAGAATGTGGTAACCGATGGTATCAAAGGCAGCACTAAGGTCTAGTAGCACGAGGACAGATGCAGAGCCTCGGTCTGACGCCATTAAAAGGTAATTTACCACCTTCACAAGTGCAGTCTCAGTGCTATGATGGGGTCTGTACGTTTGTTTATTCCATGTGTAACTCTGTGTTGTTGTTGGTGTCGCACTGCTTTGCTTTATCTTGGCCAGGTCGCAGTTGTAAATGAGAACTTGTTCTCAACTAGCCTACCTGGTTAAATAAAGGTTAAATAAATAAACAAAAATGAAAAAAGATCACGTGATTCCTTATTATTTTCAATGGCATGGAAGAGGATATGGACCAGATTCACAAAACAAAAAGCTTTTTTTGCAAGAAGTGTTTAAAATTCTCAACAAGTCCTTCCAAACAAACTATAATTGCAAACTATAATATGTTGATTCATAGAGTACCAAAAGTGTGCAGTAAAAAAACGGAATATAAAACAATATCATTGACTGTACAGTTGAAGTCGGAAGTTTAAATACACTTAGGTTGGAGTCATTAAAACTCGTTTTTCAACCACTCCACAAATTTCTTGTTAACAAACTATAGTTTTGGCAAGTCGGTTAGGACATCTACTTTGTGCATGACACAAGTCATTTTTCCAACAATTGTTTACAGACAGATTATTTCACTTATAATTCGCTGTATCACAATTTCAGTGGGTCAGAAGTTTACATACACTAAGTTGACTGTGCCTTTAAACAGCTTGGAAAATTCCAGAAAAGGATGTCATGGCTTTAGAAGCTTCTGATAGGCTAATTGACATAATTTGAGTCAATTGGAGGTGTACCTGTGGATGTATTTCAAGGCCTACCTTCAAACTCAGTGCCTCTTTGCTTGACATCATGGGAGAATCAAAAGAAATCAGTCAAGACCTCAGAAAAAAAATTGTAGACCTCCACAAGTCTGGTTCATCCTTGGGAGCAATTTCCAAACGCCTGAAGGTACCACGTTCATTTGTACAAACAATAGGATGCAAGTATAAACACCATGCAACCACGCAGCCGCCATACCGCTCAGGAAGGAGACGCGTTCTGTCTCCTAGAGATGAACGTACTTTGGTGTGAAAAGTGCAAATCAATCCCAGAACAACAGCAAAGGACCTTGTGAAGATGCTGGAGGAAACAGGTACAAAAGTATCTATATCCACAGTAAAATTAGTCCTATATCAACATAACCTGAAAGGCCGCTCAGCAAGGAAGAAGCCACTGCTCCAAAACCGCCATAAAAAAGCCAGACTACGGTTTGCAACTGCACATGGGGACAAAGATAGTACTTTTTGGAGAAATGTCCTCTGGTCTGATGAAACAAAAATAGAACTGTTTGGCCATAATGACCATCGTTATGTTTGGAGGAAAAAGGGGGAGGCTTGCAAGCCGAAGAACACCATCCCAATTTGTGCCCAGAATAGAAAAAGCATGTGCGAGCAAGGAGGTCTACAAACCTGACTCAGTTACACCAGCTCTGTCAGGAGGAATGGGTCAAAACTCACGCAACTTATTGTGGGAAGCTTGTGGAAGGCTACCCGAACCGTTTGACCCAAGTGAAACAATTTAAAGGCAATGCTACCAAATATGAATTGAGTGTATGTAAACTTCTGACCCACTGGGAATGTGATGAAAGAAATAAAAGCTGAAATAAATCATTCTATCTACTATTATTCTGACATTTCACATTCTTAAAATAAAGTGGTGATCCGAACTGACCTAAGACAGGGAAGTTTTACTAGGCTTACTAAGATTAAATGAGTTTAAATGTATATGGCTAAGGTGTATGTAAACTTCCAACTTCAACTGTATATTCTTTTGTTGATGAAAAGCTAGTGTAAATGTTTTTGCCAGAAATTTTGGAGCTCTTCCGGATACAGAAAATGATTCCTGAAAAGCTTGTATGATAGAAGTTAGCCTCCATCATCATTGGCCTCCATCATCATTACCAATCCAGAACCTGTAAAACACAGAATAGATAAGATTAGTGAAAGAGTCGATTTTTAATCATAAACCTAAATATTGAATCCCTTGCAAAATAAATGTAGAATGACTAATTCATGCGATAATACATGACAACTAATTATATTTTTATTGGCTCCCAATTGCCTGACATCAAGTATGATTCCTTACCAATAGCAATCCAGTGATGGAAAAACTGGATGAAAGAAACAGACAGGATAGTAATTGAATATGACACATTTTCAACCATAATAAACTAATAAATAAATAAAATCATGCTTCGTGTCAGCTTGTGAAACTAATGAGCCAGCATGAACATGATGTTATTGTGGATGTTATTGTGACAGCCATCTTTATACTAAAGCAGCCTTACAACCATGCCTAACATAACCTAGATTGAAATCCCATCAATTCAGTGATAGAATTAACATTGACATTGTTTGTTCTTCTAATCCAATCCATTAGCTGTTACTGAAAGTCATACTTAAACATCCTGTGAAAAATGTGTCTCAGGTGGGGAGTAGACTCATGTGGAGTCATTAATGTGTTTGCTATTATCAAACCTGGCATTACTGTAGAGCACAGGCAGCACCAGGCACCCAGATATCATTACAGTACGTGGGCTGGCTGCTATACAATATCAACACTAATTGATGTTACACAATAGAAAGAGGGACCTTTGAAGCATGGTGCTTGACACATATTTGAATACAAAGTAGACAGCAGGCAGTGGGCTGTCCATAGATACATAATTGTAATAATCTGTCGATTTAACTAAAGAGTAAATATGCCCAATACAAGTCATTGATGGTTTGAGTTATATCAGGTTTGTTCAGAAAAGCTTACATTTATGAACCCTTGGACAATGAGATTCTTCTCCCCTTGCCTCAATCTCTTGCTGCTTACCTGCTACCGTCAGATCGATGTGTATTAGTTTGACTGGGATGGCGTAGTCCCATACCCACTCCTCCACAATCCACGCATATATCAAGCCTCCCGAAAGACAAGTCAGCTCCATGGAGATCACAGTCACTGTGCAGGGAATCCAAACTACACACCTGAACTAACCAATCAAATCAAATCAAATGTATTTATAAAGCCCTCTTTACATCAGCAGAAGCAGTGGTGGAAAAAGTACTCAATTGTCATACTTGAGTAAAAGTAAAGATACCTTAATAGAAAAGTAAAAGTGAAAGTCACCCAGTAAAATACTACTTGAGTAAAAGTCTTAAAATATTTGGTTTTAAATATACTTAAGTATCAAAAGTAAATGTTATTGCTAAAACGTACTTAAGTTTCAAAAGTAAAAGTATAATTAATTTCTAATTCGTTATATTAAGCAAAACACACGGCACCATTTTCTTGTTTTTTTCATTTATGGATAGCCAGGGGCACACTCAGACATCATTTACAAACCTGAAGCATTTGTGTTTAGTGAGTTCGCCAGATCAGATGCAGTAGGGATGACCAGGGATGTTCTCATGATAAGTGTATGAATTGGACCATTTTCCTGTCAAAATGTAACGAGTACTTTTGGGTGTCAGGGAAAATGTATGGAGTAAAAAGTACATAATTTTAGGAATGTAGTGAAGTAAAAGTAAAAGTTGTCAAAAATATAAATAGTAAAGTAAAGTACAGATACTTTAAAAAAAAATTTTTTTTTTAACTTAAGTACTTTACACCACTGAGCAGATGTCACAAAGTGCTATAAAGAAACCCAACCAACATGCTTACCAACATGAACACACATAATTGGTAGTCAATCTAATAAAGGGTAATGTTTCCAACTACTGAATAACAAGAATAAAGCCTTGGATCAACTCACCTATTTTGGACTTTGCAATGATGGTTGTGTTGTGTAGTCAAAGTGTGCTAAAAGGCTGTCAACCTCATGTACCCTGCAGAGAATATGAATCGTGTGAAACTTGAGTCATAAATGATACATTTGCCATTAACTGTAGTTACAGTAAATGTGTGAGGTAGCGCTAGGGACATCATTTGTGATGCTTTTTGGCAGAAAGCAAAATGTGGGGTCCATGCAGACATCATGCATGTTTTTGTGGGTAGTTTCTGTGTTCACGAGAAAGGAAGTACAAGTCAATCATGTACCACAACATATGACAATGGAACTACTATATATGAAAGACAGGATATACTTCATTTGAATATTGTGGAAAATATCTATAATTTTAGACCCTGAAAATACCAATGCAAAGACTGACCAAAATGTAGTAAACAGAATAGAAGGACATCATGTCCATCAGCAAGTTCTGGAGAACAATTTTTACATGATATAGGACTCCATCACACAAGACCCCAAGAAGTTCAGTCGTTCATTCCTAATAAAACCTATAATATGATCCATAATAATATGGAGTCATTCCACCATTGCTGTCACCACAAAACTACTAAAAGGAAGGCCATGTAGGCATTTCACACTAAAATACTTGCTTAAACTATACTCAGATAGGTTCAGTCATTTCAATGGGAGGTATTAGAAGTCCAGACCAAATGCTCTAAATTGACTAGTCAGCTGTTTTGTGATATTTACAATAGACAGCAGCAGCACATGACCTACAGTCATAACTGAAATGATTGGCACCCTTGATAAAAATTAGCAAAAAAGACTGTATAAAATAAATAATACAAATACTGAGCTATATTGGGTGCTAAAAAAATTGCGAAATTATATTATTTTATACTAATACAATTACTCAGTGAAAAATTAAAAACATTCTATAAAAGATAGGGGTCAAAATGATTGTCACCCCTGTTTTCAATACTCAGGCGCCCTTCCTTTGTTAGCATAACGGCACTGAGACGTTTTCGAAAATGTTTTATGAGATTGGAGAACACATTGGGAGGGATCTTAGACCATTCCTCCATACAGAATCTTTGGACTGTCGTCTTCAATTCAAATCAGAGGTTTTCAATGGGGTTCAAGTCAAGACTGAGATGGCTATTGCAAAATTTTGATTTTGTGGTCTTCAAACCATTTCTTTGTGGATTTTGTTGTGTGCTTGGGGTTCTTGTCTTGCTGGAAGATCCACTTGCGGCCACGTTTCAGCTTTCTGGCAGAGGCAAGCAAGTTTTTGGCTAAAATGTCCTGGTACTGGGTAAAGTCCAGGACCAGTGGAAGCAAAATAGCCCCATAACATCAAAGATCCACCACCATATTTTACAGTAAGTATGGGGCTCTTCGCATCCTGCTTTCGTCGCCAAACCCACCACTGGTGTGCGTGGCCAATGAGTTAAATGTTCATGTCATCCAACAAAT
Source organism: Salvelinus alpinus (assembly GCF_045679555.1). Lineage (NCBI taxonomy): Eukaryota > Metazoa > Chordata > Actinopteri > Salmoniformes > Salmonidae > Salvelinus > Salvelinus alpinus. The sequence continues at coordinate 34,473,660 of NC_092093.1, read as the reverse complement.
GTAAAGGTTGAAGGTTGATAAACGGCATTGGCACTTGGATCGGAACCGGTGCTATGATCAGATGACATGAAAATAGAGCTCTTTGGCCACACACGCCAGTGGAGGGTTTGGCATCGAATGAAGGATCGATGCAAAGAACCCCATCCCGACTGTAAAATATGGTGCTGGATCTTTGATGTTATGGGGTTATTTTGCTTCCACTGGTCCTGGGGCCCTTGTTAAGGTCAATTGCTTCATTAACTTTACCCAGTACCCGGACATTTTAGCCAAAAACCTGGTTGCCTCTGCCAGGAGGCTGAAACTTGGCTGCAAGTGGATCTTCCAGCAAGACAATAACCCATAGCACACATCAAAATCCCAAAATAAATGGTTACTTGGCCACAAAACCATCTCAGTCTCAGGACTTGACCCCGATTGAAAACAGGGGTAGCAATCATTTGACCCCTATCTTTTTGAGAAAAAAACAAATATTATTTTAAACAAAATCTCTTTCTCTGAGAAATTGTATTAGTATAAATAATATATTTTAAAAGAATTGCATACAATATAGCTCAGTATTAGTATTATATATTTTATACAGTCTTTTTTGCTCATCTTTATCAAGGATGCCAATAATTTTGGTTATGACTGTATGTACACAGTGCCACACTAAGTTGACAGGTTAACACGTACATTTAGTTCCCTACTACTCCACTTCCTGTGGTATCCAAAACTGGAGTCCAACGTATTTACCCATGTTTAACTGACATTGGTCTTGACCTTGATTGATGTTTGTTTTTAGCGCTTCAGAGTAGACCCTCAATACCCACAATACCTGCAACAGCAGTCCAACAACATGAATGGCCGCCTTGATCTTTTATCATTGGAGTTGCTAAAAGGTAGCCTACCTAGAGCAAACACAGCAGGGGATGAGGGCTGTTCTTAATGGGCTTAAACACATGCAAAAAGCTTCCTATCTCAATCCATTCTGGATAAAGCCCGACCCAAGGCCCGGACCACTTCTACAGCAGCACCAACCCACAATGGCTAGAAATACACCTGAGTGGTGTGACAACCAACCTGTCTTCACACACTGTGATGTCAGTGCATGCATATTCACCGGGCCATATTTTTGTTTAGAATATTAATGTGTTGTTGGCCTGTTGGGGTGTATATGCTGTAACAGCTGCTGGAGCACCAGGAGGCAAGCCAGACTTGACTCTGGGTAAATGAAATGTAAATAGGACACACAGTTCTTCAGAACAGTGGTGTTCTCTGCTTCTCTGGCCCACTGATCTACAGTGTCTTGTGCGACATATGATCTCTCTGCAAACCGGACATATTCTTGAATGTTTAGAGTTGAGACATTAACTGCTACATGTGTCGTTAAAACCATGACAGAACTTTGAGGAAACAGAAACAAGTCCTAAGCACTTAAACCATGAACACAGTCCTCAGTATGTCTTTTGACAATCACCCTCCATGCCCTAATCAGCACTGCATCATATGAACGTATTTTCTTTTTAGTGGATTAGTGACACTGTAACTCACTAATGTTATGTACAGTGAGTGCATAACCATCGCCAAACATGCAATAGAGGAGAGATCACCAACACAAAGCATTTCTTCAGTTAATTGCTCAGTCATATGCAGGAAAGGGCTCCCAATTAAGTAATTTCCCTTATGCCATGCCACTATGGCTATGGACATTCCATAACTTGGAATTGGGCTCCATAAGGTACAAATTAAATGTACAGTATGGTGATCTGCAACAGCAGTAGCACCCCATGCAGTATGCATTTGCCATACGTGCTCTTACAGAGCAGCCCATAAGTATGAAAGATTTTACAGAAAAAGTAGTCATACTCATGATCATATTGTCATGTTTTGTCATTGATTATCATGTCTTGTCCCTGTGCTTCCCTTCTATTCGTTTCCCTCTGCTGGTCTTATTAGGTTCTTTCCCTCTTTCTATCCCTCTCTCTCCCTCTTTCGCTCTCTCTCTCTATCGTTCCGTTCCTGCTCCCAGCTGTTCCTCATTCTCCTAACTACCTCATTTACTCTTTCACACCTGTCCCCTATTTTGCCCTCTGATTAGAGTCCCTATTTCTCCCTCTGTTTTCCGCTTCTGTCCTTGTCGGATCCTTGTTTGATGTTTGCTGTTCTGTGTCCTTGTTCCGCCCTGTCGTGTTTTTGCCTTCTTCAGATGCTGCGTGTGAGCAGGTGTCTATGTCAGCTACGGCCTGTGCCTTCCCGAAGCGACCTGCAGTCTGTGGTCGCGTCTCCAGTCGTTCCTCTCTACTGACGAGAGGATTTCAGTTTTCCTGTTTTGTATTTACCTAAGATATATCCAGGAGTATCGTTTTTGTTTAAGACTGGAATAAAGACTCTGTTTCTGTTAAGTCGCTTTTGGGTCCTCATTCACCAGCATAACAGAAGGATCCGACCAAGAATGGACCCAGCGACTACGGATTCTCGCTACACTGCCGTCGAGATCCAGGGAGCAATGCTCGGCAGACACGAGCAGGAATTGTCTGCTGCTCGTCATGCCGTTGAGACCCTGGCCGCTCAGGTCTCCGACCTCTCAGGACAGTTTCAGAGTCTTCGTCTCGTGCCACCAGCTACTTCCTGGTCTTCCGAGTCTCCGGAACCTAGGGTTAATAACCCACCATGTTACTCTGGGCAGCCCACTGAGTGCCGCTCCTTTCTCACCCAGTGTGATATTGTGTTCTCTCTCCAGCCCAACACATACTCAAGAGAGAGAGCTCGGATCGCCTACGTCATATCACTCCTTACTGGTCGGGCTCGGGAGTGGGGCACAGCTATCTGGGAGGCAAGGGCTGAGTGTACTAACGATTATCTGAACTTTAAAGAGGAGATGATACGGGTTTTTGATCGTTCAGTTTTTGGGAAGGAGGCTTCCAGGGCCCTGGCTTCCCTATGTCAAGGTGATCGATCCATAACGGATTACTCTATAGAGTTTCGCACTCTTGCTGCCTCCAGTGACTGGAACGAGCCGGCGTTGCTCGCTCGTTTTCTGGAGGGACTCCACGCTGAGGTTAAAGATGAGATTCTCTCCCGGGAGGTTCCTTCCAGCGTGGACTCTTTGATTGCACTCGCCATCCGCATAGAACGACGGGTAGATCTTCGTCACCGAGCTCGTGGAAGAGAGCTCGCGTTAACGGTGTTCCCCCTCTCCGCATCTCAACCATCTCCTCCCACCGGCTCAGAGACTGAGCCCATGCAGCTGGGAGGTATTCGCATCTCGACTAAGGAGAGGGAACGGAGAATCACCAACCGCCTTTGCCTCTATTGCGGTTCTGCTGGACATTTTGTCATTTCATGTCCAGTAAAAGCCAGAGCTCATCAGTAAGCGGAGGGCTACTGGTGAGCGCTACTACTCAGGTCTCTCCATCAAGATCCTGTACTACCTTGTCGGTCCATCTACGCTGGTCTGGTTCGGCTGCTTCCTGCAGTGCCTTGATAGACTCTGGGGCTGAGGGTTGTTTTATGGACGAAGCATGGGCTCGGAAACATGACATTCCTCTCAGACAGTTAGGGAAGCCCACGCCCATGTTCGCCTTAGATGGTAGTCTTCTCCCCAGTATCAGATGTGAGACACTACCTTTAACCCTCACAGTATCTGGTAACCACAGTGAGACTATTTCCTTTTTGATTTTTCGTTCACCTTTTACACCTGTTGTTTTGGGTCATCCCTGGCTAGTATGTCATAATCCTTCTATTAATTGGTCTAGTAATTCTATCCTATCCTGGAACGTTTCTTGTCATGTGAAGTGTTTAATGTCTGCTATCCCTCCTGTTTCTTCTGTCCCCTCTTCTCAGGAGGAACCTGGTGATTTGACAGGAGTGCCGGAGGAATATCATGATCTGCGCACGGTCTTCAGTCGGTCCAGAGCCAACTCCCTTCCTCCTCACCGGTCGTATGATTGTTGTATTGATCTCCTTCCGGGGACCACTCCCCCTCGGGGTAGACTATACTCTCTGTCGGCTCCCGAACGTAAGGCTCTCGAGGATTATCTGTCTGTTTCTCTCGACGCGGGTACCGTGGTGCCTTCTTCCTCTCCCGCCGGAGCGGGGGTTTTTTTTGTTAAAAAGAAGGACGGTACTCTGCGCCCCTGCGTGGATTATCGAGGGCTGAATGACATAACGGTTAAGAATCGTTATCCGCTTCCCCTTATGTCGTCAGCCTTCGAGATTCTGCAGGGAGCCAGGTTCTTTACTAAGTTGGACCTTCGTAACGCTTACCATCTCGTGCGCATCAGAGAGGGGGACGAGTGGAAAACGGCGTTTAACACTCCGTTAGGGCATTTTGAATACCGGGTTCTGCCGTTCGGTCTCGCTAATGCTCCAGCTGTCTTTCAGGCATTAGTTAATGATGTACTGAGAGACATGCTGAACATCTTTGTTTTCGTTTACCTTGACGATATCCTGATTTTTTCACCGTCACTCGAGATTCATGTTCAGCACGTTCGACGTGTACTCCAGCGCCTTTTAGAGAATTGTCTCTACGTGAAGGCTGAGAAGTGCGCCTTTCATGTCTCTGTCACATTTCTCGGTTCTGTTATTTCCGCTGAAGGCATTCAGATGGATCCCGCTAAGGTCCAGGCTGTCAGCGATTGGCCCGTTCCTAAGTCACGTGTCGAGTTGCAGCACTTTCTCGGTTTCGCTAATTTCTATCGGCGTTTCATTCGTAATTTTGGTCAAGCGGCTGCTCCTCTCACAGCTCTTACTTCTGTCAAGACGTGCTTTAAGTGGTCCGGTTCCGCCCAGGGAGCTTTTGATCTCCTCAAGAAGCGATTTACATCCGCTCCTATCCTTGTTACTCCTGACGTCACTAAACAATTCATTGTCGAGGTTGACGCTTCAGAGGTGGGCGTGGGAGCCATTCTGTCCCAGCGCTTCCATTCAGACGATAAGGTCCATCCTTGCGCTTATTTTTCTCATCGCCTGTCGCCATCGGAACGCAACTATGATGTGGGTAACCGCGAACTGCTCGCCATCCGCTTAGCCCTAGGCGAATGGCGACAGTGGTTGGAGGGGGCGACCGTCCCTTTTGTCGTTTGGACTGACCATAAGAACCTTGAGTACATCCGTTCTGCCAAACGACTTAATGCACGTCAAGCTCGTTGGGCGTTGTTTTTCACTCGTTTCGAGTTCGTGATTTCTTATCGCCCGGGAAATAAGAACACCAAGCCTGATGCCTTATCCCGTCTCTTTAGTTCTTCTGTGGCTTCTACCGACCCCGAGGGGATTCTCCCTGAAGGGCGTGTTGTCGGGTTGACTGTATGGGGAATTGAGAGACAGGTAAAGCAAGCTCTCACTCACACTGCGTCGCCGCGCGCTTGTCCTAGTAACCTTCTTTTCGTTCCTGTCTCTACTCGTCTGGCTGTTCTTCAGTGGGCTCACTCTGCCAAGTTAGCTGGCCACCCCGGCGTTCGGGGTACGCTTGCTTCTATTCGCCAGCGGTTTTGGTGGCCTACTCAGGAGCGTGACACGCGCCGTTTCGTGGCTGCTTGTTCGGACTGCGCGCAGACTAAGTCAGGTAACTCTCCTCCTGCCGGTCGTCTCAGACCGCTTCCCATTCCTTCTCGACCATGGTCTCACATCGCCTTAGACTTTATTACCGGTCTGCCTTCGTCTGCGGGGAAGACTGTGATTCTTACGGTTGTCGATAGGTTCTCTAAGGCGGCACATTTCATTCCCCTCGCTAAGCTTCCTTCCGCTAAGGAGACGGCACAAATCATCATTGAGAATGTGTTCAGAATTCATGGCCTCCCGTTAGACGCCGTTTCAGACAGAGGTCCGCAATTCACGTCACAGTTTTGGAGGGAGTTCTGTCGTTTGATTGGTGCTTCCGTCAGTCTCTCTTCCGGTTTTCATCCCCAGTCTAACGGTCAAGCAGAAAGGGCCAATCAGACGATTGGTCGCATATTACGCAGCCTTTCTTTTCGAAACCCTGCGTCTTGGGCAGAACAGCTCCCCTGGGCAGAATACGCTCACAACTCGCTTCCTTCGTCTGCTACTGGGCTATCTCCGTTTCAGAGTAGTCTTGGGTACCAGCCTCCTCTGTTCTCGTCCCAGCTCGCCGAGTCCAGCGTTCCCTCCGCTCAGGCTTTTGTCCAACGTTGTGAGCGCACCTGGAGGAGGGTCAGGTCTGCACTTTGCCGTTACAGGGCGCAGACTGTGAGAGCCGCCAATAAACGTAGGATTAAGAGTCCTAGGTATTGTCGCGGTCAGAGAGTGTGGCTTTCCACTCGTAACCTTCCCCTTACGACAGCTTCTCGCAAGTTGACTCCGCGGTTCATTGGTCCGTTCCGTGTCTCTCAGGTCGTCAATCCTGTCGCTGTGCGACTGCTTCTTCCGCGACATCTTCGTCGCGTCCACCCTGTCTTCCATGTCTCCTGTGTCAAGCCTTTTCTTCGCGCCCCCGTTCGTCTTCCCTCCCCCCCCCCCCGTCCTTGTCGAGGGCGCACCTATTTACAAGGTACGGAAGATCATGGACATGCGTTCTCGGGGACGTGGTCACCAGTACTTAGTGGATTGGGAGGGTTACGGTCCTGAGGAGAGGAGTTGGGTTCCATCTCGGGACGTGCTGGACCGTTCGTTGATTGATGATTTCCTCCGTTGCCGCCAGGGTTCCTCCTCGAGTGCGCCAGGAGGCGCTCGGTGAGTGGGGGGGTACTGTCATGTTTTGTCATTGATTATCATGTCTTGTCCCTGTGCTTCCCTTCTATTCGTTTCCCTCTGCTGGTCTTATTAGGTTCTTTCCCTCTTTCTATCCCTCTCTCTCCCTCTTTCGCTCTCTCTCTCTATCGTTCCGTTCCTGCTCCCAGCTGTTCCTCATTCTCCTAACTACCTCATTTACTCTTTCACACCTGTCCCCTATTTTGCCCTCTGATTAGAGTCCCTATTTCTCCCTCTGTTTTCCGCTTCTGTCCTTGTCGGATCCTTGTTTGATGTTTGCTGTTCTGTGTCCTTGTTCCGCCCTGTCGTGTTTTTGCCTTCTTCAGATGCTGCGTGTGAGCAGGTGTCTATGTCAGCTACGGCCTGTGCCTTCCCGAAGCGACCTGCAGTCTGTGGTCGCGTCTCCAGTCGTTCCTCTCTACTGACGAGAGGATTTCAGTTTTCCTGTTTTGTATTTACCTAAGATATATCCAGGAGTATCGTTTTTGTTTAAGACTGGAATAAAGACTCTGTTTCTGTTAAGTCGCTTTTGGGTCCTCATTCACCAGCATAACACATATCTATAAGACCATAGGGGATATGTTTTGTATAACTTCAGGCAATGGTAACGTAATGAATGATAAGCTTGATTGACTACAAAATCTACACAAAACGTTACAGTACAACATTTGCTTCAGTCTGGAAAGCAATTACTGATGAAAGTCAAACTTAGTGTATTCTATTCTAACTGTATTCTATTATATTATGCAATATTCTATTCTGTTATATCTGTTCTGTATATTCTATTCTATTCTATTGTGTTCTAAAGTTCCCTTGATCAACTCTAGAGAAGCTAAACTAGAAGTCCAATAAAGGTAGCTGGATGTCTGAGTTACGGAATTAAACAGTAGGCCATGGCTACAGCCCATTACTGTTTTTCATTTAGATGTCATTAAATCAAGTTGAGACAATTTGTTCATAGTAATAACAGACTACAACATGGCATAAAGGAACTTTGTACATCAATCTGCTTTAATTTGCATGGTTTCTTGCACAGGACTCACAAGCACAGATTCTTTTTTTATTTTTAACTGTAACGATAACAACGTTGATGCGTAAACCTAAACACAAAATTGAAAAATAGGTTGATGGCGCAACTTATGTTAAAGGATACAACACAATGTCGGTATTAAAACGTTTTTGGACGTTCTTTGTGCTATTTCGCAAGTCACCCCATTTCACTGTCGACAAGCAAACTGGGTTTTATTTTTAGTAACATGGTATTCGTGTTATTTTATTCTAATCATCGCCTATCTCAGTCTCCGAACATCCACGACGCATCCATAATAATTTGTTGATGGTTTTATGTCGATGACTAGGTTATGCGACAAATAATGGCTTAATCTATTACATATGTTGTTATTCAACCAGCTCAAACTTTCGATATTGGCATGATGTGTTTTACAGTCTAGCTGAGGCACCCACCGCAAGCACTCGCTCAGAGCCATGCTCATGCGCATTGACGGCTGCCTGGGCAATTTGTCAGTACTCGTGGGAGAATTTGGGTAAGAAACAGACAAATTAAAACAAATGTACTTTAGCATAAAACAATTGATGGAGGAAATTATGCATTATAGTAATGAAAGATCTGTTATATAATACTTTCGCTAGAGGTTCATTGAGACGGAATTTGACCAAAACTTAGCAATAAGTACAAAACGACTGGACGTGTCATCAATAATATCAGTCAGGAAGAGGTTCAATGCGTAGAGCGTGAATATATTGCGTTCTAAAATTGTAACAAAAGTTGCGTCGAAAATTACTGCAATGATAGAAAATATGTTGTGCTAGATTTCTTGTCTCCCAGAGACGTATATAATAATGGTATATTATACTCTTTCAAGAATAATGTTTGCTTCAGTGTAATTCCCTGTTATGGCTGGGGAGGGGAAGACATTGCGCTTGACAAGCGAACTGGTCTAAAATATTTATACCATAATTTCCTTCCAAAAAGCTTTCATGGCAGTTAAAATATTATGTTTGTTGTAGAGCAACGAGTCTGCAGGCCTGTCGGTGAGAATTATATAGGACTATATTCCAGCTCCGCCATTTTGGGAAACTGGCTTTAAAACACATTAAATAGTATCAGAGCAAAGAAAAGTGTTAATATCTGATACAATGCATGATTAGCGTCTTGCTAAGGGACATCACAAAATATCTGTAACACACCTAGTTGGAATACAAAGGAAATGCGAACTGGTTGCGCCCAACCGAATCATTTAATCCCACTCGTAATTAAAACTATTTGACTCAGAAAGCTCGAAATAAATATTAATAACGCTCATAACCGACAATGGACATCTGATGATAAAATCTAACACACAGGTTGAATAACATGTGCACAGTAAACACGCGGAATTTTCCTTTGTAATAATATTTGTTGATAATTCAAAAAAGTGTTCTCTGCATATGATGCAATTTTGACGCTTAGCAGAGAGAGGATCGATCCTTCAAATAGTTTGGGATGGAAATGCATTTTGCATGCATAAAATGTAAGTTACTTTCATATTGCAATTTCGTAAATGCCTGGCAACGATTTGCTGTTAATGTAGGCTACTGTCTTAATGCCTATACTTATTATTTTAGGCGCATACATAACACACAAATTATATACCCTACCGAAATGTCAGGAATTATATTTGAAAGACAGCAATATTGATAGATCATAGGCCTATTGCATGAACTATCAATAATTCATCATTTCTATCAAATACGTTAAACATATCGTCTACATTTTTTGTTCAGTGATTTCATTGTTTGATAGGGTCTGAAAGTTTCAAACGCAGTCGTCTAAACCTAGTCAGCACTGACCTCTAGTGGTTGATGTATGTCATTGAGTTACAATGTTGCAGGCCTTCCGCTGTTACATTTCAACAATAATTTAAACATTGTTGCAAAGCGGCTTTGTGAAACATTATTGAGACACTGTTGCAAAGCCGGTCTGTGAAACGTTCATTTGTTTCTCTTCTTTTCATTTGACTTGCACTTTGCGCAGGACTACGGTTGCAGTAACTTTACTACGCTGATGTTTTTAACGTCAGTTTATGTAGATTCAGTAGGCCTATGCCATATTCATTCTGCACAGTGTTATTTATTGTCTGGTGTGGCTTCATCTTGTCTTTTTCAGATATCCCCATTTTTAACATGGATGAGTCTAAAAATGCTACAAATACAGCTACAAATGCAGCAACCCCTGATTTTGATGTGTATGGTGCCATGGACTGGAAAGATGGTGTTGGAACCCTAACTGGGAGTGAGCTGAAGGTACACATCACCACAATAGCTGAAAAGGTTCCCCACAATAGCTGAAAAGGTTCAATGTTGCCATATATATATCATTATTTTTTACTTGTGTTATACCTATCAGAATAAGGACACATAATAATGAAATGGAATGATCCATTTGTGTAATGACAAAATCAATGATATATATAATTGTATAAATCATAAATTGTATAATTCATAATTAGGACCAAGGACTTTTTCCTGACTAGGTCACATGGCGCTAATCACACTATTAATCTAAATATACAGTATGTCCTCACTCCTCACATATAGAGTGTTTTCAGAAAGTATTCACACCCCTTGACTTTTTCCACATTTTGTTGTGTTACAGCCTGAATTTAAAATGGGATTAAATTCAGATTTTGTGTCACTGGCTACACACAATACCCTATTATGTCAAAGAGGAATTATGTTTTTAGAAAAGTTGATACATTTATTAAAAATTAAAAGCTGAAATGTCTTGAGTCAATAAGTATTCAAGAGAGGTTTTCCAATGCCTTGCAAAGAAAGGCACCTATTGGTAGATGAGTAAATATATATATTTTTTAAACAGACATCGAATATCCCTTTGAGCATTTCAGTTATTAATTACACTTTGGATGGTGTATCAATACACCCAGTCACTACAAAGATACAGGCGTCCTTCCTAACTCAGGAACAAAATAAAAATATTCCAAAACATACTTCCTGTTTGCAGTAAGGCAAAAACTAAAACTGTATGAAATGTGGAAAGACATTAACTTTATGTCCTCAATACAAAGTGTTATGTTTGGGGGCAAATCCAACACAACACATCACTGAGTACCACTCTTCACATGTTCAAGCATGGTGGTGGCTGCATCGTGTTATGGGTATGCTTGCCCTAGGCAAGGATTATGGAGTTTTTAAATATAAAAATAAACTGAATAGAGCTAAGCACAAGCGCAATCCTAGAGGAAAACCTGGTTCAGTCTGCTTCCAACAGACATTGGGAGACAAATTCACATTTCAGCAGGACTGTAACCTAAAACACAAGGCCAAATATACTCTAGAGTTGCCTACCAGACGACATTGAATGTTCCTAAGTGGCCTAGTTACAGTTTTTACTTAAATCGGCTTGAAAATCTATGACAAGACTTGAAAATGGCCGTCTAGCAATGATCAACAACCAACTTGACAGAAAGCACAAAGACAGAGCTTGAAGAATTTAAAAAAGAAAAATAGACAAATATTGTACAATCCAGGTGTGCAAAGCTCTTAGAGACTTATCCAGAAAGACAGATGTAATCGCTGCCAAAGGTGATTCTAACATGTATTGACTCAGGGGTGTGAATACGTATGTAAATGAGATATTTCTGTATTTCATTTTCAATAAATTTGCTAACATTTCTAAAAACACATTTTCACTTTGTCATTATGGGCTATTGTGTGTAGATGGGTGAGAGAAAAACATTGATTTTTAATCAATTTTGAAAGTTTGTGTTATGTTTATTAGTTTAAGGTGAATGAGTTTGGAGTCTTGGAGGTCCTGACAGAGGAGGGAGAAGATGAGAGTGTGAAGAAAGCTCATGCCACCATTACATGGGCAGTGCCCACTGCTCAGGAGGGTAAGATGGCATGGTTCAATGTCCACAACTTTTAGATGCTCCCGGAAGGGATATATTTATGAGATGTAAGCATACGCATGTACAATGTTTGTATCCCCATTGGGGTCTGAGATGCACCTGATCCGGTGGGATGTGCATATATTTTCTGTTTCATCTTTCAACTAGGCATGTTTAACTGAAGGTTTTCACCAGCTTATCACATACCGTGCATACAGTCTTTAAGAAGCCGCTGTAGAGCAGTGGCGGTTCTAGACCATTTCAACTGGGGGGGCCAAGCTGGGGCCAGTTGTACTGTTAGAGGGGCCATTTGTACTGTTAGAGGGGCCAGTTACATTAGACGTTATTGTTGTCATATCGTTTTCTTCACATTAGCAGGCAAAAGACCATGTTCATAATCATCATCGTTGCCACTGTCTAATAACGGATGTAAAAAAAAAAGAACGATAGCAAAAATGAGTTATGTAAAAAATAATTTCATACTCCACATTTAGGGGGGCCACAAGGGGGTCCAAAATGGTTGTCACAGGGGCACTGCTGTAGAGTTGGATTTGTTTTTACGTTTCACAGCAAATAATTATATTGTCTATAACAGCTATTTACAAAACTGGATAATTATCCATCCTGTAACTTTTCTGTCTGAAATAGTATTTCATGTTAATAGTTTAGGATACCTTTGATATAAAAGACATGTGCATTTTCAATAATTGTCATTATTGTGTCTAACCCTAGGCACTAGAGTCAGTTGAATTGAGCTCAGCAAAGCTAATCACAAAATGGTGAATCGTGATCATTATAAGCGGTCAGCTATCAGCTATCTATTTGAGCATTTCTGATTATCTCAAAATAAGGCCTTCAATTTGAGTCTCAGTCTAGCTGGTGGCTATGTTGCTGTTGTTTTTTAATGAAACAGGGAATGCATGGGAACCTTTTATGTTATCCCATTGCTCTGTTCTTATTGACCTTGAGCTTAGAAATGATTCATTAGCCACACAGGATATGGGTGAGGATGACTTTGTGACTCTCTTTTCTTCGCCCTCTCTCCCTCCTTCCACAACCCTCTCAGACAGTGCTGCGGTAGCCGTGAAAGAGATAGAGGAGATGCAGGAGGGGCAGTGGGCCCAGAGAGGCCTGGTGTGTGTGCGCTGCCAAAGGAAGGGCTCCCCCGTGGACTTCATGTCTGATGGCCTCCACTGCAGTGAGCGCTGTCTGCAGCAGGACCAGCAGGAGTGAGTGGGCTGGGGAGTGGGCCAGGGGAGTGGCCTGGGGAGCGGCCTGGGGAGTGGCCTGGGGAGTGGCCTGGGGAGTGGCCTGGGGAGCGGCCTGGGGAGTGGGAAGGACTAGGGTTTCATTAGTATCCAGGGCATCTATTCTTGTCTGGTCACAACTGCAGTTTCTGCATATGCTACTTTCCGGTAGTTGAACTGGTGTTTATTGTGCTTATGAAGTTCTGTTTGTAATAACTTCCGCTTATGTACAGTACACTGACATAATGGCCAGTACAGACTTTCACCCAGCCAATGAGAGACATACATTGTGCTATTATGCCAAATTATCGTGGTTAAATACATTTTTTATTTTAATTTTATTTTTATTATTCATGTCTCGATGTGCTGATATAAGCAACCATATATATTTTGTTTCCTACATTCATAACCACAACAACTATAAACATATTTCATATACTTAAGAAAATCAATAAGTCTACCTCCTAAACATTTCTTTGGCAAGCCATCCTATGCAGGGTGGAAGCCAGAAATAATTGATCAGTTAAATGTAAAGAGTCGCGGTGATGCTAATGCAGCTCTGAGCTGGAGAGAGAGAGAGAGAGAGAGAGAGACAGTGCTACCGTGGCCCCCAAATATCCATTGTTTTAAATTGGAGAAACTGCGAACAGAACGTTGCACCTTAAAGTGGTATTCCTTCTGTGGATTTACTACTGCCATGGCAACAGAGAAGAGAAAGACAGACTATACATCCTGTATTGAACAGTTAATCACATTTAATTTGAAAAAATTGGAGTTAGATTGTAATTTTTGTTAGATTTTGATGATGATGATAGGATTATTCATAGGCAGCCCTTGAGTAAGTCAATGTAGGAGTAATGCGTTATGAATCTGAAATACAAGGTGTGGTACCCCTTAAAATTTTAGACTTGAAAATCAATTTAGTTATACAATCTAATAATATCCTAGTAACAATCAGTTTTGTTTTCTGCCCAGCACTTCATTAGTGCATTTCTTTGTTTATTTTTTTAGTCATTGCGCCTAGATTTCAGAAATTGCCATGAACGAAGACTATTTTGGCATAAATGTTTCATGCTGGCCATGCTTTAGATATTTTGCAGTTCAGCTATTACTGAAACTATAGTTTATTAGAAGGGTAATCCTTTTTTGCACAAACCTTTACTCTATATTTTCTTTCCACTGCAGTGAGCTGAAGCTAAAGAAAGAGGTTTCGGAGAGTAATGGGGAGGTGGTGGGGGTCAGCCGTAAGAGGTCTTTGCAGCAGTACAAGATGGACACCACAGAGGTCCCGTCTGAGGACGATGATGAGGTCTATGTCAGTATTACTTTATTACGCCGAGGATTTTTATTTTTATTTTTTACAAATGTTATCCTGAATTGTGTACCTACTGAATTATACATAACTGTTGACATCTTACTGATATTTCATCACATTTTGTAGATATTGCTTATTTGATTTACATGGTATAGAACCTCAAGTCTGTAAATCTTTTGGCATCACTCCAAATTGCACAAGATTTTGAGGGATGACGAGTTAGCCTTGCATGCCTTTCCTGCTGAGGTGTCATAACTCGTACTAAATGAATGCTTCACAGAACGTGCTGCGACCCGACTGGTGTAGATAACTCTTGGCTAATCTCTGATTTATCATTATTGTTTCAAAATGGAAACATTTCAATGTACAGTAAACACAAATTCAGAATGATTTCAATACTACCTCGTAAACACTGTCCTCATTGCCTGCGCCAAAATGTCACATTGCTCTAGTCTATACTGTATGTGTGAGTACAGTGCATTCGGAAAGTATTCAGACCCCTTGACTTTTTCCACGTTTTGTTAGGTTACAGCCTTATTCTAAAATTGATCAAATCGTTTATTTCCCTCATCAGTCTACACACAATACCCCATAATGACAAAGCAAAAACAGGTTTTTAGAAATGTTTGCAAGTGTATAAAAATTATAAAACTGAAATATCACATTTACATACAGTACCAGTCAAATTATGTAGTAACCAAAAAGGTGTTAAATAAATCAAAATATATTTTATATTTTAGATTCTTCAAAGTAGCCACCCTTTGCCTTGATGATAGCTTTGCACACGCTTGGCGTTCTCTCAACCAGCTTCACCTGGAATGCTTTTCCAACAGTCTTGAAGGAGTTCCCACATATGCTGAGAACTTGTTGGCTGCTTTTCCTTCAATCTGCAGTCCAACCTATCCCAAACCATCTCAATTGGGTTGAGGTCGGGTGATTGTAGAGGCCAGGTCATCTGATGCAGCACTACATCATTCTCCTTCTTGGTCAAATAGCCCTTACACAGCCTGGAGGTGGGTTGGGTCATGGTCCTGTTGAAAAACAAATGACAGTCCCACTAAGCGCAAACCAGTTTGTATGGCGTATCGCTGCAGAATACTGTGGCAGCCATGTGGTTAAGTGTGCCTTGAATTCTAAATAAATCACAGTGTTACCAGCAAAGCACCATCACACCTCCTCCATGCTTCACGGTGGGAATCACACATACAGAGATCATCTGTTCACCTACTCTGCGTCTCACAAAGACACGGCAGTTTGGACTCATCAGACCAAAGGACAGATTTCCGACGGCCTAATGTCCATTGCTCATGTTTCTTGGCCCAAGCAAGTGTCTTCTTATTGGTGTCCTTTAGTAGTGTTTTCTTTGCAGCAATTCGACCATGAAGGCCTGATTCACGCAGTCTCCTCTGAACAGTTGATGTTGAGATGTGTCTGTTACTTGAACTCTGTGAAGCATTTATTTGGGCTTCAATTTCTGAGGCTGGTAAATCTAATGAACTTATCCTCTGCAGCAGAGGTAACTCTGGGTCTTCCTTTCCTGTGGCGGACCTCATGAGAGACAGTTTCATCATAGCACTTGTTGGTTGATTCCATGTGTTATTTCATAGTTTTGATGTCTTCACTATTATTCTACAATGTAGAAAATAGTAAAAATAAAGAAAAACCCTGGAATGAGTAGGTGTGTCCAAACTTTTGACTGGTACTGTTCTTAGAATTCTTAGTCTTAAAATGTTCCTGCATACTCTAGTGTTCTAGTGTGTAAAGCCTCCTGTGTGCATCAAACAGGAGGAGAAAGACAGCAGGAAGACGACCCGTGGCGCACCGCGAGGAAGAAGGAAACGGAGGGGGGACGCAGGCCTACTGAGACACAGTGAGTAGAAACATGCATTGGGAGGGACACTTGTGAGGGGCCACTCAGGGCCCGGATACTCATTTTCACAATCACCATATTGATATAATCACTGCCATTTGCACATACACACTAACTGCATGTGTTGCAATGTAATGTTGTGTATTGCTTTTTACACAATCTAATGAATCATTGTCTCACTATGGCAGCTGTTCCATATGGAGGGAAAAAGAAGTCTTGGTGTTGGGCCTCATATCTGGAGCAGGACAAAGCCATTGCTGCCCCCACTAAACTGTTCAAAGAGGTGAGCTATCATACCATACCCCTCAGGCCTGTATAGAATGGGTATAGAACTTAAATCTAAACCCTTATCCTTCTCCGTTTCCTTCTAGTCATTCTATTCTTTAGTCTATTTCTCCTCTACAGCTTGTCATTCAGGGTTAAGATGATATTTCACATCAAGTCCTACATTTCTTCCTACATGTTGAGAATTCATTTATTCAACTCATTAATCACATGTGTTATTCTTTGCCTACAAAAACAGTGTTAAAGGTGCACTATGCAGAAATCGCTCCACCATTTCCTGGTTGCTAATATTCTAATAGTTTGCATAATTTCAGTTTATGTGACAAAACAAGCAAGTATAGTGTAGAGAATCCTCTAAACTGCTGTGCAATATATTTTCCATAACCATAAATATTGTACTTTCCTCTGTTTGAAGCTGGTTTTCCAAACCCAAAAGTAAAAGATGCAGAAAACGAAACCTGAGAACGTGAAGCATAGAAATTGCGCACATAGAACATATCTGCCGCTTCTTTCAATGAGAATGGCAGATCTATAACTCCCATTTCTATGAGAATTTGGCCGGGTCGCCCAAAAAGTCACATATTGCAGCTTTAAGTTCATTATTTTTCAAAAGCTTGGAAATATGTATTTTAAACTAATGACGTCACATTTTCCTTTCAGCACCAGGCCTTCCCCCAGAGTAAGAATGGATTCCGGCTGGGAATGAAGCTAGAGGGAGTGGATCCAGAGCACCCCTCCATGTACTGTGTGCTCACTGTAGCTGAGGTAACCTCTCACCTCGACTCATCATTGCTGCCCTCTCAGGGGAGTCGAAACTCATGTCATGGATATCTTCAGATTTGGGAAGATCTGAAGCAAAGTCTGCATTGTCATTGTTCTTGTTCCAGTGCAAGCTGTGATAGTTGTGATGACTTATGTGTTGCTATGCAATGGCATTAGCAAAATACAGTATTTATAAGACCATAAATGCGTTTTTGTACTTTGAATTATGTCCACTTCTCTATGTTGGCATCATGTGCGCGCCTAGTCAGTAGGTTACTACTTAATTAATCTCTTGAGTAGCAAACACAGGATAGCCATGTCACGTATGAAGATGCTTAATGCTTCTTCCATGTTTAGGTTTCAGGACACAGAATACGGCTTCACTTTGACAAGTACTCCGACTACTATGACTTCTGGGTGAATTCCAACTCTGCAGACATTCACCCTGTGGGATGGTGTGAGAAAACGGGACACAAGCTTCACCCCCCCAAAGGTAAGAGACATGCCACCTTAGACAGATATCCACCTGGAAAAGACAATAACGTATATACAGTATTGGTCATTTTGGGTGGGATATTTTCAAACTGTTGCTGTAGCACTCTCTCATCTTCTCATTAGTATTTCCTTAATACAATATTGCTGACCAGTTTTCTTTCCTATGTGAGACTAGTCATATAGGGATGGTTACAAGTCATTTGTTAGGCTTTGTGGAAGCGGGATACCTATGGCAACAGGAAAACAATACTCATGTATTTTTAGTAGCTATTTTCTGCATGATTACTAGCATACCTGAAATTGAACCAGGGATATTTGATGAAGAGTCAAGTGATCCAAATTACCCCCCCCCCCTATGGATGGACAGGTTTAAAGGATGAGGAGTTCAGCTGGCTGTCGTACATCAAGCTGAGCAAAGCCCAGGCAGCTCCCAAGGCCCTGTTTGAGAATCAGAACACGGTAAGAGCAGCCTACAGATCTAATTTAAGCCGGGGACACACTCCGATGCATAAACTCGGATGAAATTGTATATGACATACATCATTGTCAGTTTTTGTCCGTCAAAAGTTAAACTCAATTCAACTATTTTCGGGCGAGTTTGGACGAGTTGCATCCATCAAAAGACAGACCGTTTGTGCGGTCCCCCCCCCCCCCCGGACAATCATCTCCGTTGGCGTTGTCATTCTATCAGCAACTGTTGACTTCCATTGGCTTCATCTGCAATTCTCTGACACAAAATCCCAGTGTGTCCAAGGCCTTACGGATCGCTTTCATATTGCTTTGATACTAGTGTTTAACCACTAGGTGAAACTGTTTAGTTTAGTTAGACTTCACACCCAGTTTTACACCTCCTTCATTGAAGTGCAATACTTGACATCAACCCGTTCAACATAGATATGAAGTAGTTTCATGAGCAGTTTAAAGGCTATAATACAAGAAGGTTCATGTGAGCTTTTGTCTCTGAGTAACTGTCCTGTTTTTATTTTCCAGACTGTCACTCCTTTAGGATTCAGAATTGGGATGAAGCTGGAGGCCATTGACAAGAAGAACCCCTCCTTCATCTGTGTTGCCACAGTAACAGACATGGTGGACAGTCGATTCCTGGTGCACTTTGATAACTGGGATGAGAGCTACGACTTCTGGTAATGTCTAACTTTGTGATTTACATTTCCTAACATTTCCTTACAATATTTCAGACTTCAAAATCAAAGCAGTGATTTGTGTTTACTGATGCCATATCTAAGTTATATTCCTTTTTTTTCTTGTTGCAGAATTGAGCACTAGATGGTGCTAGATTTATTACAACAGAATGTTTGTGTCTGGGAGGAGAAAAGCATTGCCTCTTACCAGAGTGTTTGTTATTAATATTTTACACAAGCCAACAAGCTACATTACTTGTGTAATACATTTTAAGTACAGTATGAATCGGCTGTACCATGAATTATTATTTTGACACTAGCACGCACGTCAATTTCCTCACAATTCTCTAGTCTTCTTTCCCCCCTCAATTGTCATCCCTCCAACCCTTGTTGATTTTCGCCTTTGTTTGTCTTTTTCTGACTGAGAATTGCGTGTGTCGTTACTGTCGTTTCGTGCCCGCTCTAAGCCCTCCCAGCTTGGGATTTGGACTGCCAGGAGGAAGTCCCAGTCTGCACGATACAAGAGCTTGTATTGGCTGAATTAGGGATGATCGTCAAATAAATGTCAAGGAGGAGAGGAGTTAGAGAGAGAGAGTAGAGCCTGGAGCGGTTAAGGGACGAGCAGATTCCCCCAGGGAGATGACGCTCTCTCTCGTGTGTTGTCGCTACAGCTCACGTCAGCCAGTCCCAGGCCCTACAGCATCACACCTCTGGGCCAAAGAGCAGGTTAACCACTCCACTGGGCTCTGCTTCACCCTGGCCTGGCCAGAGAGTAGGACACCAGGAATCTATGTTGTCCCTTAGACAAGCTTGCTGTAACAACACTGACCACTGAGGTAGAAACAATGGCAATCCTCAAATGTAGATTACTACACCGTTGTGTCACACTGGCACAACACAAAAAGGGATTGGTTTCGATACAGTATGTTGAGTCCATGGTGAAATAGTAAACCGTTTTAGATATTTCAGTAACAGCTTATAACCTTTTTGGCCAAGTAAGGAGGGTTGCGATATACTGACCAGATACTCAAGCCCCTTGCAATTTACCCTGCAACACTGATGCAATGACTGCATCATAGGAGTATTACTACCTACAATCTACTCATCAATGGTGTGCCGCCCATCATTCAGTGATATGTTATCCTACTGATGGTGGACGTGGAGAGAGGGAACAGTGGGAAGTTGTGAGGGAAGTATCCTTTCTCGCCCTGACTGTCCCGATACGTCAAAGTGATTGTTGCATAACATGCCATCATGGTTAGCTGAACGGGTTAATCACTCAGAAATAAGGTGGCTGAGGCCACAGTGGCTCAGAGTCTGTCACAATGTCAGCTGATCTATTCTCATATCCTCGTGCTTACTCCTAAACATTATCCCTATTCAATCCCCCGTAACAGTTTGTGGGGAAGTTCATGTCATAACAGTTTATAGGGAAGAAGAGGAATATATATACAAAGAAATGGGAAATCTGCTGAGCAGATGGCATTTTGTTACCACTGTCCTTCTCCTGCTCCTCCGTAGGTGTGATGCAACCAGTCCATACATCCATCCAGTGGGCTGGTGTCAAGACAACGACAGGATTCTCACCAAGCCTCCAGGTGAGATACTAACTCACTATTTATCCTGTAGATGCCAGGATACCACAAATGTGTAATGATGATTGAGCATACAGTTCTGAAAGTAAAGATTAACACATGGAAAGTTTCCAAACAGATCACTGCCCATGTAGCTCAGTTGGTAGAGCATGGCACTTGCAACGCCAGGGTTGTGGGTTCAATTTCCACAGAGGACCAGTATGAATTAAAGTATGAAAATGTATGCACTCACTACTGTAAGTCACTCTGGATAAGAGTGTCTGCTAAATGACAGAATTTTTTTGTTTGTTTTAATCTGATCTGTAAATTATTTTATTCCACTGTGGAGAAGACCGATGGTTTAGAATGACAGAAAGCACAAGGGACTTTACCCGCCCACACATGTACTACATAATACATCATATGTAGTCGTGCTCAATCTGGTTCAATCCTTTTCATTACTCTTTCCTGTAGGTTACCCCAATGTCAAGAATTTCTCGTGGGGAAAGTATCTGGAGGAGACCCAATCGTCACCGGCTCCTGCCAGAGCTTTTAAAGGGGTACGGCTGTTTATCTCTCTATCCTCTGCAAGCAAGACGATGTGGCAGCCCTACATCTACATTCCAACACAGTTTACTGGAGTAGCCTAGCTGGCCGTCTGCCGCAGAGTGTGACATATGATATGCTGCCTAAAGATGCGCACACATCGCACCGAATGTGGATCTAGCGTTCGTCTGCCGATCGTCAGCAGGCTCTGTTTTAAGGACCACCCGCTGTAGAGGTCGGACTACCGGAGTTATTCACGCGATTCTACATGTAAAATCAGAGTGCGCGATTCTACATGTAAAATCAGAGCGCACTCGGTTCGCAAATTATGTTCAGAGGTGCTAAAAACTCGGCCCGCAAGCGCTATTGGTGTGTCTGAGCCCTAACACCCCCCCCCCCCCCATACTCTCCCTCTACAGAAACCCCCCCACAGTTTCCAGCCACTCATGAAGTTGGAGACGGTGGACAAGAGGAACCCCATGCTTGTCAGAGTGGCCACCGTGGTAGACACTGACGACCACAGGGTCCAGGTGAGGACATCTCTTCAACTCTCTTATCTGTCTTTGTCTAACCACTGTGTCTACCAGTATCCATCTGCACTCCAGACTGGAGTCATTCAACATGATACTGTGACTCAGCTGGAGCAACACTTCTGTCTATGTCAATAACTAGGAGGTCTCCCTTCCTCTCCCATCACTAGTTTTTAGCTCAGATGTAGGGATGAGTTTGACTCGGTGTGTGTGTGTGTGTGTGTGTGTGTGTGTGTGTGTGTGTGTGTGTGTGTGTGTGTGTGTGTGTGTGTGTGTGTGTGTGTGTGTGTGTGTGTGTGTGTGTGTGTGTGTGTGTGTGTGTGTGTGTGTGTGTGTGTGTGGGGGGGGGGGGTTTAGTCCAGCTGTACACGACAGGAGGATTAGCCAATACGTCACTCATCTGCACTGTGAAGTGTGTAACTATTAGACCCTAGATCTGAACTAGTATAATCCTAGATTACAGAATTATTATGGGTATAATCTCTGAGTTCTGGTTCACTACAGATTTCTCCGAAACATTTCAAAGAACAAAAAAGAATGACACTCCAGCTCTACGTAGAAAATTGGGAGATGAACTCTGTATGAAGGTGTCCTGTGGGAGAAATGTGCTGATTTACTGGGAATACATATACAAATGATTCAAGACCTCACCATTGCCCCTTATTCCAGTTTCCAGTACATCCAATTAACATCTCCTTGACTCTCTCCTTGAGACCATTTTCAGGAGAGCTATGAGCTCAATGCTCTTTGAACTCTGAAGTGAACAGTAGGTCAGTGTTGGGAGTCGATGGACAGCTGTCTGCCTGGGGTGTATGTCAGTGCTTCCCCCTCTGCCCTACTTATGCCTATACTGTTCAGTCATCTCATGGAGCAAAAATAGCCCTAGATAGCATAGCTCCAGTCTATACAGTCCCTCCGGGTTTCTAAACTCGTACTCCTTCAGCTTAGCTTTGGTTTCTCTACTGTCACTTGTCACTTTATATACAAGGCTTTCGATGTTGATCTTGACCTCCTATCTCTGAACTCTTCTCTCACTCATTCCAAGACTGTTTTCTGAAGCTCCATCCATTCCCCCACCACCATCACTCTCACCACTCATACACGAACCAACACTACATGCATTTCATGCTCTCATTGTCCTTCAAGCATCACATACATTCTCATGCTGTTTCTCCATCTTCAGTCCCTTTGTGCCAGCGCATGCTTCATATTTCATGTTTTCTTCAACTGAACTAATAACAATAGTTTTTAGCAAGGCAGGGAAGCTGGCGGTGTACTAGGAGGGTCTGCCTTCCCACGACACCCTGGTGTGCTCCTGTCTCCTCTTGTTTGCCCCATACTGTGAAGCACACTATCATTGTCAGGAGTGTGGATAAGAACAGAGGATGAGCGATAGTTACCAACTATGCTGTGTGTCGGCCTCCCACAGATAGCCGGGCTAGCCTCCTCCAGCTGGAAGGGCAGTGCCAAGGGCTTCAGTCCGAGACGGTGCTTGTCAGCTAGATTGACGCAATCAGTAGTTCAGCTTCTAATCTCCAAGATATGTCTTTATCATTCGACCATGGTTTTGATTAAATCTCTTTTCCCCACATTTCTATATTTACCGTATGTGGTCGGACTCTACTGTAACTGTTTGTCCTTGGTGTGTGTTCCTCTAGATCCATTTTGATGGCTGGACAGATGAGTATGACTACTGGGTGGACACAGACAGTCCAGACATCCACCCTGCGGGCTGGTGTGCTAAGACAGGCCACCCCCTCCAGCCCCCAATCAGTGAGTGGCTTTATGACTCATCCTAATCTATTCATGTCCAGCTCCCTGCTTCAGTTCCAGGCCTACGGTTCCTAGCAGACACACTTAGAGCCAGGCCTCAATGGACGCTGCTATTTCTTATCCCGTTCAATCGCAAATAGCTTAATATGCTTTTCCCTGAAAAGATGGTTCCGTCTCTGCGTCGATTTAATCTGATCTGCCGTCATTATATTGAAGGAGTGGTGGGAAGAAGCCTTGTTGGTGGGAAAAAAAGCTAATTATTATCATGAGTCCTGGCTCTCTCTGTGGTCAATATCCTGCATTTTACCCTGAGGATGCTGGGAGCTGAACAATGAACTTCCCTCTGCCTCCCTTTCCACTTACTACTAATTTCTCCCTGTGTAGTGGTGTCCATGGAAACATGGATTGAGGAGTTGTGATTAGAGTGCAGCTGATGCTGCCGTCATGTTTCAGAGTAGAGAGCTGGGTTCTCAGAGAGAGAGCTACTGCTCCACATGGCAGCTCACTCGTGTCATATGGACACATCCAGGGACATATCTGCTTTCTCTCTACCTGTACTGACTGTCAATAGTACCAGCTCCTTGGGAGGTTGACACCAACTCCTTGTGACTGAGGCTGTCCTAATATGGACACTGCACATTCGCATTACATTAATCGGCTAGATTCTGTGAACATTATTTTAGGATGGTTCGCCTGAGGTCATGTAGTGAATAGGGTATCACTAGGTAGATCTGGATGTAATATCTCACCCCCCTCTCCTCTCCTCATCTCCAGGTCCACAGGAGCTGTTTGAGTCATCTGAGCAGGGCGGATGTCCCACCCCAGGGTGTAAAGGTGTGGGCCACATCAAAGGAGCCCGCTATTCTGGCCACCACAGGTACCCACACTCACAGCAATCACTCTGTCTGGCTGGCCAGGCCATCAAAACTACCATCCAATAGAAATGACCACTTATAACCCCAACAGGCTTCATATCGCTACATGCCGGTGAATGGTCACTTGTTGCCGGTCAAACTGGGCTTCAGGCTCATTGATCCACCAGTTACCAGTTACGTTTATTACTGTATTACTGTAGCATAGAAACTCATAATGCAAGAGACACCCAATGTATTCCTACTGAAAGTGAATGTTAGCCTACAGCAGCTGTGGTAGGTCTGGAGGTCAACAATATAGGTAGGTATTGTAGATGATCCACACGTACCTGAATGCCCCTGGGGTGAGGCTGTATATAGGCTGTATAATTGGCTGCGTGGAGCTAGAAGCACAGCGCTGCAAGCACATGAGTGTCACTCTCTCCCATCAGTATTCATCACAATTCTTTCCCTTTTCTCCTGAGAAACCGCGTCTCCACTCTCCATACTCCCACCTCTGCCTCACCGGGCTTTCTTACAGCATGTATCCCTCTAGCTGTAGATCTACTAATGTGAGCAGAAACATATTTGCAGAAAAGGAATAATGACTCTCTTTCTTTCTCCCGACGTTGCAGTGCTTTATTATGGAGTGACCGGAGGTCGTGCACACTGCGGTAGAGACAATTTTTAATAGGGACACAGTCCGTTGGTTCAGTATCTGTAATGTAAGCTGATTAACTTGGAGTCTGAGTACAGAATGTAGTGTATTAAAATGTATCTATGGAATGAGAGGTGCTTTATCAGTGTTTGTTGGCAAACCTGGAATATTAAACCGGTAGAGCGACAGATAGCTACGGACAGAAATCATGTGAAAGAGCCCTCATTATGCAAAAAAAATGTGTGACAGCGGCTAGGAAAAAGGAGAGAGGGATTAGCGGAGAGTCAGAGAAAGGGAGAAACGCAATCTCTCTTTCTCTCTCCTCTCGTCAGTCAGAGTGGTCGCGGTGTGACAGTGAGGCTTACTCAACCATTTCAATGCAAATATGTTGTTTATATAGACCCAACCCATTTCCTTTTTAGTTGAGGTAAAGTATGTTTCCCCCTAAGGTAATGAGAAATAGCACATTACACAGGTGGACGATGACACGGCGTTGTGAATGAAGTAGTCTCAGTCTGCAGACTGCTACTGTCTGTAGCTTGAGTTAGAGCACGTTCAATGTTTCCAAATTGAGATTCATCACCCTGGAATGAATCACTTCAACCCCAGAAACTCAGAACTCTTTAGGTTGGTTGTAGTGACTATTGAGTAGTACTAGGAACTGTGTAAACTGTTTTATGCTAACATCAATTTTTGCCCGATTAGACAGGAAAGAGCGTTTGTGACACACATTCAGTGTGAGCGAGCTGCCTTAAAAAATATATATACATATCTCTGCTCCTTTGCTTATATTAGCTTTTGATTCTGTCCCCGAGATCACTGATGTGTGAATTAATATCTTGTCTTGTGATTAACACCTTATTAAGTTGTAATTAAGGCCTATTATGAGGTTATTACACCAAGTCTTTTTTTCCTTAAATCAGTCATTTGTAATAATGTATATGCTCTGATTTGCAGTGCGGTGGGATGCCCATACTCTGACATCAACATCAACAAGGACTCAGTGCTGCCAGACCGTCTGAGTGGTGAGATGCCAGGGTCAGGAGGACTGGGGCGGCCCCGACGGGCAGAACCCAACCCAGATATCAACCCACCTCCAGCTCTCACTGCAGAGTAAGGACCAATCAGTAACCAAAACACTGCTTTAACTACAATTTATTCTCAAGACAGTCTGAGACCGATATTGTAGGGGGGAAAAATACATAATTCCAGTGTAGGCGTATTAGAATGTAGAGTTTGGCTGAGACTATCAATGCGTAGCTTCAAATTTTGCAGTTCAACTTCATTTCCAAATTCCTTCGAGCATTTTAACACCCCAAAAAAGTGCGAACAGCCCTCATCTATTTCTGTCTGAAGTGACTCACATCCTTAACCGTTCCAAACATGGCTCTCTTATTATTGTACTTAAGAAACATTTCTCTCTCTGCTAATTTCTTAGCAAGCACTTAAGCGCCAACCCAAATCACCTGGACAAGCCTGGCAGGGGCGAGAAGGCTGGCATCGGGGTGGCGAGTGCCACGGAGCGGTCAATCAAGAAACCCGCCGGCACAGAGCCAAAAAGGAGGTGAGTGGCCCTTCACAGTACACGTGAAAAGCCCTGCACTATCCGGAATGGCTGACAGAACCCGCATTCAATCGGATGGTTGAGTGGTGTGTGACTGTGTCGTTACTGCCGGCTGGTCCAGTGTTAGACTGATAGGATTGTGAGGACCTGATGTAGGGCTGTGGCAGTCACTACATTTTGTCCGCCGGTAATTGTCATGCAAATGACTGGCGGTCTCACGGTTATTGACTTGTAAATTAACATAAACACATTTAGCATCTCTGGGCTTCCACTCATACAAGCTGCTGATGCTCGCCTTTGGAACATCTACATTTAAAATAAATTAAAAACAAAACATTTCGTATAGCCTATGCCATCACGATAAGAGACATTATTTATTTCGTTGTGATAGGCCTATAAACCTGGGAATGTCTTAGAAATCCAAAAATATGGGCTGCATGATGCGACTCTATATTGAGGATTTGGAAAAAGTCGCTAAATAAAGACGTGCGCTCTGATCCTTGCACTTCCCGCAGAGGAGAGCGAGAGAGACAATTGCAATGCTGCTCTGCTTATGTGGCAAGCAAGTCTGGGGATATCTAATCAATGAAAGATGGAATTAAAATGACAGAATTAAAAGTGAAATGAGAAAGAAAAGCTACAACAACCAAAAGCCAACAGGTAGGCTGCTATTTAGGCTATAATCTGAGTGGAGTTGTGGTTATGTGCAGCTAACTGTAGGATGGTAAGAAGCGCAGTAACGTTATGGCTAGCCTCAATTAGCCTAATTAGCTAGCTTCTCTCAGTTTGACATAGTCAAGACAGGTACTATGCAATCGGATGAGACGATATATACAATTGAAGTCGGAAGTTTACATACACCTTAGCCAAATACATTTAAACTCAGTTTTTCACAATTCCTGACATTTAATCCTAGTAAAAAATCCCTGTTTTAGGTCAATTAGGATTACCACTTTATTTTAAGAATGTGAAATGTCAGAATAATAGTAGAGAGAATGATTTATTTCAGCTTTTATTTCTTTCATCACATTCCCAGTGGGTCAGAAGTTTACATATACTCAATTAGTAGTTTGTAGCATTGCCTTTAAAGTGTTTAACTTGGGTCAAATGATTAGGGTAAGCCTTCCATAACCTTGCCGCAATAAATTGGGTGAATTTTGGCCAATTCCTCCTGACAGAGCTGGTGTAACTGAGTCAGTTTTGTAGGCCTCCTTGCTCGCACATGTTTTTTCAGTTCTGCCCGCAAATTTTCTAGAGGATTGAGGTCAGGGCTTTGTGATGGCCACTCCAATACCTTGACTTTGTTGTCCTTGAGCCATTTTGCCACAACTTTGGAAGTATGCTTGGGGTCATTGTCCATTTGGAAGACCCATTTGCGACCAAGCTTTAACTTCCTGACTGATGTCTTGAGATGTTGCTTCAATATATCCACATAATTTTCCTCTCTCATGATGCCATCTATTTTGTGAAGTGCACCAGTCCCTCCTGCAGCAAAGCCCCCCCACAACATGATGCTGCCACCCCCGTGCTTCACAGTTGAGATGGTGTTCTTCGGCTTGCAAGCTTCCACCTTTTTCCTCCAAACATAAAAAGGCCAAATAGTAAAATTTTTGTTTCATCAGACCAGAGGACATTTCTCCAAAAAGTACAATCTTTGTCCCCATGTGCAGTTGCAAACCGTAGTCCGTCGGTTTTGGAGCAGTGGCTTCTTCCTTGCTGAGCGGCCTTTCAGGTTACGTCAATATGGGACTCGTTTTACTGTGGATATAGATACTTTTGTACCTGTTTCCTCCAGCATCTTCACGAGGTCCTTTGCTGTTGTTCTGGGATTGATTTGCACTTTTGCACCAAAGTACGTTCATCTCTTGGAGACAGAATGCGTCTCCTTCCTGAGCGACATGACGTCTGTGTGGTCCCATGGTGTTTATACTTGCGTACTATTGTTTGTACAGATGAACGTGGTGCCTTCAGGCGTTTGGAAAATGCTCCCAAGGATGAACCAGACTTGTGGAGGTCTCCAATTTTTTTCCTGAGGTCTTGGCTGATTTCTTTTGATTTTCCAAGCTGTTTAAAGGCACAGTCAACTTAGTGTATGTAAACTTCTGACCCACTGGAATTGTGATACAGTGAATTAGAAGTTAAATAATCTGTCTGTAAACTAAACAATTGTTGGAAAAATTACTTGTCGTGCACAAAGTAGAAGTCCTAACTGACTTTCCAAAACTATAGTTTGTTAACAAGAAATTTGTGGAGCGGTTGAAAAACGAGTTTTAATGACTCCAACCTAAGTGTATGTAAACTTCCGACTTCAACTGTAACTAGAAGTTAGTCTAGCGCGAGATAAGTGGTTGCCGTCTCTCCCTCCGTTGCTGCTCTGGTACTCTGAGCCTCCTGTATCTTACTCACACATTCACACACACTGCACGGCCTCCGCTCCCTATTAGCCAACAACTGTCCCTCTCTCTCTCTCGCTCTCTCTCTCCCTCCCTTTCTCCCTTTTTCCCTTTCTCCTGGTTTAATAAAGTAGCAAAACAATTGGCTTTTCTGCTGCTTCCATCACTCGGGTTGGACTGGTTGTCCTTTAAGTCTTCTCAGAACGGGTAATTTTTTTATATTTATGCATATTGTGTCCGCCGCATTCCCGGACCCGGTGTGGCGGTAATACGGTCACAGCGACAACCCTAACCTGATGTGCTTTTCACCAGACCGGTTATGACTAGATTATGAATTTCTTATGTTTTGTGAATGCTGATGGCCATTGTCCGAATATGGCGTGGGGTGTGCCCTTTTAGTAACCTTGTACACATTCTCCTTCAAGTGACCGACACGCAATTAAGGTGATATTTTGAAAATTTTTATTTTCTGGACCACATTTATTACCACACAGAGAGAGCCACAGTCAGAGTAGTATAATTGAAGATTGCTGTAATTACCAAGCCTCTCCACAGCAGCTTCCCTGAGCTTTGTCAAACTGTCATCTGACTCATGCCTGCCTAATCTTGTTCACCAGCCGGCTCTCTCTCGAGGCTGGAGACGAGGTTAATACCTGCCCTACAATTACCTTCCGTTCATTGTGTTTATATAAGGTGTACTAGTAGAAGTCCCTCCTTAGGCATACACTACCAAAACCATCATGCACTGTTTTCATCAGATTTCAATTAGTCATATATGACATAATGCTGTTTCTCTTTAAAAAATGTTTATCAAACTATTAAATGTCATTACGAGCAGGTATTTCTAATATGCACTCAATCCCATTTTACTAGACATTTCTACTCCACATGCATGTCCTCAGAGATGTGTTGGTATTTCCGATAACTGATGGAATATGTGGGCAGCTTGATTTGTATAGGTTCTTTAAATGTTAAACCTTATTTGCGTAGATTAATTGGTTGTCCAGGGACTGGGGCTAAGTTTTATCTTTATTTTATTCAGGAGTTGGGACCTTCTTTCAGTCCAATGCACCTAACTATTTCTGCACACATGGAGAAGAGAGGCGACAGAATGCCTTAGCTAAGTTTAATTTAGAGAGAAACTCAAGTCATCACCCTGTTATTTAGGATTTATCAAGACTCAACCAGAGCAGCGTGTTGGTTGAGTATGACGGAACAGTTCTTAGGATTAAAAAGTGATTACAAGCAATGACATTTTCATCCCAGGAGTAGTGACGGCTAGTATTGGAACATCTTGGAATGCACAGTGATAATCAATGAAGTAGTGACTCAATATGTCATGAAACGTTTGTTCCAAATTGTGTGAGCTCAGTCCCTGCAGTACTGCCCTATCTGTGTGTCTCTATTGACTCCCTTCTCTCTCCCAGGGTTGGGCGGCCATGCAAACAGAGGAAGGTCGAGGAGGAGATGGAGAGTGAGGTGTCATGCATAATGGAAACCAAAGGTACTGTACTGTCTCTGAACAACATTCTTTTCTTCCTATCGTTCAAATATTTTAAGAGCGTCACTGCACGGTGTCTCTCCCTGGTACAGTCTGATCTATGGCCTCCCACTCATTACCCAGTGCCTTCCTTCACAGTATGAATCAGTAATGTAGATCCATCTCTCCCTTTTACTATGCTGAATGTGTTCACCTCTTGGGATGTCTCCTCCCCTCACTCTGCGTCTTGCCAGAGCTAGGCGCACGCTCTCAAAACAAATGTTTCACACAGTGTTATTATGTGGATGTTCATGTCTTTGGCACACGCTGAAATTATTTGAATTTCTTGTTTGTCGTCATTTGAGCCTAGCTTCTTTTGGTTATAGTTCATTTGTTGAGAATTCCAATATTCTCATCCTCTCCCAATGAAACCGAACAGCACTGAGTACCAAAACTGTCTTTGCAGTGTAGTTTAACCCTAACCTAAAGACAATAGGGATGACTCACTCCTTCTACAGTACAGTACTGTGGATCCAGGGTTCTTTGTGTGATGTTCCAGTGTCAGAACATCCAAGGCTCTGCTCTGGTCCTTTGTGAGTTCTCACACCTCTGAAGGGATAGAAGGTAACAGCCAGTAATGAGAGTGAACCAGCAGCAAGCAGCAAACTGGAGGGAAATATTCTTTGAATACAGAGACAGACAGAAGATGTTTTCCTGAAACAGACATCAAACGGCACTGACCTTTCTGACAGTTGCGGGGTCTGCCACCGTGTGTAGTAACCTTAAACAGCATGTACTTCATGTACAGCCATGGAAGATATACTTAATTACGTAAGGAAATAGATGTTTCTGGGTGACATGGAATGACTCGGTCTCTAGCTCCGTTTAGGATGATGCTGGGTTAATTAGTCTGTATATCTGCCTTGGACAGTAAAGGCACTTTGGCTTTGATCACCTTCTGTAAGGAGTTTTCAAAGCTCCATCTCTCTCTGTGTCACTTTATATGGGTCCCTTTCATGTAATTATTCCGAGACCTATGCATCCTATACAGCAACAAATGCTCCTTATTCTGTTAATGTCTTCAGTTGTTCTTTTCATTCTGATGCCTAGCATATTCAGTGGTGTCGCATGGAGCAGATAAACATGTACAAATCAACAACTTATAAAATAGATTTTATTGTAGTCAAACTTAATGGACAATTTTGGTTTTAGGCCCTTACGTGAGGGTTTAGAGAATTTTTAAAAATGCATTCATATTAACATGGATCACAGTATTGTTAATGTTAAATGTGATGGTGAGTGAGTCTGATCACGTTCTGGAGCTTTGCAAAAATGCACTGGAGTGAAGATGAAATAGATGAAATGAAGTAGGCAGTTGCTTCATCGACGCAGTAGAATTATAATATGGTCATGAGGGATTTTGGATCCGATTTAAAGGGGTTTACGATTAGAATGTGGGTTTAACCCCCTAGAGTCGATGCGTCAATCTAAATTACATAACAATCCACTGCATCCGCCAGTGCCGCACTTCCCCATCTGCGTATGAAAGGTGGCAGAGCTAGAGCGGTGTTTGTCCAATCATGAGACATCCCGAAAATCAGTCTTCTCACGTAAATGTCTGTAGCGTCCAAACGTTTGACATACAAACTATTATGACCACTCTATGGAAAGGGGAGACTCTCAAGGAACACGACATTCTCCATTTTGCTCTACGACCGCCACAAGTGCCACAAAACAAATGAAGTATGAAGGTAGTTTTGTGCCTACACAAACAGACGCCTCACAAGTCCTCAACTGGCAGCTTCATTAAATGGTACCTGCAAAACATCAGTCTCAACATCAACAGTGAAGAGGCGACTCCGGGATGCTATAGTAGTGTAGTGTATGTGTATATATATATATACAGTGGGGAGAACAAGTATTTGATACACTGCCAATTTTGCAGGTTTTCCTACGTACAAAGCATGTAGAGGTCTGTAATTTTTATCATAGGTACACTTCAACTGTGAGAGACGGAATCTAAAACAAAAATCCAGAAAATCACATTGTATGATTTTTAAGTAATTAATTTGCATTTTATTGCAGCCTTCCACAACCTTCCCACAATAAGTTGGGTGAATTTTGGCCTATTCCTCCTGACAGAGCTGGTGTAACTGAGTCAGGTTTGTAGACCTCCTTGCTCGCACACACTTTTTCAGTTCTGCCCACACATTTTCTAGAGGATTGAGGTCAGGGCTTTGTGATGGCCACTTCAATACCTTGACTTTGTTGTCCTTAAGCCATTTTGCCACAACTTTGGAAGTATGCTTGGAGTCATTGTCCATTTGGAAGACCCATTTGCGACCAAGCTTTAACTTGCTGACTGATGTCTTAAGATGTTGCTTCAATATATCCACATAATTTTCCTCTCTCATGACGCCATCTATTTTGTGAAGTGCACCAGTCCCTCCTGGAGCAAAGCACCCCCACAACGTGATGCCACCACCCCCGTGCTTCACAGTTGGGAAGGTGTTATTCGGCTTGCAAGCCTACCCCTTTTTCCTCCAAACATAACGATGGTCATTATGGCCAAACGGTTCTATTTTTGTTTCATCAGACCAGAGGAAAGTACGATCTTTGCAGTTGCAAACCGTAGTCTGGCTTTTTTATGGCGGTTTTGGAGCAGTGGCTTCTTCCTTGCTGAGCGGCCTTTCAGGTTATGTCGATATAGGACTCGTTTTACTGTGGATATAGATACTTTTGTACCTGTGTATCTTCACAAGGTCCTTTGCTGTTGTTCTGGGATTGATTTTCACTTTTTGCAC
The DNA here is from genome assembly GCF_045679555.1 of Salvelinus alpinus. Lineage (NCBI taxonomy): Eukaryota > Metazoa > Chordata > Actinopteri > Salmoniformes > Salmonidae > Salvelinus > Salvelinus alpinus. Next base: position 34,440,783 of record NC_092093.1, on the reverse strand, counting down.
CAAAGTACGTTCATCTCTAGGAGACAGAATGCGTCTCCTTCCTGAGCGGTATGACGGCTGCGTGGTCCCATGGTGTTTATACTTGCATACTATTGTTTGTACAGATGAACGTGGTACCTTCAGGCATTTGGAAATTGCTCCCAAGGATGAACCAGACTTGTGGAGGTCTACAATTTTTTTTCTGAGGTCTTGGCTGATTTCTTTTGATTTTCCCATGAGGCCATGAAGGTAGGCCTTGAAATACATCCACAGGTACACATCCAATTGACTCAGATGTCAATTAGCCTATCAGAAGCTTCTAAAGCCATGACATCATTTTCTGGAATTTTCCAAACTGTTTAAAGGCACAGTCAACTTAGTGTATGTAAACTTCTGACCCACTGGAATTGCGATACAGTGAATTATAAGTGAAATAATCTGTCTATAAACAATTGTTGGGAAAATGACTTGTGTCATGCACAAAGTAGATGTCCTAACCGACTTGCCAAAACTATAGTTTGTTAACAATACATTTGGAGTGGTTGAATAATAAGTTTTAATGACTCCAACCTAAGTGTATGTAAACTTTCGACTTCAACTGTATATATGTATGTATGTATGTATGTATGTATGTGTGTGTGTATATATATTTATTTGTGTATATATTCTAGATTTAATGAGCAGTGATCATTCTCTAATATGCATATGCAGGAGTAACACCCAGTGCCTCTCAGGTATTTACTCAGTAGAATGGCGAGTGACTCTTCCAGAAAATACTCCCTCATTTCCCTGAAACGTGAATATTGATGTCCTCGGGGTGTTTGTTCATAAGCGAACAACTGTTTTGTTGTTAGTTTCTCCATCAACCAAAGTAAAGTTACATGAAGTTGCTATGTCACAACTGTCACCTCATTAAATTTGTCCTAAAGAATTATGATCCATGAGTCTGTGACTGTGTCCCTTGCTACCTCTCTAATTGGTCCAGACTGTAATTGCTTCCCTCTCTTGCTACAGTAGATTAGTTCCTACATAAAAATGTGTTTTTTTAAATGTGTATTAATGTGTGTCTTTCGGAAGGGTTGGGTTAAAAGCAGAAGTCAAATTTCGGTTGGACCTTGTGTGCAATTAGCCAATGAAGTGATCTTAATGTGAATTTCTCTAGATTTGTTCCTCCTCAGGCAATATTTATCTTTGTGTTCCATCAAAACCTTAGAATTACTCTCAAAACATCACAATTTTCCGCTTCACTTGAATTGTCAATTTTAGGAGATAAACGTTGGAAGATGCTCAAAGCTGGGTTTATGCCTGGATAAAGAAACAGTCAGCATTAACTCACTATCTAATTAGGCTGATTCCCACAGATTCCCAATATGGTTAGGAGTGAGCAGCAAGCATCTGCATTCTGTTTCTTCTAACCTTTCCAAAGACTTCCATCAGATCCCTTTAGTATCAAGCTGTTCATCTTCAGGTAATCACAGCAACAAATTCCTTGCTTTTCCAAATGTAAGTGAATTAATTTGAGGATTTTTGTTTATTTCCTTCCCTTCCCTAAAGTAGAGCAGACACTACAGCAAGCCCTTCACCAGTCAGTGTTCATGCCATGCACCTCGCCATCCCCTAGCAGCTCTCCTTTCTGCTGGGACCAGCACAGCAAGCTACTTCCCACTGTGGCTGGCATCACTTCAAGCAAAGTGGCTTCATGGACAGTGGAGGAGGTAATGGATGATTTGCATTGTCGCTACATTGTTGCTTGCTGTGCAGTGACTGTGCTGTTCATTTGGATAACTATACTAAGCATGATGTCCAATGTGTTACAGGTGATTGAGTTCATCCAAGGTCTTCCAGGCTGTAGGGAACACGTGCACACTTTCAGAGACGAGGTACAGTTTCAGTACAGAACCTGCAGCTAACCACTGATACACACACACACTACTACATGATACTCAAATGTTCCCTATTCCCATCATGAGGTTGTTACAACGTACCCTTTAAATGAAATTTTACAACGTAAGTGCACAGGTTGCGAGAAATTTGAGTAATCAAGGTGACAGACATTGACACATTCAGTACCGTCTTGCACAGTCTTGCCTGCATCTAGCTGATCTAGGGTGTAATCATTAGTCAAACAGTTGGAAACAATAGTTTCTATTGGATAAATTCAGGTGTGTTTATACCCATTTTGTTCCGTTTGCTTCCGTTTAAGATTTTTTTTTTCTACAGAATCAGCGGAATGAATACACCCCTGATCACTCGCAAACACAGTTCACTTTCATAGCAGCTACAAACAGCATGATCCCTTTAATCATTGTATTCCTTCTCACATGTACGCCCTTTGATCCTCTCACCTTTTCCCTTCGCTTGTGGACTTCAGACACATCAGTTTCCTGTGACCAGGCGAAAAAACCTTTCCAAGTCAAACCATATCATAACCGCTACACATAGCCTACATCATTATCACCATATTAGTAAACCCGCTACAATCATGCAGCACAGTGTACAGTCAGCAGCTAGCAGTTTAACAGTTACACCGGCAAGCCCCAGTGGCAATAAATTAATAAAAACCAAAAGCTTACCTTGACTTGGAAGAGTTCCAGCGTTGGATAGCCAGCTAGCTAGCATAGCATCCCTCGCTCTTTGAGCCAGGTGTTTGAGAAGGCTAAACTAGCTAGCTACATTCGCTAGCTAAGTGAGTGAAAGTGAAAAAAATACAACAAAATATAGGTCTCTCCTTCATTTTTGAAGAAATTAATTTGTTAAACTGTTCAACTATTGTCTTCTCACTCTGAGTCAATTACTCACCACATTTGCACTGCAGTGCTAGCTAGCTTTAGCTTTCAGTACTAGATTCATTCTCTGATCCTTTGATTGGGTGGGCATCTTCAAAAAGTTCTACAGCTGCACCATCGTGAGCATCCTGGCTGGTTCTATCACCACCTGGTATGCCAACTGCTCAGCATACGAGCTACAGCCAAGCTTCCTGCCATCCAGGACCTACAGTGAGCACCATAATTCATTGGACAGTGACCATCTTTTGTTATTTTGGTTCTGTACTCTAGCACTTTGAGTTTGAAAGGATACAATGACAATGAGAGTGAAGTGCAGACTGTCAGCTTTAATTTGAGGGTACTTTCAAACATATCGGATGAACCGTTTAGAAATGACAGCACCTTTTGTGCATGGTCCCCCCATTTTAAGTTACTACAAGTATTTGTTGAATTGGCTTCACAGATGTGTGTCGTTAAGCAGGTGTATTCATTTGTGTCGTTGGTGAATGCAGGAGAGCTGTTGATGAATAGTATTGATTCTAGACTTTGCTATTGCCTTTGGAGGTTGTTGTTGGGGTGTGACAACATGAGGAAGACAGCAGTGTCGATGCAAATGAAGCTGGCCGTCATAAGGCTCAGAAATGAAAATCAATCAATCAGGAACATTGCAAAAACCCTGGGCATGCCCAAGTCAACAGTTTGGTTCATCATTAACAAGAAAAAAAACAACCGGTGAACTCAATTATGTCAAAAGACCCGGTAGACTGAGGAAGACCAAATACTTGAAGAAAACCTCCCTCTCAACAGATCAAAAACACTCTCCTGGATGAAGGTGTAGATGTGTCAAAAGTCTACCGTACGTAGAAGACTACACCAGGAGGACTCCAGAGGGTACACTACAAGATGCAAACCACCGATAAGCCTGAAGAACAGAAAGGCGAGATTACAGTTTGCTAAAAAGCACCTAAAAGAGCCCCAAGAGTTGTGGAAAAAAGTTTTGTGGACAGATGAGACAAAGATTAACATGTACCAGAGTGATGGAAAGAGGAAAGTGTGGAGAAAAAAAAGACATGCCCATGATCCAAAGCATACCACCTCATCCATGAAACATGGTGGAGGGGGTGTTATGGCTTGGGCCTGTATGGCTGCCAGTGGAACAGGCTCACTTGTCTTCATCGATGATGTGACTGCAAACAGAAGTAGAACAATGAATTCTGAAGTCTACAGAAATATTTTATCTGCTCAGATAAAACCAAATGCCTCCAAACTCATTGGACAGCACTTCATCATGCAACAAGACAATGACCTTAATTAATTAACCTCTCTGGGATAGCGGGACGCTAGCGTCCCAACAGCCTGTTAAAATGTAGAGCGCCAGATTCAAAAAAATATATATAAAATCAAACTTTATTAAATTACACATATAAGATACCAAATTAAAGCTACACTCGTTGTGAATCCAGCCAACATGTCAGATTTCAAAAAGGCTTTTCGGCGAAAGCATAAGATGCTATTATCTGATGATAGTACAGAAGCTACACTCTCTTTTTTGACAATTTCAACCATGCCGGCGCTACTCAAAACGCAGAAATAAAATATAAAACATGCATTACCTTTGACGAGATTCTTTTGTTGGCACTCCAATATGTCCCATCAACATCACAAATGGTCCTTTAGTTCGATTAATTCCGTCCATATATATCAAAATTGTCCATTTATTTGGCGCCGTTGTACCAGGAAAAACAGCGTTCAATTTGCGCAAAATCACGACAAAATATCTAAAAAATTACCTCTAAACTTTGCCAAAACATTTCAAAGTACTTTTGTAATACAACTTAAGTTATTTGTAAACGTTAATAATCGATCAAATTGAAGACTGGTCAATCTGTTTTCAATACAGGATATCAACAAACTCACGGTACTTTTCAAGTCTTGCTCAACTCTCAAACATAAACAAACGACGTCACTCCACTTCCGGGTCAATATCTTTCTCTGTTAACTAAGGAAAAACCTTAACCTTTTTCCATACAATGGCGACATCCAGTGGAAGCAGTAGGAACTACGTGTATACTGATTAGAATTCTGGTTTGCCCATAACAAACCATTGAACATACAGGAACTTAAAAATAAAAAAGTTAGTCCTCAGGGTTTTGACTGCTATATAAGTTCTGTTATACTTACAGATATGATTCAAACAGTTTTAGAAACTTCAGAGTGTTTCCTATCCAAATCTACTAATAATATGCATATCTTATATTCTGGGGATGAGTAGCACGAAGTTGAAATTGTGCACGCTATTTTTCCCTAAGTGAAAACTCTGCACCCTATCCTCAAGAAGTTTTTAACATACTGCTAGAGCAACGAAGGGGGTTTTGATGGCCAAAAAGTGGAAAATCCTTAACAGGCCGAGTCAATCACCGGATCTGAATCCAATTGAACATGCATTTTACATGCTGAAGAGGAGACTGAAGGCAATAAGTCCCCGAAACAAGCAGGAACTGAAGATGGCTGCAGTACAGGCCTGGCAGAGCATCACCAGGGAAGATACCCAGCGTCTGGTGATGTTGACGCATCGCAGACTTCCATCAGTCATTGCATGCAAAGGATATGCGACCAAATATTAACAATGATTACTTTATTCTACATTATGTTAAACTGTCCAATGTTTTTTGTTGCCCGAAAATGGGGGTATCCTTTCAAACTCAAAGTGCTAGAGTACAGAACCAAAATAACAAAAGAAATGTCACTGTCCAATGAATTGTGGTGCTCACTGTATATACTAGGTGGTGTCATTGGAAGGCCCACAAAATTGTCACAGACTCCAGTCACCCAAGTCATAGACTGTTCTCTCTGCTGCCGCACGGCAAGTGGTACCGGAGTACCTAGTCTAGGTCCAAAAGGCTCCTTACCAGCTTCTACCCCGAAGCCATAAGACTGCATAAAAATGTATCAAATGGTCACCCGGACTATTTACATTGACACTGCTGCTACTGGCTGTTTATTATTTATTCATGTCACTTTACCCCTACCTACATGTACAAATTACCTTGACTCGGTACCGATACCCCCTGTATATAGCCTCGGTATTGTTATTTTATTTTGTACTTTTTATTTTTTACTTTTGTTTATTTAGTAAATATTTTCTTAACTCTATTTCTTGAACTGTATTGTTGGTTAAGGGCTTGTAAGTAAGCATTTCATGGTAAGGTCTACACCTGTTGATTTCGGTGGATGTGTCAAATAACATTTGATTTGATTTAGTTGGAGGCATGCGTGGCCACGCAGTCATGGGTGAACAGTGAGTACAGGAGGGGGCTGAGCATGCACCCTTGTGGGCCCCTGTGTTGAGGATCAGCAAAGTGGAGGTGTTGTTTCCTACCTTCAACATCTGGGAGCGGCCGGTCAGGAAGACCAGCACCCAGTTACACAGGACGGGGTTCAGACCCAGGGCCCCAAGCTTAATGATGAGCTTGGAGGTTACTATGATGTTGAAAGCTTAGCTATAGTCAATTAACAGCATTCTTACAGGTACTCCTCTTGTCCAGATGGGATAGGGCAGTGTGAGTTCCAGTGAAGGGAAATCTTAACGCTACAGCATACAATGACATTCTAGAAGATTCTGTGCTTCCAACTTTGTGGCAACTGTTTGGGGAAGGCCCTTCCCTGTCCACATACTTTTGGTAATTTAGTGTACGTCACGTCATTAAATGTCTGCATAGGTTACAGTTAATGGTTCTTATTGATATGTATTATTATTATTATTATTATTATTATTTTTTTTTTTTTTTCACCTTTATTTAACCAGGTAGGCTAGTTGAGAGCAAGTTCTCATTTACAACTGCGACCTGGCCAAGATAAAGTAAAGCAGTGCGACAAAAACAACAACAGACAGATGGAATAAACAAGCTTACAGTCAATAACACAATAGAAAAAAGAAAGTCTATATACAGTGTGTGCAAATGGCGTGATGAGGTAAGGCAATAAATAGGCCATAGTAGCGGAGTAATTACAATTGAGCAAATTAACACTGGAGTGATAGATGAGCAGATGATGATGTGCAAGTAGAAATACTGATGTGCAAAAGACCAGAACAGTAAATAAAAACAATATGGGGATGAGGTAGTTAGATTGGGTGGGCTATTTACAGATGGCTATGTACAGCTGCAGCGATCGGTTAGCTGCTCAGATAGCTGATGTTTAAAGTTAGTGAGGGAAATATAAGTCTCCAGCTTTAGCGATTTTTATTTGCAATTCGTTCCAGTCATTGGCAGCAGAGAACTGGAAGGAAAGGCGGCCAAAGGAGGTGTTGGCTTTGGGGATGACCAGTGAGATATACCTGCTGGAGCGCGTGCTACGGGTTGGTGGTGTTATCGTGACTTGGTAGAGCTGAGATAAGGCAGAGCTTTACCTAGCATAAACTTATAGATGACCTGGAGCCAGTGGGTCTAGCCATGAATATGTAGCGAGGGCCAGCCTACTAGAGCATACAGGTCGCAGTGGTGGGTGGTATAAGGGGCTTTGGTGACAAAACGGATGGCACTGTGATAGACTGCATCCAGTTTGCTGAGTAGAGTATTGGAAGCTATTTTGTAAATGACATCACCGAAGTCGAGGATTGGTAGAATAGTCAGTTTTACTGACTATTCTAGATTTAATTTTGGATTGGAGATGTTTAATATGAGTCTGGAAGGAGAGTTTACAGTCTAGCCAGACACCTAGGTATTTGTAGTTGTCCACATATTCTAAGTCAGAACCGTCCAAAGTAGTGATGCTATTCGGGCGGGCGGGTGCAGGCAGTGAACGGTTGAAAAGCATGCATTTGTTTTTACTAACGTTTAAGAGCAGTTGGATGCCACGGAAGGAGTGTTGTATGGCATTGAAGCTCGTTTGGAGGTTTGTTAACACAGTGTCCAAAGAAGGGCCAGATGTATACAGAATGGTGTCGTCTGCGTAGAGGTGGATCAGTGAATCACCCGCAGCAAGAGCGACATCATTGATATATACAGAGAAAAGAGTCGGCCGGGAATTGAACCCCATAGAGATTGCCAGAGGTCCGGACAACAGGCCCTCCGATTTGACACACTGAACTCTGAGAAGTAGTTGGTGAACCAGGCGAGGCAGTAATTTGAGAAGCCAAGGCTGTTGAGTCTGCCGATAAGAATACGGTGATTGACAGAGTCGAAAGCATTGGCCAGGTCGATGAAGACGGCTGCACAGTACTGTCTTTTATCGATGGCGGTTATGATATCGTTTAGTACCTTGAGCGTGGCTGAGGTGCACTCGTGACCAGCTCGGAAACCGGATTGCACAGCGGAGAAGGTACGGTGGGATTCAAAATGGTCAGTGATCTGTTTATTAACTTGGCTTTCGAAGACTTTAGAAAGGCAGGGCAGGATGGATATAGGTCTATAACAGTTTGGGTCTAGAGTGTCACCCCCTTTGAAGAGGGGCATGACCGTAGCAGCTTTCCAATCTTTAGGGATCTCGGACAATACGAAAGGGAGGTTGAACAGACTGGTAATAGGGGTTGCAACAATGGCGGCGGATAATTTTAGAAAGAGCGTCCCGATTGTCTAGCCCTGCTGATTTGTACGGGACCAGGTTTTGCAGCTCTTTCAGGACATCTGCTATCCGGATTTGGGTGAAGGAGAAGCTTGGGAGGCTTCGGCAAGTAGCTGCGGGGGGTGCGGAGCTGTTGGCCGGGGTTGGAGTAGCCAGGAGGAAGGCATGGCCAGCCATAGAGAAATGCTTATTGAAATTCTCGATCATCGTGGATTTATCGGTGGTGACAGTGTTACCTAGCCTCAGTGCAGTGGGCAGCTGGGAGGAGGTGCTCTTATTCTCCATAAGAGTGTGTCCCAAAACCTTTTGGAGTTAGAGCTACAGGATACAAATTTCTGTTTGAAAAAGCTAGTCTTTGCTTTCCTGACTAACTGCGTGTATTGGTTCCTGACTTCCCTGAAAAGTTGCATATCGCGGGGACTATTCGATGCTAGTGCAGTCCGCCATAGGATGTTTTTTTGTGCTGGTCGAGGGCAGTCAGGTCTGGAGTGAACCAAGGGCTATATCTGTTCTTAGTTCTAAATATTTTGAAAGAGGCATGCTTATTTAAGATGGTGAGGAAATTACTTTTAAAGAACGACCAGGCATCCTCGACTGACGGGATGAGGTCAATATCCTTCCAGGATACTCGGGCCAGATTAGAAAGGCCTGCTCGCAGAAGTTTTTTAGGGAGCGTTTGACAGTGATGAGGGGTGGTCGTTTGACCGTGGACCCATAGCGGATGCAGGCAATGAGGCAGTGATCGCTGAGATCCTGATTGAAAACATCAGAGGTGTATTTGGAGGGCAAGTTGGTCAGGATAATATCTATGAGGGTGCCCATGTTTACGGATTTAGTGTTGTACCTGGTGGGTTCCTTGATAATTTGTGTGAGATTGAGGGCATCTAGCTTAGATTGTAGGACTGCCGGGGTGTTAAGCATATCCCAGTTTAGGTCACCTAACAGAATGAACTCTGAAGATAGATGGGGGGCAATCAATTCACATATGGTGTCCATGGCACAGCTGGGAGCTGAGGGGGGTCTATAACAGGCGGCGGACTAATTTCTGGAGAGATTCATTTTTAAAATTAGAAGCTCGAACTGTTTGGGCATAGACCTGGAAAGTATGACAGAACTTTGCAGGCTATCTCTGCAGTAGATTGCAACTCCTCCCCCTTTGGCAGTTCTATCTTGACGGAAAATGTTGTAGTTGGGTATGGAAATCTCAGAATTTTTGGTGGCCTTCCTAAACCAGGATTCAGACATGGCAAGGACATCAGGGTTGGCGGAGTGTGCTAAAGCAGTGAGTAAAACAAACTTAGGGAGGAGGCTTCTGATGTTAACATGCATGAAACCAAGGCTTTTCGGTTACAGAAGTCAACAAATGAGAGTGCCTGGGGACACGCAGGGCCTGGGTTAACCTCCACATCACCCGAGGAACAGAGAAGGAGTAGGATGAGGGTACGGCTAAAGGCTATCAAAACTGGTCGTCTAGTGCGTTGGGGACAGAGAATAAAAGGAGCAGATTTCTGGATGTGGTAGAATAGATTCAGGGCATAATGTCCAGACAGGGGTATGGTGGGGTGCGGGTACAGTGGAGGTAAACCCAGGCACTGAGTGATGATAAGAGAGGTTGAATCTCTGGATGCGCTAGTTATGCTGAGTGAGGTCACCACATGTATGGGAGGTGGGACAAAGGAGGTATCTGAGGCATGTTGAGTGGGACTAGGGTCTCCGCAGTAAACTAAAACAATGCTAACTATCCTAAACAACAGTATACAAGGCATATTGACATTTGAGAGAGACATAAAGCGAGGCATAAAGCAATCACAGGTGTTGATTGGGAGAGCTAGCTAAGACAACAACGGGTAAGACAACAACAGCTAATCAGCTAAGACAACAACAACAGGTAAAATGGCGATGAATGGGCAGAGAGGGTCGGTTAACTACACGTAGGGCCTGAGTTCGAGGCTGGGGCCGACAGGTAAACAAAAAAATTTACAAAATGGAGTACCGTGATTAATGAACAGTCCAGCAGGCATCAGCTATGTAGCCAAGTGATCATAGGGTCCAGTGAACAGCAATAGATGGAACAGGGAAACCGTGGGGTAGTCGTTACTATTATTTAGACTTTCTCCGAACTGAAGGCCATTAGGCCAATTTAAAGCTATCCCTAGACATTTGAAATATCTTCATGCCTAGAAGAGCCTCCAGGCTTCCGTAATAACGGTCAATTGTGAATGAGGGAAAAAAATATAACGGGCAGTTTGGTAAAGCTAATCCCATCCGAATCATCCACTGGAAAAACGGACATGCTGGTGTAATAATTACATAACTGACGTTCTATATAAAATACTAGGCCCATGCAAATAGGGCTTATGGAAGGGGGTGAGAACCATGAGCCTCCTAGGTTTTGTATTGAATGTACCCAGAGGAGGAGGACGGAAACTAGCGGTCCTCCGGCTACACCATGGTGCTACCCTACAGAGTGCTGTTGAGGCTACTGTAGGCTACAGTGTGTTTTAATCACTTATTTGGTAACATAAATGTATTTATTATCGTTTTAAAAATGATGACTTGTTTAATGTTTCACTATTTAATTTTTCTGAAATTCACTGAGGAGGATGGTCCTCCCCTTCCTCCCTCGAGGAGCCTCCACTGACACGCACACTGGCTTCTGGGAAAAGGACTTCCCATTAATCTGTCTGTTGTGGGATAATAAAGATCCCATTTTGGTTTCATCAGATGCATTACCTTCACATTATCCTTCATAATGGTGTGGTCTCATCTGAGTCTGCTTAAGAATTTTTAAGTGCCTCTGCAAAACTCACCAATGGATGTAACTTTTAAATGACAACTTGTATTAATGCAGTGTAGTAGAGGTGTAAGGGTTGTATGAGTTCAGTAGTTCAACTAACAGTCCTTAGAGATAAATGTTGACATATTGATAATTGCTGTGTCCATGAACCTCTCTACTTGAGGCAGTGGGTCAATGGGGAAAAGAATGAATATGCTGGCAGCTTGATTGACATTCATGAATGGAGTCACTTTATAGAACTGTTAACGACTAAAGGATTACCCAGCTGTTCCAATGGCTAATAAAGGCAACTCGAGACATATTTCTCTGGAGCTAAATTGAGTGATGGAAGCAGTTATACATAAGACATGCAGTACTAGTCCCTGACTGACTGACTGATTGACTGACTGGGGACTGCAAACAGAGCAGCTGTCACTAGAAACAGCTGTCACACAGTCTGCTGGTGGACGCCTGATTCACTCTCATATGTCCCCCATCATTTCATTCTCCCAACAAACCTGAGTATTTTCAGCTCCAGAAACAAAGACATGGATTGGAGATAGGTAGTCTTTGGTCATCTTTTCTATAAATTGGTGTATTGTATTAATCTTTAGATAATCTCTTAAAATTATTATCGATTGTATTGCCTTTGTGATGCAATAAAAACAATTGTTCACAAAAAAATGATATAACTTAATTGTCCCAGAGGCCTGTGGTTCAAGGAAAAAAAGTGTACTTTGATTCGCCCACTCAATTAGGCCTATTTGGGTATTCTCTACAGATCATCCAAGTCATTAAACACAGGAAATTCTTCTCATGGTTCTCATGGAAATTCTTCTCATTCTGAATTCATGTTCATGTTGTGCCATTCTGTCAACGGTAACAGCGGGTGATTTTACGACAGGTTGTTAAAGGTAGAATATGACTCAACCTCTGTAAAACACCCCCTCTAATGAGGCGTGAACATTTGCATAACCCTCATGGTGGAGAATCCTTAAAAAACCTAGTCTTTGAAGTGAATTCTTTGAGCACCCCTATATCTTAACTACGTGCTATTGGAGGTTGAATGTGAAACATATTCAATAGGCAAAAATGGTTATTAGGAAAATGCTTTGATGGTGCCCATTTTAAAATGTGAGACTTCTCTAACTCCTCCCTCCCATGTTCTTGTCCAGCAAATAGATGGCGAAGCCTTCTTGCTGTTGACCCAGGTTGACTTGGTGAGGATCATGAGCATCAAGCTGGGTCCAGCCATTAAGATCTACAACTCCATCTTGATGTTCAAGACGGCGGAGGAATCGGCATGTAATGAGCTCTAACGAAGGTGGGAGGGTACTATTTTTTTCCCTCTTAGGAGGAGGTCTACAGACAAAGATGTGAAGCACAAAGAACTGTCCTTCCCAGCGGATGTATCTCATGCGAACTGAATTGCACAAGTTCTTTTTTTTTTTTTTAAGACAACCATATTGCATACTGAGAATCTCCAATAGGATTGACTCATTGAAGAAATGTAATTTTCATTTTTTTTATATTAGTGTTGGCATGGTGTTCGATCTACTTAAAAACTGAAACTGGAAATGCAGAGGACTATTAGTTTATCATCCTTCAGATTTCCTTTAGTGCATCACAATCAGCAACTTTTCATCATGTAGAAAGTGCCATCTGCACAGGGTCTCTGGTATTATAGAAGATTATTGGCTTTAGCTGTTCCAGTCTCTCTGGGATGCCGACGTCATACAGGTCAGAGAAATGAATACATTCACGAGAAAGTAATCATGATTTCTGATCCTTGTCACTTCTGTCTGTCTGATGGGTTGGTGGTGCTGTAGGAGAAGGCTGTATATTTCAACCGAGAGGAGAAAGGGATTTTTATTCTCTCACCAAACCAACAGGGGCACCCTACTGTAATAATTCAATGTACCAGGCCCTGCATTTAATTTCCCCATGGTAAATGCCCCCAACTCTTAGGTTTTATGGATAGCAATATACAGTACCTGTATAAAGGCTAAATGACTTAAATGTAAATGTAAAGACCAACGTGGGTCATCTTGGTCTGGTTTATTTCTCCTGTGTACTGTACAGTCACCTCATCAGTACTGTTCAGGACCTCTGGAGCAGTGACAAGTGTCTGTTTACAGTACTTTAATGTACTTAACCCAGGGAACGGGTTTGGTTGATTGAATCAAATATAAAATAAAAGGCTATCTATATGGACATGGGTATTTCTTCATGTGGACAATTGTTCACTGTTGTTTATTTATGTACTGCAATTTAAAGCAATTGTTAAATATAATTCAATAGGTACATTGCTGATAATCTCAAATAGCATACTTAGTGCTCTTTAAATAACGTTGACTGTAATGTGCTATTTCAATTTGCTTTGCCGAAGCCTAAAGAGAACAAAATGCCGGTTTATGTTTTGCTGTTATTTATTTATTTAAATCTCATACCGGTGGGTGAGACTGCTGTGTGCAGAATTATGCAAAATAATGTAAATGGAAAAGAGCTTGCCATTTCTGAAGCTAATATAATGATGAAGCCTTTAATTCCACCTGTATTGGTTCACAAATAAATACAATGAGAAGTACACTAAGGCTGCCTCTTGTGTTACTGTTAAGTCTACTTGTGTCCCAGGTGTTACCTCTGTCTCAAGTTGTCCTTCCAGGGTACACTAAAGCCACTTTGGCTTTGTTGAAGTGTTCAGTACCAGAATATTATGCATATTTTATTCATCTCACTAATCTCAAAGAATCTTCACATCCTGTCACAAAGTGCTATATTTTTCCTATTGTCACCATGTCATATTTAATACCCTAAGAAGGGAAACATAATTCACTTGTTCTCTTTTCATGCAGTAAACCCTTTCGCATGGTTCAACACAATCTTTTAATTTTCTATTATTTCTTATTCCATGTACAAATCATCTGACAACTGATGTTTGATCATCGTGTCGACGCTTCATTCTTCTAAATCGCCTCCAGCTAAGAATCTAAGCTGGACTGTTTGTCAAGGGATCATTGTCTGTGATGTGTTTTGTCTCGCACAAGATTTCAAATAGGAAATGTATTATTTACTGCAAGGCATAAAGATTTTCAACAGAATTTAGAAATAGGCATTACCACAGATTCCTGATTTATCTATATGATTTGAACTTAATTCAATGTTTGGTGCTAAGGGAAGTGTTCAGTACATACTCTGTTATTGAATAGCCTTTTCCCATGGACGACTCTAGATTAGGTTGGTTACTTACAGATGACTAGCTTCAGGGGGAATATTTCATTTTACCCTAAAAAGGCGGATAGCTGTAGAAAAACAGTATAAGAGTCAATTGCCTCCAATACCTCTACAGCCAGAGCATGACAGTTGGCATCTTCTGGAAATGTCAAGCCGAAGCTGGTATATGCATCTATTTTTGCCTTGTTATGAATATTTATCATGACGTTTGGTGCTATTTTTCTCTCCAACAAAGGAGCAACTTATTCTAGCTAACAAGCTTACAGACTTATGAGATTATGAATGCGTATGCACATGAATAAACAAACATAGTGTAGCTAGGGCACAGTGCAGATTTCAGATAGACGAGGGCTATGTTCTAGATTGTTATTACACTGCTTGAATAATTCTACATGTGCCCTCAGACACAAAACAGTCCATGAACTTGGCTGATAATGAATCCAAATGTACATTTATTACACTTGGCCCTGACTGACATTTGGTAGAGAGGATCAGATGTGAAATGCAATTATGCTATTATTTCTGATTTCTGCTCCTAAGCAGAATTTCCTATGATTATTATGTGTTTCTAATGACAATGTAATCTCATGATTGCCTCTTTCAATTTTGAGTTGGAGTAGGGTGGCAGAGAGCCACCATCTTTTAGGCATTTTTTTAATTATAAAATTAACTTCAGAGGAAAATTGTTGTGACTGATAATTTTATCAATAACAATGAATCCTGATTCATTATAATGGATAGTTCAATTGGTGTTATTAAAGTAACTGTCCATTGAAAATCTCACTTTTAAAAGTTCATATTCCATTAAATTATACCCAAATTATGTTTTTGACTCATCCTATACTCATATTTCTGGCCAAAGCATAAATTATAGAAAATAACACCTCAAACTTGTATCTCAAACAGACCGTATCAAAAATGCTGGCTATTTCCTCATAGAGGATGATATCCAATCAGCAGTCTACTCTCATAAATATTCTTTATGACCGGTATATGCCCACACCATTCTGTTGTCAGGGTATGTGTCACGCCCTGACCATAGTTTGCTTTGTATGTTTTATGTTTTGTTTGGTCAGGGTGTGATCTGAGTGGGCATTCTATGTTGTATGTCTGGTTTGTCTATTTCTATGTGTTTGGCCTGATATGGTTCTCAATCAGAGACAGGTGTTTTGCGTTGTCTTTGATTGGGAACCATATTTAGGTAGCCTGTTTTGTATTGTGGGTTGTGGGTTATTGTCTATATGTTAGTTGCTTGTGTCTGCACTGTTTATATACAGTATAGCGTCACGTTCGTTTGTTGTTTTGTAAGTTTGTCAAGTGTTCTTCGTTTCTTCTTTAATAAATAGAAGAATGTATTCACTTCACGCTGCGCCTTGGTCCTCCTCTCTTTCTCCCGAAGACGATCGTGACAGTATGCCAGTGGAGGCTCCTTCGAGTAGGAAGGGGAGTGAATTTCATGAAAATAAGAACAGTGAAACAGAGTTATCCTTTTTAGATAAAACTATACTAAATATATGTACATGTCACCAAATAACTGATTTAAAATCCTTAAGAGTATTGTGTCAAATCCTGTGCGTCAATCTAATGAACATAATAAAAAAAATCCCCATCTGCCTATTTCGCTCATCTGCGGTTGAAAGTGTTTGTCAGACCAGGAGACATCCCCAAAATCTGTCTTCTCATGAAAACGTTTGTAGCGTCCGAACCGCTTGGGCTACAAACTAATATGACTGGAAAGGGGAGAGTCTCACAAATACAATGGTGTTCTCCACAAGTGTCACTGAACTCATCTGACGGTAACCCATACAAATGAATGGAAGTATGGAGGTAGTTTTATCACCTAGATATAGGACAAACACTTCAAAACCTTATTCCTTATGATTTATTTTTTTGCTGTATTTTTTGCCATTTATGAATGTGTTATTCAATGCGTTTCTATTTGATCAAATAAAAGGAAATACAACAACAAAAAAGCTTTCGGTTTTATTCGTTTATTTCCACTGGCGCCGCCGGTGTCACTGCTAAACTGCTTGCTCTACACTGTACTGCGTGATTGTACACATGGATTGGATTGTGGGTTTACTCATGCGTTAGTTTTAGTTTGTTGACTATAACATTAACATAGTGAGAACGATGTAGCGGTTAGCGGTTATAGTATGAAGGTTTGACTTGGATAGTTTTTGCGCCTGGTCACAGACAGCTGTTGTGTTGTGCACTGAAGTCCACAAGTGAATGAAAATGTAATTACTCCAATTTGTTTTACTACGTGTTCACCTACGTTATAAACATTAATTTGTAGGCTAGGTTGTAGCAGCCACATGATGGGTATAGTGCAAATTGGAATATCATGTTTGGAGGCTAAGAATGTAGGCTAAGCTCATAGCCTACATCCTTCATAGTTTCCTACATGATGCAACGCGCACAACATTGTAATTTCTAAAAACTGTGAGTTCCTCCTGGAATGTGAATGGCGTTTTGGGATTTCCTGTGGAGCACCCTATGATCCAGCAGCTGGAGAAGCCCAGTTATCCCACACACACAGCTAATCCCCAGCCATTCTCTCCCTCCTCCAGAAACACAGCAACTATGGGAGACTTGGCCTTAAAGCTACAGTGAAAAGAGGTCATATGCTCTCACAAAGCAGACTGACAAAGCAAAAATGCATCAGCCATTATCTCTCAAATAGAGGAATGCTGTTGAGCCCAACAGCAGTTTTTGATTAGCCAGGGAAAAGATCCTAACTTCAGTTCATTAATCCACCATCACATGTGGATCATCCTCGTAATGTATGTCATGGTGGCATATGAGCAATATGCATATGACAAACCAATTTCACTGTCATTCCTGATTATTATTAATACAGTGCAATCGGAAAGTATTCAAACCCCTTCCCTTTTTGCATATTTTCTTACGTTACAGCATTATTCTAAAATGGATGAAATATTTTTTGGACCTCATCAATCTACACACAATACCCCATAATGTCAAAGCGAAATGTTTGCACATTTATTAAAAATTAAAAACAGATACCTTATTTACATATGTATTCAGACCCTTTGCTATGAGACTCGAAATTGAGTTTAGGTGCATCCTGTTTCCATTGATCATCCTTGAGTTGTTTCTACAACTTGATTGGAGTCCACCTGTGGTAAATTCAATTGATTGGACATGATCTGGAAAGGCACATACAGTGGGGAGAACAAGTATTTGATACACTGCCGATTTTGCAGGTTCTCCTACTTACAAAGCATGTAGAGGTCTGTAATTTTTATCATAGGTACACTTCAACTGTGAGAGACGGGATCTAAAACAAAAATCCAGAAAATCACATTGTATGATTTTTAAGTAATTCATTTGCATTTATTGCATGACATAAGTATTTGATCACCTACCAACCAGTAAGAATTCCGGCTCTCACAGACCTGTTAGTTTTTCTTTAAGAAGCCCTCCTGTTCTCCACTCACTACCTGTATTAACTGCACCTGTTTGAACTCGTTACCTGTATAAAAGACACCTGTCCACACACTCAATCAAACAGATTCCAACCTCTCCACAATGGCCAAGACCAAAGAGCTGTGTAAGGACATCAGGGATAGAATTGTAGCCCTGCACAAGTCTGGGATGGGCTACAGGACAATAGGCAAGCAGCTTGGTGAGAAGGCAACAACTGTTGGCGCAATTATTAGAAAATGGAAGAAGTTCAAGATGACGGTCAATCACCCTCGGTCTGGGGCTCCATGCAAGATCTCACCTCGTGGGGCATCAATGATCATGAGGAAGATGAGGGATTAGCCCAAAACTACACGGCAGGACCTGGTCAATGACCTGAAGAGAGCTGGGACCACAGTCTCAAAGAAAACCATTAGTAACACACTACGCCGTCATGGATTAAAATCCTGCAGCGCACGCAAGGTCCCCCTGCTCAAGCCAGCGCATGTCCAGGCCCGTCTGAAGTTTGCCAATGACCATCTGGATGATCCAGAGGAGGAATGGGAGAAGGTCATGTGGTCTGATGAGACAAAAATATAGCTTTTTGGTCTAAACTCCACTCGCCATGTTTGGAGGAAGAAGAAGGATGAGTAAAACCCCAAGAACACCATCCCAACCGTGAAGCATGGAGGTGGAAACATCATTCTTTGGGGATGCTTTTCTGCAAAGGGGACAGGACGACTGCACCGTATTGAGGGGAGGATGGATGGGGCCATGTATCGCGAGATCTTGGCCAACAACCTCCTTCCCTCAGTAAGAGCATTGAAGATGGGTCGTGGCTGGGTCTTCCAGCATGACAACGACACGAAAAACACACAGTCAGGGCAACTAAGGAGTGGCTCCGTAAGAAGCATCTCAAGGTCCTGGAGTGGCCTAGCCAGTCTCCAGACCTGAACCCAATAGAAAATCTTTGGAGGGAGCTGAAATTGCCCAGCGACAGCCCCGAAACCTGAAGGATCTGGAGACGGTCTGTATGGAGGAGTAGGCCAAAATCCCTGCTGCAGTGTGTGCAAACCTTGTCAAGAACTACAGGAAACGTATGATCTCTGTAATTGCAAACAAAGGTTTCTGTACCAAATATTAAGTTCTGCTTTTCTGATGTATCAAATACTTATGTCATGCAATAAAATGCAAATGAATTACTTAAAAATCATACAATGTGATTTTCTGGATTTTTTCTGGAAAACCTGCAAAATCGGCAGTGTATCAAATACTTGTTCTCCCCACTGTACCTACTATATAAGGTCCCACAGTTGACGTGAGAACAATTGACTGTCCGTAGAGCTCCTAGACAGGATTGTTTTGAGACACAGCATTTCTGCAGCATCGAAGGTCCCCAAGAACCCAGTGGCTCCGTCATCCTTAAATGGAAGAAGTTTGGAACCACCAAGACTCTTTCTGGAGCCACCCGACCAAACTGAAAAATCGGGGGAGAAGGGCCTTGGTCAGGGAGGTGACCAAGAACCCGATGGTCACTCTGACAGAGCTCCAGAACCTTCCAGAAGGACAATCATCTCTGCAGCACTCCACCAATCAGGCCTTTATAGTTGCGTGGCCAGACGGAAGCCACTCCTCAGTAAAAGGCACATGACAGCTCGCTTGGAGTTTGCCAAAAGGCACCTAAAGGACTCTCAGGCCATGAGAAACAAGATTCTCTGGTCTGATGAAACCAAGATTGAACTCTTTGGCCTGAATGCAAGCCTCACGTCTGGAGGAAACCTGGCACCATCCCTATGGAAATGCATGGTGGTGGCAGCATCATGCTGTGGGGATGTTTTTCAGCGGCAGGGACTGGGAGACTAGTCAGGATCAAGGGAAAGATGAACGGAGCAAAGTACAGAGAGATCCTTGATGAAAACCTGCTCCAAAGTGCTCAGGACCTCAGACCGGGGTTAAGGTTCACTGCAAAATGACCCTAAGCACACAGCCAAGACAACACAGGAGTGTCCTTGAGTGGCCCTGCCAGAGCCCGGACTTGAACCTGATCGAACATCTCTGGAGAGACCTGAAAATAGTTGTGCAGCAACGCTCCCCATCCAACCTGACAGAGCTTGAGAGGATCTGCAGAGAAGAATGGGAGAAACTCTCCAAATACAGGTGTGCCAAGCTTATAGCGTCATACCCAAGAAGACTCAAGGCTGTAATCACTGCGAAAAGTGCTTCAACAAAGTACAAAATAATCTAAAAACCTGTTTTTGCTTTGTCATTATAGCATATTGTATGTAGATTGATGAGGGGGAAAAACTATTCAATCCATTTTTGAATAAATCTGTAACGTAACAAAATGTGGAAAAGGTCAAGGGGTCTGAATACTTTCCAAATGCACTGTACATGCCGCATAATGTTGCAGAAAATTTCACTGGAATATTGTGGAATGGATTAGAATGTTCTGCTCTGTGAAAACAGAGCTGTAACTCTTTTAAAATAAAATCAACCTCCGCTCCTTTTCTGCAAATGCAGGATTCTGTGACATGTTGACCAAGGATTAAACCTAAATAGTCTGAAAAGAAGAATGCATACCGACAATCCAAGTTCAGCTTCAAATCCAAGCCAAATGGCAATGATCAGGGTAAAAGAGGAAAGAGAGGAGAATGATAAAACAATATGGCCCGGTCACAGCCAAGTGAGATTTGGCTGAATTAGCCTGGCCCAGCCTGGCCTTATCACATCATCAAAGTGCTCCATAATTCTTCTCCCAATTATGCAAAACAGGAATCAGCAGCCAAATCTGACAACCTATCACTTTTCCAGTTGTACCAAGTCATCTACACTGACGTTAGTCCCTTGATAATAGAGCAGATGTTCCACACTATTACCTCACTCAGCCTGTAAGGCAATTGCTTGGGGAGCCCCTGACCAGTGCCAGTCTATGACCAGGATGATGCACATCCAGGATGAATGACAGAGGCAGATGTAGCCTACACTGCAAGGCAAATACGTATATTCTGACTGTTTGTAGTCTATCCAATTTAATAATTATTTTCTCTTTAAATGATGGTTATATCTTACACATAATAAGAGCCTATTGTTCCCACGAGCATGTAACTGAGTTTTAACCAGTCATAGTTTAATTCTAGATCAAAAAGAAAGATTCTGGATAATGAGACCAGGAAGGCAGGAGAAAATCCATAATAGATGTATAAAGAAAGGATGAGCCTATCAGAACAACAACATTTCTAAACAGATCATACAGATTCTAAATGTTTGACTTTTATTTATTATGAATCAATAATTCCCACTGAACTGGCTATCCATTGTCTGTTGCAGTGGAGGTCGTGCCGTTTAAGATTAGGGGGGGCGATTATTATTTTTCATGAGCATGGCCTTACTTCTATTACAGGATATTGGATGAATGTCATTCATTGTCCATTCACCCAGCTCAATGTAACATCGATAGGTTAAGGTTACTACATAATAAAACATTTTCCCTGCTCCCATCATGAGGTTGCTACAAACTAGCCTATGAATAAAAGTTTACAACGAAGGTGCACAGGTCGAGAGAAGCATTTGAGTAATCAAGGTGACAGACAGTGACACATTCAATTCCACCTTTCACACTCTCTAGGTTGTAAACATTAGTCTAACAGTTGCAAATGAGAGTTTCTATTGGACAAATTCAGTTGTTTGCTTTCGTTTAAGAAGCGTTTTTCAACAGAATCGGCAGAACGGATACACCCCTGATCACACACAAACACAGTTCACTTTCATAGCAGCCACATACAAACAGCATGATCACTTTGCTCGTTAATTCCTTCTCACATCTACGCGCTACCCTCCTCTCACCTTTTACCTTCGCTTGTGGACTTCAATGCACAACATATCAGCTGTCTGTGACCAGACAAAAAAACCTTTCCAAGCCAAACCTTCATATCATAAGCGCTAACTGCTACACACAGCCAACATCAGTCACCATATTAGCTAATGTCATAGTCAACATAGCTACTAGAACTAACGCTTTAGTGAACCCGCTACAATCAAGCAGTACAGTGTAGTCAGCAAGCAGTTTACCAGTTACACCGGTGGGCCCCGGTGGCAATACATTTATAAAACCAAAAGCTTACCTTGACTTGGAAAAGTTCCAGTGTTGGATAGGCATAGCCAGCTAGCTAACTAGGCACCCGTCTCTAATTGAGCCGGGTATTTGAGTAGGCTAAACTAGCTAGCTGCATTCGCTAGCTAAATAAGTGAAAGTAAAAGTGAAAAAAAATACAACAAAATCTAGCTAGCTCTCTCTCGTGCTTCTGTTTTTTGAAGAAATGTATTTGTTTAAAACTGTTCAACTATTGTCTTTCTCTCCCTTTGAGTCAACTACTCACCACATTTTATGCACTGCAGTGCAAGCTAGCTGTAGCTTATTTTAATTTTTTATTTCACCTTTATTTAACCAGGTAGGCTAGTTGAGAACAAGTTCTCATTTGCAACTGCGACCTGGCCAAGATAAAGCATAGCAGTGTGAACAGACAACAACACAGAGTTACACATGGAGTAAACAATAAACAAGTCAATAACATGGTAGAAAAAAAGAGAATCTATATACAATGTGTGCAAAAGGCATGAGGAGGTAGGCAATAAATCGAATAATTACAATTTAGCAGATTAACACTGGAGTGATAAATCATCAGATGATCATGTGCAAGTAGAGATACTGGTGTGCAAAAGAGCAGAAAAGTAAATAAATAAATAAAAGCAGTATGGGGGGTGAGGTAGGTAAATTGGGTGGGCTATATACCGATGGACTATGTACAGCTGCAGCGATCGGTTAGCTGCTCGGATAGCAGATGTTTAAAGTTGTTGAGGGAGATAAAAGTCTCCAACTTTTTTTTGCAATTCGTTCCAGTCGCAGGCAGCAGAGAACTGGAAGGAAAGGCGTCCAAATGAGGTTTTGGCTTTAGGGATGATCAGTGAGATACACCTGCTGGAGCGCGTGCTACGGGTGGGTGTAGCCATCGTGACCAGTGAACTGAGATAAGGCGGCACTTTACCTAGCATAGCCTTGTAGATGACCTGGAGCCAGTGGGTCTGACGACGAACATGTAGCGAGGGCCAGCCGACTAGGGCATACAGGTCGCAGTGGTGGGTCGTATAAGGTGCTTTAGTAACAAAACGGATGGCACTGTGATAAACTGCATCCAGTTTGCTCAGTAGAGTATTGGAAGCTATCCTCGCCGAAGTCGAGGATCGGTAGGATAGTCAGTTTTACTAGGGTAAGTTTGGCGGCGTGAGTGAAGGAGGCTTTGTTGCGAAATAGAAAGCCGACTCTAGATTTGATTTTGGATTGGAGATGTTTGATATGAGTCTGGAAGGAGAGTTTGCAGTCTAGCCAGACACCTAGGTACTTATAGATGTCCACATATTCTAGGTCGGAACCGTCCAGGGTGGTGATGCTAGTCGGGCGTGCGGGTGCAGGCAGCGAACGGTTGAAAAGCATGCATTTGGTTTTACTAGCGTTTAAGAGCAGTTGGAGGCCACGGAAGGAGTGTTGTATGGCATTGAAGCTCATTTGGAGGTTAGATCGCCCGCAGCAAGAGCAACATCATTGATATATACAGAGAAAAGAGTCGGCCCGAGAATTGAACCCTGTGGTAACCCCATAGAGACTGCCAGAGGACTGGACAACATGCCCTCCGATTTGACACACTGAACTCTGTCTGCAAAGTAGTTGGTGAACCAGGCAAGGCAGTCATTAGAAAAACCGAGGCTACTGAGTCTGCCGATAAGAATATGGTGATTGACAGAGTCGAAAGCCTTGGCCAGGTCGATGAATACAGCTACACAGTATTGTCTCTTATTGATGGCGGTTATGATATCGTTTAGGACCTTGAGCGTGGCTGAGGTGCACCCGTGACCGGCTCGGAAACCGGATTGCACAGCGGAGAAGGTACGGTGGGATTCGAGATGGTCAGTGATCTGTTTGTTGACTTGGCTTTCGAAAACCTTAGATAGGCAGGGCAGGATGGATATAGGTCTGTAACAGTTTGGGTCCAGGGTGTCTCCCCCTTTGAAGAGGGGGATGGCGGCGGCAGCTTTCCAATCCTTGGGGATCTCAGATGATACGAAGGAGAGGTTGAACAGGCTGGTAATAGGGGGTGCGACAATGGCGGCGGACAGTTTCAGAAATAGGGGGTCCAGATTGTCAAGCCCAGCTGATTTGTATGGGTCCAGGTTTTCCAGCTCTTTCAGAACATCTGCTATCTGGATTTGGGTAAAGGAGAAGCTGGGGAGGCTCGGGCGAGTAGCAGCGGGGGGGGCGGGGCTGTTGGCCAAGGTTGGAGTCGCCAGGAGGAAGGCATGGCCAGCCATTGAGAAATGCTTGTTGAAGTTTTCGATTATCACGGATTTATCGGTGGTGACCGTGTTACCTAGCCTCAGTGCAGTGGGCAGCTGGGAGGAGGTGCTCTTGTTCTCCATGGACTTTACAGTATCCCAGAACTTTTTGGAGTTAGAGCTACAGGATGCAAATTTCTGCTTGAAAAAGCTGGCCTTTGCTTTCCTGACTGACTGCGTGTATTGGTTCCTGACTTCCCTGAACAGTTGCATATCGCGGGGCCTCTTCGATGCTATTGCAGTTCGCCACAGGATGTTTTTGTGCTGGTCGAGGGCAGTCAGGTCTGGAGTGAACCAAGGGCTATATCTGTTCTTAGTTCTGCATTTTTTGAACGGAGCATGCTTGTCTAATATGGTGAGGAAGTAACTTTTAAAGAATGACCAGGCATCCTCAACTGACGGGATGAGGTCAATATCCTTCCAGGGTACCCGGGCCAGGTCGATTAGAAAAGCCTGCTCGCAGAAGTGTTTTAGGGAGCGTTTGACAGTGATGAGGGGTGGTCGTTTGACCGCGGACCCGTAGCGGATACAGGCAATGAGGCAGTGATCGCTGAGATCTTGATTGAAGACAGCAGAGGTGTATTTGGAGGGCAAGTTGGTCAGGATAATGTCTATTAGGGTGCCCATGTTTACGGATTTAGGGTTGTACCTGGTGGGTTCCTTGATGATTTGTGTGAGATTGAGGGCATCTAGCTTAGATTGTAGGACTGCCGGGGTGTTAAGCATATCCCAGTTTAGGTCACCTAACAGAACAAACTCTGAAGCTAGATGGGGAGCGATCAATTCACAGATGGTGTCCAGGGCACAGCTGGGAGCTGAGGGGGGCCGGTAGCAGGCGGCAACAGTGAGAGACTTATTTCTGGAGAGATTAATTTTTAAAATTAGAAGTTCGAACTGTTTGGGCATAGACCTGGAAAGTATGACAGAACTTTGCAGGCTATCTCTGCAGTAGATTGCAACTCCTCCCCCTTTGGCAGTTCTATCTTGACGGAAAGTGTTATAGTTGGGTATGGAAATCTCAGAATTTTTGGTGGCCTTCCTAAGCCAGGATTCAGACACGGCAAGGACATCAGGGTTGGCAGAGTGTGCTAAAGCGGTGAGTAAGACAAACTTAGGGAGGAGGCTTCTGATGTTGACATGCATGAGGCCAAGGCTTTTTCGATCACAGAAGTCAACAAATGAGGGTGCCTGGGGACATGCAGGGCCTGGGTTTACCTCCACATCACCCGAGGAACAGAGGAGTAGTAGGATGAGGGTGCGGCTAAAGGCTATCAAAACTGGTCGCCTAGAGCGTTGGGGACAAGGAATAAAAGGAGCAGATTTATGGCCGTGGTAGAATAGATTCTGGGCATAATGTGCAGACAGGGGTATGGTGGGGCACGGGTACAGCGGAGGCAAGCCCAGGCACTGGGTGATGATAAGAGAGGTTGTATCTCTGGACATGCTGGTCTCAATGGGTGAGGTCACCGCATGTGGGAGGTGGGACAAAGGAGGTATCAGAGGTACAGAGAGTGGAACTACGGGGTCCATTGCAAACCAAAACAATGATAACTAGCCTGAACAACAGTATACAAGGCATATTGATATTTGAGAGAGACATACAGTAAGGCATAAAGTGATTGCAGGTCTTGATTGGGAGAGCTAGCTAAAACAACAGGTGAGATAACAGCAGCTAGTCAGCTAACACAGCAACAGCAGGTAAAAATGGCGACGACTAGGCAGAGAGGGTCGGATTAACTACACACAGAGCCTGAGTTAAAACACAGAGCCGACAGATAAAACACAAATAAACAGAATGGAGTACCGTGAATTAATGGACAGTCCGGCAGGCATCAGCTATGTAGCCAAGTGATCATAGTGTCCAGGGGGCAGCCGTAGATGGAGCAGGGAGGCCGCCACTAAGCTAGCACGCGGCGATTAAAGTTAGTAGCCCAGGGGGTGGTCTGCTCAGACGGAGGGGGTCTGCTCAGACGGAGGCCGGTTGAGGGCACAGCGAATGGGGTATTCGTCTGCAGACCAGACGTGGTCGTGTCGACAGAGAATCCAAGCCGGATGGCGATGGCGAAAGAGAGGTTGTGATTGTAGAATTGTGTTTGCTAACTGGTGCTAGCTTTGTGGCAGTGGCGCTAGCTGCGCTAGCTGCAAGCTAGCTGTGAGGACTTTCAGTACCAGATTCATTTTCTGATCCTTTGATTGGGTGGGCAACATGTCAGTTAAGGCTGTAAGACATCCTCCAGAAGTTATCACAATTACAATTACTCTGTAAGTCTATGGAAGAGGGTGAGAACCATGAGCTTCCTAGGTTTTGTATTGAAGTTAATGTACCCAGAGTAGGACGGAAACTAGCTGTCCTCTGGCTACACACTACAGAGTGCAGTTGAGGCTACTGTAGACCTTCATTGCAGTGTGTTTTAATCTATTATTTGGTGAAGTGAATATATTTTGTGTAGTTATATCTAAAAAGGATAATTTTTATGTTTCACTATTTTTATTTTTATGAAATTCACTGAGGAGGATAGTCCTCCCCTTCCTCTCCTATGAGGAGCCTCCACTGCTGTGTAGATAAGGAGGTTAGGGTTGTCACGATCGTGTGGTTGAGAGACGGACCAAAACGCAGCATTTGGAAAATAAGCCATCTTCTTTTAATAACACCACGAAGATGAACACGACACAAAACACTATACAAACTAACAAAACAACAAAACGACCGTGAAGCTACAAACGTTGTGCACATACATACAGGCTACAAACGTTCTACATAGACAATTCCCCACAACAAACTAAAGCCTATGGCTACCTTAAATATGGCTCCCAATCAGAGACAACAGAAACCAGCTGTCTCTAATTGGGAACCCATTCAGGCAACCATAGACTTTCCTAGACAACTACACACAACATAGACACAGCTAGACAACTATACTAAACATAAAGCCAACTACTCTAAATAAACCCCCTAAACCTTACAATCACCCTGGACACTACAAAACCCACATAAATACCCATGTCACACCCTGACCTAACTAAAATAATAAGGAAAACAAAGAATACTAAGGCCAGGGCGTGACATAGCCCCCCCCTTAAGGTGCGAACTCCAGGCGCACCAGCACAAAGTCTAGGGGAGGGCCTGGGTGGGCATCTGACCACGGTGGTGGCTCAGGCTCAGGGCGAGGTCCCCACCCCACCATAGTCAATCCCAGCTTATATCTCCCCCTACAAATGACCACCCTCATATTACCCCCACTTAATCTTTTGGGTAACATCGACACAAGGGGCAGCACCGGGATAAGGGGCAGCACCGGGATAAGGGGCAACACCGGGATGAGGGACGGCAGCTCCGGGCTGAGGGACGGCAGCTCCGGGCTGAGGGACGGCAGCTCCGGGCTGAGGGACGGCAGCTCCGGGCTGAGGGACGGCAGCTCCGGGCTGAGGGACGGCAGCTCCGGACTGGCTGGCGGATCCTGGCTGGCTGACGGCTCTGGCTGGTCATGGCTGGCTGACGGCTCTGGCTGGTCATGGCTGGCTGACGGCTCTGGCTGGTCATGGCTGGCTGACGGCTCTGGCTGGTCATGGCTGGCTGACGGCTCTGGCTGGTCATGGCTGGCTGACGGCTCTGGCTGGTCATGGCTGGCTGACGGCTCTGGCTGGTCATGGCTGGCTGACGGCTCTGGCTGATCCGGTCTGGCGGAAGGCTCTGGCTGATCCGGTCTGGCGGAAGGCTCTGGCTGATCCGGTCTGGCGGAAGGCTCTGGCTGATCCGGTCTGGCGGAAGGCTCTGGCTGATCCGGTCTGGCGGAAGGCTCTGGCTGATCCGGTCTGGCGGAAGGCTCTGGCTGATCCGGTCTGGCGGAAGGCTCTGGCTGATCCGGTCTGGCGGAAGGCTCTAGCGGCTCCTGTCTGGCGGACGGCTCTGTAGGCTCATGGCAGACGGGCGGCTTTGCAGGCTCATGGCAGACGGGCGGCTTTGCAGGCTCATGGCAGACGGACAGTTCAGACGGCGTAGGGCAGACGGGCAGTTCAGGCGCCGCTGGGCAGACGGGCAGTTCAGGCGCCGCTGGGCAGACGGGCAGTTCAGGCGCCGCTGGGCAGACGGGCAGTTCAGGCGCCGCTGGGCAGACGGGCAGTTCAGGCGCCGCTGGGCAGACGGGCAGTTCAGGCGCCGCTGGGCAGACGGCAGACTCTGGCCGGCTGAGACGCACTGTAGGCCTGGTGCGTGGTACCGGAACTGGAGGTACCGGGCTGAGGGCACGCACCTCAGGGCGAGTGCGGGGAGAAGGAACAGTGCGTACAGGGCTCTGGAGACGCACAGGAGGCTTGGTGCGTGGTGCCGGAACTGGAGGCACTGGGCTGGAGACACGCACCATAGGGAGAGTGCGTGGAGGAGGAACAGGGCTCTGGAGATGCACTGGAAGCCTGGTGCGTGGTGTAGGCACTGGTGGTACTGAGCTGGGGTGGGAAGGTGGCGCCGGATATACCGGACCGTGAAGGAGGACACGTGCTCTTGAGCACCGAGCCTCCCCAACCTTACCAGGTTGAATGGTCCCCGTAGCCCTGCCAGTGCGGCGAGGTGGAATAGCCCGCACTGGGCTATGCAGGCGAACCGGGGACACCACCTGTAAGGCTGGTGCCATGTACGCCGGCCCGAGGAGACGTACTGGAGACCAGATACGTTGGGCCGGCTTCATGGCACTCGGCTCGATGCCCAACCTAGCCCTCCCAGTGCGGCAAGGTGGAATAGCCCGCACTGGGCTAAGCACGCGTACTGGGGACACCGTGCGCTTTACCGCATAACACGGTGTCTGACCAGTACGACGCTCTCTCACTCCACGGCAAGCCCGGGGAGTTGGCTCAGGTATCCAACCCGGCTTCGCCACACTCCCCTTTAGCCCCCCCCCCCCAAGAAATGTTTGGGTGTTACTCACGGGCTTTTCAGGCTTCCGTGCAAGACGCGTCCCCTCATAACTCCGGTTCTTCACTCCGGTAGCCTCTGCTCTCCTCAGTGCCTCCAGCTGTTCCCATGGGAGGCGATCCCTTCCAGCCAGGATCTCCTCCCATGTGTAGCAACCTTTACCGTCCAAAACATCCTCCCATGTCCATGAGTCCTGTTTACTTTGCCGCTGTTGTTGGTTCCGCTCACGCTGCTTGATCCTGTTGTGGTGGGTAGTTCTGTCACGATCGTGTGGAGAGAGACGGACCAAAACGCAGCATTTGGAAAATAAGCCATCTTCTTTTAATAACACCACGAAGATGAACACGACACAAAACACTATACAAACTAACAAAACAACAAAACGACCGTGAAGCTACAAACGTTGTGCACATACATACAGGCTACAAACGTTCTACATAGACAATTCCCCACAACAAACTAAAGCCTATGGCTACCTTAAATATGGCTCCCAATCAGAGACAACAGAAACCAGCTGTCTCTAATTGGGAACCCATTCAGGCAACCATAGACTTTCCTAGACAACTACACACAACATAGACACAGCTAGACAACTATACTAAACATAAAGCCAACTACTCTAAATAAACCCCCTAAACCTTACAATCACCCTGGACACTACAAAACCCACATAAATACCCATGTCACACCCTGACCTAACTAAAATAATAAAGAAAACAAAGAATACTAAGGCCAGGGCGTGACAAGGGTAGGCACTTTTTAAACACAATTCAGGCACAGACCAATAAAATGTTATTTCAGCACAAGGTATTTGGATATACTCATATCTGCCAAAATATTTGATACAGTTGGGATACGTTTAGAAAACATTTTTGCAACCAACTGAACATCAACAAGACCTCATCACCCACATAATATTACTCTATGGCACAGGATAACTTTGAACACTCACAATGTCTTCACATCAGCACAGGCTGAATGAAGATACACGGTACGGATGTCATTTTAACAAAAGGAGATGTGAATTAAAGATGCACTCTTGAACTTCGCATAATTTCAGCCAGTAGTGTTGAAAGTAGTGGTCGCGAGCCAAAACTGGTCCCCATTTTTTGTGTACTATGTCATCCATTTTGCGTGATATGCTACGAATTTTTGCAATTCGTATATCATACAAATTTTGCAATTCGTGTGATATGTTACAAATACAATTTGTGCAATATGTTACGAATTTGTTGTGCTTTATATCCCAGAGTGCATCTTTATTGTCTTATTAAGACATCATATTATTCAATCTACTAAATGACTAAAGTAATTACAGGGGAAAACTATGCTTTTCAGCATCAGACCATAAGTGTGTGTGAATCACTGCTTTTCTTTGTGTAATAGGTCTTCAACTAACTAAGGTTTTCCTGCCATGCTGCCACAGCAACCAGCATCCTCGTTACCATGGAGACACCATCTCTTGTTCTCTGTATTTTAGATGGGCGTCATTGCCATGTATGTGTGTGTGTGTTTGTCTGTAAAGGAGGGTGTGCGTACATGTCTCTGCATGCTTTCCTCCCAATCATATATTCTATTTCAGAATGACGTCACAGAGATCTGCTGAAAGAACCAGTTCAAAGATATAGACCATTGCTGAATAAATAAACGCTCTCTTTATGTTAAACACTTCACAATGTTCATTTGTGGTGGTGACACAATGGAGCTATGCAAAGAAGAATGTGAATGCCATGTCTCATTTCAGAGAAAGTGACATTAGAAGCTGGCACAGTCTATCAGTCCCTGCCACTGCAGCTGTATGGCAGTCTATTCTTCAAATGTCCTCCAGACTAAAAGACAGCTGATGAGCACTGGAAGGGCTGGAAACTGTAGATTTAGTTTTTTTATAGCCCCCATGTTTGAGGGGTTCAGTATTTCATGACTATTACCTTGTTCATGATTCAGCCGAGTTTTTTTTGTCGATTTAGCTCCAAGCTACATCTCAAATCTGCTCAGCCTCAGTGCCAAGTAAGTGTTATTACGACTACCTTCAGTCGAGTAAAGAACGGACATGCCAGTAAACACTTTGAGAACAGTATGGAAAGTAGGACTTTTGAAGTTTGCGATTAACAATAGCCAAGTTTGCGTGGCTGATTTTCAGTTGGAGTTGGAGCTCTCCGTGTCCGGGGAAAGAGTGTGGCAGCATCAGTAGGGCCAACACTTCCCTGGGAGACAGGCTAGTGCATCTGCTGTAACTGTAACACTTCCCTGGGAGACAGGCTAGTGCATCTGCTGTAACTGTAACACTTCCCTGGGAGACAGGCTAGTGCATCTGCTGTAACTGTAACACTTCCCTGGGAGACAGGCTAGTGCATCTGCTGTAACTGTAACACTTCCCTGGGAGACAGGCTAGTGCATCTGCTGTAACTGTAACACTTCCCTGGGAGACAGGCTAGTGCATCTGCTGTAACTGTAACACTTCCCTGGGAGACAGGCTAGTGCATCTGCTGTAACTGTAACACTTCCCTGGGAGACAGGCTAGTGCATCTGCTGTAACTGTAACACTTCCCTGGGAGACAGGCTAGTGCATCTGCTGTAACTGTAACACTTCCCTGGGAGACAGGCTAGTGCATCTGCTGTAACTGTAACACTTCCCTGGGAGACAGGCTAGTGCATCTGCTGTAACTGTAACACTTCCCTGGGAGACAGGCTAGTGCATCTGCTGTAACTGTAACACTTCCCTGGGAGACAGGCTAGTGCATCTGCTGTAACTGTAACACTTCCCTGGGAGACAGGCTAGTGCATCTGCTGTAACTGTAACACTTCCCTGGGAGACAGGCTAGTGCATCTGCTGTAACTGTAACACTTCCCTGGGAGACAGGCTAGTGCATCTGCTGTAACTGTAACACTTCCCTGGGAGACAGGCTAGTGCATCTGCTGTAACTGTAACACTTCCCTGGGAGACAGGCTAGTGCATCTGCTGTAACTGTAACACTTCCCTGGGAGACAGGCTAGTGCATCTGCTGTAACTGTAACACTTCCCTGGGAGACAGGCTAGTGCATCTGCTGTAACTGGAGATGACAGCATGCTGTAGAGAGTCTGTCTGTGATGGACCACAGCTTCTCCAATTAGCTATAGGCGGCTTCCCATCTTACTATATTACCCAGGTCAAAAACATGTGGGCTACACTGAAAGTACGTGTTACCAGCTGTAGTACGATGAGAAGGTTCAGTAAAAACTCATACGTAACAGATGCTCTGGGTGATACTTCTTTTCGTGAATACATTTATTCTTCACTGCCAACAGAACGCTTCTACATTGTACAACCTGATATAAATGGAACCATTGCAACTGAGGTTTGCACAACAGATGATTATATAGATTTCACATCCACCAACTATAACAGAAATGATGGTGCCAAGGGTTTAAATCTCTTTTTGTCCTTTGCTAAGTGTATTCAGACGGTCTGTCCACCTTTCTAATTCAATAGCACCGTCCTTCAGGAATCTCCTTTATACCAGGCATTATTGAAGAAATTGGCCTTGAGCTTGACCCACTGTAAGAAGAGGAGCGAGTTGGAGAGAAGAAAGGAGAAGAGAGGGGAGGAGATGCACTCTAGGGGGATATGAGGCAACTGTAGCTGGAGGAAAATACAATACAAAGGCTCGGTTGGTCATTGATGTTTGCTTCCTCAAGGCATGATCCTCATACTGATCAGAACTCAGAGTAGTAAACAGGTTGGTCAGAAAGATCATACGCTTAATTAGAAAAATGTCCTGATTTAGTTTTTTGTAATTAAAAGACTGTGAATAAAAGAATAGGATAACATACTTCATGGTTATAATTGGTTATAATATTATGTGGTATCTATAGAGTTAATAACCTCCAAGGCCATGAAGAGTATATAATATCCTTCTCAGTAGGCATGCGACGTGCTAAAGACATATATTTTTTAGTCTGGTTAGTCAGATTAACACGTCTGTTTCATGTCTTTTTGACGTCATGAAAAATATGTCTTATTTTGGTTGATTTATGGTTTATGGTTCAAATCTGATTTAACTGCTGTCCAGTTATCTAAATGCTACTCAGTGAATCGAAACCAATCTATATAAACATGTACACAGTGTTTGGGGCCATTGGATATAAGACACTAGAACCATTACAATTATTACAATTGGAGTAATGTTCTTTTTCAGCAGGGTTCGCATGATTCAGCTGGCAAACAACAGCTTGCAGAGAGCACCAAAGTGGGTTAAGGTCTCATGGCACACTGTACCCAGTCAACACGCTGGGCTCAGGTCTATTCCGTTTGAGACTTGGGGGACTCGGCATGGACTCGGACTTGGGGGGCCTTCATGTGGGCCAAGCTCTTCTCGAATCCAGCAGAATCATATTACTCTGGGCTCCGGCTAATGGTACTCGGGCCGAGTCTACTTCAGCTTATCCAGCTCAATTCACTTTTTCAAGACTAGGGCCATTTGAGGTTTTTATCCGGCAGGTGATGAAACCAATTAAAAAAAAACAAGAAACATGATATATTTCACCTCCAAGTCATCCAATTTGTTAGGTCATTAACAAGCAAGAAATGTTGACAGTCTCTATGGTCCTATATCTATCAGAGATGGTCCCTAATTTAGAGAATCTCTGACGCTATAAAAGCTCTTGATTTTACTACAGGCTATGGCAATGTTTTTCCTAGTTGCAGTCCATCCAATTGAAAAGTGAACATTCTATACATAACATTTGTTCTAGGCTATCAGCATGTATAATAAACATGCACAATATACAGGAAACCCTTACAAAAATTGACTGCCGTTAAAATGCAGTACAATTAAATCATGTTTTTTTAAATGAATGATATCTGGTAGCTTGCTGTGTGTGTTTCTAACAGTAATCTTTTGTCTGTGTTAGCTAATTGCACTGTTTAT
The DNA here is from genome assembly GCF_045679555.1 of Salvelinus alpinus. NCBI lineage: Eukaryota > Metazoa > Chordata > Actinopteri > Salmoniformes > Salmonidae > Salvelinus > Salvelinus alpinus. Next base: position 34,406,840 of record NC_092093.1, on the reverse strand, counting down.
TGTGCAGCACATTTTCTTCTGTTCCACTGAATGCAATGTTGATGTTCTATTGACTAACTAAATTTGTTTTCAGAATTTAACAAATAACACATAGGCCTACGCATTTTATTTCAATATCTTACTACAATCTACCAGGATTTACACAACCCCATTTATTTCCGTCAATAATTAGTAAAAAATTATTGCACCTGAAAATATGACTATTATATTTTCCCTTAAAGCTTTTAAGCAATTAACATAATGTGTGCACTAGTTTTATTTACATTTCAGTAGCGTAAATAAGGAGGTAGGCATATCAGTTCCAACTAAAACTAGGATTGGAATCGGTTTTAGTTATTTACAGGCATATGTTTTTCTGTCTATCTCGCTTTCTCTCCGTCTGTCTGCCTGACTGCCAGATTTCTGAGGGGCAACATAGTCAATATACTTGCTAGGCTAAGTCTAACTTAGTGAAAGCCTCAGGTCTTCTGTAGTAGCTAGGTTAATGAACTTAACGGTTAATCATGATTCGCTTCTGTCTTTACAGTTCATGAAACTTGTAAATTACCTGATGCAGGTCAGCAGTCCTTGGCCACCCACTCAGTTACCAGTGAAGTATTCTGCCACATTCCAGGTAAAGGGGCAAATAGAACCACCCGTCCTTAAATCCGTAGTCATTAACAGTAAGTTTGGTGTGCAAAATGTTGATCTTCAATGTGTATTGAATCCTACTAACCAGCTTGGTAAGAGCTAGGTTTGTACGACCTATGCTGATGATCAGTAACGTTTTTTCTCTGCATCAGGTCTCACTGAGACTGGATTCCCCAAGAGACATGCTATTCAGCTGCCCATCAGTGCCTGATCTTAGTGTAAGTGGATCCAATTGAAGTAGCACCGACTCTAATATAAGTCTGTAAAGCAAATCAAATCCTATTTCAAGGTGCAAAACCGTTCAACAGACCTCAATTGGTGAGTCATGTAAAGTTTCTCCCATTTCGCTCCTGCTCATTTTCCTGGTCACTCACTCAAACTCACACACGTGTGCAGTTGCAGAGAAGAGGAAGAGATTTGCCAATTACACTAAGGTCTAACAATGTTTGATGCAGGAATGATATGACAGACACACAACTTTTAAAAAATATAATATTTTGTCTCTTATACATACATTTTTGCATTTACCTTTTTTATTCTAACACTGCAAAGCTGTCCTCAATTGGGGGAACCTCTGTCCGGGACAATGGCCTCAGGATTATGGAATGGTATGTTTATAAAAAGTTGTTTGAATATTACAACAAGTATTAGGATTAAGCAAAACTTGACCATTTAGAGATTAGTAAAAAATAAAAACATTATCCAACTACTGTCTAATTTTTATATCCTCTTTCTTAAATTGTTTCAGATTGATCACCAATAAGTTAATGTCCCACTTCCATATGAAGGGACAGAGGAGCAAATATGCCTTTCATACTACTCATGTGTGTTCCATTATAATTGGTAAGTAAATGTGAGCGGTTGAGACATTTGACATAGACAATGTGAAATTTTTAGTAGATTCTGACTGTTAAAGATATTTTAGTGTGCGTTACTGTTCTGTCGTGTCTTGCATGCCCACATTATGCCATTCGTTAATGTATATTATTCTCTTTTTGTGCTTAAAGTAAGCGTCATGAAAAGCCAGAAAACAGGAGGTTGATGTTTTGCGGGCCCTCGGGAAAGTCCTAAAATATGTCCCTGACGACCGTGGTGGAGGAGGACGCAAAGTATGTATATGAGCAAGTTGCTCTTTTTTAAGACATCTCTACGCTATAACTGCCACAAACGTCTTCAATTAGTACCATGGAAATACTTTTAACCAGCTGAGTCCACAAAGGTTCTTCAGTAATGTTCTTTTCTAGTTTGCTTTTAAAATCTCAAATTGATAAAGTTGTATTGCGCTGATTGTCTTCACTGCAGATCTGACCCATCACACCAATCTTCAAGAGGGCCACTACTCTTCAAATCTGACCCATCACACCACTCTTCAAGAGGGCCACTACGCTCCAGTTCACCTTCTCTGTTCAGAGGTCCTTGATGGGGATTTACCCCATCACACCACTCTTATGAATCATTCATTTAAAAAAACAATGGGCCTTTATATACTCTGTCCCAGTCTTTCTACGCATGTAATGTCTGAATTATGAAACAATTAATGTACCTAGATGTGTCTTTTTTTAATGTAGATTTATTTTTGCCATTGCTTGATCTATTTGAAATTTAAAAATATGTTGCAGATTGAAACTTTAATTGGTGTAAGCTGTATTCAGGTGGTCATTGCCAGGTTATGATGAGGTCTTAACTATGACCATTACATAATATAACACATAGTATAGTGGTCAGAATTATGGCCCGCTGGTTGTATGGTGGTCAGAAAAATACGTCATATTCTGGTCAGTAAAAATACTTTTTAAAAAGTCATTTTTTCAACCAGTTTGTGACCATAATTATACTAACGTCTTTTCAATACGGTTTTGCCCACTGGGCTTCTATTTTTTAACAAATCACTCAACAGTTACTCAGTGACAACAGTGTATTCAAAGAAATTGCCAGGGTAAAATAAGACCCAGAATCACGCTATGAACCCCCGCCCCATTTTACACAAAAGATAGGAATGACGGCAAACTTCTGTGTCAATTAAATATTGACTGAATCCAGACCAGACCGTTGTCGTCACAAGATTTACCCAGTCTTTGTTAGTTTCAATGTCAGGATGACGTGTTTTCTTCATGTGAAATCCTAATTGCAAGAGGTAATCTATCTTTAGACCCGGGGGTGGTTTATGATCACACCTACACAGCCTGCAGAACGTCAGGAGATTAATCTGTGGAGACAGCATTTGGCCCTACCGCTGAAATAAGCTTTACTTCACTGTGTGTTTCTCCCGCAGCACAGCACCTACTCAGCTCTCTTCTATAGAAATACATTCCAAGGAAGGCTGGGAGCTGCTAAATACAAAGTTTGCTGAGAAGATCAGAAAGAAACAAGCCCCTTTTGATTCTTCTTCAAAATTCCTCAGATGTTCATTCTCTGCTCCGCAGGGTGATGCGCTTTCCTCTCTCCCGAACTTAACCTCTGGGAAACACACGATGACCTGTGACACTCGACCTGACCAATAGGTCCCCCTCCAGTTTTTTGACTCCATGTGATTGATAAGATCACGTGACCTGTATGTACACGTACTAGTTAAGGAAATTAAAAAAAAAACACGAATACTGTTTGGAAAGGTCACTAGAACTACACTTCCGTTCCACTAGGGCTCATGTGGGTGGATTTTATCACAAGCTTAAGTTTTAGAACTGAGCATTTGATTGTATTTGGGACTGTGTTGAATTGAGATGCTAGAATCCAGAATATTGGTATTATTATTTATTTTTTTACATTTCATAAATGTATCCTAAATGAGTTTTGTTCAGCATCCAATGTCTTAAATTGATCACATTCAAGATGCCGGTATGTACGCCCTGATGTACTGTGCATGTGAAGCATGTACAAGGAGGATTCACTTTAACATGGTAATTGTAATGTATGACCAATACTCAGATGAAATTAATGATAAATGTATTCACACACCACAACAGTCACAAGGAAACTGTGGCATCCTTTACATCGTCACTGATCTGGAAAAGGCTTTGAGGGATTCACTGAAAGAGCTAAAAAAAATGAACACAATGAACATGATTCATCTCAGACATCAACAGAAGATAATGTATCCATCAAATTGAGTTGTATGACATCCTAGAAAAATAGACTGTGCCCTGACACAATTCAGCAGCTTTTCTGCATAAAACGAAAATAATTTAATATGGCTTAATTTAATATGGTTTAAGATAGTGAATGTACACACAAAAAAGAGACCACAAGTATAGTGCTGTGTGTGCACATTCGTCACGCATGTGTCATGCAGTACATTCAAATGTATTACAGCTGGTGTGGATAACGATCTCAGGACATGCATGGATGAAACCTGTCCCCTCACTGAGATTCACTAGTCTGGCTCCATTCACTCATGTTATTAGACAGTTATGCAGTGGGATGTGACCACATGCAGCTGAGATGCTCACACTCAGAAAATTGGCTTCAGATTGACAGCAGAGTGCTACTCCAGTGTATTTATCATCACACCAAGGCTGCATCTCAAATGTTACCCAGACTAATCCCAACTTGCCGTAGTACACCGACTCCTCCCTCTTAGAGCAATTGGAAAAGCCATAAATAACACACAAATAAACCACCAAGGTCCCCATATCAAATCAATAAAACTTTATTTGTCACATGCGCCGAATACAACAAATGTAGACCTTACCGTGAAATGCTTACTTACAGGCCCTTAACCAACAGTGCAGTTCAAGAAGAGTTAAGAAAATATGAATAAGATAATAAAAAGTAAGACAATAACATAAAAATAACGAGGCTATATACAGGGGGTACCGAATCCGTGTGCGGGGGTACAGGTTGGAGGTCATTTGTACATGTAGGTGGGGGGGTCAATGTAATAGTATGGGCTTTCCTCTGACACGCCTATTAAATAGGTCCTGGATTGCAGGAAGCTTGGCCCCAGTGATGTACTGAGCCGTACGCACTACCCTCTGTATCCCCTTACGGTCAGATGCCAAGAAATTGGCATACCAGGCGGTGATCCACCTGGTCAGGATGCTCTCGATGGTGCAGCTGTAGAACTTTTTGAGGATCTGGGGACCCATGCCAAATCTTTTCAGTCTCCTGAGGGGGAAAAGGTTTGGCGTGTTCTCTTCACGGCTGTCTTAGTGTGTTTGGACCATGATAGATCGTTGGGGATGTGGACACCAAAGAACTTGAAACTCTCGACCCGCTCCACTACAGCCCCGTCGTTGTTAATGGGGGCCTGTACGGCCCGCCTTTTCCTGTAGTCCACAATCAGCTCCTTTGTCTTGCTCACATTGAGGGAAAGGTTGTTGTCCTGGCACCACACTGCCAGTTCTCTGACTTCCTCCCTATAGGCCGTCTCATCGTTGTCGGTGATCAGGCCGACCACTGTTGTGTCGTCAGCAAACTTAATGATGGTGTTGGAGTCGTGTTTGGCCATGCAGTTGTGGGTGAACAGGGAGTACAGGAGGGGACTAAGTACACACCCCTGAGGGGCCCCAGTGTTGAGGATCAGCGTGGCAGATGTGTTGTTGCCTACCCTTACCACCTTGGGGCGGCCCATCAGGAAGTCCAGGATCCAGTTGCAGAGGGAGGTGTTTAGTCCTAGGGTCCTTAGCTTAGTGATGAGCTTTGTGGGCACTATGGTGTTGAACACTGAGCTGTAGTCAATGAACAGCATTCTCACATAGGTGTTCCTTTTGTCCAGGTGGGAAAGGGCACTGTGGAGTGCGATTGAGATTGCGTCATCTGTGGATCAGTTGGGGCGGTATTCGAATTGGAGTGGGTCTAGCACTCACTCTATCGATGTGAGTGCTACGGGGCGGTAATCATTTAGGCAGGTTACTTTTGCTTCCTTGGGCACAGGGACTATGCTGGTCTGCTTGAAACATGTAGGTATTACAGACTCAGTCAGGGAGAGGTTGAAAATGTCAGTGAAGATACTTGCCAGTTGGTCCGCGCATGCTTTGAGTACACGTCCTGGTAATCCATCTATGCCCGCGGCTTTGTAAATCGGGCTACCGAGAGCGTTATCACACAGTCATCCAGAACAGCAGGAATCAGGAGGATAGAATTATTGTCAGATTGGCCAAATGTAGCGCGGGGAAGAGCTTTGTATGCATCTCTGTGTGTGGAGTAAAGGTGGTCTGGAGTTTTGTCCCCTCTGGTTGCACATGTGACGTGCTGGTAAGAATTTGGTAAAACTGATTTAAGTTTGCCTGCATTAAAGTCACCGGCCACTAGAAATGCCGCTTCTGGCTAAGCGTTGTCTTGTTTGCTTATGGCCTTATAGAGTTGGTTGAGTGCGGTCTTCATTCCAGCATCGGTCTGTGGTGGTAAATAGACGGCTACGAATAATATAGATGAGAACTCTCTTGGTAGATATTGTGGTCTACATTTTATCATAAGGTACTCTACCTCAGGCGAGCAATACCTCGAGACTTCTTTAATATTAGACATTGCGTACCAGCTGTTATTGACAAAAAGACACACACCCCCCACCCCTCGTCTTACCAGACGTAGCTTCTCTGTTCTGCCAGTGCATTGAAAATCTCTCCAGCTCTATATTATCCGTGTCGTTGTTCAGCCACGACTCGGTGAAACATAAGATATTACAGTTTTTAATATCCCGTTGGTAAGATAATCATAATTGTAGATCATCAGTTTTATTTTCCAATGATCGCGTGTTAGCAAGTAGAATTGATGGCAGTGGGAGTTTACTCTCTCACCTATGGATTCTCAAAAGACAGTCTGATCTTCGTCCTCCTTTCCTCCGTCTTTTCTCCATGCAAATGACGGGGATCTGGGCCTGTTCCCGGGAGAGCAGTTTTTCGTCGGACTCGTTAAAGGAAAAAGATTCTTCCAGTTTGTGCTGTCCAGAAGTTATTTCAGTCATAAGAGACGGTAGCAGCAACATTATGTACAAAATAAGTACAAAAATAAGTTACAAACAATGCAAAAAAACAAACAAAATAGCACAATCGGCACCATCTTAACAATGCTTAACAAACCCTGAGAATTCCAAACAAGGACCAGAGGGGTTGGGAGACAGAATAGGCGTAGCCCCTCTTTAAAACCCTTTCTCAGCCCCTCAACCCCAAAGGCTGAAGTGGAACCTAACAATACTAGAAGTTGGGTTAGTCCCATTTCAAATGAGAACATTTAGGCAGTATCACAGTGGAGAAATTATTATAAAAACCCAGCAACGTACACTTTAAGCCCTAGCTCTCTCGAAGCCCCCAGTGAATATGTTTTTTTTTTGTATCCAGTTGAGCCAGACTTGCATTGCATAAACACAGGAAATGACAGACTCAAACATCTGCAACATTTCGATATAGATCTCTGGGCTTTTAACCCTTTAATTGCTCCTGCTACAATAAGCTACAGTTGGTTGTTTACTCCGAGTGTGCTTGCTCATCACAGCATGTAGGCAGTAGGAACAGGGAATGAGTTTAATCTGGATTCAGTGGCTATATAGGCTATTATATCTGTGTTATGGAGACATTATAAATGATTGCATTCTTAAATGGTCATCATCAAAGGACTTGGTTAACTCAATCATTTGCATCTCCAGATTGAAAGCAACATGCAGGGAGCTTAGATTACTACTTGTTATCAATATTTGCATCAATTACTGTCTTTGCATTGGCGACATTGTAAACTATTATGGTAATATTGTATTCAGATGCTTGACTTCTCCACGCATATATTATTCAAATAAGTTTTCTCTTGTTTTTTTCTACTCACTGTGGGAGTACAATGCTTTTCCTAGTCTACATCCCAAATAAATGCATTAATCCGAGCTGAAGCCAGCTGGTGGAGAGAGACTATCTACAGGCTACCATTCCATGGAGGAAATGAAAGTGGACATAAGGCGTCTTGGTTCTACTCCTAAAGGATTCACAGCGCTTTGTCCCCAGATGTGAATACGTTAATGTTAGTGGGCTAAACAGAACACGGATTTGATTTGTTATAGTCGACTGTGTGTGGATCACCGGGCTTTAGTGACAAAAAGTTGAGAAGGTTGACAGTAAAACAATAGTAGACATTCTCTGCGCCTTGCGCAGCTTGGAGCAGTTAGTACAGCCGTGTGGCCAACAGTCCAGGTGCGCGTTTTGGAAATGGAGCGAAACATTGAAACCTTTTCTCTTTGGAAGTTTATTCTTTTTCGTATCGGCACTCGATTATAGATGTAATGGGAATACAAACGGACATAGCAAGCCAACCATGAGTGTTGAGAAACATGGCTTGCGTTATCATTTTCCATGCGTAATGGGCAAATAACACCAGCTAGAAAGAAGCACCATATTTTACAGGTAAGAAACAATTACATTATTCTTCAAGAAAAACGTATTGTCCTCGATGGCCTTTTCTGTAATAAAATAACGATTATTTACATGGTTCTATTTGAACCTTTATTTAAACAGATGTTTTTATCTATCGAATCCATTGACTGGGTAGTCTCATGGAGCTGCGCTCGTAGCAAATATCATTTCTATCCTTCTCACCACTTTGATCTCTCAATTTTTCTTTTATTCTGGTGAATTCAAAATTCCTTCCCATCGTTTCATCACAGGCTATTATTCATAGCTGTTTTAAACAATTTACCCGGCAGGCATTTTTTAAATGAAAATGGGAACATAGCTGCAAATATTCTATTGATCTGGTGTTTGTAGGTTTTACATACTGTATCTCTACACGTGCACATGCAGTGATTGATTGTATTATTGTTTATTGCATTACTGTGCAAATGATTCATTTTCTTGGAACCAGCGGTACCATTACACCGCCCACCCACACACTGCATACACGCGCCCGTCTAGAAGTTACTGACACGGCTCTCTCTCTCTCTCGCACTCACTCTCTAATCCAGACATTATGCAGCGTCTGGAACAACACCTCCCACTTCAACCTGGACTCATGGGTAGATGTAACCTAGTAAATGTAAATCCGAGACACTCCAATTAGAGTGATATGTTATGTTTCATATGGTATCATCCATTTTATATGATATGTTACAAATAACAATATGTTGTGGCTAATGTTAGCTAGGTGGATAATGCTAACGTTAGCTAGGCTAGATGTTAGGGGTTAAGGTTAGGGTTAAAGTTAGGAGTTAGGTTAAAGGGTTAGGGTTAGGGTTATGGGAATGGTTGACTTACTTCACCATCTGTCTTATGTAACCATACCAAACATATCATACTAGTTTAGCGTCACAGATGTACATTTACTATGTTACGTCTAGTCTATGAGACCAGGCTGCCCCCTTGATCACACCAATAATGCCCTGACCACAATCCTCCTCCTCATCTCATCTGCTATGGCTGCAGTCAATAAATCATTTGCCAAAGCAGCAAGGGAATTTTTGATTATATGCCATTTTCCTTCAACATTTTGCATTATCTGATCATTTAAACTCATGTCAAGTTTGACACATTACAATCTGAGAAGACCAGATTTGGTTTTCAACACTCAACACACATATATATCTTCACTGACACCCTGACATATTATTGTCTGTTTTTCATCTATTCTGTTTTTATCTCTGACAGAATAGTCTTTTCACGTCCACGGATGTTTATGATTCTCATGGGCTGTCCTACTCTTATTAGATTTCCTGTGTGTCCTTTTGCAAAAAAAGATGTGGCATTCAAGCAATGTTCTATGTTCCAAACACATCGTTAAAAAGAAGAAAAGAAAGTCAACAGGAACTGCACTCTCCGATTTATTGATATAATCCACCCCCTGCCGCCCACTGCTCCTCTCTCGCCTCATCCTGGTATTTAATGGTGAACTTTAGATAAGTCGACATCAAAAGGCTACACCACCCACACCTGCTTTCAGACCTAATGCTGGGTGGGGGGGGGGACTGGGTGGGTGGGGGATGGATACAGTCAGAGAAGTGGGTCATACAACTGTCATGCATCCGCCCAAGAGTCTCCTCTCTGTCTGCAATGGGAATAACACATTTTTGTAGATTCGAACATATGACATCTAGTATTTTCACCATGCAATCATGTGCAGTGACCATAAACTACTAAGGAAGTGCCTTGAGGGATCTACTCAGATGCAGGGTTGGGTAGGTTATTTTCTAAATGTAATCTGTTAGTTACTAGTTACCTGTCCAAAATTGTTATCAAATAAAGTAACTTTTGGATTACCCAAACTCGGTAAAGTAATCTGATTACCTTCCGTTTCTTTGAGATTACTTTCCCCTTAAGAGGCATTAGAGAAGACTAACATGTATGTTACCAATTGAACAACATCTATTGCAGGATAAATCAATGTTAAAGTTTACATAACTGGCCATATTTGGATGTTACATTTATGGATGTTAGTTATGTAGGCTTCTTCCAACCCATCGCTTTCTATTACATATAATAATATGATTAAATTATAACTTTACATTAAAAACAAAAGTCTATCAGAATTCCAGTCATTCCAATAAATGTTACACACCTTGATCTTCAAGAATAGGACTTGGAAATATGGAGGTATAGATTAGCTAAATTGTTTTACCTGAGCGTGACCCCAAAACTAAGGACATATTAGCTAGCCCTACTCTGTTGTTTGTGATTTTGTTGTCATGGAGGACTGATTGGACTCATTGATTCCGGTTGAACAATAAATGCTGCCCTCATGGAATGGCATGCTTTGAGCAATACTGAGAAGTGCTATTTACAGTACATGTGAAAAATGAATGTCCTATGCTGCATTTGCTATTGGCCTATTGTTAACCTTTTTGTTGGTGACACTTTGATATCTTGATAGTATGCAGCTGTTTAAAGGGCAAATCCACAGATGAAACAATAACAAAACGGACGCCCCGCCTCTGTTTTGGTAAAAAGCTGAGGGATGGGCCTGGAGAAATGTAACCACTCTCAGATTAATAGAAAAAGCTATGGATGCAAGGACTGACCATCCGTGATATAAAATGTTTTGTTTTAACCATGTTATGAGGCTATATAGTGTTTGTTTACATTTACAATGTTTACAATGAGCTTGTAATTTAACCCACAAATGCTGATGCTCCAGATACTCAACTAGTCTAAAGAAGGCCAGTTTTATTGCTTCTTTAATCAGAACAACAGTTTTCAGCTGTGCTAACATAATCGCAAAAGGGTTTTCTAATGATCAATTAGTCTTTTAAAATGATAAACTTGGATTAGCTAACACAACGTGCCATTGGATCACAGGAGTGATGGTTGTTGATAATGGGCCTCTGTACGCCTATGTAGATATTAAAAATCAGCCGTTTCCAGCTACAATAGTCATTTACAACATTAACAATGTCTACACTGTATTTCTGATCAATTTGATGTTATTTTAATGGACAACAGATGTCCTTTTCTTTAAAAAACAAGGCCATTTCTAAGTGACCCCAAACTTTTGAACAGTAGTCGGAAGTTTACATACACCTTAGCAAATAAATTTAAACTCAGTTTTTCAAAATTCCTGACATTTAATCCTAGTGAAAAATCCCTGCCCTGTCAATTAGGATCACCACTTTATTTTAAGAATGTGAAATGTCAGAATAATAGTAGAGAGAATGATTTATTTCAGCTTTTATTTCTTTCATCACATGTCGAGTGGGTCAGAAGTTTACATACACTCAATTAGTATTTGGTAGCATTGCCTTTAAATTGTTTAACTTGGGTCAAACGTTTCAGGTAGCCTTCCACAACCTTCCCACAATAAGTTAAATGAATTTGTCCCATTCCTCCTGACAGAGCTGGTGTAACTGAGTCAGGTTTATAGGCCTCCTTGCTCGCACGGTTTGCAACTGCACATGGGGACAAAGATCGTAGTTTTGGGAGAAATGTCCTCTTGTCTGATGAAACAAAAATATAACTGTTTGGCCATAATGACCATCGTTATGTTTGGAGGAAAAAGGGGGAAGCTTGAAAAAGCGTGTGCGAGCAAGGAGGCCTACAAAACTGACTCAGTTACACCAGCTCTGTCAGGAGGAATGGGCCAAAATTATTATTATTCTGACATTTCACATTCTTAAAATAAAGTGGTGATCCTAACTGACCTAAGACAGGGAATTTTTACAAGGATTAAATGTCAGGAATTGTGAAAAACTGAGTTTAAATGTATTTTGCTAACGTGTATGTAAACTTCCGACTTCAACTGTATAAATACAAAAATGGATGTAGCAACTACAGATTGGAAGACCATTGGAAGACATAGCTCGGACTGTAGCATACAAAAGCCTGTTCCTGCTATTTTCCCGCGATCTATCAGGGCTCCCGAGTGGCGCAGCGGTCTAAGGCACTGCATCTGAGTGCTCGAGGCATCACTACAGACCCTGGTTTGATTCCAGGCTGTATCACAACCGGCCGTGATTGGGAGTCCCATAGGGCGGCGCACAATTGGCCCAAAGTGGTTAGGGTTTGGCCGGGGTAGGCCTTCATTGTAAATAAGAATTTGTTCTTAACTGACTTCCCTAGTTAAATAAAGGTTAAATAAAGTAATTTAAAAAACATTTGGTGTGTCATCATAGTGGTCTCTGACTTGTGGTCAGACTCGCTCAGGTGGTAAAAACATGGCTAAAAATTGTCAATGCTGATTTGAATATCATTGAGCATCCTTTCTGAATTTAAAAGTAATCCTCAAAGTAATCATCTAGTTTTTCAAAAGTATCTGTAATCTGATAACAATATTTATGGTGGTAATGGACGGATTACAGTTACCGTTTTTTGCAATCCCTTACATGTAACGGATTACATTACAAAATTAACAGGTGTGCCTTCTTAAAAGTTTATTTGCAATTTCTTTCCTTCTTAATGCGTTTGAGCCAATCGGTTGTGTTGTGACAAGGTAGGGGTGGTATACAGAATGTTTTTTTTTACCAAATAGGGCTAAGTCCATATTATGTCAAGAACAGCTCAAATAAGCAAAGATAAATGACAGTCCATCATTACTTTAAGACATGAAGGTCAGTCAATATGGAACATTTCAAGAACTTTGAAAGTTTTTTCAAGTGCAGTCGCAAAAACATTCACGCACTATGATGAAACTGGCTCTCATGAGGACCGCCACAGGATTGGAAGACCCAGAGTTACCTCTGCTGCAGAGGATAAGTTCATTACAGTTACCAGTCTCAGAAATTATAGCCCAAATAAATCTTCACAGAGTTAAAGTAACAGACACATCTCAACATCAACTGTTCAGAGGAGACTGTGTGAATCAGGCCTTCATGGTCGAATTGCTGCAAAGAAACCACAACTAAAAGGACACCAATAATAAGAAGAGACTTGATTGGGCCAAGAAACACGAGCAATGGACATTAGGCCGGTGGAAATCTGTCCAAATTGGAGATTTTTGTTTCCAACCGCCGTGTCTTTGTGAGACACGGTGTGGGTGAACGGATGATCTCCGCATGTGTATTTCCCACAGTAAAGGACTGAGGGAGGAGGTGTTATGGTGTGAAGGTGCTTTGCTGGTAACACCGTCTGTGATTTATTTAGAATTCAATGCACACTTACCCAGCATGGCTACCACAGCATTCTGCAGCGATACACCATCCCATCTGGTTTGGGCTTAGTGGGACAGACGATCATTTGTTTTTCAACAGGACAATGACCCAACACACCTCCAGGCTGTGTAAGAGCTATTTGACCAAGGAGAGTGATGGAGTGCTGCATCAGATGACCTGGCCTCCACAGTCCCCCGACCTCAACCAAATTGAGATGGTTTGGGATGAGTCGGACCGCAGAGTGAAGGAAAAGCAGCCAACAAGTGCTCAGCATATGTGGGAACACCTTCAAGACTGCTGGAAAAGCATTCCAGGTGAAGCTGGTTGAGAGAATGCCAAGAGTGTGCAAAGCTGTCAGCAAGGCAAAGAGTGGATATTTGAAGAATATCGAAAATCAAATATAAAATATATTTTGATTTGTCTAACACTTTTTTGGTTACTACATTATTCCATATGTGTTATTTCATAGTTTTGATGTCTTCACTAATATTCTACAATGTAGAAAATAGTAAAAATAAAGAACCTAAAACTTATGACCGGTAGTGTAAATATTCCCTATAGAGCGAGAGTGTGCTCCTCGGACACACTCTGGTGTGTAAACATGACAACCTGTCCACACTACAGTACCTCCTGTTGTTAGTGCTGACAGAGAGAGGATGTTGATGATTCCCTCCACCCACCTCTTGGTGAAACACCATGTTACTGCACCTCTCCTGCCTTCAACCTGGTTGTTGGTACTTTTGAAGGGGTTTTATTGGATACACTGAATGAGATGACCGTTCCTAAAAAGATAACATATTTCTCCCATAAGTTGATTGTCACGGTCCATTGGCAAATGTTGAAATATGATGGTGTATGGTAGTCAGTACGGTTGAGTACTGAGTAGTACTGACCAGTGCTGCTTGTGTTAGCTGAGGCTCTATTTTACTGTAAAATATTTCAAGGTCCCTTGTGAGTCATCTCCATTGATAGACTGCCATAACTAATTCTATACTTTTTAATTTAAGATCCGTTTAACATCATAGGGACTAAGTAACGGCCTCTTATATTTCTTTAAACCCTTCTACTAGGAAATGAGATGTTCCTCCTGAGATGACAAATAGATGGAGTAATTTGGAAAAGAGAATCTGTGCGTGCTTGTCTGTGGTGTCTGTAAGAGAGAAAGCGAGACAGAGTGACAGATTTAATTACTTAAAAATCATACAATGTGATTTTCTGGATTTTTGTTTTAGATTCCGTCTCTCACAGTTGAAGTGTACCTATGATAAAAATGACAGACCTCTACATGCTTTGTAAGTAGGAAAACCTGCAAAATCGGCAGTGTATCAAATACTTGTTCTCCCCACAGTATATAAGAGAGAGATACAAACAGCTGGAGCGGAAAAGGCAGGGGACATGTGTAAATGTAAGGTGCTATATCACAGCTAAATCTGGATTCATTCGCTCACAAACATAATGCAATTTGCCATTTCAATCATCATTTTGGCTTCCAAAAAAGTCCTCCTTTCTTTTAGCGAGGAAAAACAAAGAGGGCAAACACCACATGCCAGATGAATTGTTGCCTACGGGCTGTGACTAGAATTAATATTAGAACATAATTGTCATCATTTTTAATTACCAAAGCAAGCTAATGCTTTCTGCAGATGCTGTTCCCAGCTTGATGACGCCCCCCAAAAGGTTAAGGTTGCTCTGCCTCCCACCATGGGAATACCAGGAGGACAGTGCCAGCAACCCAGCAACTAGAGAAGAGACATCAGTAAACATACCAGATGCGTCTCACTTCCCTTCTCTGTTTGTCTTTACAGGGCCGTGGACAGCGGTAGTGATGATTTCAGCTGGTGGAGTGATTACGGGTCACCTTGCTGCACTGAAGAGGCAGGACTCGGCCCGCTCCCAACACCACCTGCCCATCCAGTCCCCAGCCCCAGGAGAGGCCCAGCAGAAGAGGAGGGCCAAGCGCAAACCCAGGGCCGACGTAGTGGTGGTCAGGGGAAAGATCCGCCTCTACTCTGCCTCTGGGTTCTTCCTCATCCTGGGTGTATTGATCCTGCTGATGGGCATCGCCATGGCCGTGCTGGGCTACTGGCCACACAGAGAGGACCTCGCAGCGGCCAACGCCAAACTATCCACCAACGACACTAGGGTGACCCGGGAGGAAAGTGGTACACTGGCCCAGTTCTTTGAGCAGCACCTGCACTCTGAGAAGATGAAGATGCTTGGCCCCTTCACCATGGGTATCGGTATCTTCATCTTCATCTGTGCCAACGCCATCCTGCACGAAAACAGGGACCGGGAGACCAAGGTGATCCACATGAGAGACATGTACTCCACCGTCATCGACATCCACAGCCTGAGGATCAAAGAGCACAAGTACATGAACGGGGCCTATTCAGGCTCTTGTAGGGAGCATGAGGTCCGGACCTATGGGAACCAGTGTGCCTCCAAGCTTGCTGCTAACACCCTGCTAGGGTTCCCCGGCATGGGGAACAATGTGAGGGTGTCTCGCAGGGCCAGCTCTACGGAGGACGAGGAGGGTCTTCTCAACGAGGCCAAAGGGGGGCATGGTCTCCTGCCTTCATTCTACAGAGAGCGCTCTGGCTCCATCTTTGGTCTGCAGCATGAGGGCAGCCGCCACAGGGACGAGAAGAGCAGCTTCCCCAAGAGATGCCAGACCAGGTCAATCGTCTCGTCCTCGATCAGCGCTTTCACCTTGCCCGTTATCAAGCTCAACAACTGTGTGATCGACGAGCCTGACATGGACAACATCACAGAGGACCTGGAGCACATTAGTGTTAGGTCCCGACCCCCCTCTGTGGAGTCCCTGGCTGTGCCTGTCCCGGCAGACATTGCCAAAGCCTACAAACCTCCCGACGTCATGCTCCTCAGGAGTAACTCAGCCACAGAGTCCCACTCCTTCTCGTCCTCTCATAGCTCTCTGTCCCCAGGCTCTGCCAGTGGGAGGTACCTGTCCCCCGGGACTGCCCGCAAGGACTTCGGCTCCAACAACTCCCTCCACATGCTGTCTTCTCACTCCAAGTCTCTGGACCTGGATCGAAGGCCCACCACCCTAACAGTGAAGCCAGAGCAAAGGAAACATCCCAGCTGGCCCCGGCTGGACCGCAGCAACAGTAAAGGCTACATGAAGCTGGAGAACAAGGAGGATCCTATGGACAGACTGCAGCTGCCCCAGGTAGCAGTCAAACAGGATTACACCAAGAAAGAGAAACTGCTCATGATCTCCAGGTCTCACAATAACCTCAGCTTTGAACACGATAAGCAGTTCATGAGCAACACTATGAAACGAGGGAGCTCTGAGACCAGGTTTTAAATGGAACTCTTACAAAACCTGGTCTCAGACGTGTTTGTGCTGTCTTGCCAACTCCTATGGTCATTTCCACCTGATGAGGACCATATGAGTTGGCAAGAAAGCACAAACACATCTGGTTCCAGGCTATATGAAGCCCACTACTTGGACCTAAATCTAACAATGTGTTTGTTTGTGTGACAAGATCATTCTGCAATACAATTCTAGCTGTTCACTGTCAGTGTTGCTTAGTAAATTGTAAGTGTGATCACATGTCGTTTTGGGATGGAGCTCTCAGGTAGTCCGTCTGTTTGCAGTCTAAAGAAAGAGTGGCTGTGTTACGTGTGTGAGCTGTTTGCAGCACAAATCAATTCATAAATTTTTTCAAATTAGGTTCAAAGTGAACTTAGAAGTACAGAAACCTACACCATTAACTTGTGGTTTTTCTTGTCACGTTTCTATAGTCGGTGTGTTGTTGCAACACGCTGTACTTTTTGTTCAAACTGGTCAGTGTACGTACAAGAGTTGTTTAGATATTTTGCTATGGAGCTTTTAATAATGTATTGTTCTCAACACACATTGCTATTTTTTTTAAAGAAAAAGGCGTAAAATGTACCATTTACAAATTTCTCAGAATAAAATTAAGCTTTTCAATGAGTAACATTTGTCTTTAATGATAGCATATACTATTTTGCTCTCCACCACCTTGGAAATGTGCTATGTATTCACTGAAAAGTATGTAAACCTTGCCTTAGTGGATGTATTTTAAACACAAAGATAGAATCAATACTATAAACAGTACAGAGTATTGCTGCTCGCATCTGTTTTTCTGATGTTCCTTTCGTCTCTTGAATTCTGAAAGTGAATGAACTGAGAAATTCTCCTAACATTTGCTTTCTCGCCCCACAAACTTTGAATCTGTTGAGAAGGGAAAATATTTTATCTTTGGCAAGGAAGTAAATAGCATTCCCATGTTGAATAATAGGAGATCTGGGAGTATCGAATTGGGAGCTGCCAGAATAGAGAGGAGTCTCATAAGATGGTTCCATCTGGAGGGGGAGTGAACCAAGATGTGTGCGACTTCCAGGAAGCCTGATATTTAAACAAGGATTGCATATCGTCAATACGAACAGGAGAAACTGTGCCATGTGCATGTTCAGGATCTGATATATTTTCCATGTTTTCTTAAGCTGAAATGTCTATCTGACTGCAATTAGAAAGACATTGGATTTAATATTTTTGTGTCCCCTATTTATTATCTGTAAGAGGTGGTATTTTGTAAAACAGCAATCAATGAAACATTGGATGTCTGGGTGCAAGTCTATTTTGGACAGGTGGAGTGGCGTGAATTCCAATCCGCCTCTCATATTCTTCAAAAATACAGCCTCTGCCTTGCCGATTTGGTCTGTTATTGCTATGCTCTCTTAGCATGGGTAGACTATTCACAATATATCATCTTCCCATAAGCCACTTCTAAAATAATAAGGTAATATCATCCCACTGAGCACACACTGTTCAAATCAACATTGTTTCCACGCAATTTCAATGAAACTATGTTGAACCAACGTGGAATAGACATTGAATTGACGTCTGTGCCCAGTGGGATATGGATGAAGCACTGACTAATCCTCTGATGTTCTTAAGTAGTGAATGTTACTTCATGCAAAGTAATAAAGAGTATCTTTTGCTTTGATTTTGTACATTTTTAGAGAATATCGTGGCATATATAGGCTACTGTCCACACAACTCCCGCTCGGATACTCATCCTAAACAGAAAAAGGTTACAGATAAAGTTGGAGATAGTTTTGGATTTGAGAAGGAAGATAAAGTTTGACTGAGGCCATCTGTAGAGTTAGCATCAAAGCAAATAACATTGCGGCTTCAAACAACAATCAACAAACCAAAAAAGCCAATATCTATTTCAGCATAAATATTATATCAAAAGAAAAAAAAGTACTTTGTTAGTTCTGCCTCATTGCTAGATCCTCCCACCGGTGCTCCTTGGGGACTCCCCTGTCACTGACGACAAATTACCTTTGCGGAACAGGGCAGGCCAGGGTTAATTGGTAGGAGCTGAGGAGCCTTGGGGTTTGGACCTCACTCACTCACCAGGGGAATGGGAGCGTTGGGTGAGACCCTGGCCTTCGGGATGCTATTCTAGCTCATTAGGACGTCAATCTGCAACACATTTCCGGCAGGGGTTTGGGACCCCCTCTGACTGCCATGGCAACAAAGGCCCCCTCAGTATTTAAACCAAAATGCAGCGAGGCAGCTGCTTCAGGCATGCGACAAAGGAGAGCTGCAAAGGCTCATGTGTCAAAACAAGAGAAAAACATGAATATGATAAAGATCGCTTAAAATGTCATATCAATTTTACTGTCATTGATCCAGTAAGACAGTGTCTTGAAATGTGGATGTCTTCTTTATTCAGTTATTCAACGTTTGATAAAACTGCTACTTAGCCAAACTATTGAGCAAGCTAAGACTGTTTCTTGCCTCTATCTACTAATTGGCTTACCTTCTGTGAACTTCAGCACCTTGTTATTGTCCTTCATGTTTTAGGAAACTCCACCATTAGGCTGCAGCCAAGGTCACTCAGGGGCATTACACTCCTATTAATAATGTCTTGACTGAGTCACATGGCCTATTATTCCCCATCCTCGTTTTCCAGGAGGCGTGTTGGTAAACCAGAGAGTGTGACCTATCCTGTCCACACTAAGCTGAGGGTGTCGGGTGAATCAATGCTGGGGGTCTCGGGGGTCTCGACCGTCTCATGAGGTCCACCATTGCAGTGAACCATTGCAGTGAAATCAGTGACCCACCCTCCTGCCTCTATCTCTGAAGGCTCCTCATGTCGTGTTTCAGTGAAATGCCATAACGAGTGCTTGATTGTGCCAAGAGTAGCCATTGAATCATTGTAGGCAGAGTAAATGTTTCATACTGCTTTTAAACACTGTATTGATTGAGAAAACGTCTGTAAGAGCTGGTTACACAGTTTGACTACATAATGGCCTTTATTAAGGGAGGGACTTCTTTGTCAGTGGCTACTGCTGTGCTGTGAATGGGCTGAGATTGTCATTGTTACCGGGTCCGTGCATAGCAATCAATGACAAGAAATAACATGCGTCTTGTCAAGTGTCGTGTTTTTGGCATCATTAAAGTGATTTTAGTGATTTTATTTTATCAAATCAATTCTCTGTAATTATTATGTGATTGAACTAATCATGTAAATGTAATTAACTAGGAAGTCGGGGCACCAAGGAAAATCTTCAAATTACAAAGTTATAATATTTTAATATCTGATCAATTAGTCTTCTAATTAAGGAATTATTCTTTACCTCACGTTAGTCTCATTCCAAATGTCGTAAATAGTTGGTTATCTGCACAAACCCAGCCTTTACCATGAATCATCCATACATCAATTGTCTTAATCATTTATTTACTAACTAACTAAATAATCACATAAATGCACAAACAAACAACACAGTAGATTTGGTTACAAGGAAATGATAGGGGAGGTTCCCTAGTGGGCTAAGCCGATATGACGGCTTGGTGGACAAAGGGTAGTGGGTTTGTACTGAAAAGGGCAGGAAAGACAAAAGGAGTCACTACACCGTTTAGAATTCTATTAATTTAAATGCTAATCCTTTGCACATGAACGCTCACTCATTCGGGAATAATTGTAATCAATATATATTTACGCCCAGTGTGTCGTCGTGATCTCTGTTGGAATCGTCAGTCCTTCTGTTGGAGAGTTCAACCAAGTCTCTCTTTCTCTCTCTGCATCCCTGAAGATCAAAGTCTTTCGTGGTTAGAATGGATACTTCAGAGTACCATTCAGAAATGTTCTCATAGAATAGCTGTTTCGGCGGTTGTTGGTCTTCGTCTTTTGCTCTTATTCTGTAGGGATCAATAGTCAGAGTTTAACCATTTCCAGACGTGTAGCCAATGCTCCATGTGGTATGGTTAGGAATTCAACAACCATTTCAACCTTAGACCACAAAAACCTCAGTATAAGCTAACTCAACCTGTGCCCCCTCGGTGTCCATCGAGGTTCGCGTGGTCTGAAGAGGATTTCCTCAGGAGGGGGTTTTATTCGTAACAATAGAAAAGCCGGGTCTATGACACCAGATCATGTCTGTGCTCACGGGGGACGGACCAATGACTTAAACTTTAAAGGGAATACAATTATCTTTCATTAACTGTTTAACATCACCTTACATCATTTCACAAATAGTTTCAGCTTTACTCATTCATTTTATACAAGAATTAGATGCAAACTCCATAATTGAGAAATGTACATATACAGAGATATATTTATGTGTGTTTCCTGTCCTCTCTGAGGTCATCAAATGAAACACACTTGCATCAATGGACCATTCCCACCTTCTAACAAGTGGATCTTTTGTATCAAATTCCCATTTTAGGGATTTAGGAGTTTGCCATGTGAAATCCTTTGTTCTCTCTATGTGTCTCTCTTTCTGCATGGCCAGAGGGAGAGAGTCTCCTCCAGGAATTTACGACCTGAGATAACAGAACCTGGGTGTAGGAGAGAGAGAGAGAGAGAGAGAGAGAGAGAGAGAGAGAGAGAGAGAGAGAGAGAGAGAGAGAGAGAGAGAGAGAGAGAGAGAGAGAGAGAGAGAGAGAGAGAGAGAAAGGGGGATGCCACGAGCTATACCCAGAAAGGGCCAAGTCCTGACTCAAGTTTACAGCAAAGTGTGCGATGTCACTTCTATTTGAGGGTGTAAAAGCGGGTGTCAACTGTATGATGTCACTTTTATCTGAGGGTGTAATCACAGACTTTATACTCTACCTTTACACCCTCAGATAGAAGTGACAAGGCAGGGTGTAAACGGTGTGATGTCACTTCTATCTGAGGGTGTAAAGTGTGTGCCGTCATGAACTTTATGAAACTTGTTTCAACAACCCCTGCTGATAGGTGTTGCACAGTGAGTGGGTAACATGAATGATTCAGAGATCTTCCAGTCTGTATTGTTCACAGCAACAAAGGGTACTGTCATGTTTTGTCATTGATTATCATGTCTTGTCCCTGTGCTTCCCTTCTATTCGTTTCCCTCTGCTGGTCTTATTAGGTTCTTTCCCTCTTTCTATCCCTCTCTCTCCCCCTCCCTCTCTCCCTCTTTCGCTCTCTCTCTCTATCGTTCCGTTCCTGCTCCCAGCTGTTCCTCATTCTCCTAACTACCTCATTTAATCTTTCACACCTGTCCCCTATTTTGCCCTCTGATTAGAGTCCCTATTTCTCCCCCTGTTTTCCGCTTCTGTCCTTGTCGGATCCTTGTTTGATGTTTGCTGTTCTGTGTCCTTGTTCCGCCCTGTCGTGTTTTTGCCTTCTTCAGATGCTGCGTGTGAGCAGGTGTCTATGTCAGCTACGGCCTGTGCCTTCCCGAAGCGACCTGCAGTCTGTGGTCGCGTCTCCAGTCGTTCCTCTCTACTGACGAGAGGATTTCAGTTTTCCTGTTTTGGATTTACCTATGATAATATCCAGGAGTATCATTTTTGTTTAAGACTGGAATAAAGACTCTGTTTCTATTAAGTCGCTTTTGGGTCCTCATTCACCTGCATAACAGAAGGATCCGACCAAGAATGGACCCAGCGACTACGGATTCTCGCAACACTGCCGTCGAGTTCCAGGGAGCAATGCTCGGCAGACACGAGCAGGAATTGTCTGCTGCTCGTCATGCCGTTGAGACCCTGGCCGCTCAGGTCTCCGACCTCTCAGGACAGTTTCAGAGTCTTCGTCTCGTGCCACCAGCTACTTCCTGGTCTTCCGAGTCTCCGGAACCTAGGGTTAATAACCCACCATGTTACTCTGGGCAGCCCACTGAGTGTCGCTCCTTTCTCACCCAGTGTGATATTGTGTTCTCTCTCCAGCCCAACACATACTCAAGAGAGAGAGCTCGGATCGCTTACGTCATATCACTCCTTACTGGTCGGGCTCGGGAGTGGGGCACAGCTATCTGGGAGGCAAGGGCTGAGTGTTCTAACGATTATCAGAACTTTAAAGAGGAGATGATACGGGTTTTTGATCGTTCAGTTTTTGGGAAGGAGGCTTCCAGGGTCCTGGCTTCCCTATGTCAAGGTGATCGATCCATAACGGATTACTCTATAGAGTTTCGCACTCTTGCTGCCTCCAGTGACTGGAACGAGCCGGCGTTGCTCGCTCGTTTTCTGGAGGGACTCCACGCTGAGGTTAAGGATGAGATTCTCTCCCGGGAGGTTCCTTCCAGCGTGGACTCTTTGATTGCACTCGCCATCCGCATTGAACGACGGGTAGATCTTCGTCACCGAGCTCGTGGAAGAGAGCTCGCGTTAACGGTGTTCCCCCTCTCCGCATCTCAACCATCTCCTCCCACCGGCTCAGAGACTGAGCCCATGCAGCTGGGAGGTATTCGCATCTCGACTAAGGAGAGGGAACGGAGAATCACCAACCGCCTTTGCCTCTATTGCGGTTCTGCTGGACATTTTGTCATGTCATGTCCAGTAAAAGCCAGAGCTCATCAGTAAGCGGAGGGCTACTGGTGAGCGCTACTACTCAGGTCTCTCCATCAAGATCCTGTACTACCTTGTCGGTCCATCTACGCTGGACCGGTTCGGCTGCTTCCTGCAGTGCCTTGATAGACTCTGGGGCTGAGGGTTGTTTTATGGACGAAGCATGGGCTCGGAAACATGACATTCCTCTCAGACAGTTAGGGAAGCCCACGCCCATGTTCGCCTTAGATGGTAGTCTTCTCCCCAGTATCAGATGTGAGACACTACCTTTAACCCTCACAGTATCTGGTAACCACAGTGAGACCATTTCCTTTTTGATTTTTCGTTCACCTTTTACACCTGTTGTTTTGGGTCATCCCTGGCTAGTATGTCATAATCCTTCTATTAATTGGTCTAGTAATTCTATCCTATCCTGGAACGTTTCTTGTCATGTGAAGTGTTTAATGTCTGCTATCCCTCCTGTTTCTTCTGTCCCCTCTTCTCAGGAGGAACCTGGTGATTTGACAGGAGTGCCGGAGGAATATCATGATCTGCGCACGGTCTTCAGTCGGTCCAGAGCCAACTCTCTTCCTCCTCACCGGTCGTATGATTGTTGTATTGATCTCCTTCCGGGGACCACTCCCCCTCGGGGTAGACTATACTCTCTGTCGGCTCCCGAACGTAAGGCTCTCGAGGATTATCTGTCTGTTTCTCTCGACGCCGGTACCGTGGTGCCTTCTTCCTCTCCCGCCGGAGCGGGGTTTTTTTTTGTTAAGAAGAAGGACGGTACTCTGCGCCCCTGCGTGGATTATCGAGGGCTGAATGACATAACGGTTAAGAATCGTTATCCGCTTCCCCTTATGTCGTCAGCCTTCGAGATTCTGCAGGGAGCCAGGTTCTTTACTAAGTTGGACCTTCGTAACGCTTACCATCTCGTGCGCATCAGAGAGGGGGACGAGTGGAAAACGGCGTTTAACACTCCGTTAGGGCATTTTGAATACCGGGTTCTGCCGTTCGGTCTCGCTAATGCTCCAGCTGTCTTTCAGGCATTAGTTAATGATGTACTGAGAGACATGCTGAACATCTTTGTTTTCGTTTACCTTGACGATATCCTGATTTTTTCACTGTCACTCGAGATTCATGTTCAGCACGTTCGACGTGTACTCCAGCGCCTTTTAGAGAATTGTCTCTACGTGAAGGCTGAGAAGTGCGCCTTTCATGTCTCCTCTGTCACATTTCTCGGTTCTGTTATTTCCGCTGAAGGCATTCAGATGGATCCCGCTAAGGTCCAGGCTGTCAGCGATTGGCCCGTTCCTAAGTCACGTGTCGAGTTGCAGCGCTTTCTCGGTTTCGCAAATTTCTATCGGCGTTTCATTCGTAATTTCGGTCAAGTGGCTGCCCCTCTCACAGCTCTGACTTCTGTCAAGACGTGCTTTAAGTGGTCCGGTTCCGCCCAGGGAGCTTTTGATCTCCTCAAGAAGCGTTTTACATCCGCTCCTATCCTTGTTACTCCTGACGTCACTAAACAATTCATTGTCGAGGTTGACGCTTCAGAGGTGGGCGTGGGAGCCATTCTGTCCCAGCGCTTCCATTCTGACGATAAGGTCCATCCTTGCGCTTATTTTTCTCATCGCCTGTCGCCATCGGAACGCAACTATGATGTGGGTAACCGCGAACTGCTCGCCATCCGCTTAGCCATAGGCGAATGGCGACAGTGGTTGGAGGGGGCGACCGTCCCTTTTGTCGTTTGGACTGACCATAAGAACCTTGAGTACATCCGTTCTGCCAAACGACTTAATGCACGTCAAGCTCGTTGGGCGTTGTTTTTCGCTCGTTTCGAGTTCGTGATTTCTTATCGCCCGGGAAATAAGAACACCAAGCCTGATGCCTTATCCCGTCTCTTTAGTTCTTCTGTGGCTTCTACCGACCCCGAGGAGATTCTCCCTGAAGGGCGTGTTGTCGGGTTGACTGTCTGGGGAATTGAGAGACAGGTAAAGCAAGCACTCACTCACACTGCGTCGCCGCGCGCTTGTCCTAGTAACCTTCTGTTCGTTCCTGTCTCTACTCGTCTGGCTGTTCTTCAGTGGGCTCACTCTGCCAAGTTAGCTGGCCACCCCGGCGTTCGGGGTACGCTTGCTTCTATTCGCCAGCGGTTTTGGTGGCCTACTCAGGAGCGTGACACGCGCCGTTTCGTGGCTGCTTGTTCGGACTGCGCGCAGACTAAGTCAGGTAACTCTCCTCCTGCCGGTCGTCTCAGACCGCTTCCCATTCCTTCTCGACCATGGTCTCACATCGCCTTAGACTTTATTACCGGTCTGCCTTCGTCTGCGGGGAAGACTGTGATTCTTACGGTTGTCGATAGGTTCTCTAAGGCGGCACATTTCATTCCCCTCGCTAAGCTTCCTTCCGCTAAGGAGACGGCACAAATCATCATTGAGAATGTGTTCAGAATTCATGGCCTCCCGTTAGACGCCGTTTCAGACAGAGGCCCGCAATTCACGTCACAGTTTTGGAGGGAGTTCTGTCGTTTGATTGGTGCTTCCGTCAGTCTCTCTTCCGGGTTTCATCCCCAGTCTAACGGTCAAGCAGAAAGGGCCAATCAGTCGATTGGTCGCATATTACGCAGCCTTTCTTTTCGAAACCCTGCGTCTTGGGCAGAACAGCTCCCCTGGGCAGAATACGCTCACAACTCGCTTCCTTCGTCTGCTACCGGGCTATCTCCGTTTCAGAGTAGTCTTGGGTACCAGCCTCCTCTGTTCTCGTCCCAGCTCGCCGAGTCCAGCGTTCCCTCCGCTCAGGCTTTTGTCCAACGTTGTGAGCGCACCTGGAGGAGGGTCAGGTCTGCACTTTGCCGTTACAGGGCGCAGACTGTGAGAGCCGCCAATAAACGTAGGATTAAGAGTCCTAGGTATTGTCGCGGTCAGAGAGTGTGGCTTTCCACTCGTAACCTTCCCCTTACGACAGCTTCTCGCAAGTTGACTCCGCGGTTCATTGGTCCGTTCCGTGTCTCTCAGGTCGTCAATCCTGTCGCTGTGCGACTGCTTCTTCCGCGACATCTTCGTCGCGTCCACCCTGTCTTCCATGTCTCCTGTGTCAAGCCTTTTCTTCGCGCCCCCGTGCGTCTTCCCTCCCCCCCCCCCCGTCCTTGTCGAGGGCGCACCTATTTACAAGGTACGGAAGATCATGGACATGCGTTCTAGGGGACGTGGTCACCAGTACTTAGTGGATTGGGAGGGTTACGGTCCTGAGGAGAGGAGTTGGGTTCCATCTCGGGACGTGCTGGACCGTTCGTTGATTGATGATTTCCTCCGTTGCCGCCAGGGTTCCTCCTCGAGTGCGCCAGGAGGCGCTCGGTGAGTGGGGGGGTACTGTCATGTTTTGTCATTGATTATCATGTCTTGTCCCTGTGCTTCCCTTCTATTCGTTTCCCTCTGCTGGTCTTATTAGGTTCTTTCCCTCTTTCTATCCCTCTCTCTCCCCCTCCCTCTCTCCCTCTTTCGCTCTCTCTCTCTATCGTTCCGTTCCTGCTCCCAGCTGTTCCTCATTCTCCTAACTACCTCATTTAATCTTTCACACCTGTCCCCTATTTTGCCCTCTGATTAGAGTCCCTATTTCTCCCTCTGTTTTCCGCTTCTGTCCTTGTCGGATCCTTGTTTGATGTTTGCTGTTCTGTGTCCTTGTTCCGCCCTGTCGTGTTTTTGCCTTCTTCAGATGCTGCGTGTGAGCAGGTGTCTATGTCAGCTACGGCCTGTGCCTTCCCGAAGCGACCTGCAGTCTGTGGTCGCGTCTCCAGTCGTTCCTCTCTACTGACGAGAGGATTTCAGTTTTCCTGTTTTGGATTTACCTATGATAATATCCAGGAGTATCGTTTTTGTTTAAGACTGGAATAAAGACTCTGTTTCTATTAAGTCGCTTTTGGGTCCTCATTCACCTGCATAACAGGTACAGTATGTAGACATATCTGTTTACATTCCCCATCTTCACTCCCCGTCAGCTTTTTTGACGTAATGGGTACATATGTACTGGAAATAGCTGCTCGCTGTTAGCTTCTAAACTTTCGACACTTAAGACATCAAGTCAATCATGTTGGTGTAAAACAATGTATATTTCTGTACCTGTCGGCTTTCATGTCGTCTTTTGAATTAGGATGAAATGGAGATGGAGTTAAAGTAGTTGTGGTACATTCAAACAGTATAAAAATGTCTTCTGGCATTTTCTTTATCTGCGTCAAGTAATGAATGCGATTAACAAGGATGGAAGGATAGATATGTAAATAAGCCTCGTTAGGAATGTAACTTTTCTTGTCTGCCTTTTCATTTTATATTTGATATTAGTGGTAAAAAAGTTTGAAATATTTGTTTTGTGTAACATTTGCCACATATGGCAGTTATCCAGTGAACGTTTGAAAGGTTTGACATTTGTTTTAGAAGGTCAGGGCCCATGCCAATACTGCTCCACTCCCTACTGCATGGAATATGGAATGCAGAAATAGGATTCTAACCAGGTACAAATTAGCTCTAGTGTGTCTGTAAGAGGTAAATTAATGCAGTTGCTAATGTCACTATGAGAATGAGAGGATGCATCTTTATCCTGAATATCCTCCAAGCAGCTTATTAGGGCAGACCGCAGCTCCCTCCAAGCCTTCTGGGAAATGAAAGCGCTGCGATAACTAGGAAAGAGGGGCTGTGTGGGTAGCGTCTGGAACAGGGAAGCTGTTCAAGCTCTGAGCAGCTCTCACTCAGTCAGCCCCCATCACATACCATTGTAAGCT
Source organism: Salvelinus alpinus (assembly GCF_045679555.1). Lineage (NCBI taxonomy): Eukaryota > Metazoa > Chordata > Actinopteri > Salmoniformes > Salmonidae > Salvelinus > Salvelinus alpinus. Next base: position 34,379,159 of record NC_092093.1, on the reverse strand, counting down.
CAGACCTCCGTTTGCACAGCGTGTGATGGTAACGTTGTCTACTACACTATCTGTGAAATGAGTGTGATGCTCACTTGTTTCAATGATATATCATTGTATCTAAGGTATTTAGGCGTTGGTTTTTGCTGGGAAGATAAAATTGACTTTTAGTACAGTATACTGCTGGGATTCATACAGCGAGGGAGACGGTGGTTGTTGTTCATTCAAGAGGAAAGACCTCATTGCCCAACTACTCACACTCCACATGCTTATTAATAAATGACATGCAGACACAGCCGAGAGAGAATATGTGGAGAAATGGATGGCTGAGCAAATATGAAGTGTGTCCTGCAGTATTCAAGAGTAGCTTCAAAGAGCGTGTCTATTGGCAGAAACATTTGCGCCTGCATTCTGTATCTAGCCATTTCTTCAAAGTGATACATTGTCGTTTCAGCGTGGGTTTTTAGACGTTGAACAACTCAGACATTTAATTGGGCCTGTGAAAAGGTGGTCCGATACAAACACCAGCCCATTATATGAAGGTAACGACATCCGCTGAGGCCTGCTGCGTTGCTTGCCCATCGAGTACCAGAGTCATGTACTGCGAGAGTTTAAGTGGAGGCCCACTCCCTTCTTCAAAAATCCTACCAGTACTGCGCTGGCATCATCTGCCCACACATCTAACCAAAAATGGAAACCATGCTCTGACTCACCCCCCACCAATCCCTCTAAAAATCAGCCAAGTAAATAGGATACTGAAGGTCACCCAGAGCATCTCGTTCCAGCTACACCTTCCTCCTCCATCCCTTGCTCTCATCACTCCCGGTCATTCTTTTCATTTTCCTTATTAAAGAAAAAGGCTTTACTGTACACGTCAACACAGAGTGCTTGATTGGTTAACCTCATTCCCTCATAAAAACCTGTCTTGGGAACCAAGACAGGTTGCTAAAACAAGATGAATGAGGCAAGACATTTTCTTCTCTTCTCTTGTAATGTTGGATCCTGATTGAAGTGGGACGATTTGAGTTCCATTTAGAAATAGTTGTATCGTATAGTAGAAATTACACTACTATTTTCAGTCACATTTAAGTGGCTGAGAAAGGTAAACACATTTGAAAGTGTCTGATCATGATGTCCACTTCGAAAGCAGTTATCCCTCAAGCAGTGGCAGTTGTAGCTTGTATGGCTCCCTGGGCAAACCCCCTCTTCAGGCCCCCCCAAAAAGCACCATTCTGCACTAACTGTCATTTTTTTGTCAGACATTTGGAACACAAATAAATAATCATAACATTTAAAACTATATAAATATAAAAAATATATACAAAAAGAATCATAAATATCAAAAAGAATTAACAAAGACAAATAGAAACACGTGTTGATTTGGCACTCGAGCATCAATACATTACCCATCCCCCAACACTGTCAACCAAGAGTCAAGACTAAACCAGTTCACCTTGGTAGTGTGCAGACTGGTTTTATATTATTCTTAACGATTTCGCAGAAACCAGAAAAAAATGCAACAATATGTCTGTGAAAACTATATATTCACAGTATTATGAATAAATTGTGGTGTATTTGGTAGCATTTCGTAATGTGACTGATTTTACTAATTGCATTAGTACTGTACAAAGTTAGAGGTGTGCTATTTGATAGATTCCCCCGCTCCCCCTACCTCGGGCTTCCAGTGGGGAGACCTGAGGTCAACCTACCCCCGCCCCCCTCCCCATCTCGTACTTCTGAGTGGGAGACCTTCCCAGGCAGTTGCCTGCCTAGCCCACTCCGACAAGGTTAATTGCCCCACAGTCCCACATGGTGACATGATATCATTGACATGATGTGCAAATGAGCGATAGAAAACCGATCACGCAAATGTCACCATTCCAAATGTTGTTGTGCGGGCGCCCCATGCCGCCCCTGGCGGCTGCCAATGTCACCTAGACCTAAATCCTCTACTGCCCTCAAGGATAAACCAGACGCCAATCAGCCTGAGTGGTCCTTGTTGTACACTTTCTTTCACAGTAAAATCTCTGAATTACTCACAGCAAGACTCAGATCCCTCTCATTACTTGAGTACAGAGCAACACACAATCACTTGCAACAGTGGCGGTCGGTGCTGTTTAAGATATGGGAGGCCATTTTTTTTATTTTTTATGAGCATGGCCTTATTTCTATTACAGCATATTGGATGACTGTCATTCACATTCACCCAGCTCAATGTAACATTGGTTTAGGCTACTACATGGTACTAAAATGTTCCCTATTCCCATCATGTTGCTACATCCTAGCCTATGAATGAAATATTACAATGTTGAAATTTGAGTAATCAAAGTGACATTGGCACATTCAATACCACCTTGCAATCTTGCCTGTATCTAGCTGATCAAGGATGTAATCATTAGTCCAGCAGTTGCAAACGAGTTTCTATTGGACAAATTCAGGTATGTTTATTCCCATTTTGTCCTGTTTGCTTCATTTTAAGAAATGTTTTTTAACAGAATCGGCAGGATGAATACACCCCTGATCACACAAGTTAGTAGACCTGCTACAATCATGCAGTACAGTGTACAGTCAGCAGCAAGCAGTTTAGCAGGTCCATCGGCGTGCCCCGGTGGCAATAAATGAATACAACTTAACTTAGAAGAGTTCCAGTGTGGGATAGCCATAGCCAGCTAGCTAACATAGCATCCCTCTCTGTTTGAGATGTGTTTTTGAGTAGGCTAAACTAGCTAGCCACATTCGCTAGCTAAGTAAGTGAAAGCTATTTTTTTCTCCAAAATATCTCTTGCTTCTCCTTCATTTTTGAAGAAAATAATTTCTTCAAAACTGTTCAACTATTGTCTTTGAGTCAACTACTCATCACATTTTATGCACTGCAGTGCTAGCTAGCTGTAGCAAATGCTTTCAGTACTAGATTAATTTTCTGAACTTTTGATTGGGTGGACAACATGTCAGTTCATGCTGCAAGACCTCTGATAGGTTGGAGGATGTACTCTGGAAGTTGTCATAATTACTGTGTAAGTCTATGGAAGAGGGTGAGAACCACGAGCCTCCTAGGTTTGCATTAGAGTCAATGTACACAGAGGAGGACGAAAACTAGTTGTCCGCCAGCTACACCATGGTGCTACCCTACAGAGTGTTGTTGAGGCTAGTGTAGACCTTCATTAATCAATTATTTGGTCACATGTACATATATTGTGTATAGTTTTATCTAAAAAGGACAACTTTAAGGTTTCAATATTTTTATGAAATTCACTGATGAGGATGGTCGTCCCCTTCCTCCAAACCAAATCAAATCAAATTTTATTTGTCACATACACATGGTTAGCAGATGTTAATGCAAGTGTATCGAAATGCTTGTGCTTATAGTTCCGACAATGCAGTAATAACCAACGAGTAATCTAACCTAACAATTCCACAACTACTACCTTATACACACACAAGTGTAAAGGGATAAAGAATATGTACATAAAGATATATGAATGAGTGATGGTACAGAACGGCATAGGCAAGATGCAGTAGATGGTATAGAGTTAAGTATATACATATGAGATGAGTATTGTGGGGTATATAAACATAAAGTGGCATAGATTAAAGTGGCTAGTGATACATGCATTACATAAAGATGGCAAGATGCAGTAGATGATATAGAGTACAGTATATACATATACATATGAGATGAGTAATGTAGGGTATGTAAACATTATATTAAGTGGCATTGTTTAAAGTGGCTAGTGATAAATTTTTACATACATTTCCATCAATTCCCATTATTAAAGTGGCTGGAGTTGAGTCAGTATGTTGGCAGCAGCCACTAAATGTTAGTGGTGGCTGTTTAACAGTCTGATGGCCTTGAGATAGAAGCTGTTTTTCAGTCTCTCGGTCCCTGCTTTGATGCACCTGTACTGACCTCGCCTTCTAGATGATAGCGGGGTGAACAGGCAGTGGCTCGGGTGGTTGTTGTCTAGAGGCCGATTTCAAGTTTTCATAACAATCGGAAATCGGTATTTTTGGGCGCCGATTTGCCGATTTTGTTTTACACCTTTATTTAATCTTTATTTAACTAGGCAAGTCAGTTAAGAACACATTCTTATTTTCAATGACGGCCTAAACGAGGCAGAACGACAGATTTTTAACCTTGTCAACTCGGGGGATCCAATCTTGCATTGATTACATTGCACTCCACGAGGAGCCTGCCTGTTAGCGAATGCAGTAAGCTAAGGTAAGTTGCTAGCTAGCATTAAACTTATCTTATAAAAAACAATCAATCAATGACTGTCATTGCTCCAATGTGTACTTAACCATAAACATCAATGCCTTTCTTAAAATCAATACACAAGTATATATTTTTAAACCTGCATATTTAGCTAAAAGAAATCCAGGTTAGCAGGCAATATTAACCAGGTGAAATTGTGTCATTTCTCTTGCGTTCATTGCACGCAGAGTCAGGGTATATGCAACAGTTTGGGCCGCTTGGCTCTTTGCGAACTAATTTGCCAGAACTTTACGTAATTATGACAACATTGAAGGTTGTGCAATGTAACAGGAATATTTAGACTCATGGATGCCACCCGTTAGATAAAATATGGAACGGAATAAACGTTTTGTTTTCGAGGTGATAGTTTCCAGATTAGTCAAAGGTATATGGTTTAGAGAGAAATAGTCGACGCGTTATAATTCCTGTAATAACTTGCGGCTGAATTTGAAAGGGGTTCCTTCGTTATTTTACCGTTCATGTCTTCCATAGAGAATGTCTTGATCTACTTCAAATAAGGTCTGTGTTTCGTGCAGGCTTAAACCGCCTCGACGTTTTGATACTCGTGTAAATCTCACCAGGATAAGGTAACGTTTGTCAACATATTATCATAAATCCACTCTACAAATTTTTGTCTTCGCTTATATTTAGCCAATATTGATCAGAGTTACCTTGTCCTATGGATATCTACACAGTTATAAAATTGGCACGGTGATGTAAGCCTACACGAAACACAGACCTTATTTTAAGTAAATCTAAAAATATCCTATGGAATAAATGAAGGAACCGCTTTTCAGATTTGTGTCATGGGAATTATGACTCGCACTTTGGTTGTCAATTCTTACCATGCCCATTATTAAAATAGGATTTCCTGCATATAGAAATTAAAGTTTTTGTTTTCAACATTCATCACAGGTAACTTAAACTCTATTTTTATTCAAACAGTTGAGAGTATTTGTCTCCTAAGCAGACTCTTCAGTATCATTGTCACTTCAGAGCTGTGTGTGTGTGTGTATTTATGTATTATATTAAGTTAAAATAAGTGTTCATTGTTCATTCAGTATTGTTGCAATTGTCATTATTACAAAAATGTGTGTGTGTGTATGATATATATATATATATAACATTATTATTATATATATTTTTTTTAATAAATCGGACGATTAATCGGTATCGGCTTTTTTTGTCCTCCAATAATCGGTATCGGCATTGAAAAATCATAATCGGTCGACCTCTATTGTTGTCCTTGATGATCTTTATGGCCTTCCTGTGACATCGGGTGGTGTAGGTGTCCTGGAGGGCAGGTAGTTTGCCCCCGGTGATGCGTTGTGCAGACCTCACTACCCTCTGGAGAGCCTTACGGTTGTGGGCGGAGCAGTTGCCGTACCAGGCGGTGATACAGCCCGACAGGATGCTCTCGATTGTGCATCTGTAGAAGTTTGTGAGTGCTTTTGGTGACAAGCCGAATTTCTTCAGCCTCCTGAGGTTGAAGAGGCGCTGCTGCGCCTTCTTCACAACGCTGTCTGTGTGGGTGGACCAATTCAGTTTGTCCGTGATGCGTACGCCGAGGAACTTAAAACTTATTACCCTCTCCACTACTGTCCCGTCGATGTGGATAGGGGGGTGCTCCCTCTGCTGTTTCCTGAAGTCCACAATCATCTCCTTTGTTTTGTTGACGTTGAGTGTGAGGTTATTTTCCTGACACCACAATCCGAGGGCCCTCACCTCCTCCCTGTAGGCCGTCTCGTCGTTGTTGGTAATCAAGCCTACCACCGTAGTGTCGTCCGCAAACTTGATGATTGAGTTGGAGGCGTGCATGGCCAAGCAGTCGTGGGTGAACAGGGAGTACAGGAGAGGGCTCAGAACGCACCCTTGTGGGGCCCCGGTGTTGAGGATCAGCGGGGGGGAGATGTTGTTACCTACCCTCACCACCTGGGGGCGGCCCGTCAGGAAGTCCAGTACCCAGTTGCACAGGGCGGGGTCGAGACCCAGGGTCTCGAGCTTGATGACGAGTTTGGAGGGTACTATGGTGTTAAATGCTGAGCTGTAGTCGATGAACAGCATTCTCACATAGGTATTCCTCTTGTCCAGATGGGTTAGGGCAGGGTGCAGTGTGGTTGCGATTGCGTCGTCTGTGGACCTATTGGGTCGGTAAGCAAATTGGAGTGGGTCTAGGGTGTCAGGTAGGGTGGAGGTGATATGGTCCTTGACTAGTCTCTCAAAGCACTTCATGATGACGGAAGTGAGTGCTACGGGGCGGTAGTCGTTTAGCTCAGTTACCTTAGCTTTCTTGGGAACAGGAACAATGGTGGCCCTCTTGAAGCATGTGGGAACAGCAGACTGGGATAAGGATTGAGGAGGAGCCTCCACTGAGGAGGAGGAGGAGCCTCCACTGACTTGCAAGCACGCTAAGATATGACCCTGAATATCTCACACACTAGACCCTTGGCACCCAAGAGACACTACACACACACATTCATTCTAATAATAAACAAACATTTAGTACCTAATACTGCATAATAAACCCCTCATTTACACCCTCAATGCAAATGTCCTCATTTCAACTATTTACATACAGTCGGCTACATAATCATCAGTTAACACTGTCGCTCACTGACTATTAGAGGAGTGCTTGAGAAAATAAAGGGAGCTTTTAAACCATAGAGTGAATTGGCCTCTACCACCCATTTACATCCACAACACATCATTAAACAGTTTGTATTGTTGTTAAAGAGCACAGTTTAGCTGTAACCTCCCACTGGTGGCCTTGGCAGCTTTACAACAGTCCTCCTTTATTCATTCGGCTGTGTAATAATGTCATTCATATTTCAATGGATGTTTCCAGGTCAAATTAATGATTTATGTGCACTAGCCAGGGAATACAAAGATTTACTCAGAAAGAGACAGGGTAAAGGTGAACAATTCCAATTTTACCAGACAAATTCTCATTTGACCTTGGATAGCTACACTGTGTTTTCTGTTTGTTTACCTTGAGTGAGTATAATACTGTATTAATGTACATTTGCTTTCTTGGGGTGGAAGTAAAACTCTTACAAGTTGCTTTAAAATGTCTGGGTGCATCAAGGTTAAGTCCACAGTTATTGAGCACTAATAAAACAATGTTGTCAGTTAGTACAATAGTAAATGTGTTGCTCGCCACTAAAACGCCTATCCTTGTGTGCCCCCACTGTTCTCCAGACACCCTACATTGAAATGACCACACTAGATTAAAACAAAAGTGTTTTCTTCTCAGGGTTCTTGTCCTCAAATGCAATTACACATTTGCATAAAGCTGTGGCAAGGTGCCAGTCATTTAATTGAATGGATAATTTGTATAATTCTAATTCTAATGCGGTCAAGTGTGACGGTGAGAACTGAGAAGGAAGCAGTACCACTGGGGGCGTTTCTTAAATTTGCCAAATGATCTCCCTAATGTATTGCCTGTTGAAATTATCATTGTTCCACGTACTCAAACATCTACATAAAATTATATCAGCTAATCATATCAAACTATCCCCTAAATATTTGTACATGCGTCAGGTTCAGTAACTCACTATACACCAATGACCTTCCTTCACAGCTGGTAAAGACAATCTGATCCTGAGACCATTATTTTTAACCTGAGACCTTAGCAAACAGTATTAGGTATTTCGACACAGCACTAGTGTACCAATACATGCACAGCATGTGGCTGCTGCGTCCTTCCTAGTCACCGTGTTTAGCCCAATCATAACTGTGTCCATCCACTCCCATCTGTCTCTCTGTCCTATTTTAACCATCAGGCCCAGCTGGCCAGCACTTAAGACTTACTCACAACATTAAATCACATCAAAAACCACCATTAAAACCATACATACCAGTAACTTCCCCCATGTATTTCCCCTTGCGTGGCTTATTTCTGATGAGACGTGAATGCAGCCCACTGTGATACAATTGCTGTCCCTTTAAAGTCAACCCACCTATTAGGAATTGGGAGTATTTATCAAGCCTCTGAGATCAATATCTAAAGGTTGGAATCATTCATCATGACATGTCCGGTGGAAATTATTTCGATCACAGTAAAAAGACTGGACTTTGACGGTGTTCTCCAAAAAAAGCTGTCGCTAATTTAACTAAATTCAAAATATCTACATTGAGAGGATTAAAAAACACAGTGACCTTTAATTGAATGCACTCTTAATCCTGCCATCGAGCATTCATCGTAAAGTGGATGATAGAACGGCAACTAATCCTCTTCGTTTGTCCCTCTCGAAGGTTGAAGCCCCATTAGTAAAACGTACACCAGAAACGTGTTGGGTTTTGATAAGATGCGGTCTCAACACAAAACACACACTAAGAGAGACACGCATGTGAAAGCACACCCAAACACACACACCCTTTCTGTCATGAGTCTGTTATTCAACTCAAAAGGTGCTGATGTGAGATGAGAAAATCTATAAAACGTCACACTACATTTTAGACAAAAAAAAAAAACAGCTATGAAACTACATTTGGTACAGTATCACACCTACAGCACTACCACTGAATAAAATACAGTCCACATCCACAAAACAGGCAACATAGTGCAAGCCCAGGATGAGAACTGTAAAGAACGGTACCTCCTTAAAGCACAATAGCGCTGAACTGTGCAATACTTTCTTGTACTTGAACGTAATGATAATATTAAGTATCCCTCTGCTGTTCCTCACAGTAATGAACACATTCCTAAACATATTTGAGAAGAAACAGAACAGGACTCTCCCTTCCATTAAATATAGTACATATGAGCGCACACATCCAAAGTTAAACAACATGAATAGAAGTTTCATTTAGTTTGTTTTATATGAGGAACGGCGTGGCCTGGATAAATATTTATTTTGTAACACTACTTGAACGAATAGCGAAAGATGTCCTTTTTAGGCCACACCGCTCAGCCCCAGCCGACCTCTCCCTTGCTGGCTGGATTGAACACTGGTTATAGAGACCGAGCGCGTGATAAAAATGTCTGTCAGGCCACATATAGGCTGCTCATAGGAGAGACTGGGGCACAAAGTAACACTTTGAGTCTTTTGCTCATTTATGAAAAGATGATTTGAGTTAGATGAATAATATACATATCTCAGCTACCATTACACATCAACTACGTTTCTAGGACATACCAGTAGTTTACAATTCAAGGCATAAGTCATGAGTCTTGGGCTCCAGAGTGGAGCAGCGGTCTAAGGCACTGCATCTCAGTGCAAGCAGCGTCACTACAATCCCTGGTTCGAATCCAGGCTGTATCACATCCGGCCGTGATTGGGAGTCCCTTAGAGCGGCGCACAATTGGCACAGCGTCGACCGGGTTTGGCCGGAGTAGGCCATCATTGTAAATAAGATTTTTTTCTTAACTGACTTGCCTAGTTAAATAAAGGTTAAATAAAATACAAATAAAAGTCAATTAATGTTACAATTAATTGACTTTAATTGACTTAATTAACAAAGTCAGTTAATTAATGTTACAATAAATTTGGTGGGGTTAATTTTAACAGGCTGCGGGGTTAAATGTTACACGGTCTTCAAATGGTAAAAAACACACAAAAAATATATATTTGAAACTGATATTTGGAAGAAAATACACTAAATATATATATTTTTTATTGCCAAAATAGCCACAATTAAGGATAAGAAAATTAAACTAAAGGTATTATATAGTTGTACTGGCAAACTTGATGTAAAGAAGGGACATTTTATACCATTATGTAAATGTGTCTAAATACCATATAAAATACCATTGAATTTTAGGTCTTGAGAAAATACAACAATAATTATTATCATCGTCAACCATACCAATCAAAAGACCTCTTCTTACTGATAAAAAGGACATACTATATTATGATTAGATACAGAGGGACTGTTCCACAGGTCAATAATCACAAAAGAGAATTTGGCCTGAAAAAAAACCTGTCAATAAAAAAACAAGTATTTATCGATTCAAGAAAAACTTCCTAGGCATGTAGATACACTTACCAAGCATTAGCAGATTGAATAACAGCTTTCTAAGTGGTTTCTAATTTGAATGATTTAGTTGTTACTTTGTGCCCTTCTCTCCCATATGCCAAATCACAGACGACAAGCTAAACATGGGGAGGCTGGTAGACTATCAAACAGGAAATATGGACTAGGGAGAGTAACCTAGCGCTGATGTTGTTGTTGCCGTTACATTCAGATGACGGACTACATTTTACATTGTGAATAATAAACCAAGGCTTCCCGGAATGCAGAGAGACACTCGTCCTCGCACTCATTAGAACATGTAAGAAATTAGTAATAGTCAAGTAATAAAACAGCAGCAACTGATTCCACAGAAGCGCTAGACCTACAGACAGAGCTGTGGATCTTCACCACAGTAAAGCCAGGCCATGCAGGCCATGTGTCTGAAAAGGGGAAGGACTGTTGTGAAAAAAAATGCACTGATTTCCTTGTGAGAGCTGGAGAGACTATATCCCCATGGCAACCTGCTCCTCAACATTTTCCTTGTAGTCTCTGGAAGCACAATTCTCAACCATGTTTGATATGATTTCTAAGGTGGTTGTTATTACTGTCGTTCTGAGACATTTTCTATCTCCTCAAAGATGGTTACATGATATTCAGGTACAGTTAGTAAAAACGGTGGTACCTTATTCATGGTCTATACAGTGTTGGGTAATGGAGAGTACTGAGTGTGCTGTAATGCAGGAACAGGCAGGTGTGAGCAGTGGAGCAGCGAACAGAACAGCTCTAACAGACATCCTGACAGCCCGACCTTTCATATACGTAAACAATGTAAAACTAAAGTGAGGGGCAACACTTAGATAATGGACGCTACAAAGCATCACAAGGTTACATACAGATGTAGGATTGTAATCTGAGCCAGTTTGCTACTACAGCAGGAAAAAAATGTACCTGCAGAATCAGGAAATGTGAATTATTATCTGGATTTTTTATGGACATATTTGTAGGGGTTGATACATTTTTCGTGAGGGAAAATCAAGCCGAAATTTCAAAGCGGAAATTAAAAACTTCAGAAGCTTTTTTTAAATCTCAAAGTTCTCCTGCAAAAGGGTGATCAAATTAAGATCCTACATCTATATAGGGCTTCTCTACGGTGATAGTATGGAATGGAATTATTATTTTGTTGAATATGGTGAAGCTGTTTCCCAACCAGCCATCTTTCTCGAATGAGATTCACCACATGAGAATTCCCCAGTGATTATTCCAGTTGCAATCCTCAGCTCCTCCAGTGGAAGACAGATGTGATATCTGCTTTCAGTTTCAACACATTTCAACGACTGTCACATTAAAAGCTTCACGGCTCAGTTATGTGTATTAATGCGATATTTTTCAGCTAACCCTTCTGGTAAATTAATTTCTGTTCATTACAAGTTTCTCTGTTGGAAATGTTGACAAAAAAAATGACGTTCCCATCACAATGCCAGGATAACGCAAATGGAGGATTCTTTGCCCAGATGGTGTTTTTAGTATCCATCTTCATTCTGCTTTCACCATGTACTGTAGCCCACGCCACTTGAGCAAGAGGCAGAGCAGATTCAATCACAATGCATTTTTTTATGGGAATAAGAATTTAATTAAAAGGACAAAAACAGGCACAGTTACAATACCAATGTGATTCATTATCAACCATTCAGGGTATCTGAACTCATCTTAGGTTTGGCCACAAATAACGGATATTGATTTATTACTAAATCTGATAACAGGTGATATTGTAAAGTTCTGCAGTCACCGTATGATTTAATGCTTAAGCAAATCAACTTGACTAACACATTTGGAGATGTGCATATCTGCCTAATGTTGAATCACAACATTGATCTGTACAGTACATGCTGTAGCTGAATATCACCGGTTTGATGTGATATTCCAAGATGTCAAATTCATAATAGAGAATAGAATGGTTTCAACATACAGCCCCTGCAACAGTGTGATAATAGGAAACACCACTACACAATCAAACATTAACGTCACAAACACCCAAGGGATCGCTGAGTGGGTAACATTGGCTTCCCTCAGAAACTGAATGGCTGCCCACTGTGGGGGTTACCCTTTGTAGTTCCTAAACCTGATGTACCTATGGAGGATTGATCCTCACTGGACACCTTACGTCAGAGCCAAAGCCCAAGCCCCTCTGCTGCCCGATTCATCCTCAGTCTCCATAGAAACAGTATCAGCCCCTCCATCACACACACAAACGGTAGATTAATTGGCAATTAACCTGGCATATTTTTTATATTTTTATCTCCCCATTTCATAAAATAAGAGAGTGACAGATTTTGCTTCATGCATTTTTATGAACGTAAGCATATTACAGACCGCAGGCAGGAAAGCAGTGGAAATGAGCTAAACTGATTTCCCCCCTCCTGCTCCACACCAGTTGAATGTCCTAAACCTGTTCATCATAAAATCACCAAATAAAGAAATGATTGAAGCCAGGTGTCTCTGATTGCTGTACTTCACTGAGCTGTGGCACCAGAGTGACATCTTATTCTGTCTCAAGTTCAAGGCTTTGCTATAATTTCCGAACGGTTCAACCGATATGGATGAAAATACCCTCAAACTAAAGCTGACAGTCTGCACTTTAACCCAATAAGAATTGTATCATTTCAAATCAAAAGTGCTGGAGTACAGAGTCAAAACAACAAAACGTGTCACTGTGCCAACACTTTTGGAGATCACTGTATATAGACAGAAAACATTGCTTTGTTTTACAATAATGACTTGAGTCAGATTGAATAGCATTGGTTATATATAGCAGGGTTTCGAGTTCGGGAAACCCTGATATATAGCATTCTTATTAATGTGATGTCAGGCCAGAACAAAAGGGATTCTCTTGGCGATATAGATCAGTGTCCTCCACCGTAGACAGCCATTGAATTGAGCTCTGATACACACAGGAAATACCATGGCTGCACTGACACATAGATAACACAAATAAAACCTTCCTCTCTCTCAGCTGTGAGAAGCTGTCTCTCAGGACGCCTGAACTAAAAGCTCAGAGGTAGTATCTTAGTAATTACAATTTTCCCCAGCCCTCACTCCTAATGCCTAGTCTTTCAACCATCTGGCCTGATTCATCTAATAAGAACATTGTTGATCTCATGATCCAATGTCCTTGTGGCCTTAGATTCCCTTGATTTGTGAGTTAATTACATTACAGAGCACCTTTCCCCTATCATTTTAATTAGATGTACAATGTTGAAAATAAAGTACTGTATCAACAGGTTGAATCCAATCTAAGAGGATAATCATTGTCTGCAAACAATGTGAAAATCCATTTTAAATTGTGGATGAAAATGCCACCCTTCAAAACAACAAACCAAAGACCATGGATTTTGGATAGATGATATCTGACAAGATGGATCTTTACACTGAGTGAGAATGAAGCGGAGAATTGATTGAGGCTAGTGAGAAGACCCCCGACCCTAAAGCAATCCTCACCTTCGGGGGGGGGGGGGGCTGTCCCCTTGTCTCACCAGGAAATACACTAATTAAATCCTTCGGTGGTGACGGGTAGTAATCTGGCCTGGCAATGGATTTTGGCAATTTTCGCTGATATGTGACACGTATTAATGCCAAAATAACATGCAAAACAGGCAAGCCCCCAAAAATAATAAAATTGGGGGTTTTTTGCTAAAAATGTGGGGCGCAAACCTGCCCTGAATGACGGGTTGCCACTGCCCTGGGAGTCATTAAGACTGATGTCTGAGCTACAGCAATGAGAAGAGGGAGGGAGCAGCGGGAGGTGACAGGATCTCTTTCGCGCTGAGTTGATACGTTATAGATAAGCGCTCAGAAAGGAAGTTTAAATGAGTGGTGGGCGCTAGAGGGAAGGAAGCTTCTAGCCTGGAGATGATGCCACTCTGGGAAAATACCATCATTAGAACAATAGACAGGGGAGGCAACAGATGACGTTATTTTACGCTCACAAACGGCAAAATGTCAAGCAAGCGGTGAATCCCTGACATCAGGAAAGTGGTGTTTCCATAAACATCACAGTAATGAATTCATGTTGATATCAATCTAGAACCACAATGTCAGAAAAACAATAATTTTGTCTATGCCCCACCAACCCGTCCCCCCAAAAAAGTGCAGCAAAAACTTGACAGTACATACAGTACTGTGGCATAGCAACACCAATCTACTGCAGCTCTGCATCCAATCGTAGTTCACAATTCAGGTAAATGTTTGAAAAGTACTGACATACTGACATACATCCACTTCACACCGATCATTTCAAGTAGCAGTACAAGACCAACATCCAATAGAAAAGTACAATTCAAAACGTTCTGACAGGGGAAATAGATGTAGGGACTTCATTACCATCTGTTTTGGTGAAAAGGTCATTCCCATCAAGTGAAGTGCCACTACACTGCTCTGCCTGTAGGATTCAGATGAGAGACCAACGAGACTGCAACCCAAACAAGACAATGATACCAAGGTGTAACTGACTGGTGTGTTCTCTTAGACTTGGTTTGAGCTAGTTGAGGGTAGTGTTTGGAGTCTGGAGCCCCATATGAGGCCAGCTCATCAACCTGTTTGGGCACATACAGGACAGATACACTTCAATTATTTTTAATTAAGCACAAGCATAGAGTACAACTTACAGTATTACATGCCCCTCAACACAGCAATGGTAATGTTTTGACGATGGAGCCTGTCAATAGACCAGTATGGGATGGGATGCATGGCACTGGATACTGTAGTACAGCAGAATGAGTTTTGAGGATGTGGTTCATTTGAGGAGAATATACAGTCATTTCAGCACAGGACAAAATGTAATCCGAAATCAACTTCACATGCATTTACAGATTCTGATGAATTTATCAGGTTGCTATACCAACCTTTGGAAAACACATTTCTACAGAGGGTGGAATCTCCTAATCCCTGACGCTAATCAAGCAGCAACACAACATGCTGCCAATTAGGAAGACCTTAAAACTACATAAGAAAGTGTGATGCCACATTCACAGTGAATACATTACCTCATAACTTTTAAATTGACAATCCCAAATGGATATTTAGACATTTCAAACAGATTAATATTGATTTCAAGTCGAATACTGAGACAGAGCCTGACGACCAGGTTGTGTCTGGGTTAGGCTATTAGATGTCAGGTAGAGGGGTAGTCAGTGAGAGAATCGTCTAAATCAGCATTCAATAAAAAATAACAGTTTTGCTAGACAGCTCGAATAAAAACAAAATATTTTGTTGTTGTTTTGGCTCTGTACTCCAGCACTTTGGATTTTAAATGATACAATAACTGTGAGGTTAAAGTGCAGACTGACAGATTTAATTTGAGGGTATTTTCATCCATATCGGGTGAACCGTTTAGAAATTACAGCCCTTTTTCTACATAGTCCCCCCATTTTAGGGGACCAAAAGTATTGGGACAAATACACTTATACAGTGGCAAGAAAAAGTATGTGAACCCTTTGGAATTACCTGGATTTCTGCATAAATTGGTCAACAATAGACAAACAGTGAGCTTAAACAAATAACACACAAATTATTGCATTTTTCTTGTCTATATTGAATATATCATTTAAACATTCACAGCGTAGGTTGGAAAAAGTATGTGAACCCCTAGGCTAATGACTTCTCCAAAAGCTAATTAGAGTCAGGAGTCAGCTAACTTGGAGTCCAATCAATGAGATGAGATTGGAGATGTTGGTTAGAGCTACCTTGCCCGGTAAAAAATGCTCACAAAATTTGAGTTTGCTATTCACAAGAAGCATTGCCTGATGTGAACCATGCCTTGAACAAAATATATCTCATCAGTTCACAGTAAGACAAATTGTCTATAAATGGAGAAAGTTCAACACTGCTGCTACTCTCCCTAGGAGTCACCATCCTGCAAAGATGACTGCAAGAGCACAGCGCAGAATTCTCAATGAGGTTAAGAAGAATCCTAGAGTGTCAGCTAAAGACTTACAGAAATCTCTGGAACATGCTAACATCTCTGTTGACGAGTCTACGATACGTAAAACACTAAACAAGAATGGTGTTCATGGGAGGACACCACGGAAGAAGCCACTGCTGCATGTCTGAAGTTTGCAAAAGTGCACCTGGATGTTCCACAGCGCTAATATTCTGAGGACAGATGAAACTACAGTTGAGTTGTTTGAAAGGAACACACAACCCTATGTGTGGAGAAAAAAAAAGGCACAGCACAGCAACATCAAAACCTCATCCCAACTGTAAAGTATGGTGGAGGGAGCATCATGGTTTGGGGCTGCTTTGCTGCCTCAGGGCCTGCACAACTTGCTATTGACGGAAAAATGAATTCCCAAGTTTATCAAGACATTTTGCAGGAGAATGTTAGGCTATCTGTTTGGCAATTGAAGATCAACAGAAGTTGGGTGATGCAACAGGACAAAGACCCAAAACACAGAAGTAAATCGACAACAGAAGAAAATACGCCTTCTGGAGTGGGGCAGGCAGAGTACTGACCTCAACCCGATTTTAAATGCTGTGGCATGACCTCGAGAGAGCGGTTCACACCAGACATCCTAAGAATATAGCTGAACTGAAACAGTTTTGTAAAGAGGAATGGTCCAATAATTCCTCCTGAACGTTGTGCAGGTCTGATCCCCAACTACAGAAAACGTTTGGTTGAGTTTATTGCTGCCAAAGGAGGGTCAACCAGTTCTTAAAAGGGTTCACATACTTTCCCCACCCTGCACAGTGAATGTTTACACAGTGTGTTCAATGAAGACATGAAAACGTATAATTGTTTGTGTGTTATTAGTTTAACCAGACTGTGTCTATTGTTGTGACCTAGATGAAGATCAGACCAAATCTTATGACCAATTTATGCAGAAATCCAGGTATTTCCAAAGGGTTCAAATACATTTTCTTGCCACTGTACCTGTATTAAAGTAGTCAAAAGTTTAGTATTTGGTCCCATATTTGTAGCAAGCAAAGATTACATCTAGGTTGTGACTCTACAAACTTGTTGGATGCCTTCACCATTTGTTTTAGTTACAGACACACAAATATCATACCCCCAAGACATGCCAACCTCTCACCATTACAATAACATGCCTCAAACTTTCTCAGTCATCATTATTCACGATTCCTGTAATCATGGAAGCATCCACATGAATGTAGAAGTGTTTAGAAACATTCTATTCTTACAAAATAATCTGAAACACAACCAAAACAAACAGCAAATGCATCCAATAAGTTTGTAGAGTCACATGCTCGATGTAATCATTGTGTTCTAGGAATATGGGACCAAAAACTAAGCATTTGACTACTTTAATACACAAGTGAATTTGTCCAAATATTTTTGGTCCCATATTCCACAGGGGGACTGTGAACAAAAAGTGCTGTAATTTCAAAACGGTTCACCTTGATATGATTGAAAATACCCTCAAATTAAATCTGACAGTCTGCACTTTAACCTCATTGTCATTGTATCATTTTCAAATCCAAAGTGCTGGAGTACAGAACCAAAAAAACAAAACAATGTGTCACTGTCCCAAAACTTGGAGCTCACTGTACATTATTTACATTACGACATGCGCTAAATTTGTAAACAAGCAGTCAGTTCCATCTCCTAACATTCAGTGGTATAGTACTTTATCACCTTCTGAAAATCACAGAACTGGCATCATTAAAAGCTCTAGTACAGTAAATCCGGAGCGCGGCGCCGTAAGGCTTCAGTTCGGCTGGCGAACAGAACGAGTGTGCTCACATACTCCCTTAAAAGACCTTCGCTTGAAAAACAAGATAGTACTCTTTGTCCATTTTGAGACACCGTAGCCAGCCACTTCCTCAAAATAGTCAGAAAAAAAGAAAAGACAACTCATGAAATCTGTCATTAATTTTGACATTTTGTCAGAGGAGATCTTAGTAGTGCAATTTTACATCTAACTAAGATGTTTGGTGCAGTATTTCTCAATGACTTCGGCTTGCCTCAAGAAAGAAAATGTGCCGAACAGACGAAAAAACCCTTACCGAAGTCTAAAACGAACAAAATGTCATAATATATGCAACAACTATTCCGAACTGTTTCGGCTGGGAAGCATGTGGACGATTTTACACAAAACAATATATCTCTGTAATGGTGTATCAATAATGGCGCCATTTTTCTTAATAATCACACAGTGACAGCCACGTTCTCTACTGTAGCTATGTTAAAAATACAGTCTGGTGCATGGCTCTCTCAATTCATGTTAGAGTGCACTTAGAAAGGCTGCTAAATAAAACATAGTCCATCTGTATGACATAAGCTGTATGACATAAGCTTTGTTGGAAAAGAAAAGCAGAGATGGGGAGTCAGGAAGAGCAATTACACTGAGGTCAAGCTGTATGTCACCAAATCCACAGCATATACCATGCTTATGCATAACTTGTGCTGTTAGTCAGACTGACAATGTCATGTATGTTACTAGCTCCTTTTGGATCCCTTCTGTTGCGATAACACCCCTGCCCTCGATTAATTTCCCTTCAAAATCTGAATATGTATTTTCAGTCAAACATCTCCAGTGTCTTAGGACATGAAATTAAACTGACTGCCATGAGTCTCAATCAAATCCTTTTAAGTCCGATGATGAGATTGTAATTCTCAAGTCACGTTGTTTTAAAGTTGTTTTTAAGTTGACACATGCTCAACAAAAAAATGGGCGGACCGGATTTCTCTCCATGCCCACGACTTGGCATTTCTCAGTGCCAAGATTGTGCATGTCATCCTTTCACAAGGGCAAAAAACACACAGTAAATACGAGTTTCCTCTATGAGCCAAAAAACAGGCTCTCCCTGGGGTTAGAAAAACGATATGCGCTACTCCACTTACCAACTAATGGGTTTTTCTTTCAACGGAGGAGATTTCTGTCCAGCAGCTTGTACACATAAAGTATCATTATAGTTGCTGAACAGTCTATACCCACACAACCGTATGTACATTCTCTAGTATAATAAAATATACACAGAGTGTACAAAGCATTAGGAACACTCTTTCCTCGACAGACTGACCAGGTGAATCCAGGTGAATCCAGGTGAAAGCTATCATCCTTTATTGATGTCACTTGTTAAATCCACTTCAATCCGTGTAGATAAAGGGGCGCCGACAGACATGGCAGCATGGCAAGAATTTCGCTACACCTGCAATAACATCTGCTAAATCTGTGTATGCGACCAATACAATTTGATGTAATTTGAGGAGACAGGTTAAAGAAGGATTTTAAACCTTAAGACATTTGAGACATGGATTGTGTATGTGTGCCATTCAGAGGGTGAACGGGCAAGACAAAATATGTAAAGTGCCTTTGAAAAGGGTATGATAGTAGGCGGCAGACGCACCGGTTTGTGTCAAGAACTGCAACGCTGCTGTGTTTTTCATGCTCAACAGTTTCCCGTGTGTATCAAGAATGGTCCACCACCAAAAGGACATCCAGCCAACTTGACACAACTGTGGGAAGCATTGGAGTGAACATGAGCCAGCATTCCTGTGGAACACTTTTGACACCTTGTAAAGTCCATGCCCCAACAAATTGAGGCTATTCAAAGGGCAAAAGGGGGTGCAACTCAATGCGTTCTTAAGGTTTTGTCCACTCAGTGTGTGTACTGTGCTTGTAGTACTACCAACAGTGATCTGTTTTCCATGAGCATGAGGCTGAAACCATTTCAGTATGGTAGATAGGTTTGGGTGATCAAGTGGCTGTACACACTAAAACACAGATGTCTAAAAGCTGAATGACTATTCCAAACACATCCCCTTACATAACAACAGTGGAATTCTAAAAGCTATCAACTACACCCCTGGACAGTTCACCTCTGTAGCCTACACAACAAACGGTTCCTCTAAATGTGTCATTCACGCAACAGGATGTGTCATTCACATCACAGGATTAGACCGCTGTCACATTTACACACCAGCACTGTTTCCATAGTTACCCAACAGAAACAAAACTACCCATACCAGGGTACACTTTGCATATATCCAAACGGGGATTAGTTTCCTCACGCATCTCAATACACTACAGGAATATTGACGATGTGCATCATTTCTTGTTACAGGCAAATGGGAGATTGACTGAATTCCCACAAATGAGAGTAGTGTGTTTTCAGCAAATATATTATGAAACTCCTAGAAATAACAGATTTACCCCACTGACATAGCATGATGTGTGGAATATATTATTGTTCCATAATGACATTCAGAAAGATGAATCATAATGAAACACACAGAAGAAGAGACGTATCATAACCCACGTGGGAGGGAATAGCCTACTGTGTCTGTATGTGTCAGTCATACACCAGTGTACAGAGGTGGGGAAATGCATAGACCCCCTCCAGAGGCATAATCCATTAACAGAATACTAAAATGGTAAATTATGCTTGACAAGCATCCAGTGTTATGGCCCAAGATGTTTCTCACTGAAAACCTAAGTAATGAAGGAAGAAATCATAATCTTTCCCACCATCCCGTATGTCCTACACCAAAAACATCTTTAACGCTCATTTTTAACATACTGTATTTCACATCCATGTATTCTGCTGTATACACTTGGCAGCTTCTATAGAATGAAAAGCATTTTTTTTTAAATGCACACACTCGTCGTTAAGGTAAGAAGGCTCTCTGTGAGGAGTGATACAGAGGGCAGAGGTCAAAGCACTTTTACTCAAACCTGATGCAGAGAAGAACGCCTACTTTAACGATATTTCTCCCTAACGAATCCCTCGCTCTCTTTCAAATGGATGTACAACCTCGCAAGAACCTCTGTAAACACTACCTCCTTATCTACTATGAGTAGTAGAGAGCTGCAGGCTCTGGTAAAAGAGAACAATCAAACTGTAATACAGAAGTATGCTGCTACTAATAGATAAAATAAACATGTTCATTTATGATCGTCAGATAGGGAGTTGCGATTGGCTCATATTGTCTTGTATGGGTTTGTCAGAGTATTTTCTTTTTCTTGGCAGCCCTCTTATTTTGTGAATTGCGGCGGGAGAGAGCAGTCTACCCACAACCATGACATGCATCTGTTAAAAAGAGTTAAGGCAAATTCCTTTTCTAATCAATTCCTGCCCCTGTTGCGCCACAACGCCAATCCAATATTTATCCTAGGTTTTCAAAGCCTTGTCAGATTCGGTCATCGTCAAGTGTCTGGTTGTGCTCCACCTGGGAAAGATCAGGAGAGCCCAAAAAGATGAAAGAGCCAGCCAGCAGGGCTGACAGAACAGAAACATATCTAGAATTAATTAATTTGAGCACGTGTTTATGTCTTAATATTGGTTCTCCTTTTGTCGTGCTTAAAAAAACCAAAAAACGTCCAGGGCCTGGCTAATAGGCACGCTGATAGAATGGAAAAATGTGCATCATTCGAACCCTATTGAAGCAGCTGGCAGCTCATCCTTGTGTTCAGAAACACACATTTACACAACGGTTTCAAACACGCCATAATGACCATTGCAGCAATAACACACCGCTCAATGCAAAAGAGCAGCTTACTAAATAGAACCAAATCTCAACTCCCAGCCCTGCCAACCCTGGGCTCCAACAGCTCCTCACAGACCGACGCACATCATCACAATGTCTCCAAGACGCTCTAGTAAACACGAACACACTGTCAGCTCTGCAGTCCTCCACTGTACTGCCTATAGTAGAACATTGTAATAGTTTAGTTTATACAGAGTATGATCATACTGGAAAAATAATTACCAGTTGACTTAACATTGCACTACAGGAAAACAAACAAGCTCATAAAATGGTGTGGAGGAGCAGTGTTTGAAGAGCAAACCATGATTGTGCTGCTCTCTCTTCTCCTACCGCTGATGGGCAGATGCAAACCATTAAATATCAAATCTAGTGTAATGTACAGGACGGAACAAGTACATCATGTATATATTAGTAGTATGAAAGATTTAACCTTGAAGAAGCTTTATGGTGTGGAATGGGATCAACGGAGATTGATTGATGTGTAGAAAACAGAAAGCAATCTGTTCATACAGTAAATTACATTCCAGCAGATCCATGTGGGTGGGCTGGTCAGGGAGCGGGTTTAGGAGAAAGGTTAAGACCATCTCATCCCATCAACGAAAGGTAGTGGGTCCACTTCCTACAGTACTGACTTGCTGTAGACAGCAGTCCTACATTCACTATGGACAATACAGTGGTCAAACAACTCACACACCTCAGCGGGTTTTCATTATAATCCATTTTTTCGGAGGAGCAGAATCAATAGCTGGAATATATATATATATATGTGAGTGAGAAATGACAGACTGATCTTGAAAACTAAAATAACCTTGGGTTGATGCTGAGTGATGGCGACTAAAGAAAAATTGTCAGCTGTCCTCAAATTAAGCGTAGTGGCATTTAACACATTGGCAACTCTGGATAGATACATAACAAAACGGCAGAAAGGCATTGAAATGCTCTTCTAGTCTGACTAGCGAACAGATGAATGTTATATGCTCATCTATCAAGGAGAGAAAATACAGTGACTATAAAGTATGCTGCCCATGACTGTCATCATCAACAAGTAATGAAAACGCCAATGACCAATTTTGCCTTGATTAATCACACTATTAGAGTCCCCACCCTTATGTCTCATCCAGTGAGTGTCGATACAATTGACAGGCAATAGACTGAATCCAGAATGATGCCCGTTTTGATGCTCTCTACCCCCCCTCGAGTGAGAAGTGTGGTGCTTAGGCAATGAGAGTAGGCCCAGACCTGATCACTGTAGGGGAGACATCCACTTACTGTGGCCTCTCCCTACAAACAGAAGATCAATCATGGTTTAGTAGCTACTAAAGTCTGAGGAAGTCTAAACATGACAGCCTAATTAAATACGTCTGCTCTGGGTTGGGGCTAGGTAATTACGTGCTCTGATGAGTTGCTTCTGTTTTGTGGCAGCGTTTGAACTTTTCATCTCCATCATTAATAGTCTATATTTTAAATAGACTGACTGTTGAGCTATTTTTAGCGCTTGCGACACTTTGTTGGGTTTTGAATCACTGATTAATCGTAATGACATGTTAGTAGACTCAAATCAAAATTCGAGTTTGTGGCACTGTATTCTTATGAACTATAGAGCACCGTGGAGGCCTAGAAGAATATTTATATAAAAACAGCACACCCTGGCCCTTACTCTCTTTCAAAACCCAGCCTAAAACACACGACTTAAGCCTATGAACCCTCACGAACAAGAGAGCGACGATACCCACTCAAAACCCCAGTTAGTGTGCTTATGTAATGGGACGCGAGCAAGCTGTGGAAAATGTCAGTCGTGACTAAATCCAGTGAAGTAGTAGGGCTGAGTAGCCAAAGTAAGAGACACGCGGCAGATTCCATTATGAAGGTAGTTGGATTTCACACACAGCTCTCTCTCGGTCTCTCGCGCGCTCTCTCTTTGGAGCTGTGGCTCTCTCACCATTTGATGGCTGAGACAGTGATGGTAGTTTCTAGGGCCGAGGGATTGATTAGACAAAACTGTGGCAGATCAAAGATTTATTTTATGGATTTCTCAAATACCACAGTATGCAAATGAACAAGGCACTAAGAAACTACAAAAACAGGAGAAAGCTTCAGAAATGGCCTGACTGAGACGATTGAGAAAATGGCTTTTTAATCGTAGTATCCCAATGGCTCATTAGAATAACCTTACCTTGAATGGCAAACAAATTAACATTACTAGGCCAGACGAAGGAGCCAACTGACTTTTTTCTAAACAGAACATTTGGTTATAATCTCGAACCCTTGAAAATGAAACGCAATCCCTTGGATTGGGTTGAGAGTTGCTCATTAAGTGTTGTAAATCTCTTCTGTAATCATAGCAGGGAACTTTCAGTCATGCTTATTCAAGAAACACACAATGCACATTGACAGTATTCGATAGCTGAACTATCGCAGTTGAGAGTAAAGCCTGTTTCGAAGGAAACGGTGCTTATCGTGTCAATAATGAAAGTTGAGGAACGTCGCCTGTTCATAATAAGTAAGTCTTATAAACCCTATAATCGAACAAACTGAAATACCTCAGGGCGTCTTGTAAGACAGATAGCAATGATTTGATCAATTCAGATTTCGATTGTATTCTGATTAAGTGTAGACTTCCACAACCATCCATTCAGAGGTCAGTATAACAGCCCAGTCAAATCTATTTTATGTCACAATAATGCTAAACTAAACAAACCATTCAATAGACATTCACACAGATAACCTTTCAACAGCTTCACTCAAAATCTCTGTTTGGCCAATTCAAATCTCTCAAATATCTGCTTCAACAGACGAGATGTTCCCATCAAACCCCATACCATCTCAGAGAAATGATAACTATGCAAAGTGACGGAGGCTCTGTATGTTTATGATGTCAGAACAGAGTAACAGGGGCTCACGTCTGGATTGGCCCCCTAGCACAGGTCTGGATTGGCCCCCAATCCAGACCGGCTGGGTAAACTATTAACTAGGCAGCAGTAAATCCACTTAGTAATCACAGGGTTGTTTAAACAACCGCACAAAGTCCAAATCACCAGTGGTATTACTACAGCAGTGTCACAGAGCCAAAGGCCTCAGTCTCACCAGTTACCACCATCAGTATGTCCAGCTTGGTGTTGTTTCTCAGGGAGGTCCCCGGATGGCTGCTGTGGGTTGGGGTCTTCCTGCCTGTCACTCTGCTGTTGATACAGATCATGGTTTACCTGAATTGGAAGCTGAAGGAAGGTAATTTAACTGCACTCTGCTTTGTCTGTCATAACAGCTAACAAATTAGTGATTTTTTGACAATATACAATTAGATGAGACAAACATTGTCAATATCTATAACTTCTTACTTGTCTGTAACATACTACTTGTAGCATATTGCTATAGGACAACTAGCCCGTGTAAACCTGGTATGATTTGACATGCATATTACAGCTGCATTAGCATAGAAAAAGGACTACTTAACATTTATTTTTATTTTTTAAACAACACAATTTTGAGAATAGTTCACCCTGTCTGAGAGAACCGTAACAGTCATTGGAAAGCTTCTTAGTGTGGAGCTGGCCTGAAGGCTTTGTCACTGGTCATTATTTTCTCAACTTCTTCATTATTGATAGTATTACTGATGGAGCTCTGCCTCTCAGCTGGGCTCAGACCTCACAGCTTTCAAACCCTGCTGGCTGTAGACAGAGAAGATTTGACCACACACACAGAGAGACAGAACGACTATATTCTTTCTTTATCTCAGTAGAGGCAGAGTTGTCTGCAGCACCTTACCCCAGGGACATGGCATCCAGGCAGCGCAACAGAACCACATCACCCAGGCAGAGACGACGGGCTGGGGGGAGAATGTACACCTAAGAAGGGGAACTGTGGATGGCCCAACGCTGGATATTGCCCTGCTGGGTACAGTACAGCCCTCTGAGAACTAATATGCAAACAGAACAGTGTCACAGTGAGAGTACAGTGGATGGAGATGCTGAATACAAGGACTGAGGACTATACACCACCAGATCATGGATAAAACACGAGCTAAGCCATGGAGTGAAGCAACAACCAATATGGAATTCCAAATTACGGTTAACAAGGTGTTGTAATACAGAGACAAAGTGCATTTTTTATTGCTGCAATTATAGTGTTACCTTTCTAAGAATGGTTCAAGTTATTTTCAGAATATTTCCTTATGGTTGAAAAGGTTAAGAAACTGAGAAGTCCACAATAAGCTTTTGTTAAAGGGATACTTCAGTGTTTTGGTACTGAGGTACTTCCCCAGAGTCAGATTAACTTGTGGATACCATTTTCATGTCTCTGCGTGTAGTTTTAAGGAAGTTGCTAGCATGCTAGCAGATACCCATAGACTTCCCATGTATTGTATTAAAGAATGACATTTTTATGATAACATATTCACTTAGGATCTTACCTGGTGAAGGACAAAAGACTGAACATTGAATGCAACAACCATGTCTCTGTCACTAACAAATACAGTCATGGGTGGTAACTCTACAATTCATTCGAAAGACAAGGCACTCTGGAAAATATGCAAATAAGCCTTTACAGTAAGAGGCGGTTTACAGTAGCATTATTAGTACGGTAAATCAAATACAGTAACAGTATTAGATACCATAAAATACAGTACGGTAAAACTGTTCCTTTTTATTTTACAGTAGCTTATAGGAAACTGGCTGCCAATAAGTTACTGTCTAAACAACTTTTCTTTTTGTACAGTGCATATTTTCTAGTGTGTAGTTCCAGTAGTTAGCTACATTGCAAAAAAAGTAATTAACTACTGAAAACACTAACTAGATTTGAATTTAGTTCAACTACCACCAAGCTACTGAAAAATGTAGTTCAATTACTAGTTGGACTACATGTAGTTCACTACTCCCTAACACTGGTAAAAAGGAACCAAACTCATCCAATCAGAGAATAACAACATTTTATTTCAACAGTGTTACACAGAGGGTGGGGTGGCTGTGGGGGAGACAACATTTTAAAGCTGCTAAAAATCTAAGATTATTTGCTATACACTGGGCCCAAATAGCAAATTGACACCGTCATTGGGTTTGGTGAGGTTGGTCAGATTGCAGAGAGAGCTAAGGACAGCCATCTTCTTTATCTACAGGTAAAAGATAAACATAGTGGCAATTTTGTTTATTTCTTGTAGTTCTCAAAAAACCTCTGAAATATTAAAAATATTTAAGGGGCAAAAAAAAAAACACCTCAACATCTAAATCAGTTCACTGATTGACAAAAAAAGTTTAAAAGATAGCAAAAAATATATGTTTCTACAAATATATTTCTGATTAATGATGCCAGAAAGTTATGGAAAAGCAAAAGTTTCCAAGCTGCCTAAGTGTTTCATGTTTTAAAATGTAAATTTTGTTGTGGTTTTTCTGAGGGAGGTACAGGAAAAGCACCTGCCCTTTAATGGAATGTTTTTGTTATGACTGCATAGAGCAGAACATGTGTTGGCACTGTAGTGCAATGTACAAAATAACACAGTGCTCCGTCCTTTGCTAGTCCCTTGGAAACTCACCCAATTAAATACAATTTGCTGTTCCTCCTTTTTCCCAAAAACAGATAAACATTTGACTCTAAGACCACATGGAACAAGACCAGGCCCAAAGCTAATATACCCACTTAGTCTTAATACCTGTCCACCTGCAACTGCATGAATACAGGAAGATAGATATTGAAATGACTTTCTCATAACATTACCCGTCTGTACATACTAGGAATGTGAATACTACTCAACAATAAAAATGACCACTTGATAAATCCTGTCTGGTTCTAATAATGGCAGAATTTTTTTCTTATTTTTGCAAAAAGCACAAAACAATTGAAACACGCTACAAATGTTAGCTAAGTGGTTTTCTTCTGAGTGATAAAAAAAAGGAACATGTGCAATGAAACACAGGAGTTCAGCCTCGGGGTTGTCCGACAGTCCTCCCACCAGGTTGACTCTCGGTTTGGGAGATGACAGGAGGTTCTCAAACATCCAAGTATGAACTTCACACGCTCTCAGCTCTGCGAAAGAGAAAGAATTGAAGGACTGAATATTCTATTCAACATGAAGGAGTGTTGAGTACCACCAACTGGAGTAATTTTACAGATAAGGTCCAACGTGTCTAGAAATTTAATCAAAATCACCTAAAATAACTTGGTATGGTAATGCAACTGCCTTGCACTGATTAACAGTGCATTATACAGTTGATCATATCTGCAATTTTTTGCTCTTCTAATTGAATTAGGAAGATTTAATCTGCTTCGGCGAAAGTGGCTGAATCGCCTTGAGCTAAAGAGCTAATACAGCAGAAATTGGATTCTCATTACATACTAGCCGAATGGGATTAAAAGACACCATGTCCCTAACGCAAACCCAAAACCAGGTAGTACTCCAGCGTCTGCTTCAAAGTCTTTTGATGAGCAAGGCATCTCTCACGTCCTACCAGGTATAGTTCCTTCAGAAAGTATTCACACCCCTCGACTTTTTCCTCATGTTGTTGTGTTACAGCCTGAATTTAAAATGGATTCAATTAACTTTTTTTGTCACCGGCCTACACAATGTCAAAATGGAATTACGTTTTTTCTGAAATGTCTTGAGTCAGTAAGTATTCAGCCCCTTTGTTATGGCAAGCTTAAATAGGTTCAAGAGTAAAGATTTTCTTAGCATGTCACACAAGTTGGATGGACTCACCCTGTGTGCAATAAGTGTTTAACATGATTTGTGAATGACTACCTCATCTCTGTACCCCACACATACAATTATCTGTAAAGACCATCAGTCGACCAGTGCATTCGAAACACAGATTTAACCACAAAGACCAGGGAGGTTTTCCAATGCCTCACAAAGACAGGCACCATTTGGTAGAGGAGAAAAAAATACAAAAAGCAGATGTGGAATATCCCTTTGAGCATGGTGACATTATTAATTACACTTTGGATGGTGTATCAATACATCCAGTCACTATAAAGATACAGGCATCCTTCCTAACTCAGTTGTCGGAGAGGAAGGAAACTGCTCATTGATTTCACCATGAGAACAATGGTGACTTTAAAACAGTTAGAGTTTAATGGCTGTGATAGGAGAAACTGAGGATGGATCAACAACATTGTAGTTACTCCACAATACTAACCTAATTGACAGAGTGAAAAGAAGGAAGCCTGTACAGAATACAAATATTCCAAAACATGCATCCAGTTTGCAAAAAGGCAATAAAGTAATACTGCAAAACATATGGCAAAGCAATTAACCTTTTGTCCTGAATACAAAGTGTTATGTTAAGGGCAAATCCAATAACACATTACTGAGTACCACTCTATATTTTCAAGCATAGTGGTGGCTGCATCATGTTATGGGTATGCTTGTGATCGTTAAGAACGGAGGAGTTTTTCAGGATAAAAAACCCATATGGAATGGAGCTAAGCACAGGCAAAATCTTACAGGAAAATCTGGTTCAGTCTGCTTTCCACCAGACACTAGGAGCAGGACAATAACCTAAAACATAAGGCCAAATCTACACTGGAGTTGCTTATACCAAGAAGACAGTGAATGTTCCTGAGTGGCTGAGTTACAGTTTTGACTTAAATCTGCTTGAAAATCTATGGCAAGACCTGGAAATGGTTGTCTAGCAATGATCAACAACTGATTTGACAGAGCTTGAAGAATTTTGAAAATAATAAATGGGCAAATGTTGCACAATTCAAGTGGGCAAAGCTCTTAGAGACTTACTCAGAAAAACGCAGCTGTAATCGCTGCCAAAGATCATTCTAAAATGTATTGACTCAGGGGTTGAATACTTTGGTTGAATCAAGTTTTTTTGTCCACTTTGACAGAGTATTTTGTGTAAATAGTAAAAAAAAATAAAAAAATAAAAAACTATTTCATCCCACTTTGTAACACAAAGTCAAGGGGTGTGAATACTTTCTGAAGGCTCTGTAGGTAGACAAGACAAAAGCACTTGATGATCTGACAAGAGCGACCACAAAATTCTCACTGAAGGGTAAATACGCTGCTACACCAATCAAAGCGTCGTTCTATTCTCAGCAGCCGCTGCAGTCATGCTTATTTCCCCCACAATTCATAACTGGAGAGGATGACAGAACTAACAAGTGGGAAGGGCTGGCTCAGGCCGGAGGTCTATCGGGTCCTCCTCTGAAGTGGTGGAAATACATTTAGCACATTGTATTGCTGAAGTACAGAGCAGGCTCTGCATGGATATGGATTTTAAGCAATAGCTTAACTGTAAACAAGTTCCTGTGCATCGGGCGACTGCCATTACCGGTCTGAGCAAACGACCAATGGACATACCGCTAAATGGGCAGGGTGTAGGCAGAGCAATGAGTTGGTTGGACAGAGTAATACCAAAGTAATCAAGGAATATTATCCACCAAGCACCCCTGAATCGACTATATTTAACAATTGTCTATGAGCCTCTGCCTTGCTGTGGGTACATTTGATCCTATCGTGTGAATCCATTTCTGGCTCCTATTTGATGGGCCCATAGATACTGATTTATGACTGAGGTGTATTCAAGACAATTCTCTGGGCTTGATCCAAGCTTCATGAGACTTCAATGGATTGGAATGGTTCCAACTTCAGGGGTTGACAAGGTCGAGTGACTGTTGAAAGAGCTATTGTGAAGGGCTTTCACGCTAGCAACCTACAGGGAATATTTGTTCTCTTCTCCTCCATTACACCAATTAATTACCATTGTCATTAATCTGCTCTTCCTGTGTGTATGAGGGGTCATCTGTCTGGTGGAGAGTGTGCGTCCACAGTCTGCCAGTACTGTGCATGTTAGAATACAGATAGTAACGTCACGAGGTTAGTAAAGCCGGTGAAACAAAACATTTTGACCAGAAAAAGTGACACATCTGCAGATGTTTGGTTTGCTGACATTTTGTATGAACTTTACAATTCATCCAAAAATAGCTCAGTCATAAGTGCAGACAGAGCAAACGGGGAGTTAAGAGAAAAGATGGAGAACTCAAAGAAAAAGACAAGGAGACAGTCAGTTCCACCCTGTGGGGGACTTATTTCCGGCTGATGCCTGTGATGTGCTGTCGGTTTGGGCTAGAAGGGCCACTGTAGAATCCTAGCAGAGAGGGACTAACCTTTACCACTTAACCCTATAACCCCCCTAATCACCACACCCCTGGGCCTCCTGGTGGCTTCTGTTCCTTACCTGGCGCCTCAGTCCTCGCCCTCCTCTGCCAGCTCTGTCTCTTTGTGGACCACCACCCGAGTCACTGACATGTCAGGGTGCTGCTCTTTGGCTTCCTTTATAGCCTGGGCCAAGGCCTACCCGGGGTGGCAACATGCCACGGCAACAACACACCCAAAAGGAAAGGGAGACGATGGCATTAACGGAAATAAAGAGGAACAAAGGAACAGAAAGAAAACAAACAAAATGGAGGCGCTATGGATACAGATGAGAAATGCAGCAGTGACAACAACAACAAAAAACAGCAAAACATAAAATGAAGACAAAGGATGGGAGGGGGAATGGAAAGCATGGCTTGGACATCTGCCCATGCTTGTGCCTTTGGGGTTTGGGAAGAACTTCTACTGTGGAAACATATGTTGTCGTGAATTTCGGTGAGTTCTTTAGGGACCTCTTTGTGTGGAGTGTATCGGTCTGCTGTACTCTTTGGCTTAATGACGAGATGAGCTCTCATACGGAGGTAAAAGACTCTTGCCACTTTAAATCAGAGAGCGAGGTCTTTTGACAGGGATCGATGCATCTCTTTCAGCTGAGACATTGATTGAAAACACTTAAGTCCTCTTCTTATTGCCATTTCTAGTCTAAAGGAGCAGACACCAGAGATACTGGGCCACCACATTGAATTCTCATTCTTGCTAAAAATGGCCAATAATATATTCTCTTAGATACACCACTTAACTGAACATATGAGCGCTTGACCTCAGTCAGTAGTATGGTACATTCTCATATCATATTTCCAGAAGTATAAAATGTTGGAATTTCTTTTGACAGAAGTGTAATAAGCCGACATCTTCCATTCAGTAATACAAGCTGTTGTGGTGTACTGTGTAATTGGTTCCCACCAGAGGACGTGTCTGATTGGTGTGACTGACTGACGCTCACCTGATCGTGGTCGATGTCTGAGTCTCCAGTGATGACAATGCGCTTCTCGATCCTGGTTTCTGAGAGACCGCCTTTTAATGTCTGCAAACAGACAGGTGTTCAGGATAAGTGCACAGACATACTGTACGAGTAAAACAACAAATCCTTCAGGCCCAGGTTTCCCAAAAGCATCTTAAGGCTAAGTTCATCATTAGAACCATTGTAGGAGCATCGTTAAATCTCAGAACTGTTTCCCAAAACCCTCGTTACTAAAGTTGCACTTGAAAATGCTTGTTATTTACCGACTGCCTCAAACCAGAACAGCTAAGTGCCTTGTTAAATGATTTTTTTGCCCTTCCGCGCCACTTTAAACATAGAAGATCTCTTCTAAACATATAATCAAGATGTTTATATATCTCTCTCTCTCTCTCTCTCTGTGGCTGCTGATAACTTCAGAACGAAGTTTACTATAAATACAAAGTTATCAAAGTCTTTGCAATTGTTACCAACAAGCAAAGGGTAAAAATGCTTCAAATTAAAACGGAGATGACTGCATTAAAATATATATACAGTATAGGCTACATAAGGCCTATATCAAGGCAAAGGGTGGGTACTTCGAAGAATCTAAAATATATTTGGATTTGTTTAACCCTTTTTTAGTTATTTCATAGTTTTGATGTCCTCACTAATATTCTACAATGTAGAAAAAAGTAAAAATAAAGAATAACCCAGAATGAGTAGGTGTCCAAACTTTTGACTGGTACTGTATTTCAATAATATTGAAAAACATTTCATGTTCAATCAATTGAGTTCTATTTAGCTAATTGTAGGCTACTGTCTGTAATTTTTCTCAATTTCATGATGTGTAGGCCTAACATGCACAAAGTGGCCAATATTTGATTTAGTGCAGAGGATAATCTAAGCATTAGAATAAACTGCCTCAACATATATCTCTAAGAGCTGATCCATCGTCAGTATTGTGAAATAATTATAATGTTAAGGTAAGACTTGAATGGGCAGCAAGGTAGCCTAGCGATTAAGGGCATTGGGCAAGTAACTGAAAGGTTGCTGGTTCGAATCCCCGAGCTGACTAGGTAAACATTTGTCGATATGCCCTTATGTAAGGCACCCTTACATAAGGGCACATCGGAGTAGAGGAAAATCAGAATTCTTCAGCAGTCTGCTAGCAACACTGTCCACTGATGTTTGGGGTCTGTTGAAGCCAGGTGCGGCACACAAACTTGGCCTGGGGTTTGGCATCTATGAGTCTGCACCAAGTCACAACAGAGGAATTCTGCCTGGGCTGGGTAGGTGCCAGTCACAGCCCCAAGCATCAACACAACAGACTACAGAGCAGGCTGCTCTACATTTGCACACAGATTACACAGAATAATGCTGCCAGATGGGAATCCAATCCTCCCTGCCACAGAGTCCACAGTCTACATACCATGGTGTTTACACAATAGACCAGGGAGAGCTGGGCTGTTACCTTGCTGATGGATGTGGCTTTGAGGTTACCATGACAAAGTGTGTGGTTGCCATGGCGAAGTGTGCGGCTGCTACAGCGAAGTGTGCGGCTGTGAGGTTACCATGGTGACGCGTGGGGTCACTGTGGTGACGTGTAGTTACCTTGGTGATGTGTGTGGTGGTGGTGGTGCACAGTGACTCCGAGGTAATGGTTTGGGCCGTCATGAGAACGCCTGGTTCGCCGTCTCCGCTGCCGTCCAGCTGGAGAACACACACGGAGCCAGTTAGAGAGTCATATCACCCGTCAAAACACTAGCCGTTTAGTGGTAGCCTACCTGTGCAGCCTCGTACGTGATGGTCTTTGTCTCGGTGTGCACGATGGGAACCTCCTTAGTGGCAATCTCGGTCTTCTGGGCCGCAAACGTGTCTGAGATGGTCACCATCTCGGTCTTCACCACGGGTGGCTGGGGGGGGGGGGAGAGAGTCACGACAGAGACCCACACTTCTCATATACCAAGGGCAAAGGCAAACACAGCACAACCTCTAAAGAAGTAGGAACAGAACTCACGCACGGGCTGCAAATGAACGTTACAAAAATGCACAGAACTATAAACGACAATGTCTTTGGCGTAACCATGCAACCAAGCGCATGCAAGCAAAGTTACCAACTGAAAATGCAAGATGAAGCAAACGAAGCAAATAATAGAGGTTTTTGGAACTCTGATGTAACGGTACAATGCATTTTTGCTTTGATCTTTGCCACAGGCGACCAACAGCACAGCACGATACAGACATGCATTGACTTTCCCACAAATGAACGGCGTGACATTTAAGTAAGTGGTTGGGAGGACGAGTCCTTGAAGACCGTCACGGCAGAGACAAAAACCCAATTAATGCCAGTGACTCATCTCAACCAAGAACTTAACCAAATAAAGACCCAATACAGGCAAGGGGACACACTTCACATGCTGTAACACACACACACATTGCACAACAATGCCTCCACTCCTACGCAATTCTCAGCGCCATCTCTGCCAGTGCGTTCACAAACACAGGGACCAGGGCCGACACACACATATGTACAGTGTATATGTATGTATACGTGCTCACAGTATGTATAATGTAAAGTAAAAACAAAACACCAACAGAAACGTGGTGGACTGAGAGGTGGCGATGATTACAGTGAAGTAGTCTGGGGGACAGATCCACAGTAGAGTAGGGCAGAGATTTGGCACAGATGCACAACGGAAGGTGCTGCTTGGGGGATGTTAGACATTACTTCTTACGATTATCACTTATCATTTAACTTCCTTTAGCAAAAATTAGCCCAAGCGACCGCTGTGCAGGTGAAAGGACTTCAGCCTTCCGTTGCTGTGGCGCTCAGGTGCTGAGCGACAGAAGCACGGACAGACAGCGTAGAGAAGCAGCAGGCAGGTACAATATGAAGGTAGGTAGGTAGCTAGGTATGTAGTAGGTAGGTAGGTAGGTGAGTGGTGGTCAGAAGTGCGTAGTATGCAGCAGTAGGCTAGGCGACGGGCCGTGCTCTGCACTACGCAGGTCTGGGAGACGGCAGCCATTAATTTACCTCAGAGCAACAAATAACCTGGGGGAGGCGCTCTGTCTCGGAGTGAGACGCGTCCCCATTGACTCTGGGCTCCTCCTCCTCCTCCTCTTCCAGGGCCACGGGGCCGGGATGGCCCTCAGGGGACTCGGCATGCCCGTTAGGGGCCTCGTCAGGGGTAACCAGGATGTCCTCGGGGCTCTCCTCCGCCACAGGGGCTAGTTGTGGTTCTGTCGCGGAGGTTTCTTCCACTACTGCAGGGACAGGCTGGGCCTTTACCTCGACCACTGGCTCTGGGAATGGTTCTGGTTCTGCAACTGGCTCTTCATTGACTTGCTGTTCCTCCTCCTCCTCTTCTTCTTCTTCCTCGGGCTCTTCTTTGATCTGGTCCACTGAGGCGCTGACGGTGACTTGCG
Organism: Salvelinus alpinus; assembly: GCF_045679555.1. Taxonomy (NCBI): domain Eukaryota; kingdom Metazoa; phylum Chordata; class Actinopteri; order Salmoniformes; family Salmonidae; genus Salvelinus; species Salvelinus alpinus. The sequence continues at coordinate 34,343,953 of NC_092093.1, read as the reverse complement.
GATGGTACTCCCCCGCCTCCTCCTCCTCCTCCTCACTGTCCGAGGACACGCTCACAGGCCTCTTCTGCTCCTCCTTAACTTCCTCCTTGGGCTTCTTGACCTCAGTCTCCACGGCGACGGGGGTGATCACCTCAGGGGTGGTGACGGTGACGGAGCCTTTGGGGGCCACCCTGATCTCCTCGACAACTACCGTCTCTTCTATCTCAACCTCTGCTGCCTGCCATGCCGCCTCGCCGGATTTCTGTTTATCATCTGCACTCTACACCAGAGAACAAAAACAACAAACGGGATGGAGAGAGAACAACAAAGACGTAAAAGATGACCACACAACCCAACAAAGAACAACGACACCACCAACTGAAAAAAAGGCAACGCAACGAATATAAGGACGGATGGAAATGGCAACAGATGGAGAACGAGCAGCGTAACAGCAACCAGAAAAAGGAGAGAGAAATAGAGAGATGGATGGCTGGAAGAAGAGATGGCTGAAATGAAAAAGGAGAGATGAGCTGGAAGTTAAGTATATGTGTGGGGGGAGATGGAGGAGGGGCAGGGGCGGTGTTAGATGGGAGAGGGCCCATCTAACAGGAGGGGCAGGGGGGGGGAGGAGGACCACCTTGGCGACCGTGTCCACCGTGAGGTCAGGGAGAGACTCCTGTGTTCTGGATGGGGGGCATCTCTGTGGAACGTAAAGGCAACCAACAGGCAGCGGTCACTCACACACATCAGCATGACATCAGGAATCACTACGGTTACCATAGCACTGTACAGGTTCTCCGGGTTAGGAGAGACTGTCTCTCTCTCACATGCACAAAACATAACCACCTCACTACCCATCTGTAGGAAGGGAACCTTTAACAGTTCTATAGCATATAAACACATTTAGTAACACTGTCCACTCAAATGAGACAGAACACAACAATTCAAAGAAAGAAATGGCAATTGACAGAAGCGTATGGAATGACAAGAAAATATTCATGCCAAAGTTTATGGCCAGCCTTGTTTGCTCTATAATCTCTTACAGCGTGTGTGCAAAATGAGTAAGTCATCTGCATATACTCTATTTGCATTATATTGTGCACTGCCAAGCCAACACAACTAGTCACCATAATAGGTGATACTACTTTGATTGTGTGTGGTAGTCTGGACTGGTCATGAACTTGGTGTGGCAGAGTTAGAGAGATGCACCATGGGACAATACATTAGTTGTCGCATGGATAGCGACCTGATGTTTTGTTGTTTTTGATTCATCTGTACTGAGGAGCACCTCGGTAGTGAGTAGAGCTGAGACCAGAGGGCCAGACGCAGTGACTACAGCGCCCTCTGCTGCTCGCCTAGTGGTAGTGCAGCCGGGATCAACCAGACCAGACTCGCAGGCAAATTTACTGAATAAAATGGAGGTCATTTCCTCTTCCAAGCTCTACACAGGTTAGAGAATGACAAAGCAAAGATGTAAGAGTTAGAGGAAGGACAGACATTACTGGAGAGAAGAGAAGAAGAGTCGTCACATTCACAAGCTAGTCTACACACACAATGCAACAAAACAGAAGATATAGAAGTGACCTTAAAACTATACAGTGGCTGAGTGATCGAGCAGAGTGATTGAGTGCAGTTTTGAGACGGGGGTGGTGGAGGTGTGCGTTCTAGGAATGAGGCAGCACACGTCGGTAACACAGACAACACACACACACACACACACACACTCGGTTTATCACACAGGTCCAGGACCAGACCCAAGGCCTGTGTGTGAACACTATCACCTGCTTGTCAGCAGTAGAGAGTGACAAGAGTGACGAGTGAGAGGCAGGCATGCAGTACACCACTCAACACAGCCAAATACAGGTCTGAAACACAGGGTGGGAAAATCACAAGAGGAGCCACTTGAAGTAGGAACTCAAAAGTCAGGCTTGTCCAGCTGAAAGGAGGAGGAGCGGTTACACCGACACACAAGTGTACGTGAAAGACAGTACGCACAGAGTTGTGAAATTCGGCAGTGAAAGTTGCAGCTCAAAGAAAGAAAAGCACACTTTGGACAGCTCTGGGAAAGTCACAATAACAGTGGGCAAATAAAACCGCTTACTCTGTGCACCATCAAACATAATAGGCAGGGCAAAACTTGAGGAGCGCAGAAAAACAAAAGAGCGGAAGAACATTGGGTGGTGCAGTCTGACATAACATGCATCTACGGCTCAGGACAGAAACACAAGAGATCAGAGTGCTTAAGATGTGGACAGTCAGCCAGAGAACTAATCCGATCGGAAGCTGACCGTTCATAACAGCAACAGTAACGAGATAAACTCAGCCAGCCATTGGCTGAGGGAGAAGAGGAGCTGGCTCAGCCATTGGCTGACAAAAGAAGAATGGCATTTACAGGCAGATAGAGGAGCCCACAGAGGACCCCGTGTGACAGTTGGGATTATGGGTAATATCATTAAATCCACTTAACAGTCAGAGGGAGGTGCGGGAGAGAGAGAGCAGTGTACTCTAGTGACGTGTAGAGGACTGACAGGTGTTATTCTTAGAGAGTGGTCTACCCATCTGTTCGGGATAGCAGTGTGGGGGGGGGGGGGGGGGGGGGCATTGCTGAGTTAGTGGAATTAGGACCACAGAGAGGGAGGAGGAATGGTGTTGCTTCTACGTCCCAACTTTCACATCATAATACAACATCAAGAGAGGCAGAACCAGGGGAAGGAGGGTGGAGTCAGGGCCTCCCGGCAGGCTAGAGACAGATCAGAGAGAGGTGGAGACAGGGAGGAGAGTAGAGGAGATGCAGGCAGGCTGGCGGAACAGGAGGACTGACGGTAGGACACGGCTGGACACGTACCCCTTGGGCCTGCAGACGCAGGCTGGTAGCCGGGCTGGCTGTGAGGCGCTTTTCCCACTGACTGGGACGCGGCTCAGGGGTGGCCTCCATAAAACTGCGCTTTAACTCGCTAATGCTAGCCTGATGTTTCAAAACATCCTCCTGAGTCTTATCCAGGTCCTAGTGGTGCCAGGAGGACGCCACACATAGCCATGGTGGGGGGTGAGGAGAGGGGACAACATGGGGGGGGGGGACAACAACAATGGACAACAGCTACATTAGTCTGGAAACCATGACAGTAACAGGATGGACGCCAAGCCTCACTGACTGCCCGTGTATGGCTAGTTTTAGTGTGTGTATGGGTGTACTATTTGTGACCGCATTCAGAATTATAGGCGTTTGTCGCTGTTTCCTACCTCACAGTCGGCTCAAATAAATAAATAAAATACATCATTTTTGAACATGTGAACTTTCATATGGCTTAATTACAAACTTGTATGGGATCCGTAAATATGAATACAAATATTACAATTATGAGCCTAGTTTGGCCAAGGAGACCTAGCTCCAAGTAATGAGGGCATTTCCTTATGAGCCACCAGGAGGCGCTATCACTCCACAGAATGTACAGGCTGGTAGTCGCACCGTTTCTTCACTGTATTTAGTGAGACTAAGAAATAATGGCCACACATCGTCCCAATCGTGACCTCACTCTAACGGATAACGATATCCAATTAAAAGCAGTCCGATTTCAACTCGTTGTGAGCCCTTTTAGAGAATTGGACGATGTAGAAAACATCCACACTGATCAAAGGTTGTGATGAGAGAGGGGCATCAGTGAGGTGAGGCGTTGTCAAGAGTTTAACCCTTTAGTTCAGTAGTAGCCTACAACGTGAACGACAAAAACATGGAACTGCCAATGGAACCCAATCAGAGGGACCAATTTTGACCATTTAGCTTTAAATGCGTCTCGTAGTCACATTTCGACAGGTGTGAAATTATACATGGCATAAGGCACATGCTGTTGCCATGGTGATAAGTGTCAGAGTGTGGCTTCACTTTAAATACATTTACATATTCTTCTTAATTTCCATTCAACATACTCCAGAAGGTTTGAAACACTGTTCTCATTATCTACACTTCATAAGTCTATTCCAGGTAATTTCTCCTATCGTGACCTCGGTAAGGGAAGGTCATAATAAAAGTGTAGTTTATTTACGTTTAATAGCGTAAAAAGACATTCTAGTAATTACATGGCATAAGGCATCATGGCAGTTCCACGTTTTGGGGGCAGGTTTAGTTTGTTATTGTACCATTACAAATTCAAAACTCAAATCAAGCCAACCAAAGCAGGAAAATCCCTAAATGGGTTAGGGAAACAATATTAGTCGGATATCACCGGAAAATACTAAATAATATGTTCAAAAATAATAATAATAGGCCGGTAATCAGCGGCCACCCTCACCCCACTAAACACCAAACCCTGTTGGGTCAGACATGCACCCAATCCCCATCCCTCATGCAGAATCATGCATTGGTGTTCAAACACACACAATCACACACACAGAGCCTGAGAGTGAGAGGTAGACTGGAGTAGTCAGCCTGGGACAGGAGCCAAGAGGACACAGGCTTGGGCTTTGATTCCCTTTAGTTAGGCGCCAATAGTCATCATAGTCATACCAACCTCCAACATTAAATTGCTATGTCTGACATATATATTTTCCCCCTGCACTCTCAACTTTCCGCTCTGTGGAATCAAAAAATGAAGACATGAGGCATTTGTGCAAAAATTTTAAATGAGGAAATAAAATGCAGCCAGAGGTGAGAACCTGTGCAGTCAGGACAGCTCCAGTACAGAGGCTGTGGGGACAGGGCCACAAGCACACTGGACGTCCAGTAGTGGTCAGGGCAGACCAGAACGGACCCTCTCCAAACCACACTTCACCTTAGCTGTGTATGGATCAACTCTAATACTAAAACGTGGACAAAGAGAACACTTAGTCCTCGCAATGTGGAGCTCATTTGGGTGTTAACCCTTAGAATGCTGCAGCTAAGGCAAGCCTATCCTGAACAATGTCCTAAACCGTATTATGTGCAGCTTTGGTGGCGCGTGGTTGGACAGCAGTGTGTTGTACTCCTTTTCCCCCTGGAAATAAAACACACCAAATACATCCCAGATCAGTGGCACCAGCACAAAAAAAAGATATCAACAACAAAGCATACATTCCTGCAGCAAAAGTCAAACCCAGGCTACGAAATGAGGCAGAGAGGATGTGGAAAACCCCAGCTGATTTACAGACAAATACACCATCAAACAACCAATCAAATCAACCTGTTGGGAGGAGTCTGGCTCATCTACTTTCATCTATGAGTGCCAAGGAGAAAAGGACATGTTAGTTTGACACCTGCACTGCCCATATCTCTCTGTATAAATGGTATTATAGATCATCTTAAAAGGTGCAGTACGACGGCAAAGATGGCCGCCGCCCTCACAGACCTCAGTGCCCTCAGTAGGTGTGGCCACCGCCCCTTCGCTAGGCTCCTCCTCTACCTGCATGTAGTGGGAATGGTTTTTGTTGGGAGAAAGAGAAGGTGAAATGGCTGATGGGAAAGGCTGATTCCCAGCAGCACCACATAACGGTGCGATGTCATGTGACTGAGGGAGGAGCAGCCAGGCTCCGCCCACATGAGAGTAAGGCATGAATGAGACGACGGGGGGACGGGGGGGGTGCACATGCTGGCCTTGGCCGGGATACTGGGCGGCGGTCTGGTCTCGTTTCTGTGTAGAGCTGATTTTACCTTTGTGTATTTTCTACCTTGTGTTTTTTTACTGTTTTCAAAAAATTGTGAGAAACTCTGGCATATTAAATGGCGACTAATAACACTGATCAGGACAGAGGCAGGGAGTGAAACACTGCAATAACGTCCTTATAGGCCAAAAGTAGCTTGATAACAGACATATACTGAACATATTCACACATCTAGCGGTTTATCAACATTTCCAGCCAAACGTATGACAGGAATTTATCGTTTTACAACACTAAAAAGTTGTACACGGTATCCTTTTCCTCTTATTCATTTAACGAAAAGGATTCATGACAGAGCAGCCAATACCAGTACAATATGATTTCTAATTTAAGATCTCTGGAGATTGGCGAAAGATTACAATTCAATTTGGTCATTTTACACAGAAAATCAAAGGGTTTGGAGAAGGAAAACGGAGAGAGAAACATAACAGGGAGGGAGTGCAGAACACGGAGGTGAGGTAGTGACATGGTGCCACTTAAGGCCCCTACACACCCTACGCAAACAAAGTGACAGAGCGTCGTATACGATTTGTTCCAAAATTTGACACGCACAAAATAGTGTGTAGAAGTACGTAGAGAACGACGCGCCGTCGCTGCGTTGGCGTAAAGTGTCGTAGCGGTCTTTAGGCAGCAGGGTCACACAGCTGGTCACACAGCTCTTCCTGCAGCAGGGAAGTGTGTGTGTCAGTGTTTTTGTCTGAGCAGAGCCTGGCCACGGGGGCGGGCTCCTTGGGCTCCAGATAGCACAGCGACAAGGCCAGGGGCAGGGCCAGGAGCAAGGCCAGAGCCAGGGACTGGGAGGCAGACAGCAGCACAGCCAAGATGAACATGAAGGAGGGCACCAGGGAGGTGGAGGAGAGGGGCAGGAAGCGCTGCAACCCCACGGGGACCAAGCAGGCAGCACAGTCCTGGGGCAGACTGGGAAAGCAGAGGTAGCCGTCCTCATCCAGCAGAGAGAAGGGAAGGAAGCCCAGGCGCAGGCCCGTCAACATGCCCAGCAGGGAGAAGCCCAGCCTGGATTGAGCGGCAGCCTTGGCCTGGGCAGGTGACCCTTCCTGGGGCTCTGAGCTACATGCCAGGGGGGAGGGGGGAGGAGAGGCCTCTAGAGGCTGGTGATGGTACTGCTCTGCTGCAGCCAAGCTGTCTGCATGCTGCTGCTGGGTACAATCAGGGTCCCAGATACCCGGGTAGTCCCTGTCCCCGTCCTCCGAGATGTCGGACAGAACGTCCAACTCAGAGATGGTGTCCAGGATGGGAGGGAGGGATGAGATTGAGGAGGAGGAGGAGAAGGACAGGGGGAACATGAAGATAGACTGCACAGTGAGGGACCATCGTTTCCCCGCCGCAGAGAGAGAAAGAGAGCAGTCCACATGTAGACACCATGCAGGGAGGGGCGAGTAGGGGAAACGCAAGCAAAATCACAACCCATAAAATAAAATAAATGTGTGTGAGAAATTATAAATAAAACAGTAACAGGATAGAGTGCACAGGAAAAGAGAGGAGAGGGGGAGAGAGAGAAACACACTATTAGTCAGTGAGACATGTCAAGTCAGGGGTGCAGCAGAGTGACACGGGTGCAGACGAGAGGTCACAGAGAGGGGGCAGTGGGAAAAGGTCAGGGGTCAAAGGTCAGGTGGTGCTGGGGGTGGGGTGTGAGGGAGGTCAGTCACATTCTACAACTGTACAACAGGATTAGAGCTGGCATCATTAGTGGACAGAGACGCAGACTGAAGTCAGAAGAGATAACGGGGGGGGGAAGAAACTCAAAAACAAGAAGGTGTTTGAGATCGAGTTAGAGCACCGTCGTACTCTGGTTGTTCTCATTCAAAAAACAAATTCAAAACTCAATTACTTTTGAGCTCTGTCCTCTTAACAACATGTTCACTTCCAGATAAATCCCTGAGAACCATACATCTACCCTGCCATGGCAGGACAACATCTGCCGGACAAAAATCCAGTTAGTGGAGTCTCGATTAATAATCACAATGGCAAAGGGGGAGGGGGGGGTCCCATGGTCCTATCGGGATACATTACCCCTAGTACAACTAAGACAGTGTGCCCAATGAACTGGGCTTTATCGCAGAAGAGATGAGCCTCTGAATTCTTTGCGCTCAGTACCACAGGTTACATAACGAACTGAATACATGGCTTTCATGGCCAACTCACTGTAAGACTGAATAAGATCCTTTATACAGCTACCAAATGTCAAGCCAGTCTTAAACTCTTCGAATAGGAACTAGCAGGGGCACGGAGCAGACAGTTCAGAATAGCATCCTATAGCTCCAGCTAATTCAATTAAACTATACACTGCTACAGCGGCTGTTGTATGACTACTAGGCTGAATGAGGGGGTTTGTTCAGTAGATGAGTCAAAACGCAAAGAAACACATTACACAGTAGATCTTTTGAGGAGGGGCGGGGAACGTGACAAAACCAAATATACAAAGATTAAGTCACTATACTGGTTGGTTTACATACAATCTAACGAACAGAACAATAGGCTAGTTATTCTAAGCTAGACAGTAGACATACAATGAATTGAGTTCCCCTGTAGTGAAGCCTTGGGGGCATTTCTTTGAGACAAATGAGATTAGGAACAGACAGACAATTCATTCCCGAGCCAACAACAGGATGTCTCATTCTACCTAGAAAGAGAAGAGACTGAGTGAGAACATCGCCCTGCCTCCTCTCTCACCTTGGAATCAGAGGAGAGTTCCAGGCCAGGCTCCCTGCCGTTCTCTCCAGAGGTGGGGGCTGACTCGTGGGCCTCAGTCACGTTAATCACTGGAGCTAGAGGGGCACAGAGGATACAACACACACAGCTTTATATAACAATTCTATTCTCCATTCATTTACGCATACTTCCGAATGATATTCAGTTCAGCACATCAATTCTAATGTCAACTTGTTCAAAAAAAAAATAAAATCGACAGTCACATATCACAATATCATTATCATTTTTTGTTAGGTAGCGTTAGCTAGCACTAGTTGGCTAAACCTGCTCAAACTCTGGTATTTTTCATCCTATAGCTTGTTCTACATCTATAAAAATAAAATAAAAATAAAGACCCAACATGTTTTCAGCCCTTTTTTATCCAAGACTAATGAAAACGAATTTTCTCATGCTCTCTCGCCTCTCTGCAGCCGACATACGCTGAGCAATATGTTTGGAACATCGAATTGCAATAAAATCACAGTATCAAATCGCAATACATATAGAATCGTGAGAATCACAATACATATCATGAGGTCCCTGGCAATTCCCAGTCCTAAAGTCAACGCCTGGCCAGCAGAGAGCACTCTAACCACAGAGCACAGTTTAATCTGGTTCATATGAAAGATTATTTTACCCTGCCTTTTGTGGAGGAGAGAAGACCATTATTGCACAGATTCATAGTACATACCAGACATGGCTATTTGTTTTGGTATAGTATAGGCCTACTTCCAATAGCTATTCAGATGAAAAGAGCTCAGAGAAAAATGACACAGCATCAGTTCTTTGGTTAAATGCTAGATCTATGTGAAACTACAGTAATTGACATGTCATGAATAGCAGTAGTGTACAGTAGTGGATTTAGCAGTGCCCACACACACACACACACACACACACACACACACACACACACACACACACACACACACACACACACACACACACACACAGACACACAGACACACAGACACACACACACAGACACAGACACCAGACCGAGTGGTCCGTTCATGGATTCTTGAGGTTTAGTTGTGAGGGTTTGATATGGAGGCGGTGTGATATGGAACCTGTTATCATCTGTAACCGACGTGCCACCCACAGCACAGCCGCCACTCCCTGTATTGTTGTGCCATATGTTGGGGGAAGAGAGAATAATTGATCCAGAAACCAGAACCAAATTCTCCTCAGCTAGCGCCGTCTCGTTCAGAATCCCAGTCCCGGTCCCATACCAGCTGTGACTCTCTCTAAAGCTCTGGGGGCTTACTGGGTCTGGGGGCCCTAATCAGGGGCCAGATCTTTGTCTCATTCAGAGCACAGAGAAGACTCCACAGCTGGCCAGACGGAGAACAAATGGTTCCCGCCGTCTCTTGTCTTGATAGCCTCCACTACGGAGGGGCTAGAGGGAATTAATAGTATAGAGCATTGACGATGAACGACCAAGAGGCTCCTCAGAGAGGACCTACATACAGAGTGGAAAGGAGGGAAGGAAGCAAAGAAAGGAGATTCCAGAGCAGGCCAGGTTAGCCCACAGCTGGACTGAGTAGAGTAGAGTAATGAATGGCCCTGGTGCACTCAGGGTATTTGGGATATTTGATTTAGTTATCCTAGTACCTTCAGATCTACAAGCTAGACAGAGGGAGAAAGAAGGGCAAAAGCCCTCGTCTCATCCAATCGTTGTAGGCTACTCACGGCAACGTAGAGTATTGAGTAACCAACATTAATTTGGCGATTCATGTTTGTCGAGCTAGTACTCTCCTCCTAGATTTGTGCTGATGTAGTGGGAACCAAAATGCCGATGGGTCAATATTACACGCTAATCTTTCGGTCACAGGAAACCACCGTACATGTTCAAGCTTAGATTCCCGGGTTTAATTACTACAACGCTTTCAGCTACAGCATCACCTACATTTAATCTTCACGGCAGCCTGCTTGCAGGCTACAGTCCAGTACTACTGCATTTCAGTCTAATTCCCCAAATCAACTAGACACTAAGTTTTGCTCAGAGCAAGTTCTAGAATACTTTCATGGTTGAAAAAAGGCCTAATAGTTCACGTGGGCCTTGGACTGACAACATCCTTCATGCGTGCAATTGCTTTAGTGGCACAGTTTCTTTCCCATGGTAAATGTACAATGTCACGTATACAGCCCGGGTCCAGCCATAGAAACACGTTTGAAATCCCCTGGTCAAGAAGAATGAGTCCGGATTCATCCACAGTCATTCCCAACAAAGGGAAACAGATGTTGGAGCCATTTCCCATATCTAACCAAATGCCCATGATGGGGAGGAAGTAATGCATACAGCTAGCTACACACACTCACTGGCTGACACCGTACAGGACGCTGGCTCCGCTCTAAACACTTTAGACGTGACCGTTTGAACAAACTAGGAGGATGGTGTAGTGTGCGCTAAACGTTAACGGTTGATCGGGACGAAACAGAGCGCATGCTGAGGCATGTTGAGGATTGCGGTCATACAGAGACATCTGAACAGGGTTGTGTTTCTTTTTGTACGTCTCACTGTAATGGTTTTCCTCTGATCTTGCGGGTCCTTTGTTACGCTCCCTCCTCGCTCCCTCTCTGGTTTGGAGTGTTTCCCCAGCAGTTTCTCTAAATATCTCTTTGATGGCGAGGCCGGAGGTAGGAGGTGGTTCTGTGACGGCCACCTACGGCGTTTGCCTTGAGCGGACTGAATGAGAGCTCCCTGATGGTCACAAAGAGACTTACTGCTTGTGAAAGCTGGGTGTAGAGGCCATATTCCACTGAGTAGCACTCTCCACTCCTCCTGCAGAGATAGCTATGGACTGACTCAGCGGAGCCCATAGTTTAAGGTAGTGGGCATAGTAATACGGCATCCCAAATGTGTGTGTGTTTGTCTAGTGCCACGGCCTACCTCCATCCAGGCTTCGTGAGATACGCTTGCTGGAGGTGCGCTCGAAGTAGGGTGCCGGCCTGTCGATGAGGGTGCTGGCCTGTCGTGTCTGGGCCTGGGTCCGCCCACTGTATCGGAACTTGGAGCCCAGCGTGAGAAACTTGGCTTTAGTGGGCGCTTCTGGAGTCATCAACCTAGAGCGAGAATAGGACCAGAATAAGATCAATACTATTCTGAAAACAAACCTTTTCATATCCAGTTTAGTGGCAGTATGCAAAACGTGTTTCAGTTTACTGGAAGACTGTGAGAGTAGATAGAGTACTAGATTTTCTTCCAAATGAAAAATCTAATTTCATGCCAGTAAACTGGGCCAACCGCTGAAGCCAAAGTGATAAACATAACCGCTGTATTTACACACAGAGATGGCTAAGGATGAGTCATGAAGACGCAGGTATAAGGGATCCATTCAACAGTCTCATTGTTGGTCAGTGACCGTAAGTAAACATAGCTGTAAAGGGCGCCGAACATTTAGCCGTCTCTTATTCCCCTTAGCTGGCTCTGCTCTGAGTCACAGCTGTGTTTGGGACTAAATATTATCGGGAGACAGAGGTGGGAGTGGGGGAGGGCTGGTCGCAAACCTCCCTGCCCCTATCCTTAATCTCCTATGGCGACAGGGCTTTCCTGCCCGTCCAGCTCTCCCCATTCACTTCGCAGAGCCCCTTAAATCACTTCGCAGAGCCCCTCTCTCTCTCTCTCACACACACACACACCTACAGAGCAGAAGTTCCTTCAAACAGGCCTGTGCCCAGCCTGAGGGGCCGGCAGGCTGGAGCAGAGGGGAGAGGCACTCAGTCCAGATGTCTCTGGCGTCGTCCTAGTGGTGTCAGGTTTAGCCACAGTGGCGTCCATAAAGTGAGGCTATTGCTCTCTGCTCTTATACAGGCACATTGGGGCGGGGGTCTGTTGTTTAAACACAGGGGCGTGCAGGCCAGTGCTGATTTCAACCCCATTCAAACACGCTGGCCCTGGGCGTGCTGCTGGTGTGTAAGGGTCTCTGTGGATTCCATCATGATCTCAGCAGCCCCGGCACGACTTCTCCATCCCAGCACAGCCAGGGCCTGGGTCTAACATGACATCATGCCTTCACGCCACAGTCCAAAAGAAGCCGCTATTTGATCAAGCTCTTCGGTCAAGCTCTTTGGCCCAAACCCGATAATGACCGGGCCGATTAAAGCCCTCATTGGTATTGATATCAGTGTACAAGACCATTAAGCAGATGGCAGTTTAAGGAGAGTCATTATTAGGAGTTGATTTAGCACACAGAGAATCTGAATAACAGAGGAGAGAGGTGCTATTGGGCTTTTGGCTATTAGTGGTTGAGTTGAAGGCAGCGAGTGATTTTTTTTGCTTTGCATTTGTTGAGGCTGTGGCTCCCCTCCTTGTCATCTGTGCCAAGAACAACATAGCACGATTAAACAGCCGAGGATCTCCATGGCGAATCTGCTTCCAATTTGTCATGGGCCGACACTCCTCTTACAAACTGTCAAACATTGCGAAGCACAGCAGGTGGGATTTATTTAACGTGATGTGTTGCTGGGGTGATTCCAACCATAGGGCGTTGAGTTTCAAATGACGTCAAGACAGATGAACCCCCAAGGGACGGGCTGATCTGGGAGGGAGAAGTTGGGGTTTCACGGTTGAAAGACACATCTCTATCAGTGGCTCTGAGGGACTCTGCTTTCCTAAAGGATATTACATGTTTGCTCATTCTTAATCCCCAGTGGGGGACAGTTCCTTCCTTAATGATACATCCCTGCAGAGCGGACGCTAAGAAGACAGTTTAAGCGCATGATAATGGCCATGGCTTTAGGCCTCGGGCGGAGAAGCTGCTTAAACAAATAAGTGCACAATGGCCTTGCTCCACTCCACTCCATCTCTTCAGTCTTTTCACTGGACAGGAAGACTCGGAGGAACTTAGTGCTCCCTAGAGACTGGCCAATTACACACTCCAGTTGGTACACACTTCAGACTGTGGGGGGAAATGCAATTTAACATGCTCCACTGTGGTTTGACATGGGCTCCGACTGTCTGTGTTAGCTTAGACACGCATTTCACAGAGTCAACAGGTTAGAAAGGGCCTGTAGATGGACTTAAAAAGGTGGAACAGAACATTTTAACGAATGGTGCAATCATTCAAAAACAACAGACTTCAAAGGACCTAACACACTAGCTCTTCCTAGTTCAGACATCTTTTCAAGTCTGATGCAGTGAGTTAGAGGTGAACAGGATTAAGTTCAACAGAAATGTAGGGGTCGTTGACGTGGATGCTGACAGTGTGATTGTTACCTGAAGAAGGTGTGATTCTCCACGCAGACCTTCCAGACCCTCTTGGCAGCGCGGTGGTTGGGCAGCTTGAAGCCCACAGAGCTCTCAAACTGCTCTGTCTGGAAAGCAGAGTATAGACGTGAGTTCCCCTGGGTACTGGAGACTAGCTTAGTTAGAAAACATACGCTCTACAAAAGACAGAGATATGGACCCAACCCCCCCACCTCCACCCCTCCCTCCAAGACACTAGTTTGAATGGGCGTTAAGAAAGAAATATCTAAATGTCAGTATTTCCCTCTGTACAATCAAACCATCTGCTAACACTGTCAGTATTTGGCTCAATGAAGGAGTCTGCTTCCTACGGCTGCTCTCTCGAGTGGGCTTTCGAAAGGACAACTCCAAAATGTGGAAATGTCTAGTGTTTTCCTCTGAGGGCGGTGCTGTTCCGTACCTCTCCCGGCCTGATTTTGATATAGAAGTTGCTGCGTTTGTAGGAAATCTTGAGGATTTTGGGCCAGGCAAAGCGGTTTATCCGGAGTCGGTCTTTGTAGATCAGCAGGCCGTTTGCACACACTCCCAACATGATGTCCACTCCCTCAGAGTCCTACAGACACAGACACCAGGAAAAGCAACCGTTCAGCAAAGTACAATGAAGAGAAAACACAGTCAAGTATGCAGTACAGACAACAAGGAGAGAACAGACAACGTTCTCAGATTTCGTCCCAGAAGATTTAGAATATCGCCAAGGTGCACAATGGAATTATTTGCTATAACATACAACTAAATAAGGCCGGATATTCAATCATCCCATCACAACTCAATGGTAACGTTGTTATCAAGCTTGCACGACGCCATAAAGGGCCTTTTAAGTCCGTCTGTATGGATAGATACAGAGTGACTATTGATTTGTGTATTCAACGGTAAAATGAGGAAAATCCATCCCCGCCGATGGGCATGGCAACTATTAGATGCCAATGCATGGCTTTTAACCAAACTCTCTCACTCAGCATGGCCTTGGCATGCTTTTCCACATGACCTGCATTCCCTGCTGACAGAGAGAGAAAGAGATAGCATGAGTGAGTGAGAGGACATGTGGGCCTGACATGTACTTTTCTCACTGACTGTTGGGAATATGCACTAAGAGGTCACTGATCCCTCTCTCCCCCTCTATCACTCTCCCTCTCTGGACCCAATATTTCTCAGAGTATTTTCAACCCATGTCGAGTCCACGTGGAGAGAAAAGGGCTCATTCCACGGGGCTGTCCCCATGTCGACGGCCCAGTGAAAAGAGCTCCGGCTCCAATCAACCACATGTGTTTGTACAGCTGATGCGGTGGTAGGGCCGGCTCTCTTTTTGGCTTTGTGTTTTCCGGCGCCCTCTCTTCCCCTCACTGCACACCACATCAAAGGAGCCTCCCTGAGTCATGTGTGCTCTCACAGGCGTTTATTCCAGACCTCCATACACAACGAATGAAGCATAGTAGAACAGTTCCTGGGACTAATGACTAAGTTTGGATACTGACCAGCAGGCTATGCCACACTACAGCTTACAGTTCATTCACCTTTCTTACCGTTATCAGCTTCACATTTTCTCATCGCAGGGCATTTTATAAACGTCAAAATGTTTTTCCTCACATTTCCCCTAAAATAAATACAGGAATTATTTCTTAAACATCATTTCTGGTTGAATTGGACATTTCAAAACCACTTCGTGTGGCAGCTAGGCACCTTGGCGTGGTGGAGATCCACACCGTACATCGACAACTTCTTAGCGTTTTCTAAGAACTGGGCATCTGCTTGAGCAGGAGTCATCCCCCTAGAAAAGTAGACAAAACAAACAATCTATTGTAAACAAACACAGAGGTGAAGAGTTCAAGTGAATGATCTGAAGTGGCAGGTCCTGAAAACGGGGAACTCAAAGTATGATAATGATCACAGTACCTGTAAAGTCCACGGGTCATTTCCAACTAATTTCTACACAGGTGTCTCTCCCCAGTCCTAGGTTTTAAAGAGGCCCCTTTAGCTATAATATTTAATCTCCCCTAAAACTATGACTCAGTGTCATTGTCACGTGCTCGTTTGTTAATTTAAAAGGGATGTGATCGCTGAACTATACCCTTTAACCCCACACGGCCCTGACCTGTGAGTTTTGTGGAGCTCCACCACCTTCTCCTCCATCTCCTTGGTCTGTGAGGGGGCGAACTGGAAGTCGCTGATGTAGTCGAGGCGGTGCTCGCCGGAGTCATGATCTCCCAGCTCGGCCTGCAGGGCGTAGGAACCCAGCAGGGAGTGGGTGACGAAGGAGCAGGGCAGACGCCCCGACACTATGTCCTGCCGGAGCTGAAGGCACAGGAGATATCTACAGGGAGACGGAGAGAAGAGAGAGATGGGATGATGAGGAAAGGTGGAGGGAGAGAGTCACAGTCCATAACCACATTGAGGCATGAAACACAGGTTGTAATTCTGGTCTGTACATTTCTCCTGACACTAGCCCACTACTTCAGTTCTGACACAACACTCATGTAAAAACTGTGGGTTAGGTGGGGGAGGGTGTTTTCCTGTACGTCACAGTAGTGCAGCAGCCTGCAGACTCAGAGAAGCAGAAATAACATACAGAAATAGCAAAAGGTTGCAGCAATATCCAGTGCAGTGGTCTTCAGCCTCAAGAGTTTAGTGTCAGAACAGCCCCATGGCCAACGTCACAGGTAACCATCTCCACGCACGCCAACCTTTTTCCCCCCTCTCACGGTGTGCAGCCTGCAGACTCAGAGAAGCAGAAATAGCATACTGCCTGTGACCTTGGCCCTGGGCTGAAACTCTTGAGGCTGAAGACCGCTCCACTGCACTGGATATTACTGCAACCTTTTGACAAGCGCCGATCAAAGAGGACATTTCTACGCTAGTTTAGGCAGCGGCTCAGTGATGGGAGTGCACCGGCTGAGGGCTCGGATCAGGGAATGATTAGACACTGGGAAGCTAGGGGGGAACACATGGACATTGAACACTCAGTGGATGCCCACCGCCCCCTCCCCTCAGTGTTTTGCTCTTCTGACCTCATCAACCAGTTGCTGCTGCAGTGTACAACTACTGTACAGCAATGGACTTGCCTTTACTGTATCTGGACTAGGTTATATAGACCAGTTGTACATTGAATAACAGTGCTTGCGTGTGTGTGTGTGTGTGTGTGTGTGTGTGTGTGTGTGTGTGTGTGTGTGTGTGTGTGTTTAGCTACATTCTGCATGTACATTCTGTATGTGCATGCTGTCTGAAAATCAATAGCATGTACTGTACATACCATAACAATACATGTATTTACATTTCCCCCATAAAGCCTGTGTACAAAATAGTCTGGAAAGATGTCCAAATAGTGTGAACGCAAAGTATTAACAGACTGTAGGTTTGAGACTGCTCCGGTCCACCTGTGTGGTATAAAAACATGATTTGTTTGCGCGACTGGGCAGATCATTTTTTGCTTTATGACTAACACAATAAAGCCAAACATTCAAAATGTACAATTGAAGGAGTGGGGACGAACAGATGTGGTGTGTGTCGTTGACCTCTTTGTTTCCTGATGAAAGGGACAGTACAATACCTGGTAATATCCTCGGTCAGCTGGGATGGATCAGGAGGGTAGAACTTGACATTGAACACAAACTGCCAGGTGGCATCTGTGGAAACGGAACAGAAAGAACAGGGGATCATCTGATCAAAAGAGTGAAAGGAAATACTTGATCTATATCGTCATAACACATGATCATTATTTCTAAGCCATAAGGCCAGGCCGCGTGTGTTCAAACAAAGACGAACCGACTTCAGCTAATTCGTTTGGGTGAGCGTTTGTATGTAGAGGAAGGAAATTATGCATTTAGTGTAAAATAACCAACACGGAAAAAACAAGCGATGGCGGCATGCCAGGCCAGATGTGCTAAGAACCAGATGTGCTAAGAACACACACGCTGCTAAAAGAAGTGGCACAGCCCCAACAGCTGTGCTCATCGACTGTCCGTAAGGTAGGTGTGTGTGTGTATATATATATATATATATATATATATATATATATATATATATATATATATATATATATATATATATATATATATATATATATATATATATATATATATATATATATATATATATATATATATATATATATATATATATATAGTGGTGGAGAAGAGGGAATCAGAGAACGGGGGGAAAGAAGGAGAGGAAAAAGAGACGGGCAGAGAGATAGAAAGAGAACAAGACGACACATTGGGAAGGATGTAGCAGCTGCAAGCAATTACACAACAGCTAAGACCCGTGAGGAGAGGCTTTGGGAAGATCTGAATTGCATACTCCTGGCATTCCTCTCTCCTCGTCTCCTTTTCAAAACCCATTGGAGGAGAAGGTCAGAGGGGCGGGACCTCGGTCTTCTCCTCCAATGGGTTTTGAAAAGGAGAGACGCCGCGAGGAGTATACAATCTTCTCTTTGAAGTGGAGTTTTGTCAAGCCTGGAAAGACCTGGTGAGAGGAATTTTGATTTGGTCCTGTACCGTGGTGCAAAGAGACTCATCCAAAATAGCAGAACAGAAACAGGGCCTTTCAACATACCGCTCACACTCTGTTTTGGGTATTCATCATTGGACACACTGAGGGGATTTAAAAATCAGTAGAAAAAGGCTGGATTTAGGTTCAACCAGCTAGCGGAGAACACAGTACATTTCAGAAAAACACGTTCAACAACTCTCAAACGGTTTCAATCAACTTCACAATTGGAAAACATATGGCACATACCAAACAGGGTGGTCTACGGTGATAGTTGTGATGGGCTGAGAGTGGCTGTGAGGTGGGATTAAAGAGCTCATGTTCGGTAATGAATTATTGTTGCGACTGCTGTATATAAAAGTACCATGTATGGAAAATGTATATGTAAAGTGTGATATGTATATACATGTATTAAAGAAAAGTCTATACAAAAAAATATGTGTGCTCCAAAGAAGGGGGGTGGTGGATGGGTTAATAAAACAATTAAAACTCAAATCCTTGACACTTAATCATGACACGGAGTAACTTTTACGTAAGCAACGCACTTTCTAGTAGTAGCCTACGTTTTAGAGAGACTACTTGTGTTGGGGTCAGATGGGCTTAAGAGCCCTTTGCAAGGCTCCATGTTTACCTACCAATTCCTGTTTTCAGCGATTCGAGAGCGCCATGTGAGATGAGACAGGATGAGCAGTGCTAATACACACTATCGCCTCATTTCTGTGCGCGCGCGTGTCCAGTCATAGACCACTGGCTTGATGTGGCGATGCCTAAAGCTTCGTCAGCATTAGGCTAGGGCTGGCTGTCACCTAGCAACCGCTAGCGGAGAGCGAGAGAGCGAGAGAGGTATGGGCTAGCGCTAGCCTGATTACACCCAGGGAGAGAAGAGATGGATGATGATGACGACAGTCTCTCTCCCTCTTTCATCTGGGCGAGGGACGTTACACAACGGCTTAATTGAAAACAAATGTCAACCGTGTCCTGACATAACAGACTTAATGGTCTTTCCCTGAAATGTACGGTCTGAAACGTATTAGGAATTATGGATTTCTATGCAGAAAAGGGATAATGAAATAATGAAAACCTCCCAGCGGAGGTGCTGCTCATCAGTGGAGAGAGATAGTAATGTCCTTTCTGTTTAGATGCAGGCGAGTGAGTGTCCCTGGTCTCGCCTGGACAGTATGCTGGAACAGAGTAATTATGAAGTGATCCCAGGGGGACCTTTTCTTTTACTGCAGCAACGAAGGGCTCTGCTTTTCATCCTTCCCAGAATCCCAAGGCCATGTGAGAGTGAACGTTGGGACGAAAAGCCAGGCAAGCAAACAATTCCATTGACTGTGTGGTGAAAATGGGAAGGAATTCAGAAAGTCTGAACAACTGAGAAGTCAAAGAAAATCATACAAAAAAAAAATGCTTACTTTATTTTCCCACAAGACATGCGAAGGAAAACCATGCCGAATTCACCCATGCTTAGCTTGGCCATGAGATACAGGATGTCAAATATGTTAGAGGAATTCCAAAAATTCCTCTAACCCCAGCGGCACTGTTCCAACAGTAGTCATATTGTGGCCGTTGTCCTTCAGCCGGACTGAGCGGAGGAGGTCAGTGACCATTTGAGGAAGCTCGGGGGCAAATTAAAGACTGATACACTGGAATGCGAGGCAGCTGGCTCAGAACAAGTCACATGTCTGGACGATCACCCTTCACAATCAATGAGGGGAGGGTTCATTCACTGGTGCTACTGGGAGGGGGAAGCTCTAATCACATGACTGTCTCAATCCGAGGGCCTAATACCACTTGATCTGTCCAGGAACATTGTGTTTTTCTGGTGGGTCTGTGCGGCAGGAAAACTTTGCAGAACAGTAGCTTCAATGATCCCATTAAGTGTAGTATTCCAGGTGTGAAAGAGGACGAATATCGAGAAAAGAAAAAAAAGCTGGTGTTATCTAGCACACAGAAGCAGCTTTGGAAATCAGGGTAATTTCCCCAGTGAGCATTCATAGGCAGACTCATAGAAAGTAACTGTTTTTCCAAAGATGACCATCCAAAAAGTCAACCGTGGTGGTGTGACAGAGACACAGTGGATTTCAGTCTCCCCCTCCTCTCTGCCTCGTTTTTCAATTATCCTTGAAACGTTCCAGTCAGAGTCACAGGCTGCAGATAAGTGGGTCCGACCAGAGTCCTCAATTCATGTCATGTGACGGCCTCCATTCCTCAGTCACACACACACACACACCATTGAACACTATTACAGGGTAAACAGGCACCTTAAATGAAATGGGAGTATCATATCATAGAATGATATCCACCAGCCATACACCTCTGGTCTGAAATCCTACACAATAGGTTCAATAAGTGAAACAAATACAAAGCTTCTCCATCGTCCTGTCTCTCTCGCACGTTACCTCCACCCACGCACACATTGGTGACATCATGTCCATAGTCAAGCTGCACAAAATTCTATCCCAGAGAAGATGACTTCATGTCAGGGCAATTTCCTCTGCACTGCTGCGCTCCAAGTCTTTCCATCTCTCTGCGGAGAGAGCGCTCAAACCCCAACCAGCGAGAGCACAGCACAGGCCATTATCTTAATGAAGCGCGATTCATTTCATATGCTAAAGAAAATGGAGTGCGCCAATATCTATGATTTCACTGGATCCCACTGTCAGTGACATGTGAGTTAGTAACATAAACCACTAGTGATTTCAGTTGCAGGCCTGACTGTGAACTCCGCCTGCCTACTGATCTGAATCAGTCAAGTCAGTCTAACGGTGGCCTCCCTTATCAGCCAGCGCTCCAGATATTTTGAATTTATCTCGAAGGGAGCAAACTGTGGCTAACAGTTTATGTCTGTTTAGTATATGTCTGTTTCTCACTCAATGACACAAGGTGTTGAACCAGTCCAAACAAGACTGAGCGATAAGGCTAGAAAATTGGTATAGGTTTGGCTCTTGGACAGCCAGGTAGAATGACCACTGTAAGAGTCGGTGGAACAGAAGAGGCCTGTTGCAGGCCACTGGGGCTGTACTGCACGGCGTGTTACACTTTTAACGCATCCCTGGACAGAAAGTACCTCCGCTCGGAGCCGCTGTTCCCATCGCTACATATTGAATTCCCTCGGGGGTGTAACTATGTGCAAACGTCTGGCCGGTGTTACTGGAAGCTAAGTGCTCTGGGAGTATCAGACTGGGGGTGGGGTGGCGAGCGTCCCCCTTCCCTTCTCTCTGCCCAGAGGTTCAGCAGAGCGCAGCCTCCCTCCACCCAACACACATAATCCCCAACACATTCCCCCCAGCCCCATCCAGAACTACTGCAATCCAATGTCCAGATGCGAAAAGAGCATCTCACTCCAGAAAAAATATATATGTGTCTCTGCAAAAGATCTAGTAAATATCAACAGTTACATTAGCTATTAGGGCTATCGGAATAGAGCGTACAGTGAAAGGGGAGAGAATGGTGGGTGAAATAACAGGGTATAGTGTGGAAGCCTTTCATTAGGTTGGTATGTACAGTAAAGCCAATTAGGGAGTACCATGGTGGCCCTGTTACTTAATGAGAAACCTCATACAGAAATGGGTTTCAAGAGGTTAAAAAACACAACTTACTGCGGATCTGACGTTTGATCTCCTTTGTAGGGTCCAGCCAGCACTATAAAAGAGAAACAAAGGAGCTACTCGTTTTGGTTTCAACAAGCATGCAGCACTTCAAACCACACAGTATCAGACTTCTAGCAGTTAACTAACAACAGACTTCATAGTTTCCCTGTTGAGTAACCATGGTGATTGGTAACTCATGTTAGACAAATGCAGGTGGGATTTTGATTGTGAAAGCGTCCATATTGCAAATAACTACTAGGCATCTAAAACATAGAACACTGTGCCATTTCTCATGTAAGTACTGTAGGAGATCAGGTATGTCAAGACGAGCGTCATCAAAAACAAGACAGAAGGACGCATTAGGCACAGAGCTGCTGTAAAAAGCACAAAAAAAAATAATAACTGTACATTTAGCATCAATCCAGACAACAAAACTATCCATGGTTGTCATTACTGGTCTGATCCCTCAACTTCTGTGTGCCACTTCCATA
The DNA here is from genome assembly GCF_045679555.1 of Salvelinus alpinus. Lineage (NCBI taxonomy): Eukaryota > Metazoa > Chordata > Actinopteri > Salmoniformes > Salmonidae > Salvelinus > Salvelinus alpinus. The sequence goes on along the minus strand of NC_092093.1, from coordinate 34,321,826 downwards.
TAAAAACACACACACGATGAAAACCCATTCCACTACACTAGCCTATATTATACAGCCTCTTCCCGCCACCCCCCTGGCTAGCCTGCAGTTTCCAGTGTCAACGTGGAACAAAACTGCATGCAGCCCCACCGCAAATATGCTGATCTCTCTCCAAACAGTCACCCTCAATGACTGATGTTGAGCCTGCAGACAGACTGTGGAGTGTGTTGACTCTGTGTCATTAAGCTCCAGTTAGAGTGTGCAGGGGAGACTTTAAAGTACGGGACCAAAGCCATAAGAATACAGGCAGGCAATGTGAGAGAAGGATATGGGTCTGTGAAGCAGGCCTGCTTGGTTGGCAGGGGGCGAGAGCAGAGCAAGGCAGAGTCATTCTGGACTGAAGTTTGTGAGCGGAACCTCGTCGGTCTTAGAGCGCATCCCAATAAACTGTGTTGACACAGATCTGGGAAATAACTGATGTTATTCCCTGGAAGCATATCTGGGTTCTCTGGAGGTTAACTGCACACTTCAGACATTCCTGTGAGGATGGGCTGGCCTTAGCACACAGGGAAGTACTTTATCATCCATCTGACTTTTATGAATCACTGTTGGTTCATTCAGGCCTTTGTTAAAACGTCCTTTTAAACGATCAATTATATGGTCCATCAGGCCCGCTAAACCGTTTCGAATGTCTAAACGGCTCATATTGATCACGAGAGGGATATTATGCGGTCAAACCGTTAGTCATTGTAACTTTTGTAGCAGAATAAAAGTGTAGCTAATTATACAATTGAGGAACGATATAAAAAAGTTTGAGGACATAAAACGCAAAAACATCTGTGCTATTGGGAGAGGTTATTATATGATACATTTTAGGAAGTAACTACACTGAACAAAAATATAAACGCAACGTGTAAAGTGTTGGTCCCATGTTTCATGAGCTGAAATAAATTATCCCAGAAATTTCCCACACACAAAAAGCTTATTTCTCTCAAATCCTATACACAAATTTGTTTACATCCCTGTTCGTGAGCATTTCTCTAAAATAATCTAGCCACCTGACAGTTGTGGCATATCAAGAAGCTGATTAAACAGCATGATCATTACACAGGTGCACCTTGTGCTGGGGACAATAAAAGGCCACTAAAATGTTGTCACACAACACAATGCCACAGAAGTTTTGAGGGAGCGTGCAATTGGCATGTTGACTGCAGGAATGTCCACCAAAGCTGTGCCAGAGAATTTTATGTTAATTCCTATACCATAAGCCATCTCCAACGTCGTTTTAAAGAATTTGGCAGTATGTCCAACCGGCCTTACAACCGCAGACCACGTGTAACCACGCCAGCCCAGGACCTCCACAACCGGATTCTTCACCTGTGGGATCGTCTGAGACCAGCCACTCGGACAGCTGATGAAACTGTGGGTTTGCAAAACTAAAGAATTTCTGCACAAACTGTCAGAAACCATCTCAGGGAAGCTCATCTGCGTGCTTGTCATCCTCACCAGGTTCTTGACCTGACTGCATGCAGTATGGTGTCATAATCGACTTCAGTGGGCAAATGCTCACCTTCAATGGACACTGGCAAACTGGAGAACTACGCTCTTCACGGATGAACCCCAGTTTCAACTAATGGCGTCGTGTGGGCAAGTGGTTTGCTGACGTCAACGTTGTGCACAGAGTGCCCCATGGTGGCGGTGGGGTTATGGTATGGGCAGGCATAAGATAAGGACAGCGAACACAATTGTATTTTACCGATGGCAATTTGAATGCACAGAGATACCGAGACGAGATCCTGATGCCCATTGACGTGCCATTCATCCGCCGCCATCACCTCATGTTTCAGCATTATAATGCACGGCCCCATGTTGCAAGGATCTGTACACAATTCCTGGAAGCTGAAAATGTCCCAGTTCTTCCATGGCCTGCATACTCACCAGACATGTCACCCATTGAGCATGTTTGAGATGCTCTGGATCGACGTGTACGACAGCGTGTTCCAGTTCCTGCCAATATCCAGCAACTTGGCACAGCCATTGAAGAGGAGTGGGACAACTTTCCACAGGCCACAATCAACTCCACGCGAAGCACATGTGTCGTGCTGCATGAGGCAAATGGTGATCATACCAGATACTGACTGGTTTTCTGATCCACACCCCTACCTTTTTTTACGATATCTGGAACCAACAGATGCATATCTGTATTCCTAGTCATGTGAAATCCATAGATTAGGGCCTAATGAATTTATTTAAATTGACTGATTTCCTTATTGAAATTGTTGCATGTTGCGTTTATATTTTTGTTCAGTGTAGTTAGGCCTAGAAGTACTGCTACTTTAGAAACAAAACATTCCCCCAAAAGTGGATCTGAGTAGAAGATAGGTTTGCATTTCTAATTTCTTTCCTGTTCTGAAAAAGCCAGTCTCTTCTTTTAAAGCAGGGCTTCAGATCTCACTGTAGAAGAATGTGGTTAAAAACACAATGACTTTACCGTCTGGTCAGAGTTGTCTTTGTAACTCAACCCAAAGTAGTCCTTCTCCAGTAGGTTCAGGACTTCATACACTTTAAAGAACAGGTACTGGCCTTTCGCCCGTTTCTGCAGAGAGGGAAGAACAAAGAGAAGAGCATGAAAACCATGTCACTAATCATCAATTATAAAGAACAGTGGACATAAAAATTAAAAAAACACAACCTACAATAGCAGCGAGACAGATTATTTAGATAATGGGACAAGGAGAAAAATATATCTACCATATATTTGTCATCATTCCCAAACGCATTTCATTTAGTGAACAATATTCCATCTTTCACAGTTCGTTATGACAGGGTTAATTCACGTGGAGGTTCATTTATCTGGCTCATGAATGCCACAATTGTATGGCTGTGTGTGGAAAGTGTCAGAAAACTCTAGAGAATGCACTCCTCCAGGGCATCTCTTGGGTGTGAGCTGACATTTGCCCTGCAGACAGACAGGCAGACAGATATGCAGCCGTTTGGGACAGCTTGGCAGCTCTCTCCAACTGGCCCTGTATTCGCCTGCACAGCAGAACCAGACAGTATAGGCATTACAGGAAAATCCCCATGGATTGCGTGAGCATTATTGGTCCTTTGACATTGCTGGAATGAGTGAGCTATTTGGGATGAATTGCAGTGTGGACAAAGGGGGCGAACTACCACACTACCTCCTCGGGGCAACACATTGCCTTGGTCTGAGGGACAATAACCAGAAAAAGTCCACAAAGGACAACGACACTGCATTCTAGACAGAGGGGGATGAAGAGGGAAAGAAAAAAAGCTCTGCATTTTCGCCTCCTTGGGACAGCGGAGATATTTAAGGTATGCTAGTATTATCAGTCACTCCCAAGGACACTGGTGAAGCTTTTTGAATGCCCCCCCCTCCCTGCTCCCCGACAATAGACACTGTTACATCAGATCGTCTGTAGAGTGAGAGAGTGATAGAGAAGAAAGTATTTTGCTAACAGTCTATCAGCTTGGAGGCTGCAACATCCTAGTAGCCAGAGGGGTGTGGCCCTGAGACACATGATTTGGCACCAGGTGGATTCTGAGATGTGTGTCCAAGGTGCTGCCTTTGTTTGGCTTTAAATTAATCACTTTACACATGACCTTGCGTTTTCCTCCCGTGGCACACCCTTCTGCACTACATATTAACCAATCAGGACAGGAACTCAGTTTAGAAAACAGAGGCCCGATGGGGAGGATCAACATTCAGTTCAGGGACATCTCTTTCTTCTACTAAAGCACTTCAGTACTGGCTGGTCAAGTCACTAAGGGTTGTAGGCAAACAGCAAAATGGATTTCCCCCATGCTTACTATTGATCATGCGGAAGCCATTGCTTTGGAGTGCATTAAGTAGCAAACAGGTAGCACTGCAAAAAAATATATACGTTTGACCATTAGGCGGGAGATTTCAGACATTTCGAATTGAAGCTCGGATTTCAGTGCAAATGCAATGAAACTGTCTGTGCCCTAGCCTGAGCAGTGTCTGACAGAGAGAGACCGCAGTACAAGCAGACAAGTCCTAAATCGGAATTACTGCCTCCTGCTGCAAGTCACATACTTCCTAGTAAAAATGTTTGACAGCTACATCTCAATGGAACGAGAACAGCAAAGTAATCTCATTGACGGCTGTAAAAGCAGTCGCAGACAAAAGGCACCATAAAAACTTCCAGGTCTTATACAGTCCATCCATATAAGCTTACACGGTCTCTGACAGCCTCTTCAAAGTCACAGCTAATTACGCTAGGCTCAACTAGAGGTAAGGTAAACACCACCCAAAGCCCAACGGTGCTGTTGAGAGAGATGCTCCCTCCAGAGGGCTGATGCTCCATGAAAACGAACTTGTGGTTACCTGGGTGAGGAGTGCAGGGTGGGGCAGTCGTCATAGAGGTAGAGCTAGACTTCTACGACGCTAGCGAGCTACTAGCTAGCCTCATTAGGATTCTTCCATTGGCCCCGCTCTACAGTGCAGGTCAATTAGATCAGTCATTAGCATGCTAACAGAGGGCACTTCAGGAACAAGGGCTTTGCCCTGTCAGCTTTTGCCTCAGCAATGCAGAGCGGAGGCCACGGCAATAGCATTGCCTCATTTGCAGTCACACGCCAAGCAGGTCAAGTGAGTTCACTTACGTTTTATGACAGTGTTTGTGTACACATACTCTACACATCTGCTTATGCATGCCAAGCTTTGACAGGACTGATCAACCGGTATTTGGATCTTTGGGGCATAGAGTACAGTAGCAGAAATCTTCTTGGGGGGGAACATTTTTGGTATTATATGTATGTGAGGGTCTGGATGTGAAAAAGTAATGCTTTGGTATATTTAACAAGTTGAAATGAATGCTAGCGAGTTGCCCTGAAAACACACTGAAAGTGTGTTGAATATTGCAGCAGTGCAGCCGTTGATGCATACAGTGCCATGTTCAATCATCTTACTGAACCAAGGTGAACCAGCCCAGAGAGGAACATGGTGGCACCACCAACAATCCACCCAGTGAGGACTAATTAGCAGGCCAAGTGGAGCTGGGAGCAGGGAGCTCGGCGGGAGCAGGGAGCTGGGCAGCAGCCTAATTGAAATAGGCAGGTTGGAATAATCAAAAGGCCAGGGCTGTCTGCTAATGAGTGAATCTCTATAGCATGATTCCTATAAGGACACTTAGAGGGGTACACCTCAAAAGAAAGCCTTTTCAGATCCCCCATGCACCATAGACAACAAACTGGTCTGGTGATGGTAGCAAATATCAATCTACAGTCAACAATGGTACCCAATGAACACATCGTCTTACTACCAAACAAATGACGGATTTGGCCAAACACTGGGAATCTACAAGAAAACACTAACAGTTTCTGCTCATTTGGCTTTATGGGAGCATTCCTGATGTCTGAACATTGTTTTGCAATCAGGAGGGAGGGGTCCATCACTGGGACATTAGAGACAGGGTGGGAGAGAGAGAGAGAGAGAGAGGACAGGCTGGGAGAAAGAGACAGAAGGGAGTGTTCGACTCAGTCTGTCCATGGCTGGAAGTCAACAATCCGGACATCCAGACGCAGTTTTATCATCTCCCATAGGCTTATAGAGAAATCTGTCTGAAACACTCCACCTCTACAAAACAGCAAGAATCAAATTCACATGCAGACAATCTATAGAGAGAAGCAAGGGGAAAGGACGGTAGACAACACATACACCCTTTGTATAACAGGGACGTTGGTGTTTATAACAGTAATTTGGTGGGTGCTAATATTTGTCCCATTTCACACATTTACAATGTGTATTATATGCATACACGTGAATTAGATATATTTTTTTATAGCATAAGGGGTCACGGCCAGGGTCTGCCATTATAGATGGCAACCCTGGAGCAATTTTCACCTTGTCGGCTCGGGGATTCAAACTAGCGACCTTTTGGTTACTGTCTCAACGAGCTAACTGCTAGGCTACCTGCTGTGTGTGTGTGTGCGCGAGCGCGTGTGATGGCGAGACTGGTCTTTCCGGAGCCCCAAAGCTCCCTGCTGTTCTAGCAGATTAGACTCGTACGTGTCCGTCCGCGCTGAGCCGATGGTGAACAAATGCAGCAGGACTCTGTAGTCAAGCAGAACACAGCAGAAGCAGCCTTGTACTGCACAGAGCCACACCACTGGCTGAAGAGAGGACTACGTTGCTGCAGAGCCCCAGACGCCATTACTGTTTGTTCACACACACCACTGTTATGGTTTCGTCGCTCTCATTATTGCAAGGCACTCACAAAGCAAGGGAAAATGTTTGAGGAAGAGAGTATATCTGGACCTGCAAGGCCTTGTCAGAGTGCATGAGAATCATGCTTTATGTAGCTTGGTAGTACGAGAGCACTGTGTTTCTCGGACTCTACTTCTCCGACTGGTACTTCTGAGTAGAGAATGAGATATAGATTTCTTTAGATATGTATCAATATTATTTTCCGGTACACTGATCCATCCATCTCAAAAGTGGTGCATTCTAGAGAAAGGATCAATACAGGCAGAGTCAGGAGTTTGATTGATTAGCTACATCAGAAACTATATCTACAGTCTAAACACTATCAACTTGTGCCCCAATGCACCTTGACAAAACCCCCCCATTGGCCCAAATCCCCTGCCTTGAAAACACACGTGACAATCTGGATCACAGACAGATCCACCAGCAGCCCAGTCCACCAGTGGATTCACTCTGCAGGCAGCAGCCCAGTCCACCAGTAGATTCACCCTGCAGGCAGCAGCCCAGACCCCAGGAGGAGAGAAGGGGGAGGCGCGCCGCACAGGCTGCAGTCTCCCAGAGACACCTCCACGGCCCACTAATGGTCCTAATGGGCTGGGGCCTGGTCTGGGGGGGGGGGGGGGGGGGGGGTCACTTTGGGGTCATGATAAGGGCTGCACCAAACTATTTATGTATTATGCTTACGTTGTATTAATAGAAGAGGAGAGGGCTGTAAGACCCCTCCCTCATACATCTATAGGGTTCTGGACTACCGATTAGCAATATATATATGCATTATAAAGTTTAATATTGTTCCACAGTTCTTTTCTAGTCTCTGCTTCTTATAAGAAACGGTCTGAGAGATGTGTGAGTTATTGCAGTCAAAACAGGGTGTCTGTGAGAAAGCACCTCAAGGCTAAAAGAGATTCGTAGACACAGAACCCTGCAGGGGAGTGAAAGAGATAAGAGACTAGTCAGACATACCACTTGGGGAGTGGAAAATTACTGCTGAGCCCTAAGAAAACACTAGAACTATTGTCTCTCCTGCAAGTTTGTATAACTGGATATGCATAGGCTTGGTCTGATGAGTAGAAGGTGTTGACGTAGGCAACATCACTAGGGGTTGACTGCAAGCATATTAAAGCAACTTGGACCCTTTCCTATTTTGCAGAACTTACTCGGAAACATGCGCGCTATGTTCCCGTTGTCAACTTCTGTCTGCAATTGCATTAATTAATGAATGGTTAATTTACTTAAAGATATTGTCCAATTGCTGATTTCACTAATAAGCAAATGGTTGACAAGGAACAAGGAACCTAGCCCAACAGCTGCTACACGGCCCCAGAGATAGTGACAGAGGGGATACAGAGCTCCAGCACCATTCACTCTGTCTCAGAGAACACCTTGGAGTACATCGAGAGAGAACTACGGTCGTGCAGTCTGATTTTTCAGAGTTACCCTATTTGGCATTTCCATTAACTCTCAATTCAAGTCGCATAAAATAAGGACCTAAACAACATGTTTGAGAGAAGAATATAAATAACTTTCAAAGGGAGACAGTTGAGAATGTCTGAAGTGGCCCTAGTGTGCTTCCATGAAACATGTCATTGTTTTCCACTGAGGGTTAGTGTGGGCGCTTGCTTTGCTTCTCCCCAAAAAATGTAGGTTAATCTCTGGAACACTTTGTTGTTCTCCATTTTCCAAACGCTCCCAGATACTGTAGGCATTGCACCTCGTTATAAATATGCCACTGTCTTCTGGCTGAATACTCCCCAACAATGGCATTTACTGATGCCTCAGCTATTCTGAAACTGTGAACAAAGATGGCCCTGTTCAAACAGCAATTAGTGTTGGGGCCCATTCACAAGCCATCTCAAAACGCATGTTCAGCTGCACTGGGATCCACAAACACTCTCAATCACACACAGTGAAACCCCTTAGCCTCCAGGATGGGAAAATGACTAGCCTACACATGAATAACCAATGAGACAGAATCAATAACATAATAGATAGACTTAAGCAAATGCGACCAACTAGCTTTAACACTTGACTTGTAATTATGAATAGAGAAGGTCCCTCTATCATACTGAGTGGATCTTATTGGAGATCGCTGACTGACTAACTGGAAGATATGATGACTAGGTTATGAGTTTGCAGGCAGGATTGGTTTGCCACGTGTCTGTGGGGGACAGCAGATGCTACAGGTTTAATCTGTGAGGGGCTCAGGACCCCCCTCTAATCTGCCATGCTTGTGGACGTGGTGGGCTCCAGAGAACTAGACGAGAACACCAGACGAGCACCCGCCGTGCAGCCTGCTTTTACCCCAGCCCGGCCAGGTGGGGTAGAAGTTGGGAGGGACTGGGGCTTGGGCAGGGGTCATCCACCCATCACTTCCAGGTCAGCGGTTAAGGTCCCCTCAACACCAGCGCTTATCCCTTTAGTGTATAAACCACAAAACTCCCAAATATAAAAAGGGGCTTTACGTGCACCTGAGGGCCAGAGAGAGAGAGAGGGCAGCCCTCCACCCAACACCTGTGGGCCAGAGAGAGAGGGCCTCCAGCCCTCCACCAAACACAGGCCCAAGTTCCCATGACCTCCCAGCTCCAGACAACACAGTCAATTCCACCCACAGCCAAACCAGAAGATAGCCCACATCATTCAAACCCATGTGAGAAACCAAACAGACTTTTAAAAAAAGACACCAGCAGCAATTCTCTTAGATTGGCCATTTAGTGTGAATTCACTGCAGGGAATGGTGCCTTCAAAAACATATGGATGTAGGCTATCGATTTCTCATCATCCCACGGCTCATTAGTAGGCAAATTAAAATAAACTTGAGGGCAAAAGGAAATGAGGGGGAGTAACAACGTGGAAATGACACACTAGGGAACTTGATCTATGGTCCAATGTAGTGAAACACTAATTCACCTGCTATGCTGGAGAAACAATAATACATTACACTAAATAACCAAAAGTATGTGGACACCTGCTTGTCGAACATCGCATTCCACAATCATGGCCGTTAATATGGAGTTGGTCCCCTCTTTGCTGCTATAACAGCCTCCACTCTTCTGGGAAGGCTTTCCACTAGATGTTAGAACATTGCTGAGGGGACTTGCTTCCATTCAGCCACAAGAGCATTAGTGAGGTCGGGCGATTAGGTCTGGCTCGCAGTCTGCGTTCCAATTCATCCCAAAGGTGTTCGACGAGGTTGAGGTCAGGGCTGTGCAGGCCAGTCAAGTTCTTCCAAACCGATCTCGACAAACCATTGGACCTCGCTTTGTGCACGGCGGCATTGTCATGTTGAAACAGGAAAGGGCCTTCCTCAAACTGTTGCCACAAAGTTGGAAGCACAAAATCATCTAGAATGTCATTGCATGCAGTAGCGTTAAGATTTCCCTGCACTGGAACCAAGGGGTCTAGCCCGAACCATGAAAAACAACCCCAGACTATTAATCCTCCTCCACCAAACTTCACAATTAGCACTACGCATTGGGCATGTAGCGTTCCCCCGGCATCCGCCAGACCCAGATTCGTCTGTCGGACTTCCAGATGGTGAAGCGTGATTCACACTTGAGAAAGCGTTTCCACTAGAGGTCGACCGATTAATCGGAATGGCCGATTAAATCGGGGCCGATTTCAAGTTTTTATAACAATCGGAAATCGGTATTTTTGGGCGCCGATTTGCCGTTTTTTTCCCCCCCACCTTTATTTAATCTTTATTTAACTAGGCAAGTCAGTTAAGAACACATTCTTATTTTCAATGTCGGCCTAGGAAACGAGGCAGAACGACAGATTTTTTACCTTGTCAGCTCGGGGGATCCAATCTTGCATTGATTACATTGCACTCCACGAGGAGCCTGCCTGTTAGCGAATGCAGTAAGCTAAGGTAAGTTGCTAGCTAGCATTAAACTTATCTTATAAAAAACAATCAATCAATGACTGTCATTGCTCCAATGTGTACTTAACCATAAACATCAATGCCTTTCTTAAAATCAATACACAAGTATATATTTTTAAACCTGCATATTTAGCTAAAAGAAATCCAGGTTAGCAGGCAATATTAACCAGGTGAAATTGTGTCATTCTCATTTCTCTTGCGTTCATTGCACGCAGAGTCAGGGTATATGCAACAGTTTGGGCTCTTTGCGAACTAATTTGCCAGAACTTTACGTAATTATGACAACATTGAAGGTTGTGCAATGTAACAGGAATATTTAGACTCATGGATGCCACCCGTTAGATAAAATACGGAACGGAATAAACGTTTTGTTTTCGAGGTGATAGTATCCAGATTAGTCAAAGGTATATGGTTTAGAGAGAAATAGTCGCCGCGTTATAATTCCTGTAATAACTTGCGGCTGAATTTGAAAGGGGTTCCTTCGTTATTTTACCGTTCATGTCTTCCATAGAGAATGTCTTGATCTACTTCAAATAAGGTCTGTGTTTCGTGCAGGCTTAAACCGCCTCGACGTTTTGATACCCGTGTAAATCTCACTAGGATAAGGTAACGTTTGTCAACATATTTTCATAAATCCACTCTACAATTTTTTTAAATCTTCGCTTATATTTAGCCAATATTGATCAGAGTTACCTTGTCCTATGGATATCTACACAGTTATAAAATTGGCACAGTGATGTAAGCCTACACGAAACACAGACCTTATTTTAAATTAATCAAAAAATATCCTATGGAATAAATGAAGGAACCGCTTTTCAGATTTTGCTAGGTGTCATGGGAATTATGACTAGCAATAGGTTGTCAATTCTTAGCATGCCCATTATTATAATAGGATTTCCTGCATATAGAAATTAAAGTTTGTTTTCAACATTCATCACAGGTAACTTAAATTTTTATTCAAACAGTTGAGAGTATTTGTCTCCTAAGCAGACTCTTCAGTATCATTGTCACTTCAGAGCTGTGTGCGTGTGTGTATTTATGTATTATATTAAGTTAAAATAAGTGTTCATTGTTCATTCAGTATTGTTGCAATTGTCATTATTACAAAAATGTGTGTGTGTGTGTATGATATATATATCTATATTAAATTTAAAAAATAAAAATAAAAATCGCCCGATTAATCGGTATCAGCTTTTTTTGTCCTCCAATAATCGGTATCGGTATTGAAAAATCATAATCGGTCGACCTCTAGTTTCCACTGCTCCAGAGTCCAATGGCGGCGAGCTTTACACCACTCCAGCCGACGCTTGGCATTGCGCATGGTGATTAAGAGGCTTGTGTGCGGCTGCTCGGCCATGGAAACCCATTTCATTAATCTCCCGACGAACCGTTCTTGTGCTGACATTTCTTCCGGAGGAAGTTTGGAACTCGGTAGTGAATGCTGCAACCGACAGACAATTTTTACGCGCTACAGCACTCGGCGGTCCCATCCTGTGAGCTTGTGTGGCCTACCACTTCGCGGCTGAGTCGTTGTTGCTCCTAGACGTGCTCAATTTTATACACCTATCAGCAATAGCCAAATCCACTAATTTGAAGAGGTGTCCACATACACTTCATCACCAAATGTATCATCAAACAGAAGAAAACGACTGACTGATTTGAGATGCAGGCTGCAGTGGTATGGGGTTTACAGTGGACCTTGGCCAAAAATCTGTCCAAAAGTAACAGCTACGCTAAACCATGCAGTAATGGGGAGAGCCATTTGTCTCTCTATCCCACTATAAAAAGGGCACAGCAGAATCTACTAAGCAACTATGCTATGATTACCTGACTCAAAACCAACAATCAAACCTCAGCACTACTATAAATAGCCTCAGACTCCACCGGTAGCAAGGGAGGAAATAACAATGAAATGTCTGATGCGAAAACCTCAATCTATTCAACAGGATTACACGTAATGCTATCCTCTTCCTGCGCAAAACTAAATTATTGTGATGAGGTTCATCGAATAAGGAGAGGCTGCTGTGCTGTGTACAGCTCCAGTACACTGCACTGCTGTTTTCCTCTGGGACAACGCTAAACTACATGACAATGGTTCTGAATGCTTATCTGCAACAACAATAATCCTTGCACTGAATCTTCAATACAACGAAAAAAATGCATCTGTCAAAACACGGTGTTAAAGGCAGGCAATTTTTTCCCTGTGAAAAAGATAAAAAGACAATTACCTAAAGAAAACAACCTGTGGTTACCCCTTTGGCTCACAGCAAAAACCTTACCTCTTTCAAACGCAATTTTCTTGTCGTCTGCTTGTTTTAGTCAATTACAAAAGTACATTTAAAACTTCTTTGGGCTGCAAGCCCAAAGCCGGGCACAATATGACAACAGCCACTTCAACAGCCACTTTATGCGAAATTCAAAATATATTTTTTTGAAATATTTAACTTTCACACATTAACAAGTCCAATACAGCATATGAAAGATAAACATCTTGTGAATACAGCCAACATGTCCGATTTTTAAAATGTTTTACAGCGAAAACACCACGTATATTTATGTTAGCTCACCACCAAATACAAAAAAGGACAGACATTTTTCACAGCACAGGTAGCATGCACAAAACCAACCTAACTAACCAAGAACCAACCAAACTAACCAAGAAACAACTTCATCAGATGACAGTCTTATAACATGTTATTCAATAAATCTATGTTTTGTTCGAAAAATGTGCATATTTGAGCTATAAATCAGTTTTACATTGCAGCTACCATCACAGCTACCGTCAGAAATAGCACCGAAGCAGCCAGAGTAATTACAGACACCAACGTCAAATACCTAAATACTCATCATAAAACATTTCTGAAAAATACATGGTGTACAGCAAATGAAAGACAGGCATCTTGTGATTCCAGCCAATATTTCCGATTTATTAAGTGTTTTACAGCGAAAACACAATATAGCATTATATTAGCTTACCACAATAGCCAGAAACACAAGCCATTTACCAGCAGCGAAAGTTAGCGATCGTAACAAACCAGCAAAAGATATATAATTTTTGACTAACCTTGATAAGCTTCATCAGATGACAGTCCTATAACATCAGGTTATACATACACTTATGTTTTGTTCGAAAATGTGCATATTTAGAGCTGAAATCAGTGGTTATACATTGTGCTAACGTAGCATCTTTTTCCCACAACGTCCGGATATTTTTCTGACACTCACATATTCTGACCAAATAACTATTCATAAACATTACTAAAAAATACATGTTGTATAGGAAATGATAGATACAGTAGTTCTTAATGCAATCGCCATGTTAGAATTCTAAAAATAACTTCATTACGACATCCAGCTTAGTTATAGCGAGAGAGTGCCCAAAATCTGGGCGCAAACTACTAGTACAACATGTTCGACAGATATATAAAATAGCATCATAAAATGGGTCCTACTTTTGATGATCTTCCATCAGAATGTTGTACAAGGGGTCCTTTGTCCAGAACAATCGTTGTTTGGATTTAGAATGTCCTCTTCTCCAGTCAATTAGCACGGAAAGCTAGCAAAGTGGCGCCAAGCTCTCCTTCCTGAACAAAGGCACACAACGCAACACGCCTAACGTCCCGAATAAATTTCAATAATCTAATAAAACTATATTGAAAAAACATACTTTACGATGATATTGTCATATTTATCAAATAAAATCAAAGCCGGAGATATTAGTGGTCTATAACGACAGCTTTCCAGAAGGCAATCCCAGGCTCCTTCTCGCGCTTTCCAGAAAACAGGAAATGGGGGTCACGTCATGCCAAGAGCTTTTATTCCACCTCAGACCAAGATAAACACTCCATTTCTTCTCTCACTGCCTATTGACATCTAGTGGAAGGTGTATGACGTGCATGTATACTAATACGTATCAAGCCCATTTATAGGCAGGCCCTAGAACAGAGCATCGTTTTCAGATTTTACACTTCCTGATCAGGAAGTTTGCTGCAAAATGAGTTCTGTTTTACTCACAGATATAATTCAAACGGTTTTAGAAACTAGAGAGTGTTTTCTATCCAATAGTAATAATAATATGCATATTGTACGAGCAAGAATTGAGTACGAGGCCGTTTGAAATGGGCATCTTTTATCCAGGCTACTCAATACTGCTCCTGCAGCCCAAAGAGGTTAAGAAAAGTACAACATGTCTAAAGATGACTTTTCAACATTACCTGCTCCCTATCGTTCTCACTATTTCGAAAAACATAATATTGTAGGGCTTCCCTCGTGCCCCTTTTCATGGCGATGTTAGCAGCCACTTGAGTGAGTGCTAGCTAGCTACAGACCAGAACATTAAAACTTGTTAGGGCTAAGGTCCTTTTTTCAGAATTTCCGCCTGACTCGCGTGCCCAAAGTAAACTGCGTTTTACTCAGGCCCAGAAGCCAGGGTATGCATAAAATTGGTACCACTGAATAGAAAACACTTTGAAGTTTGTAGAAATGTAAAAATAATGTATGAGACTATAACACAATAGATATGATAAAAGAAAATCCAAAAGAAAAACCAACCAGAATTATTATAAAAAAAATTGAGTGCCCATGCTCTTACAAAGGATAAAGTATAGGGGCATATCCAAATCCAGCTCCCAGATTGCAATTCCTATGGCTTCCACTAGATGTCAACAGTCTTTGTTCAAGGTTTTAATATCGTTTCCCTATTGAACATACTTCTTTCCGTATGAAATATTATAGTTTAATTACATTATAGGGTACCTGACGATTAAATAGAAACGTATTTTGACTTGTTTTAACAAAGTTTAGCGGTAGCTTTTTGGATTCCTTTCTCTGCATGTTGAACGAGTGGATTACTCAAATCGATGGCGTCAACTAAACTGACTTTTTGGGATATAAAGAAGAATTTTATCTAACAAAACTACATGTTGTAGCTGGGACCCTTTGGATTGCAAATCAGAGGAAGATTTTCAAAAAGTAAGTCAATATTTCATCGCTATTTGTGATTTTATGAAGCCTGTGCTGGTGGAAAAATTTGTGGGGCGCCGTCCGCAAACAAACGCATGGCATGCTTTCGCTGTAAAGCCTATTGTAAATTGGACAGTGCAGTTAGATTAACAATAATTTAAGCTTTTAACCGATATAAGACACTTGTATGTACCTAACTGTTTAATATCCATGATTTTTATGATTATTTATTTGAATTGCGCGCCCTCCAATTTCACCAGAAGTTGTCGACAGGTGTCCCGCTAGCCCTAAGTTAAGCTAGCTAAGACTAACACAAACAAAAGGACTATACAGCTACAAGTAGTGAGTGGAGTTACAAACAGACTGTACTAAACAAGTTAAATGTCTTACCTGTGCTGAAATGTTTTCCACACACACAGCTACATGTAGCCTACTTGGACACCGCGTACCCACATTTCCCACACCGAATAGCCTGCAGCCACAAGGCTCTTCTTGCAGGCTCCATTTCCCTACGTGGGGGCATTTGTGAACCGTAGGTTGGGATTTTTGACTTGGCTACATTGAACAACATAGCAGCTTTTCGGCATGTTTTGTTATTTCTGTATAACAAAAAATCTACGACGAAGTTGCATCTTTTACAATGAAATTGTGCCAGCTCTATTCACAATACATACACTGAGTGTACAAAACATTAAGAACACCTGCTCTTTCCATGACAGACTGACCAGGTAAAAATAGGTGAAAGCTATGATCCCTTATTGATGTCACTTAAAAAAACATTTTTAAGACTTGAGACAATTAAGAGAAGACAAAAGATTTGAGTTCCTTTGAAAGGGGTATGATAGTAGGTGCCAGACGCACCGGTTTTTCAAGCTCAACAGTTTCCTGACGAATTGAAAATTGAGGGCTGTTGAGGGCAAAAGGGGGGATGCAACTCAATATTAGGAAGGTGTTCTTAATGTTTTGTCCACTCAAATATTATCCATCACCTTTAACCTTACATCTCCAACTCTCCCCAGTGTGAGTTTTTTTTTTATGTGCATGATATGAGATTGCACAAAATGTGATTGTTACGAAACAGGACAGTTAACCCGCACTACCCTCAAACCAAGGCATGCTGCCTGCTAATTATCTATATACTGTGTTTCAACTTGTCAATTTCAAATTATTTTCAAACAAGTTTTATTTGACAGTTTGAATTGAAGTGTGTTCCGCCTCCTCAATAATTCACATAGAAGTAGACCATTTCATTGTGGTGGACAATTGAAGTTTGAGGCATTACAATGAGACGAACAAACCTTGCTCTTTGATGCGAGCCCAAACACTTCTCCAGTGTTTCCTCGGGTCAAGTATGCAGACATTTGTGCATCTCCAGTCAGAACAGAACCTGCAAAAACGTTTTCCCACTGGCACTTTCTGGCTGGCGCCCCATTGCTTTCATTATCGTTTTCCTTACTAATAATAACTTTGGACATGTGTGCGTTCCTATCAAAGTAAGCGCCTTATTAATAGTTTCTGTATATCGTGTTATGTCGTTTGTACTGTAGTACACCATATGTATGTATGGCGCATAATGGTTTGTGTGGTACTCATGTATTTACTGTTTTATTCCAATTTTTCAAGTACTTACGACAAATAATGTATTCTTATTCTTGCATAGATTGTAATGGACACGTGTGTAAAATGCTTTTTTGAAGGTTTTACTGATTATGAGCTAATGCTAAGCCATATTAACCCATTATGTGTGGAGCCATGTTTGTTGACATCATTCAATGCATTCTGGGTGTCATGCAAACGCCTGTCAGACCAAAGATGTTTTAGCAAGATGTTATAACAAGGTGAAGATGTTGTAACAAGGTGAAGGGACGGTTCACTCGTCTTTCGAGTAAACTTCCGGAAGTCAATGATGGGAAGTGAATTACAGTAGACGACACACACACCCTTCGCCTTCAACATGCATCCTGAAAACAGATCCAACTCATCTTGTCACCACCTCTTCTTATCTTTGGTTGATGCAGAAAAAACAAACATGGCGGGGCACACAAACTACCCACCGTCGGATTACTTTCGACTTTTAGAAAGTGTTTTACTAAATTATTTCGATGATTGGTAAGCTCAGCCGTGATGTGATTAATTGTAAATAGTAAATGCTTTCAGTTAATACGAATTATGGTTTCTGTCAGCTGAGAGTGAGCTTGTTAGCTCACTATTTACACAGTTAGCGCTAGGACCGATGTAGCCTACATTTTCTGATTTGGATGAGAATTGTGTTACGCTGTTGCTACTTCTGTGAATGTCTGAAAATTGCATCCATAAATAAACTGCACACGTCGAGGACATAACGTTTGTGCAAAATGTTTTGTGAATAAAAAAAATAAAAACAAGTGTGGCCAGCTCAAACGCTGACCGTTGCGTCAATTGTAACTTAACGTTTAAATAAGTGTTCTAATCACACCGGTTTGCGCGTACGCTGCAGGGGCCACTGTAGAATGATCACACCCCTGTGTTCGTACGTGTCAACGGGTTAAACACTAGCTTAACATCTGGTCTGACTTCTATCACCAATATTAAACCATATGATCTGAAGTGTCCAGAAACAATTCTATCTTGGGGTTTGTCCGTGATCTGTACTTTGATCGTGTGTGTTACTTTGCTTAGAACAACAATAAATATTGAAGAGACTCACCTCCACCTCACAGGGGAACTGGCTTCCATCAAGCATGGTCACGTGACACATCACCATCTTCACCTTCTTGGTCAGTTTCAGCGGTGACTTGATAAAAGAATGTCCACCCTCAGGCTTCGGGCTCTCTTCCTCGTCTTTCTTCTCCTCTCCTCCTTCCTCTGCCTCCTTGTTCTCCTCTTCTGCGGCGCTCTTCTCCTGAGATTCCTCTGCTGCTTTCTCCTCCTTAGCAGGCTAGACACAAATCACCAAGAGGAGATTCACAGAGCGAACAAGAAAAACACTTCACATCCACAAAGGCCATTTTGTCAACAGTGGTTCGTCAAAGAGTAGCCTAGTTCTGCTTAGTGCCATCAATTCAGTCAGCACAGATCTGTACGGAGAACCATAGTGTAACTTCTATCGCAGTACACACAGCTTTTAACCAGCACTCATTATGTTTTCCATTGGCTTGATCACTGTAGATGATGTCATTAGGCAGATCAAAGTCTTAAAACATGAAAAAGAGCTGGGGTTTGGCTGGAATACAAGCACAACGAGGAGATGTTTCTTCTGCAGCATAATAGCTTACAGCAATTCCAACGTAATAAAATCATAAAGGACAAATGAGGAGAACATTCAACATCTCTATACTAAGAGATATGTACCTTATTTGTGACTGACTGACTAATACTGTATCAACAGAGCTCGTTTCTAATTCATAACTCCTAACAGGGTTGAAGGAGGAACCTTGACAGAGAGATCTAGTGAAGTGAGCTAAGTGGCACCAATTCCTCAGGGCCCCTGCTTGGCTTGCTGTGGTTGAATCAGGTCGTGTGACTGCAAGGTCAACGATGACACGCTACTGTCAGACAGCCAGCAGAGAAGACCATCTTGATAAGCAGAGCTATAGTAAATAGAGTAATCTGGGTTCTCATCTGCCAGAGAGGAAATCAATCTAAATCTGAGAATCGTTGAATTGAAAAACACAAGCAAAGATAATGGAGAGACAGTAAGAGGTGTGTAGTGTTAAGACGGCCAATATAGGCTAGCATACCTGAGTGTCTGCACTGCCAGTGGAATGATTCTCCTCCTCTTTTTCCTCCGATTTCACTTCCTCAATCTGTTCTGGTTTCGGCTCTCCGTTTATTTTCTCTTCTTCCACCTGTGGTTGGTCTGCTGTGGGCGATGACGTCTGCTCTGCCTCGGCCTGCTCCCCCTTCTCACCGTCCTCCTCCTTCACGGAGGCAACGCCTGCCTCCTCGGGTGCAGCCTGGCTCTCTTTGGGTCCCACCTGGCTCTGAGACTTCTGCTTCTTAAGCCATGGAGGGAGGAACCTGGAGATGCCTTTCTTCTCTGAGGCTGGTGGTGAGGCTGGGGTGTCCTCGCCCTCCTGTGGTGTGGCGTTGTCGGCGGGCTGGGCCTCCTCCTGCTTCTCCTTGGCCTCTGCGGGGGCCTCGGCTGAGTCGGTGGCCGGAGCGGGGTGGTCGTTGGCGGACTGCTCTGCGGCCTTGGCCTCGTCTGTCTGGTTGGTGGCTGCTGGTTCTGATTCAGGTGCTGCAGGCTGCTCCTCTGCCTTCTCCGGCTCTTTCCTCACCTCCGTCTCAGATCCCACCTCTGTCGTCATGGTCCCCAGTCACACTGCACACAGAGAGAAAGAGGGATAGAGTTAAACCAGGAAAAGATAACATCGTATCATATGTATTCCCAAATCACTAGCTAATAATAAATGAGCCAGGGCCTAAAATGAACCTTTTGGTCCACTAACCAAAATATCACAGATGAGACAAATTTTCACCTGCCCCTTTAAGGGAGGGAAGTTAGCGGTGTAACACAACTTAAATCAAGTTTATTCCTGTGAGATTGAGAGTCTGAGTAGTAGCCGGATTGTCTTCCCTAATAGACAAAATGTAACATTGAGAAACAACCTAGTTTGTGAACAAAAATATGTAAATAGCCAAGAAATGACAAAGTCTCACTTCAGTGAAGTTTAGTTTCAAGTAAATTAAGCCACATTTTATGCCTGTGCGTTGTCATGTTACTTGTTTTAGGTTGGTGAAATTGTAAATAAATTCATTGTCTACGTTGTGTTCTTTTTCTTCTTCTCGTGTAACACAACACCGCAATTCGAAAGACGATGAGGACGCCATAATATCAGCAGCATTTTTGTCAGCCGTGTTTCATTATGACAGATTTCTTTGACATTATGTAATTGGAGCTAACTAAAATGTCATGTGGGGTGATGGTACAAAAGGGCAGTGGCCATCAATGGCTGGCTGCTAAGGGGCTAACTGCATCCCCCATCAGAGAAGAGCAGTGGCCCCAGGCAGGGCTTCAACCCAAATATCAGTGACAAGGGAACAGCTCTGCACAACGCAATTACTCATTCACCATGACAACAGGACTCAAGGGCAAGAGGTTAAGGTTCGCCACGCCTCTCTCAGTATCACAGAAAATGGCACGGCTCAAAATAAAATAACACAATGATTTTACAGCTGCCTGAGTCTCTGGGTAATGGCGTTTTGACATTAATTGGGTTGGAAACGTCATGTTCCAGAGAGGAGGACATAGCCTCTGAAATGAAATGGACAAGGCGCTGCAGGGTGGAGCAATGACTCTCTGTAGAGACTAATTCACTTAAATCAAATGATCTACCCTGACTAAATCGGTTTATTTCCTTTCTCCTGATAACACATGTGATTGCATTGTAAACCTCTGTAGAATAAAGTCAGAATTGATAATGTACCTGGCATTCCATGGTTCACTTCAGTTAAACTATTCTTGTAGCAATCACTATGAGAGGAGCACACACACACACATTCATGGAACAATATTCTGGGTTACATGCAGGGGCGATTTATAAATAGAAAAATGGTCCCTCACGCATGACTAGCCACTGAGTTACGAAGGAGAGGAGCCATTTTATGATCTTTTTTTGGTCCCACACATTTTACAAGGGGTCATGTGACAAGTTGATAGGGGAATTAAGGGAGCCAGCAGCTGAGAAGACTCAGGGAAGAGTTGAAAATGTAACCAAGAAAAGGATGATTCTATCCAGAACTAACAGGGATGAGCGACACTAGTAGCAAAATGTAACAGAATGAACGCGCTAGGAGAACACATTTTGGGCTTCTTCAATTCAGATTAGGCTTAATCAGGTTAAGGCCAAGAAGACCTCTGCAACGAATACAATTGCAACGAATACAATTACATTGAGGCCGATAAGAAAACTGTGCCGCTGACACGCATCGACAACAGTGAGCATTCAGACCCTGATAACAAGGAACAGATGGTTTACCGTCAAACTTTATTCAATTTAAGAAAATAATCAACCCAACTCCACGAATGGCATTGTAACAGACACCACTTCCTCACTGATGTGCGGGCTACATTCAGGACACACAAAAACACAAATAAAAGACAAGATGTGTAGGTCTAAGCTACACATCAAATGGTTCAAATTAGGCCTACAAATCACACAATCCATTGCAAAGAAATCGTCTACATCTAAGGCCTAATCTAATCAAAAGAAAATAGTATTTTTAACATAACATCAATTCCCTGATAATCCTAACCTGAATGTAGTGCAGGGTCAGGCTAGTAAATGAAATCACAACAGAGATTACCTGAAATAGAATACCATGTTGAATACTACAGCCTACAGGTTCAAAACTCAGAGCATATTTCTACCAATTTGCCACAGGGGAGTGACTTGCTCAGCCATTCAGTGGAACCAGGATCTGGCCACCCCAGCAGACTACAGGCTAAATCCCAAATCTGCAAAGCTTGCACATCATGGGAGTAAGTGAAACACAGCCTGTCAAAACCAATCCGGGTCCTTGTCAGCAAAAAACAAAATGGCCTCTCCATAGAGACATATGACTGACGTGTTCTCTCGTCATCTCATGCCATCAGATGGTATTTTCTTTAAGAGGCTAATGTCACAGACATAATCCAGCAGACAGAACAGACTGGAAGTCACAGCCTCAACACACACACTGGTTCTGGAGGTGGGTTAGGTGGTTAGCCTAAGTGTTTATGCTCGTAAAAACACGCGTCTCGATCTACGGCTATATAATAATCAGTTACGCTAGGAGAACTGTGGGTGTGACAGTCTGGGGTATTTTAAGCATGTCGGTGTGTGTTTTGTTTGCTGTACACCTCCAGCCCAAGTGTAGGCTATGTGGAGCGTGTTGAGTGATAAGGGATTTAGCTTATCCCCAGTCGGATCAAACACTTCACCTCCCTACACCGCCTATTGTTTTATTACACTAATTAGACACGTTTGGACAATTAAAGTACACTGACTGCAGTGACAAAGTCTAGAATCAAAACCATTAAGACATTTCTAAGAGACACACAATATGCAAATGATCCTATTTTTTTATAAATTTTTTCACTGTTCTCAGATAGTCCCAAGAACTGAGATGAAGCAACACTGGCAGTCTGTGATAAAGACCATTTCTCTGCTCATTCCCAACTGGCTGCAGTGTTAGCTTTTTACTCCTGCAGCAAGCAGGTCTCTAGTTATGTTACAGCCTCTCCTTCCATCTCGCCCAGGGCAACAACTCCCCAGACAGGAGATTCAAGGCCTCTTTCCCCCCCTCTCTCTCCCCTCGCTCTCATTCCCACACTGCTAAACAACAATAGGACTTGCATGCTCTCACATACCCACTCAGGTCTGGGAAATCTCCATCTAGCCTTGTACTCAAAATGGAAATGCAGATCATGCGTGGACCGAAAATGTGCCCCCCCCCCCCCCCCCATCTAGCTTGCCGTAAGCGCTTCCCCCCATATGTCCTTTCTATATAAATTAAATGTTTATGGCATGCCTTATGTAACTTGGCTAAACCATCTGGTACCTCTCAAACTGGTTTCCTCCTGCATGCAGAAGAGTCTCCTCGTAGCAAACACCAAGTCTAAACCCATTGAAACTCCATACGCGAGGAAAATTGTTAGCCTAGTTATCAGCTTATATCTCGATCAACCTCTTTAAAAACAGGTTTTTGGTGCAACAGAGCTTTAGAGTAGTAATTGTACTGATAGCGTCTCTTCTTAAATGGGAAGCCAGAGAGACAGAGAGAAAAAAGCATGTCGCTAAGAGCGCTCCTTTACTGTGGCGCTGGTCTGGGGATTGTTTTGCTTAGGTTCTGCTCCCCACCGAGGCATACCATACCGGGAATGCTGCAGCTTCAAAAGGATATGCGACAGGCAGGCTTTCATTTCCCTCTTATCCCAGGACTCTATCCCCCAATCCACCCCACCCATTAAACCCCCCCATCCTCCAATAAAAACATCCCCCAGACAGTGGCAGGAGAATACATTAGTGCGGAGCTGCCGTTCCGTTTCATCTTTAGACACAGGTTAGCTGTTGTGTTGTAGTACAGTGTTGCAACTCTTTATCAAGCCCTTGTATCTTCTGGCTTTGTGACATTACACACGGTCACCAGCTGCGCACACATGCATTATGAAGTCACGTCTCATAACACACCGGGTCAGACAATGTGCTTGGCAAAACAAGGATGTCACTGCAACAACAACCAGGACAACGCCCCTCACTGATTATTCCAATCAAATCACTGGTTAATTAAATGACAGCTGGACAATGACTAGGCAAAGTCAATTTGCCAGTATTTTAAAATATTATCACATTTATTGGTCACATACACATGTTTAGCAGATGTTATTGCGGGTGTAGCGAAATGCTTGTTCATTACCATATCTACTCAATCGTATGACCCATGAGTTCCAGGAACGGCTGAACTCTGAACACTCTTTGCGTCCAGCTAAACTCAAAACAGCTGACCTCACATTCTATCAAAGTGAACGGCAGATGAACTGCATTGACTATTAGCCAGCCGTGTCAGCCTCAGAGAAGTAGCCTCGGTACAGTAACCCAGTGCACCGCTGTGGCGTGGCGCTGGGTGTGAGTACTGAGCAGCACCTTACCGTGATCTCTCCCCCGCTGACGGCCGACTCGAGACTCGGTCCTTTCCTTTCACCGTCCTGTGCTGTATTCCAGCTGATCAACCTCCTCCTGCTCTATACACTGCTGTCATTACCGCACCAAACTCAGGGGGACAGGCATAGACCGAGAGAAGAATGAGGGCGAGAGAGGAAGCCAAACTCTGCTGAGAGAGAATGGGGGAGGGAGGAGGGAGAGGGTGAGCGAAGGAGGCAGACCCCACCCCGGCTGTGTATGTGCCAAGAGATGGATTGTTAATGGACACTTGGTGTTCAGGGACCAAGGCTAACAACTCCTTCGCTCACTCCATCCTTTTCCTTTTCCCTAGCCCTGCCGCCTTTCACTGGCACAGGCATGCCAGTCCTCTCCTCTCTCCTTGGGGGACACCAGCTTTGTGCTGCAGCAGCTAGCTAACCACACACACACAAGCATTCACACGCAGACCCATTGCGGGTTGGCTCCCATCTAACCTAAATGACAGGAGTTTAAAGAGCTCCGAGGAGCCTGTCCACAAAGGAAAGTTTTACACACCATTCCAGAGTGTAGACAAGACGTACTATTCTCAGCACCTACAGTGACTCACAAGCATCAACATGGTGTTATAACTCAGTTATTCTAATGGTGTTAGCAGGCGAGCACCTAAATTACATTTTGGCCAAATCTTTATCCCAGTATTAGTGCTAATTTCACACATTGGGTGACAGATGGGAGGGCTCAAGTCATGTCAATGTACAGTGAAACAGACGGGTCTACAGTACACACGATAGAGGGTCTTAGCAGCCATGTTTCGAACAGTAGTGCACCGTAGTAGGATACAGCAGAAAATGATGCTAGGGATGGGCATTTGAGAAACAATTTTTAGAACACAAGGCCTGCACATTTATCTATATGCCAACAGTGCGCAACAATGCCTAATTTATCATAACCATTACAGATAACACATCCTAATTGCACCATATATACAGTGACTTCAGAGAGTATTCACACCCCTTGACTTTTCACACATTTTGTTGTGCTACAGCATGAATTTTATATGAATTAAAATTGAGATGTGTCACTGCTACACACAATACCCCATAATGTCAAAGTGGAATAGACACTTATACAAATTATTTAAAAATGAAAAGCTGAAATGTCTTGAGTCAATACATATTGAACCCCATTGTTAAATAGACGGGACACAATTATTCCAAAACTGCAGCGCTCGTTGTTGGAACACATATGTCCCTACTTCAGTCAACCAGTCCATTTTGAATTTGTGATAAAAAAAACTGTCGTCATTTGGCAAGGAATGTAGCTTGTGTATCCCATCAGTTAGATCCGTTTTTAATAGGCGTTTATTTCTGTAGACCTAACGGGAGCTTGTCAGCGTACTCGGCACGTGTGTAAGCTAGTGGTCGGGACGCAATTGACTGAGTGAGACGGAGGGAAAAGGGAATTTAGGGAGAAGCGTGATGCTTGGTTTCTTTATTGTTGTGCCCCGCAAATGCACACGTAGATATGGAATACTAGAGTGAAAGCAAATTAACGTGGTCTTCCAAGACAAAATTTCGCTCTCTGGTAAAATATTTTTGGGACGGCCGTTCAAGTACTCGATTACTCATGCTCATCCCCCAAATGATGCAGGGGCATTTTTAGGGAGGCGCACTCTGAAGTAGAGTTGGTATCCCCAAAGTGTGCACTATGAAGGGATGTGTGCCCCAAGAGAGAGATCAAAACTGCTTGTCGTCCTTAAGGGGGAGGAGGCAGGATGGATAACAGGGTCTATGTTGAGCTGGCACAGACTCATCAGTGGGAGGGTCACAGCAGGATTAAACTAAGAGGAATGTCCAGACGCCCCAAAGGATGAAAAGACCACAGACAAAAGGAGCTAATTGCCCGGGTCTCATGGCACAAAATGTCAATTTTCTCTTTCCTCTAAAGCCCTTTATTGGAGTCAAATGACAATGAGTTCTGCTGTTAGATGGATACGTGGGATAGCGAAAAGCCACAAGTGTTGGAATGAAGCTTACATTTTTTACCACTCTGTACAGCAGTGCCCAGGGCCCAAGCCTGTCGTATTTCCATCAAACAGCCACAAGGCATAACACACATGCTTTTATACTGAACAAAAATATAAAACGCAACATTTCAAAGATTCTACTACTGAGTTACAGAAAATCTGTCAATTGAAAGCAATTCTAATCTATGGATTTCACATGACTGGGAATACAGACATCTGTCGGTCACAGATTGTAGGGGCGCGGATCAGAAAACCAGTCAGTATCTGGTGTGATAATCATTTGCCTCACGCATCGAGACACATCTCCGTCGCATAGAGTTGTCGCATTCCTCTTCAATGGCTTTACGAAGTTGCTGGATATTGGCGGGAACTGGAACGCTGTTGTACACGTCGATCCAGAGCATCCCAAACATGCTCAACTGGTGACGTCTGGTGAGTGTGCAGGCCATGGAAGAACTGGGGCATTTTCAGCTTCCAGGAATTAAACTAAGAGGAATGTCCAGATGCCCCAAAGGATGAAAAGACCTTGCGACATTGGGCCATGCATTATCATAAGGTAATGTCGGCGGATGAATGGCACGGCAAATGGGCCTCAGGATCTCATCCCAGTATCTCTGTGCATTGAAATTGCCATTGATAAAATGCAATTGTGTTCGTTGTCCATAGCTTATGCTTGCCCATACCATAACCCCACCAACACTATGGGGCACTGTTCCCAACGTTGACATCAGCAAACCGCCATACACTGTCTGCCATTTGCCCGGTATTTCCTAAAACAACGTTGGAGGCGGCTTATGGTAGAGAAATGAACATCAACATTACATTCCTGCAGTCTGCATGCCAATTGCACGCTCCCTCAAAACGTAAGACTGTGGCATTGTGTTGTATGACAAAAAGTGCACCTGTGTAATGATCATGCTGTTTAATCAGCTTCTTGATATGCCACACCTGTCAGGTGGATAGATTATCTTCGCAAAGGAGAAATGCTCACTAACTAGGATGTAAACAAATTTGTGCACATTTAAGAGAAATACGCTTTTTGTACGTCTGGAACACTTCTGCAATCTTTTATTTCAGCTCATGTAAAGAGTTGGGCCCCTGTTTCATGTTGCATTTATATTTTGTTCTGTGTATATTATCATTCACTCCACGAGTCAAAATAACCGTGGCTTGTCAGTGATGTAGGATGTGATTACATTTGAGACAGGATATTCCTGCTCTTTGAAAACTCCTAAGCCTAGCACCGTCAGGTAGGATAACAAAACAGACCCTTGCAGTGTGATTCAATAACTTAAATTTGAATAAAGCAAACCTGCCAGAGACAACAGACCAATGTATGACTTTCAGTCTGTGTCTCACACACATGGCACTGACTTACACAAACACACACAAAGCACAGTCCCAATGTTGGGATGCCTTACTTAAGTAAGAGTGTGGGAGCTATAGGCGCCACTCAAGTGGGCTAAATTGGTTTTCCTGAGGAACACGTCTAAACCAAACTTTGTGCCCCATCTGGGATTTAGCCGAGTTGCTATAGCAACAGGAAGTTCCCAGTTGTGCATGCAGCTCACACTGTTACCTTGGCAGCAACAAAGAGGGGTCACAAGCAGTAATGGTCTCAATGGCAAGAAAAAAGCCTGTTTGAATCGGTTTCCTCTAGAGTTCAGACAAACTCCACAGTATGGGGAGACGTTAAGTGTGCAGTACCTCAGACTCAGTGGTGTGGAACAAATTGCTTTAATTAAAGTGTTTTTGAAATTAAATGAGAATCATGTTATGAGATGCGGGAACAAATTTTACTTGGACATTTAGGCAGATCTAATTAGTTGGTCAATGCCAGTAAAACTCAGAATCATCAATTTAGTTTATCAAGACCTTATAGCTTTACCCCATGTCATAAAACCCACTTGTATTTGGGTACTGAGCCACCTAGCCCTAACGCAACCTCAATTCCCCTTGTTTGCATAGTAAACTCCTTTGTGGTCTATGAATTCCTCCCATAGTCGCCATCCATCCCTGCGGCAGCAACTGTGCGACCAACGTTGTCTCCTCTACAATGACCTGCAGCCGGTGTGAGCACAACAATACAGGGATCAATCACTGTCAGCTGCTGGGCTACTGTGTCCAACAGCCCAGCCATAATGGTCTCCCTCACATCACACATTTTTATATGTGTCATTTAGCAGACACTCTTATCCAGAGCGACCTACAGGAGCATATTGGGTTAAGTGCCTTGCTCAAGGGCGCAGACAGTGATTCGAACCAGCGACCTTTCAGTTACTGGCCCATCGCACTTAACCTCTAGGCTACCTGTCACCCTACAACAGCCCTTCTGGGTGGCTCTCATTTACAGGGCCCAGTTGACCTCTGAAGTAAGGTATGTGTGGTGGCTTGAAGGGAAAGATGGTAAAAAGCTAATTCTAGGACTCCTGAGAATCAATGACACTCACTGGTTTAGATAGTAGCTGTGATCGAATAACCATACTAGCATGCCAAGGACTGCCCGTTCCATGATCTCGCCATCACGGTTGACAACTCCATTGTGTCCTCCTCCCAGAGTGCTAAGAACCTTGGCGTGATCCTGGACAACACCCTGTCGTTCTCAACTAACATCAAGGCGGTGACCCGTTCCTGTAGGTTCATGCTCTACAACATTCGCAGAGTACGACCCTGCCTCACGCAGGAAGCGGCGCAGGTCCTAATCCAGGCACTTGTCATCTCCCGTCTGGATTACTGCAACTCGCTGTTGGCTGGGCTCCCTGCCTGTGCCATTAAACCCCTACAACTCATCCAGAACGCCGCAGCCCGTCTGGTGTTCAACTTTCCCAAGTTCTCTCACGTCACCCCGCTCCTCCGCTCTCTCCACTGGCTTCCAGTTGAAGCTCGCATCCGCTACAAGACCATGGTGCTTGCCTACGGAGCTGTGAGGGGAACGGCACCTCCGTACCTTCAGGCTCTGATCAGGCCCTACACCCAAACAAGGGCACTGCGTTCATCCACCTCTGGCCTGCTCGCCTCCCTACCTCTGAGGAAGTACAGTTCCCGCTCAGCCCAGTCAAAACTGTTCGCTGCTCTGGCACCCCAATGGTGGAACAAACTCCCTCACGACGCCAGGTCAGCGGAGTCAATCACCACCTTCCGGAGACACCTGAAACCCCACCTCTTTAAGGAATACCTAGGATAGGATAAAGTAATCCTTCTAACCCCCCCCCCCCCTTAAAAGAGTTAGATGCACTATTGTAAAGTGGTTGTTCCACTGGATATCATAAGGTGAATGCACCAATTTGTAAGTCGCTCTGGATAAGAGCGTCTGCTAAATGACTTAAATGTAAATGTAATGCCACATACCTAAACGGCATACTATTTAGCATGTACTGTTTAGTAAAAAGGATGCAGTATCCCACGGTCGCAACGCAGTACTGGCTCATGATTGGCTGAGTACAATTCAACATATATGCATTGCATTATTTCAACAGACATGCATCGCATTAACCCGCCTGATAAAAGCTCATTTCCAATTAGATACATTTCTCTAAACTGAAAAGAACAATGGCGGCGTTATGGGCCTATTCAAGCTGGTTATAGGTATACTATCACGTTTGACCTATGCCTTAGACCATATAGCCCATCTCTCCTATTTAAAAAGGGCCTGAAGACAAACAGATATTTGGTTCCATTTCATATGTATTTGTGAAAACAAAGTGCTGTAACATACAGTACGGGTCAAAAGTTTGGACACACCTACTCATTCAAGTGTTTTTCTTGATTTGTACTATTTTATACACTGTAGAATACTATGAAATGACACATATGGAATTATGTAGTAACCAAAAACAAAGTGTTAAACAAAACATATTTTATATTTGAGATTCTTCAAAGTAGCCACCCTTTCCTTGACGACAGCTTTGCACACTCTTGGCATTCTCTCAACCAGCTTCATGAGGTAGTCACCTGGAATGCATTTCAATTAACAGGTGTGCATTGTTAAAAGTTAATTTGTGGAATTTCTTTCCTTCTTAATGCCTTTGAGCCAATCAGTTGTGTTGTGACATGGTAGGTATACAGAATATAGCCCTATTTGGTAAAAGACCAAGTCCATATTATGGCAAGAAAACCTCAAATAAGCAAAGAGAAACGAAAGTCCATTATTACTTTAAGACATGAAGGTCAGCCAATATGGAACATTTCAATAACTTTGAAAGTTTCAAGTGCAGTCGCAAAAACCATCAAGCTCTATGATGAAACTGGCTCTCATGAGGACCACCACAGGAAAGGAAGACTCAGATTTACCTCAGCTGCAGAGGATAAGTTCATTAGAATAACTGCACTTCAGATTGCAGCCCAAAATAAATGCGTCACAGAGTTCAAGTAACAGACATCTCAACATCAACTGTTCAGAGGAGACGGTGAGAATCACGCCTTCATGGTTGAATTGCTGCAAAGAAACCACTACTAAAGGACACCAATAAGAAGAAGAGACTTGCTTGGGCCAAGAAACATGAGCAAAGTACATTAGACCGGTGGAAATCTGTCCTTTGGTCTGATGAGTCCAAATTGTAGATTTTTTGTTCCAACCGCCGTGCCTTTGTGAGACGCAGAGTAGCTGAACGTATGATCTCTGCATGTGTGGTTCCCACCGTGATGCATGGAGGAGGCGGTGTGATGGTGATTTATTTAGAATTCAAGGCACACTTAACCAGCATGGCTACCACAGAATTCTGCAGCGATACGCCATCCCATCTGGTTTGCGCTTAGTGGGACTGTCATTTGTTTTTCAACAGGACAAAGACCCAAAACACACCTCCAGGCCGTGTAAGGGCTATTTGATCAAAAAGGAGAGTGATGGAGTGCTGCATCATATGACCTGGCCTCCACAATCACCCAACCTCAACCCAATTGAGATGGTTTGGGATTAATTGGAATGCAGAGTGAATGAAAAGCAGCCGACAAGTGCTCAGCATACGTGGGAACTCCTTCAAGACTGTTGGAAAAATATTCCAGGTGAAGCTGGTTGAGAGAATGCCAAGAGTGTGTAAAGCTGTCATCAAGGGTGGCTACTTTGAAGAATCTCAAATATTTTGATTTGTTTAACACTTTTTTGGTTACTACATGATTCCATGTGTTATTTTATAGTTTGTCTTCACTATTATTCTACAATAGTCAAAAAAAAGAAGGAAAAAAAGTGGACAGTCGGGTGGATAGCAAATTCAGAACTGCAACATAATTAAGTAAAGCTCTGATCATTGGGAACGAGATCAGAATGACTGCTAAGGCTTGATCCACACATTTAATAATTTCAAAATCAAAAGGCCCAATTAGCATGACATTAATAACGCAGCCACATCCAGGGTCCCCGTGGCTGACGCATTCAGAATTTGGTTAAGTATTTAGTTTAAAAGCTCTGACAAAAAGGCCAAGAGAACAAAAAACACTTCAGCGAGAAAACAAAAATCCACTTTGGGTAAAAATTTTGCCCTATGCTCGTGAACCTTTTAAGGAGAACAAAAACTACTTAACCTTCATTTGAACACCACTGCAGGAGCTTTGGGCATCTTCCCATGTAAGTAGCCTTGGCTACTTGAAAAGAACCAGGGCCTATCACTTGCAGCCCACCTCTACCAATGGAGGTGTGAAAAACAGTGCATCGAATTCTACTAGATGAAGAGCCAAAATTAGTATAACATCCTGGCATTTAAACCATACTTGATTTTGGAAATGTCACATACTATTATTTTTTTGCATACTCAAACTGCTTACTGTTAAGGACGCAAGTATAGGTATTCAGACAGGGCCAGTGTCTTTAAATGGGAGATGTAGGCCATAGGACTAACTCCTCGCATTCCCATCAGCCGCATGATCTAAACTGCATTCAGTTCATCTCCAGCCACACACAGTGGCAGCCAACCATGCTTCTTTACTAACTTTGGACACCGGAGAATGAGGCAGTTAACTGCAATAATGATGTGCATCAAATGTGGCGTCTCGTGTCCGCAATGTTTTTCTATGATTTGCAAGGGAAAGCAGTTCTATTGAGGGTGGGATAATCGGTCTACCCCCAGCCTGATGGTTTAGGCTAATGTTAGTCCAATCTACACATTCCATCAGAGAGAAAAGGTCAAATAGACAGTAGTAAGTACACATGGGATAGAGCTTATCCCATGACATGATCACACAACGAGCCAAGGAGGTAAAGCACAGAAACTCACATTTCAGACTTGATAAGGCTGATCAAGACAGACTTAGACACCTGCTAAATAAAAATGTACTCATTCATGCACACACACACCACAATTTCTGCTACCAGAGTCTTATTGCTAATACTGCACAATTTAATCCCCCCCTTTCTCTGATACATGTGTAAATATTGGACTATAAAAATGGTGCCTTTCTGTACTATACTTATGCTAAAACATTATTTATATTCTACTGGAGCCATTTACGATGTTTGTATTCTTCTCTTTAATTATTTCTTATTGTTGTTGCATTGTCGAAAATGAACCTGCAAGTAAGCACTTCGTTGGACCGTGTACAGTATACCACGTGTATCCTGTACATACCACTAACACAATTAAGCAATAAGGCCCAAGGAGGTGTGGTACATGGCCAATATACCACAGCTAAGAGCTGTTCTAACACGACGCAAAGCAGAGTGCCTGGATACAGCCGCTAGCCGTGGTATATTGGCCATATACCACAAACCCCCAGTGGTGCCTTATTGCAGCTGCATCTGATACAGGAAAGGACGGACTCCAATCCCAACATCACAATGTAGAAGACGCAGTCCCAGAGTGATAGCAGGTTGATATTAGCACACTTCCTGTCCTCCGGTTTTCCCCTACACCCCGTGGAGCATGTGTCCCTGTGGCTCAGTATCTGACTAAACTCAGACATAGATACTCCCACTGCAGGGACTTCAGCATGCCAGAGCACCAACCCTAGTCCAGAACTCCATCCCAGAGCTCCAACCCAAGTCCAGAAATCCAGGCCCAGGCCCAGGCCCAGCTCGAGTCCAGAGCTCAAGACCCAACTTCAGTCAAAGGGCCTCATTTATAAAATGTTGCTACTCCCAAAATATGCATGTGCCAGTTCAAGCAAAAGTTGTCATTTATAAAACTTGATGAGATTAAGTACATATCCTCCCGCAAACTTTAGACAATGCGTATGCAGTTTCTAGTGGTTGAACTATTGCATTGCAAGGCAAAAGTAGCCTAGTGAAAATGGGGCCCACTTTTTGGAAGAAAACCACTCGATTTCATCTCTACGTTATATTGGCATCGAACATGTCACCCTCCCTAGGAGGGGGAGACCTCGACAATTTATTGTTAAAATGAGAGGCTGCCTGGATCATTAATTTAAAGACCCTTGCTCCCATCGGTCTCAACGTAGACTTTGATCTGAAGCCATTCTTGTGATTTTGCTATTGTAAATGTTTGTAGGCTTATGTAGCCAAATTGTATCTATGATCATATGCTATCCAATTGTTTTTTGTATGCTATTTTAATATATGAGAATTAACCAATGATATCAGGCCACACCCGGCCATGATTACAGACACCTGTGTGTCTTTTGAAACTATATAAATGAGTCATCCCGCAGTGTTTGTCATTATACCCTGATGATGACAGCTTGTCTGGCGAAACGTTGGACATAAATATTTTTGCGTCTCAGGTCCTAGAGTGTGTGGCTCTCCTTGATTTTTTAAAAGTGATCCACTCCGCTAGCCAGCACCTCACCTAAATAGGTGTACGTTTCTTTCGCCTCTAAAAGTAGCCTAGTGAAAATGGGGAATATATGACACCCTTATTCATAACAACAAAAAACAGGCAGCTAAATATACAGTAATAACAAGTGTGACGAAGCTCCCACTCGGTCTGCCGTATTCTTTCTCTTTGCTCTTGTTTTCCTTATTAGGATGTCGGGGGCGGAGCTGGGAGGGTCGTCAGCGACATGGGACACACCTGGTCCCGGGTGTGTCCCGGGATAAATACACCACTTCCCCATTCAGACTTTGGTTGTGGGATTTTTTGTGGCCGTTTTGTTTGTTTGCTTTAGCACCTTTCAACACCCCTCATTATCACATTTATGCACTTAACCACTCACTTACACTACTGATTACTGACTACACACACCATTGTTAATTGTATTTAGTTTACTTCAGTTAATAAATATATTTTTGTTATTCCTTATCTCCACGTTGTCTCCCTTTTTGTTACGGACTTCGAGACGGTTCGTGACACAAGATGCAATCATTTGCCGTTAGTGAGAAGAGCAAAAATAGATGCACTTGATCTTTCCATTCTAAAATAATTCAAAAGGCATCCATTTTCTATTGTTTATTTCATTTCCATGATAATTTCAGAATAAATTCCTCACCTTATCTGACGGTGATCAAATCAAATCAAATGTTATGTCACATGCGGCGAATAAAACAGGTGACCTTAACCAAAAATGCTTTAAGTAAGCATTTCACTGTAAGGGTTTTTAAATAGTTAAGAAAAATAAGTAAAAAATTTAAAATAAAACAATTTAACAATAGCGAGGCTATATACAGGGGGTACCGGTACAGAGTCAATGTGCAGGGGCACTGGTTGGTCGAGGTAATATGTACATGTAGGTTCAGTTAAAGTGACCATGTATAGATAATAAACAGAGATTGGCAGCAGCGTAATAGAGGGGTCTGGGTAGCCCTTTGATTAGCTGTTCAGGAGTCTTATGGCTTGGGGGTTAAAGCTGTTTAGAATCCTCTTGGGCCTAGACTTGACGCTCCGGTACCAGAGAGAACAGTCTATGACTAAGGTGGCTGGAGTCTTTGGCCATTTTTAGGGCCTGGTATAAAGGTCCTGCATGGCAGAAAGCTTGGCCCCAGTAATGTACTGGGCCATACGCACTACCCCCCTCAAGGCCGAGCAGTTGCTGTACCAGGCAGCGATGCAACAGGTCAGGATGCTTTCAATGGTGCAGCTGTAGAACCTTTTGAGGACCCATGCCAAATCTTTTCAGTCTCCTGAGGGGGAATAGGTTATGTCGTGCCCTCTTCAGGACCTTCTTGGTATGTTTGGACCATGATAGTTTGTTGGTGATGTGGACACCAAGGAATTGAAGCTGCTCCATTACAGCCCTATCGATGAGAATGGGGGCGTGCTCGGTCCTCCTTTTCCAGTAGTCCACAATCATCTCCTCTGTCTTGATCACGTTGAGGGAGATGTGATCTTTTGTTGTTGGCATCACACGGCCAGGTCTCTGACCTCCTTCCTATAGGCTGTCTCATCGTTGTTGGTGATCGGTCCTACCACTGTTGTGTCATCAGCAAACTTGATGGTGTTGGAGTCGTGCCTGGCCATGCAGTCATGAGTGAACAGGGAGTAGAGGAGGGGGCTGAGCACTCAACCCGAGGGGCTCCCGTGTTGAGGATCAGCATGGCGGATGTGTTGTTAACTACCCTTTCCACCTGGGGGGCGGCCCGTCAGGAAGTCCAGGATACAGTTGCAGAGGGAGGTGTTTAGTCACAGGGTCCTTAGCTTAGTGATGAGCTTTGAGGGCACTAGTTAGTGGATCCTCTCATCAGTGGATCTGTTGGGCGGTTTGCAAATTGGAGTAGGTCTAGGGTTTCTGGGATAATGGTGTTGATATGAGCCATGACAAGCCTTTCAAAACACTTCATGGCTACAGATGTGAGTGCTACGGGTCGGTAGTCATTTAGGCAGGTTACCTTAGTGTTCTTGGGCACAGGGACTATGGTGGTCTGTTTGAAACACGTTGGTATTACAGACTCAGGGAGAGCTTGAATATGTCAGTGAAGACACTTGCCAGTTGGTCAGCGCATGCTCGGAGTACATGTCCTGGTTATCCGTCTGGCCTGTGAAGGTTGACCTGTTTAGAGGTCTTACTCACATCGACCCTTCGGAGAGCGTGATCACAGAGTCATCAGGAACAGCTGATGCTCTCATTCATGTTTCAGTGTGCCTCGAAGTAAGTTTTCCTACATTAAAGTCCCTGGCCACTAGGAGCGCCAACCTCTTGTTGAGCGTTTTCCTGTTTGCTTATGGCCGTATACAGCTGATTGGAGTGCGGTCTTAGTGCCAGCATTGGTTTGTGGTGGTAAATAGACAGCTCCGAAGAATATAGATGAAAACTCTTGGTAAATAGTGTGGTCTACAGTTTATGAGATACTCTACCTCGGGTGAGCAAAGCCTCAAGACTTCCTTAGATTTCGATGCACCAGCTGTTGTTAACGAATATACATAGACCGGTAGAGTATGGTTTCATACTCGCGAGATAGCCTATAGGCCTACAACAAGTTAGGATAGGCTACCATTCATCCCATCTCTCATTTAATTGGACACACTTTACAGTAGTAAATAGATAAGCCATTTAACGTTTTTGGTCTAGGCTATGCAGCTGAAAGGGTGCGTGGCTTATAACATACAGTAGAATTTACCAGGTGATCAGACAGTTTAATTTGCATGGATGTACGTAGGCCATCACTAAGTAGGCCTAATGTGTGTGTGTGCGTATGTATATATATATATTTTTTAAAATATATATATATATATTTTCCCCAGAGTAGACAATGTTCCAGAATTCAGAGGGCAGTGCAGCATATAGGTTTGGGAAAAAGTAAATGCAAAAAATTATTGAATTCAAATTATCTGTTTACAGGGCCACAGCAATTTGCAATTGTTTTTGTCTTTAACAGTCAGATACAGTAAATGTCATTGCAAAAGAAAACATTCTGTCAACACCTCTAAAGACATTTGATCAAGTTCCCAATTGCCATTTCCTTTAAAACACGGTCTTGGCCTAATTCCAATAGTTCCAAAGTATTCAGAAAATAAAAAGGTCTTTCTTTTCATCATAAAAGGTGAATGGAGGGCATTTTTCAGGCAGAGTTTTAATGCTCTTTCATACACAAACAGCTTCAGGACAGGTCTGATTTATAAAACGGGAAACATGCGTGCGCCAAGTTTCTCCATCTACATTTTTTTGTACATAACATTGTCTTTTCAGAAATGGCACAACAGTTATGAGGCCCCAGAACTCCAGCCCCAGTATAGAGCTCTGGCACTAGTCCAGAAGTACAACCCATCCAGAACTCCATCCCCAGTCCAGAGCTCCAACCCAATTCCAGAGCTCAAGCCCTGAACTCCAGCCCTAGACCAGAACATCTGCCACAGAACTCCAGCCATAGACCAGAACATCTGCCACAGAACTCGATCCCCAGTCCAGAGCTACAGCCCAAGTACATATTGGCCCCAGCTTTAGCCCCAGTCCAAATGAGCCTCAACCCCAACCTTAGCTTCAGCCAAGGGATGCATTTGTTCAGCACGTTGGGAGCCCACACCCAACACCACGTGTTCCAGATTGATTGCAAAATAGAGGATATTAAGCCCTTCATGATGTGCTTAGCTTGAATGATTACTTTTTTTGTGGGATCTCATCTAAAAAGAAAGGGAACACTGTCACAACTTTGCTGTCATATGAAGGCACATGCAATGAAGAAACTGAGAAGATATGCAGTTATTGCACAAAAACTTTCATTTAATATGGTTTTATTAACTATAATGAGCATGTCAAAATTTCAAACATTTTGTAGACCCTTGCACCCAAAAGATTTAGCATTCCAGAGATAACAGCTTTCCTTTGGTACCTTCCTCTGGTATAGTTGACACAAAAACATCAACATAGCTGGCTGTAAGGGGCGAGGTAGCCTACATGAAGTACATTATAGGGGCATTATCATACAGATGAATCAAACCCCAAATAAACACCCGTTTAATCCAGACAGCTGTTGAGTCTGGGGGAGATGTTATTGTGGATTACAGTCTGGGGTCTGATTGAAGGACTGGTGATGTCATAGCTGATATTCACTAAAGGGCATGGGGCCAGCCCTGGAGTGGACCTCCTGAGGGAACACATCTGGGTTCTAGAGCACTGACCGCGTTCCTCCCAGAACTCCCACCCACCAACAACGGACTAGAGGAGCGAGGTTATGAGCCAAATCTGGGCTGGACCCCTAAAATGTCAGCTCTCCGAAGCAAAGACAGAGCAGCATGATGATGTAGCCGGGCTAAACTAGGGTGGATCTAATCTCTAATCTAATGAATGCGGACCCAACCCTAATAGAGAAGCCCTTACTTACAGCCTCAAGGGAGAACAGACTCATGTTGTAACAAAGTGTCTTTGTTTTTCTATACATTAGAACATAGCCCCGGGGGACAGCATTTACCTTGTGTGCTGAGGCTATTTTCCCAACAATTGGCTGGTGCACAGTACTCAAGGGGTCATCTTTTGAGTAAAAACATGTATTAACGATCACCTAAGAAAAACAAATCATGGCCTAATCCTTGTGTCCACAGTGCCATCCATCTGTCTCACTCAGCGAGACAGTATTTTGACACCCCTAAAAAATATTCTCAACATTCAAATTCACCCCTTTCACATTAAAAGCGAGGATGACAGGATTACACAAACACAGTATTTATACCCTGATTTGTGTTACACTGCAAGCCAGCCGTGTGATGACTTGATTGTTTATAACTAGGTTGGTGTCGTAGACAGCCAAACAAAAACCTGGATGAGACGGTAGTTCTCATCCACCAGAGTATGAGCAATGATCTGCACAGTGAATAACTGAAGTAGGATACAGGTTTTACTAAACAAATGAACATACAAAAACACATCCCTATTGTATAATATGGCCGATAGGACAAGCGTCCATGTTCATGTCCCATATCTATGCATTTAAGGCTGAGGGGGAACCAAAGATGTAGTCTATATCCCTTCCCTGCCACTGACAGGGCAAAATGGTGTCATAATGGAGGGACATTCATGTGGAGAGAGCTCCAGTGTGCTGTGTTTAAACAGTAATAGAGCCGGACTGCTCCCTAGAAGACCGCCCCTTACCCCTTTATTCTCTGTGAATGGCTGAGTGTTCCAAATCTGATACAACAATCAGTCATAACTGCCCATTGTCCCGCTCTAAATTCCCTTATTCAGCTTCCATTAGTGCAGTGAGGCGCGGAGACGGGTGCTCTGAAAGGGTCACTTGGTTCCATATGTGGGGTCCATCTCAGCACAGGTGCACGGGGGTTCCCATGGAAATATATTGCAGGTAGGGCTGGGCGATATGTCGAATTAATTCGAATGTATGTTTTTCAAATGCCGGTATCGCAGAATCTGCTTGTTCTCATGTTGTCTTTTTGGTCTCGTCTCGTTCGCTCCTTCTGCGCACCTACCCATTTACACCAGAGACCTGTATGCAATGACGAAATGGGAGTCGTTGTCCCAAAGACGGGAAGGTAGGCGACAAGCTTAGGTTCAAAATAAATAAGTGCATAGAAACGCATTGGACAGATTTTGGCGAGAGTGAAACCTCTCGCTTCACCTCTTTCTCCTAAGACCCTCCACAACAACAAAGATGAGAGATCACTTCTTCCTCTCTGACAAACAGTTTCAATTCTCTATTTGCATTTGAGAAACACATGGAGACAATTATTTTACTGTCATAGGAGGAGAAGTTAAACAGGGTATGTTTCGAAAGGTTGTGTTTCAACTCCTCAAATTTCTAGCAGAGCAGACACTACTAAAACAGATGTATCAATGAACATTCATTCCAGAAAATAAATTCTCAGCTTGTCGCATGCGCATTACGGTACCACGTATGGCGTGCAGCATTTTAGTCAAATAAAGATTGTTATGTACTAGCCGTTTCAGTCTGTGTTTAAATAAATGTGCAATAAGCATAAAACAATTATATAAGGAATTGGCAACTTGTTCTCATTCTGAGAAATAAGGTAGGCCACTTGATTTCAACATCTGAACAAAGTGGACAGGGGTGTGTTCATCA
This sequence comes from Salvelinus alpinus, assembly GCF_045679555.1. Taxonomy (NCBI): domain Eukaryota; kingdom Metazoa; phylum Chordata; class Actinopteri; order Salmoniformes; family Salmonidae; genus Salvelinus; species Salvelinus alpinus. The sequence continues at coordinate 34,282,283 of NC_092093.1, read as the reverse complement.
CAATTCAACTGTTTCGCCTTGTTAGCTGAAATCAGAGATTGTGAAATTATACCTAGATCAAAGTTGGCTAAACTTAATAGAAATATTAGGTGGCTACTCACTAGCATGTAGGCTTGTGCTTGAGAGATTGGTGTTCATTTGTTATGCCTGCTACATTATTAGTGAATATGCATTATATGCATGGTTCTGGTTAAATTTGTAACAAAAAAAAACCCAGATCAGTGACAATTGCAAAAAAAAGCAGGTATAACTATTTTTGATACAATTATCAGGTCTTGTGGTTGTGGAAAGCATATATTCTGCCTTGGTATAATTTCAAAAGCTCTGAATTCATTAGATTATTGCAGACTGTTTAAAAAAGCAGAGTAATTCATCTTTAAAAATTGTACAACAAAGCTTGAGAGAAAAAATAAATCAATAATTATATATATATAGTTTATCGCCCATAAGTATGAAAAAGATTGAGATGAGCCCTAATTGTAGGAGTTACACCACAACTTTGCTATTTTGAGCACTTCCGTGAAAAACAAACAATATCTGGGATCAAGTTTAGTTTAAAACCAAAGGATATTTCTTGCATCAATTTTGAATGGTATCTGAAGTGTTTATTCATTGGCACATTCTTTGTGACAATATTACAGATCCACAAGAGTGGATATGCACTTTTTTTCAACTGAAAGACAATGCCCACAACTTAATGATGACTTTACACAAGTCATTAAGGTTTTGTTTTAGTCAAAGTATAATATATTTGGGCATGAAGTGGGAAATCCAAAGTGGGGATTTTTTCTGTGGCAATGCTGTGTCTCCCCGATGATCGGACGTGCCAATACTTTGTCTGTTAATTTCAGGACTGGGATTTACTTGATGTTACCACACACCAGCATGACATTGCTTCTAAACTCAGCAAAAAAATAAATGTCCCTTTTCAGGACCCTGTCTTTCAAAGATAATTTGTAAAAATCCAAATAACTTCACAGATCTTCATTATAAAGGGTTTAAACACTGTTTCCCATGATTGTTCAATGAACCATAAACAATTAATGAACATGCACCCGTGGAACGGTCGTTAAGACACTAACAGCTTACAGAAGGTAAGGAATTATGGTCACAGTTATGAAAACTTAGGTCACTAAAGAGGCCTTTCTAATGACTCTGAAAAACACCAAAAGAAAGATGCCCAGGGTCCCTGCTCAGAAAAAAAGCAGAAAAACACTAAGCGCACACATCCAACAACTAAACAAGTTCAAGTCGAGCTGTCATTTGAAAGAGTAAGAACATTTCAGCAAGACAACTCCAAGGCAAAATCCATTAAAACGCTAAGATAATGGGATTCATTGCCCTTGACAATCAACCGTTCTCTGTCGTGGATGATGTTGGCTTTCGCCGACTGGTCGAGGACCGGTACACACTACCAAGTAGGCGCTATTTTTCATAGGTTGCCCTACCGGAGTTACACGGTATTGTTGAAACTCACATCCATGAGCTACTTGCTATGGGCGTCACTGCTATTAGCTTCACAACTGACATTTGGACCAGCGATGTCAGCCTCATGAGCATTATGAGTCTGACAGCACAGTGGGTCGACGAGGATTTCCTACTGAGGAAAGCCGTATTGCATGCTCGAGAATGTGCTGGTTCTCATACCGCTACTGCCATTTCAATGGCATTTGAGAAAATGTTTGAACCATGAACACTCCTCGCTCCATTCCAACAACTGACTCGAGAAATAAGCTCAACTCCGTCTACAGCAGACGTGAAACCCTGTCAAGGCATTGAAACGCCTGCTCAACAAAAATGCCAACACAGATCGTCTGGTCAACTTGGAAAAGTACTCTACTAGAGGCTGTGAACAAGCGTGTCGGTGGCATTCTCTCTGAGCATCTACTGTGTCGCCACAATGCTCGATGCTAGGTACAAGGACCGTTACTTCGACACAGACAAGAAACAGGGTTTACGTGAAAATGTTAGACACAGCTGGACAAGATGGAAACGAACAGTGACAGTGCGCACCGAGGAAGAGCGGCCACGGACAGAGAGATGAAACTTCACTACTTGACATGTATGATGAAATCCTGGTTGAGACTGAACAACGAAACAGCACAGCAAGTAAGTGAAAGAAAGCGGTTTTGATTATATTTTACTGGTAATGCGGACATACGTAAATGCCAACAAAATAACTTTTTGGTCAGTGTGGTGTGGATTGTGTGTCACCTTTATTTAACTAAGCAAGCCAGTTAAGAACAAATTCTTATTTACAATGACGGCCTACCCTGTCCAAACCCGGACGACGCTGGGCCAATTGTGCCCCGCCATATGGGACTCCCAATCGCGGCCGGATGTGATACAGCCTGGATTCAAACCAGGGACTGTAGTGACGCCTCTTGCACTGAGATGCAGTGCCTTAGACCGCTGCATCCGTGTGTGTGTGTGTTACACTATTTAACTGTACTAGAATGCTTAAAAGACCGCAAAAATGTAAAATATCGGTTATCAGTATCGGGGTTTTTTTGGCAAGGAAAATATCAGACATCAGTATCGGCCAAAAATTTCATCTCGGTGCATCCCTAATAACAATAGATGGTGAGGTCAAATATACTGGTTTCCATCTGTGGCAAAGTTTGTATTTGTATTTTTGTAAATTTGTATTTTATACATTTAACAAGGCAATTATGCTTATGACAAACCCAGGTCCAGAACCAGCCTAGCCAGCTTTTGAATATAGCGTAGTAAAAAAAAAAAAAATCACGTGTAAGACTCATTAGATAAAGTGTGTGACTGCATGTAAGCGGAGAGGACAGCAGAAGCGCAGCAGCAGCCTGTTCTGTCAGGCCAGCTCTGACATGGTGAAAGTTAGGGGCCATGTTTATTTTCCAGAGAAGGAGCCATCTGCACCTCCTGCAAGCGGCCACAAACAGCCCTGTGACCTTTGCACCCGCAGAGCAGGGTAACAGGAAGTCTGACGTGGTGACACACTCCATCCTTCCCATTCAGGCCATTTCCTCTGTCTCCTCTGCTAATCCCATCCCTTTATCTCACCCTCTCCAGCATGAACAAGGGCCTTTTTGTCTCACTAAAGGGTATGGAAATAAGAACTATGAATTTGACAAAGAACCTCCTCCATTACTGTGTGATTTACGTTGATTATTTGATCAGCTCAAAACAGCGCTAACAATGGCTTAATTTAAGGGAATTCAAAGCTGTGTTTACCTTGAAGAAAAATCTAAGCTTTATCTTTTGATATGCAAGCTCACATCTCCAAACTACACAAACAAAAATCCTTCAGCAGCTTAATCAAGCTCCTTAGAAAAATCTATTCAGCTCAATCCCTTGGGCAATGAGAGCAGTCAAGCACTTCCTTCTATTTCTCTTTAGCTGCGACTGAGAACGAGAGCTGTCCAAAAGAGATGATTAGGGGGTATAGCCTCCTCGGTTTACGAAAGCAATCTCCTAATAGTAGATTAAAGAACTTGAGGATCCCTCAGTTTGTAGTGTTAGAGGAAACAACAAGGGGCTGTGAACACGACTCCAATTAGTACGGTGGGGTCAGGCACTTTTCAGGCAACCAGAGAGGACCCTTGGAAGGACCAAGGGTTTGAGGTTATCACTGGCATCACCCTAAAGAGGCGGAAATCAGTGGTGCAAACATTTTCCTGATGGAAAAGTGGGAAGCGACACAGGACATTCTTGATTTTCCAGTCCTGCTGCCCCAGTAACCAGAAATGAGTGGCTGCACTGCCTAAACATCTTGTTTATACAGCTTGGGGTTTTATCACTGCTCCACCATCCTGCAAGAGACACAGATATTTAGGCTAAAACAGCAGAGAAGCAAGCAACGCTAGAGATACCTGTAGCCAATGTTCCCTCTTAGTAGCACGCGGGCATGCAGCTCCTTGGAACTTCCGCACAGAGAAGCACGAGATTGGACTTCACTCAACTTTCTAGCGTTTTCCCCATTAGTTAGCACTATCAGTCAACTTACCTGGTAAAATAATGGGGGGGGGGGGGAATATATATATAAACTGTGGGAATTGCGATCTAATCAATGCATTATTAGCCATTTTCAATGCAACGTACCGAAACAAAAAACGTACTATGCAAGACTTTGTATACAAAATAAACTATGCAAGAGATTTTGTTGTAGGCAGAACGTATCGGAGTAGGATTCTATTAAATTGACAGGCATGACTCAGCCTGCAGTAGGCCTATATGCAAATAGACCATTGCCATATATGGATCTGTGCCATTCACTTTGAACTGGACTGTTTTACAGCATGACCGGTTGTGATTAGATGCATTTGTTTTGAGATCAAAGGGAGAGCTACATGTAGCAACATGTGCACATTTGTTCATATCCTTTGCTAGTTAGTAAGTTATTAACCCAGTTATAGATAATTTGTAGTCAGCAATGGGAGTGTGATTGCTTCCTACAAGAGCACAAAATGTGTGCACATCTTTGAAAAGAGTCAGGTAAAGAGATTTTTTTTTGTCTTAGAGGCAGTGTTGTATTTTGAGACGGGCTTGAATAAGCTAAGTAGCCAATAGGCAGAGGGTAGCATAATTGGTCTAATTCTCTGTAATAAATGGTATGGGAACAATGATGCATTTTATTTGGTACATTATGATAAACAAAATAGCCACAGTAGCCTACTTAACCACTTAAAATGAACTAAAAACATGTACAGCATCCATGTTCACAGTAAACGAGCGCGGGAAGTTGCACAGAATTTTCAAAGTTCAAGTTTGCGTTCAGCAGACCTGAAATTTTCTCAGTGACGAAAAAAATGGAGGGAACACTGCCTGTTGCGTATGTACAGAGGGGGGCTTCAAAAGAGTACAGGGGGTGAAGGACACCCGTGCCTCTGACTTCACTAGTTGTGTAATTAAGCTGCATTTCACTAAACTAATATGTTTACCCATTTTACCATTCTATGGAGTACATCAAACAGCTCCTTGTGCTTCTAGACAGAACATTGAAAGATCCCCTATGGTAGGGCCCTATGATTTCCGCGATGCGGGAAACGCGGACGGAATAGCGGAATTTGGTAATAAAAATGGAATCAACTGTAAAATGTGGAATAAGCAAGAATTTTCCATACTTTGGCTGAAATTGATTTTTTAAATATTTTTAAATCAAAAGTAGGCCTAATTATTGTAATAACAAAAATTATTTCAGAATTGTAAAATTACAGACGGGTAGGCCTAGAGAAATAATTCAATTTTCGATTGGGGTGTTTTGAGAGAGGGAACAAGGAAAAGCAGTGTTAGCCAGAGCACGCCCGCCTCTTCAAACAACCATTACTAGTGCAAGCGCATCAGAAGATTCAAGACAAAAATGTATTCAGGATTTAGTGGCTGTGTGCGCGCCGAGTCTGACAACCGTCAAACTCACCTGCCCCGTGTGTTCGACCAACATATGACTGCCGTTCTACAGAAGATCCGTGGGAAGAAGTTTCCACTGGTTGTTGGCGAGACAGATGCAAAGGATTGCAGCGTTCTAAACGTCGTCATTGGTGAGTTAACAGCCTATTAATATACCGTTGCAATAGCCTACATTTACATTCTGCAACGTGAATTGTGATATTCCAAAAGATGAGCTATCGTGGTGAAATATAGTGATGCATAATGTCAGCAGCTGTCTGCCTCTCCATCTAGCCAACTATCGCTGTTTCTATATTGTTTACACTTGAAATTTAAATAACACTTTTTGTCACAATATTATTTTAGGTTAAAACAAAGTTTTTCCCTCATCTTTCATTGCAGGTGTTGAAAACCAGTACTTTCTGGTGGATGTCATTTTCATGGACAGATGCAACTTCTCAACATTTTCCCAAACTATACTAGCCTGCCTCCACAGCAACCATCTGAACCTGAATGATGCCTGGGCAGTGGTCACAGATAATGCATCCTACTGCCTGAAGACATACAAGGAGGTTCTGAAAGGAGTGCCCAACAGTGTCCATGTAACCCGTCTCTGCAATGTCATCAATCTGGTGGGTGAGACCTGGCAGCACTACAAATAAACTCAGCAAAAAAATAAAAAAATCTCAGGACCCTGTCTATCAAAGATAATTTGTAAAAATTGTGACGACCCTCCCACTCTGTCTGCCGTATTCTTTATCTTTGCTCTTGTTTTCCTTAATAGGATGTTGGTAGGCGGAGCTGGGAGGGTCATCAGCGACATGGGACACACCTGGGCCCGGGTGTGTCCCGGGATAAATACATCTTCCCCATTCATTTCTTTTATTTTATTTTTTACATTTTATCCCATTTTCTCCTCAATTTTCGTGGTATCCAATCGCTAGTAATTAATAATAATAATCCAATCGCTAGTAACTTGTCTCATCGCTACAACTCCCGTACGGGCTCGGGAGAGACGAAGGTCGAAAGCCATGCGTCCTCCGAAGCACAACCCAACCAAGCCGCACTGCTTCTTAACACAGCGCGCCTCCAACCCGGAAGCCAGCCGCACCAATGTGTCGGAGGAAACACCGTGTACCTGGCCCCCTTGGTTAGCGCGCACTGCGCCCGGCCCGCCACAGGAGTCGCTGGAGCGCGATGAGACAAGGATATCCCTACCGGCCAAACCCTCCCTAACCCGGACGACGCTATGCCAATTGTGCGTCGCCCCACGGACCTCCCGGTCGCGGCCGGCTGCGACAGAGCCTGGGCGCGAACCCAGAGACTCTGGTGGCACAGCTAGACCACTGCGCCACCCGGGAGGCCCCTCTTCCCCATTCATTGAGGAGACTCTCTCCATGCAGACACACTGATACACTGACCTTTTTGTGGCCGTTTTATTTGTTTGCTTTGGCACCTTTCAACACCCTTCATTATCACATTTATGCACGCAACCACTCACTTACACTACTGATTACTGACTACACACACAATTGTTAATTGTATTTAGTTTACTTCAGTTAATAAATATATTTTGTTATTCATTACCTCCACATTGTCTCCCTTTTTGTTAAGAACTTCGAGCCGGTTCGTGACAAAATCCAAATACCTTCACAGATCTTCATTGTAAAGGGTTTAAACACTGTTTCCCATGCTTGTTCAATGAACGATAAACAATTAATGAACATGCACCTGTGGAACGGTCGTTAAGACAAACGGCTTACAGACGGTAGGCAATTAAGTACTATGAGACGCCTAAGACAGCGCTACAGGGAGACAGGACGGACAGCTGATTGTCCTTGCAGTGGCAGACCACGTGTAACAACACCTGCACAGGATCGGTACATCCGAACATCACACCGGCGGGACAGGTACAGGATGGCAACAACAACTGCCCGAGTTACACCAGGAACGCACAATCCCTCCATCAGTGTTCAGACTGTACGCAATAGGCTGAGAGAGGCTGGACTGAGGGCTTGTAGGCCTGTTGTAAGGCAGGTCCTCACCAGACATCACCGGCAACAACGTCGCCTATGGGCACAAACCCACCGTCGCTGGACCAGACAGGACTGGCAAAAAGTGCTCTTCTCTGATGCGGTTGTGTCTCACCAGGGGTGATGGTCGGATTCGTGTTTATCGTCAAAGGAATGAGTAACAGGGAAGACATCCTCCTCCCTCATGTGGTACCCTTCCTGTAGGCTCATCCTGACATGACCCTCCAGCATGACAATGCCACCGGCCATACTGCTCGTTCTGTGCATGATTTCCTGCAAGACAGGAATGTCAGTGTTCTGCCATGGCCAGCGAAGAGCCCGGATCTCAATCCCATTGAGCACGTCTGGGACCGGTTGGATCGGAGGGTGAGGGCTAAGGCCATTCCCCTCAGAAATGTCCGGGTACTTGCAGGTGCCTTGGTGGAAGAGTGGGGTAACATCTCACAGCAAGAACTGGCAAATCTGGTGCAGTGCATGAGGAGGAGATGCACTGCAGTAACTAAACGCAGCTGGTGGCCACACCAGATACAGACTGTTACTTTTGATTTTGACCCCCTCTTTGTTCAGGGACACATTATTCCATTTCTGTTAGTCACATGTCTGTGGAACTTGTTCAGTTTATGTCTCAGTTGTTGAATCTTGTTATGCTCATTCAAATATTTACACATATAAAGTTTGCTGAAAATAAACGCAGTTGACAGTGAGGATGTTTCTTTTTTTGCTGAGTTCACTTCTCTAAAGTTTCATCACTTTTGACATGGATGAGATCTGTCTTCTTCAAGAAGCCTGCTAGAAAGAGAAGATGGGTGAGCTTCCTCATTATGACGGAGTTTGTGCAGGCCAAGGCTCCTCCTGAAGCAGTGAGCTCCAGATGGAGTAGCTGGTTTGAGGCAGTGAAGTACCATGCAGAGCATGTTCATCTGTACAGAGTTTTTGTTGGCAGAAAAGTCACCATCCCAGGCAGTCACAAACATCCTCAGCCAGCTGGAAACAGAGGAGAAGGTTGCTGCATTGTAAACTAGATTCTTGCATGACTTTTTTTCATTTGTAATTTAACACTTAGTAGAACTCAGTATTGAAGCACTTACTTGATAAAACAAATTGTGCAATGTTGTGTTGCATCATTACAAATGTACCGTTATATCTTATTAAATTGTTGACGTTTTATTCATTCACATTAGACACTCTTTCTGATGATAAAATTTGTGTTAATTGTAAAACGCCGAATTCATAAAGATTTGAACGGGAAAACAGACGGAATTTCATAGGGCATCACGCCTTTCAGAACCACTTTATATGCCTTCAGGCAGTAGGATGCATTATCTGTGACCACTGCCCAGGCATCATTCAGGTTCAGATCGTTGCTGTGGAGGCAGGCTAGTATAGTTTGGGAAAACATTGAGTAGTTTCTGTCCATGAAAATGACATCCAAAAATTTTAAAAAACGGTACATTTAGTGGTGATACCATGTTTCATGAGCTTAAATAAAAGATCCCAGAAATGTTCCATGCGCACAAAAAGCTTATCGCTCATTTTTTAAACAAATGTGTTTACATCCCTGTTACTGAGCATGTCCTTTGCCAAGATAATCCACCCACCTGAAATGTGTGGCATATCAAGAATCTGATTAAACATTATGATCTTGATCAACGTACAAGACAGCATGTTCCAGTTCCCGCCAATATCCAGCAACTTGGCACAGCCATCGAGGAGGAGTGGGACAACATTCCGCAGGCCACAATCAACAGCCTGATCAACTCTATGTGAAGGAGATGCGTCGCTCTGCATAAGGCCAAATGGTGGTCACACCAGATACTGACGGTTTTCTGATCCATGCCTGTTTTTTTTTTTTTTAATGGTATCTGTGACCAACAGATGCATATCTGTATTCCCAGTCATGTGAAATCCATAGAATAGGGCCAAATTAATATTTAAACTGAGTGATTTCCTTATATAAACTAACGCAGTAAAGTTTTGGAAATTGTTGCATGTTGGATTTATATATTTTTGTACAGTGTAACTTCTCAAAGTACTCCCATACTGCGGTCACTTGCCTTTCTCTGTAATTTTCCCAGGTGTTAACAACGGTGATGTAGTGGTGGAGAATCAACTCAAATAATTTACTCCTGGTGTCAACTCCCATTTCTGAGTGTCAAGATTTGATTCCGCCAGGATTCGACTCCTAAGATTCAGTATTTTTGTAATGGAGACTGATTAGTTGCCATAATTTCGAGAACACAAACTCTCTTTCATAGCAAGCTACCGAAGGACAGAGAGAGAGGGGGGTGGGGCACAGTTTAGGCAGGTCGGCCACCAGGCAAACTGAGTAAGAATCTGTAGGCAATCAAAAGCTGCATCTTCGTACTCCCATTCTTCTCTGCAGATCCTCTCAAGCTCTGTCAGGTTGGATGGGGAGCGTCCCTGCACAGCTATTTTCAGGTCTCTCCAGAGATGTTCGATCGGGTTCAAGTCTAGGCCGCTCAGTCAGAGACATGTCCCGAAGCCACTCCTGTGTTGTCTTAGCTGTATACTTAGGGTCGTTGTCCTATTTGGAAGGGGAACCGTCGCCCCAGTCTGAGGTCCTGATCGCTCTGGAGCACGTTTTCATCAAGGGTCTTTCTGTACTTTGCTCCATCAGCTTTCCCTCGATCCTAACTAGTCTTTGATACCCTGCCGCTGAAAACATCCCACAGCATGCTGCTGCCACCACGCTTCACCATAGGGATGGTGCCAGGTTTCCTCCAGACGTGACACTTGGCATTCAGGCCAAAGAGTTCAATCTTGGTTTCATCAGACCAGAGAAACGTGTTTCTTATGGTCAGAGTCTTTAGGGGCCTGTTGGCAAACTCCACGTGGGCTGTCATGTACCTTTAACTGAGGAGTGGCTTCCGTCTGTCCATTCTACCATAAAGGCCTGATTTGTGGAGTGCTGCAGAGACGGTTGTCCTTCTGGAAGATTCTCCCATCTCCACAGAGGTACTCTAGAGCTCTGTCAGAGTGACCAACAAGTTCTTGGTCACCTCTCTGACCAGGGACCTTCTCCACCGACTGCCCAGTTTGGCAGGGCGGCCAGCTGTAGGAAGTGTCTTGGTGGTTCCAAACTTCTTCCATATAAGAATGATGGAGGCCTTCAATGCTGAAGACATTTCTTGAGTACCTATCCCCTGATCTGTGCCTCGACACAATCCTGTCTCGGAGCACGGTCTGTGGGACTGTGGGACCTTACATAGACAGGTATGTGCGTTTCCAAATCATGTCAAATCAATTGAATTTACCACAGGTGGACTCCAATCAAGTTGTAGAAACATCTCAAGGATGATCAATGGAAACAGGAATCACCTAAGCTCAATTTTGAGTCTCATAGCAAAGGGTCTGAATACTTTTGTAAATAAGGTATTTCATTAGTATTTTATTTTTTTGATCAAAACATTTAAAAACCTGTTTTTGCTTTGTTATTATGGGGTATTGTGTGTAGATTAATGAGCGGAAAAAGGTATTTAATTAATTTTAAGACTAAATTAATCAAATGTGGGAAAAGTAAAGGGGTCTGAATACTTTCCAAATGCACTGTATATAGAGACATGGTGGCTTACTACTTTAGCAAGTCATTTCTGATCACGGTTGACTTTTGTTTAGCTCTACCAATGAATGAAGCTTGTTGCAAACAATTTTGGTTGGGAGAATTGTGTAGAGCTTTGAAGTCAACTGAATCAAAAGCCTTGTGTTGGATTGTAAAGGTCATCTTTGAAAAATGCTTGATATGAAACTGTCTGAGAAGCAACAGAGTTATTGTTCCAGAGGCTTGTAACTTTTATTTGTTGAGCCATTCCATAGGAGCCTAAACCATTGTGACAATCCCTGTGGAAAAACAGTGGCCATGGCAGGATGTCAGGAACACAGGACTCTAAAAGCGGGATGTTCCCATAACCCTTCCGAATGGTTAAGCAATCACTCTCACAGTGCACACCCAGAATTTGGAGACTGAGCATCATGGAGAGTGGTCTGTTCCAAAAATGTTCAAACAGGAATAAATCCCCACCTCACCTTTGTCCAATCACAATCTGAGGTACTTACCTGTAGCGACAGAACAAGGTTGACATTTCAGAGCTCTGGCATTTCTTCCTCTTTTGCAACAATTAAGAATTGGCATATCAGTTGTTCTAACAGCTGTCAGTGGTGCCAATTTACAGCAGTTTATATATACTTTTTTATATATTGAGAAAGTCAAGTTGAAACCTTTTCAACAGGGTTCTTTGAGTACACAGGGCCAAGCTGAATGCTACATTTAGCTTAGATTGAGTCCAACCACCATGGAAACAAGACAAGAGGAAACAAGTGTCTAGGCATCCTTGGGTACTGAATCAAGGAAAAGGGAAACGTGTCACCTGACCTCATACTATCTTGTTGTTACTCTAAAGAGATAACATGAGCTGTTGCCTGAAGTAGGCTAATGAGTACCCTATGCTGCAGCTTGCCCACTCACCCTCCCATACACCAGAGATGTTTCTCAACCATATCTTTCGCCTTCAGTCTCCTCAACCCCTAAAGCTAATGGAACATGAACCATGGATTAACCCTAAACCAAAGTCTAGGCAAAATCCCTTACAGCGTGGTTCCAGTTCAACTTTCCATGAACCACAAACGTAGTACTGCATGTGCTCAGAGACGTGTTCAAGAAAGGAATCTCAAGGCTGCATAAGAATAGACCAGGGGGTATATAATAGCACTGCAGTGCTCAACAAGCACAGCACCAGATAGCCTGCTTGAGAAGTCCTACCCCTACATTATATCAGGCATGGCACAAAAGTATCAGGAACAAACCCCAGGATAGGTTGCACTGTAATTTCCCATCGAAAGGTTTAACATCAATAAGAGTACCATAGCTCTTGAACTTCTAGTAAAATGTATTATCCTTCTACCAAAAGGCTAATGCAAAACATTTTGGACAGTCGTTTACCATGCTGCAAAAACTCAAGTAATGAGCAAATCTACTTAACTCTGTGACAGGGCACCATCAAGCAGCTTCACACAATAACTCACTGTTCCATGTACTGTCATGCTAGCCACTGTCTAATTAGGAGATAATCAACCCCCCAAATGTCTCATTAGGACATCTGACAAGCCATAAATGAGGCACTGTATTCACTTTCATCCTCTCAACAAGTGAACTTGCAAGTGATTTGCAGGCAGAACTATTGATGAGTAATGAAGCATGACTTCGTAACGAATGGTTGATGATAAATACCTCAGATGTACAGTATTAGTCAAAAGTTTGGACACCTACTCAATCAATGGTTCTTAATTTTTACTAGTTTCTATAATGTAGAATAATACTGAAGACATCAAAACTATGAAATAACATATGGAATCATGTAGTAACTAGAGGACGACCGATTATGATTTTTCAACGCCGATACCGATTATTGGAGGACCAAAAAAGCCGATACCGATTAAATCGGCCGATTTTTTTATTTTTATTTGTAATAATGACAGTTACAACAATACTGAATGAACACATATTTTAACTTAATATAATACATCAATAAAATCAATTTAGCCTCAAATAAATAATGAAACATGTTCAATTTGGTTTAAATAATTCAAAAACAAAGTGTTGGAGAAGAAAGTAAAAGTGCAATATGTGCCATGTAAGAAAGCTAACGTTTAAGTTCCTTGCTCAAAACATGAGAACATATGAAAGCTGGTGGTTCCTTTTAACATGAGTCTTCAATATTCCCAGGTAAGAAGTTTTAGGTTGTAGTCATTATAGGAATTATAGGACTATTTCTCTCTATACGATTTGTATTTCATATACCTTTGACTATTGGATGTTCTTATAGGCACTTTAGTATTGCCAGTGTAACAGTATAGCTTCCGTCCCTCTCCTCGCTCCTACCTGGGCTCGAACCAGGAACACAACGACAACAGCCACCCTCGAAGCAGCGTTACACATGCAGAGCAAGGGGAACAACCACTCCAAGTCTCAGAGCGAGTGACGTTTGAAATGCTATTAGCGCGCACCCCGCTAACTAGCTAGCCATTTCACATCGGTTACACCAGCCTAATCTCGGGAGTTAATAGGCTTGAAGTCATAAACAGCTGCTGGCAAACGCACAAAAGTGCTGTTTGAATGAATGCTTACGAGCCTGCTGGTGCCTACCATCGCTCAGTCAGACTGCTCTATCAAATCATAGACTTAGTTATAACATGATAACACACAGAAATACGAGCCTTAGGTCATTAATATGGCCGAATCCGGAAACTATCATCTCGAAAACAAGACGTTTATTCTTTCAGTGAAAAACGGAACCGTTCCGTATATTATCTAACGGGTGGCATCCATAAGTCTAAATATTCCTGTTACATTGCACAACTTTCAATGTTATGTCATAATTACGTAAAGTTCTGGCAAATTAGGCGGCCCAAACTGTTGCATATACACTGACTCTGCGTGCAATGAACGCAAGAGAAGTGACACAATTTCACCTGGTTAATATTGCCTGCTAACCTGGATTTATTTTAGCTAAATATGCAGGTTTAAAAATATATACTTCTGTGTATTGATTTTAAGAAAGGCATTGATGTTTATGGTTAGGTACACATTGGAGCAACAATACTCACCGCATCGATTATATGCAACGCAGGACACGCTAGATAAATTAGTAATATCATCAACCATGTGTAGTTAACTAGTGATTATGATTGATTGATTGTTTTTTATAAGATACGTTTAATGCTAGCTAGCAACTTACCTTGGCTTACTGCATTCGCGTAACAGGCAGTCTCCTCGTGGAGTGCAATGTAATCAGGTGGTTAGAGCGTTGGACTAGTTAACTGTAAGGTTGCAAGATTGAATCCCCGAGCTGACAAGGTAAAAACCCACCGTTCCTAGGCCGTCATTGAAAATAAGAATGTGTTCTTAACTGACTTGCCTAGTTAAATAAAGATTAAATAAAGGTGTAAAAAATAAATAAAAATAAAAATAAAAAATCAGCCATCGGTGTCCAAAAATACCGATTTACGATTGTTATGAAAACTTGAAATGGGCCCTAATTAATCGCCCATTCCGACTAATCGGTCGACCTCTAGTAGTATCCCAACATTTTTTAAACAAGTCAACATATGTTATATTTGACATTCTTCAAAGTAGCAACCCTTTGCCTGATGACAGCGTTGCACACTCTTGGCATTCTCCCAACCAGCTTCATGAGGAATGCTTTTCCAGTTGCACACTCTTGGCATTCTCCCAACCAGCTTCATGAGGAATGCTTTTCCAACAGTCTTGAAGGAGTTCCCACATATGCTGAGCACTTGTTGGCTGCTTTTCCTTCACTCTGCGGTCCAACTCATCCCAAACCATCTCAATTGGGTTGAGGTCGGGTGATTGAGAGGCCAGGTCATCTGATGCAACACTACATCACTCTCCTTCTTGGTCAAATAGCCCTTACACAGCCTGGAGGTGTGTTGGGTCATGGCCCTGTTGAAAAACAAATGATAGTCCCACTAAGCGCAAACCAGATGGGAATGCTGTGGTAGCCATGCTGGTTAAGTGTGCCTTGAATTCTAAATAAATTACATCATTACACCTCCATGCTTCACAGTGGGAACCACACATGCAGAGATCATCCGTTCACCCACTCTGCGTCTCACAAAGACACAGCGGTTGGAACCAAAAATCTACAATTTGGACTCATCAGACCAAAGGACAGATTTCCACCGGTCTAATGTCCATTGCTCGTGTTTTTTGGCCCAAGCAAGTCTCTTCTTATTGGTGTCCTTTAGTAGTGGTTTCTTTGCAGCAATTTGACCATTAAAACCTCTTTGGGCTATGGGCCAGTATTTTCACGTCCAGATGAAAAGCGTGCCCAAAGTAAACTACCCGTTACTCAGGCCCAGATGCATATAATTGACAGATTAGGATAGAAGACACTCTAAAGTTTCCAAAACTGTCAAAATATTGTCTGTGAGTATAACATAACTGATTTTGCAGGCGAAAACCTGAGGAAATCCAACCCGGAAGTGCCTTTTATTTGGAAATAAAACCGCTGTTCCATTGCCTACCCCTCCTCCATTTAAAGGGGTATCAACCAGATTCATTTCCCAATGGCTTCCTCAGGCTGTGACCAGGCTTTAGACATAGTTTCAAGCTTTTATTTTGAAAAATGAGCGAGATTTTTTTAAACGCGTCAGGTGTCCTTTGATTAGTTCCTGCGCGCGACAGATGTAGCTCGACATTTTCTTTCTCTGTAGTATTGAATAGGTTACCGTCCGGTTGAAATATTATCAATTATGTATGTTAAAAACAACCTGAGGATTGATTATAAAAAACCTTTGACATGTTTCTACGAACATTACGGATACTTTTTGGAATTTCTGTCTGCCCTTCAGGACCGGAACGACCCTGTGGTTTTCTGAACATAACACGCAAACCAAATGGCGGTTTTTGGTTATAAAACGAATCTTTATCGAACAAAAATAACATTTGTTGTGTAACTGGGAGTCTCGTGAGTACAAACATCCGAAGATTATCAAAGGTAAGCGATTATTTTATTGCTTTTCTGACTTTCGTGACCAAGCTAATTTAAGGCTAGCTGTTCTTAGTGTTTTGTCTAGTGATTGATAAACTCAAAAGCTTGGATTGCTTTCGCTGTAAAGCATATTTTCAAAATCTGACACGATAGGTGGATTAACAACAAGCTAAGCTGTGTTTTGGTATACAGTAATCCCTCGTTTATCGCGGGGGTTACGTTCCGAAAATGACCCGCGATAAGTGAAATCCGCGAAATAGAAAACTTTTTTTTTTTTTACAATTAGCAACTATTACATGTATACAAATACAGTGACTCACGTGTAGGCCGTTTCGTCGACATTATGGGTTTAGGAGATGTTCGAAATTACAAGATAATTTGGCCAACTTAATGTAAATTTGCCAAGCTGTTTTATGTACGTACACATAACTGCACGAGACGACAAAATGATAGCACAATTCGTAGCATGTTTTGATACAAGAAGCGGGAGTGAGTTTTTAGCGAATCAGAATGCAGAGCACAATGCACCAAAAAAAAAAAAAAAATGCATTATGAAAATCCGCGAAATAGCGAATCCGCGATAAGTGAACCGCGAAGTGGCGAGGGATCACTGTATTTCACTTGTGATTTCATGATTATAAATATTTTTAGTATTTTATTTTTATTTTTTATTTGGCGCTCTGCAGTTTAGCGGTTGTTGTTGATAAATGATCCCGGTAACGGGATCCTTAGCGTCAAGAAGTTAAAGGTAAGGCATATATTATATCGCTATTTCTGACTTTCGTGTCACAACTTCCTGGTTGAAAAATGTTTGTCATGCATTTGTATGCGGGGCGCTGTCCTAATCGCATGGTGAGCTTTCGCCGTAAAGCCTTTTTGAAATCTGACACAGCGGCTGGATTAACAAGAAGTTAAGCTTTATTTTGATGTATTACACATATATTTTCATGAAAGTTAAATATTTGTAATACTGTAGTTTGAATTTCGCACTCTGCAATTTCACCGGATGTTGTCGAGGTGTCGTAGCGGCACGCCTAGCCGTAACAGGTTTTAAGGCCTGATTCACACGGTCACCTCTGAACAGTTTACGTTGAGATGTGTCTGTTACTTGAACTCTGTGAAGCATTTATTTAGTCTGTAATCTGATGTGCAGTTATTCTAATGAATTTATCCTCTGCAGCAGAGGTAACTCTGGGTCTTCCTTTCCTGTGGCGGTCCTTCCTTTCATCATAGCGCTTGATGGATTTTGCGACTGCACTTGAAGAAACTTTCAAAGTTCTTGAAATGTTCCGGAAGGACTGACCTTCACATCTTAAAGTAATGGACTGTCGTTTCTCTTTGCTTATTTGAGCTGTTCTTGCCATTATATGGACTTGGTCGTTTACCAAATCTATCTATCTATCTATCTTCTGTATACCACCCCTACCTTGTCACAACACAACTGATTGGCTCAAATGCATAAAGGAAAGAAATTCCACAAATTAACTTTTAACAAGGCACACCTGTTAATTGAAATGCATTCTAGGTGACTACCTCATGAAGTTGGTTGAGTGAATATATTTGGATTTGTTTAACACTTTTTTGGTTACTACATGATTCCATGTGTTATTTCATAGTATTGATGTCTCCATTACTATCCTCTAATGTAGAAAATAGCAAAAATAAAGAAAAACCCTGGAATGAGTACGTGTGTCCAAACTTTTGACTAGTACTGTATATTATTACGATGCTGGGCCAATTGTGCGCCGCTCTATGGGACTCCCAATCAGCCTGGATTCGAACCTGGGACTGCAGTGACACCTCTTGCACTGAGATGCAGTGCTTTAGACTGCTGCGCTACTCAGGACCCATCAGAAAGATAGCTAATTATTTTGTTTTTCTAAGAACCCAGAAAATTGAGACAGGGGGAGAACCTATTCAAGTCAGTAAATATATATATTTTTTATGATTAAAAAAAGTATTATTAGGTAGGTAGCGTGCTACAGTAAGTTTGAGCTGCTCAAATGAGCTGCTAACGTAATGTTAGGTAGCTAGCTAACTTAACATACTGTATAGCCAGTGAATTAAATATCACCAGCTAGCCAACTTCACATTAGCTAGACTAAGTTAGCTAGTGGTTTACAGCCGCGACAGAACAGCTGTTGTTTACAAATGCACCAGAAGTTATTTGGGGTTCCAGTGTTCACTTCCGCTCCTACTTAAAAATCTGTTAAAAAAGGTCTGTAGTTACGTTTTGGGTGAGGTTTTAATTACACTTGGCTTTCTTCCAATGCAGCTTGTCCTTCCATTTGGGTGTCTACAAGTGAGGCGTGTCCTTGAGCTCAAGGCAAGCCATCTGTCATTAGTCTACATGGATTTGGTTGGAAGTGTCACACAGATGCTACACAGAGAGAGAAATACTGAGCTTTACAGACTGGTCTCAGACTAGATGTAATATAGGAAATGTAAATCCAGGACACTCAAATTAGTATGATATCTTACATTTGGTATGGTTACACAAGAAAGGTTACTTAAGGCAAATAGGGGGGTGGTTGGTCGGGGTTGATGTACTTGATTGATGAATTAAGGTACCTGATTACTAAGGAACTCCCCTCACCTGGTTGTCTAGATCTTAATTGAAATGAAAAACAAGCAGACACTAAGCCCTCCATGGAAATGAGTTTGCCACCCCTGCCCTAACATAAATCAAGACGTTAACCATAGTTTCCCAAACTCTGTCCTCGGCACCCCAATGGGTGCATGTTTTGTTTTTTGCCCTAGCACTACACAGCTGATTCAAATAATCATCAAGCTTTGATAATTTGAATCAGATGTGTAGTGTTATGGCAAAAAAAAAAAAAAAAGCTGACCGTGTTTGGGGAACGCTGTCCTGGAACAAGCTAACGTTAGCCACAACAAATTGTAATTCGTAATATAACCTTATACGCTTAGCAAATTCGTAATATATCATGCAAAATGTATGACGGACATCCACAAATGAATACATACCATGTGAAACGTAACATACGTATTCTTACTAAATGGAGTGTCTCGGATTTACGTAAAGAATACGAAATGCTCAGACCATGTTCCAGATTTATGATCTTACGTTACAAAACCATAACATTCATTCATTGTAATGACGTGCTTGATTTAAGTGGCCATCTATCCTACACCCACAACTTTAACAAGATTGTGCCAGATAGTCCATTATTTAAAAGCAACGTGTCGCTAGCTAACGTTAACATGTATCAGCTAGCTAGCTTTTTGCGTGAAATCAAAACATACACTGGCGGTAACTGCACGTGCCATGTCTGCAAGCATGATTCCTTTTGAAAGCATTATCAAAGGATTTGAGTTACAGTAAAGAAAGCCAACGGATACATAGATACCGTGTTTATTCATTAAGGTAAGCCTATGTCAATGTAAACTTTTTACGATTGCAGGTAACGTTACTAGCAACAATTCTCAATTGCGTAGCTAGATATCTCAAATCCTAGACGTAACCAGTGCAGTATCTATGGTGAGTGTTGTCTGCGAGCTGTAGTATTATTTACACAAGTAAACAGTAGCTGGGCACATCCTGAAATGCATAATGAACTCAAACAATCGTTAGCGAGACAAACTTGCAGGAGCTTCTAGCCAAGTACCTAAACTCAAAGGAACTTCCAGTTCCAACCTGAGGTATAAGAAGAGGTTCCAACAGAAGGTAACCATGTATGGTTATATAAAATGATTGAGGATTAACTAGCTACCACTTGCTTATATAAGGCATGCATGTTTCACAAAGAGTCAGATTTTTCGGGCAAGCCAGCTGTCATGTAGTAAAAGGTTGGGTCCCACTTGAGAACCAGTCATAGGTAACCGTAAGTGTTGAACACAAACATGCCATTCCCAGTACCTCTTAAACAACGTGGGCAAGGAACAGATGGAGATGCTCCAATACTGACCACGGAAATTGAATTTAGCTGCCTGGCTTGCTAGCCTACTAAGTGAAAAACGTTTAGATTTTTTTTCTTCTTTTTTTACAGATGTTAACGTTTTACAAGTACTTATGTTTACCTCACTTTTACCACTGACTACCAATTAGGTTGCACCATGGCTAATCAACTTACCTGGTGCAGTTCAGATGAGATAAGAAAAACTTTCAGAACGTGGCCTCATAAAAATATGCTCTGGTCAACCTCCTAAATTCTAAAATTGAAATTCCCAGACCAAAAATAAAAATATGTCTGGGAGAAAAGGCAACTCAGTCGATCACACTAGCTCCGCCCCGTAAAAAGGGTATCCTAGAATGCATTGTGATTGGTTCCTCTACCAGTCTGTAAATGTAGTCGTTTTTCTATTGGCGGCCTACAATTTGTACGTGTATTAAGAGTTTGGCGTGGAAGTGGCTCCCACTACTGAAAATGTATTGTAATTGCAATGTTTTTACATTTACTGATTGTAAGAAACATTATAAACACCTGCTCTTTCCATTACATAGTCATAGACTGACCATGTGAATCCAGGTAAAAGCTATGATCCCTTATTGATGTCACCTGTTAAATCCACTTCAATCAGTGTAGATGGAAGGGGGGGACGGGTTAAAGAAGGATTTTTAAGCCTTGAGACATGGTTTGTGTATGTGTGCCATTCAGAAGGTGAATGGGCAAAACAAAAGATTGTCCATTTGAACGGGGTATGGTAATAAGTGCCAGGCGCACCAGTATGAGTGTGTCAAGAATTGCAACGCTGCTGTGTTTTTCGCACTCAACAGTTTCCTGTGTGTATAAAGAAGGGTCCGCCACCCAAAGAACATCCAGCCAACTTGACAACTACAGGAAGCATTGGAGTCAACATCGACCGCCATCCCTGTGGAACGCTTGACACCTTGTAGAGTCCATGTCCTGACAAATTGAGGCTGTTCTGAGGGCAAAATGCAGTGCAACTCAATACGGTGTTCCTAATGTTTGGTACTTTCAGTGTAATATTGTAATGATCCCATGATATTTGGTTGACATGTTGCCTTTCAATTCCTTTTAGGAATTAATGTGAAACAGAGACACCACCGTATCATTTTGACCTGGACAGACTAAACCTTTTTTTTTTTTTTTTATGGACTGAATTTGTATCAAAGAACAGTGTCATGTGTTCAACAACAGCAGCATCAGATGGCATATCAACAGCTTTACTTGGCAAAACAAAAGACTGAACCACCTTGCTGCAGGGTAGTGCAGCAGCACGCACAACCATTAGCAATTTCACTTGCCATCAAATATCCATTACATAGCAGATATTCTGTTGTGGGCACTGGGGATCAATATACCATTTTATGTTTAGGAGGTTGAGTGTGCTTTATTAATGCATTGATTGCCTTTTAAATGTTTGTAGCGTATTGAATCAATGGGCCGATGGCCTTGTCTTTGTTTCTAACCTTGATGTAGACATGTGAGCAAATCAAATTGTATTGGTCACATGCGCGGAATACAACCGGTGTAGACTTTACAGTGAAATGCTTGTTTGAGCCTTTCCCAACGACCCAGAGCAGAAAAGGAAAATGGTAGCACAAGGAATAAAATAAAATACACAAGAATGGAGCTATATACAGGGAGTACCAGTCCCAGATGAATGTGCAGAGAGAGGTATGAGGTAGATACTGTACAGTATCTACATGAAGGCAGGGTAAAGAGACAAGGCATCAGGATAGATAAGAGTAAAATAAAGAACAGAGTAGCAGCAGTATATGAGAGAAAGTGTGTGTGTGTCAGTATGTGTGTGTGGGAGTGTATGTGGTGTGTGTGTATATATATATAGTCTAGTGATTATACTAGACTACTTATATTTACTGCACAGGGAACATTAAAAGGAAAACCACTCCGCCAAAATATGCATTAGCCCACAGTTGATACAGTCCCAAAAGGTTTTGCATGTCAGCAGTCAAGTTTTCAAGATATTGTACTTTCGAGAAGCAGTGTCACCGGCCACATCATGATGATGATGATGCATAATGATAATGAAAAAAAAATACCAAAAGATAGTTGAGTGGATTTTTCCTCTAACTTACTGGTACATTGAGTTAAGAATGCCACTGTGTTGTAACATGAGGTCGACCGATTATGATTTTAACACCGATACCGATTATTGGCGGACCAAAAAATGCTGATGCCGATTTTTTTATTTTTTATTTTATTTAATATATTTGTATTAATGACAATTACAACAATACTGAATGAACAATGAACTTATTTTAATTTAATATAATACAAAATCAATTTAGTCTCAAATAAATAATGAAACATGTTCAATTTGGTTTAAATAATGCAAAAACAGTGTTGGAGAAGAAAGTAAAAGTGCAATCAATATGTACCATGTAAAAAAGCTAAACGTTTAAGTTCTTTGCTCAGAACATGAGAACATATAAAAGCTGGTGATTCCTTTTAACATGAGTCTTCAATATTCCCAGTGAAGAAGTTTTAGGTTGTAGTTATTATAGGACTATTTCTCTCTCTACCATTTGTATTTCATATACCTTTGACTATTGGATGTTCTTATAGGCACTTTAGTATTGCCAGCCTAATCTCGGGAGTTGATAGGCTTGAAGTCATAAACAGCGCTGTGCTTCAAGCATTGCTAAGAGCTGCTGGCAAACGCAGTAAAGTGCTGTTTGAATGCATGCTTACGAGCCTGCTGCTGCCTACCACCGCTCAGTCAGACTGCTCTATCAAATATCAGATCATATACTTAATTTATAATATAATAAAACAAGCCTTAGGTGATTAATATGGTCAAATCCGGAAACTATCATTTCGAAAACAAAACGTTTATTCTTTCAGTGAAATACAGAACCGTTCAGTATTTTATCGAACAGGTGGCAACCCTAAGTTTAAATATTGCCGTTGCATTGCACAACCTTCAATGTTGTCATAATTATGTAAAATTCTTGCAAATTAATTACGGTCTTTGTTAGGAAGAAATGGTCTTCACACAGTTCGGAACGAGCCAGGCGGCCCAAACTGCTGCATATACCCTGACTCTGCTTGCACTGAACGCAAGAGAAGTGACAATTTCCCTAGTTAATATTGCCTTCTAACATGAATTTCTTTTAACTACATATGCAGGTTCAAAAAATATATACTTGTGTATTGATTTTAAGAAAGGCATTGATGTTTATGGTTAGGTACACTTGTGCAACGATTGTGCTTTTTTTGCGAATTGCGCTTTTGTTAAATCACCCGCTTGGCGAAGTTGAAGTAGGCTGTGATTCGATGATAAATTAACAGGCACCGCAATGATTATATGCAATGCAGAACAAGATAGTTAACCTAGTAATATCATCAACCATGTGTAGTTAACTAGTGATTGTGAAGATTGATTGTTTTTTATAAGATAAGTTTAATGCTAGCTAGCAACTTACCTTGGCTCCTTGCATCCACAAGGTCCTTTTGATGCTGCACTCACGTAACAGGTGGTCAGCCTGCCACGCAGTGTCCTCGTGGATTTCAATGTAATCGGCATCCAAAAAGGCAGATTTACCAATTTGTTATGAAAACTTGAAAATCATCCCTAATTAAATCGGCCATGCCGGTCGACCTCTAGTTGTAACTCATAATAGGACTGTGTTACAGAGGTCTAAAGGGTCACTCACAACACTCCTGTGATCATGTCAAAAAGCCAACATCTGAAACATCAAACCATGATGAAACCAACATCTTATTTTCAGCCAACCAAATAACACATAAAATAGACTGAAGAATCACATTTTAAAGAGCAAATTATTTTGGTCAAAAGGTTTTGAAAGGTCAATTTCAAATAGGATTAAAGCACAAATGCAAAGAAAAATAGCCAAATATGCAGTTCTTGATACATTGCCTGTTCACCCACGACTACGTGGCCAAACACGACTCCAACACCATAATTAAGTTTGCTGACGACACAACAGTGGTAGGCCTGATCACCGACAACGATGAGACTGCCTATGGGAGGAGGTCAGAGAACTGGCAGTGTGGTCCCAGGACAACAACCTCTCCCTCAATGTGAGCAAGACAAAGGAGCTGATCCTGGACTACAGGAAAAGGCGGGCCAAACAGGCCCCCATTAACATCGACGGGGCTGTAGTGGAGCGGATCGAGAGTTTCAAATTCCTTGGTGTCCACATCACCAACGAACTATCATGGTCCAAACATACCATGACAGTCGTGAAGAGGGCACGACAAAACCTTTTCCCCCTCTGGAGACTGAAAAGATTTGGCATGGGCCCCCAGATCCTCAAAAGGTTCTACAGCTGCACCATCAAGAGCATCCTGACCGGTTGCATCACCGCCTGGTATGGCAACTGATAAATTGTTAGAGACTCCAGTGACTGTTTTCTCTGCTACCGCATGGCAAGTGGTACCGGAGCGCCAAGTCTAGGACCAACAGGCTCCTCAACAGCTTCTAACCCCAAGCCATTAGACTGCTGAACATTTCAAAAAAATCACCACCGCACAATTTACATTGACCCCCCCCCCCCTTCTACACTGCTGCTACTAGCTGTTTGTTTGTTACCTATGCATAGTCACTTCGCCCCCACCTACATGTACAGATTACCTCAACTAGCCTGTACCCCTGCATACTGACTCGGTAACGGTGCCCGGTATCGAGTCAGTGTATTACTTTTTATTTTAGCCTACTTGGTAAATATTTTCTTCTTGAGGTGCACTGTTGGTTAAGGGCTTGTAAGTAAGCATTTCACAGTAAAGTCTACACTTGTTGTATTTGGCGCATGTGGCAAATAAAGTTTGAATTGATTGAACTATCCATATTCCGTCTTTCTTCACACATCAAAGTAAAAGTAACATCCAACTCACCAGCAGAAGATGAACATGATCCCAGATGACAGCCAGGTCCACCGATACATCCCAAGAAATACGGGTGCAAAACAAAGACAAAAGGGAGAATTATGCCCATCTTGTATTAATTTAATAGTTGTACATGCTGTCAGAGGTATGAAACGTAAGACCACACCCATGTAGAATGTAAAACCAGAAGTAAAAGAGAAATCATGTACCTCAATAGTGTTGTTCCTGTTTAAACCACCGATGATCAAGTACAGATTACCGACATAAATCCTAGTTCCAGTTGATTAGCATATGTGCAGTGATACTACCAGGGAATCAAACTGCCCTCTCTTAACCACCCAGGGTTGTTGTTTCTTGTCAAATCCCGGAACATGGTGGCTATGCAGATTTACCCAAAGGGATTAGTTAAAAGAATTCACAATTCACCATCTGGCCCGTACTGTAGATATTAAATGCATTAAAAAACAACTGCATTAAAAGATATCCTGGCTGCTCACTTGTTGTTGGCAAAGAGGTTGCTCTAGGTTAACATCACCTGTGGTAGAAGAGCTAGGTCCAGGTTTGCCTTCAATGAAGCAAATTCCAATGGGATGAAAATAGAGTATCCGCTAGTTCTCCTTACTGCTGACCAATGAGGATGGCTAGTGTTAAAGTCAACAGTGGATTAAGAAGGAGAAAGAAGAAGTACTTGGAGCAGTGACTGTCACACTGTGTGCAAGTAAATCCTCTCGATGCTACCTTGGGGCTGAGCCTTGAACACAGGCAGCCTGGTTCAAAATCCTCTACTTTTTTAAAGCAGCAGCTCCACTGTCATTGTTTGACTGATTATTGAGACAACAGCAACTGCTCTCTTCATAACCTTTTCATGTAATACCCTCTATGATGCAGGATGACTGCCATGTACAGGTGCATGACAGTGGAGCTGATGGAATGACAAAATTCATGAATTTTAATCCTCCACATTATAATCTGTTTCATGACGGCATGCATATGCCTTTAATGACTGACATTCAGTACATACCGCAATCAATTACACATCTTTGAGATTAAATTGTACATTTCAAGTATACTTCAGTGTAAAAATACGTCTTGATTTTTATAAAACACAAACATGGCTACAATTTACATGTTAAACATCTTAATTGTGGTTCTATGAATGGTTGCTGTTGTGTAACACTGCACCCCATGTCACATATCCTGGAGGAAGGAACTTTAAGCAAATATAGGCATTTCAGATTCTTACTCACCTCAGAGACTACTACAAGTGACATGGGCACAAGGGGTAAGATGGGGAGAGACATTCCATGCGTTCACCTGTCTGCTTCTGTTTAGTTCAAGAACAAGTCGCCAAACAGGTCCTGCTATTACACCTGTTCCCTTTCTGTGATGGCAGATATCTCCCCCACAACCTGAAACCAAATCCAGTGGTTTACAGTTACAACACAAACAAAGGCGTGACAGGCAGACAGAAACACAAATGTGAACCTTTTCCTTTCAAGGCACTGTTTGTTCTGCAAACAATACAGGTGTGACCTGAGGAGAGGATGGTGAACAAGGAAGGAGTGTGGTGTACTTCTTCTCATGGATTGTATGGAGATTTAACAGAAATTAATGTTTTTAATGTCATTTCAATACTGCATAAGCTTCAGCAGGTGAATTGGACTCAATGTTATATGATGACAAACTACTAGCTTGTTGAGAGATATGTCCTTCAGGATCACCTCAATGTATGTAACTTCTGTGTCATTTTACAAGAGGCAATACATGGCTGAAATTACAAAGCTGATAACTGTCACAACCACAGATACAAGAAGGTGTGTATTGATTTGATCAGTCTTTTCCCCTCAGTTATTATATACATGAAGAGACGAGATAAACAGTACTCAGATAGTTAAAAGAGCTCTGATCTATTTTGTATGTTGTTCACCACGCCACCTACACAGCATGTGTGCGTTACAAACCATGTCCTGGGGTCCTCTGTGGCCTAGTCTAACTGAGGCAATAGCGCATTAACTGATACCATATCACCACCTGTTGCTGGCTATTTGGTTTTAGAAAGTAGCAGTTCTCAGGCACAGACAAGTGACGGACAACTCTCAGCATTTAGTGAGAGAAATGACTGCTCTGAATTTAGCTGTTGAAAGAAATGTATTATTTCGTAAATACGTTACCTGTACAATATTGTAATATGACCTCACCCTATTATCACTAGCTAACGTTACTGTATCAGTTAGCAGAAAGTGAAACATTGTTTCAGTAACAGTGTCAAATACAAAGTGTGTTACTAATCAACATCACTACATCTGTATTATGATATTTTTTATATTCTGAAGAGTAAACAGCTGATTTAATAGTCGTTTACAAACAAACACAAAAGGTAACATTACCATGATGTTCCAAAACTGTAGCGTTGAGCACGAGAATGTCATATGACAACGGTAACTTTAGTTTTTGTCATTAGCGTATGTAATTTGATCCTTTTGAGTATCCGTAGTCCTGTGTTTACATGTGTAGCGAACCATGTTAGCTAGCTACGATAGCCGTAAGCAACACATTACTCGTTTCGAATGAGTGAGTGACACGTGTGTCCAGGCACATGCTCATTTAAGTCAGCTTGCCTGCTGTCTTAGCCATGCTATCGATGTTATAGCTAGTTAGCGAGCTAACTTGAATTTGACTTATTTCAACAGGTGGCAGGCGCTAGCTAAAGATAGCTAGCACGTAAGACTGAATCCCATGGCCTGATCACATGTGAGTAAGCTGTCTTGCGCACAAATGCTATAAATATGTAGCTAGCTAACTGGTGAATCTCGTTTAGGTTTTCATGCTAGGACTTCAGTTATTTAAATCATTTAGAGGGATTTGTCTGCTTCAAAGAGTGCTTGTAGCTAAAAACATCAATGTGCGAACTGCACAAGGTGCCTCGCTGAATTTGATCAAAGCTCGTCAAAACAGTTGCTACGTTTCTGTGTTACCTCAAGGTCAGGTAAACTTAATTGAAATGCAGCCGGTCACTTTGACTGATTATGCTGTCGAGCTTGAGACAAACAGCATTGAACATGGCAACGACCACCTGCTGTCACCTGCACATGATGCATCAACCGATCCAGTTGCTGCTGAGGAGAGTCACTTGCATTGCAATGTGAAGGAGCTCATTGCCCCTGGTGAGAAATATTTAGCCTACCCTCTGTGGTGCTTGTTTTCATTACATGTATCATGACTGAAATCGAAAACTCACAAATGATGATTAGAGAATTGTAAGAAAGTACTCTTCTTGACAGTGCATCTCACAGTAATTTATTGGATGACATGTTGCGCAAACTGATAGAACCCCCTTTGTTTTCATCCAAGTACAGTATGTTGTTGTTATTATGTACTGTCTTAGTGGTGGCCAGTGTCATGGCCTAATATCAGAATTATAGTATCGTCACTCTCACAGTGCATCACAAGATGTCTGACCTTCTAGCATACTGTTTACATGTTTGTTGTTGTCAAAAGGCAATTCCATGGTAACAAAATTACAGAGACTCCAAACAAAAACCAGAACTTTGTATCTGCAGTGTTATTCCTGTAAATGTGTTTTTATAAAATGTTCTGTGGAACTTGTTAAACATTGTCCTTGTGCATAAAGTTATATATTTTATCACTTTGAAATCAATAGTTTTTGTTTGGTTTACATTTTTTAAGTGAAAGGTCTGTGTCTCAGTGTAATTCTGTTTCCGTGGAATTGCCCCGACGCAGAACAGTGGATGGGGTGGAGTCACACACACACAATCTGTCTAGTCGGACCATAAATTGTACAACGATCAGTTTTTGCAGTCGCTCAACTACTTCCAAGGAATAGTTTATATTCACTAGCTACAAACATTAATTACATTCATCCAGATACTTGGAGAGCCTTTTTCTTGAAAAGTATGTCTGAGGTATTGGAAGGATCCATCTTAGCCTTCCACATGCTGTCATCATCTCCCCCTTGTTCTTCAGAACATGAAATAGTGAAGAGGATCAAGAAGAGACCCAAAAAGCCACGTGGAAGGAAACAGAAGTCTAAGTCATCTGAATGTTCTGACAATCTTATGTCCGAACTTCCATTTGCAAGTACAGCAATATGGAAGGACCTCGGCTGTAAGTAAACCGTTTATGCCATATTTGTTTTGCAGTTGAATCCAGGCTAACTCAAATCAACATATCCAGACTAAAATAACACAGTTAGTTGTAACATACCTTCATTGAGAGGATGTGCTCAGTAGTTCCCATAGTGTGACCAGTTGATGGTTTCTTTCCATTTTAACTGGCTGGGCGAGTAGGAGAGCAGAAATTTGACTAGCGGCACTGACTCTGTAAGTCTATAATGACTGGTTATTTGTAGTTGCCAATTGATGCAAGGATCTTCCTTGTACCGCAGCTGCCCTTGCATTCAAATTTTCTCCAGCTGCCTACTGGCGATGAATAATGCATTGTTGACTTGACTGGCAGTTGGTTTTACAGGAGGGCAGTCAAATCTAACTACAGAATAACGGAATCACACATTTGTCTCTTGTACAACACTAATATCATTGTGTTACATTTCCCCCAGTTACCAAGCCAGAGGCCAAATTGAAAAATAAACGAAAGAGAGGTGCAAGTGGTCGGGTAGAAAGTGAAGAGGATGCAGATACAAAGAAAAAGAAGAAGGAAACACAACGCCCAAACTACTTTGTTTCAATACCCATCACAAATCCCAAGGTACAATTTAGTGATATTTTTGTTGAAAAATGCATTTTTATTTTATTTTATTTTGGGTTATTTCTCTATATAGTGTGTCCATATAAACTCACTATATTTAGAATACATACTGCATGTGATCACAAAACAACTGCTACATAGAAAACAGTTTAACATCTGTGTTGATCAAAGGCAATAGGGTTTGGCTGAGGTAGGTCGTCATTGTAAATAAGAATTTGTTCTTAACTGACTTGCCTAGTTAAATAATAATACTATTGCCTTATCTTTGATAAACATAATGTTATATTGTTTTTGAAAATGTTGTCGTCCCGTCTCGAGACTTACGCATCTTGGTGCGTTTGTTAAAAAGCGTTTATCCTCGTATAACCTCTGTTGACTATTACATATCTTAGATGCTTCATCAGAAACAACAGCTCCTTGGGCTGTATTATCTCTCGATGCAGAAAAAGTTTTAATACTCTAGTATGGTCATATCTCTGGTCTGTCTTGGAACATATGGGATTTGGCTCCAATTTCATTAATATGTTTGAAATACTATATGCCAATCCCCCAGCCATAATTATAACGGGCAATATCTGCTCTGCTCCATTCAGAATCACTCGAAGCAGCAGACAAGGTGATCCAATTTCGCCTTTGCTATTCTTATATCCATGGAACCTCTGGCCAAGTAATTCATCAATCGAAGGAAATAACACCAATTTCCCTAAAAATCTACAGATCTCGTTATATGCTGACAATATTTCACTGTATCTAGACGTTGTTTCTCAGTCGCTCCAAAATACATTGAAGATCATAGATACATTCAGCTTCATCTCAAGCTATAAAATTAATCTAACCGAATCAGCTCTATTGCCTCTCAAGCCCCCGATGGAGTACTTTCTCTACTTATGGAATCCTAATTGTTTCCCATTTTAAATATTTGAGAGTAGATATATTTCCTTCCTTGGATAATACCATTGCCAGAAACTTTAACAGAATGCTCAAATCAATTTACTCCGACCTCAGTATATGGAATGATATCCCAGTTACTTTAACCGGCAGAATATCTCTGTCAAAATGAATATATTGCCACGGCTGAATTTCTCTAGTTCAATGTGTCCCATGGCTCCTGCTTCTGGCTATTGGATTTAAATTCATAGTGCAGTTTCAAAAGTTTACGGTGCATTCGGAGTATTCAGACCCTTTGACTTTTTCCAAATTCTGTTACGTTACAGCCTTATTCTAAATTGGACTAAATCATTTTTTCCCCTCATCAATCTACACACCATATCGCATAATGACAAAGCATAATGACATAATGACAAAGAAATGTTTGCAAATTTATTACAAATAAAAAAACAGAAATACCTTATTTACATAAGTATTCAGAACCTTTGCTATGAGACTCGAAATTGAGCTCGGGTGCATCCTGTTTCCACTGATCATCTTAGAAATATTTTATACAACTTGATTGGTAAATTCAATTGATTGGACATGATTTGGAAAGGCACACACCTGTCTATATAAGGTCCCACAGTTGACAGTGCATGTCAGAGAGAAAACCAAGCCCTGAGGTTGAAGGAATTGTCCGTAGAGCTCCGAGACAGGATTTTCTTGAGGCACAGATCTGGGGGACGGGTACCAAAAATGTCTGCAGCATTGAAGGTCCCCAAGAACACAGTGGCCTCCATCATTCTTAAAAGGTAGAAGTTTGAAACCACCAAGACTCTTCCTGGAGCTGGCCGCCCGGCCAAACTGCGCAATCGGGGGAGAAGGGCCTTGGTCAGGGAGGTGACCAAGAACCCGATGGTCACTCTGACAGAGCTCAAGAGTTCCTCTGTGGAGATGGGAGAACCTTCCAGAATGACAACCATCTCTGCAGCACTCCACCAGGCCTTTATGGTAGAGTGGCCAGATGAAAGCCACTCCTCAGTAAAAGGCACATGACAGCCCGCTTGGAGTTTGCCAAAAGGCACCTAAAGACTCTCAGACCATGAGAAACAAGATTCTCTGGTCTGATGAAACCAAGATTGAACACTTTGGCCTGAATGCCAAGCATCATGTTTGGAGGAAACCTGGCACCATCCCTACAGTGAAGCATGGTGGTGGGAGCATCATGCTGTGGGGATGTTTTTCAGCGGTAGGGACTGGGAGACTAGTCAGGATCGAGGGAAAGATGAACGGAGCAAAGAACCAGAGATCCTTGATGAAAACCTGCTCCAGAGTGCTCAGGACCTCAGACTAAAATGCATTTCGAAGAGCATGAATTTAAATATTCAATGCTTTGCATCTATTATGTTACTTAACGATGATAGCCCCTTGAATCTCTCCATCAATCAGACAAGATTACTGCTGGCAGACAGTACTGCTGCGCAGACAAATGTTGGCTCTAAGATGGCAACCACCCCACTTTTTAACCATTTAGAAGTTATAACATTAGAATTATCGACAGTGAGAATGAATGGTGCTAGGCAAGGAATAATTGAGCCCTGGAAGTAAAGAACAATCTCAGCTAAAGCCCCACACATACAAACCAATTATATATATTTATTAAGACTTTGGTACTTTCTTTGCTTTCAAGCCCACGGGGAAGGGGTGGTACAGCCAGAAGAGGACTAAACACCCCTCATAGCCTGGTTCCTCTCTAGGTTTCTTCCTAGGTTCTGGCCTTTCTAGGGAGTTTTTCCTAGCCACTGTCCATCTACACCTGCATTGCTTGCTGTTTGGGGTTTTAGGCTGGGTTTTTGTACAGCACTTTGTGACATCAGCTGATGTAAGAATGGCTTTATAAATACATTTGATTGGTATGTGGGGGGGGGGGGGGGGGTCTCTGGTTATTATATATAAATGCTGGATGGCAGGAGGGTGAATGGCATGTTCTACTTGTGCAGATCAGTGAAGGTGTGGGGGTGGTGCAAGCCCTGGTGATGCAGAGAGACTCCAGACTCACACGGGCTCTGGTGCCTGTGGGCAGTCTTCACATCACGCTGCTGGTGACCCACTTGGCCAGTCAAGAGGAAGTCAACTTGTGAGTGTCTGCAGCTGATCTCAACTATTTCAACCAGATAGCCACCGTGTTTGATCGGGATTGTAGTAGAATAATTCTGTCTTTCTATGTCCTACGCATTTTATTAACAAAACTGATAAAACGACACCTTTTGGAACAATGCGAACTGAGGAGACACACACACACTACACACACGTATGTATGGTGGTATTATACATGTTGTATTGTAGATATGTAGTGGTGTAATGTGTTTCACCATTTTGCCTTCATTTGTTTTGACCGCAGGAAGAGCTAATGGAGATCCGTAATAAATAAAAATGTTGTAGCGACAATATTGATTAATCTATAATTTGTCAATAGGTTAAAATAATAATACAAATCTGAAAACATACAGTAAAACACAATGCAGTTAACAATGTCCTCTTTTTTTTTACCTCTATAACCACTGAATATATATATAGGCCTAGTATCTCCCTCTGATAAACAAATGGCTATAGATCTGACTGTGTACACATCCCAGGCAATTTATCTTTCCATCACTAAAAACTGCAGGGAGGAATGATGTATTAGCCTGAATGGCTAGTGTGTGAGCATGGTGTGGTGGGAAGAGCAAGAGGATGGAGAGAGGATGTAGAGGGGATTAATGCCATGGGATTGATCTGGCTGTTGTGCTGTGCTGACTACAGGGCGGCGTGTGCAGTGGCCCAAATGAAGGCAGCGCTGCGGGA
This sequence comes from Salvelinus alpinus, assembly GCF_045679555.1. NCBI lineage: Eukaryota > Metazoa > Chordata > Actinopteri > Salmoniformes > Salmonidae > Salvelinus > Salvelinus alpinus. Next base: position 34,249,124 of record NC_092093.1, on the reverse strand, counting down.
CCTGCTGCGGGGGCGGGAGCTCATCCTGCCCTTTCACGGCATCGGACACTTCAGGAATGAGGTGGCGTTCGTAGAGCTGGCTCAGGGAGAACACCTCGACACACTGGCCCAGATCACAGGTGGGTGCTACTACTAGTCGACTACTGCTGCCCCACCCACTCTTGCCTTTTCCCCCCATCCTCCTCCTCCCCCTGCTTCTCTCCCGTGTGCGTATTCTTTGACGTCATTCACCATGCCTTGCTAGCTATATGTTAGTCGTATATAGATGTGAGCTGGGATGCCAATTCAGGATAAATCTGTTATGTATGAGAATTTCCAAGGGTCAGCCCTCAGCACAGTTTTGTTTACCCATTTTTAATAAAATAATATTTAATGTTTAGCTTTTTTTCTCTCTTTAGCAAAATTTCTTTTTAGATATTACTTACTGTTTCCAATGAAACTGTGTTTTTTTTTAGATGGAGCAAGCTTTCCTAAATACAGACACTAGCGGATTATGTTATCAGCAGCTGTCCTGCCCAGTCCTGTACTTCCACTAACCGCTATACACCCGCCCTCTCCTCTTCTCTCCTCCTATTGATTATCTCTTTATCATACACCATCCTGGGCTAAAGTTGCTCTCTCCCTCGCTGTCCTGCATTGCAAATGGATCTGCTGTTGTTTTTCCCGTCAACCTCTCTCTCTGTCTCTGTGGTCATTCGCTCCAGGGATTGTGAGGAAAACATTTGAGGAGAAAGGCCTCTCGTCCGGCGACGGCAAAGCGTTCAAGCCCCACCTTACCTTCATGAAACTGTCCAAAGCTCCTAAGCTACGCAGTCAGGTGAGCCTCATCACTCCTCATCACTCTGGCTGGAATGGCATGCATTGAGAATAACACCGACTCAGACAGACAAACAACACTGCTGTGTGGAGGTCTAGGGCAGCTTCACTCTCCTTTCTACCTTTGAGGGTTATGTTATGTGGGTGCGTAGGTAAGACTATGAAATGTGTGGAGGGTAGTGACGCTGAGTCATTCACAGCGAGGTGTACATTTGTATTCTGGCTCGTATAATCTTGATTGACTTAAATCTGGCTGTCTGGAGTCTTAATGTCATTGATTATAATAATGTGTATTATCATGAAATGAGTCTCTGCATGATCATTCTAGACTTGGGAATGAAAATCAGTAGTTGCGGAGCGTATGAATTATCATACCCTATTATAATACAGTGATACAAAATGAGGAAAAGTTATTCCTGTGATACTGTTGAGCTTATAAATGGCGTACAATATCTTTAGTCTACGTCACTGTCACGTGGAAGGAAGCAGGCCCGTTAAAAAATTGTCAGCAATGATGTTCATTTTGAGAGGATGTATATTTGTAACAGCGAATAACAGTTACATGTAGTGGAGTTACTTTTAGTCATTTCCATATTTATTCAACATTTACCAATGATTTTTTGGGCAACATCCATATATATGTCATTTTCATTTGTTATAATATATTAACATTAAGATTCATATGTAAACCTTTGACATGTTACCATCGTGGCCAAGTGACTGATGGTTATGCTTACCATCGTGGCCAAGTGACTGATGGTTATGCTTACCATCGTGGCCAAGTGACCGATGGTTATGCTTACCATCGTGGCCAAGTGACTGATGGTTATGCTTACCATCGTGGCCAAGTGACCGATGGTTATGCTTACCATCGTGGCCAAGTAAGTGACCGATGGTTATGCTTACCATCGTGGCCAAGTAAGTGACCGATGGTTATGCTTACCATCGTGGCCAAGTAAGTAACCGATGGTTATGCTTACCATCGTGGCCAAGTAAGTGACCGATGGTTATGCTTACCATCGTGGCCAAGTAAGTGACCGATGGTTATGCTTACCATCGTGGCCAAGTGACCGATGGTTATGCTTACCATCGTGGCCAAGTAAGTGACCGATGGTTATGCTTACCATCGTGGCCAAGTAAGTGACCGATGGTTATGCTTACCATCGTGGCCAAGTAAGTGACCGATGGTTATGCTTACCATCGTGGCCAAGTAAGTGACCGATGGTTATGCTTACCATCGTGGCCAAGTGACTGATGGTTATGGCAGTAGATGGATATTAGTAGATGGTCTGGTCTGGCAGGAGGGATGAGGATTTGACCTGGGAGTTGGAGGGGAAAATGGGAGCTGCCAGCTTAATCTGTTTGTTGGTGGGGGATGACACATTTCCTGCGTGTTCCTCCTGTGCGTGTGTTCCTGTGTGGGGTCAGGGTGGATGGGTGTGTTCAAGAACATCCATATCTGGTCAGACATGACAGCGAGCACATCCCCATGTCTCTGTGTGTATGTCTGTGTTGTCTCCCAGGGTGTGAAGAAGCTGGACCCTGAGCTGTACTCTGACTACGCTCAGCATCATTTTGGAGACGAGAGAGTGATCAGGCTAGACCTCTGCTCAATGTTGAAGAAAAAGACCCCAGATGGATACTACCACCAAGAGGCCTCCGTTACATTCGGTGAGTAGACACGATGAGGCTTAAAAAAAAATCTTATGACTGAAATTCTCGTCTGCTCTCAGCATTATTGACATTGTTACACATATAGTGTGGTGGAGTTGAAGAAAGGGAGCCAAGAACTTCAAAATAAAGATAAGAAATATATTTATGTCGGTTCCTCCATCTTGTTGTTGACTCACTTGGCAAACGTCTCTCAACTGCGATTTCATAGTTAAAAGTAATAACAATACAAATATAAATTCAGAATATACACTGAACAAAAATACAAACCCCACATACAATTTCAAACATTTTACAGAGTTACAGTTCATATAAGGAAATCCAACAATTTAAATAAATTCAATAGGCCCTTATCTATGTATTTCACATGACTGGAAATACAGATATGCATCTGTTGGTCACAGATACCTTTTAAAAAAAAAAAGTAGGGGCGTGGATCAAAAAAACCTGTCAGTATCTGGTGTGAACACCATTTGCCTCATGCAGCGCAACACATCTCCTTCACATAGAGTTGATCAGGCTGTTGATTGTGGCCTGTGGAATGTTGTCCCACTCCTCTTCAATGGCTGTGCGAAGTCGCTGGATATTGGCGGGAACTGGAACACGCTGTCATACACGTCAGTCAACAGCATCCCAAACATGCTCAATGGGTGACATGTCTAGAGAGTATGCAGGCCATGGAAGAACTGGGACATTTTCAGCTTCCAGGAATTGTGTACAGATCCTTGTGACATGGGGCCGTGCATATTCCTGCAGTCAGCATGCCAATTGCACGCTCCCTCAACTTGTGACATCTGTGGCATTCTGTTGTGTGACAAAACTGCACATTTTAGAGTAGCTTATATTGTCCCCAGCACAAAGTGCACCTGTGTAATGATAATGCTGTTTAATCAGCTTCTTGATATGCCACTCCTGTCAGATGGATGGATTATCTTGGCAAAGGAAAAATGCTCACTTACTGGGTAAGCACATTTGTGCAAAACATTTGAGAGAAATGCTTTTTGTGTATATGTAACATTTCTGGGATCATTTATTTCAGCTCATAAAACATGGGACCAACACTTTACACGTTGTGTTTATAATTTTGTTCATGATATATAATTATACAGTCATCAACATGACAATATAATAAATCAAATGCATTCTCTAGTTACATTTGTTTTGCTAGATTGCTAGCTGGCTAGGGAAGCTAGTGTTGCTACGGCTAAATTATCTAGCAGACTTTCACAAGTTCATTAAAACATAAATGCTCCATAACAATATAACAAACATACTATGGAAACATTACTCTTTTAAATAGTGGCTTTGCCACTCGCTTACCTTCAAAATAAAGGAAATGTATGTATTTTATGTTGGTGCCTCTGTCTTGCTATTGACTCACTTGGCAAACTACTCTCAACTGCCACAGCGCGAGCCCACCATAGAAGAAGCAACCACAACATTAAAACAAGAGTGGCCATACTGGTACTGCACAATAATTGCTCAATACATGCCAAAATGGATAAATAGTCATATTTCACCCTCCCCTACTTAAAAATGTAAAATGTCTCCAGATGTTCAACACTAAAACGTAAGTCTGTATCTCCTGGAATATCATTAAACACTTGAAAGGGAATGGACCCACATATTTGGCACATTATCCAAAAGACTTGTGCATATTTCCATTTAGCTGCCCACTCAAGAAAAAGCTTCAAATTGTAACCAGTGCCTGCAACCTGGTTCAGGTTATCAGTCAACCTACCAGGGTAGTTACAAACAGCACAGGAATGAAATCATCAACATGTATTGATCACATCTTTACTAATTCTGATACTGCTTTTCAAAATGTGTTTGAGAGCAGTATCCAGATCCATCGGATGTAGTGATCACAATATAGTAGCCATATCTAGGAAAACCAAAGTTCCAAAGGCTTGGACTAATATAGTGTATAAGAGGTCATACTATGCTGTTGATGTAAAGAATATATGTTGCTCTGTGGTGTGTAATGAGGAGCAAACAGACGCTGCACTTGACTAATTTATGAAATTACTTATTCCAGTTACTAATAAGCATGCACCCATTAAGAAAATGACTTAAAAATGGTTAAATCCCCTTGGATTGATGAGGAATTTAACAATTGTATGGTTGAGAGGGATGAGGTAAAATGAATGGCAAATAAGTCCAGCTGCACAACCGATTGAAAAATGTATTACAAATTGAGAAATCATGTGACTAAACTGAATAAAAAGAAGAAACTACACTATGAAACAAAGTTAAATGACATAAAGAATGATAGTAAAAAGCTTCAATGATATTTTGGGGGGAAATGCAAACTCGGCTCCGTCATTCATTGAGTCAGATGGGTCATTCATCACAAAACCAACTGATATTGCCAACTACTTGGATTTTTTCAGTGGCAAACTTAGGCATGACATGCCAGCAACAAAATGCTGACATTACACATCCCAGTATATCTAACCAAATTATAAAAGACAAGCATTGTCATTTTGAATTTCGTAAAGTGAGTAGGGAAGAGGTGAAAAAATGATTGTTGTCTATCAACAATGACAAGCCACCGGGGTCTGACAACTTGGATGGAAAATTACTGAGGATAATAGCGGATGATATTGCCACTCCTATTTGACATATTTTCAAATTAAGCCTACTAGAAAGTGTGTAGCCCCAAGCTCTTGAAAGGAAGCAAAAGTAATTCCTCTACCTAAGAATAGTAAATCTCCTTTTACTGGCTCAAATTAGCCTACCAATCAGCCTGTAAGCCAACCTTAGTAACCTTGTGGAAAAAATGGTGTTTGACCAGATACAATGCTATTTTACAGTAAACAAATTGACAACTTTTCAGCATGCTTATAGGGAAGGACATTTAACAAGCACAGCACTTTTTTTCAAGTTTGTGAGAAATGTTTTGTTAGACTTCAATGCGGCTTTTGACATCGATCATAGTCTGCTGCTGGAAAAACAACAAAAGCCAGGTAGAATCAAGAATTCCCCAGGGCAGCTGTCTATGCCCCTTACTTAAAAAAAAGTATTTACTGATGACATGCCATGCCACTTTAAGTAAAGCCAGTGTGGCTATGTATGTGGATGACTCAACACTATACATGTCAGCTACTGAAATTACTGAAACACCTAACAAAGAGCTGCAGTTAGTTTCAGAGTGGGTTGCAAGGAATAAGTTAGTTCTAAATCTTTCTAAAACTAAAAGCATTGTATTTGGTTCAAATCATTCACTAAACCCTAAACCTCAACTAAATCTTGCAATAAATAATGTGGAAATTGAGCAAGTTGAGGTGACTAAACTGCTTGGAGTGACCCTGGATTGTAAACTGTCATGGTCAAAACATATTGATACAACAGTAGCTAAGATTGGGAGAAGTCTGTCTATAATAAAGCACTGCTCTACCTTCTTAACAGCACTATTAACAAGGCAGGTTCTACGGGCCCTAGTTTTGTCGTACCTGGACTACTATTCAGTTGTGTGGTCAGGTGCCAGAAAAAGGGACTTCGGAAAATTGCAATTGGCTCAGAACAGGGCAGCACGGCACGGCTGGCCCTTGGATGTACACAGATAGCTAATATTAATAATATGAATGCCAATCTCTCCTGGCTCAAAGTGTAGAAGAGATTGACTTCATCACTACTTGTATTTATGAGAGGTATTGACATGTGGAATGCACCGAGCTGTCTGTTTGAACTACTGGCGCACAGCTCGGACAACCATGCATACCCCACAAAACATGCCACGAGGTCTCTTCACATTCCTCAAGTCCAGAACAGACTATGGGAGGTGCACAGTACTACATAGAGCCATGACTACATGGAACTCTATTCCACATCAAGTAACTGATGCAAGCAGTAAAATTAGATTTTTTTTAACATATGCATACAGACACACACACACGATAACATGGATTTTGTACTGTAGTGGTGGAGTAGGGGCCTGAGGGCACACCGTGTGTTGTGAGATTTGTGAATGTGATGTTTTAAAAAAATATATATATATATATATATATATATATATATATATATATATATATATATATACTGCCTTAATTTTGCTGGACCCCAGGAAGAGCTCATGGGGATCCATAATAAATACAAATTTAGAAGTTTAAGGTAACCATACCTCATCTCCCTTACTAAACCGATATATTTTCGGCCAACAAAATCACATTCTGTTTACATAGGCTACACACGTCAGACTCTCATGTTCCTCTTCAGTGGAGCTTAAGAGTATACTGGCAGTTCTTGTCAGAGTTCAAAGTTCATATCAAACACATACAATAACCATATTACCAGGGTCTCCAGAGTGTTGGGAGTGCTTTAGAGAATGAACGCTGGGGCATAATCTGAACGTCCACCATATTAATGTCTCTGTCAATCACTGACGGTTCACCTAAAGCACCGTATGTCAGTATTCTAGGCTGATGTCAGTCTCTTCGTGGGATGAAGATGGTAAGTCTTCAGGGCTACTAAGACTCGGCACCTGCTCACCCACTGTGTCCTTACCCTCTGGCCCCACACTCCTCACCAGATTCCTTCACACAGACCTCTCCATGTGTCGGGGAGAATGTGGTGCATTGTAGGGGGAATGTGTTGTGCAAGGGGACATTTGGTGTGTAGGGGGCAAGTGGGCAGGGGAACCAGCGACTTTCAGCTTCTGGATCCATAGCGGTGTTCTCCACTCCAGAGTTGGATCTGTGGCGACTGGGCAGGGCATATCTCAGTTCATAGTCATCGGAGTCACTGTCAGAGTTCTGCTTTGCCTGTTTGTTTGGGTCTATGGGAGGGGGTTTTGGGTCTTGTCTTTGATGTGTTTGTACCTGGGCATGTGGTCTCCTCGGTTTTCTCCAAAGGAAGGCGGTCACAGGCCATGGACCTTCCTGTCGTAATGACTTTTCTCTCAGACCCTTCGTGGCTTCTTTTTCAGCGATGTTGTATGCCTCTTTCATTCTCTCCTGCTAGTTTGTGATGTAGTCCTGGTAGACTCCTTTTCCGCCATTGACTTCGAGGTCGAATCGCAGGTCGATGCAGAGCCTTGGGGACCTTCCAAACAGAAGATAGAACGTCTGAACATGTGCAATTGTAGACATGCACTACCTTGTGAAGTGAGGTTTTCCAGTCCGTATTTGTCTTTTCAGTCAGGGTTCTCAACATTCTGAGCAGCGTCTTGTTGAACCTCTCGACCTGACCGTTCCCTTCAGGGTGATACGGGGTGGTGTGGGATCCACGTACTCCACTCAGTTCATTTAACCTTGTGAGCAGCTGGTTCTCAAATTATTTTCTGCAACCCAGCTGCGTTCAGCTTGGCTGTGGTGAGAACATAAGTGGGTTGTTGTCTGTGTAGACTACGAAGGAAGGGGCATGGTAGAAGTAGTCCCTGAAAGAGCTAAGAACTTATCTGGTGGTGTCAATGTCCGTGAGCCGTACGACATCCATCCTTTCCCCTTGTCGCTGATAGAGGACAGCTCCCAGTCCATCTTGTGAAGCAGCTGTATGAAGGGTTGTGTCATGTCTGGATAACCTAGGATAGATTGCCCCTCCGCACCACCTATCAGCTTGTTTAGGATTTCCTGATGGTCAGAGTTCCAGTTGATGGGAATATGTGAAGGCTTTTGGATGTTGTTCTTTGTGCTCTTTTTCCTTTTCCTGAGGCTAGAATGGGTTTCTGTGGAGTGTCTGGGGTGGCTAGTAGGGCATACAGTGGCTTGGCTACTTTGGAGAAGTCTGGGATGTATGGCCTGTAGTAGCAGAGGAAGTCCAGTATTTTTCTAAATTCTCCCACTGTCTGATTTCCTCTCTTGTAGTGTTTTACTGGGGAGTTGTCTTTGGGGTCCATAGTGTATCCATCTCCACTCACCATCTTCCCCAAGAACCTGACGTTATTCCTGAAGATTTTACTCTTCCGTGGAGAACTTAACAGGTGGACCAGGTTGTCATCCAAGTAGGGCTGGCAGATGGTGTGTCTGAGGCCGGATAGACATTCTTCCATGCTTCTCTGTAACTCTGCAGGAGCTGAGCTGAGGTCAAAAGGTATCCTGACCCACTGAAGAAGACCCCAAGGGGTGATGAAAACTGTCAGTGGATGGCTTTCAGGATCTAGGAACCCTTGATGGTAGGCCTTTCCCTGGTCGAGGACGGAGAACCATGAGCTGCCACTCAGTGAGTCGAGCATGTCTTGGATTCTGGTGATTGGGTGTTGATCAGGAACAGATTTGTTGTTGAGCTCCCTGTAGTCATAGCAGAACCTCAGGCTTCCATCCTTCTTCCTCACACACACCACTGGGGAGGAGTATGGTAACCTTGACTGGGTTACCTAACCTTTGTTTAGCAGGTCCAGGAGATACTATTTTACCTCAGCTTGTAGGGTCTTTCAGGGTGATGTGCATGTCCAGAGATGGGATACAACTGATGTCAACATCATATGCTAAGGCTTTATGCAACATCTCTCTCGCTCTTCCTCTGTCAGATGGTCCACATTGACTGGAGGGTTCCAATTTGGTCTGTTGCTTTCCACTTTGTTGCTGTTTCTCTCTCTCTGCTGTTCTGGACTCACTGGGGCTAGGTTGACAATAAAACACTTGGCTTGGGTGTCTAATTTACAAACAAAGCATTTGTGTTTAATGAGTCTGCCAGATCAGAGGCAGTAGGGATGACCAGGGATGTTCTCTTGGTGTGTGTGAATTGGACCATTTTCCTGTCAAAATGTAACGAGTACTTTTGGGCGTCAGTGATAATGTATGGTGTAAATAGTACATGGTTTTATTTAGGAATGTAGTGAAGTAAAAGTTGGCAAAAATATAAATAGTAAAGTACAGATACTACTTAAATAGTACTTTAAGTATTTTTACTGAAGTACTTTACACCGCTGTTAACAAGATAATATAATAGTTATTGTAAAGTGGGAGTTTTCTTACTGCGATTAATTAACCTAATTCTCTCAAACTCCCATAACCAGTTAATGTAATGTAGCAAGGGATATAATTGTTTATTAGCTTAGATTTTATTTGCAAACGCCTTGGATATTACTGAATGGAATTAGTGCGTTGCTGTGTTCATATTTTACCAGCAGAGGGAGTTAAATCTTATTTATAAGGTAATTGTCGGTGAAGGCAATGCATTTCCTCCAAGTTATCTGGTCCACTCTTTACCCAGGGACTAACACTAGGAGGTTTAAGATTCTTGTTGTTCAGATGTGCCTTGATATTCCCCAGAGGTTTGTTCTGACCATCAATAGACGCTCCTAATTGCTGTCATTTCTTTCTTCCTCTCTGAATGGCTTTTAGTGCCTGTTTTGTTTGTTCTGATTCCCAGCTTGTTTTATTTTCTGGATGGATAAATCACTTCAGGATGTGTCCTTGGCAACCGTTCACTTTCATGTTGTTCTATTCTCACAGCCTCTTAACTGAGTAAACAGCAGAACAGACCTTTTTCTAATTAGCCTAATTGTTTGAAAGTCCATGAATATGTTTACTTTTGGCCTCCATCAATTTCTGGAATTTTTGATTATGTTTCTACTAAAGCCAGTAATCCAGAATAGATTTACAAAATGCACTGTAACCAGCATGTGCCTGTATTATCTGGTTCTGTGCCTCCCAGTAGACACCTTGTGGTCGTGATGAACACTGCAGCCATAACATAAAAGGCTCATTCCATGCAAGCAGGTCTGCTAATTTAATTGTATGAATCATTGGGAGAGCGGAGATAGCTCTGTCTGCTGTAGCTTAGTGATGAAGGTCTGACAAACAAGCTTGGCAAAAGTCTAATGCACCCACAGTGAGGGAGATGGGTTGTCCGCGTGAGCTCATCCGTATGCTGGGAAATGATTAGCCCACACACTGAGAGCTGAAGTGGTGAGAAGAGGGGGATAAAGAGTTGTGGGAACAGGGAACGGGGCAGCCTAATTCATGTGCACTGACCGTCTCCACAGTGCTCTCCTCTGGCTTGGTTTGTCGTGACGACGTGTGTGGTATTTGTTTGTCTGAAAGCTTCCCTCGCATACTGAACAAACGGACATCTTGCTTCAGATTACTGTCAAACAGCCTGTGAAATTGGTGGTACTGGGAATGGACTTGTTGGTGGTGGATCATTGATGTTATGGGGCTGTTTTGCTTCCTTATTTTAGAAAGTATTTTTTGCTTATCTTTATCAAGGGATCCAATAATTCCCAACCCCACTGTATATATGGTTGACCACGAAACATGAGAAGAAAGTGGTAGGGCTTTAGCCAAGATCTTTTTCATCCTCTTTAATGAGTTGGTCCACAGAGCTTTTGGTACAGGTCTAAGGCATCAGGTTGAGGGCAACATGGTTCCAATAGAAATGTGATGTTAATTAGCCAGGCGCTCAGGGTTGGTCTGGAAGGACTCCAACTGGATCAGGAAACTGTCAGCAAGCAGGCGACAGAGTGGAAGAAGGGTGTTGATTCAGGAGGATGTGAAAGGAGTATGTGTTGGTTATACATGACAGAAATAGATCCCACCCAATACTTGGCTCCATGGCCAATTTCTCTTTTTAAAACAATCCATAAACACACACACACACACACACACACACAATGATAATGATAGTGCCTCTCAGTGATTTCTATTTTCTATTTTAGTTATTTAGGGTTGTAGTGCACATAAACACTGGTGTGAGTTCACTAGTCCATCTATATTCTTCTCTGTCAGCTGCCACTGGGCTCATGATGAAGCTATGGCTGGGCAGCAGTGCCAGGCGAGCTGGGCAAGCTCACCTGGACTCATCCACTAGATGTGCGTAGTTGGCATTGGGAGCATCCACTAGATGTGCATAGTTGGCATTGGGAGCATCCACTAGATGTGCATAGTTGGCATTGGGAGCATCCACTAGATGTGCGTAGTTGGCATTGGGAGCATCCACTAGATGTGCGTAGTTGGCATTGGGAGCATCCACTAGATGTGCGTAGTTGGCATTGGGAGCATCCACTAGATGTGCGTAGTTGGCATTGGGAGCATCCACTAGATGTGCGTAGTTGGCATTGGGAGCATCCACTAGATGTGCGTAGTTGGCATTGGGAGCATCCACTAGATGTGCATAGTTGGCATTGGGAGCATCCACTAGATGTGCATAGTTGGCATTGGGAGCATCCACTAGATGTGCATAGTTGGCATTGGGAGCATCCACTAGATGTGCGTAGTTGGCATTGGGAGCATCCACTAGATGTGCGTAGTTGGCATTGGGAGCATCCACTAGATGTGCGTAGTTGGCATTGGGAGCATCCACTAGATGTGCGTAGTTGGCATTGGGAGCATCCACTAGATGTGCGTAGTTGGCATTGGGAGCATCCACTAGATGTGCGTAGTTGGCATTGGGAGCATCCACTAGATGTGCGTAGTTGGCATTGGGAGCATCCACTAGATGTGCGTAGTTGGCATTGGGAGCATCCACTAGATGTGCGTAGTTGGCATTGGGAGCATCCACTAGATGTGCGTAGTTGGCATTGGGAGCATCCACTAGATGTGCGTAGTTGGCATTGGGAGCATCCACTAGATGTGCGTAGTTGGCATTGGGAGCATCCACTAGATGTGCGTAGTTGGCATTGGGAGCATCCACTAGATGTGCGTAGTTGGCATTGGGAGCATCCACTAGATGTGCGTAGTTGGCATTGGGAGCATCCACTAGATGTGCGTAGTTGGCATTGGGAGCATCCACTAGATGTGCGTAGTTGGCATTGGGAGCATCCACTAGATGTGCGTAGTTGGCATTGGGAGCATCCACTAGATGTGCGTAGTTGGCATTGGGAGCATCCACTAGATGTGCGTAGTTGGCATTGGGAGCATCCACTAGATGTGCGTAGTTGGCATTGGGAGCATCCACTAGATGTGCGTAGTTGGCATTGGGAGCATCCACTAGATGTGCGTAGTTGGCATTGGGAGCATCCACTAGATGTGCGTAGTTGGCATTGGGAGCATCCACTAGATGTGCGTAGTTGGCATTGGGAGCATCCACTAGATGTGCGTAGTTGGCATTGGGAGCATCCACTAGATGTGCGTAGTTGGCATTGGGAGCATCCACTAGATGTGCGTAGTTGGCATTGGGAGCATCCACTAGATGTGCGTAGTTGGCATTGGGAGCATCCACTAGATGTGCGTAGTTGGCATTGGGAGCATCCACTAGATGTGCGTAGTTGGCATTGGGAGCATCCACTAGATGTGCGTAGTTGGCATTGGGAGCATCCACTAGATGTGCGTAGTTGGCATTGGGAGCATCCACTAGATGTGCGTAGTTGGCATTGGGAGCATCCACTAGATGTGCGTAGTTGGCATTGGGAGCATCCACTAGATGTGCGTAGTTGGCATTGGGAGCATCCACTAGATGTGCGTAGTTGGCATTGGGAGCATCCACTAGATGTGCGTAGTTGGCATTGGGAGCATCCACTAGATGTGCGTAGTTGGCATTGGGAGCATCCACTAGATGTGCGTAGTTGGCATTGGGAGCATCCACTAGATGTGCGTAGTTGGCATTGGGAGCAGGCAGGCCGGGGGTCTCTCCCCAGCCCTCTGATCTCTGCTCCCATATGTAATGTAATTTAGTTTAACAAGATGCTTCTGCTCTACCTGGTACTTGTAAGTAATACATATGGCAGGATATACACTGAAGATTCATTGAAGATTCCTGTCATGTCTGACTCATATCGGTGGTTAACATTTAGACATAACAAATGTTGCATGAATTTAAAAAAACGAACACATGATAGACATGTAAGCTAAGCCTTCTAAGGTCTCACGTACGTGGGACATACACATTTCAAAGCACTTGCATACCACTGTCTGACACTTATGCATGCAATGTGACACTTATTGATCAAATAAAGCAGTCTTCCATGAGGAAGGTGTAACGCAGGAGGAGGAGGGGGATAAAGAGGGAGGAGGAGCAGGATGGGGAAAGCAGAAGGGGGAGGGGAGGATGAGGTAGGAGGGGGACAGGAGGAAGAGTGTGTCAGGCCCTGTCCTGTGGGGACCATGAGCTACTGAGCTGGCCCTGTGATGGGATGGCTCCTGACTGGCTCTCCTCCCCTGACTGAGTCACACTGTGGTGTCACAGACGGGACACAGCACACTGAGGGGTCCCTCTCACCTCACACAAGCAGCCAGCTGTGAAGCCCATGACAAGGAGCTGACACCACTGCTCGATATCAAAAACACTGTTGCCATACCCTCTAAGGTTGGGCAAGAGGTTAACCCATGTGGCAACTCTGGGAAAGCTGGTGTGTGTGTGACTTAGATTTGATAGTGTGACTGGGTTGTGAATCTGTTTTGTGCCAACTGCCAAGGATGCTTTAGGCTGGTTCCTTTCATATTATAGATGATAGAATCACTCTGCTTTTTAATAATTGAGTTATTTCTGTCTGGGGGAGAATGTTCTGTATTCATTAGGAAATTGATTTTAGGATATCTAAATGTCATGTTGTTTTTACAGAAAATAAAGTTGAATGCATGAATGATGAGTATGGATTTCTCACTTGCTCTCTTTCTCCTCCTTTACCGTCTCCCTCCCTTCCTCTATCGCTCTTTCTCTCTCTCTCTTTTGCTCTCTTTCCCCCTGCCTCTGTCTGTCTTATGCTGGGCTCAGTGTTTGTGACCTTGTCATGTTGTCACCCTCATCGCCAATGCAGAATCATCTCAGGGGGCCTCTTATCCTGCCTGGTGTTGCTTCTGTAATGTCTGCTCCTTTTCCATGCGAGTTTGATCTAGCCCAGCAGTACATTACTTTAGGTCTACTGCATGTGTTTCTATCGGAGGTCCTCTAACAGTGGGAGTCCTGGGTTGAATATATTGCATTTTTATGCTTGACTGTCAGAGCTGTCCGACCAACGAGTCGCTGAATCTTTTATGAATTGGTTAAGTTTACCTGTTAAGTCCACCCAAATCTAAGTTTAGCCATTTCTAACATGTACTGCCCTAATTTCTGTAAGAAAAGTAGAGATAAAATGAAAGATGACTCTCTTATGTGAAGTGGTATGCCTTTTATTACAAAGACATTTAAAAAGACAAAAATATTTGATAAACAATGTGAAATCCACACTGGGCTTAATGGGTACAGAATGTGCTCTAAATAAGCCCACATCTTAAATTATCAATTTTAATTATTTTCCAAATGTGCAAAACTTACAAACTGACATTTGTTATGTACAATTAGCTGATATAAATCTCCCCTAAAGTTATTAAAATAAACTGATCATTGCTATTTATCATGAAAGTAGCACTCATAACAGGGGGCTGTCCAATCGTATCCACAGAGATCAATGTGGACATAGGCATTTGTTCTTGTCAACCAGTACACACTTGATTCAACTAATCATAGACTTCAATCAAGACATGATTAGTTGAATCAGGTGTGTTACTGCTTGGTTAGAACACAACCCTGCACCCACACTGGCCCTCTGTGGATAAGAAGCCATGAAACAAAGACCATAACACACAACTTTCAATGAATTATCACATTTGCTGTACTGCTATTGTTGTTAATTAGTTCCACTTGTCTTCCTAAAGCCTGTCTGAAGACAGTTTCAAATCTCCCTCTCTACTCTGAATTATAAAGGTACAGGTGGTGGAACAAAAACCTGAATCGCCTATGAATGAAAGACAACAATATGACAATGCCCCCACCCAAAAGTTCATGAGTAGTCAGTCGCCCATTAGTCGTCTTCTTGTCCCTCATTTGTTAGCATTTTAATCAACCACTTGTTGGTCTTCTATCTCCGATATCCCTCAACCCTGGTTTTCTTCTTTTCTCTCTGCATCGACTACTACCTGTCCACTCCAAACTTCTTGGAGAGACTACAGAGGTTTCTAATTGTTCCAAATGGTTTCTAATCTGCGTAAAGGCACCATGGCTAGATGCAGAATATACATAAATGTAGTTTGTGTGTTTTTAATCAACTTAAATCTGAACAAAATAACATTTATGCTCATGTTCACTGAATATTAGTGATATCAACACATCCCCATATGTTTCAATGCAAACTGGGCTTAATAGGAGCATACTGGGCTTAATAGGAGCATACTGGGCTTAATAGGAGCATACTGGGCTTAATAGGAGCATACTGGGCTCAATAGGAGCATACTGGGCTCAATAGGAGCATACTGGGCTCAATAGGAGCATACTGGGCTCAATAGGAGCATACTGGGCTCAATAGGAGCATACTGGGCTAAATAGGAGCATATTGGGCTAAATAGGAGCATACTGGGCTCAATAGGAGCATACTGGGCTCAATAGGAGCATACTGGGCTCAATAGGAGAATAGGAGCATACTGGGCTAAATAGGAGCATAATGGGCTTAATAGGAACAACAGTGATTTATGGTGAAAAAGACAGAATAGCAGTCTACTCGTAAAATATTTGGAAACCAATGGTTTGGGGTATAAATATACACTATAGACTACATTATTATGGAATGTTAGTATTGATCATATTGAACAATATTTCTTTATTGTAATATACATTATTTATAGAGGTAGTTCTTTTTTATGCTACTGTACCCTTTAACATGAGATAGATTACATTATTGTTAATTTGACATTTATGTATAACAATGACATCTATCTTGTTGTAGTTCACCAAGTTATGTTGCTGCTGTGTGACTGTGACATGCAGGAACAACTGCTAACATGAAAAACTCAGATTTTCAATTGGCAAGAAATATAAATGAATGGCCATGAAATATGCTGTCATGTGCATTAATATCTTTATGAAAAATGAAGTATGATCTTTTATCTGGGAAAGTACTAAAAATATCTGAAAAATGTGTATCTGGGTTGCCTCAACACCCCAAAAAGTTTGCAGCTTTGAAATTGGCCACAAGTGGGAACTTAAACAACTGTCAATAATAATAAAACATCTGATTGGCTTAGAATAAAAACTGTTCTGGATTGGTTGAAACATTAAACAGCAGAAATGTTTACTTATTATAATTTTTTTACTTTGATTCCAAAGATGGAAGTGGGCTTAATGGGTACGTAGACTTAATAGGGACGCTTACCTGACTGTAGTTATAAAGAGGGGAAAGAACTAGGGTAGATTCTTCCTTTACAGTTATGAAATGTACTGCACTTGTAAATTCCCATGGGAATTATGCCTCTCTAGAGTCTCTGAGAAGTGTAGAGAGTCATGTTTGACTAATGCCGTTGTAAATTTATGCTGAGCAAAATGTCAGTTCAGAAATATGACGTTTGTAAATCCTCTTCAGCCCTATTATGGAACTTTCCCAGCCTGAGATGGCGGTGCCACCATGTGTTCCATGTCATCTGTGTTGCTCATCGGTCTGTGATGGCTGGGGGGCTGAGATGTCATGCACTGATTTCATTACTGTTGTATCTATGGAATGAGAGGCTGCTCCAGGGGAGTTCACTGCCAGATTAAGAAGAAAAATGTCATTTTCAGCCATGACACTATTAGTAATGCATTTGCCTTTAGATATAGGCTAGCTTTGGAATGATGCATCCCGGTATTGCTTTTTTATAAAAAATATTTAAAAAACGGATATTTACAGATTCCGCCTCCTATTCCTCTGTGTTCCATATCAGATTGTTTTTAAATAAATATATTTACATAATCCTCCTATTCTTCTGCATTCCATATAGGAATGTAGAATCTGTGAATTGTTTAGTAATCCACCGTGGTGCTGATCATAATTCACCAACTCCTCTGTGGCAGCTGGGAAGAGCAGGATAAGCAAGTAACGTCATGTAATCCTCACTGGATTTTCCCTTTCTCAATGCTACCGTCAGCCAAAGGTCACTCTGAAAAATTTTTGATTATTTTATTTGTTCACCAGTGTAGCAGTAGATTAATAATAATCTTGCGTGTCCTTTTTTTTTAAATCGAGCTTTGGTGACTTTAAAATGGTGACAATGCTCTCAGACAGACTAGTGTCCCTGTAACTCGCCACATCACCGTTAAAACTAGGTCACAGTCAGACTCAGAAGGCACCTATTTCTGGACCTATTTTGCTTCCCCGACTGGATAAAAAAAGTAGACATTTAATCCTGGAGGAGACTGTTTCACATTATCCTGGCTGACATCACTGTTCAAATATAAGAGTTGGGAACTTGGGATAATCCTCAAATGTTTTTTTGTTTTCCTCTATGGGTCATATTATAGATGGCCTTTGCCATAAGAATGTGCAGCAGTGTGTGTTTTTTTTCTTTAGATTTCATCTCAGCGTGCCATGTTGGGTTGAGCTAATGGAAAATGGACATGTGGTAACTAGCCTACTTCTCTGTTCTGTCAGCGGCGGGAGGGAGGTAGGTAAGTGTGGTTGAGCGCGGAGATAGGAGCGTTCTACTGGTGGGTTCTAAAGATGTTCTGTCTCCTCTGCCTGCAGCTGCAGAACACATTTACAAGGAACGTGTGAGCTGGACATTTCTGTAGCACATTGGTGCTGTAGAGAAACCCAGTGTTGTTTTTTTTGTGTATGTAAGAGGATCAACAGTTGGGTTTGCACATGCTCAATTCCTTCAGGCCTCAAACGAGAGGGAAAAGCATTTGAGCTGTCCTGCTGAACTATGTTTAGGAGATACAGAATGATTTCACCACTTACCTTAGGCCTATTGGACAGTCCTCTTACTCATGAAGTTGGAGGCATCATTACATTGTATTTGTACAAATATATTGTCGTAATATGAATTGTGCTACCTAAATCCTATGCCTGGCATTTCAAACAGATTTCTTTATACACTGTAAATTGAGGTTTATATATTCCAAAGTGTGTTGAAATGATAATGGCCTTGACTTTGAGTGGGTGTAACAACAGTTTGTGTGATATATCTGCTAGGCTTGGCCTGCTGATAATTTACCTTTGGATGATTACGTCTTGGGTAGCAACTGGAAACATACATCTAGTGTAGTGAGTGATGGCAGCGATTATTAACACCAGTCATATCCAGAAGGGTGATGGGAAAGGCCTTGTTATCTTTAGTGTGCAGCTGCTTATCTGTGTGCTGACCTGCCTCGTGACCACTTTTACTGCTTCACGGTGAGCAAAGCTGACCTTCATACAAATATAAAGTCATCCCCAAGTCCAAGGTACTGGGTAGGGCCCGCTGTCTGAGTCACTAGAGGCTCAGCTCAGTCTGTGTGTCTGAAAACCAATATTGACCTTTTTGTTCCTTTTTTAAGTTTACTCAGATTGTGTGTTGCCGGTGTGGACCGTGGAGCCAGCGGTATCGATCGGAGGCAATCCGATATTTTAAAAAATATGGTCGCAAAATTTCTTGAACTTTCAATCAATTCCCTGGATTTCCCGAAATCCCGGTTGGAAGATTCACGGAATCAGGCGGGAATAAGCAGGATATCTGGAATCCTCCAATCCTGTAATTTTGCAAACCCTATTTAAGACCGCTCAGCCATGTTGAGAGTTATCTTATTTTTGAGCGATGCCACTGTTCATGTCTTGCAGCTGCCTCGCTCTTAAAGACATGTTCCGGAACTTTGGCGATTACTATGTATTTTTTTTAAACCTCCCGCATGGGGCTAGACGTGTCAATGTGTAGTTCGTACATCCATAGTCTATGAGTAGAATTACCGTCTTACCTCAATTATCCACGAAATCCCAAGTTTGAAATGGTGCTGGGCAATATATCGAACTAATTTGATGTTCCAAGAATTGTATCTCAAGAATTGAAGTTTTCCTCCCGGGTGGCGCAGTGGTCTAGGGCACTGCATCGCAGCGCTAGCTGTGCCGCCAGAGACTCTGTGTTTGCCCCCAGGCTCTGTCGTAGCCGGCCGTGACCGGGAGGTCCGTGGGGCGACGCACAATTGGCCTAGCGTCGTCCCTACCGGTTTGGCCGGTAGGGATATCCTTGTCTCATCGCGCACCAGCGACTCCTGTGGCGGGCCGGGCGCAGTGCGCGCTAACCAAGGTCGCCAGGTGCACAGTGTTTCCTCCGACACATTGGTGTGGCCAGCTTCCGGGTTGGATGCGCGCTGTGTTAAGAAGCAGTGCGGCTAGGTTGGGTTGTGTTTCGGAGGACGCATGGCTTTCGACCTTCGTCTCTCCCGAGCCCGTACGGGATTTGTAGCGATGAGACAAGATAGTAACTACTAACAATTGGATACCACGAAATTGGGGAGAAAAAGGGGGTTAAAATAAAAAAAGATTTGAGGTTTATTTTTTTTGTGTCTTGTGAGAATTCTATGTCTTTTTGGTCTCATCTCCTTTGCTCCTTCTGTACTGTGCACCTTCCCACTCACACACAGACACCAAGCCCCTCCCCTGCCACTCACAACAACAAGGACGAAAGATAATTTACTCCTCTCTGACAACGAGCAGTTTAAACTCGCTATTTGCATTTGAGGTTTGGTCCAACATAATCTGTAATATGGACACAAACGCTTAGAGACATAATTTTACTGTAATAGACTAGAACTTAGCCTTTCTAATGATAAGTATTTTTATGTCTCAACTCCCCAAAATTTGAACAGAGCAGACCCTACTAAAACGAGAGTATCAATGAACATGATTGTTGAAAAATAATGATCAGTTTATGTCGCATGCAGCATTGCCGTACCGCTAGCAGCATTTTAGCCACAGACCGCCATGTGCTAGCTGTCTAGTCTGTGTTTTATAAATGTGCAATGAGCATAAAAATACGCATTTATGTTACGAATTGGCAACCTGTTCTCACTCTGAGAAATAAGCATCATCTTATCCAGGTAGGCCACTTGGTTTCAATATCTAAACAAAGTGAATAGGCTATGTTGTTCAAACAGTTGGAGACGGATGTTTCATAACAGTTCAACGGTTCTTTCTACCTTGTTAGCAAGCAAATAGATCCAAGTTGGCTAGACTTTAAATATAAAGGTTACCTAGCTACTCACTGACACGTGGGCTTGTGCTTGAAAGATTGTTTATAAGACCTGTGTTAATGTTTCTATAATGCCAGAAGTTTGTTTCGTTATTAGTGGATGTGCATGGTTCTGGCAAAACAAAATGTGCACACTCTTGGCATTCTCTCAACCAGCTTCACCTGGAATGCTTTTCCAACAGTCTTGAAGGAGTTCCCACATATGCTGAGCACTTGTTGGCTGCTTTTCCTTCACTCTGTGGTCTGACTCATCCAAAACCATCTCAATTGGGTTGAGGTCGGGTTATTGTGGAGGCCAGGTAATCTGATGCAGCACTCCATCACTCTCCTTCTTGGTCAAATAGCCCTTACACAGCCTGAAGGTGTGTTGGGTCATTGTCCTGTTGGAAAAACAAATGATAGTCCCACTAAGTGCAAACCAGATGGGATGGTGTATCGCTGCAGAATGCTGTGGTAGCCATGCTGGTTAAGTGTGCCTTAAAGCAGTGTCACCAGCAGTGTCACCAGCAAAGCACCCCCACACCATAACACCTCTTTCTCCATGCTTTACAGTGGGAAATACAAATACGGAGATCATCCGTTCACCCATACCGCGTCTCAGAAAGACAAGGCAGTTGGAACCAAAAATCGCAAATTTGGACTCATCAGACCAAAGGATAGATTTCCACCGGGTCTAATGTCCATTGCTCGTGTTTCTTGGCCCAAGCAAGTCTCTTTATCTTATTGGTGTCCTTGAGTAGTGTTTTTTTGCAGCAATTTGACCATGAAGGCCTGATTCACACAGTCTCCTCTGAACAGTTGATGTTGAGATGTGTCTGTTACTTGAACTCTATGAAGCATTTATTTTGGGCTGAAATTTCTGAGGCTGGTAACTCTAATGAACTTATCCTCTGCAGCAGAGGTAATTCTGGGTCTTCCTTACTTGTGGCGGTCCTCATGAGAGCCAGTTTCATCATAGCGCTTGATTGTTTTTGCGATGGCACTTGAAGAAACATTCAGAGTTCTTGAAATGTTCCGTATTGACTGACCTTCATTGCCATAATATGGACTTGGTCTTTTACCAAATAGGGCTATCTTCTGTATACCCCCACTATCTTGTCACAACACAACTGATTGGCTCAAAATTGTGATGAGTTGTGGCCAATCCTTCTAAGGCTGTATGAAACCCCAGTCAGACCGTTAGGGATGTGTGATGGCATTGTAACAAGCCATTGAAAGACCACACACAGCAACATTTGTCCTAAGCTGTGTAAGCGGGCCAACAGTCTCCAGCCCCCATTAGCAGTGGTACTCACACAGCTGCTACTCTAAAAAACACACACGTGCAGGCACAGATAGGCACACACACTTGTGGACACAGACCCCAATGTACACACTGTTAAACTGACTGCTGCTATAATCCTCCCAATCCCAATTTGTGGTGCTAGAACATGCCAATTGCTGTGCATCAATGGAAATTGACAAAAATTACAGGGTACAAAAACACATGACTGGATGTTCACAATGAGCTAGGGGAGGGATAGTATTGGTACTTTCATCTTCAAAACCAGAAAGAAATATGGATGGGGGGAAAATCATACAGTAGTGTATTGCAATATAATTTTTTCCTATTTTATATCGATACTGTGACGCCAAGTATGATTTTATAAAGTTTTTATTCTCCAGTACTTTTGTATCGTTTTTAGCCAGTAGTTATATAATTAGCGCTCACGAGCCAAAAGTGTTCCCTAAAAATTGTGTACTACGTCGCAGATATGTGCACCACGTCATTGCTCTCTCTATCACTGCTGTGTGTGAATCTTGCTAGCTGTCAATCAAATGGCGAGGGGCTGAAGCTCATTGTCTACAACGTGAATTGCTAGGGTGCTAGCGATGTGGGGGGGGGGGGGAAATGGCGCAGCACAGCTTCCAGAAAAAGTTCCTTTCAAACTAGGGCTGGGCGATATGGCCTAAAAGTCATATCTCTATTTTTCCTAACTTATGGGCGATTCACGAGATCTATCGATCAAATTTTATTTGTCACATACACATGGTTAGCAGATGTTAATGCGAGTGTAGCGAAATGCTTGTGCTTCTAGTTCCGACCATGCAGTAATATCTATCTATGCGCGCGAATGCTTGCATTCTGAAAGTATTCACTTTCTTTTTCCACATTTTGTTACGTTACAGCCTTATTCTAAAATGGATGAAATTGTTTTTCTTCCTCATCAATCTACACACAATACCCCATAATGACAAAGCATAAACAGGTTTTTCGACATTTTGGAAAATGTATAAAAATTAAAAAAATTACTGAAATCACATTTACATAAGTATTCAGACCCTTTACTCAGTACTTTTGTTGAAGCACCTTTGGCAGTGATTACAGCCTCGAGTCTTCTTGGGTATGACGCTACAAGCTTGGCACACCTGTATTTGGGGAGTTTCTCCCATTCTTCTCTGCAGATCCTCTCAAGTTATGTCAGGTTGGATGGGGAGTGTCGCTGAACAGCTTTTTTTAGGTCTCTCCAGAGATGTTCGATCGGGTTCAAGTCCGGGCTCTGGCTGGGCCACTGAAGGACATCCAGAGACTTGTCTCGAAGCCACTCCTGCTTTGTCTTGCCTGTGTGCTAAAGGGTCATTGTCCTGTTGGAAGGTGAACCTTTGCCCCAGTCTGAGGTCCTGAGCTCTCTGGAGCAGGTTTTCCTCAAGGATCTTTCTGTGCTTTGCTCCGTTAATCTTTCCCTCTATATTGACTAGTCTCCCAGTCCCTGCCGCTGAAAAACATCCCCACAGCATGATGCTGCCATCACCATGCTTCACCGTAGGGATGGTGCCAGGTTTCCTCCAGATGTGACGCTTGACATTCAGGCCAAAGAGTTCAATCTTTGTTTCATCAGACCAGAGAATCTTGTTTCTCATGGTCTGAGAGTCTTTAGGTGCCATTTGGCAAACTCCAAGCGGGCTGTCATCTGCCTTTTACTGAAGAGTGGCTTCCGTCTGGCCACTCAACCATAAAGGCCTGATTGGTGGAGTGCTGAAGAGATGGTTGTCCTTCTGGAAGGTTCTCCCATCTCCACAGAGGAATTCTGGAGTTCTGTCAGAGTGACCATCGGGTTCTTGGTCACTTCCCTGTCCAAGGCACTTCTCCCCAGATTGTATATATTTTTTATTTTATTTAACTAGGCTAGTCAGTTAAGAACAAATTCTTATTTACAATGACGGCCAAACCTGGACGACGCTGGGCCAATTGTGCGCCGCCCTGTGGGACTCCCATTCACGACCGGATGTGATGCAGCCTGGATTCGAAACAGGTACTGCAGTGACGCCTCTTGCACTGAGATGCAGTGTCTTAGAACACTGCTTCACTCGAGAGCAACAATTGCTCAGTTTGGCCTGGCGGTCAGCTCTAGGAACAGTCTTGGTGGTGGGATTCTTCCATTTAAGAATGATGGAGGCTACTGTGTTCTTGGGGACCTTCAATGCTGCAGAAATGTTTTGGTACCCTTCCCCAAATCTGTTCCTTGACACAATCCTGTTTCAGAGCTCTACGGACAATTCCTTCAACCACATGGCTTGGTTTTTTCTCTGACATGCACTGTCAACTGTGGGACCTTATATAGACAGGTGTATGCCTTTCCAAATCATGTCCAATCAATTGAATTTACCACATGTGGACCAATCAAGTTGTAGAAATATGGAATGCTTTTCCAACAGTCTTGAATGAGTTCCCACACTTGTTGGCTGCTTTTCCTTCACTCTGCGGTCCAACTCATCCCCAACCATATCAATTGGGTTGAGGTCGGGTGATTGTGGAGGCCAGGTAATCTGATGCAGCACTACATCACTCTCCTTGGTCAAATAGCCCTTACACAGCCTGGAGGTGTGTTGGGTCATTGTCCTGTTGAAGAACAAATGATAGTCCCACTAAGCGCAAACCAGATGGGATGGCGTATCGCTGCATAATGCTGTGATAGCCATGCTGGTGATGTGTGCCTTGAATTCTAAATAAATCACAGACAATGTCACCAGCAAAGCACCATCACACTTCCTCCTCCATGCTTCACGGTGGGAACCACACATGCAGAGATCATTCGTTCACCTACTCTGCGTCTCACAAAGACAAGGCGGTTGGAGCCAAAAATCTCAAATTTGGACTCATCAGACCAAAGGACAGATTTCCACCGGTCTAATGTCCATTGCTCATGTTTCTTGGCCTAAGCAAGTCTCTTCTTCTTAACTCTAATGAACTTATCCTCTGCAGCAGAGGTAACTCTGGGTCTTCCTTTCTTGTGGCGGTCCTCATGAGAGCCAGTTTCATCATAGCGCTTGATTGTTTTTGGGACATTTACGGATTGACTGACCTTCATGTCTTAAAGTAATGATGGACTGTTGCTTCTCTTTGCTTATTTGAGCTGTTCTTGCCATAATAGTGACTTGGTCTTTTACTAAATAGGATTATCTTCTGTATATCAACCTTACCTTGTTACAACACAACTGAATCGCTAAAACGCATTAAGAAAAAAGTTAATTTTTGGAATTTCTTTCAAACAAGGCACACCTGTTAATTGAAATGCATTCCAGGTGACTACCTCATGAAGCTGGTTGAGAGAATGCCAAGAGTGTGCAAAGCTGTCATCAAGGCAAAGGGTGGCTACTTTGAAGAATCTTTTGATTTGTTTAAGACATTTTTGGTTACATGATTCCAAATGTGTTTTTTCATAGTTTTGACGTCTTCGCTATTATTCTACAATGTAGAAAATAGTAAAAATAAAGAACCCTGGAATGAGTAGGTGTGTTAACTTTTGACTGGTACTGTATACTTTTATTTTTGATACTCAATTATATTTTAGCAATTTAATTTACTTTTGATACTTAAGTATATTTAAAACCAGATACTTTTACTGAAGTAGGATTTTACTAGGTTACTTTTTTACTTTTTTACTTGAGTCATTTTCTATTAAGGTATCTTTACTTTTACTCAAGTATGACAATTGGGTACTTTTTCCACCACTGGTCTGGACGTGGCAGGACAGTCAATAGTAATGCTGTGATGTTGTAGTAGTAGGGGCCCGTATTGGTAAGCAGTAGGGATGCACCGATATTACATTTTTGGCCGATAACCGATATTTAAAAGTTTTGCTGCCTTTTTAAGCATTCTAGTACAGTTAAATAAACTCAGCCAAAAAAGAAACGTCCTTTTTCAGGACCCTGTCTTTCAAGAATAAGTCGTAAAAATCCAAATAACTTCACAGATCTTCATTGTAAAGGGTTTAAACACTTTTTCCCCATGCTTGTTCAATGAACCATAAACAATTAATGAACATGCAACGGTCTTTAAGACACTAAGGTCACAGTTATGAAAACTTAGGACACTAAAGAGGCCTTTCTACGGACTCTGAAGAACACCAAAAGAAAGATGCCCAGGGTCCCTGCTCATCTGCGTGAACTTGCCTTAGGCATGCTGCAAGGAGGCATGAGGACTGCAGATGTGGCTAGGGCAATAAATTGCAATGTCCATACTATGAGATGCCTAAGACAGCGCTACAGGGAGACAGGACGAACAGCTGATTGTCCTCGCAGTGGCAGACCACGTGTAACAACACCTGCACAGGATTGGTACATCCGAACATCACACCGGCGGGACAGGTACAGAATGGCAACAACAACTGCCCGAGTTATACCAGGAATGCACAATCCCTCCATTAGTGCTCAGACTGTCCGCAATAGGCTGAGAGAGGCTGGACTGAGGGCTTGTAGGCCTGTTGTAAGGCAGGTCCTCACCAGACATCACCGGCAACAACGTCGCCTATGGGCACAAACGTCGCTGGACCAGACAGGACTGGCAAAAAGTGCTATTCACTGACGAGTCGCGGTTTTGACTCACCAGGGGTGATGGTCGGACTCGCGTTTATCATCGAAGAAATGAGCGTTACACTAAGGCCTGTACTCTGGAGCGGGATCAATTTGGAGGTGGAGGGTCCGTCATGGTCTGGGGCAGTGTGTCACAGCATCATCGGATTGAGCTTGTTGTCATTGCAGGCAATCTCAATGCTGTGCGTTACAAGGAAGACATCCTCCCTCATGTGGTACCCTTCCTGCAGGCTCATCCTGACATAACCCTCCAGCATGACAATGCCACCAGCCATACTGCTCGTTCTGTGTGTGATTTCCTGCAAGAAAGGAATGTCAGTGTTCTGCCATGGCCAGCGAGAAGCCCGGATCTCAATCCCATTGAGAACATCTGCGACCTGTTGGATCGGGGGGTGAGGGCTAGGGCCTTTCCCCCCCAGAAATGTCCGGGAACTTGCAGGTGCCTTGGTGGAAGAGAACTGGCAAATCTGGTGCAGTCCATGAGGAGGAGATTCACTGCAGTACTTAATGCAGCTGGTGGCCACACCAGATACTGACTGTTACTTTTGATTTTGAACCCCCCCCCCCCTTGTTCAAGGACACATTATTTCTGTTAGTCACATGTCCGTGTAACTTGTTCAGTTTGTCTCAGTTGTTGAATCTTGTTATGTTCATACAAATATTTACACATGTTAAGTTTGCTGAAAATAAAGGCAGTTAGAGGACGTTTCTTTTTTTGCTGAGTTTAGTTGAAACGCGTACACACACACACACTGACCAAAAAGTTATTTTGTTGGCATTTACTTATGTCCCCATTACCAGTAAAACATAATCAAAACCTTTTTCACTGACTTGCTGTTTTGTTTGTTTGTTCAGTCTCAACCAGGATTTCATCATACATGTCAAGCAGGGAAGTTTCAGCTCTGTCTGTCCGTGGCCTCTCTTCCTCGGTGTGCACTGTCACTGTGTCCGTTTCCAGCTGTGTCTAACGTTTCACGTAAACCCTACCCTGTTTCTTGTCTGCGTCGAAGTAGCAGTCCTTGTACCTAGCATCGAGCATGGTGGCGACACAGTAGAGGCTCAGAGAATCGCTTGTTTACAGCCTGTAGTGGAGTACTTTTCCAAGTTAACCTGACGGTCTGTGTTGGCATTTTTGTTGAGCAGGCATTTCAATGTCTTGACAGGGTATCACGTCTGCTGCAGGCAGAGTTGAGCTTATTTCTCGAGTCAGTTGTTTGAATTGAGCGAGGAGTGTTCATTGTTCTAAGTTTCAAACATTTTCTCAAATGCCATTGAAATAGCAGTAGCGGTATGAGAACCAGCATATTCTTGAGCATGCAATTCGGCTTTCCTCAGTAGGAAATCCTCGTCGACCCACTGTGCTGTCAGACTCATAATGCTCATGGGGCTTTCATCGCTGGTCCAAATGTCAGTCTTGAAGCTAATGGCAACATCTGAAAAATAGCGCCTACTTGGTAGTGTGTACTGGTGCTCGACCAGTCGGCGAAAGCCAACATCATCCACGACAGAGAACGGTTGATTGTCAAGGGCAATGAATCCCATTATCTTGGCGTTAATGGATTTGGTCTTTGTGTTGTCTCACTGAAATTGTATTACTCTTTCAAATGACTGCTCGACTTGTTGACTGTTTGATCCACACAGCAGACATTGTGGGCTAGGTTAGGAATGCTGTGTTGCACGTTTAGCAGTATATATTTTTTGTGACGTCTTTAAACATCTACCTACGTTTATATAGGTATGCACGTCAGCTTTGACATGGCTTTTGCACATCGGCGTTAAACTAGATATCGGGCCGATACCGATGTTGGGCTTTTTAGCTAATATTGTACGACTCCGATATACTTACCGAAATATCGTGCATGCCTAGTAAGTAGTGGATGAAAGATGGGATTGCAGGCGAGTCGGATCCACGATGGTCACCATAACTTCCCCCTGCTACGGAGTGTCACTCAATAGCCCTGCCTGCTCTCTGAGACTGTAGATAAGAAACATGCTGTTCTATTGATTTGATGCTGTTTGTTGTTGGATTATTAATTCTGTGGATGTCGCCAGCCGCTGTTCAGACACATTTAATGGCCTTGATGCTCTTCTCACACACGAGGGAATCTGTAGTAAACCAGGCTGTAGTCATTTGCTCTTGCTTTTTAATCTGATGGTGATGGGCTATCGTCTTGGATATAACACACAGTTAGTGTTTAGATAACGATCCAATAGAGTGCTCTTCAGTGGCTAAGCTAAAGGCTTCATTGAGGCTGAAGGGTTCGAGAGGGTTTAATGGTAATGGGATTCATTCTGTTTTAGGCGAAATCGATATGAAATATGTAGCTAATGTAATATAATTCATCGTTATTTAATGCAGGAAGACACATTTCTGATCTAAGTCTCAGTAGTCTGCACAGTTGGAATTAATACATTTATTTGTTTCTTGCGCAACAACAAGTCTCTCTTCATGAATTTAGTATCTGTCATATTCAAACTGTCTAAAATCAAAAGTAATGCCCGCCCAGGTGCGTTTCGATTTCAAGACACGCCAATAGATACGTTACATGACCAAAAGTATGTGGACACCTGCTCATCGAACATCTCATTCCAAAATCATAAGCATTAATATGGAGTTGGTCCCCTCTTTGCTGCTAAAACATAATCTACTCTTCTGGGAAGGCTTTAGATGTTGGAACATTGCTGCGGGGCCTTGCTTCCATTCAGCCACGAGCAATAGTGAGGTCGAGCACTGATGTTGGCCAATTAGGCCTGGCTCGCAGTCTGCGTTCCAAATCATCCCAAGGTTTTCAATGGGGTTGAGGTCAGGACTCTGTGCAGGCCAGTCAAGTTCTTCCACACCAATCTCGACAAAACATTTCTGTATGGACATCACTTTGTGCACAGGGGCATTGTCATGCTAAAACAGGAAAGGGCCTTCCCCAAACTGTTGCCACAAAGTTGGAAGCAGAGAATCATCTAGAATGTCATTGTATGCTGTAACGTTAAGATTTCCCTTCACTGGAACTGAGGCCTAGCCCGAACCATGAAAAACAGCCCCAGACCATTATTACTCATCCACCAAACTTTACAGTTGGCACTATGAATTGGGGCAGTTAGGGTTCTCCTGGCACTTGCCAAACCCAGATTTTTAGTGTCGAACTACCAGATGGTAGCGTGATTCATCACTTCAGAGAATGCATTTCCAATGCTCCAAAGTCCAATGGCAGCAAGTTTTACACCACTTCACCGGCACTTGGCATTGCGCATGGTGATCTTAGGCTTGTGTGTGGCTGCTCGGCCATGGAAACAACAGCTCTAGCAGGACAGAAATTTGACAAACTGACTTGTTGGAAAGGTGGCATCCTATGACGGTGCCACGTTGAAAGTCACTGAGCCCTCCAGTAAGGGTATTCTACTGTTAATGTTTGTCTATGGAGATTGCATGGTGGTGCTCGATTTCATACACCTGTCAGCAACGGATGTGAAGGGGTGTCCACATACTTTTGTATACAGTGCCTTCGGAAAGTATTCAGACCCCTTGACTTTTTCCACATTTTGTTACGTTACAGCCTTATTCAGCAATCTACACACAATACCACTTAATGACAAAGCAAAACAGTTTTTTTTTTTTTGCACATTTATTACAAATAAAAAACTACACAATTCCATATGTGTTATTTCATAGTTTCATACTTATAAAATAGTAAAAATAAAGAAAGAACACCTACTCATTGAAGGGTTTAAAACTTTTCACCGGTAGTGGGAATATAGATAGATATAATATACTGTATAGAGAGAGAGAGATACAGTTGAAGTCGGAAGTTTACATACACCTTAGCCAAATAAATTTAAACTCAGTTTTTCACCATTCCTGACATTTAATCCTAATAAGAATTCCCTGTCTTAGGTCAGTTAGGATCACCACTTTATTTTAAGAATGTGAAATGTCAGAATAATAGTAGAGAGAATGATTTATTTCAGCTTTTATTTCTTTCATCACATACACTCAATTAGTATTTGGTAGCATTGCCTTTTAAATTGTTTAACTTTAGTCAAACGTTTCGGGTAGCCTTCCACAAGCTTCCCACAATAAATCGGGTGAATTTTGGCCCATTCTTCCTGACAGAGATGGTGTAACTGAGTCAGGTTTGTAGGCCTCCTTGCTCGCACACGCTTTTTCAGTTCTGCCCACAAATAGGATTGAGGTCAGGGTTTTGTGATGGCCACTACAATACCTTGACTTTGTTGTCCTTAAGCCATTTTCTCACAACTTTGGAAGTATGCTTGGGGTCATTGTCCATTTGGAAGACCCATTTGTGACCAAGCTTTAACTTCCTGACTGATGTCTTGAGATGTTGCTTCAATATATCCACCTAATTTTCCTTTCTCATGAAGCCATCTATTTTGTGAAGTGCACCAGTCCCTCCTGCAGCAAAGCAACCCCACAACATGATGCTGCCACCCCCGTGCTTCACGGTTAGGATGGTGTTCTTTGGCTTGAAAGCCTCCCCCTTTTTCCTCCAAATATAACGATGGTCATTATGGCCAAACGGTTCTATTTTTGTTTCATCAGACCAGAGGACATTTCTCCAAAAAGTACAATCTTTGTCCCCATGTGCAATTGCAAACCGTAGTCTGGCTTTTTTATGGCGGTTTTGGAGCAGTGGCTTCTTCCTTGCTGAGCGGCTTTTCAGGTTATGTTGACATAGGACTCGTTTTACTGTGGATATTGATACTTTTGTACCTGTTTCCTTCAGCATCTTCACAAGGTCCTTTGCTGTTGTTCTGGGATTGATTTGCTGTTGTTCTGGGATTGATTTGCGCTTTTCGCTCCAAAGTACGTTCATCTCTAGTAGACAGAACGCGTCTCCTTCCTGAGCGGAATGACGGCTGCGTGGTCCCATGGTGTTGCGTACTATTGTTTGTACAGATGAACGTGGTACCTTCAGGCGTTTGGAAATTGCCCCCAAGGATGAACCAGACTTGTGGAGGTCTACAAAAAAAAAAAATCTGAGGTCTTAGCTAATTTCTTTAGATTTTCCCATGATGTCAAGCAGAGGCACTGAGTTTGAAGGTAGACCTTGAAATACGTCCACAGGTACACCTCCTATTGACTCAAATGATGTCAGTTAGCCTATCAGACGCATCATTTTCTGGAATTTTCAAGCTGTTTAATGGCACAGTCAACTTGGTGTATGTAAACTTCCTTACCCACTGGAATTGTGATACAGTGAAATAATCTGTCGGTAAACAATTGTTGGAAAAATTACTTGTCATGCACAAAGTAGATGTCCTAACCGACTTGCCAAAACTATAGTTTGTTAACAAGAAATTTGTAGAGTCATTGAAAAAACGAGTTTAATGACTCCAACCTAAGTGTATGTAAACTTCCGACTT
Organism: Salvelinus alpinus; assembly: GCF_045679555.1. Lineage (NCBI taxonomy): Eukaryota > Metazoa > Chordata > Actinopteri > Salmoniformes > Salmonidae > Salvelinus > Salvelinus alpinus. The sequence goes on along the minus strand of NC_092093.1, from coordinate 34,217,577 downwards.
CAACTGTATATACATACAGAGCATTCGGAAAGTATACAGACCCCTTCCTTTTTCCCACATTTTGTTACATTACAGCCTTATTTTAAAATGTGTTAAATAAAAAAACACACAATACCCCATAATGACAAAATGAAAACAGGTTTTTCGAAATTGTATCATATTTATAAAAAATTAAAAAAACACTTAAGTATTCAGACCCTTTGCTGTGAGACCTGGAATTGAGACTTGGATGCATCCTGTTTCCAATGATCATCCTTGATGTTTCTACAACTTGATTGGAGTCCACCTGTGGTAAATGCAATTGATTGGACATGATTCAGAAAGGCACACACCTGTCTATATAAGGTCCCACAGTTGACAGTGCATGTCAGAGCAAAAACTATGAGGTTAAAGGAATTGTCTGTAGAGCTTCGAGACAGGATTGTGTTTAGGCACAGATCTGGGGAAGGGTACCAAAAAATGTCTACATAATTGAAGGTCCCAAGAACACAGTGGCCTCCATCATTCTTAAATGGAAGATTTGTGGAATCACCAAGGCTCTTCCTAGAGCTGACCGCCCAGCCAAACTGAGCAGTCGGGGGAGATGGGCCTTGGTCAGGGAGGTGACCAAGAACCCGATGGTCACGCTGACAGGGCTCTAAAATAGCTCTGATGTTATCAGTGTTTATTCCCTGAAAACAATAACAGAGCTGCGTCTGATATCAGCACAGTCATCTAGACAAGGTCCATAGACAGACAGACAGACAACATTATGTCGGTCTGTCTTTCTGACATCTAACAGTGCTGACGTCCAGAGAGCAGTTCTATGTCAGTGAGCTCTAAGCAGGCGTCACGCTGTCACGGCCAAGGCTGGGAGAGCAACAGGAATGTTGCCTGGTACCTCTAGTTCATAGTCTTTCTGCACACCGAGATGTGTGCATGCGTACGTTCATGCTCTACCAATTCATCCAGTCTGGCCAAAGTCTGCCACAGCAGCTTTGAATACCAACAGCCCAGAGTTAGCTGCTAATTGAATCTCGTATTTCGAGGGTTAAGTAGAGGAGAGGACAGTAGTCACCCTGGCATAGTATTTCACAAACTCTGGTGTGCCTTGGATGGTGGGTGAGAGGTGGTGATGGGCCAGTGGGGTCAGAGCAGAGCAGTGTGTGCCAACTGGGTCATAACATAAACATGCTCTGTCTAGCCTCACTTCATCATCTGAATGCTCCTGGCTGTCTTTCCACTCTACTGCTTTAACATGGAGACGTAGTCAGTTCTCTGGCAGTTTGGCTCCATATTTCACTTCTTTATTGACCATTTAATGTTGTCGTCACATTTTTTGCGTAGCAGCCAAACTAATAATGAAGTGGTCATCATTGACGAGATTGTTTACAAAATGTAGTCATGCTATTACTTCTACTGTAGCTAACCCAGGGGATTTCAACCAGTGGTCCACGGAGGTACTGCAGGGGTCTGTGAAAATATGTATATATACAGTGCATTCGGAAAGTATTAAGTCCCCTTGACTTTTTCCACATTTTTACGTTACAGCGATATATTAATCAATTTTTTTCCTCATTGATCTACAGACCACCTCATAATGACAAAGCATAAACAGTAAAAATAAATAAATAAACTGATCACATTTACATAAGTCTTCAGACCCTTTAGTCAATACTTTGTGGAAGCACCTTTGGCAGCGATTACAGCCTCGAGTCTACGTGGGTATGACGTTACAAGCTTGGCACACCTGTATTTGGGTGAGTTTCTCCCATTCTTCTCTGCAGATCTTCTCAAGCTCTGTCAGGTTGGATGGGGAGTGTAGCTTCACAGCTATTTTCAGGTCCTTCCAGAGATGTTTGATCAGATTCAAGTCCGGGCTCTGGCTGGGCCACTCAAGAACATTCAGAGACTTGTCCAGAAAGCCACTCCTGCGTTTTCTTGGCTGTGTGCATTGGGTCGTTGTCCTGTTGGATGGTGAACCTTCGCCCTAGTCTGCGGTCCTGAGCGCTCTGGAGCAGGTGTTCCTCAAGGATCTCTCTGTACTTTGCTGCGTTCATCTTTCCCTCGATCCTGACTAGTCTCCCAGTCCCTGTCGCTGAAAAACATCCCCACAGCATGATGTTGCCACCACCATGCTTCACCGTAGGGATGGTGCCATGTTTCCTCCAGACGTGACGCTTGGCATTCAGGCCAAAGAGTTCAATCATTGTTTCATCAGACCATACTATCTTGTTTCTCATGGTCTGAGAGTCCTTTAAGTGCCTTTTGGCAAACTTCAAGCGGGCTGTCATGTGCCTTTTACTGAGGAGTTGCTTCCGTCTGGCCACTCTACCATAAAGGGCTGATTGGTGGAGTGCTGAAGAGATGGTTGGCCTTCTGGAAGGTTCTCCCATCTCCACAGAGGAGCTCTGTCAGAGTGACCATTGGATTCTTGGTTACCTCCCTGACCAAGAGTCTTGGTGGTTCCAAACATCTTACATTTAAGAATGATGGAGGCCACTGTGTCTTGGGGAACTTCAATGCTGCAGACATTTTTTGGTACCCTTCCCCAGATCTGTGCCTAGACACAATCCTGTTTCAGAGCTCTACGGACAATTCCTTCGACCTCATGGCTTGGTTTTTGCTCTGACATGCACTGTCAACTGTGGGACCTTATATAGACAGGTGTGTGCCTTTCCTAATCATGTCCAATCAATTGAATTTACCTCAGGTGGACTCCAATCAAGTTGTGGAAACATCTCAAGGATGATCAGTTGAAACAGGATATTCATTTACAAAAATATTTTAGAACCTATTTTCGCTTTGGAATTATGGGGTATTGTGTGTAGATTATCAGGGGGGGAAACTATTTAATACATTTTAGAATATGGCTGTAACGGAACACTCTTTGCACAGGCTATTAATTGTGTCAATTGTATGCTCTTTGTTTGTCAATCTTGATCAATTCCCCGTTAAATATACACAGAGTGTACAAAGCATTAAGAACACCTTCCTAATATTGAGTTGCACCTCAGAACAGTCTCAATTCTTTGGGGTATGACTCTACAAGGTGTCGAAAGCGTTCCACAGGGATGCTAGCCCACATTGACGTCAATGCTTCCCACAGTTGTGTGAAGTTGACTGGATGTTCTTTAGGTGGTGGACCATTCTTGATGCACACGGGAAACTATTGAGGGAAAAACCCAGCGGCGTTGCAGTTCTTGACAAACCGGTGCGCCGGAACCTACTACCATACTTCATTCAAAGGCACTTAACTTTTGTCTTGCCCATTCCCCCTCTGAATGGCACACACACAATCCATGTCTCAAGGTAAAAATCCTTCTTTAACCTGTTTCCTCCCCTTCATCTACACTGATTGAAGTGGATTTAACAAATTACATTAATAAGGGATCATAGCTTTCACCTGAATTAATCTGTCTATGTCATGGAAAGAGGAGTTCTTAATGTTTGGTACACTCTGTGTATCTTGATTATATAGCTTTGCACACCTGGATTGTACAATAGTTACAACCGTTAAACTCTGTAACTGTCTTGGCCTCATGATGAAATCCCTGAGCAGTTTCCTTCCTCTCTGGCAACTGCGTTAGGAAGGACGTCAATAGCTCTTTAGTGACTGGCACCATCCAAAGCCTAATTAATAACTTCACCATGCTCAAAGGGATATTCAGCGTATGCTTTTTAAATACCAATCAGTGCCCTTTGGGGCTCCCGAGTGGCGCAGTGGTCTAAGGCACTGCATCTCAGTGCTAGAGGCATCACTACAGACACCCTGGTTTGAGTCCAGGCTGTATCACAACCAGCCGTGATTGGGAGTCCCATAGGGCGGCGTACAATTACCCCTAGCGTCGTTCGGGTTTGGCCGGTGTAGGCCATCATTGTAAATAAGAATTTGTTCTTAACTGACTTGCCTAGTTAAATGTATCATTTAAAAACATTTGTGAGGCATTGAAAAACCTCCCTGGTCTTTGTGGTTGAATCTGTGCTTGATATTCACTACTCGATTGAGGGACCTTACAGTATGTGTGGGGTACAGAGATGGGGTGATCATAAAAAAAATGTTAACCACTATTTAACACAGAATGAATCCATGAATACTTATTGACTAAATGTTAATAGGGATGTGAATATTGTATTTGTAAATTCATCACTGTGTAATTAAATTGAACCACCATTTACAGCTCGACCTGCCTGCCTCCTGCTGAATCTTTGTCCTTACGAGTGGACTGCTACAAGGGCCCTAATTTAGATAGGTTTCTGCCTAGAATATCCAACATTTTGGTCAGCTATTTGTTAGTCAACTTGTCTATAATTAGATACATTCAGCTTCTCTTTTGTCATTAGAAGACTAAATAAAACCCTTTCTCACTAGAATGTCATAAATCGATAGAATGAATGCTTCAATCTACTGTTGGTACATTTTTCTCTGTCGTGTTTCTTTCGCGGCGCAAAGACATTTAGGTACCATTAAGAAAATGTAATAAAAAAACAGGAAATATTTTCTGTAAAAATGTTTTAAATGACATCAGTTTGACCAGTTGTAAGAAAATAGAAAGCTGTAAAAACGACCCAAAGTGTTAAGATTTCAGTTTGGCTTGAATGCATATTTTATGTGCTTGAAATAAAATCAGCTTTTATGATGCTGATAAACATAGCGCCTTTACAGACGGTCCCTAATTGCACATTCTCATTCTCTCAAGATCCTCACAAAGAAAGAAAGAAAAACTCTATGCAAACTCACACATACTACACTGGCACTCCCACACACAGACTCCTACATACACGCTCACACACATGCATATTGATGCCACACAGACACTCTTTCACACTGTTTAGTATACAGTATATCCTGATTGCCTAGTCACTTCTAACCCGACCTACATGTACATACTGCATTACCTCACCTCGTACCCCTGCACATTGACTCGTTACTGGTTCTCCTTTGTATATAGCCTCATTATTGTTATTTTATTGTGTTACTATTTCCTTTTTTATTTAGCAAATATTGTTCTTACTTTTTAACTCTGCATTGTTGGGAATGGGCTCGTAAGTAAGCATTTCACGGTGAATTCTACAACAGTTGTATTCGGCGCATGTGACCAATAACATATTATTTTATTTAAAATCATATTTCTCCACCCCTGTTCCCTGGTCAAAATGTATATTTGGTGTATCATTTTACTGCAAGAAATGATTCATTCTGCAGGAGTTAATATTAAGGCTACTTGAGAGGTTATAGACCTACAGTCAGTGTCCAGAGTTTCCATTTAACCCATCTGAACAGTAGGCTACAGCCTATTTGACATCCCCTCCCCGTCTTGTGACTGTTGAATTTCTCTAATGCCTCACAATCATCGCAGATAACTACGCCGGCACTGCTATCATACTCTTCTACCACTTCACCAAATCTTTCCCAAACATGGCTTTTCTGGAGCTTCCCTTTACTTTCAACTCTCCTTTTTGCAGCTTTTCTCTTATTGAATTAAACTCCGACGTTGTCCACAAAAGCATTTGGCGATTGGTATGTCGGCTATTTGGCGCACGTACAGTTAGGCCCTAAAGCTTAGGCTTTTACGCACTCATTGGCAGATAGCCTAAAATAATGAAAGAAAAATCTCAATGTTGCCTATAGATATAAATTGCACAAGAATGATACATTTATGGATTTTTTTAAGGTATTGTTCTCTCTTTATTCAACCCACCCTTCATCCACACAATGTTTCATGGCCCTAAACCCGCCCGCCCCGCAGATATAACCGTGGGGGCTGTGGGTTATAAGTCAACCCGCGCATCGCTAGTAGTCAGAGTTTCTCTGGCAGTTCGGCTTTTAGACTGCGTTGACTCACTCTACACATTTTTCCACTACCTAATAGTGAAGTGGTCATCAGAGATGAGATGGTGTTTATTCATATCATTAACTCTAGCTAGGCCTATACAGTGCTGTAGCAAGTCTACACCCCCTTGAACTGTTTTCACATTTTGTTGCGTTACAAAATGGGATTGAAATCGATTTAATGTATTACATTTTTTGATCTACACAAAATATTCCAGAATGTGAAAAGAAAATTCTACAAATGTTTACAAATTAATAAACATTTAATATCTAAAATATAGTAAGTATTCACCCCATTTGTTTAGGCAAGCCTAAATTAGTTCAGAAGTAAAACTTGGTTTAACTAATCACAAGTTTTATTGACTCACTCGGTGTGAAATAATAGGGGTTGACATGATTTTTGAATGACTACCCCTTCCTCTGTCCCCCATACATACAACATCTGTAAGGTCCCTCAGTCAAATATTGAATTTCAAGAATAGATTAAACTTCAAAGACCTTGGAGCTTTTTTGAAAGCCTCATAAAAAAAAGTATGTGTTTGGTAGATGGGTAACAGTAACAAATCAGACATTGAATATCTTCAAGCATGGTCCAGTTAATAATTATGCTGTGGATGATGTATTAAACCACCCCAACACATCAAAGATGCAGTCGTCCTTCTGAACTGAGCTGCAGTACAAGAAGGAAACTGACCTCTAACGAGTCACAAACCCGGATCCGGGATCCCCCCATCAAAAAAGCTGACTAGCATAGCCTAGCCTAAAGCCACAGGGATATCATATAATAAAATGTTCATGAAATCACAAGTCCAAGACACCAAATGAAAGATACACATCTTGTGAATCCAGCCATCATTTCTCATTTTTAAAATGTTTTACAGGGAAGACACAATATGTATTTCTATTAGCTAACCACCATAGCAAAAGACACAACTTTTTTTTCCTGCATAGGTAGCTATCACAAATTCGACCAAATAAAGATATAAATAGTCACTAACCAAGAAACAACTTCATCAGATGACAGTCTGATAACATATTTATTGTATAGCATATGTTTTGTTCGAAAAATGTGCATATTTCAGGTATAAATCATAGTTTTACATTGCAGCCACCATCACAACTCTCACCAAAGCAACTAGAATAACTACAGAGAGCAACGTGAATTACCTAAATACTCATCATAAAACATTTATGAAAAATACACAGCGTACAGCAAATGAAAGACAAAGATCTTGTGAATCCAGCCAATATTTCAGATTCTTTAAGTGTTTTACAGCAAACACAATTTAGCATTATATTAGCTTACTACAATAGCCAACCACACAGCAGCATTGATTCATGCACGTTAGCGATAGCGAATAAAACAGCAAAAGATATTAAATTTTTCACTAACCTTCTCAAAACTTCATCAGATGACAGTCCTAAAACATCATATTACACAATACATATATTGTTTGTTCGAAAATGTGCATATTTAGCGGCACAAATTGTGGTTATACAATGAGAATAGTAGCCAAGCTGCCAACAAAATGTCGGGAGAAATCTTGGGAGAGGCACCTAATCTAATCAATAAATACAGGTTGGACAGCAAATGAAAGATACATTAGTTCTTAATGCAACCGCTGTGTTAGATTTTTAAAATTAACGTTACTACGACATACAGCGTGCGTTAAAGCGAGACCGCACCGAAATTAATGGCGGAATAGTAGTTTTACATTTTTCAACAGAACAACGAATTAACATCATAAATAGTTCTTACTTTTTGATGAGCTTCCATCAGAATCTTGTGCAAGTTGTCCTTTGTCCAGAATCATCGTTGTTCGGTTGTAGATTGTCATCTTCAACTTAGGAATTAGCAGCAAACATTAGCTATGTGGCCCAGACGTGTCCAACTCTTCATAACGCAGCACAAAGAAAATTCCGAAAATCGCAATATACTGATATAAACTGATATAACTCGGTTTAAAATAACTACATTATGATGTTTTTAACACCTATATCGAATAAAATCAGAGCCGGATATATCTAAGGCCTATAACGAGAGCTTTTCAGAATGCCATCCTGAGGTCTGTCTTGCGCCATGACGAACGTTGAAAAGAGTGCACCCCACGTTCCAAGAGCCTTTATACGGCCTCAGATCTACCTAGCAACACCATTCCAATTCTCACTGCTTACTGACATCTAGGGGAAATCGTATGCAGTGCATGTCGACTCATAGATTACATGCAAATTAATAAACTGACCCTGGAACAGAGTGCCCGATTTCAGATTTCTCACTTCCTGACAGGAAGTTAGCTGCAACTTGAGTTCTGTTTTACTCACAGATATAATTCAAACAGTTTTAGAAACTAGAGAGTGTTTTCTATCCAATAGTAATAATAATATGCATATTGTACGAGCAAGAATTGAGTACGAGGCAGTTTAATTTGGGAACGAATTTTTACAAAGTGAAAACAGCACCCCCATATTGACAAGAAGTTTTAAGGATGTTACCATGAGGCCATTGGTGATTTTAAAACAGCTACAGAGTTCAATGGCTGTGATTGGAGAAAACTGAGGATGGATCAACATTGTAGTGACTCTACAATAATGACCAAATTGTGAGAAGAAGAATACAAATATACAGAATATTACATAACATGCATATGTATGCCACAAGGCACTAAAGTAATACTGAAGAAAACAAACATGGCAAAGGAAGACACTTTTTGGCCTAAATGCAAAGCCTTATGTTTGGTACAAATCCAAACACAACACATCACTGAAATAAATAACTGCCTCCTTATTTTCAGGCATGGTGGTGGCTGCATCATGGTATGGGTATGCTTGACATTGGCAAAGACTGGGGAGTTGTTCAGGATGAGAAGAAAGGGGATGGAGCTAAGCACAGGCAAAATCCTATAGGAAAACCTGCTTCAGTCTGCTTTACACCGGACTCTGGAAGAGGAATTCACGTTTTCAGCAGGACAATAACCTAAAACACGAAGCCAAATCTACACTGGAGTTTCTTAGCAAGAAGACAGTGAATGTTCCTGAGTGGCCGAGTTACAGTTGTGACTGAAATCTGCTTGAAAATCTATGGCAAGACTTGAAAATTGCTGTCTAGCTATGATCCCCACACCTTTACAGAGCTTGGAGAATTTTGAAAAGAATAATGGCAAAATATTGCCCAATACAGGTGTGCAACGCTCTTATGAGACTTACCCAAAAAGACTCATAATTGTAATCGCTGCCAAAGATGTTTCTAACATATAATAACTCAGGGAGGTGAATACTTATCTAAAGTGTTTTATTTTTCATTTATCTTTTAAAAAATATATAACTTTTCTTCCACTTTGACATGACATAGTATTTTGTGTGGTTCGTTGACAAAAAATGACAAATCCTTTTTAATGTCACTTTGTAATACAATAAAATGTGAAGAAATCCAAGGGGGGTGTAGACTTTCTATAGGCCCTGTATGCCCTGGCTCGTGGCCTGGCGTCATTTTTCTATTCTTAGTAGAAAGCTACTCTCTAAAAGCAATTACCATTGTTCAAATATTGAATTGTAAAAAAGGATGATTGGATTTTCACTTACTGCATTCTGTTGCACGTTGACATTTTGATCTCAGATCTGATAGATTTTTATTGTATCTTTTTGACCTGTAGGTTAACTCATTAAATGGAAACAGAAGTTGCCAGCTGTGAGTGAAAGTCATAGTGCTTGCACAGCTTTGTATTATTAGCCTCTCATTTAGTTCCTAATGGTTGCTCGTCTTTGTGTGGAATGTCGAGTAGCTGGCAAGGTGAATAACCATGGTCTTGTAGAAAACCCTCTCTCTGGTCCTGGGAGTTAGACACAAACTTTCGGACACCTCTGGTCCTGGCTACGGATTGCCATGGGTCCTTCCAGAACACTCTTCCCTGGCTAGAGTCATGTGACCTGGTCATCCCAATCACAGGCTGTACTTGGTGAGGATCTCAAACCCCCAACACAATCGGTGCTTTAGTTGAACAAGGAGATGCAGAGAGACAACCGGTCAGAAGAACACTTCAACACAACTCACCACTGGAGCCTTCCTACAAGGACAATCCTCCAACCTGGACTTCCCAACTGTGTGATAGCGCATCGCTGACGATACAACCACTTCCACCATTACTTCCTGTTTCAATGCCGTCTGTCTTGAGCGTGGTACTAAAATGAAAATCTCTGTCTCCCACTGGTCATCCTACGTTGTCTAACCGGGGAGCTGGGACAGTTGTACCTATAATCAAAACTGGCACCTCTTTCGGAGACCACGCACATATACATACACACACACACACACGCATAAACACACACACAGCAGAGCACACAATTGTGGCAGTCAGCTGCCGGCCATTCCAAAGCAGTTATCCAAGGCAGCGAAAGGGTGGAGCTTGAGTAACCCCCTCCCTTTCCACACACTCACACACCCCTCCCCTCTTTGTCACCGAGTGAACGCAGCCTTCAGCCTCTCAGTTGACTCCCTCATTCACTCACTCCATCTCAGGCAGTGTGGAAGCCGTGCTGGATTTTACTACTCATCTGTTTGTAGCGGGGTAGAGCAGAGAGTGATAGAGAGAGGATAAAGACAGAGAGAGACAGGGGGCAGAGGAGCGGTGCGGCTATGGGGCAGTTGTGTTGCTTTCCCTTCTCCCGAGCAGAGGAGAAGATCCGTAAGTCCTTGGGTGTGGGTGGTCTTTCTGTCTTCTGCTTTTCTTGTGGCTGGGACTCAGATCTATGGGAGAAAGAAAGGGGCTCATCATTTTACTGTATGTCTCTGTGAGAATGTGTGTTTGTATCTGAGTGTCCATTATTGTGTTTGTATCGTGTGTGGGTAAGTATGTGCTTTTGTGTGTGTACTTGTATTTGCACCTTAGGTCTTATCTTGGCATTGCGGAAGAGTTTATAGTCCACTATAAACGACATGCACATGCCATAAACGTGCGTGCTCCTGTCTCTGTCACCAGTGTACTGATATCTGAACTTGGGGCTGTCTGTCAAAGTGCCCGTGTCTTTTTCTGGAGCTGCTATGTGCCAACAGCCTCTCCAACAATTGGCAATGCAGCACACTCAGCACAGGAAGCTCCCATGCTGCCAAACAATTTATTTTTCATTTCTCTATTATAAATCCCTCCAAAGCTCTTGCCAGTCTGGCAAAGCTAGTCTTTTTTAATTTGGCAGGATTTTCTCTCTGCATTGTTTCTCTGTCTCCAACTCGATGGGGGCCTTTCTCTGTTGAAACACTGCAATCAGAGCGCTGCCTTTTTCTGAGAGCATGTTTGCCCTACTTTTAATTCTAGCTAGGTGGAGGGACCGAGAGAGAGAGAGAGAGTAGGAGTAAAAGGGAAACTAGAGGGATGGGGAGGAGGGAGGGAGGGGAAGAAAGAGAGAAGGGTGAAGAGGTTTGTCATGAGAGGTCAGATGCTCGTTGGGTGATGTGATTGTGTTGTCACCACGCCTCGTGAGCACAGCTGGGTGCGAGGAGCGTGACCTTGTTTGGCCGCTGGCTGGCTGTGTGAATACTGTGAAAGGGTGTCTGTGTTTTCCACGGAAAAGGGAGACAGTCTGTTCTTCCCCGGGCACAAACTGTGAGCCCTGAGCATCTGACAACCCCAACAGCGCTAAATAATAGCTTTGGAATTTTAAAAGGCAGCATGGTAGGGGGGAGGGGAGGGGAGGGCGGGTAGTTGTAACCAGCTAAAGCTGATCTGTCTGCCTGGTATTCCCAGTGTAGTTAGAAAAGACAGGAGAGGGCCTCAGAACACACTCAGACACATACAGTGCTAGTTAGTTTTAGTGACTCAAGCAGAGGCTTCATTGTGATCTGTATCCACATTGGAAGAGAACACTTGATTGTTCTCTTGCTATGGCATCATGTCAGCCTGAGGTGTGTAGCACATTCCTGCTTGTGTGTCTGATGAGTAAGATACATGACTGGCAGAGCGTGCTGTGTTGTTGCTGCCTGTCTGCACTCCTGTCGGTCTGCTTTTATGCAGCCACATGTGCATGCACACAGACACACACACACACGAAGTGCACAGTCATGGAAAAACACATACACACGGCCTATTCTAACCCCGTCCAAGGACAGATTGGAGCTGGGACCCAATGGCAACCTTGTCAGGCCACCAGCACTAGGTCCCTCTGGTGACGGAGAGACACGCGCCCTGTGATGTATGACTGACTGCAGAAGGTCCAGAAGCGCTAGGCTCAGCATGCAAGGACTTTCACACACACACACACACTGTATGGGCTCATTTGATGCATCACTTTATTTTGTTGGAGGATATCCTAGTTGCTGTGTTGTGAATACTCATTTTTATTTTGGAATGTGGCTTATCCATGAGAGATTCAATCTAGTGTGCTGGTTGATGAGGTGCAGTGCAGCGGTTGAGTCCCAGTGTGCGTGTGTGTGTACAGCAGAGAGCGAGCAGCACTAAAAAGATCCTTCCTCGCCTCATTTCCCTCAGATGACCTGGTGGTTTAGGAGGAGCTCTCTCAGGATCTCCCTAATGGAGCTGCCGTTTCCTCAGGAAATACCTCCAAGCAGACTCCACCGCACCACTCCCCCTTCCAGGGATGGAAGAAAACCACACACATTTACAGTTTAGTCACTTAGCAGACACTCTTATCCAGAGCGACTTACAGGAGCAATTACGGTTAAGTGCCTTGCTCAAGGGCACATCGACAGATTTTTTTTACCCCTAGTCGCCTCTGGGATTAGAACCAGCTACCTGCCACCCCGTTTGATAACACGTCTGATGAAATGTCTGGCCACAAGAGTGGAGTAGACACGGAGAGAGAGACTGCTGTTCGATACTTGCATAGTTTAATACTCTCAAAATCATTCTAATGCCATCGCCATGACTACTACCCATGCTAGTCTGGGTTTTGGCTTCCCTTTTCTCAGTCCAATACAAAAGGTGAACCACTTCGCCTGGTCTCTCAGGTGCACCCTGCTGGCCAGCTCTTTATCTGTCAGCCTGATCTCTCCTGCATTATTATCGGTGTGGATGTAGCGCTTAGTGCTCTCATAAAGTTCTCTCTGAGCCACAGCACTAACTAATGGAATAGAGTTTACCTTCACGCTGCTCACTGTTCTCGTTAGAGTGGGAGAGAGAGAGTCTCTCTAGTCTACGATGTTCAGGTTTGGCGTCTGTCAACCCATAAGGGTTTTTCCCCCTCTTCACGTGGCAAATGCAGACATAGAAATAGAATTGCTAGTATCTAGTTCCGTGGATGTATGCACGCCCTTCTATGTACTGCACACTCTCTCACCTTGTGTTCTGTGTCCTTCCACGGTACAAAGTGCACTCCTGCCTTGATTGAGTTGATGTGTTTTTCGTCACACTTTTGATAACCAACTTCTCCATGTGTCACTCGTATAGCAGCACACGCTTTATTCTAATCTACATACTGTAAGGTAGAATAAAGGTCATTACTTTGCCGTGTGAAGAAAGCTATTTATTTCTCCCCCTCTGCTGTAAGTATTCATTAAATGTCTTTGGAGAGAGACTCATCCCTGAGAGAAATACACTTAACACTTATGAACCTTTCTTAATCAGATTACTTGATTCTCTAACACGGTGGTCCTCTGAGTACAAGACCATAAAACACCACAGAAATCAAATGTGTGAGATTCCTAAATCACTGAGTGTTGAAATTCACCAAACCTATCATTCAGTACTGCAATCAAGATATGCTCTCAGTCAATCAAAATGTGTATGGCCAATCAAAATAAAGAATAGGCTAATCGCCACACAACCTCCCCTGATTGTGGGAAATGGAGTCTGATTTGTGTTGAAGTACTGTTCTGTTGTTAAACGGCTATTGTTTGTCTTGCAGATCTTTTTCAGAGTGGGCCTCGGGCTGCTCGGACAAGTACGTGGGTCTCTGTCACTCAGTGGGCTCTCTGAGTCCCAAAGCACCATTTCATTTAAAGCACTGTACTCTCCCGGACTTCCTCCTTTTGACATGTTCTTGTGTAACTAGCAGACTGTTCGACTCTAAACCATACTGGAGCGAGAGCGTGAAAGGATGACACCAGTGTTTGTCCTGTATTTAGCCTCCGCTTCTCAGTGTTCTCACTGTCAATGCCAAATCCCCTGTCACTCTAATGCACCCTCCAACTCGAGCATACTTTAATACTGGCAGACTGTCGCTTATACAGTAGCTAACAAGAGAACTGTACTGCAGGCACAAGATATTTCTCCTAAAACTATAGCCACGGTAAATTCATAGCTTACCTTAATCACTTAATTGTACTCCTCTGGGAATGTGCTTAATTGACACTGTATGAGCTTACCATCACTGAACTTTGACCCTTGAAGAGCCTTTAACCAAGGGGCTCTTGTTGTGTTGACCGAACTTGACACTGAGCTGGAATAGGGTAAAGGTCATGTAGCTCAGGCTGCATGGTGTGAGTAGTGACCGGGTGTAGTAGTGACGCTAGTTGTTGTGGTGTCGTTGGTTGTGTAGGTGTGAAGAGGGGTCCGGAGCCTGACGATGAGGAGCTGGTGAGCCTGAGTAAGAGGCTGGTGGAGGACGCCGTGCTGCGGGCCGTGCAGCAGTACATGGATGAGACTCAGCACAACGGGGCCGCGTCATCTGACCTGGCGCGGCCCTCAGACAACCTCAACAGTAACACTGTCAACACTACCACCACCGACACCAGCGCCAGCAGCAAATGACCACAGACAATTCCCCCAGGCAGCACTGGACACTAACCAGCCCAGGCAGGAACTCAGGCAGTCAGCCAGCCCAGGAGCCAATGGGCAGTTGAGGGGTTTTACTAGACAAGGAAGGAGGGTTTTTGGGGGCAGGACACTGAATTGATTGTGGAATCCCTATGCAGCTTTTTGTGTATCTTTAACTCTGTCACCCACTACTCTCAGCAGTCTCCCTCCACACAAGCCTCTGTCGTGTCTGTCTGTCTAACTGTCTGACTAGTTTGGACCTTCATTCTTTCCTCCTATAAAGAGTTTCCCTTTTGAAGGAAATTGCTGTTCTGATTTATTGGCTGCCAAAGGTCGCCCCAACATTCAGAGTGGAACTGACGTGTCACGACACACACTACAGACTGATCTGGGACCTGATGTTAGGTTGGGCTAAACCTCGGACCTCCACAAGGTGCGGTCACTGCAAAGACAATCACTGTCTTTCTACTAAAGCTAAAACAAAACATCACTACAAAATGAACTGCAACTCAAAAACTTGAGACCAAGGGAATTGAGCTGGACTATGCAGTTAGAAAATATGCTGTGAACTATGTTTACGTGATCCTGTCTCATCTGTGCTGTATGTGGTTAAGACGTGAAGGGTAAATGAAGAGTGGGTCCCATGTCCTACCTGTGGTAAAAATCAGCTTTTTAAAATCTAATGAATATACACAGCCAAAAAGGTTGACCTACCGGCGATGAGGATCACATTGGGTGTCTGTTAGTTTGTTTGTGTGTGTGTTTTGTTTGTCCCCTGTAGAAGAGGCTGGTTGATGCAGCAGGCCTGGTTGGGAAGCCCCTTCACACTCAGAACCAGTGTCCGTCTCAGAAACTACAGGACATAAAGGAGCTTTTATCCCAGCCAGCTGTCCAGGCTAGCATCCGCCGGAAGATCTCTGGAGGACAGAGTCCATCTGCATCTGACTGACTGAACACTCCCAGTGCCCGCCTCCAGGACGGAGACAGCACCAAGGAACTTCACATACTGTAAGAGTAGGTTACTGTACTACACAGGAGAGAGACACCACAGTACAAACACAACAGAAAGTACATCCAGTTGTCATAGTGGAAGGTTTTCTGTATGATAATATTATTTACATTTTTTTTTTTTTTTAAGATGTTTGTAATTTTGAAATTAGTAGAAAAAAATTGTTGGCTGAAAAAAGGACAACTGATGAATTTCAGTTTTTATTTTACATGCTGTTAGTGAAGAAGATGCTTAAATTACCATATCCGAACTGGCCTTAATAATGACTGAATTGAAGTAGACCTTGATTTATTATTACCTTGCTCTTGGAGGCTTGTGTTTTGTTTATGTCTATGTTCAGCTTTTGCATAAATTCACCAGAACCTTAACATATGCTTTGTGTCACAGATGTGTCATTGGATGCTACAGCGTTGTCTGCTGCCTTGCTTATGGTCTCCACAGTCTAAAGGTTGTTCTATGTACCACGTCTGCTAGATGTCAACGACAGTTTTGTGTGTCATGTCTACCCACAATGAACAATAAAATTTTAAGAAATCAGGATATGAAAATCGATCGAACAAACTATGTTTCCTGTCAGGTTGACTGATGCCTTGAGGGTGTTTTGGATGATCTATGGTGTCTATCTTGGGGGATGGTTCAAGGCAAATATCTAGAGCCTTTTGTGATGCACCCTCATTGGAATTTCCTCACAACAGATGGGTCAGTGGGTAGTTCCTGTATTTTAAAAGCATCTGCCTCAAGCAGTTGTTTTACTCATGTACTTTTACATGTTTTCTCTTCTATTTTTGGATCTTGGCCCTCAAAGCTCCCGTTCGCCTGAGCCCTGGCACCATCTGCCCAAGCAGAGGGGGGGAAAACAAAGAGAAAGGGGGAGTGGATGCTGCCCAGAGATCGAAGCAGGATTGGAGGTCGTGGGCTGAAACTATACTTATCACGGAGTTGCCTGCTCCGATCGATACACGCTCCCTACCAGAGCCACTAATCTTCTCTTCACACCAGTCTGTAACATAATCTGCTATAGTATAGACAGAATAATAACTCCCATCTACTCAATAGCTCTCAGTATATGACCACTGCATTGAAGCCACCATCTGTCATAGTGAAGGCATAACAGTCTCACACAAAGGTTAAATGTGTCATATCAGTCCCAGAGCAATCTCTTTCAGTATATTTGTAATCCATGTTTGACTGATGTCAGAGTTGAGTATTTCATCGTTCATCATCTGGTGACTAAATTCCACTGTCTGCTGGGAGAAGTCGATACTGGGGTCATATAAATTATATAGCAGACCTTTGCTCTTTTCTCTCGACCTCTCTTCTCCATGATTGTTGTATGATGCACTAGCTGGCTTCTTTCTAGCCCTGTGTGGAAGAGACCATGTGCAGCTACACCTGTGCGCCATGTAAACTGTCAATCATGTGTCCAAAAACGAATTTCCATGCTTGGAAAATCACCTCTATCATATCTCTATAGTTATCAGACTCTGAAACTACTGATGAAAGTCAATGTGGTTTGCAGGAAATTAATGTGTAATGTCAAATGCAGATGTGAGTGACAACATATTTAAACGATATATAGGTAACTGTCCTAATAAAGGAAACACCGGTGTAAAGTGTCTTAATAGAGCATTAGGCCACCACGAACCACCAGAACAGCTTCAATGCACCTTGGCATAGATTCTACAAGTGTCTGGAACTCTATTGAGGGATACGACACGATTCTTCTACGAGAAGTTCCATCGTTTGGTGTTTTGTTGATGGTGGTGTAAAACGCTGCGCGGCTCTAGAATCTCCCATAAGTGTTCAATTGGGTTGAGATCTGGTGACTGAGACACACACACTCCCTTTAAACCCCCTATGCTCCTTTGAGACCCCTCTTTCAAAGTCACTGAGATCTCTTCTTCTAGCCATAGTAGCCAAAATAATGTGCCACTGGGCATTTTTATACATGACCCTAAGCATGATGGGATGTTAATTGCTTGATTAACTCTGGATCCACACCTGTGTGGAATCACCTGTTTTCAATATATGGTACTTTGTATCCCATATTTACTTGTGTTTCCATGACCATGTCACCACAAATCCCTTGAATGATTTTAATTGTTCATGACAAATCCTGACAAGTATTCATAGACAATCACAGCATGCAGGTTCACTCTCCTAGCAGAAAGCAGCTTTGATATTTTACTATTGTTTTCACTGGGAGGTAGGTGAGGTAGTGCAATGTGAATATGTTCTGCTATTTGGAGCATTATTGAACTTTGGCTCATAGATCACCAATGTCTGTATTCCATTCATAACATATTCATAAACTGTTAATTATTAAACCAAGGAATGACGTCAAATCTATTCTGGACTAATGGACCTAAATGAAGGAAGAGATTAGAGTTGTTAGAACTTTTGGTTTTTCTGTGATGGTCAACCGATAGCCCCAGAATCATCATGCCTCATTAGGTGTGCATAAAGTAATGTAGCATTTGTCTTTCCATGGCATGGATAAGGCAGCCATAGTGGCACTGGGAAATCCTCCCATAGATAATGAAGGCATTTCCACTTCCCAGCTGTACATTTTTTTAATACAGCTGTTTTCACAACAAAGATCTATAAATTGATTGTGCGGAGTTCATTTTCTCTCAAGAAAACAGAACATAAATATTGACATTGAATAATAACCCTGCATGAGGCTGTTTGAATTGTATTAAATGAGGGCAGAGCTGTTATTTTTCTAACTCCATCAATTCCCTATTGCTACTAATGATTTTGACAATACATGAAGTACAATTATCACATTTTCTATCAATATGTTTTCGACTTTTTCCTCTATTTCATTAGAAAGATAAAAGCTTGTGGTCTCTTGTTAGCATTGTGTTTGTTTATTTTTCCCTGACAGGCACCACACACGTATAGTGTGAAACAGGAGAAATATATGCACCCCCTGTTTGATCCTGACCTCTCACATCTCTGGGAACACTTCAGTGCTCCACCCATCCATTCTGACCTGTGGCGTATGTCCTTGGACTATAGTGGTGGATGAGAAGAAAAGAAAAGCCACTGTTTTCCCATGTTACCACTGCTCCAACATGGCCATTAGCCTTGTGTCACCAGCCACTGCCTCCACAGCCTGACGACCCTGAGAAGATAGAGCAACACTGAACCCTCCCGCTCCCTCTTATCTCTACCCAGTCCAGTAATGAGGAGGGATAGAGGCAGCAGCCATGCCACAGCAGACTGACATATCCCTGTGATCTAAGCTAGCAGTTGGTATGGCTCCTGTTTCCACGGCAACCCGATAACATGATTAAGAGAGTGCCTCATCTGAATTAATTTATTCAAACCACCTTATGCATCTGTTTACCTCCGGCGGGGACAGGACATGTGCCCATTCCCACTGAGAGGTCTGAACAGACATGATGGAGACACACAGGAGATAGGGAAAGGGGATACCTAGTCAGTCGCAATTGAATGCCCAGGCCTTCAGCCTTGCTCTGGGACACGAGGTCACAGCACCCCACCCCAGTGTAGCGCCGTGCCTGTATTAGCGGCTTGGGTATTTTTTTTATATTGAGAAATATTTCACTTTCTCTGTTTATAGGAGTAACAATATGAATTTGTGCATGAGGCAAAAATAATGCATTGTGACTCAAGTTTCCCCATCAGCTGGAAGACCGTGTCCCTTTTTGGTCACTGTCAGCGGAGGAAAGGGAGAGCGGAGGGATGTTGATAGGCGGACCCTCACACTGCTTCTCTCTCCCTCCGCTAAGACTGACATCAGATGCAGGCACCATCAGCCCAGTAAAATAAAAAGTAAATTATTTAAATGTATACTCACTCAGCTGTGCCTCACAAGTAATACAATGAATCTATTACCAGTGTGATCATGTAGCCTACCTCAAATTGTTTTATATAATTGCAAAAAAAAAGGCCCGAACAACAATGCATTGGCAGGGGAATTCAAGCAAAGCCAATATGCTGTGATAATTTATTGGGCCTGTAGCTTACTGCACAAATCTCATTGCTACAGTACTGTTTTTAATTGGTTAATGTTGCATAAGCTTACGTTTTTTAAGTCATGTTTAAAAAAAACTGAGCGGCGTGCATTTTGACTCAGAAAGTGATCTTGACTCAGAAAAGGTTGGTGACCACTGTTCTAGAGTTTTCACTGTTAACACTATCAACGTTTCCGTTTACTGTGGCAATTTTGATCGAATCAATGCAATATTAGCCACTTTCAATGCAACATACCGAAACAAAAAAACTATGCAAGAGATTTTGTTGTAGGCAGAATGCATCAGAATAGGATTCTATTATATTGACACACACACTACTCAGCCCGTTCTCTACACAGACCAGTGCGTCATAACCAATCAGTGCTGCAGTAGGCCTATATGCAAATAGACAATTGCCATATATGGATCTGTGCCATTTACTTTGAATTGGACTGTGTTTACAACATGAGCGGTCATGAGTAGATTCTCTTGTTTTGAGATTAAAGCTAGAGATGCATGTAGCCACATGTGCACATTTTGTTCATATCCTTTGCTAGTTAGTGAGTAATTATCCCAGTTATAAATAATTTGTAGTTAGCAATAGGGGAGTGATTGCTTCCAACAAGAGCTCAAAACGTGTACATTTCTAGGGATCTTTGAAAAGTGTGTCAGGTAAAAAGCATTTTTTTGTCTTAAATGGGCAGTGTTGGATTTTTGACATGCTTGAATAAGCTAAGTAGCCAATATGCAGAAGATAGCATAATTTGTCTGATTCTCTGTAATAATGGTATGGGAATAATAATGCATTTTATTTTATAAAGTGGTTTCTTGCATCAAACACCACAACAACATTTTCCGTCACTTCCTTGTCTGAAGGACAAGTGCATAAACAGGTTAATGTCAAGCCCTGCATGTTTTTTTCAAAAGTCTCGTGAAATGTAGGCCTACATTGAACACCACACATTGGCTGCTACTGTAGTCTGAATGATAGAACAGCTATTTCCATGTTAAAATATTATGGGATGCATTTTCTCCATTGGTAGGCTTAAATTATGATCAAATATCCATAGTAGCCTACATGGCCACTGTCGGTGGGCTCCCGAGTGGCAAAGCGGTCTAAGGCACCTCATCTCAGTGCTAGAGGCGTCACTACAGACCCTGGTTTGATTCCAGGCTGTATCACAACCGGCAGTGATTGGGAGTCCCATAGAGCGGTGCTATCATAACTCAAGGCGAGACCTAGATGCAGACACAGGAAGCAAGGTTGGAGTCTTAAATGTTTAATAATCCAAAAAGAAGTAGGCAAGAGAATGGTCGTGGACAGGCAAAAGGTCAAAACCAGATCAGGGTACAGAGTGGCATGCAGGCTCGAGGTCAAGGCAGGCAGAATGGTCAGGCAGGCGGGTACAGAGTCGAGAAACAGGCAAGTGTAAAAACTGGGAGGACTAGAAAAAGGAGAAATAGCAAAGCAGAAGAACGGGAAAAAACACTGGTTGACTTGGACATACAAGACAAACTGGCACAGAGAGACAGGAAACACAGGGATAAATACACTGGGGAAAACAAGCGACACCTGGAGGGGGTGGAGACAATAACAAGGACAGGTGAAACAGATCAGGGTGTGACAGGCGCACAATTGGCCCAGCATCGTCCGGGTTAGGGTTTGGCTGGGATAGGCCGTCATTGTAAATAAGAATTTGTTCTTAACTGACTTGCCTAGTTATATAAAGGTTAAATAAAAAATAAAAAAAACTGTAACTTAAAGCGGGTACAGCCTCAGTGTTCACAGTAAATGAGCGCTGGAAGTTGCACAGAATTTTCACAATGTTCAAGTTTGCACTTAGTGGACCTAAAATTTGCTCTGCGCGAAAAATTTGAGGGAACATTGACCCCTAGTCAGAGTGTCAGAGTTATGATAGTGTCACACCCTGATCTGTTTCACCTGTCTTTGTGATTTTCTCCACCCCCCTCCAGGTGTTGCCCATCTTCCCCATCATCCCCTGTGTATTTATACCTGTGTTTTCTGTTTGTCTGTTGACAGTTTGTCTTGTTTGTTCAAGTTAACCAGCGTTTTGTGTCTCAGCTCCTGCTTTTTCCAGTCTGTCTTTTCTCTCCCTCCTGGTTTTGACCTTTGCCTGTCCTGACTCCGAGCCCGCCTGCCTGACCACTCTGCCTGTCCCTGATCCTGAGCCTGCCTGCCTACCTGCACCTTTGCCCCACCTCTGGTTTACTGACCCCTGCCTGCTTTGACCTGTCTATTGCCTGTCTTTGTTGGAATATTAAACTATTGTTAATTTGACATGGTCTGCATCTGGGTCTTACCTTCATACCTGATAGTACGAACTGGCCATGAATGACCCAGCAGACCCGGACCAGCTGCGCAACGCCAACTCCTCCCAAGGAGCGTCCATTGTTAGGCACGAGGAATTGCTTCGTGGGTTGATGGAGGGGGTCCAAACATTGGCTGAGCACCATGACCGGGCGTTGGTCATGCTGCTGGAGCAATTCCGCAGGTTGTCTGAGGGGCAGCCTGCCATTGTGGTAACCCCACCGCTCCTCAGCAACTTGGCGGTTAGCAGCGTCGCTCACCTGCCACTCCACCTTCCCGGAGCCCCAGTTACCTCCTCCGGAACGCTTTAATGGAGAGCCGAGCACCTATTGTCACGATCGTCGTACAGAGCGGACCAAGGCGCAGCGTGATTTGAGTTCCACATATTTTTAATCCAAAGTGAAACTACAACAAACAATAAACAAACACCGACCGTGAACAAACAGAGCGCACATCAGCACTCAACAAAACAATATCCCACAAAGCAGGGGGGAGAAAGTGCTTCCTAAATATAATCCCCAATTAAAGGCAACAATTACCAGCTGCCTCTAATTGGGAACCATACAACTCACCAACATAGAAATATAATGACTAGAACACCCCCCTAGTCACGCTCTGACCTCAACACCATAGAGAACCAAGGGCTCTCTATGGTCAGGGTGTGACACCTATCAAGTGTATCCAGCTCAGTGTGCCCTCATTTTCGAGCTTCAGCCCTCCTCCTTCCCCTCGGATTACTCCAAAATAGCCTACCTCATCAGCTGATGTCTGGAAGGGCTCTCACCTGGGCTAACGCCGTATGGGAACAGCAGCCGGCCATATGCGCGAGCCTGGAGGGGTTCGTGGGAGAGGTGAGGAAGGTCTTTGATACCCCGTTCTCCGGGAGAGAAGCTGCCCGAAAGCTAATCTATGCCCGCACTGTGGCCGACTATGCAGTGGATTTCCGTACGTTGGCAGCGGAGAGTGCTTGGAAACCTGAAGCACTGTTCGACATGTTCCTGTACGCCATCTCGGAGGAGGTTAAGGACGAGCTTTCGGCTCGGGAATTACCCACAGATGTTGACTCCCTCATCGCTTTGGCCATCCGCATCGATGGGCGATTGCGGGAATGATGGATGGAGAGGAAATTCAATTTCACTCGCACGTCCAGGGATTCCATATCGCTTCCGAGTCATCCCGGAAGTCCCCGACAGTCCCGTGGCCAAGAGCACCCGAGATTTCCCGACCTTCCTCGAGAGTCACCGATGAGGGCCGAGGCACTGTTTCCCGAGCCCATGCAACTAGGCAGGGCTGGGCTGTCGCCAGTGGGCCGGCAATACCGGATCAGCACAAGGAGCTGTCTGTATTGCGGGTCTTTTGGTCATTTTGTGTCCTCATGCCCAGTAAAAGACCAGGCTTACCGGTAGGAGCAAGTACTGCTTTTCTGCTTCCCTTACTCGCACCCCTTTTCATGTCATTCTGCTGTGGGGAAACCAGTCCAAATCTCTCCGGGTCCTCATTGACTCTGGGGCTGATGAGAGCTTTTTGAACGCCACACTGGCTTCCGAGCTGAACATCCCCACTCAGCCCCTCTCCATTCCCGTGGATGTTAGAGCGTTGGACGGGAGCTCTATAGGTCGGGTCACCCATTACACCCCTCCAATCAACCTACGTGTGTCAGGGAATCACAGCGAGAACATTCAGTTCTTGCTCATCAAGTCCCCCCAGATTCCCGTGGTTTTGGGATTCTCCTGGCTCCAGCGACACAACCCACTCATCAACTGGTACGGGTGCCACCATGGGCTGGAGTCCATTCTGCCACGTCCATTGTCTGAAGTCGGCGCAATCTGCCCTGGGACGTCTTCCTGGGTACTCTGAGGTTGTTCCGGATCTCTCCGCCATATTACTAAAAATATTTATAATCCTGCAATCACAAGTGAAATATACCAAAACACAGCTTAGCTTGTTGTTAATCCACCTATCATGTCAGATTTTGAAAATATGCTTTACAGCGAAAGAAATCCAAGCTTTTGTGAGTGTATCAATCAATGCTAGAACAGTTAGCCTTATATTAGCTTGGTTAGCTTGGTCACGAAAGTCAGAAAAGCAATAAAATTAATCGCTTACCTTTGATAATCTTCGGATGTTTGCACTCAAGAGACTCCCAGTTACACAACAAATGTTATTTTTGTTCGATAAATATTACTTTTATAACAAAAAACGCCATTTCGGTTGCACGTTATGTTCAGAAAACCAAAGCCTCGTTCCGTTCGACGAAAATTCCAAAAAGTATCCGTAATGGTCGTAGAAACATGTCAGGAGGACGGCCCCGAGGGTGAGGAGCGGGTCGGTCCGGACGGCAAATGGGAATTCTTGGATGATGTTGGGATCTAGAGTGTCGTCCAACGGAACCCAGCACCGCTCCTCTGGACCGTACCCCTCCCAGTCCACCAGGTACTGGAGTTGACCCCCACAACGTCGGGAGTCCAGGAGAGATCTAACGGCATAGGCGAGGCTCCCCTCAATGCCCAAGGGAGGCGGAGGGGTGTCGTGTGGGACTGCATCAGCCAGGGGACCAGGAACCACCGGCCTGAGGAGGGAAACATGAAGGATGGTGAGATCCGGTAGTTAGTGGGGAATTGTCGTTGACCCTCCGGAGGACCTTGAACGGCCCCACAAACCGGGGACTCTTCTTACAGGGCAGGCGGAGCAGAGGTTCCTGGTGGAGAGCTAGATGCAATCACCAGTATAGAACATGGGAGCCTCACTGCGGTGGTGATCCGCCTGCTCTTTCTGACGGTGGATGCCTGAGTCACTCATCCACCACAGGGCAGGGCCAGTATAGTTAGGCCCTGTCCAAAAGCAAACCCTAACCTCTTCCCCCTATGCACTTGTGTAAAATTGAACCAACTGTATAGGTGTAAGCAATAGGGTGAATGCACTTCGAAGTAAATCTCAGCTCTGTTAAAAGTACAATCAAGAAAAACTATTTTATATCGTGATTCAGGAGTAATATTAAAACAGGGTAAAATGCCCCACCAACATTAGATCACTATACAGAAAGCCCTAAAATTGCTGAAATGAGTAAATCAAATCAATGATGAGAGAAAAGTCAGATTAATTGATGACTGACACAGACATGGTGGCGTAGCAGTAAGATCGGAATGCCATGAACCAAGAGGTTGTGAGTTCAAATTCCAGGTGAGGACATGATGAAAAATAATTACTGTATAATTGAACATGCACAACATAATCATGTCAAAGTGTGTCAAATATGTAAATTGAAAACACTATGTTAAATGTACTGTGTGTGTGTCCCTAACCTTGCCAAAAGACAAAGAGTTGTGAATGGATTAGTGGTTCACCAATCAGGGCCTTGATGGGCTCAGTAATAAGGTGTGATGTGTAAGGGGAAATATTTATGGGGGAGGGGGGAATGTTTCTTTGGGACCATCAGGTGACGTCCTGACAACTGATATACAGAAATGTTCCTGCAACGTTCCCATGAAAAGTGTCTAGAACATTAATATCTTATATTCTGAGAACATGTTAACCATGTTCTGTGTGTGTGTGTTTGGTGGGACATTGATGGAATATTCTCCTAACCTTCAGAAAACTGGGCACAGGAATGTTCTTGCAACATTCCCATGAAGCGTGTCTCAAACATTAATGTTAGATATTATGAGAACATGGCAACCATGTTCTGGGTAAGTTCTGTTTGACATTTAGGGAATGTTCCCCTAACTCTAATGACAAAACATGCTTAATAGGTTCTCAGGAGGTTTTTGCTAACATACATAGAAAGTTCCCCAAACTAACGGAAAACTGAACACTCAAACATCTGGGGAACATTACGGATAACATTACAAAAACTTTCTCTCTCCCTAGAATTGTTAGCTGGGAGTCCAGCCGTCCACATTATAATGAAAGGAGGGATGTTGTGAGAGAGGGAGGAGGGAGACTGTTCTATTTCTCATTCGAATAATGATGTTGAGGAGAGCATTTGAGGCCCACACGACTAGCAAGCTTGCCTCCCTCCACTGTGTTGCTCTGACACACCGCAGGCTCAAGTAATACACTAGTCTCATATGCCTTGTCAAACCGCCTAGAGATGTGTCTCTTATCATCCTACAGCATAACTAATCCACAGCATAGCATCGCTCCAACAGGGTGACACAACACAGGCAGCCAGATATCACCCAGGCATGGTGTGCTGCAGATGAGCGTAGTGTGGTGTTTCACTGTGTGTGTAGGTGTGAAGGTGGGAGCGGTATCTATTCAGTAGCTCAGTGCAACCTATAACCTCCGCCATTATAATTTGAGTCAGTGCTGTTCCTGTGGGATTGTGCTACTCCTGCAGGAGCTGTGATATCCACGTGACTCACAAATTACAGTTCAGACACTTATCCTTAAAGCTGTGAGGAGACACAAAACCATCATAATGACACATACAGTGCCTTGCAAAAGTATTCACCCCCTTGGCATTTTTCCTATTTTGTTGCATTACAACCTGTAATTTAAATAGATTTTTATTGGATTTCATGTAATGGACCTACACAAAATAGTCCAAATTGGTGAAGTGAAACGCAAAAGAAATTACTTCTTTAAAAAATAAATAAATAAACGGAAAAGTGGTGCGTGCATATGTATTCACCCCCTTTGCTATGAAGCCCCTAAATAATATCACAATCACAAAAAATATACAATTACCTTCAGAAGTTAGATAATTAGTTAAATGAAGTACACCTGTGTGCAATCCAAGTGTCACATGATCTGTCACATGATCTCAGTATATATACACCTGTTCTGAAAGGCCTCAGAGTCTGCAACACCACTAAGCAATGGGCACCACCAAGCAAGCGGCAATATGAAGACCATGGAGCTCTCCAAACAGGTCAGAGACAAAGTTGTGGAGAAGTACAGATCAGGGTTGGGTTATAAAAAGATATCTGAAACTTTGAACATCCCACAGAGCACCATTAAATCCATTATTTAAAAAATTGAAAGAATATGGCACCACAACAAACCTGCCAAGAGAAGGCCGCCCACCAAAACTCACGTCCCAGGCAAGGAGGGCATTAATCAGAAAGGCAACAAAGAGACCAAAGATAACCCTGAAGGAGCTGCAAAGCTCCACAGCGGAGATTAGAGTATCTGTCCATAGGACCACTTTAAGCCGTACACTCCACAGAGCTGGGCTTTACGAAAGAGTGGCCAGAAAAAAGCCATTGCTTAAAGAAACAAATAAGCAAACACGTTTGGTGTTCGCCAAAAGGTATGTGAGAGACTCCCCAAAGATATGGAAGAAGGTACTCTGGTTAGATGAGACTAAAATTGGGGCCATCAAGGAAAGCACTATGTCTGGTGCAAACCCAACACCTCGCATCACCCCGAGAATACCATCCCCACAGTGAAGCATGGTGGTGGCAGCATCACGCTGTGGGTATGTTTTTCATCGGCAGGAACTGGGAAACTGGTCAGAATTGAAGGAATGATGGATGGCGCTAAATACAGGGAAATTCTTGAGGGAAACCTGTTTCAGTCTTCAAGATATTTGAGACTGGGACGGCGGTCCACCTTCCAGCAGGACAATGACCCTAAGCATACTCTACAAAGTATTGACTTTGGGGAGAGTGAATAGTTATGCACACTCAAGTTTTCATTTTTTTTGTCTTATTTGTTGTTTGTTTCACAATAAAAAATATTTTGCATTTTCAAAGTGGTAGGCATGTTGTGTAAATCAAATGATACAAACCCCCCAAAAATCTATTTTAATTCCAGGTTGTAAGGCAACAAAATAGGAAAAATGCCAAGTGGGGTGAATACTTTCGCAAGACACTGTAAGTTTACAAAAAAAATAACTTTTTGTTCATGATTAATCAAACTCATGAAAATATAATTTATCATTAGACTTTATTGATATAAAGATGGGGTTACTTGTCTAATAAATAATTACATAAAGCATTGTTGTAGTACTCGAGTCCGGTCTCGACCACATATTGTCTTGGACTTCTCTCTGTGTCGGATACATTTGTACTCGGTCTTGACTCGGTCTCGGACAGTGAGGACTCATCATTTCTTCCCAAGACCAGCAGAGTAAAACAACTCATTGTCAGCTTCTATTCAGTCAGCGTATAAAAACGCTTCGCCAGGCCAAATATCTACACTCCTTTCATGACACATAAATATGTATTGCCTATTGAGAGTGGTGCAGCAGTCTAAGGCACTGCATCTCAGTTCTAGAGGCGTCACTACAGACCCTGGTTCGATTCCAGGCTGTATCACAACCGGCCGTGATTGGTAGTCCCATAGGGCAGCGCACAATTGGCCAGCGTCGTCCTGGTTAGGGTTTGGCCGGGGTAGGCCATCATTGTACATAAGAATTTGTTCTTAACTGACTTGTCTAGTTAAATAAAGGTTAAATAAATAAATAAAAATAAATATTTTACTTGGGCTTCCTACTTTAATCGTAACATCAACAAAATTGAGCTTATGGCCGCCAACAGGCTAGGGTTGGCTCTGTTAAGGATGTGGGTAAGCAGACCCGCGAGCCACTGTGGCCCCCCATGATGAGTTCAGATGTTTTGTGCAGCCCCCATCAATGTTGCCCATCTCTGATCTAAACAATCCATATATTCTTCTGAAATATGAACACAGAAATACACAACATTTTGAACTCTCATTATGGTGGCGATTTGACACAATTACAATCATGGTCTTGAAGTGGACTCACATTTTTCTGGTCTCGGTCTTAGACCCCACGCCCCCCTCGCAGTCTCGGTCTTGACTTGATCTCGATTTGCTCTGGCCTCCAAGTAGCAGAGTTTACTTTCTCCCCAACAACCAGGATGGCAGAACAAAATGTCTTCATCTGCAGAGAATGTCTTGACTTGGTTACTGTGGGAGAGAGGGCCACGTTTTCAGCTTCCCCCCGAGGCAATGCCAAACCCAATCTGAGGGATTGCAATGAACAGAAAGCTTAGAGCCATATACTGTTGCACGGATTTATATTCATCTGGAAAAGCATCACTTTCAATGTAAAAAAAAGCAACCTACAGTTGTAGTTGGAATCAAGCACACGGATCCCGGATCCACCTATTTGCCCAGGACTGTTCTGTTTTGTCCATGAGAGGTGCAAGTGCCTTTCCAACAGCCTTGCCTTCGCTGCCTCTCTGTCTTGATTAGATGTGTGTGGGTAGACTGGGCTCTATTCATCAAGTGTGATGACCGAAATGAGGATTTGTCATCTCGAACGCTCCCCCAAAACTCCTCTCAACCTCAATTTAATTCCCTTACAAACCCTCCAGACCTGCCCGAGTGGCTGGCCCGCCTAATTACCTGATGTCTATTCAATTGTGAAAAAATTAAGCCTAGATTACATCAACAATTACTGTGGTCCCGGTAGCAATGATGGATGCCACACTGTGTATGAGTTGGAGGAGTATTTCTTCAACAGATCCGCCATGTGATAATCATAATGTTATTCAGCCTACAGACCTCATAATACTACAGTGTGCCTGCCTGATATAACTGCACCTGCCAGCTTTTTTTATTTTATTTAACCTTTATTTACAATGGGAAGAAATATCAAGAATTGTCTTTCGGGAACAATAAAGATCTATTGAATTGAATTAAACTGCCGCACTGAGCACAAACTGGTTGAATCAATGTTGTTTCAGCGTAATTTGTCAACGTATTGCGACATGGAATCTATGTAGAAAATATATTGGAATTGAAAAAAGTAATCGACGTAAACTGTTGTTTTAAGGGTGAAATTTCAACCACAGGATTATGTCATCATGGTAACCTAATTTCAACATAGAAAAACCTTGTATAAAATATGTTGAATTTGTACCTTTAAAACAACGTCAGATCTTCAACATTACAGTATATACACTATCAGAAAATAGCTATCATGAGAATGATTGTTGACAAATCTCCACCTAAAAACAAAATAAATCTATTTACTTGCTATCGGAGTCATTCCAAAGGGTAGGTTTAACAGAAAAAATGAAAAGTGACCACTCATATACAGTAACATCAATGATGCTATTTAGGCCTATATAGCATTTGCAAAGTCATCAACAGCTATTGTTTCAATTCAACCCAGAAAAAAAATAGACAATACAGTAAGAATAGGGTTTCAAGCTCTGGTTGATTTAAAATGTAAGTATATTTAGTGATATTGAATTGTGTTTGTCTTTAATTCCAGTTTGTCTACAAATGAATGCCAGGACAACAACCTCTCCCTCAACGTGATCTAGACAAAGGAGATGATTGTGGACTACACGAAAAAGAGGACCGAGGACGCTCCCATTCTCATCGACGAGGCCGCAGTGGAGCAGGTTGAGAGTTTCAAGTTCCTTGGTGTCCACACCACCAACAAACTAACATGGTCCAAGCACACCAAGACAGTCGTGAAGAGGGCCCTTTAAGACTGTTTAATGCACAGTCTCTAACACATAAGACTACTATTACAAGAGTTAATCAGTAACAATTGCCAGAAATTGTGATTTCTATCTACTCAATGAAACAGCTCCACCTGGTTATAAATATCTGGAAAATGGCAAGGGTGGCGGTCTTTCTGTTTTCCACAAAGACTGTTTTGAACTGAAAATGTTGCTTGTCCATGCTGGCTTATCATTTGAGTGCATGGCTTTTAAAATGAAGTCTCCCAGTCCCATCACTGTGATACTTATCTACAACAAACACAGTCTCTTTTACTACAGAGTTTTCTAAGCTGATCACCTCTCTGTGTCCTACCCTCTCCAATGTTGTTATCCTAGGTGATTTCAACATTCACATTGATTCAACAAAATGTTCTTCTGCCACTGACTTCCTGAATCTGCTTGACTGTCTCAACCTGGTACAGCAAGTCAACGTCCCCACACACAATCGTGGACATACACTAGACCTCATCATCACTGGAGAAGTTGCTGCCTCTGACCTGTATGTACATGAGATAGGTGTATCTGACCATAGGGCCGTAACAATGTCTGTGAGTACGCCTGCACTTCAGCCCCGCTCCAAGCGCGCAATTCAATTCAGAAACATCAAGTCCCTTGACACAACCGTCTCAAAGGAGTCTGTTTGCCCTACAAGCTGACTGTCACGAGTCCACCCCTGATGAGGTGGTTGACCTGTATAAAAGCGCTCTAAGGAACACCTTAAACAGCCTTGACCCTGAAAAAAACACGCAAAGTATCCTTCCAATGGTCCTCCCCATGGTTCACAAAGAAGCGGCGCAGCATGAAGACACATGATCGCAAGCTAGAGCATCTGTGGAGAAGTACTGGCCTAACTGTCCACCTGCAGGCGTATAAAGACCACCAGGCTTTAAAAGCAAAGCATTAAAAGCAGCCCGCTCCACCTTCTAATCTGCCATTATAGACAACGACCGAGGAAATCCCAGGCCCTTGTTTTCCACCATCAGTCGTCTCCTCCACCCTACAGACTCTGGCCCTCCCACAGCAACTACTGAACAATGCAAAAGATCTGCTGAGTCTACAAATTAATATTTAAAAAACCCCGGATAAAACAACACATCAAGGAACAACGCTGACTGTGAAGACACACACACACACACACACACACACACACACACACACACACACACACACACACACACACACACACACACACACACACTGCAACAGCCTAAAGTGTCAACATATCAAAGCACTTTAATCTTTGAGAATAGTGTTCTAAATTTTTCTTTGTTTACTCTCTCTTGTGGTTATTTTTTTAAGTAGTCCTGTTGTTTTTGGTCGTGGTGTTCTTAGTTTGAATTTGTGTTGCGGTTCTTGTCCACTAGTGTTCTGTATTTTGTCATGTTCTATGTTTTGTGTGGATCCCAGGAAGAATAGCTGCTGCGTCTTCAACAGCTTCTTCAACAGCTAATTGTCTCTGTTAAGGGGAGTGATGAGCTTGACAGCAGTCTCACAACTCAATCGCTTGTTGAAAACTGTTTTCTGCCCCTCCCAAAATATATAATTTATAGATAATTGGCCCTCTTTCTGGGACTCATACACAAATAAGACCAAGCATGGCCTTCTGAGGAGTGACGGACTCATCGTATCAAATAAAATACAATTTTATTTGTCACATGCGCCGAATACAACAGGTGTAGGCCTTACAGTGAAATGCTTACGTACAAGCCCTTAACCAACAGCGCAGTTGAAAAAAAATGTAAGAGATAAGAATAACAAATAATTAAAGAGCAGCAGTAAATAACAATAGTGGGGCTATATACTGTACAGGGGGTACCGGTACAGAGTCAGTGTGCGGGGGCACCGGTGTCGAGGTAATTGAGGTAATATGTACAAAAAAAGAAACATCTAATTTTCAGGACCCTGTCTTTCCAAGATAATTCGTAAAAATCCAAATGACTTCACAGATCTTCATTGTAAAGGGTTTAAACACTGTTTGCCATGCTTGTTCAATGAACCATAAACAATTAATGAACATGCACCTGTGGAACGGTTGTTTAGACACAAACAGCTTACAGACGGTAGGAAATTAAGTTATGAAAACTTAGGACACTAAAGAGACCTTTCTACTGACTCTGAAAAACACCAAAAGAAAGATGCCCAGGGTCCCTGCTCATCTGCATGAACGTGCCTTAGGCATGCTGCAAGGAGGCATGAGGACTGCAGATGTGGCCAGGGCAATAAATTGCAATGTTCGTACTGTGACACACCTAAGACAGCGCTACAGGGAGACAGGAAGGACAGGTGATCGTCCTCGCAGTGGCAGACCATGTGTAACAACACCTGCACAGGGTCGGTACATCCGAACATCACACCTGTGGGACAGGTACAGGATGGCAACAACAACTGCCCGAGTTATACCAGGAACGCACAATCCCTCCATCAGTGCTCAGACTGTCCGCAATAGGCTGAGAGAGGCTGGACTTGTAGGCTTGTAGGCCTGTTGTAGGGCAGGTCCTCACCAGTTTATGTCTCAGTTGTTGAATCTTGTTATGTTCATCCAAATATTTACACATGTTAAGTTTGCTGAAAATAAAGGCAGTTGACAGTGAGAGGACGTTTCTTTTTTTGCTGAGCTTAGGTAGAGTTATTAAAGTGACTATGCATAGATAATAACAGAGAGTAGCAGCAGCGTAGAGGGGGATAGCCAATTGATTAGCTGTTCAGGAGTCTTATGGCTTGGGGGTAAAAGCTGTTTAGAAGCCTCTTGGGCCTAGACTTGATGCTCCGGGTCCCGCTTGCTGTGCGGTAGCAGAGAGAACAGTCTATAACTAGGGTGGCTGGAGTCTTTGACAAGTTTTAGGGTCTTCCTCTGACACCGCTGGTATAGAGGTCCTGGATGACAGGAACCTTGGCCCCGGTGATGTACTGGGCCGTCAGCACTACCCTCTGTAGTGCCTTGCAGTCGGAGGCCGAGCAGTTGCCATACCAGACAGTGATGCAACCCGTCAGGATGCTCTCAATGGTCCACTGTAAAACCTTTTGAGGATCTGAGGACCCATTCTTTTCAGTCTCCTGAGGGGGAATAGGTTTTGTCGTGCCCTCTTTATGACTGTCTTGGTGGGCTTGGACCATGGTAGTTTGTTGGTGATGTGGACGCCAAGGAACTTGATGCTCTCAACCTGCTCCACTGCAGCTTTGTCGAGAATGGGGGCGTGCCCCGGTCCTCCTTTGCCTGTAGTCCACAATCATCTCCTTTGTCTTGATCACGTTGAGGGAGTGGTGTTGTCCTTGCACCACACAGTCAGGTCTCTGACCTCCTCTCTATAGGCTGTCTCATCATTGTTGTTAATCAGGCCTACCACTGCTGTGTCATCAGTAAACTTAATGATGGTGTTGCTTGGCCGTGCAGTCATGAGTGAACAGGGAGTGCAGGAGGGGACTGAGCACGCACCCCTGAGGGGGCCCCGTGTTGAGGATCAGCGTTGCGGATGTGTTGTTAGCCACCCTTACCACCTGGGGCGGCCCATCAGGAAGTCCAGGATCCAGTTGCAGAGGGAGGTGTTTAGTCACAGGGTCCTTAGCTTATTGATGAGCTTTTAGGGCAGTATGGTGTTGAACACTGAGCTGTAGTCAATGAATAGCATTCTCACATAGGTGTTCCTTTTGTCCAGGTGTGAAAAGGCAGTGTGGAGTGCAATAGAGATTGCATCATCTGTGGAACTACTCGTGCGGTATGCGAATTGGAGTGGGTCTAGTGTTTCTGGGATAATGGTGTTGATGTGAACCATGCCAGCCTTTCAAAGCATTTCATGGCTACAGACATGAGTGCTATGGGTCTGTAGTCATTTAGGCAGGTTACCTTAGTGTTCTTGGGCACAGGGACTATGGTGTTCTGCTTGAAACATGTTGGTATTACAGACTCAGACAGAGAGAGGTTGCCAGTTGGTCAGCGCATGCTCTGAGTACACGTCCTGGTAATCCGTCTGGCCCTGCGGCCTTGTGAATGTTGACCTGTTTAAAGGTCTTACTTACATCAGCTGCGGAGAGCGTGATCACACAGTCGTCTGGAAAAGCTGATGCTCTCATGCATGTTTTAGTGTTACTTGCCTCAAAGCGAACACAGAAGTTATTTAGCTAGGCTGATAGGCTCGTGTCACTGGGCAGCTCTCGGCTGTGCTTCCCTTTGACGAGCGTCGGATGCCGGTGTAGTACGATTCGATCTTAGTCCTGTATTGACGCTTTGCCTGTTTGATGGTTCGTCGGAGGGCTTAGCGGGATTTCTTATAAGCTTCCGGATTAGTCCCGCTCCTTGAACGCGGCAGCTCTACCCTTTATCTATCAACATAAACAGGGCTCTAACTCCTCTAGCTGCACAATGAGATAGGGTGCAGGCCAGGCAGCAGGCTGTTAGCCAGCCTGCCAGCTTAGTGGAGTCTGCCACTAGCACGGTCAGTGTAGTCAGCTTAGCTATCCTCATTGAGACCGTGTCTGTGCTTTGATCTAGGTTGGGCAAAACTAAACATGGCGGTGTTCACTTTAGCAATCTCACTGGAATAAAAACCTCTTCCATTCCTGTCATTATTGAAAGAGATTGTGATATCTCACATCTCAAAATAGGGCTACTTAATGTTAAATCCCTCACTTCCAAGGCAGTTCTAGTCAATGAACTAACCACTGATCATAATCTTGATGTGATTGGCCTGACTGAAACATGGCTTAAGCCTGATGAATTTACTGTGTTAAATGAGGCCTCTCCTCCTGGTTACACAAGTGATCATATCTCTCGCGCATCCCGCAAATGCAGAGGTTTTGCTAACATTTCCGATAGCAAATGTAAAAAAAAATGTAATGACTGCGTTTCGTCTTTTGATCTTCTAGTCATGAGATCTATGCAGCCTACTCAATCACTTTTTATATCCACTGTTTACAGGCCTCCTGGGCCATATACAGCATTCCTCACTGAGTTCCCTCACTGAGTTCCTATCAGGCCTTGGAGTCATGGCAGATAATATTCAAATTTTTGGTGACTTTAATATTCACAAGTCCACAGACCCACTCCAAAAGGCTTTCAGAGCCATCATCGACTCAGTGGGTTTTGTCCAACATGTCTCCGTACCTACTCACTGCCACAGTCATACCCTGGACCTAGTTTTGTCCCGTGGAATAAATATTGTGTATCTTAATGTTTTTCTTCATAATCCTAGACTATCGGACCACCATCTTATTACGTTTGCAATCGCAACAAATAATCTGGAGGGGGGAGAGAGAGAGAGAGAGAGAGAGAGAGAGAGAGAGAGAGAGAGAGAGAGAGAGAGAGAGAGAGAGAGAGAGAGAGAGAGAGAGAGAGAGAGAGAGAGAGAGAGAGAGAGAGAGAGAGAGAGAGAGAGAGAGAGAGAGAGAGAGAGAGAGAGAGAGAGAGAGAGAGAGAGAGAGAGAGAGAGAGAGAGAGAGAGAGAGAGAGAGAGAGAGAGAGAGAGAGAGAGAGAGAGAGAGACTTTTTGACTTTTTGTCTTTCTTTATTGAAACATTCTCATTTCATTTAAAACTCACCCCCCCCTAAAATAAAAAAACAAAAATATATCCTGTACTGCATACATGTACCATACTCACCTTTCCATCTACCACATGATACAAACCACCATCACCATACACAAAAACAATACCCTCTCCTACAACCGTATATCCAAAACATCTTCCCCAGCAATACAGACAGCCCCCCCAACACACCATATCTCCTCAAACATCTCCACACATTTGATCAGTTTATAGAACTCAAACTCAACCCTAAGGCGCGCAGAGACCATCCCATTAAACAGTAGTAAAGGGTCTGTTATCCCCCCACCTTTGACCCTGTTTCTCCTTGTTAGCCAAATAGCTAATTTTGCCTGAGCAAACAGAAAATTCAACAAAACACATTTTTCTTTCTCCTTACTCGAATACCTGTATCCCATTATAAACATCCCAACAGCAAAAACCACCCCCAACCTGTCACACAGACATTCCAACAGAGACATTAAAGGCATTAACCTGGTGCACACAGAAAACACATGAATCACAGTTTCTTTCATTTGACAGAAAGGACACCCCTGCCCAATTCCCGGATCAACCCGTGCCAACCAGCTGTTAGTGGCCAGGGCTCCATGAAGAACCCTCCACTGGAGGTCCCCTGACCTCTTTGGTACTGGGGGTTTGTAGAGCGCCCTCCATCTAAAACCCACCATACTCTCCGCCCCACATACCCCCTGCCACTGATGTGCCTTCACTCCTGTTAGGCTTCTAATGTTCCTAACCTTAACGCAGAGGTTGTAGAGGGCTTTACCTCCCACCCCCTCAAACTCCCCCAGGCTCGGAGTGTTAAAATCTAACAAGTCCTCCAGACCCCCTTGCCAGTCTCCAGTCTCTGCCGTCACCTGCAGTGGCGGAAACATTGGTGGCCCCTCTCCCTTTGGCCTCTCAAACACCCCCCTTACCGGCTCAGACAGTGCCTCCTGGACCTCCTCCAGGAATCTCTCCAGCAGCCTAAGAGACGTTATTCCTGTTTGTTGCGCCAAGACCTCCGGGGTTTTCCACCCCTCCTCTCCCAGCAGTCTCAGGTCACCTAGCCTTTGTAAACCCCCTGCCATCAGTTGCCTCTGCAGGGTGGCCGACTGAACCGATCTCAAAGGAATGGCTGGGTTGTGGAAAATAGGCTCCTCCCACACCCACTGCCCAGGCTCCACACCCCCTTCTCGTGTGGGCCTTAGCAGCTGCCAGGCCCTCAGCACCGCAGAGTAAAACTCTGAGAGACCTGCTGTACTCAGCCTCTCCAGCTTCATGAGGAACAGCTGCCGGTCCAACCCTAATCCGCCAGCTCTCCTCAGCAGCGCGCATGCTGGTTCCCTCCAGCCAACATCAGTATGGTACAGCAGTCTCTGCACCGCCTTTAGCCGGAAAGCAGCCATCCTGCTCTCCAGTTCCACCAGGCCCTGTCCTCCTTCGTGGACGGTCATGTACAACACTGCTGCCTTCAGCCAGTGATGGCCCGACCAAAAGAAGTCCACCAGCTTGCGTTGCAGGTCTGCAAGCAGACCGGCGGGGGGGTTGAGGACAGCCAGTTTATGCCACAAGGAAGATGCCACCAGGTTGTTGATTATCAGCACCCTCCCTCTATATGACACTTGGGACAGGAGCCACCTCCACCTGGCCAGTCTTGACACCACTGCCTGTGACAGCCCCTCCCAGTTCTTGCTGACCCACCTCTCCGAGCCCAGGTACACCCCCAACACTTTAAGCCCTTCACAACCCCACTGCAAACCCCCTGGAAGCAGAGGAGGAGCCCTATCCCCCCATGCCCCACATAACAGAGCTTTGCTCTTTCCCCAGTTTACCTTAGCTGATGAAGCTCCCTCGTACACCTTCAGACTGGTCTCTAGCTCCTGCATATCTTGCCCATCCCTGACCATCACAGAAACATCATCTGCATATGCTGAGACTGCTATTCCTGTCACCACCTCCATGCCTGTCCAGCACACTCCCCGCAGTTTCCTGCGTAGCAGTCCTAAAAAAGGCTCAATGGCTAGTGTGTACAGCTGCCCAGATAGAGGGCATCCTTGTCTAATGCCCCGTCTCACCCAGACAGGCCTACTGAGCGCCCCTCCCACCTTAACCATACATGAGGAACAGCTGCCGGTCCAACCCTAATCCGCCAGCTCTCCTCAGCAGCGCGCAATACAACAGCTTCACACAGTTCACAAAGCTCTTCCCAAACCCAAACACAGACATCACATTAAACAGATACTCATGATCCACTCTATCAAAAGCCTTCTCTTGATCTAAAGAGACCAGTCCAAAGTTCACATTAGAACCTCTCGACAAGTCCAACATGTCCCTAATCAAGAACAAGTTGTCCGTGATTGAGCGTCCCGGTACACAATATGTCTGGTCCTTGTGTATTATAGAGTCCAGATGGGACTTCAGTCTGTTAGAGAGGACCTTGGCAAATATCTTATAGTCCGCACAGAGTAATGCCACAGGCCTCCAGTTCTTAAGTTCACACAAGTCCCCTTTTTTGGGCAGGAGAGTCAGTGCCGCCCGACGGCAGCTCATCGGCAACTCTCCTACCTCGACGCATTCACGCAACACGCAAAAGAAATCCTGTCCAATAGTTCCCCAGAATTTTTTGTAAAACTCCACTGGAAGTCCATCGACCCCGGGTGCACGACCGGGGGACATCTGGGTTACGGCCTCTGCCAGTTCATGTGACAACAGAGGAATGTCCATTTCATCCCTCTGTGCCCGAGAGAGCTTAGGGAGTCCTGCGAACAAGACCTGAGCACACATAGGATCACACATTTCTGCCCTATACAATTCAGTATAAAACTCCACAGTCCGCTCCCGCATCTCCCCCACCACAGAGGTCACCCGCCCATCAGACAGCCGTAGACAATGCATACCCTTGGCTTCACTGCTCTGTCTTTCCAAACCAAAGAAGAAGGAGCTGGGAGCATCCATCTCCTTGAGCATGGAGAACCTAGCTCTTACAAGTGCTCCCTTTGCTTTAACCTGGAAAAAACTACCCAGGTCCCTACGTAATTCGGCTAAGTTAGCCTGGAGGCCTACATTGCCTTGCCCCACCATCTCTACCTCCATCTCACTAATACACCGCTCTAGTTCCCCCAATACTCTCCTAGCCTCTGAGGATGAGAGAGCTGTGTACTGTTGACAGAAAAGCCGAATTTGCACTTTCCCCACATCCCACCATTGACTCAGAGACTCATACTCCTCTCTTCGCTGCCCCCATCTTTCCCAAAAAGTCTGGAAACCTGAGCAAAAAGTGGCATCTTGTAAGAGCTTTACATTGAACTTCCAATAAGATGCCTGCCGGGGCCCTGGTGAAATAGACAGCCGAGCCATGGTTATGTGGTGATCCGAAAACCCCACTGGGAGAATGGTAGCACCCAGCAGCCTATTGCTCTGATTCCTGGACATGTAAAAACGATCAAGTCGAGCTGCACTCACCCTAGCCCCAAAAACCTTCACCCACGTATACTGTCTTGTGTTTGGATGTTTAGTTCTCCAAACATCCACTAGGTCAAACTGATTAAAGATGTCCCTTAACACTCCCACTGACACTGAATGAGGCTCTTCCCCATTTCTGTCTTTTGTAAAATCCATTGTACAGTTCCAGTCACCTCCGATCACCAGCGTCTCCTCAGGCGCTACTTGTGAGAGTTCCTGTCTAAGACTCCCAAATAGAACCCCTCTTTCTCTCCCTGTGTTAGGCGCATACACATTTATAAAGACAAAACCCATGTTGTTAATCTCTGCTTTAACAACAAGCAACCTGCCCCTACACACCTCCTTTGAGGAGCAAATTTTTACAGCCAGACCCGGTGCAAAAAGGACTGCCACCCCTGCACTAAGATTTGTCCCATGGCTCAACACACTTGCCCCTTTCCACCAGAGCCCCCAATCAACTTCATTCACCACATCACTATGCGTCTCCTGCAGAAACAACACCTGTACTTTCTTTTGTTTTACATATTCACCCAACACACTCCTCTTTCCCGCATCTCTGGCACCATTTATATTAAGCGAGCCTACCCAAAGAGTCTCCATAAGAAGTGGGAGAAAAGCCAGCAGAGAAATAGACCAATAGGAAAGCTCAAAAAGCCCCAGTGTCAGTAAGAAATTAAACATTTAAACAGTGTCTGAAGGTAAACCTTTACGCACTGTTGTGACCCACTTCCTCAACCTAAACCGTTTCTTGGGTGAGAGGACACCATGCCCCTCATTTCTCATAGCATGTTGTACTGATCTTACAAACTTTCTAGAATCAGGAACCTTGTCAGTTCTCTCAACGTGTACTTAGACCCCTCTGGTTGACTGGCTGTCAGCTCCGGGCCAATTGAAGAGGAGTCTGAAAAAAATAACTCCTCATCCTCTTCCTCAGACTCACTTTCCTCCTCTTCTCTATCTCCAAGAGAAGAGTGGCTCCAAGGTGGCTTAGCAGTTCAGACGTCTTTTTCTGTTCCGTATTGTTCGTGTCCTGTATATATATATATTTACACCTTTCTTCGCATATCTTTTATCTATTTTATTATCCAAGAACTCAACTACAAAAGCTTTCCTGCAAAAGCTTTCCTGCAACCCGCTTCACCAATTACAAAAAGTATTATTTACCTCAATCTGAAAATCCATCGTGGAAGCTAGCCAGGGGCTAATTCAGAAGCTAGCCTGAAAGCTAACCAGAAGCTACTCCGATAGCTAGCCAGAAGCTAATCTGTAGCTGCCCCGAAATTAGCCGGTTTGCTGGCTAGCGTTGGTGTTTCAGCTGCCCACGTTTAGTGGTCATCAGCTATTCCTTTAGCTCGATAATCTACCGGCACTTTTGTGCAACGCGACTCGGACCGGAGCATTCCGGGACTCTTTTTCTCTCAGTTTCCCCGGATTCCAGCCGCAGGCTCTGGACACTTGTACCTTGATTTCGCAGCTAGCTAGCTGCAAACCGTGTGACTATTGGCTTACGTCGACCCCGGAGCAAACTCTAATCATTCTGGAGCTAGCCAGCTGAGGAGTTCCATCACCATCCGGACCCGTTTCTTTTGTTGCTGCTGCAGATACGGAACCCCACCGGGCCTTCACGACTGACTGCCGCGACTGACTGCCGACGTTATCTGCCCGAGGGATTTATCCAACTGGCACCTCCGTCCCGACGTTACCTGAACGCTCATCTGAGGCCCGCTAATCGTTAGCTGTCTTATCGGCTGCTATTTGAACAAGTATATTGGACAACTATTATTATTATTATTATTTATTTATTTAATTTTTTCCTTGGGTCACTATATCTATTTTGCCAATTTGGATTGATCCCCTCTACCACACGGAACCCCACTACACGGAACCCCACTAACCTACCGACGGAAACGCACGAGGTATCTACAAACAGACCTCCATCCTATGCTGCTACCGATAGCCATATACCCGGCCAGCTGTCTGGATCGCCACGACCCCAACCAACCTCTACTCACTGGACCCTTATTGATCACTCGATTAGCATGCCTCTCCTTAATGTAAATATGCCTTGTCCATTGCTGTTCTGGTTAGTGTTTATTGGCTTATTTCACTGTAGAGATTCTAGCCCTGCTCTCTATACCATATCCAACCTCTCAGTTCCACCACCCACATATGCGATGCGAAACCATCACCTGGTTTCAATGATGTTTCTAGAGACAATATCTCTCTCATCATCACTCAATACCTAGGTTTACCTCCACTGTATTCACATCCTACCATACCTTTGTCTGTACATTATTCCTTTAAACTATTTTATCGCCCCCAGAAACCTCCTTTTACTCTCTGCTCTAGTAGCTCTAGGCGACCAATTCTCATAGCTTTTAGCCGTACCCTTATCCTACTCCTCCTCTGTTCCTCTGGTGATGTAGAGGTGAATCCAGGCCCTGCAGTACCTGGCTCCACTCCTATTCCCCAGGCGCTCTCTTTTGATGACTTCTGTAACCGTAATAGCCTTGGCTTCATGCATGTTAACATTAGAAGCCTCCTCCCTAAGTTTGTTTTGTTCACTGCTTTAGCACACTCTGCCAACCCGGATGTTTTAGCCGTGTCTGAATCCTGGCTTAGAAAGACCACCAAAAATTCAGACATTTTCATCCCCAATTACAAGATTTTCAGACAAGATAGAACGGCCAAAGGGGGCGGTGTTGCAATCTACTGCAAAGACTGCCTGCAGAGTTCTGTTATACTATCCAGGTCTGTTCCCAAACAATTTGAACTTCTACTTTTAAAAATCCACCTCTCTAAAAACAAGTCTCTCACCGTTGCCGCCTGCTATAGACCACCCTCTGCCCCCAGCTGTGCTCTGGACACTATATGTGAACTGATTGCCCCCCATCTATCTTCAGAGCTCGTGCTGCTAGGCGACCTAAATTTGAACATGCTCAACACCCCAGCCACCCTACAATCTAAGCTTGATGCCCTCAATCTCACACAAATTATAAATGAACCTACCAGGTACCACCCCAATTCCGTAAACACGGGTACCCTCATAGATATCATCCTAACAAACTTGCCCTCCAAATACACCTCTGCTGTTTTCAACCAAGATCTCAGCGATCACTGCCTCATTGCCTGCATCCGTAATGGGTCAGCGGTCAAACGACCTCCACTCATCACTGTCAAACGCTCCCTGAAACACTTCAGCGAGCAGGCCTTTCTAATCGACCTGGCCGGGGTATCCTGGAAGGATATTGATCTCATCCCGTCAGTAGAGGATGCCTGGTCATTTTTTAAAAATGCCTTCCTCACCATCTTGAATAAGCATGCCCCATTCAAGAAATTTAGAACCAGGAACAGATATAGCCCTTGGTTCTCTCCTGACCTGACTGCCCTTAACCAACAGAAAAACATCCTATGGCGTTCTGCATTAGCATCGAACAGCCCCCGTGATATGCAACTTTTCAGGGAAGCCAGAAACCAATATACAC
Organism: Salvelinus alpinus; assembly: GCF_045679555.1. Lineage (NCBI taxonomy): Eukaryota > Metazoa > Chordata > Actinopteri > Salmoniformes > Salmonidae > Salvelinus > Salvelinus alpinus. The sequence continues at coordinate 34,174,846 of NC_092093.1, read as the reverse complement.
AGGCAGTTAGAACAGCCAAGGCTAGCTTTTTCAAGCAGAAATTTGCTTCCTGCAACACAAATTCAAAAAAGTTCTGGGACACCGTAAAGTCCATGGAGAATAAGAACACCTCCTCCCAGCTTCCAACCGCTCTGAAGATAGGAAACACTGTCACCACCGACAAATCCACTATAATTGAGAATTTCAATAAGCATTTTTCTACGGCTGGCCATGCTTTCCACCTGGCTACCCCTACCCCGGACAACAGCACTGCCCTCCCCTCTGCTACTCGCCCAAGCCTTCCCCATTTCTCTTTCTCCCAAATACAGTCAGCTGATGTTCTAAATGAGCTGCAAAATCTGGACCCTTACAAATCAGCCGGGCTAGATAATCTGGACCCTTTCTTTCTAAAACTATCTGCTGAAATTGTTGCCACCCCTATTACTAGCCTCTTCAACCTCTCTTTCGTGTCGTCTGAGATCCCCAAAGATTGGAAAGCAGCTGCGGTTATCCCCCTCTTCAAAGGGGGGGACACCCTTGACCCTAACTGCTACAGACCTATATCTATCCTACCCTGCCTTTCTAAGGTCTTCGAAAGCCAAGTCAACAAACAGATTACCGACCATTTCGAATCCCACCACACCTTCTCCGCAATGCAATCTGGTTTCAGAGCTGGTCATGGGTGCACCTCAGCCACGCTCAAGGTCATAAACGATATCGTAACCGCCATCGATAGGAAACAATACTGTGCAGCCGTATTCATTGACCTGGCCAAGGCCTTTGACTCTGTCAATCACCACATCCTCATTGGCAGACTCGACAGCCTTGGTTTCTCTAATGATTGCCTCGCCTGGTTCACCAACTACTTCTCTGATCGAGTTCAGTGTGTCAAATCGGAGGGTCTGTTGTCCGGGCCTCTGGCAGTCTCTATGGGGGTGCCACAGGGTTCAATTCTTGGACCGACTCTCTTCTCTGTTTACATCAATGATGTCGCTCTTGCTGCTGGTGATTCTCTGATCCACCTCTACGCAGACGACACTATTCTGTATACTTCTGGCCCTTCTTTTGACACTGTGTTAACAACCCTCCAGGCGAGCTTCAATGCCATACAACTCTCCTTCCGTGGCCTCCAACTGCTCTTAAATACAAGTAAAACCAAATGCATGCTCTTCAACCGATCACTGCCTGCTCCTGCCCGCCTGTCCAACATCACTACTTTGGACGGCTCTGACTTAGAATATGTGAACACCTACAAATACCTAGGTGTCTGGTTAGACTGTAAACTCTCCTTCCAGACTCACATCAAACATCTCCAATCCAAAGTCAAATCTAGAATTGGCTTCCTATTCCGCAACAAAGCATCCTTTACTCATGCTGCCAAACATACCCTTGTAAAACTGACCATCCTACCAATCCTCGACTTCGGTGATGTCATTTACAAAATAGCCTCCAAAACCCTACTCAATAAATTGGATGCAGTCTATCACAGTGCCAGCCGTTTTGTCACCAAATCCCCATATACTACCCACCACTGCGACCTGTACACTCTCGTTGGCTGGCCCTCGCTTCATACTCGTCGCCAAACCCACTGGTTCCAGGTCATCTACAAGACCCTGCTAGGTAAAGTCCCCCCTTATCTCAGCTCGCTGGTCACCATAGCAGCACCTACCTGTAGCACGCGCTCCAGCAGGTATATCTCTCTAGTCACCCCCAAAACCAATTCTTCCTTTGGACGCCTCTCCTTCCAGTTCTCTGCTGCCAATGACTGGAACGAACTACAAAAATCTCTGAAACTGGAAACACCTATCTCCCTCACTAGCTTTAAGCACCAGCTGTCAGAGCAGCTCATAGATTACTGCACCTGTACATAACCCATCTCCAATTTAGCCCAAACAACTACCTCTTTACCTACTGTATTTATTTATTAATTTATTTTGCTCCTTTGCACCCCATTATTTCTGTCTCTACTTTGCACTTTCTTCCACTGCAAACCAACCATTCCATTGTTTTTTTATTTTTTTTTATTTTACTTGCTGTGTTGTACTCACTTCGCCTCCATGGCCTTTTATATTTTTATTTATTTATACATATATTTGTTTGCCTTCACCTCCCTTATCTCACCTCACTTGCTCACATTGTATATAGACTTATTTTTTTATTTTTTCACTGTATTATTGACTATATGTTTGTTTTACTCCATGTGTAACTATGTGTTGTTGTATGTGTCGAACTGCTTTGCTTTATCTTGGCCAGGTCGCAATTGTAAATGAGAACGTGTTCTCAATTTGCCTACCTGGTTAAATAAAGGTTAAATAAAATAAATAAATAAATAAAAATATCTCCCACCCTGACCACCTGCCCTTTCTCTCTGGTTAGGGCCTCACCCACAGCAACAGGCAACATTTCCATGGTGCCTTTGTCCACACCCTTTTTCCTTTTCCTCTTGACACCCTCCTCCTCCCCCCCTAATCTCTTACACTTCCCCACTATACTCTCCTCATCCACTAGAATAACCTGACTAGACCCAGTATCATCTACACCACCCTCCATAGCATGACTCGGCCCAGCATCATCTGCACCACCCTCCATAGCATGACTCGGCCCAGCATCATCTACACCACCCTCCATAGCATGACTTGGGCCAGCCTCAGCTACCCCACCATCCATAGCTTGACTAGACTCAGCCTCTGCTATACCACCATCCATAGCCTGCCTAGACCCAGCACCCTCTACACCACCCTCCATAGCATAACTAGGCCCAGCCTCAGCTACCCCACCATCTCTAGCCTGACTAGACCCAGCCTGTGCTTCCCCACCATCTCTAGCCTGACTAGACCCAGCCTCTGCTTCTCCACCATCTCTAGCCTGACTAGACCCAGCCTCCACTACCCTACCATCTCTAGACTGACTAGGCCCAGCCTCTGCTGTCTGCATCTCCTTACCCCCTGCATTTTGACCTCGATTTCCCCCATTTGCGCTTGTATCCTCACCTTGTCTACGGCCTTTATGTGGGCACGCAAAGCTCTTGTGCCCCAAATCCCCACATTCAAAACACCGTAGACTATCTGTGCTGGCAAAACCTGCATAGAGACCCTCCCCATGCCTCACTTTAAAATGCACATTTAGCTGTTGCTCGTTGTTGTTCAGAAACATAAACACTTGCCTCCGGAACGAAACAACGTGTTTAACGGCATCTGCCTGAAACCCTGCTGACAGTACACGGAAACCGCTAGCAAACTTACCAAAACGACTCAGCTCTTTCCTAATTTGATCATCCGTGATAAACGGAGGCAAATTTGCCACTACAACTCTTGTTGAAGGGGTAGAGAGAGGTGAAATTGACACCAACACATCCCTTACAAATATTCCGCTAGCAATTAGCCTACCGACCAAATTAGCCCTTTTCATGAACACAACCACAGCTTTGTTCATTCTAGAAGCAGAATGTATAAACTCAGCTCCTACCTGTTCACCGACCGCGAGCAGAACCTCCTCCACCTTAACTCCGTTCTCAGGAACACACCTGAATCCATGCTGTATAGACAGCGTCTCCTCCGCGCTAGGCTGAGAAGCCATTGCGCACACTACACCTTCCAACCCCCAGGAAAGTTACTCTGTCCTCTTCCACCCTAACTTTGAAAAAAAAACTTTGGATACCGCCAAAAACAAATATTGCATTAACCCTCCACCATAGAAAATAACATGTAAAGAAAAGAATCAAGAAAGTTAGTTAGGATAGAGCTTTCCACACCAAACACTCAGACTCCAAAAACACCCAGCATGCACCGAGAGAGAGAGAGAGAGAGATGGAGAGAGACAGAGAGAGACAGAGAGAGAGAGAGAGAGAGAGAGAGAGAGAGAGAGAGAGAGTTTTCCTACATATGCATTGCTTGCAGTTTGGGGTTTTAGGTTGGGTTTCTGATGTAAAATTGGCTTCATAAATGCATTTGATTGATAATGGGGATCCAAATATAAAATATATATCCAGTACCAGTCAAATGTTTGGAGACACCTACTCATTCAAGGGGTTTTCTTAATTTTTTTACTATTTTTGACATTGTAGAATAATAGTGAAGACATCAAAACTATGAAATAACACATATGGAATCATTTAGTAACCAAAAAAGTGTTATCAGCATGGTATGGATATCTGTTCATCCAGGGTTTTTGGTTGGGCTTTGTTCGGATTGTTATTGTGGGTATAACATCAACACATTTCCAAATGAAGCCTGACCGACGATATACACTGCTCAAAAAAATAAAGGGAACACTTAAACAACACAATGTAACTCCAAGTCAATCACACTTCTGTGAAATCAAACTGTCCACTTAGGAAGCAACACTGATTGACAATACATTTCACATGCTGTTGTGCAAATGGAATAGACAAAAGGTGGAAAATATAGGCAATTAGCAAGACACCCCCAATAAAGGAGTGGTTCTGCAGGTGGTGACCACAGACCACTTCTCAGTTCCTATGCTTCCTGGCTGATGTTTTGGTCACTTTTGAATGCTGGCGGTGCTTTCACTCTAGTGGTAGCATGAGACGGAGTCTACAACCCACACAAGTGGCTCAGGTAGTGCAGCTCATCCAGGATGGCACATCAATGCGAGCTGTGGCAAGAAGGTTTGCTGTGTCTGTCAGCATAGTGTCCAGAGCATGGAGGCGCTACCAGGAGACAGGCCAGTACATCAGGAGACGTGGAGGAGGCCGTAGGAGGGCAACAACCCAGCAGCAGGACCGCTACCTCCGCCTTTGTGCAAGGTGGTGGAGCACTGCCAGAGCCCTGCAAAATGACTTCCAGCAGGCCACAAATGTGCATGTGTCTGCTCAAACGGTCAGAAACAGACTCCATGAGGGTGGTATGAGGGCCCGACGTCCACAGGTGGGGGTTGTGCTTACAGCCCAACACCGTGCAGGATGTTTAGCATTTGCCAGAGAACACCAAGATTGGCAAATTCGCCACTGGCGCCCTGTGCTCTTCACAGATGAAAGCAGGTTCACACTGAGCACATGAGCACATGTGACAGAGTCTGGAGACGCCGTGGAGAACGTTCTGCTGCCTGCAACATCCTCCAGCATGACCGGTTTGGCGGTGGGTCAGTCATGGTGTGGGGTGGCATTTCTTTGTGGGGCCGCACAGCCCTCCATGTGCTCGCCAGAGGTAGCCTGACTGCCATTAGGTACCGAGATGAGATCCTCAGACCCCTTGTGAGACCATATGCTGGTGCGGTTGGCCCTGGGTTCCTCCTAATGCAAGACAATGCTAGACCTCATGTGGCTGGAGTGTGTCTGTCCAGGAGTTGGCGGATGCTTTAGTCCAGGTCTGGGAGGAGATCCCTCAGGAGACCATTCGCCACCTCATCAGGAGCATGCCCAGGCGTTGTAGGTAGTCATACAGGCACGTGGAGGCCACACACACTACTGAGCCTAATTTTGACTTGTTTTAAGGACATTACATCAAAGTTGGATCAGCCTGTAGTGTGGTTTTCCACTTTAATTTTGAGTGTGACTCCAAATCCAGACCTCCATGGGTTGATAAATTTGATTTACATTGATCATTTTTGTGTGATTTTGTTGTCAGCACATTCAACTATGTAAAGAAAAAAGTATTTAATAAGAATATTTCATTCATTCAGATCTAGGATGTGTTATTTTAGTGTTCCCTTTATTTTTTTGAGCAGTGTATATTTGTCAATGTTGATGGAGTCCTGGGTGGACGATTCTTTGAACATAATGCAATCAATATTCTCAAAAGTCCTGCAGCATTGAGTCAGTCTCCTTTGTCCAGGCCTCATTGTGTTGGTGGCTTCCTCTTGAGTTGCTGCTTGTAGCCGGGGAGTAGGAACAGAGAGACGTGATCTGATAGTGATAACACATTGGAAATCCAGCTATCACAAACTTTTTGTTGGGTGAATATAGGTTCATGTCATTGATCAACATCTCAACCAATTATTACCAACTTATCCACGTTGAATTGACGTGGTGTGCCCAGACCGTCTGACTTTGGTGACCATTCTGAAGGCTGAACTCAGTTTGCTCTGGCTTTGTTTCTATCTCTTGTCCACATTACACTGTCCCCACTGTGGACTGAACTATGTCATTGTTCATGAGATACTGCATTGTCTCGCTCTCTCTTATCTTTCTCTCTTAGACACACACAAGCACTCACACGTGGACAAGTACACACTCCCCCAAACACAATATCTCTAGACAGCAGCCCACATCTCCAGGCCAAGGCTGCTCTTTGGGGAGAGAGTGAGGGAGGCTGGGAGAGATGAAGGCTCTTGTTGCTGGACTGAAGAAGCCTGCGGTTGGCGAGAGGGGTCTCGTCTGTCTCCTTCTCGTTCTCAGGAGGCTGATGTGAGTGCTTGTAACAGAAGTAATGAAAAGCGAATGAGGCAGTTTAACAAGGCACACGGTAGGGGCAGATTAGGCGGGGCGGGGGGGAGGGGCAATGGTAGACAGACAAACAACAGGTAGACACCATCTTCCCCTGATGCACCCTGTTACCATGGAAACCATGGCTGGCAGTGAGAAAATAGAGCACTAAGGATTTAGGCATAAATATGCAGTTTCCTATTCAGCTGCACATGACTGGAGTTAACTAGAGGCCAAAGACATGTGTGGATGGATTTACAATGCCTTCAGAAAGTATTCACACACGTTGACTTTTTCCACATTTTGTTGTGTTACAAAGTAGGATTAAAATGGATTTAACCGTAATTTCAGAAAGAAAACGCCATGGGGAAATACAGTACGTTTAACCATTAATTAGGCAATGAATAATGCAAGTCTTGGCGCTATAGGCTCTGCTCCTACAGGTGGAGGCTAGGGTGAAGCAAGAACTCAGCGCATAGTAGCAGCAGGATGAGTGAGCAGACCCGCGCAGTTTAAATAGACCACCAAATAAGGTAGGCGTGGTTGATATTAGCCTCTTAATTGATGCCATCTCAGCTGATGCGTCAGCCTGAGGCAGGGCATTTGGGTTTCGTTTCTGAACTGGCTGTACTTCATTTTTGGTCAACGATCTAAACAAAATTCTCAGTAATGTTACAATTATTGAAAATAAAATAAAACACTAATATATCTTGATTAGATAAGTATTTACCTTTCTCAATAAAATAGCGAACTGTATTCTGGCACTGGATGCGGGGAAGGCAAATCTGTTCCTCGGGAGAGGCAAATGTTCCGTCAGGTTAAGTAGAAATTGGTTACCTCAGTTCACAATATCAAAAAGAGACAAAAGTGAACGAGTTGTGGGTTTGCTTTAAAAGGTATGCAGTTCCTACTCCCTAAGTGTTTATACAGTACAGTCACAAGGCCAGGCAGGGAGATGGAATCAGGTCGACGGCTCGGTCATTATGGCTAAAGCTATTCAGACAGAATACAAATCGACGCAGCTCTCTTTTTTTTCTGAGACAGAGATGACCATGAAACCTTGAGGTTGCGACAGTGTAAAGGCTACTTTTAAGACCATCATAAAAATGTATACAACTATGACTCAGTGTGTGAACTTTCATGAACTTACATGATCCTAAAAAGGAAATAGTTACTGTTGAATTGTGAGGGCATGAATTCTCTGACAAAGGCTGAATCTGGCTTCTCAGGGTGCAGTCTACATTTACGTTGCCAGGTAACACAGGAACAGCAATCCGAGACAACCCACTAATGTGCAACGACTAGGCAGGCACCTCTGAATCACTGAGACACACAGTAGCCTCAGAGAGCAGAATCTTGCGACATCACGCACTCAGACACTATTCATCTCAGTCTGTCCCAAAACATTCAATTGTTCACATCATATGTGTCTCTTTCTGTTATTGTAATGTCATCAGCAGGGGAGATTATAAGACATCAGTTTAAAACGTGACAACTGTGCCTCTCTTGCAGAGGCTTAATCATTTAATAAAGTCTAGACTCTATTCCAAGTAGCGACTGCATATCAACTATCTATATCAAGTCAACTTGGTAAATACATGCGCCTATTACATTCATTGAGATTGGTATGGTCGGGAAAAAAACATGACGAATATGGAAATTGCATTAATTGAACACAGCAGGAAAAAGCCCTAGCCATTAAACATCGATCTGCTGACGCACCCTGGAAAACATTTCATGCATATTTCCCTGGCGTCCGTCTCACATCCGCAGCTCATTGACTTGTGCCTTTCATGACTGTGAGGTGCTGAGGTTTTCCGTGTCACATAGTTAATGGCTGCTCCCCTGTCATCCGGAGCAGGGCTGTTATTTGTTCACTGCTCTGAAAATGCCATGCGTTCTCGGTCCTTGTTGTTCTCCCAGCAGGGTACAACAAGCCCTCTAAATGCCACGCTCACTGGTCTAAGAATGAATTATACAGACCTGTTGGTAATCTGCTCAGATGGTGGTGGGGCATCTGTGACAGACTGACTGAAGAGACTTCAGTTTTAATGACAGCTCTGGCTTGATTACTCTTCATTAGGAGTCCCAGGGGCAGAACGCTAGGCACAGCGGATGAGGAGGCTGGGGCTGAGGCTGGGACTGAGAGGTTGGAGGAACAGAGAGGCTGAGAGGGCTGAGGGACTGAGAGACAGGGGAGTGGACGTTCTGGGGGGCTGGGAAGAGACTGACAAGTCAGTCTGTCACAGATGCCCCACCACCATCTGAGCCGATTACCAACAGGTCTGTATAATTCATTCTTAGACCAGTGAGCGTGGCATTTAGAGGGCTTGTTGTACCCTGCTGGGAGAAAAGGACAAGTATATTTGACTGAGAACGCATGGCATTTTCAGAGCAGTGAACAAATAAATCCACTTGAGAATAAAAGTGGCATATTGCAAGGGAAATAATGTAGCTGTTAACAGAAACTGAGTAAGTGGGTGGAATAGCAGCAATTACAGTGCAACCTACAATCAAACGTCAGACACAGCATGCATTTCCAGAAATGCAAATGTTCGTGTTGCATTTTGGATTCAAAAATGTAAAAAACGATCCTATATGTTCAGCCTGTTCCCTTCAACAGAACAGAAACGTTCAACCCTTGTACAAGGGGCATCACTTGTTTTAATGGAATGTCTGGACTTGAACCAGGGATTACTGAAAGCAATCATGCTTAATGTAGCGGCCATGCAACCCTACTGAGAGGGCCTGATCCTCTGGACACAGGAAGCAGGAAAGCGCCTTACCCAGACAGTCCACACCTCCCCCCTCTCTATCCCTATCTTTGCCTTTCCCCTGCCCACTCCCCCAGGTCCCCTGGAGTCACATTCTATCTCTGGTCTGGGAGGTCTGGATGGTCACAGTGACCATGGCAACCGCATCATCAGCGGACCACAGATTGCAGGTCCTTGGGACTGTTAACGGTTAGTAGAGGTGAGGTGGGTTTCTCAAAAATTGTAGTGGGAGATGAAGACTTGGCCCTGTCTCTCCACAGTAACAAAGTCATGACTCTCTGTAAAGTAATAGATTTGTTCTGGAGACTTGGTTGTGTAGGAGAGTAAGGGCTGCTTCTGGAAGCCTTTGTGTAATTCTTTATTAGACAAGTGACACTCTTTACATAAACCCATAAAGTTGAACTCTGAACCGAACATAAACTCTATTCTCATTCTATTTGATCTACGGCCTGTGTTGCCTTTACCATGCATTTCTGTATTGTATTAAATCATACTGAGAATACCTCCTATCAATGTCACCCAGCAGATTCATCTTACTGAGCTTCAGCATCAGCAACTACTTGATTCATTTCAAGCGTTATTATTGAGTCAATTTCCCACATTTCCTAAATCTATGACAGATGAAGGCTGTGGAGATGAATGTCTGGAGCTGAGCAGCAGCCCAAATGTCAAATAGAATCACCTCTCTGGCCCCTATCTTCCAGTCTGAAAAGTCCACATGGTCTAGGCTAATGTAATTCTCTAGTGAAAAAAATGAATAGATGGGAGAGAATTTTTTTTAACGTATATGTTCAGCTAAATTTATACCAACAATATTGCTAGAGGTATGACAGCAAATACACTGCCCCAGTTTTTCATCAAGCACATTTCTGAATTAGTGTGTCATTGCCTGCACACTCCACCAGAATTACCATTACTGTACATTATAAACTGGGTGGTTCGAGCCCTGAATGCTGATTGGCTGATGACAAAACACTTACTTTTACTGCACTAATTACGTTGGTAACCAGTTTATAATAGCATTAAGGCCCGAGGGGGTGTGGTATATGGCCAATATACCATAGCAAAGGGCTGTTCCTCTGCACGACAACAAGGAGTGCCTGGATACAGCCCTTAGCCATGGTATATTGGTCATATACCACAAACACCCGAGGTGCCTTATAACTATTATAAACTGGTTACCAACGTAATTAGAACAGTAAAAATAAATGTTTTGTCATCAGCATTCTGATTTTCCTGTCCTGCTCGTTACATTCAAATTGTAACGAGTACTTTTGGTTGTCAGCGAAAATGTATGTAGTAAATACTACAATATTTTCTTTAGGAATGTAGTGAAGTAAAAGTTGTCAAAAATAGAAATAGTAAAGTACAGATAGCCCAAAAAACGACTTAAGTAGTACTTTAAAGTATTTTTAACTTTACAACACTGCCAGTTAGCACAAGGCTTGCATCATTGCCGACATGAAATCACCCATTCCCACACTGATTACTAGTGCTGACATGCTCTGTTTGCCAGAGACCACTCTACAACTTGGTAATTTCTTAAGAGACTGCTTTACCAGCAACACCTAATTTACTGTTGATATCTGAAAAATAGTTGAATGCTGCCGGCACTGAAGGCAGCAGGGAATAATTGATAATGAAGGCATGATTGACTCAGTCCTTTATAGCCAAATTATACTTGAATTTATGGGAGATATGAAGGCATGTGCTTTGCATAATAATAACACAAATTACATAACTAAAGGACTCTACTGATTTAGCCACTTATCATAACAGGTAAATAAAAAAACAAACACTGGCAGTCATCCCCTAGCAACACTACAGTATGTTTTATATTCATAAGGGAGAATACTAAGGACAAGAGAAGGGAATCCACAAGAGGGTAAATATAAGAATTAATTCATATCCACTTCAGTGGTTCTTATTCTGCTTGAGGAGTTCTAGAGGGTCCTCTGAGCCCAAACTAAGTCCTGCCCCCCAGTGCACACTTTGGTTTTTCCCCTTGCACTACACAGCTGATTCAGATTACCAACTCATCAAGCTTTGCTTATTTGAATCAGTTGTGTAGTGCTAGGGCAAAAAAACTAAACGTGAACCGGGGGGGGGGGGGGGGGCAGGACCAAGTTTAGGAAACGCTGCTCTGAGCCTGTCAATCCATCCTCATTAAAAATCCATGCTCATTTTTTCACACATCTTCACTATGGAACAAGTCCACTCCAACCATGTAGAGATAGTGTTTTAGGCACCGTACGCAGCTCCAGTCCAGTTTGAGTTAAAAGAGAGTTGGAGTTGTTGACCCTGCTCTGACCGTAGTGTTTGTGCGGCCATAACAACATCCAGAAACCTGGCGGAGGTCCTGAGCTGACAGAATACAGGTCCTCTCTGCAGAGCAGAATAGCAGGGGATCAGACAAGACGACAATCCAACACAGAATACTAAAGACGTTTTATTGTTTCTTTACTTTGTGTGAAAAACACAACATAAATCGCCTCTCATGATTAAGTGGGGAGTCACAAGGCACTGGACCATCTCATGTTATTACAAAGGGAGAGCAAAATAATGAGCCGCCACCAACTCGTCTTTTATATACATACTCTAGCAGACCAATGATTGCAGAAACACTTGTCTTTTCCCAACACACTCAACAATAAAAAGCACTATAAAGCTAAAGTTCATAAAAAGGTAATGTCTGTTGTGTAACAGTTCATGTCTGTTTTCTTCTATGCTGATTTTCGGACTGAATGGCTGTTTAAAGCTTTGGAACACACCACAGCACTGGGGCGTTGCATGGTCAGCCTCAAGAGACCAGACTCTCAGGGTCATCTTGTCCGTCTCAACCCTGACCTAAACATTTGTGGAGTGTGTCCATCTCAATACTCCAACTGGTGACAGTGGGACCACAGCCATGGAGCTGACAGCCTCCTTCCTTGGTGTGTGTGTTTTACTGGGCCACAGACAAGGGGAGGTTGGAGGGGCCGGGGTTGCTCTGTGGGGCGGGTGAGGACACAGAGGAGGAGGGCTGGGGAACGCTGGCGGCTGCAGGCTCCATCTTGCTAGTGTGGGTGATGAAACGCAGACGGAGCTTCATGGCCGGACGCAGGGTCAGGATGATTTTCTCCACCTGGGAATACACACACACACACCATTAGACACAACACTAGGAGAGACAAGGGATAAGCTGGGAGGAGAATTCAACTAATCTATTCTGTACTAATACTGAGGAGAGAAGCCAACTTCAGCCTCAGACCCTGAAATGAAGTGGGACGTGCAGCAAGTGACTTCAAAGTAAAATACAAGTGGGAATGTTTGGAGGACAAACAAATTAGAATTTCAAATTCAGGGTGTGTTGATATAAATTAGAGGAGGAGGGGAGAGGAGGCGCAGAATACCAATGCAGGACATGACAGAAAACTAAGTGAGCAAACATTGAGGTCAAGGAAAGGCATAAAGTACACATTATTTAGGGGCTAAAGCAACAACAAAAAATCCCACAACTGAAACTTAAGTCAATCTCAGATCGATTGTCTGGGGCTAAGTTAACCTCCCCTTTCATGTAAGAAAGTCATGACCAACATGCTTTTAGGGAAAGAGGATCATTTAGTACATTTATTAAACTGCGAGTTTGACCAATTCCAGTCGCATGGCTTATGGGGTCCGGGATCCTTTAATTGTAGAAAGACTGAGAAGCTCAGTTCTGGTGACCTTTTAAAAGGACATGAAAAAGGACTTAAATATAATTTCCACCTCCAGAAATGGACCCAGTAACACATTTGTAATAATTCAGCAAAAAATATTAACACATTGGAACATTCTTATAGCCTACGCATGCTCTATATTATCAGATGTGCTATTAGCAATAAGCATTATCACCTGTAGCCCAACTGATGAAGCATAGCAACTATAAAATGTACAGTGCCTTCAGAAAGTATTCACACCCCTTGACTTTTTGTTGAGGTACAGCCTGAACTTAAAATAGATTACATTGAGATTGTGTCACTGGCCTACACATAATACCCCATCATGTCAAAGTGGAATTATGTTTAAAGAAATGTTGACAAATTAATAAAAAACGAAAAGCTGAAATGTCATGAGTCAATAGGTACTCCACCCCTTTGTTATGGCAAGCCTATATAAGTTCAGGACTAAAAATGTGCTTAACAAGTTGCATAATACGTTGCATGTACTCGTGTGCAAAAATAGTGTTTAACATGATTTTTTTCATGACAACCTCATCTCTGTACCCCACACACACTATCTGTAAGGCCCCTTAGTCGAGCAGTGAATTCCAAACACAGATTCAACCACAAAGACCAGGGCGGTTTTCCAATGCCTCGCAAAGAAGGGCATCTATTGATAAAGAAGAAAAAAATTATCCAAAACATGCATTCTGTTTGCAAAAAGCCTCTAAAGTAAAGCAGCAAAAAATGTGGCAAAGAACTGTACTTTATGTCCTGAACACAAAACGTTGTTTGTGGCAAATCCAACGCTTTATCTTTTTAGGATAAAAGAAACAGAATAGAGCTAAGCACAGGCAAAATCCTAAAGAAAAACCTGGTTCAGTCTGCTTTCCAACAGACGTTGGGAGACAAATTCACCTTTCAGCAGGAAACACAAGGCCAAACATACACTGGAGTTGCTTACTAAGTTAACACTGAATGTTCCTGAGTGGCCTAGTTACAGTTTTGACTTAAATCGCCTTGAAAATCTATGGCAAGACTTGGCTGTCTATATGAACAACAACCAACTTGACAGAGCTTGAAGAATTTAAAAAATAATGTGCAAACATTTCAAAAACATGTTTTCTCTGTCATCAATTTAATCAATGTTGAATTCAGGCTGTAACACAACAAAATGTGGAATAAGTCAAGGGGTAGGGATACTTTCTGAAGGCACTTGAAGAATGTCCATCTGCATTTACCCCATAGGACAACATCCTGATTGTTGTTGTTATTATTATTAATAATTAATATTTTATTATAAATACATAAATCATTATTCACTCGAAAAATACGTTTATTTTACAAAGTATTTAATTGTTCTTTTAAGATGACACCGCACCTTTAAAAGCTCTGTTGCGCAGCTGCGCCTAAACCATGCTCAAAACTCCGGTTGTAAAACTGCATTTGTAAACGATGCCACACGCTCAATTGAAGGAGTAGAGAAATAAACGTGGCAGCAGTGGAAAACTGGGAGCCCGCCCTTTCTTAGCAAAGGACAAAACTGTTTTCAAAACATATTTGCCAAAACCGCTTTCAAAAGTGTTTCCCCATGATTGCATAAAGAATTGTTGTGCTTTGACTGCTTATCAGAATACATGTTTCCCTCCTATGGCCCTCGCAACTTGAATGTGCCTCGAGGGGAATATTTATCTAGCATAGAACACACAAGCCGACTAGGTAAATAGGTGAACTATTCTACTATGGGGTTGTCCGATTTTTGGTTTAAATAACATTACATGGCAAAAATTGTTGAAGTGGAAAGTTACATCCTGAGTGATAAAGTATACGCTTTGAATGACTTTGCCAGCAGCTAAAGTAAGCTACACACAGCTGACTGACTGAAGCGCTGCAGTGGCGCGCATTACAGACTGTTTCAATCCCTTCATCTGAACATCACAGTGGCGAAGAACATTAACCGCAGAGTATTTCTCGAACCTGGTCTTTGACGCTGTCCCCGGTGAACATGTATTTGATGTGGTAGAGGAAGTCACAGATGGGGTCCATGTAGGACAGGTGTTGACTGTGCTGGTCCACAGCCTGTAGCATCTCATAGAACGCCACTCCAATCTGCAGTTCACGACACACACATAAATGCGTAGATCGTTAAGAAAGGCACAGACAAAATCAGTCACTGATTAATGGTGAATCACACATCTGATTAACACAAAGCCAGACTGAAAAACAGGATGAATGGCTATTTCTAAGAAAGGATATTTTTGTCAGAGCACTTTCCAGAGGGGTGGCAGGCTGGTCAACAGCAGAACTGCAGATACATTAGAGCTGTCCATGGGAAGCCACAGCACAGCCACAGCACAGGGCCACTGCCTCTTGGGAGAGGAGACCAAGGACCTTAACTCTCCCTCTCCACAAATAACAGGATTTCTCAGTGAGCCACCTAATCCCCCTTCAACCTAACCAGCTATTGTCCATTTCCTCTCACACACACACAGTTCTATTCTCTTTAATGGTCAAGGGAGTGTGAAAGGGAATTTAATTGACAGGCCTTTTGTGTGGGATTGTATGGTGTAATAGGGTTGTACTGGGAGATGGAGGAGAGGGGGATATATATTGACAGGAGTAATCAGTACCTCCAGCATGCAGCGGGTCCTCTCCTGTTGGAAGCGCTGGAGGAAGGGCCCCACTAGGTGGTACACATAGAGGAGCTGGAACTCTGTCTTTACTATGGGCTTCAGCACCTCAGACAGGAACCTGGGGAGGGAGGGGAGAGAATGTTACACTTCTCGTAAAGAGACAAAGACTGAAGAGGAGAGGACGGACTGCTCTCTTTCAAAGACATGCTGGGATGGAGGAGGAAAGATTTCTCCCCAGAAATGAAAGAAAGTGATTTGTAAAGCCAAGCACCCGATGTTCAAAAGTGACTAAGGCTCTAACTGTGAGAGCTGTATGCAAATGGAGGGAAGACAATGGAGGCACCGAATTTGAATGATAATTGACAGGGTTTTTCTGAATGAACACAGTGGAATATAAACCAGGTACAGCAGGAACAAAGCCTCAGTGTGTTTGTAGACGACAAGATGGATCCCACTGGGATCTTGTCATGCGTGATCTGTGTTCCAGAAGCTTCAGCGTGATGCATACACACTCGCTGCCCGAGCCTCAGGCGGTGCGTCTCGTCACCGGGCTCTGTTGTCAGAACGGCCCACACTGATGAAGACAGCTCGGGGATAGCAGCAACCTGCCTGTCACTGTCACAATAATGTGATAGAGCGAACACAAACACCGGCTGAGAGCCGTCACAAAGGTAATGACTGTCTTGGCAAGGAGAGGTCATCATATATATATATATATATATATATATATATCTTGCCCACTCATACTGATGGGCTTTTGAATATAAATTGCTTTCGTAGTATTTCTGGTTGCTTTTCAAATTCAATCTCAAAGACAAACAATATTGGGCCTCCCGAGTGGCGCAGCGCTCTAGGGCGTCACTACAGACCCGGGTTCGATCCCAGACTGTGTTACAGCTGGCCATGACCGTTAGACCCATGAGGCGGCGCACATTTGGCCCAGCGTCATCCGGGTTAGGGGAGGGTTTGGCCGGCCATGGATATCCTTGTCCGATTGCGCTCTAGCGACTCCTTGTGGCGGGTTGGGCAAGCCGACTCCAGTCGCCAGCTGGACGGTGTTTCCTCCGACACAAAGCTTTACCCGGCTTCCGGGTAAAGCCAGCAGTGTGTCAAGAAGCAGTGCGGCCTGGCAGGGTCGCGTTTCGGAGGACGCGTGGCTCGCAACTTCCACTTCTCCCGCGAGTCCGTAGGGGGTGTTGCAGCGATTGGAAAAGACTAACTGCCAATTGGATATTACAAAATTGGGGAGAACAAGAGGTAAAAGGTTACAATATTTCATCATCAGTGAAATCTGAGATACTATGCAGGTAGAACATGCACATAAATATTATTGGACCAAAGAGAATGAAGGCATATATGCACCAATTCCTGAAATTAGAATCCCCATGCTCATTCCAATTTAAGGGCACATTACTCACCAGTAGCATCACATAATGTCAGAAAGCTGTAGCCAGCCCAGTAGATAGTGTACCGTACTTCTGTCTAATTCCAAGGCATTTCCATCTGCTTCATAGTAATGTAATCCCAGCAGGCCAGGGCTCTGCTGTCATTTCACATGACAGTCCGGCAGAGACACAGGAGCACAAGGGCACTTGCTGACACATCAGGGAGCATAACTATTTGGGCTTGAAGTCCAGCGAAGCCTGAACACACAGTGTTATAGGGGAAGATATTCCCAGGCTAGATGAGAAGGCCTGCTAAGCTAAGCCTGAGCTGGGAGGCAGCAGGACTATCCCACTGTGTCCAGATAAAACACGGGGTAGGAGTGAAGCAGACAGAATCTTAACTAAACCCCATCTGATATAAGTCAGGAGTGAGCAGCTTGGGCTGAGGGAGGAGACAAGATGGTGGGGATGGAGGGAGGAGAGGTAAGAGGGAGCAGGCTAGAGGGGCTCTTTCCTCCCAAATTGTACACTTGTTCACTTCCCTTCAGTCATTTGAAAGTAAATGGCCTTTTGTCAATTAGATTTGCTCACCTCCTGCGTCCTCTCTCCCTTCCTTTGAAGGTCAAAGTTAATCGAGTAGTCGCTGAGAGTGAACCTGGATGAAAATACGCTTGCTTTAATTGAGATGGGTCCTTCTCCGCGTCGTTAGGAAAATGACGTTTACAGGGCTGGATCCCAAAATAAATGTGGAAAGTGATGGAAACAAATGAGGTTAGTAGTTCCAGATATTTTATAGATAAAAACGATATGCTACATATTGTTTTAAAAGAGGGCATGTTTTCTCCTCTGACAAAACAGAAGCTGATTCAAAGTGGGTGTGGCAGATTTCAAAAATATTCCCGCGGTAGGATATACATGAGTATCCTCGATGAAAGGTGGCTATTGAGGAGGGGAGGACACTCTTCCGTTCACCTACTAACGAATTAACACTTTCCTCGACCACTCTACCACAGGGAGATGCTGGTAGACCAGGACTAGAAGGCTGGAGAACAGCTAATCATGGGACTGCTGGTAGACCAGAACTAGAAGGCTGGAGAACAGCTAATCAGGGAGATGCTGGTGGACCAGGACTAGAAGGCTGGAGAACAGCTAATCAGGGAGATGCTGGTGGACCAGGACTAGAAGGCTGGAGAACAGCTAATCAGGGGACTGCTGGTGGACCAGGACTAGAAGGCTGGAGAACAGCTAATCATGGGACTGCTGGTAGACCAGAACTAGAAGGCTGGAGAACAGCTAATCATGGGACTGCTGGTAGACCAGAACTAGAAGGCTGGAGAACAGCTAATCAGGGGACTGCTGGTAGACCAGGACTAGAAGGCTGGAGAACAGCTAATCAGGGGACTGCTGGTAGACCAGAACTAGAAGGCTGGAGAACAGCTAATCATGGGACTGCTGGTAGACCAGAACTAGAAGGCTGGAGAACAGCTAATCATGGGACTGCTGGTAGACCAGAACTAGAAGGCTGGAGAACAGCTAATCAGGGGACTGCTGCTAGACCAGGACTAGAAGGCTGGAGAACAGCTAATCAGGGGACTAATGTTGGGTCTTACTTGGGGATGAGGGAGAGCTGTCCGATGCTGGAGTGGTGCCACACTGCGTGGGCCAGGGCCAGCACGTAGCTGCAGTACATCTCAGAGTAGGACTGGTGGCAGGCGGTGAAGTCCAGCAGCGCGAAGGGGTACCCCACCCACTCAGTCTCTGTGGTGAAGCACGGACTGCCCAGCACACTCACGATACGGTCCTGCAGGACCACCCAGTAAGGCTCCTAGAGAGAGGAGAGAGACAGGCAGACACGCACACTGTTTAGCTGACTTGTCAGACCTCAGACAGTTCCAGACAGTTCTCTGGAGTCTGCAGGACGGCTGAAGTAGATGTTTATTTGGGTAAAGCTGTCACTACTGTCTGGCTGCTCAGAATTCCACTGTGAGAAGTAAGAACAACAATTTATGGACCTTGTTTTTCATGGATAGTGGAAACTTGACCACGCGAATGGAAAAAACAGGTTTGCTGTGTGTCGTGAACTAGAGATTTCTGCCGCAATAAGTTGCTGATATGTAACAAAGCCTTTGCGCTAGTGTGTGTGAACAGAGAGGAGTCTTACAGGCAAGGCGGTGATCACCAGGCCGATCGCGTTCATCCAGGCGGTGATGTTCTCCCGAGGCACCAGTGGTTGGCTGTGAGGGAGGCCACATGACATCAGGACAATCAATCACAACGCCATACAGATACAGACCCTGTCATGTAGAGGGGCACACAGGTCTAACTGAGCTCTGCAGAAAGCCAACACACTGCAGTGATTCAGCACCACTTCGAGATGACTCATCGTCCATTCCTCGCACAAGAACTTCCGCATAATAATGGAACATTTACACGTGCATCAAGAGAGCACAGAAGACTGTGCTTGTTTACATAGCCTAGAGGCCTTTCAATCTCCCCTCTAATTGGCTGCTTACTGGCCCCCCCGTTTGATCTATGACCCCATTCTGACCTCTTGAGGACGACACTGAGCAGGGCGTTGCCCACGTCCTTGCCGGGCACTGCCAGGGCCATCAGCTCCACGCAGGTGACGTGGAGAGCGTGGGCGGCCGGGTTGGGGAACTCGTTGAACCTCCAGTCACAGTTAGGGAACGGCCCGGGGGACTTGCCAGCCATCGGTGGGACAGCAGGTCAAGGATGATACTGAAGATACTCATCACTGCGAGAGCAACACCAGCTACACAACAGTGTGTGAACACACCGTAGACTTTCATTCTAGGAAAGACCTTCTAGCAATCTTGCACATCAACTATTCCCTCGTAGATGTCGTAAGACTACTTTCATCAGTCTGAACATCCCGACAGAAGGACAGAGACATAGAAAACTGGCGGATAATGATTTGGACAGGTCAAATGTGCTCCGGAAATAAACAACAGCAAAGGATATTGTCGACGAGGCGTCCGATGAGCTTGCAGTAGTAGGTGTCATCGGGGATCCAGACGTTGTCTTCACGGGGGTTCATGCCACACTTGATGTAGGTCTCACTCAGGCACCAGCCTGGCGCCCGGTTGTCCTTCAGAGAGCTCATGATGGCGTGCACCAGCTTCCTCTTCAGGTTGGTGCGGTCGCGCAGGTGGCGCTCGTAGTAGTGGAGCGTGTTGTACAGGTAGGTCACCGGACGGTCTGGAGACGACACAGAGAAACACACAATTCAGTTCAATTAGACCCTCCATCTGAACTGACCTCATCACATAACATTTGGAATGATGTGCAAGCGTAACATTGATTCATAAAGGGGATCTTCTATCAGGGCTCTTTCGTGATGTTAGTATACCTCCAGGCTGTATAGACAATCAAAGCAACAGACCAGGACTTGTCCCCGTGGTCTTGTACCCTTTCCTCACCGTGGAACTTATAGAGTCCTCCCAGGTGGTCCAGTAAGGTCTCCAGTGACTTGGAGACGGGCAGCAGCTCCAGGAAGCGGTGGATGACGATGTCAAAGACGGGCAGGAAGCGCAGGCAGACGTTACCAAAGTAGATGGGCAGGTAGTGGGACTGCTGCTGCATGGGCGGGTTCACCTGCTCGGCCAATCCCTCAAAGTACAGCTTCTCCGGGTATTTCTGTTACAATAGGGAAGAAAACAAGAGTCCAAGTCAAATGGAACTGTATCACCTGCAAGCTTTATTAAAAGAGCAAGCTTGGGAGCAGTGAAACAGTGAGTGGAGGTCATTCAAATCACCACAGCAGAACAGATGGAGACTTAACCCAGCTAACTCCACAGAAAGCTCGGATGAGATCCCAGCCCAGCCAATGTAAATGTCACATTTAAAAAGGGCCAAATGTCAACAGGCAACGGTGCAGGCTGAGCTATAGTGGCCTCCCGTTGACATTTACATTTGTATCGCCTTGAGCCCCTCTCTGGTTCTTTTCAGACTGTCTTTCAGGCAGCGCTGCTCTTTCCATGCTGGAGCTGTCAGTCAGCGCTCCAGGGTTGGGGCCAGTACGGTACCTTGTGGTAGGCCATGTGCTTGGTGTGCCAGTCGCTCTGCAGCCAGTGCTCGGGGGCGTTCTCCTTCACGAAGTCAGAGACACGGTTGCGGAAGTCGTTGGGCTTGAGGAGGAGGAGCTGGATGATGAAGTAGCAGACCTGGGCCTCGTTACCCTCGTGACTCCTCATGGCCTGGAGAGGAGAGGGAGATAAGAGCGAGGGAAGCGATGGGAACGAGGGCGAGATTAGTAGGGAACTAAACATTGTTATATAACAACCAGTTTTATATTGAACAATGAGATATTCATGTACATGATCTGAAAACGTAATTATTCATCATGTGATTGAAGCTTTCAAAGGCTTCATTTGAGGTGAACCATATGACTGGCCCATAGCTTCATCTCATCCTTACCAGACACAGGATGAGTCTGTCCAGCGTGACAATGTTGTACTTCCACACCATGTCGTTGAGGATCTCGATACACTTGTTGAGCTGCTGGCCACCGGCCGACGTAGAGAACTCATAGACCAGGAAGTCTGCAAACGTCCTGACATGGGCCACCAGCGCCCGCGCCCCGATCCTCTCCAGAACCCTGGGGCAAGACAGGACACATGGCTGGTCAGGAGGATGGCCTTGTGTCACAACACACAGACATAATGACACATGCACAGTCACACACATGTCAAATTGACATAATGTACAGAACCATTGCTTGTTTACCATGAGTCATAATAACTAGTGAGTATTCATTCCTCTGAATTCAAAAGGCTATCTGTCAATAACATAATTACTTCATGATTCAATGCAAAGCTGTTCTCAAACACCATCAGCACCCTTACAGCAATCATCAACACAAACAACAACCAGCAAACAGCTTTCTGACACCATCTGCTTCAGTGTGTTCCCTTCAACAGCATCCAGAAGCTTAGAGCCAAGCTTAGGGCCCACAGCAGCCGTTCCCAGTGCTAGTGCCCCCTGTGGCAGCCTTCCTACCACCCCACCTGGCCCTACCACAACCACAACCACCGATCTCTCCCAATCTATTTAGAGGACAGAAGGAGAGCAGTTTTACTGTACTGGCTCTGTTGCATTAACAGGCTGTCATTACCAGCAGCCAGTTACCACAAAAGCAAAGTCCTTAGTCACTTCTTAAAAGCCCTGTTGCAAAATACCTTTCACTGGCGGTAAATCATATTACAAATGGTGGCGTGCGGTGCATGACTGCCCACTCGAGGAAAGCTATCACTCGACTGGGTAGTGACGTAAAGAGCCGGAGGCAGGTTTACAGTAGACGAGGCTATTCACATCCCTCACACTCAAACTCTGTTGGGGACAGAGGGAGAGGCCACGGATTCTTTCCTACAGACGAGAGACGGAGAGAGAAAGAGGGAGAGTTGGAAAGAAAGTGTCAGGGAGGGAGAGAGAGAGGGGTATAGAAGGTGCTTGGGAGAGAGTAACTGAGTGTTTAAGAACTTTTGCAGACTCCCTCCGGAGGGTTATGCAAACAGCAGCCCTTCACGGCTATTTCACCCCTCCCGCCTGGTGATAAGCAGAAGAGCTCTGCTCTTCAATCGCCTCAAACCCCTGACCTGCAGAGAGAGCAGACAGCAGATAGCCTCTACGGAACAGTAGCACTCATCACATATCCCGCAATCCGGCTCAAGGGATTGGTTGTGAGGCTGTGCTGATTTCCACACTAAGATGGAATCAGCAACAGCACTTTAGCAGCTTGGCACTGGCTACCGGTTGTCAGGTAGTCGCCACGACTTGTGCTTCAGAAAGCACTTTAAAAACTGCCTTGCTGGTACAGACTGTGTCTGGGGGGGAAAAAAACTAGGAGAAATAAATTAAAAAGACGAGATGATAGCGGCAGCGGAGCTGTATTGGTGTTGTCGGAGCGTGTAAAGATCATTATCTCTCAGCGCTCGTGATCAGAATGACAAGTGGGATGTGTGTGTGGGGTCAGGCATCTCCATCCACACAACTGTCTTCTGTCTGGAGGGAGCAGCTGCACCCCAGGGAAGCCACGCCCTCTGTTCCCCACTCACTTAACATTCACAGAGCTCAGCCAATCAGAATGTTGACCTCATTAAAATGGTCCCAGGTTACCTTATATTTATTAATGACCAAATATCAGCAGGATAATGAGAACAAATCCACAGTACGTGGCTCTGCTACCGTTAAATATGAATTGATAGCCTGATGTTGAACCTGAAACGTTGATTAATGTGCACTGTCCCTGGCAAATACATTTCATAAATGCACAAATAAAATGGTTAAGTGTTGTGCAACCGTAGAATAGAAAAGAAGTGAATACTTTGTGGTGTACCTGAAGCCGATCTGGTTGATGTGGTCAGTCTCCAGCAGCATCTTCCACAGCAGACACAGGAAGAGGGGCGGCGATCCCTGCATGGAGAAGTGTGTGATGATGTCGTTCTCGTTGGTCATGCTCTTCCACTTCCTGTATTCCTCCTCCACGTTCTTCTTCAGGTTGAAGCGGCTCTCCTGGGGAACGTTGTTCTGCTTGAAGAACGCCTGAGGGAACACGCACACAGAGATGTATTTTTTCTTTCCTTCTGTGAAAATGATAAATACTCATATGTTCCACTGGGACTTTGTGTCCGTCTGTCATCTGAAAAATATGAATGGGCTCAGTCTGTGTGTAGGTACCATTAATATAACATATTCACATATATATTGAAATAGGATTCTCTCAGTCAATAATTCTCTATGGCTGCCCCCTGTAGAAATAAACCCAAATCCCAATTGTCTCTCTCTCTGTACCTGAAGAGGAGCAGGGAAACAGCTCAGGGTGTGAGAGGCCCAGTTGTGAGGAGTAAAGTTCATGATGGTCTGCAGGATGTCCTTACACCACGTACCCTGGATGGAGTCGGAGCCCGTGAAGAAATCTGGACCAGAGAAAGCAGCGGAAGGAAAATTAGTCTTGGGTTAGGAAAACGTTTTGTTAATGCTGACCTACTAGTCAGCGTTACGCTGACCTATGATGAGTTTCACAGCCATTATCAGACACGTGTTAAATGTTGAACTGACATTACATATACAGCGCCAGTCAAACGTTTGGACACACCTACTAATTACAGGATTTTTCTTTATCTTTACTATTTTCTACATTATAGAATATTTTCTACATATGGTATCATGTAGTAACCAAAAAAGTGTAATATTTTTTATATTTGAGATATATATTTTATATTTGAGATTTTTCAAAGTAGCCACCCTTTGCCTTAATGACAACTTTGCATACTCTTGGCATTCTCTCAACCAGCTTCATGAGGAATGCTTTTCCAACAGTCTTGAAGTAGTTCCCACATATGCTGAGCACTTGTTGGCTGCTTTGTAAAAAAACATTTATTTTGTATTTAACCTTTATTTAACTAGGCAAGTCAGTTAAGAACAAATTCACAATGACTGCCTACCAAAGGCTTCCTGCGAGGACAGCGGCTGGGATAAATATATATATATATGACAAAACACAACACTACATAAAGGGAAACCTAAGATAACATAGCATGGCAGCAACACAGCATGGTAGCAGCACAAGACATGGTACACACATTATTGGGCACAGACAACAGCACAAAGGGCAAGAAGGTAGAGACAACAATACATCACGCTAAGCAGCCACAACTGTCAGTAAGAGTGTCCATGTTTGAGTTTTTGAATGAAAAGATTGAGATAAAACTGTCCAGTTTGAGTGTGTTGCAGCTCATTCCAGTCGTGAGCTGCGGCGAACTGAAAAGACGAGTGACCCAGGGATGTGTGAGCTTTGGGGACCTTTAACAGAATGTGACTGGCAGAACAGTTTTGGAGGATGAGGGCTGCAGTAAATATCTCAGATAGGGGGGGTGAGGCCTAAGAGGGTTTTATAAATAAGCATCAACCAGTGGGTCTTGCGACAGATATACAGAGATGACCAGTTTACAGAGGAGTATAGAGTGCAGTGATGTGTCCTATAAGGAGCATTGGTGGCAAATCTGATGGCCTATAAATTGCAATCACCATCACACTGCCCTATCCCATCTGGACAAAAAGAATACCTATGTAAGAATGCTGTTCATTGACTACAGCTCAGCATTCAACACCATAGTACCCTCCAAGCTCATAAAGCTGGAAGCCCTGGGTCTCAACCCCACCCTGTGCAACTGGGTCCTGGACTCTGACGGGCCGCCCCCCAGGTGGTGAAGGTAGGAAACATCTCCACTTCGCTGACCCTCAACACTGGGGCCCCACAAGGGTGTGTGCTCAGCCCTCTCCTGTACTCCCTGTTAACCCACGACTGCGTGGCCATGAATGTCTCCAACTCAATCATCAAGTTTGCAGACAACACAACAGTAGTGGGCCTGATCACCAACAACAACGAGACAGCCTACAGGGAGGAGGTGAGGGCATTCGGAGTGTGGTGTCAGGAAAACAACCTCTCACAACAAAACAAAGGACATGATCGTGGACTTCAGGAAACAGCAGAGGGAGTACCCCCCCCAATCCACATCGAAGGGACAGCAGTGGAGAAGGTGGAAAGTTTTAAGTTCTTGGGCGTACACATCACAAACAAACTGAAATGGTCCACCCACCTCAGGAGACTAAAGAAATTTGTCTTGTCACCCAAAACCCTGACAAATTTTTACAGATGCACAATCGAGAGCCTCCTGTCGGGCTGTATCACAGCCTGGTATGGCAACTGCACCGCCCTCAACGGCAAGGCTCTCCAGAGGGTGGTGCGGTCTGCACAACACATCACCGGGGGCATACTACCTGCCCTCCATGACACCTACAACACCCGATGTCACAGGAAAGCCAAAAAGATCATCAAGGTCAATAACCACCCGATCCACTGCCTGTTCACCCCGCTATCACCCAGAAGGGAAGGTCAGTACAGGTGTATCAAAGCTGGGACCAAGAGATAGAAGCTGTTTTTCAATCTCAAGGCCATCAGACTACTAAACAACAATCACTAACTCAGAGAGGCTGCTGCCTACATTGAGACCCAATCACTTGACACTTTAATAAATGGATCACTAGTCACTTTAAACAATGCCACTTTAAATAATGCCACTTTAATAATGTTTACAATTCTCTTATTACTCATATCACATGTATATACTGTATTTTATACCATCTACTGCACCTTGCCTATGCCACTCGGCCATCGCTCATCCATATACTTATATGTGCATATTCTCATTCACCCCTTTAGATGTGTGTGTATTAGGTAGTTGTTGGGGAATTGTTAGATATTACTGCACCGTTGGAATTAGAAACCCAAGCATTTCGCTACACTTGCATTAACATCTGCTAACCATGTGTATGTGACCAATACAATTTGATTTATAAATTACGTCTCCGTAATCTAGCATGGGTAGATTTTCCTTCC
The DNA here is from genome assembly GCF_045679555.1 of Salvelinus alpinus. Lineage (NCBI taxonomy): Eukaryota > Metazoa > Chordata > Actinopteri > Salmoniformes > Salmonidae > Salvelinus > Salvelinus alpinus. Next base: position 34,148,595 of record NC_092093.1, on the reverse strand, counting down.
AAACCATCTCAATTGGGTTGAGGTCAGGTGATTGTGGAGGCCAGTTCATCTGATGCAGCACTCCATCACTCTACTTGGTGAAATAGCCCTTACACAGCCTGGAGGTGTGTTTTGGGCCATTGTTCTGTTGAAAATCAAATGATAGTCCTACTAAGTGCATACAAGATGGGAAGGCGTATCGCTGCAGAATGCTGTGGTAGCCATGCTGCGTTAAGTGGGTCTTGAACTCTAAATAAATCACAGAGAGCGTCATCAGCAAAGCAACCCCACACCTCCTCCTCCATGCTTCACGGTGGGAGCCACACGAGGAGATCATCCGTTCACCTACTCTGCGTCTCACAAAGACACGGTGGTTGGAACCAAAAATCTCACATTTGGACTCATCAAACCAATGGACAGATTTTCACCAGTGTAATGTCCATTGCTCGTGTTTCTTGGCCCAAGCAAGTGTCTTCATATAGTTGTCCTTAAGTAGTGGTTTCTTTGCAGCAATTCGACCATGAAGGCCTGATTCACGCAGTCTCCTCTGAACAGTTGATGTTGAGATGTGCCTGTTAATTGAACTCTGAAGAATTTATTTGGGCTGCAATCTGAGGTGCAGTTAACTCTAATGAACTTATCCTCTGTAGCAGAGATAACTCTGGGTCTTCCTTTCCCTTGGCGGTCCTCACGAGAGCCAGTTTCATCATAGCGCTTGATGGTTTTTGCGACTGCACGTTAAGAAACTTTAAAAGTAGTTAATTTCTGGATTGACTGACCTTGTCTTAAAGTAATGATGGACTGTTGTTCCTCTTTGCTAATATGAGCTGTTCTTGCCATAATATGGACTTGGTCTTTTACCGAATAGGGATATCTTCTGTATACCACCCATACCTTGTCACAACAAACACATTAAGAGGGAAATAAATTCCACTAATTAACTTTTACCAAGGCAGACCTGTTAATTGAAATGCATTCCAGGTGAGTACCTCATGAAGCTGGTTGAGAGAACGCAAGAATGTGCAAAGCTGTCAATGTCGGATGTGGCAGGGCTGGCAAACTATTAAAGAATTACAAAGGGAAACCTCGCCGCCAGCTGCCCAGTGACGCAAGCCTACCAGACTAGCTAAATACCTTTTATGCTCGCTTCGAGGCAAGCAACACTGAAGCATTCATGAGCGCACCAGCTGTTCCGGAGGACTGTGTGATCACGCTCTCCGTAGCCGATGTCAGCAAGACCTTTAAACAGGTCAACATTTACAAGGCCGCGGGGCCAGACGGATTACCAGGGCGTGTACTAAGAGCATGCGCGGACCAACTGTCAAGTGTCTTCACAGACAGTTTCAACCTATTCCTGACCCAGTCTGTAATACCCACATGTTTCAAGCAGACCACCATAGTCCCTGTGCTCAAGAATGCGAAGGTAACATGCCTAAATGACTACTGCCCCATAGCTCTCGTCAGTAGCAATGAAGTGCTTTGATAGGCTGGTCATGGCTCACATCAACACCATCATCTCAGAAATCCTAGACCCACTCCAATTTGCATACCGTCCCAACAGATCCACAGATGACGCAATGATGACGCTCATCACTAAGCTAAGGACCCTGGGACTAAACACCTCCCCCTGGAATTCCTGACGGACCGCTCCCAAGTGGTACGGGTAGGCAACAACACATCTGCCACGCTGATCCTCAACACCGGTTCCCCTCAGGGGTGCGTGCTTAGTCCCCTCCTGTACTCCCTGTTCACCCACGACTGTGTGACCAAGCATGACTCCAACACCATTATTAAGTTTGCTGATGACACAACAGTGGTAGGCCTGATCAATGACAACGATGAGACAGCCTATAGGGAGGAGGACAAGGACCTGTCAGTGTGGTGCCAAGCCAACAACCTCTCCCTTAAATGTGAGCAAGACAAAGGAGACGATCATGGACTACAGGAAAAGGAGGGCCGAACAGGCCCCCATTAACATCGATGGAGCTGTAGTGGAGCGGGTCGAGAGTTTCAAGTTCCTTGGTGTCCACATCACCAACAAACTACCATCATCCAAACACACTAAGACAGTCATGAAGCGGGCACGACAACACCTATTCCCCCTCAGGAGACTGAAAAGATTTGGCATGGGTCCCCAGATCCTCAAAAAGTTATACAGCTGCAACATCGAGAGCATCCTGACCAGTTGCATCAACGCCTGTTATGGCAACTGCTTGGTATCTGACCGTAAGGGGCTACAGAGTGTAGTCCATCCAGGACCTATATATCAAGCGGTGTCAGAGGAAGGCCCCCCCGAAAATTGTCTAAGACTCCAGTCAGCCAAGTCATAGACTGTTCTCTCTGCTATCGCACGGCAAGCGGTACTGGAGCGCCAAGTCTAGGTCCAAAAGGCTCCTTAACAGCTTCTACCCCCAAGCTATGAGACTGCTTAACAATTAATCAGATGGCCACCCGGATTATTTACATTGACCCCTCCCCCCTTGGTTTTTACACTGCTGCTACTCGCTGTTTATCATCTATGCATAGTCACTTTACCTCTACCTAAATGTACAAATAACCCCGACTAACTTGTACCCCAGCACATTTACTCGGTACCGGTGGCCCCTGTATACAGCCTCGTTATTGTTATGTAATTCTAACTGTGTTACTGTTTATTTAGTAAATATTTTCTTAACTATTTCTTGAACTGCACTGTTGGTTCAGGGCTTGTAAGTAAACATTTCACGGTAATGTCTACACCTGTTGTATTCGGTGCATGTGACAAACACAATTTGATTTGAAGGCAAAGGGTGGCTACTTTGAAGAAGCTCAAATATAAAATATATTTTCATTTGTTTAACACTTTTTGGGTTATTACATGATTCTATATGTGTTATTTCATAGTTTTGTCTTCACTATTGTTGTACAATGTAGCAAATAGTAAAAATAAAGAAAAATCCTTGAATGAGTAGGTGTGTCCAAACTTTTGACTGGTACTGTAAGTTAGATAGAGGCAGACCTGTGACGTGGGTGGCTCTGGCCAGAGTCAGGATGAGGGCACGGTTGAGCTCCTCAGATTCAGCTGACAACACCGTTTTGGGGTCACTGAGGAAGCGGGTGAACTGAGGCTGAACCTCGGAACTCCCCAACGCTGTGATCAACCTTAACGCTGTGCTCTCAACACTGAGGACACAGAAACACAAAAAAAGGTTACTTTTATTTCACAGTAAAAGCTCGTGGTTATGTACAGAGTTAAGTCTTTGCAAAACGCTGACCCATTTCTATGTTTATATGGAACGTTTTTATTGAATTGGCAATGATTGAATAACGTCCACTCAATAGCACATCATTCCTCTTATAGCACCTTGGCTTGCACTGGCTTGACCCAAGAGTATAGACTAGTACTAAATCCTTTCTGGTCTTATGTATCTGTGATTGTAATGAGCCATCCCTGCCTGCGCAAGAGCTCAAGGACTTGTAACCCCTGTGGTGCTGAGTTTTTACTGGTCAAATGACCTAACCAGGAAATATTCAGGCCTCTAGTTATAGTATATGACTACACCTAGGGTGTTGAGTGTTTCCTGGTCAGATTAAGGTTGCATAAAACATCTTAAGTGTTTCCCTTAAGGAATTATAATGTTCCCTTACCTAAGGGAAATAGGTTAAGGGTATTGCATAGAGCTCCTAAAATATTCCCTTACGTAAGGGCACACTTCAAGGGGTTTTATGGTGGTTTGAAAGCATGTACTGCAGAAAGAGTATCTGGTTACCACGGAGACGGCCTGATTCACTGACTAAACATCTTGTCAAAGAGATCGTATTTATTTTGTGAGATCGTAAAACAGGATAACCAAATTGCTTCAGATGATAAACCATTACTCTACTACTTTCTAGCACGTCAAGCTAGCTTACAGAGTAGCTAGCTTTGTAGCCATGGATTGTGCATCTTCCATTGTTTAGCTAAGTAGCTAGCTGGTTGATGGTTTTCTTTTATAACCAGAGCAGATGAAAGAAACCTTCACCTCCACAATGCTGTTTACATTGATATCCATACTGAATGAAGCAGTTCAGGGACCTCATGGGCACCCTTAACTTTTTCACTTCATTTAACGGGGAAATTCACCTTAAAATGTTTTGTGCACCTGACTTAAAGTTAAGGAAACTTTAAGGGAAAGGATAAGGGCAAAATTGACTTAAGTTGTTTTATGCAACCAGGACCTGACCCTAAAAATTGTGTCTGACTGTGCCTGATCTTGTAGTTACTGACCAGAGGTGCAGCTGGTTCTGGTTGGTCTGGGGCACGGCGGCTAGCGAGTGCAGGTGGCTGAGCAGCTGGACGCGGTAGTGGGGCTGGATGTGGTGCATACGGTAGCTGAACATCTCCAGCAGAGTGTGAAGGATGCCCCAGGCGTGGGACTTGAACACGTTGGGCAGCAGCTGGCCTGGTAAAACAAGACACCATGTTGTTGCAGTTAGAACATCTGTGATGCATTTGGAATACAGTTAATCTGGCCATGCTGCTCGCTCAGGCCAGGGTCGTGTTCAGCAGGGAGAAAAGTTTTTGTTATGGTGTGCCTTTCGGAACATGAACCAGGTCTCTTTCGGGGAAAAAATGCAGGCAGGGATTGATAAGCTCTGTAAGTGGATTCAGAGTTTGCAGGACTTACTGATGAATCCTTTGATGCCCAGAGATTCTATCTCCATGTAGACCAGCAGTCTGCTGTAGGTCTCCACCAGGGCTGGGGCCAGGGCGATGCTGGACTTGGCGTGGGCCAACTTGATCACCCGAGTGGCGATGCTATGGATCAGGCTTGAAGTACAAGGTACAGGGGAAATGTGAATAAGACTTGACCACTGTATGCAGTTTTCACCTTATATATTATGCTTTGATCACTAAACTGTCAGAATACTCCTTATGCAAGTGTTGGTATTTGCAGAGAATAGCTGAATGTTCAAGGCATTATTGGCTCAGAAATTGCAGATGGCTTTATTGTAAAATGAATAAGCACTGAATCCACTGTAAAGCCGCTAGAGCAGATGATTTTTCATTAGCGACAACATCTTGTCAAAAAAACAAAACCCACTCGTCGGTAAAAAAATTGCTTTTACGTTGAAATGGATGGATGCTGTTTAAACTCATCATTATCTCCATTCTCCATTCTTTTGATAGTAAATGGCAACTAACAGCAGGGAGAATAGAACAGTGATCAACAGAAGAGAAGAAGACATCACGCTGCAACGCTCTCATCTGTTCTTTGTAATTTAGCACAGAGCCATTTCATTTCATACACCCTGGGCTACACTAAATCCGAGCGAGGGAAAATGACTAGAGTTTAAATGTTATATGTTTAAATAAAAACAAATTATCCAAGCCTTCTTGCATTTTAAATAGGGCAGTATAAATGTGAATAAAATTGCATAATGGCGTGTCCTTAAAAAAAACATGGCAGGGGTCTAAAATAATGCATTGTAAAGTAGATTATTTTTAGCACAGCATTTCAAGCCGTTAAAAAAAAAAACTTAATTAAAAACATCATAGGACGCATCCTCAAGTTTTCCTCAGACTGAGGATGTTCCATTCTTAATTCAATAACCCCTAGTAAGAGCTCCAACTAAATTAAGTGTTACTGTTGATGTTGCTGTGATATCCTGACAGCACCATTGAAAGGAGCAGTAGTAGTCTTTGTAGGGACTATAGTATCTCTATGGTAAGTATAGCCCACCTCATCTTGGCGTGGACGGTGAGGGAGTCTAGGAGGTTCATGGGTAGTGGTGTGACGGAGCCTGATGCGGTACAGTTGGTGCCAGGCAGGGTGATGCGCATGCTGCCGTTGCCATAGATAGTCTCCACAAGCACGCCCATGGGCAGAGTGAAGCACTCCGAGTTCGTGGAGTAGGCATTACACAGCAGGGCGATCTTATAGTCTGTCATCCCCAGGGTCTTGTTCCTCAGGCTCTGCTGGAGAAACCTAAACACACATGGACAGGTAAAAATATTATAGGGGATAGGAGGGAGTTTAAATGCAATCGAATCCCAGATTTGAGATGTTGCTTTTATCTCAAACTTAAGGCATCACAAATCATGCATCTGTGTTATATTGCAAGTTGGTGACCACTGACTACAAACACTTTTAGACCGGCCTGCCTAAGTGATTACTTATGAGCGTTCTAGTAGACAACATGACAGACAAGAGCTGGTGTTAAGTACATACTGACCTCTAAAGGTAGAGCTGCTGTTTGACAGTCTCTCTTTTCCTGTGGGACCTGCTGCCTGGAACACTGAATACTCGGCTATGAAAAGCCAACTGACATTTACTCCAGAGGTGTTGACCACTGTGGTTGTTATTTTACCCTGCTGGTCTTTAAGAACACTCTGGCCTTAAATGGCCATGTACTCTTATAATCTCCACCCGGCACAGCCAGAAGAGGACTGGCCACCCCTCAGAGCCTGGTTCCTCTCTAGGTTTCTTCCCAAGTTCCTGCCTTTCTATGGAAGTTTATCCTAGCCACCGTGCTTCTACACCTGCATTGCTTGCTGTTTGGGGTTTTAGGCTGGGTTTCTGTACAGCACTTTGTGACAACTGCTGATGTAAAAAGGGCTTTATAAAATACATTTGATTGATTCAGACATTCTCTTACTCATGGTGCAGCTTGAGGGAGTGGGGGATGGGAATCTGAAGCTTGGAGTTGTCATTCTGAGCCTTGCGGTTCAAGTGGATCCAGATGCAAGTCATGGCGAAGGCGTGGGTCGACTGGGGCTTGCTGATGTCTGGCACCGGGATGCACTGTAGAGACACACACATCACGATGTCTCTAGTCATCCCAATAAAACCTTCAATAAATCATCAATTCATATCAATATCTTCGACACCAAGTAAATGGTTTTATCACCTGACTAGTAAAATGTATTATGTCACTAAATATTTCACTCATTCATTCACAATTGGCTGTATCATCATTGGTCAGAAAGCTAATAAATATCCACTTAGCTCTGGGCTAAGCGGGACAAGTAAGCCATGATTGTGTGTTAGCGCAGCGTAAGTAAACAGATCCAGTATTTGCATGCTAATGGAAGACTTGGCTGGATGTCAATTGGGGGGAGATGGGGCTGCAGATGCCTTCATTGCGTCCCCTTGGAGAGAGCAGCTCCAGATGCAGCTCAGAGTGGAGCCTCCTGGTTCCTGCAGCGATTCCCCGACAGATGGAGGAGCTGAAACGACAGACACACACACACAGTGGCTACCTCTTTCTCTGGGTAGAGAAGATCGAACAGCTTCATGACAGGGAGAAAGTCAGCCAGGGCGTTCTTCTGAATGCTGCCAGATATGAACTGGAGGAGGACCCACATGAGGTGGTCTCTGCCTTTGATCAGACCTCGACCGGCCAGCTGAGGAGCAACACACACAAGACAGACATTTTAGACATGGTCTATATAACAGTCTCTCTGTCTCACAGACTAGCAGCGTGGAACAAGAGAGCCAATTCAATCGCCAATGGTAAAAACGAAGCAAGAACAAGAATAGATCATTCACGATAATAGGACAAATGACTGTGTCCACTTCTATAAAAGTGTGTGTCTGTTTCAAATCAACACCACCTCACCTTCTGGTGAAGCGAGAGCACCATGTGCGGGAAGCTGGCGAACTGGAAGAGCACAAAGAAAATGAGCTGGCTGGAGAGGTGCTGCCACAGGAGCTGGCTGGTGCCGCCATCGTCAAACTGCTCCTCGGTCTCTGAGCGCTCCATGGCGTACACCACCAGGTCCACAAGCTGGTCCTCGAGCACCGGGCAGCGCTGCTTGTGCTGGGGGGGGAGAGCCCAGAGAGACGAGTGTCAGAGGTCAGAGAGGGGTGAATAAAAAAAAAAAGAATTAAAAAAAAAAGTCAAATGTACCTCATACAGGGAATTTAGCACTGGCCCATACCTCACCAAAACAAGTGAAATCTGCATACAGTTGATTCAGAATGTAGTTCAGTTAAAAACAAACAAAAATAAATTAAAAAAATGGGGCACTTGACTAGCCTCATTGACTGCTTCATTTTAGTTCCATTCCCTCTTACTCCACTCCAAACACAGTCTCACACCAACTTGACTCTAGACACTTGGCCCAAATGGGAGTCTCATAAATGTTGGGTACAAACAGAGCTTGTCCCGGGCACACAGAGGGTACACATTGACTCAAACACACACACACAAAACAGGGCATGACATGAAGACTACACCACTGCCAAAGAAAGCCCAGATCCCAGAGTAGCTGCACTATATCACCACATTGGTCACTTTTGCCATCATTGATAAAGTAATTTCAATATTCTATCCAATGTAAATGACCTGTTAAGACAATATTTACTCAACAGGTGGTGCTCTGCACATTTACAATCAGTCTGACACTGAATAATGGCTTGTGGTCAAAACGTTTACTGAAAAACAATGGTGATAGACTGAGAACAAGCTTCGATATACCCAGTCTGTTTGTTCTGAAACCACAAAAGGTACTCTCTCTTTCTGATATACTGCAGCTGCCCCTGAAAGTGACATGCAGGTATAGAACACACTGCCATTCATCTCAACACCACGCTGTGAGCAGAGGGAAGCATCATCTCCAAAGGGTGAGGGGGGGGACAGTGGTACAACACATGCTCTTCTGAAATGGGGGTTTCTTTACTGGATTAAGGCTGGTCTGATGAGTGTCCAACCAATGGAATTGGTTTATGGAATCTAAAGAGTTAAAGCCATTATGTATACAGTAGGTTCTTTTGAGCTTTTTTGCTGCCTTTTAGCACAATGTTCCGATAGAGGGCCGGGACCAAAGATAGGTCCAACTAATCATTCTTTTGAAATGTAATAAGGATCATTTTAGTAAGGCTCAGCCCACTGCATTAGGAAAACAACTCAAAATTCAGAAGATTGCTTTCACCATGACTTTTGGCTTACTCAAAGTAATTAGTCAGTCAGCACATGATTCATAGTAGCTTTTGAACCAAATCATCCCTGTTGTGGTGGATGTGTCAAAATCCAATAATGTAACCTCAATGGCAAAAGACAAATTTGATCATGCTCCTATGGGAACAAAGACATGGTCAATTCCGGACATTCCCAGAGTGCATTTAAATCTACTACCTTGCAACAACATAGCCTATCTAGTGTTAACATTCAAATGGAAAACTCTTGCAGTGCAAACGTCAAGATACACCTGAACCACAGTTGAAAACGGACAGGACTATACTACATTCCGGCATGCAGCAGATCAGGGCTTGAAATTAACATGTCATTCTCAGGTACGTACACCTCTAGTTTCAAACAGAAAATGTCCAATCCTCTTTGCTGATTTGGTAATGTTGTTGCATGTTTGAAATTGTAAATGTTTAATGATTTGTAACATGCTTTTGTTTCATTAAAAAATAATATACAGTGGGGAGAACAAGTATTTGATACACTGCCGATTTTGCAGGTTTTCCTACTTACAAAGCATGTAGAGGTCTGTAATTTTTATCATAGGTACACTTCAACTGTGAGAGACGGAATCTAAAACAAAAATCCAGAAAATCACATTGTATGATTTTTAAATAATTAATTTGCATTTTATTGCATGACATAAGTATTTGATCACCTACCAACCAGTAAGAATTCCGTCTCTCACAGACCTGTTAGTTTTTCTTTAAGAAGCCCTCCTGTTCTCCACTCATTACCTGTATTAACTGCACCTGTTTGAACTCGTTACCTGTATAAAAGACACCTGTCCACACACTCAATCAAACAGATTCCAACCTCTCCACAATGGCCAAGACCAGAGAGCTGTGTAAGGACATCAGGGATAAAATTGTAGACCTGCACAAGGCTGGGATGGGCTACAGGACAATAGGCAAGCAGCTTGGTGAGAAGGAAACAACTGTTGGCGCAATTATTAGAAAATGGAAGAAGTTCAAGATGACGGTCAATCACCCTCGGTCTGGGGCTCCATGCAAGATTTCACCTCGTGGGGCATCAATGATCATGAGGAAGGTGAGGGATCAGCCCAGAACTACACGGCAGGACCTGGTCAATGACCTGAAGAGAGCTGGGACCACAGTCTCAAAGAAAACCATTAGTAACACACTACGCCGTCATGGATTAAAATCCTGCAGCGCACGCAAGGTCCCCCTGCTTAAGCCAGTGCATGTCCAGGCCTGTCTGAAGTTTGCCAATGACCATCTGGATGATCCAGAGGAGGAATGGGAGAAGGTCATGTGGTCTGATGAGACAAAAATAGAGCTTTTTGGTCTAACTCCACTCGCCGTGTTCGGAGGAAGAAGAAGTATGAGTACAACCCCAAGAACACCATCCCAACCGTGAAGCATGGAGGTGGAAACATCATTCTTTGGGGATGCTTTTCTGCAAAGGGGACAGGACGACTGCACCGTATTGAGGGGAGGATGGATGGGGCCATGTATCGCGAGATCTTGGCCAACAACCTCCTTCCCTCAGTAAGAGCATTGAAGATGGGTCGTGGCTGGGTCTTCCAGCATGACAACGACACGAAGCACACAGCCATGGCAACTAAGGAGTGGCTCCGTAAGAAGCATCTCAAGGTCCTGGAGTGGCCTAGCCAGTCTCCAGACCTGAACCCAATAGAAAATCTTTGGAGGGAGCTGAAAGTCCGTATTGCCCAGCGACAGCCCCGAAACCTGAAGGATCTGGAGAAGATCTGTAGGGAGGAGTGGGCCAAAATCCCTGCTGCAGTGTGTGCAAACCTAGTCAAGAACTACAGGAAACGTATGATCTCTGTAATTGCAAACAAAGGTTTCTGTACCAAATATTAAGTTCTGCTTTTCTGATGTATCAAATACTTATGTCATGCAATAAAATGCAAATTAATTACTTAAAAATCATACAATGTGATTTTCTGGATTTTTGTTTTAGATTCCGTCTCTCATAGTTGAAGTGTACCTATGATAAAAATTACAGACCTCTACATGCTTTGTAAGTAGGAAAACCTGCAAAATCGGCAGTGTATCAAATACTTGTTCTCCCCACTGTATATAGGCTATTAAATTCAAGGACATTGGAATAGGGAAGGAACTAGTGTATTCAATAATATAACACACCAAAGTAGATCCTAATAATATCAAATTTGCAATTGTATCAATTGGTGGAAATTGATACAATTTGTCCACATTTTACTACTTTGTATACAACGTTTTTTTCATTGAGATCTCACGAGAGCTTTTACAATGCTGTTCTGCACATTCTTAGAATTGCAAAACGAATTCAACAAAATGAATTCATAGTCTAAGGCAGGGAGACTAAAGGGACAGTGGAGTTAGCCACCATAAAATGAGAATCTAAGTAAATTGCTTAACTAATTTTGCCACAGTGTACAGGCAGTTGAAAGAGTGTTTCAATTGTGTCTAGCTATGTATAGAGGTGACACTGAAAATTCAAGTAGAATAATCTATGAAAGACAGAGAAGCAAAATAATTGTCAAGCTGCTGTGTTTTTGGACTTGTATACAGGATCTTGGGACGGGAGATGGAATTCTGAAACCCAAGACCGAACACAACGCATCTGTGGGAAAGTATGTTCTTAAAAAACAGCTTTGAGAGATGTCTTGACAGACAGCAACAGCCACAGCATTAAAACTCCAATGAGATGTGAAGTCTACGGACCACACTACGTGGCCAACAAGGGGAGCTGAACTGTAGACCCTTGCACATCCTGTCAATGTGATGCATTGTCATATCAGCTCTTTCACATGCTCTTGGACATCGGTCTCTATCTAAGGTAATTTCAAGCCCTATGTTTTGCTTTATTTCTCATTTTTTTGGTTGTCTAGACGTGATCAGTGTGGCTAGGAAGCTGCGTCCAGTATCTGGTTAGTCACAATACAACAGGAAGATTGTGAACATACCTGAGCAATGTTCAAGGTCTAGAGCATTGGAGGATGGGCAAGACAGGACAGAACAAAAAGAAAGGAAGAAAAAAGGAGAAGACAAAACAGTGACTAGGAGGCCAGCTCCAAGTTCCCCTGTCAGTCAGTAAAGCCGCTGGACTCCTAAGAGACACATCAAGTGAATGTGACAGGGCATATTAACTGGTGTATTCCCTTACACCAATACTCGTTGTTGTGTGTCCCTGGGCCAAAGGGGCAGTCAGACAGAACTTGAAACACCGTTGATTTGAGCTGCCAAGCAGGGCTGGGGGTAAACATAGTGCACTGAATTGGCAGGGAATAGATTGGAGGCTGGCCTTATAGAAACAAAGCAATGCAAACCATCGTTGTTTGCCTTCATCTGGATTCTACAGGTAATCAGATGCACTAAATACAGTACAAGACACCTCACGTGATAGGCTGGTCATCTGGAGCATCCTTGGCTTGTGTACTGTACCTGTGTTACCAAGAGCAAGGGGGGAGGTAGAGGAGGAAGGGGAGAGCTGACAGGGCAGGAGAGGAGAAGTACCTGCTTGTTGAGCCCTAACATGTTGCAGACCATGTCTCGAGAGTAGGGCTGCTCCAGCACATATCGCAGCAGCCCTGTCTGTGGTTCAAACAGGTCCTGGGGGAGAAACACCCACATCCTTTGACAAAAGCGTTGACAAACAGGCTTCACACTGTCTGGGTAAAAGATTTCTATGGAGGTGATAGATATGATAGGTTTAGGAGTAGTACCTTGTCGAAGGGCAGCATGCCCCTGAGAGGGAAGCGTAATGTGGTGGGGTCCAGCTTCCAGGAGTTGCAGATAGCTCCAGAGTTGTTGACCACTGGAAGGAGGCTGCATCTCCCTACAGGTCAAACATATGATAGGTCACTTAAAGTTCTCTGAAAAATACTCCCAAATAAATATATGTATCTCACAACTGCTCAATACCAAGCAGGTTAGGTGCAAATGGTGGCCTTACCACAGATGGAGTTAATTCTTGCAGTGGGCCGAAAACTGTCAACAAAATCTGACATGAGACTGCCCAGAAGCTAGAATAAAAGAGAAGGATAGCGTGAAAGATGCTATGTATCTCAGTTCAAATCGATTCATCATCCACACAAATGACATGAACATAGCCTGGTTAAAAACATACCCAGTGTGACAACATCCCCTCAGGATAGAGTTTTCTGATCTCTGTAATGGCAAAGTAGGCAGGCAGGAGGCACGCGTTCCTGTCGAGGATGTACTCCACCACCTGTGAGAAGATATACAAACATTTCAGCAGGTTAATTCAACCGGATATCCCCAAACTCTTGTGAAAAAGCCCATGGCTGGAAAGGAGGCGTACCTCTCGTGCAGCTAGCAGCTGCTGGACCACAGCTGAGCTAACGGTGTTGGGGATGGTCTGAATCTTATCCAGCAGAGCCTTCAGTAGATCTCTAACTCCCTGCGATGGAACACAATGAAGCACATCATTCATGTTATTTAGTAGATAATATCCTATGTAATAATACTATTTACACTGTTGTATACGACTTCCTTTCCTCTATGCTATCCTACGATCTCTAGTCACGTTGATTGAGATCAAGTGCATTGTTTCTTCTTCTTTTATATATACTTTGGTTTATTGAATTTTCAATACCAGCATTTAGAAAATAACTGCACTTGTAAGTTATTTGGCAGTAGTATAAAACAACACATCAAAGACAACAATACAGCAAAAGAGAGAGACCCAAAAAACAATTACAAAAATGTAAATAAATAATAAGGAAAAATATATATTTTGATACAGTTGTTATAGGTCAACTAGTACAGATAATACCGTCCTTAACATCCGAGATGTCGTGTATGCACATACCAGGCCTCTTACTTCACCAATATATAAATATACATCACTCTGGAACTGCAGGGAAATGTATTCGTTTAACATAAGAAAAGAAGGGAGCCCACATTGCATAGAATTTGTCTACAGACCCATTGAGTGTGTGTTTAATTTTTTCCAACTTTATGCAATTCAAAACAGATTTAATCTAAAGAGCATGAGAAGGGGCTGCAGAGGATTTCCATCTAAGTAAAATGAATCGTCTCGCTAACAAAGTGACAAAGGCAATTTCATCCTTATTCATTTTGGTCAATTGTATTATGGGTAAGGAAACCCCAAATAGTGCAATAAAAGGGTCTGGCTCGATCTGTGTGCCACTTAATTCTGAGAGTGTGTTAAAGATGTCTTTCCAAAAACCAACGAGAGATGGGCAACACCAAAACATGTGTACATGACTAGCGGGAGACTGATTACATGATTACATCATACACAAATAGGGTTCACATTCTTGCAAATGTTGGATAATCTTGCTTTGGTCCAGTGGGCCCTATGAATGAGTTTGCATTGAATGAGGCCGTGTCGAGCGTAGATAAAAGAGCTATGTACCCTTTTGAGTGCCCCTTCCCATAGTTCATCAGATATTTCCTCACCCAGTTCCTCCTCCAATGAGGATTTAATATTGTTTAATGAGATGGTTTGTAGTGAGAAAATTTGACTATAGATTATTGACAAGGTGCCTTTCAGAGTAGAAAGTGGGATAAATGTGTCGAACTGTGTTTCATCAGAAAGGGAGGGGAATTCTGGATCTATGCTGCGGATGTTACTCTGGACTTGTAAGAACCTGTCTGGGGAGACCAAATTTAGCTGATAATTGTTCAAACGTACTAAATGTATTGTTAATATACAGATCTCTGAATCTTTTAATACAGACCATGTTGAGAAAGCACCATCAACCATAGATGGGGGGGGAGCTGGTTGAGGCTACCGGAGCCAAAGAGGTTGTTTGAAACCCAAAGTGGCGCCTGAATTGATTCCAGATCTTTAATGTTGTTTTGACACATATTTTTGGTGAAGGAGGAGTAAGGGCCTGTAACGGAGGAGTGAGCAAGGGAAGACAATGATGCCGGTATAGAGGAGGCAGCCTCCATCTCTAGCCAAATTGGGGGTGAGAATATCTCTCTGCTCTGCGACCAGTAATGAATGATCCTAAGGTTGGCGGCCCAATAATAGATTCTGAAATCCGGTAGAGCTAGACCGACGTCTGGTTTGGGCCTCTGCAAAAGCTGTTTTCGCATCCTGGAAGGCTTTTTGTCCCATATAAAAGGGTAGTATTAGGCCGTCGATTTTTTTGAAAAATGTATTGGGAAGAAAAATCGGAAGATAGAAGAATTTAGGGAGAGTATTAATTTTAATATAATTAATTATTGCAACTAAAGAGAGTTGTAGCAAAGACCAGCGTTCCAAGTCGTCCTTAGTACGGGTTAAAAGAGGAGCAAAGTAGGCTTGAAAAAAGGGTTTCAAATCTGATTGTGACATGTACCCCAAGATAAATAAAACTACTGTGAGCAATTTTAAATGGCAAGTTGCGCAAAGGGGAATTTTTTGCGGACAATTTGCTTTTACTGTGATTCAGTTTATACCCTGATAAGTGACCAAAGGATGCAAAAGTGGCAAGGGAAGCAGGAACAGAGACAGAAAGGTTGGATGTGTATAATAAATCATCTGCATATAAAGACAGTTTGTGTTCGTGTCCACATCGGACTATACCTTTGATGAGGGGGTTGGAGCGAAGTGTTATTGCAAGTGGTTCTATGGCGAGGGCAAACAGTAAGGGACTTAAAGGGCAACCCTGGCGTGTCGATCATTGCAAAGGGAAGCAGTCTGATTGAGTGTTATTAGTCCTGACAGAGGCTTGAGGGGATGAGTACAGAAGTCTTATCCAAGCCATGATTATATATAATATTAGATAATCGTCGAAGATTGAAGAATGACTGTCTATTTTTAATAAATCCTGTTTGATCCGGTGAGATAATTGATGGGAGGACTGTTTCCAGACGCGTTGCCAAAAGTTTGGCTAGAATTTGATAGTCAACATTTAGCAGGCTAATTGGACGGTATGATGCACAGTCAAATTATTTTTAAGAATAAGACAAATGGTTGCCTGAGTGAGAGTCTGTGGGAGAGAACCATTTACAAATGCTTCTTTGTACATTTCAATTAGAATAGGGGCTATTTTGGAGATAAACTTTTTATAAAACTCTGCTGAGTAGCCGTCAGGCTCTGAGCTTCTCCCGGATTGAAGGGATTTGACAGCATTAGACAATTCTTTAACAGTGATCGGCTGCTCTAATTTGTTTTACCAAATCCCGGGCTGACAGAAGAGACAGCAAGTGAGTGGAAGAAATCATCCAATTCCAATGTATCCGCATTACTTTCAGAAGTATATAGAGACTGGTAAAATCTATTGAACTCATCATTGATCCCCCTGGGGTCTAATGATATCCCAGACGATGCTCGAATTTTAGGAATCTGAAATTATGATAGTTTATGTAACTTGCGAGCTAATAATTTACTGGCTTTATCTCCTTGTTCATAGTAAGTGCTCCTAGACTTGACAAGCAGTTCAGTAACCTGGTCTGTTCATAATGTGTTAAATTCTGCTTGCAGAGTTAAACGCTCCTTATACATATCCGGGGATGGCGAAACGGCATAAATGTCATCTAATTGGGCAATACAGCGTGTTAACATAGATAGCCTATCCCTTTTCAGTTTGTTCTCATGTGCAGTGTAGGAAATCATTTCACCTCTGATATAAGCTTTCAAAGTTTCCCTGTGAGTAGACGCAGAGATGTTCGGGGTTCTATTTGTAATCATGAAAAATGTATTTGACTCAAAACAAAAATTGACAAAGTGTTCATTGCTGAGCAGTTGAGTATTTAAATGCCAAGGCGGTCGCAGATTGTCGACATTTTGAAAGGCTACTTCCATTGTAACAGGGGCATGGTCAGATACAACAATTGGATTATATGAACATTATGGAATGGAGGAGCCTGTCATCTACAAGGAAGTAGTCTATGCGCATAAAAGTGTGGTGAACTGATGAGAAAAAGAGTATGCTTTTCCAGCTGGATTAAACATTCTCCAAGGATCAGAAACTGCGAATTCAGACAAAGGTTCGGACAACTCTAGCGGAAGTTGATAAGGTGGTAGGTTTAGTGAAGGATCGATCCAAATGTGGGTCTAACCAACAGTTAAAGTCACCACCTAAGATCAACATATGGGAAGACATATCTGGGAGTGTAGAGAAAACCGATTTGAGAAAAAAAATTCACCATTGTCCCAATTAGGAGCATAAATATTAACAAAAAGTACCTATGTATTGAGCAGCCTACCACTGACAATTATGTATGTACCATGGGGATCTGCGATCACATTGGAACATGTAAACGGTACTGATCTGTGAAGTAAAATAGCCACCCCTCTTGCCTTACTCTGAAATGAGGAATGGAACACCTGACCCACCCATCTGCACCTAAGACTTGAGTGTTGTGATACCTTCAGATGAGTTTCTTGGAGAAAGATGTGAGCTTTCAATTGATGAAGGTGGTGTAGCACCTTACTACGTTTAACTGGGTTATTTATGCTGGGTTATTTATGCCCCTGCAGTTCCAAGTGAGAAAATTAAAGCCATTCCCTCCAGCAGGATGGGTCTACACTAGGCTGAGTCATGTCTTAAGAGAGAAAGGAAGTGTAAAGGACAAAGTACAATGTAAACTGAAGAGCTTAGTTGAACCTAAAAGCGCAAATTAAAAATAAATTTAAAAAAAGGAGGCACAAAAGAAATAGAAACTATATACAAATATAGAGGTTAAAACCCCTTCCCTCACACCCTCCCTTGCAGAAGCATCTCCCCAACTGAGATGCAAGCAAAACCCTAAATAGAAAAAAAGTTTAGAGCAAAGCATGATAACTCTTACTCTGTGCTACCTGAGATTTGTGACCATTTAACTAGAGTAAGCCAAACATACATAGATTGGTCCCCAACAGAGTCTAAGGAAAACGAACCTCGGTGAAGAGCGGTTTAACAGCAATACAGATGGTAAAACTACGACTGAGCCATGAAAACAGCCAGATATTGATATTAGAGGCGGCAACCTGGGTTAGAAATGAAAAAAAAAGTAAAGAAAGGAGAATGACATTAAAATGTCGATGACCCCAGCAAAATTGGCTTTGCTAGCAAACCATTCGGCCTGCTAACAATACCAGCTAACCAACCATTTTTTCCACACCATGCGGTACAACAAGGGATGCCTCTCCCGATCTCCTCAGTATGTCATTGCGATCGTGAAAGGAATGCACCCTGATAACAAATGGTCGCGGGGGTTTTCCATCCCGGGGTCGGCTACGCAGAGTGCGGTGTGCCCGGTCTAGCAGCGGCTTCTCCTCCAGACCGAGCAGCTCCTGAGGCAGCTGGGCCATGAACTCCGTGGGTCTTGGGCCCTCCACTCCCTCCGGTATTCCCAGTAGACGAATGTTGTTCCTCCGCATTCTACATTCCATATCTTCGCATCTATTGTCGAGGTATATCACCCTAGTTATTAATGAGCCAACGTTAGCCTCTAGCTCGCTAATGCGAGTGCTGTGGACTGTTGCACCTCGTTCCAAGGCCACTCCGTGTGCGTCGAGCTTATTCTGTAACGTTATACTCTCAATAGATTTGTTAAGCTCGTCTTTGACCATTGATATCTCTGACCTGAGATTGGTAGAGAGAGAGTCAATTTTGCCGAAAATATCGGTTTTGAGGGTGCCTATCACGGATTGTAGCATCTCCACAGTCAGTGTTTCCGTGGGGCCGGCATTAGCAGCGTCCGGTGGCGGGGGTGAATCAGGAGAAGGCGCGGGCTTGCTGCGGCCTGCTCTTCCAGACTTCGTTTTTGGCCGGGTAGACGACATTACAAACTTAAATTTCTCGAACTTGATCTGAATTGTTTATGGGTCTCTAGGACGCCTGGCCAAACAAAAATATTGTAATGAAACAGTCAGGGAGCAGGTCTCGAACCCTCGACCTTCTAGCCCGAAGTGCAGCGCACTATCGACTGTGCCGCAAAAGCATGCTCGTGCGGCAGAGTCGATTTCCGCGCTTATAAACCCAGGGTCGTTACACTACTCCCTTCTTTCAAAGAGCGCGTCCTCGCGCTAGCTTGCGACTCTACGTCTTACAGGAACGCGCTCACCGGCCAAGCACACGCACTGTCGTTGATGCAAGGTCCGATCACTTCTGACACCAATGTAATGAAACAGGCAGGGAGCAGGTCTCGAACCCTCAACCTTCTAGCCCGAAGTCAGGGAGCAGGTCTAGAACCCTTGACCTTCTAGCCCGAAGTCCGGCGCGCTATCGACTGTGCTGCAAAAGCACGCTCGTGCGGCAGAGTCGATTTCCGCGCTTATAAACCCAGGGTCGTTACAATATGTACAATTTTGCAAGGTTAAATATATAAATTTGGTCACTAACTAAGGAGCGATAGGGAAACGCGTTCTACATCCTTGGCTTCCAACAGCACCCCCAAGTGCATTGTTTCTTACCTTGTAATCCACACCACCGATGATTTTGCGTATGAGTCGAAAAGTCAAGGCCCATAACTGTGTCCGCTCCCACTCCAGGTTATCTGAGCTTATGAGAGCCTGACACACCATCCTGAGAAAACATGACATTTAATTTGTCTGTCCTCAGCACAGTACACAACACTAGTCATTCTCTCACAGAGAAAAACACATCCTTACCTGGGAGGTAACAGACTGGTTTCCACTGCCATGGCGAGGCAGTCGTAGAGAAAAGAGATCCGTTTGGGGCTGTGCTGGCCATGAATGAATCTGACAATCCACTGCACACACTGGTCATGGGAATCCTGAAAAAAGCATCAAACTGTCTTGTTACTACTGAGGAATTACAGAAACAAGTGCAATGTATAAGGTTTGGATGATGTTTGATGCTGCATGTCTCAAATCTTGGGCATCTCTCTCACCGGAGGAAGAGTGTTCCAATACTGACGAAAGGCACCTAGACAACTGATAAGTTTTGTTCTCTCATCCTCAGGTGTGTCCATAAACATGCTGAGAAGACAGATGAGAAGTCATTAAAGACAACTATGAAAACATAACTCCTCCACAACAAATTGTATGACACTGAATAGTGTTTTTTATACTGCACTTAATCTTTAACTGGGATGCAGACAAGTCTGCTTCAGAAGTCATACCCTGCAAAGGCTTCCTCAATAACTTCTGTTTTCTGAAAAATAAAATGATGTATTCAGTGAATAGACAATCAATGGAGTAATGGTTAGAATGTTACACTAAACAAATTATCTAGCTAGCACATTTAGGGTTAACGACCTGACAAAACGTGCACGATCTAAGGGTGTATTCATTAGAAACCGTTTGCCGTTTAATAGCCAAACGGAAGCAAACGGAACTAAATTGGGAGGGACCTACCTGAATTTGTCAAATATAACCTCTCGTTTGCGTTTTCGGGTTGGAGTAAACGGTTTCTGTGATTACACCCCTGCTG
The DNA here is from genome assembly GCF_045679555.1 of Salvelinus alpinus. Classification (NCBI taxonomy): domain Eukaryota; kingdom Metazoa; phylum Chordata; class Actinopteri; order Salmoniformes; family Salmonidae; genus Salvelinus; species Salvelinus alpinus. Next base: position 34,128,353 of record NC_092093.1, on the reverse strand, counting down.
TCATAGGCTAACGTTATATAGCTAAAGTAGAAATGTTGTATAAAGTTAGGGCATTGCTATTGACATATATCATTAGCTTGATCAACATGAGGCAGCAAATATTAGGCTAAGTAGAATGCATGCTGAGATTGTTGTAAAATGTGGCTAACCAAAAACTATTCAGCCATAAGTGAATTAGCAAAAAAGCTAGCTCAGCTAGTAACGTTAGCTGCTAACAAAAGGTAAGTGGCTAACGTTAGCTGGCTATCTAAAGTTAGCTGTCTGATACAGAATGCACATACCACTACATCCTCGAATATACTCTGGAGCTGGGTTTCCATTGAAATCGCCATGCTTCAACGATGAACACTACAATTTACCAATTAATGTCAGAAATCACATAGACACATTGCTCCGTTCAATGAGTATGGATTGTTTCTACAGCTATACGGCTAACGTTTGTTAACCGGAAGTTGGTGCAGCCTTAAAAACAAACCGATATGGCACAGTACATTGTTCCATGTCTGTGGTGCCATTTCATTTAATAAAACAATACGATCTACGTTTCAATGGTCTGTGGCATATCTAAAATGAAACTATTAATCATACTGATACATTTTGATACATTTAATATGTCTAGACCAGATTAAACTAAGTAATGTAAAACGTCAACGTCATCAAGAACCTCAAGTGGAGAGTTGCCATTTATGCCACAAGGTGGTGATCTATGACAATTAAATAAACTATTCACACCAGTCAAACAAGTCTTCAAACATGGAAATATTTGCAATGTGGCCTATACAAGTACATTAATCACTGCACTGCCATCTCAAGAATGTTGTGGGCCTGTCAAAAGTGCTATGCTATGGTGACCCAAAACAAACAAATATGTACAAGTTATTACAACATTTTACACAAATCTGACAGATGTACAAGTTATTACAACATTTTACACAAATCTGACAGATGTTCCCTACCAGAAAAGTGTTTTTCATATCCATACTTTAAATGTTAAAACATTGAATCATATCAAATCACAGAAGGTATCATCCCATAACCTGGGTTTAAAAATATATGGAAAAACACTTTATAACGTCTAGGCCTAGTTTATTTTCCCATGTGCACATGTGCTAGTGTTCCGAATTCCTAATTTCTTACAGTAAATAACTCCGCCCATATCACTTGACTAGGCGACCTGGCCAGTCAGTGTAAGGTACATCAGATAAGAATACCACTCTGCGTGAGCAACATGGAAGCGATGTGGAAGAACGGGATCCTAGAACTGAATAATTTACTTTAGCCAATCGGTTGAAATGTCCATGAGCTCAATTCTCCTTTTAAAGTTGTCAAAACTTTTGTTATGACAATGTTATAAACTATTTACCAACAATTCTACGGGAAAGAATGGTCAAATATCTCTACATTATTTCTCTATGGACCGCAGGTAGGCTTAATTTTCATTTGCAGCTCATAATCAATTTAAGAAAATGTTTACTACTGCTGTGCAGTCATGTTTATCACATATCACCTGGCAATGTTTTTGAGAACACCATTGGCTTGGTTTTATGCCCTATAGACAGTATACTCAATATTTTGCAACTACAATGTATAATTTGCTACTGTCACGCAACAGGAATAGTTCAGCTATCATTGTTCAGCTGTCATTGTTCAATTTGTTTCCCCCTTTCTCCCTTAAAAAGTCATTTTAAGCATGTTTAACCAATGTAATAATTTTTTGTCACTTTGGAACTCACTTTCTCCCTTAAAAAGTCATTTTAAGCATGTTTAACCAATGTAATAATTTTTTGTCACTTTGGAACTCACCCAAACACGTTCAACATTATGTGGGTGGCATTTACTTTGGTTTACTTTTGTTTTCACTCACTTTACTTGTGCTTGATGTGGAACCTCACTCTAACTGTATTTTCCATCAGCATACCCAGCAGATGTAGATAGTGAGTAGAAATGGTAGAGAAATGTGTTACATTTCATGATAAGTTGATACTCAAGGCATTGATCAAAGCTATTTCAAAAGGTTGTTGGCATGCATACAGAAAAACAGCGCTCAATGACATTTATGATGCACTGAACAGGGTTCATTTTCTTTTATCTAATCATGAGGTGTCCTTGAATTACGTGATTGTGTGGTATTCTGAATCACACAGGAAACAAAGATGTGGTCTCGTGCAGTCAGAGGGAAAGAAGGGTGTCTTTTTGAGGGTTTATGAAATCTTTTATTGTTCAAATTTCATCACAACAACATCCTGTTCTATACAAAAATTATGTTCAGTCTCCAAAAGAAGAAGGGTCTAAATCGCTCTCTTCATTTCTCTATAATATAATTGTATTATTTTAGAACTGTTTACTGTTTAAGGAGTGATGCTCCAGCAGTCATTTTGAAATGACCTTGATCATCTGCTTTCTGCTCTTTCTCCTTTCCTAGTGGTCTCACACGTGTCCTCTGTAGTGCGTCCCGAAGGAGTACACTTCAACTCCATGAACCTGAGGAACATTGTAAAGTGGCATCCTGGGAAAGATGCACAAAATGACACCAACTACACAGTGGAATATGCCATGTGAGGACACTTTAGACTTGATCATGATCTCGGCACCCAGAACCAAATTAGCTACTCGGTTTTGTCACGAGAGACTGAGCTTTCCATGAACTACTTGTAAATAAATGTCCATGATCCATGGATTTAAGGATACATCTCATTATGTGTTTATTTGTTGTCTCATAGCTATGGTGACCGTATGGATGGTGGCGCGAGACGAGTGCGCTGGAGGGTGAAGAAGAAGTGCAGAGACATCCCTCAGACCTGGTGTGATCTATCCAATGAGACAACTGACCTGGATGAAGGCTACTTTGCCAGAGTCAAGGCTTTGGCCAAAAACAGGTCCTCCAAATGGACACTCACACAAAAGAGTTTCGAACCCAAAGCTGACAGTAAGTTGAGATCCTGTTCAAAGATAATTTTCCTTATCTATGAAAGAGGAGCCAAAGTGAAAGAGTCAATCAGAGAATGTGTCAGGCCACATATGATAGGACATTTTTATACCTTTCTCAAACAGCAACCTTTGGACCTCCACTTGTCAAACTTGTGGTGAAGGAGAATAGTGTTACCGTTAAGCTGAAGGGTCCAATGAGATGGAAGACTGGGAACATTACAAAAGATTACTCCTTGTTGAAATTCTACCCTCAGATGACTTACAACCTGTCTGTGAACGACAACAGAAGCAACAAAACGGTTGGTGTTACTTAGGTTACTGTAACTCTGTGTAAAGAATTAAATGACATAATATGTAGGACTGTCTGCAGGGACTTTAATCAGTGCAAATTGCTGCATTAATAGATTGTAATCTACAATTATATATTTTTTGTATTATATATTTAGCTAAAATGCAGATTAATTATGATTGTTAGTTCTATATTGTGTATTTTAACTTTCTGTATACATTTTGTCTTTCAGCAACACTTCACTGTGGAAAACAGATCCTTTGAATATAGGCTGCTTGCCTATGAAACCCAGTATTGTTTCTCTGCTAAGGCCCAGGTCCTATCACTTCTTTTAGCTTGTCATGCATCTGAATGGCAGTGCCTAACAACCTCAAAGGGTAAGATAAGACTTGATTTAATGTTGCTCCAATGACCTAGTGTGCAGTGTTCTTTTCTATCTGTCAGGATAAATCTACTCAACAGGTTTTGGTACAGCACGACAAAACAATCAAGAGGACTTGAGGAATGAGACAACTTGAGGTGTTTTCCCAGGGTGTATTTTCTCTTCCTGTTAGAGAAGGAATTATGTTGATGTTTCAAGGGGTGTTTGTGTGTGTCTGTATGTGCGTGTGCTAGTGAGTGAGTGTGAGTTTGTCTTCTCAGCTCTATCCTATGTGCTTTTATAGATCTGTCTTATTTTATCTCTAACTTACCACTCTGTCTTTACAGATCCCTTTTATGGCCAGCTGCTACTGATGTTGCTGGGTGCCGTTGTCCCATCAGTCATCTGCCTCTTCATGCTGATCCTGGTCGGATGCCTTGTCTACCATTTTGTCTGTGTTAATAAACAGAAAAGTCCCCCTTTCCTGGTAAGAATTATATGTGACTTATATGTGACTAATAGAAGACTTCAACAATGGCTATGAAGTGCAGTTTACTAAGATGCAATTACCACCTTATTCCTGTTTCAGGAAATATCGGACATTCAGAACCCACCGCGGACCTTCTGTCCTGAGCAAGCTGTGACAGTGAACGTGGTACTGGTCAACATGGCCAAGCCCATGGAGATGATGGCCATAAAGCCCAACACTATCCTTGCCCTCATCCACCAGTCAGAGGGGGAGCCCATACTACCCTACGCTGCCCAGCAAGCCCCTGGCAGAGAGGATTCTCAGGAGGGATCATGGGAAGATGAATTCAGGGAGGCCCAACCAGAGCCCCTAGAATACGGCTTCATTGGAGCGTCCCCAAAGATTCCGGAAATGAGGGAAAGTGAGGCATCTGACAGTGAGGAAACCCTGCCGCTGCATCTCAGCCAGGTCAATACGTACATAGCACAGAGATCTGCGCCATGTTCACAGGGGCCTGTGGAGAACGGGCTCTTTAGAATTCCACTGCTGTCTGGTCTAAAGATGGGGGAGGAGAGCATGAGTTACAAAGAGCCTGATCGGGTGGGTGCCTACGCACTGCAGCACTTCTCAGTCAGAGAGACCCCTGAGGTGGACTTTTGGGAAGACAAGGCTGAGGAACACCAAAGTTACCCCTCAGAGTACCAGACACAGTCTAACAGGAGGGATACTCAGCCCCTGCGACTATCCCAGGTCAACCTGTACAGAACCCAGAGGCATACGCTGTTTCCACAGGAGTCTGAGGAAGAGGATGGATCTGGCGGTAACTGTGTTGACTGGAGCCCTACAACAGGGATCCTCCAGATCCCTCTGCTCTCCAAGCCTATTCCAGAGGTGGAGGTAGAGGGAGAGATGAACAGGGAGTTAGAGCATGTGGAGATCTTACCCTCTGTGGTGGTGAGGCAGTCAGAGGAGAGTGAGGGTGAGAGTGATCTGACTAAACTACAGAACAACTGGAGCTTAGTGATCAACATGGAAGAGTAACCTATTGGACATTTACACTGGGTTTTGGGGGACACGCTATTAAAGAATGGTATAGCTATTCATAATGGCAATTTGTTTATGTTTACCGTAAGTGGAAAAATTGCCAAATCAAATGAAGGAATTTTTTTAAACTCATCCGAAACACTTTGTAACTGCTTTAGCACTGTGATTGTAACTAACATATTTTTGAGAAAGGTTTTGTTTACTTTGTACCTTTTTATCCATACTTTTCTACTTACTTATTACGATTGATATATTGCCAGATACTGTAGCTTTTTCTGTGTACAACTTCATACAACGTTGAATTGAATGCACATGCAATGTCACTTTACCTCATGATGATTAACAACCAGGAAGGAGTGTGGCTGTAATGGTCTCTAACCATGTTGTTTTATAACACACTAAAGCTTACTGTCCTCCACCTGGAGAGTACATTATGTACAATATGTACTTCCCTCTGACTATGAAGACAAAGCTTTTCAGGGAAATCGTTGGACTGACCTGTCTATGCAAATGAAGGATGCATTAGTTTTTTCCTCAAATATTTTGACACTTTGATGTCATACAATCACCGTTAACCCATTTGTTCCCACATTTTTTCTCAGGCACGCCACTATGCAAATCTTATACCACTATTAACCCTAACTTGTAATCCATATTGTTTTTTATTGTTTTTTTTATTGAAAAGTATGTAAAAAAATATTTGTTTTATTCTTTGTCACAATTGTGACCGATGGGAACATACTGTGCTTTGCCTATAATAAAATAAACAAACAATTAGCCATTTTTCTCAGCCCCAATATCTATATACCTCTTAGCCCACTTAAAAAGTGTTTTGTTATTGACACGTACACCAGATAGGTGCAGTGAAATGTGTTGTTTTTACAGGGTCAGCCATAGTTGTATCTTGCTCAAGAGAACATCGGCAGATTTTTCACCTTGTCGGCTCGGGGAGTCAAACCATCGACCTTTCGGTTACTGGCCCAACGCTCTAACCGCTAGGGGCAACCTGCCAATCTTACTGCCACCCTTACTTACCCACACACACCAGGCCTGTTACCCCCTTGTCCAAACCCTAACACCCACATGCCAATACCCTAATATTGATACAATCAAGTACCCATATCCTAGCCCTAAATGCCATATTTGTTACTCATAGACCCCAGTTCCTTTGCCAATACACCTCATCCATGTTACTTGCCTATCTCAGCCCTGTTACCCTGTTACCCTGTTTCATTAGGCCTGTATTCCCCAAGTCACCAACAGTAACCTATCCAGCTATTCGTTGTAGATCCCAACCCTGTTATTTGCATATGTTAGTCCTATGACCCCTACCTGTACACGCTAATCATTTCCTACCACAAAATTGTTACCAGTAAGGATTTTAATGGGCAATAGAGATCCATCCAGACCCATTACCTGAATGAGCCTTGTGTATCTCTACACCCCATGACTCATATAAACCAGATCAATCCATGGGTATACTCATATAAAACAGGTCTACCCCAGTGCCCAAACATTCATACAAACCTGGTCGACACTTGTACTTCAGCCCCAATATTCTTACAGACCAGGTGTACACCTGCAAGTCTAACCCAATATTCTTACAGACCAGGTGTACACCTGAAAGTCTAACCCAATATTCTTACAGACCAGGTGTACACCTGCAAGTCTAACCCAATATTCTTACAGACCAGGTGTACACCTGCAAGTCTAACCCAATATTCTTACAGACCAGGTGTACACCTGCAAGTCTAACCCAATATTGAAAAACAAAAAGTCCACTGCTACATGTCAGCCCCATTTGTCATAGAAATAGGTGTACTTCTGCATTTCAGACCCACTATTCATACAAACCAGGTCTACACCTGTACTTCAGATCCAATTTACATACCTACAAAGTCTGCACCTATGCTTGAACTCAATTAGTCAACTAAGCCAGGTCTAAATGTGTTGAAGCCTGAATACTCAAACTGTAAACCAGGTCTACCCCTGCACCTCAGCTCCAGTACTCCTACAAACCAGGTCTACACCTTTGACCGAGTCCCAACACTAATATAAACAAGATCTACACTAATTCAGTATTATGAGTCAATATATGGCCAATTGCTTCTGAAATAACAAAATCACTGATTTAAACATACACTACCGGTCAAAGGTTTCAGAACACCTACTCATTCAAGGGTTTTTCTTTATTTTTACTATTTTCTACACTGTAGAATAATAGTGAAGACATCAACACTATGAAATAACACATAAGGAATCATGTAGTAACCAAAAAAGTGTTAAACAAATCAAAATATATTTTATATTTGAGATTCTTCAAATAGCCACCCTTTGCCTTGATGGGTGGTTCGATCCCAGGCTGTGTCACAGCCGGCCGTGACCGGGAGACCCATGAGGCGGTGCACATTTGGCCAAGCGTCGTCTGGGTTAGGGAACGGTTTGGCCGGCCGGATTTCCTTGTCCCATCGCGCACTAGTGGCGGGCTGGACGCCTGCAAGCTGCTGACAGCTAGATGGTGTTTCCTCTGACACATTGGTGTGGCTGGCTTCCGGTTTAAGCGAGCAGTGTGTCATGAAGCAGTGCGGCCTGGCAGGGTCGTGTTTAGGAGGACGCATGGCTCTCGACCTTCAACTCTCCCGAGTCCGTAGGGAAATTGCAGCGATGGGAAAAGACTAACTAACAATTGGATATCACAAAAAAAATTATACATTGGAGATTTATGCTTGTGGTCTTGTGACTATTTTGAGAAATAATTAGAAAGTTCTCTGAATCATACTAGACACCTTAATAATGCATCATATTTTACTTATTTGTTGATAAGTACAACTTTAACTTCTCTAGAGCCTATAAAGTACAAACGTTTTTTTCCACTATTGTGAAGGGATTAAATAGGTTAACTGTACTCAGGGTGAGGTTAGATGCCTTGGATTATACTCCTAGCACATGGAGGCAATATTGACTTTATACCGTAACCTGACTGTTAAAAGCACTTCATCATTTCCCATTTGTTACTTTTTCTTTTCTAACTATACTGAACCAAAATATGAACGCAACATGCAACAATTTCAACGTTTTTGCTGAGTTCATTACAGTTTACATAAGGAAATCAGCCAATTTAAATAAATCCGCTCTAGCCTATGGATTTCACATGACTGGGCAGGGGCGTAGCCATGGGTGGGGCTGGTAGGGCATAGGCCCACCCATTTGGGATCCAGGCCCAGCCAATCAGAATGAGTTTTTACCCACAAAAGGGCTTTCTTACAGACAGAAATACTCCTCAGCACCTAAAAGAACAAAATGCTCACTAACAGGGATGTAAACAAATTTCTGCACAAACTTTTTGAGAAATACATTTTTGTGCATATGGAACATTTCTGGGATCTTTTATTTCAGTTCATGAAACATGGGACCAGCACTTTACATGTTGCATTTATATTTTTGTTCAGTGTAATTATTGGTGTTTGTGTGACTGTGTGTGACTGCTTGCATGCATGAAATGCCCCCCCCCCCCATAGATATATATTTTTTATGAACAGTTGACTGTCACATGGATGTGAACATTCTCATGATCTCTTTGAAGAAGTCGATAGATTAGAAGGTGAACAGATGGACCTTTTGTTTTTTGTTCTTCCCAAAAGCTACATTAAAAAGGATTTGGTTGATGTCGCCAAAAGGCAACCACAAAGGTCAACAAAGATTTACCTCAGAGAATCAATGGGTGTTTGATATTTAACATCAAAAACACATTTGTCTTTATAGTGCAGAATGTGCACTTTACTGAAGTCTTTTCACGTGACTCACCCAAACAGATGTCAGTGCCAGATATTTGATGTTCGTACACACTGATAACTCCCGCTTCCATCTGCAGGCTCGTTACTGGTAAATTATAATATGATTATATTAAGATATACTTTTACTAATAATACACCATCATTAACGATTAACCCACACTAGGTGTAATTCAATGAGGAAAATGACCGTCCGTGTGGAGCAAAACCTAACCTATTTGGTAATAATAGTCCATGCCTTGACCCATAGCTGAGGATGGGGTCTTCATCCACATATTACCATGGAATCTTCATGTATTTTCAACTGAACTGAGTAGATAGGACTTGAGGAAACAGACTAAAGAAGTCATGTTGGTTATGAAATATCTTGTTATCTTTGGTAAAGAATAGAAGGTGCAGTTACTGTTTTGAGTAAGACTATGAAAATGATAAGAGCAAAAAAAGGCCAAGCTATACAGTTTTGTTTCTTACGGCCCTGTGAAGGCAACAAATTTGAAATATGGTGTGAATGTGTGATTATCTGTGTGTGTTCAAGCAAGGGTTTACATCCATTATATCAGAAGGGCAGTGACTCAAGAGAAAAGTTTTAAATCATACATCATTGTGTGCACAAAAGCGATGCTTGATTGTTGTTCTCGATAAAAAAAAAATCTAAATGATGTATGCCTACAATATATTCTATACAGTATTAAAAAAACATGGAACATACTACCTGAAGCATAATGTTTGTTCATTGTGAGGTATAACACAAGCAAGCCACACTCTTTCGTGATGAACGCTTTTGAAAAGAGGAACTGAAAAAAAGGAAGGATTAATGTCGTCTGGTTGGTGCTAATTAATGATTAACTGTGTTGTACTGTTTACACTGTGGCCTTACTCTCACCTTTTTGTCGCCCAAAAAGCACCAATCAAGATTAAGAAAAGAGCAGCTGAGTGGATGTTAGTATTTTATCCCCATTATTCAGACATTCTTGAAAATGTAACATTTTAAATATTAGCACTAGCCCAGTGTTGAAATAAAATGAATAAATGCATGTAATACAGGCCTACTGTACACATCAATGCCCTCAATCTGTTGCTTACAAGTGAAACCAAAACTTCATATCTATCATCAAAACAGAATCATAGATGTACACTAGATGGGTCTCTTTTCCTATAACGGCACATCTGCAGTCAACCTGGTCTCAGAGCATTTCGTATCATTATGTATGTAAATCTGGGACACTCCATTTAGTATAATATATACATATAACTTCACAGATCTTCATTGTAAAGGGTTTAAACACTGTTTCCCATGCTTGATCAATGAACCATAAACAATTAATGAACATGCACCTGTGGAACGGTTGTTAAGAAACGAACAGCTAACAGACGGTAGGCAATTAGATTCACAGTTATGAAAACTTAGGACACTAAAGAGGCCTTTCTACTAACTCTGAAAAACACCAAAAGAAAGATGTCCAGGGTCCCTGCTCAATTGCATGAACGTGCCTTAGGCATGCTGCAAGGAGGCATGAGGACTGCAGATGTGGCCAGGGCAATAAATTGCAATGTCCATACTGTGAGACGCCTAAGACAGTGCTACAGGGAGACAGGACGGACAGCTGATCGTCCTCGAAGTGGCAGACCACGTGTAACAACACCTGCACAGGGTTGGTACATCCGAACATCACACCTGTGGGACAGGTACAGGATGGCAACAACAACTGCCCGAGTTACACCAGGAATGCACAATCCCTCCATCAGTGCTCAGACTGTTTTCAATAGGCTGAGAGAGGCTATACTGAGGGCTTGTAGGCCTGTTGTAAGGCAGGTCCTCACCAGACATCACCGTCAACAACGTCGCATATAGGCACAAACCCATCGTCGCTGGACCAGACAGGACTGGCAAAAAGTGCTCTTCACTGACGAGTCGCGGTTTTGTCTCACCAGGGGTGATGGTTGGATTCACATTTATCGTCGAAGGAATGAGCGATACACCGAGGCTTGTGCTCTGGAGCGGGATCGATTTGGAGGTGGAGGGTCCGTCATGGTCTGGGGCAGTGTGTCACAGCATCATCGGACTGAGCTGGTTGTCATTGCAGGCAATCTCAACGCTGTGTGTTACAGGGAAGACATCCTCTTCCCTCATGTGGTACCCTTCCTGCAGGCTCATCCTGACATGACCCTCCAGCATGACAATGCCACCAGCCATACTGCTCGTTCTGTGTGTGATTTCTTGCAAGACAGGAATGTCAGTGTTCTGCCATGGCCAGCGAAAAGCCCGGATCTCAATCTCATTGAGCACGTCTGTGACCTGTTGGATCGGAGGGTGAGGGCTAGGGCCATTCCCCCAGAAATGTCAGGGAATTTGCAGGTGCCTTGGTGGAAGAGTGGGATAACATCTCACAGCAAGAACTGGCAAATCTGGTGCAGTCCATGAGGAGGAGATGCACTGCAGTACTTAATGCAGCTGGTGGCCACACCAGATACTGACTGTTACTTTGATTTTGACCCCCCTTTGTTCAGGGACACATTATTCAATTTATGTTAGTCATATGTCTGTGGAACTTGTTCAGTTCATGTCTCAGTTGTTGAATCTTGTTATGTTCATACAAATATTTACACATGTTAAGTTTGCTGAAAATAAACGCAATTAACAGTGAGAGGACGTTTCTTTTTTGCAGAGTTTATGTTGTATTTTGCATGATATGTTACGAATTACAATTCATATTATATGCAGCGAATTTACAAATATGCAAAACTTACAATATGTTACGAATATGAAAAATGTATATGTTACGAATTCTAGCTAGGTGGCTAACATTAGCTAGGCTTGGGGTTAGGGTTAAGGGTCAGGTTAAATTTAGGAGTTAGATTAAAGGGTTGTGGTTAGGGTTAGAGGAAGGGTTAGCTAGAATAGTTAAGGTTAGGGGAAGGGTTAGCTAACATGCTAAGTAGTTCAAAAGTTGCTAATTAGCTAAAATGCTGAAGTTGTCCGTAATGAGATTTGAACTCACAACCTTTGAGTTGCTAAATGCCCGACCAACCACCCTATTTTCATTTTTGCCTTCAGTAACCATCGGTCTTATGTAACCATACCAAACGTTAAACAATAAAATAATTTGGAGTGTCCCGGATTTGATTTACTATGTTACGTCTAGTCTATGAGACCAGGCTGGTAGTCTTTCATCTGTACTGACTGTGAATTGGAAGATATGGATTTGGAAGGTGCACTACTGAGAGACAATTTCATGCTCTTGCAAGTGTCATTTCTGTACAAATGTGATAGCTTGAGGCAAGCTTATCTCATTGTCTCTGTTGACATTCAATGTTTGATTTTCAAATTTTCAAACACAGGTTGTATTTAAGAAGGTTTGTTTCTCTTTGAGCATTCATTTGACTTATGCAGAAAACATCATTCATATGCTTATTAAGAAAAACCTAGGAAGATCCTATTTAGCCGATTTAGAAAAGCTCTGCTGCATCTCATAAGCCTGGCAAAGGTGAATATGCAGAATTACACAGAGCTCAAATATGTAGGCTCTGCTTCCAATTGGTCCACCCACGGCAAACACCATCAAAGTAATCACACACTCCTCTCACAGCCAGCCACACTCTTTTGAGGAAGACTGAGGAGCACTATCCTGTTTCAGTCATAGTGCTTATTTTGCACAAACGAGGGGTGAGTGGGGTGATATTGAACACAGTGCTGAGACAAGACATAAATTCTGCACAATTGCCTCGTGCGCCTGCAGCTGATTTTCACCAGTCCAAGCTTCCAAGTCTGTCATCCTCCCGGCCTGACCCATGGGGTATTCAGTCTGAGCTGAATATATCACACAGCCGCTCCAAAGCCCTTTCATTATAAGGAACTACGTTTTATGGTTGGTGAATGATCATATCAGAGATTCATGACCGCAGTCTGTCATTGTGCTCCTCTTTAAAGGAAATCCATATTTGCAGCAGAACTGGTTAATAGACGGCTATGGACAAAGCACTTAAGGCTTAATGCTGATAGATGATCTATAGGCCAGTCTAGGCAATTAAACAGCTTGTAGGCTTTAGTCCCCGGTAGGATAGTGCGGTATTGGAGTACAGAATGGGGACAATGGCAGCTGACTCATAACCTGACCAGGGCCGTCATACAGTAGCTTTGAATCATGGCTGTTGTTGCTGGGTTGAACACCTTGGAACTTCGTATTATATTCCCAGTAGGAGTCAACAGAATCACATGATGAGAAGTGTTATGATTCACACAACAGAACATCAAAGGATGAGACGTCAACAATTTCTATAGAAATTGTTTAATGTTCTGAGAGCCATTTGTATGAATGGAAATATGATGGTGAACTGATCATTACCTTTAAGTTTGCCTTAATGTTAACTGCCAAATGATATAACAGAGAAAAATGTTATATCGCAAAAGGTGACAGATTTTTTACCGCTTTTTCTCCCCAATTTTGTGGTATCCAATTGGTAGTTACAGTCTTGTCCCAATGCTGCAACTCCCGTACGGAATCGGGAGAGACAAAGGTCGAGAGCCATGTGTCCTCCGAAATACAACCCTGCCAAGCCGCATTGCTTCTTGACACACTGCTCATTAACCTGGAAGCCAGCCGCACCAATGTGTCGGAGGAAACACCGAAAAATGGTCAGCGTGCATGCGCCCGGCCCTCAACAAGGAGTCACTAGAGGGCGATGGGACAAGGTCATCCCAGCTGGCGAAACCCTCCCTTAACCCGGACGACGCTGGGCCAATTGTGTGCTGTCTCATGGGTCTCCCGGTCGTAGCCAGCTGCGACACAGCCTGGGATCGGGTCTGTAGATGCCTCAAGCACTGCGATGCAGTGCCTTGGACCGCTGCACCACTCGGGAGGCCCTTTAATTGTATATTTCTGCTATAAAATAAACTTACTGTGTGATCCACAGGAGGTTGGTGGCACCTTCATTGGGGAGAATGGGCTCGTGGTAGTGGCTAGACCGAAATAGGTAGAATGGTATCAAATACATAAAACGCTGATGCCATTCCATTTGTGTCGTTCCAGCCATTGTTATGAGCCGTCCTCCCCTCAGCAGCCTCCACTGGTCTGATCATCTGGTAAATGGCATCTTTCAGTGCATAAAGATAGCATTAACTTTTCATGAGCCACGGATTCAAAGGTGAAGCCCTATTGTACAGGTAAATCAAATCAAATTGTATTTGTCACATCCGCCAAATACAACGTGTAGACCTTAAAATGCAGTTTTAAAAAAAGTGTTAAGAAAGTATTTACTAAAATAAACAGAAGAAAATTTTTTATAAAATAAAAACAAATAATTAAGGAGCAACAATAAAATAAGAGTAGCGAGTATATATACAGGGGGTATATGTACATGTAGGTAGAGGTACAGTGACTATGCATGGATAATAAACAGTAGCAGCAGTGTAAAAATGGGAGGGGGGGGGGGGGGGGGTGCAAATAGTCCAGGGAGCCATTTGATTAGCTATTCAGGAGTCTTATGGCTTGGGGGTAGAAGTTATTAAGAAGCCTCTTGGACATAGACTTGGTGCTCCGGTACCGCTTGCCGAGCAGTAGCAGAGAGAACAGTCTATGACTAGGGTGGCTGGAGTCTTTGGCAATGGTATAGAGGTCCTGGATGGCAGGAAGCTTGGCCCCAGTGATGTACTGGGCCATACGCACTACCCTCAGTAGTGCCTTGCGGTTGGAGGCCGAGCAGTTGCCATACTAGGTGATGATGCAACCAGTCAGGATGCCCTCGATGGTGCAGCTGTAGAACCTTTTGAAGATCTGAGGACCCATGACAAATATTTTCAGTCTCCTGAGCGGGAATATGGGTTATCATGCCCTCTTCACAAATGTCTTGGTGTGTTTGGACCATGATAGTTTGTTGGTGATGTGGACACCAAGGAACTTGAAGCTCTCAACCTGCTCCATTACAGCCCCGTCGATGAGAATGGGGACGTGCTCGTCCTCCTTTTCCTGTAGTCAGGTCGGTAGTCATTTAGGTAGGTTACCTTGGTGTTCTTGGGACAGGTACTATGGTGGTCTGCTTTAAACATGTTGGTACTACAGACTCGGTCAGGGACAGGTGAATATGTCAGTGAAGACACTTGCCAGTTGGTCAGTGCATGTTCAGAGTACATGTCCTGGTAATCCGTCTGGTCCTGCGGCCTTGTGAATGTTGACCTGTTTAAAGGTCTTACATCGGCTATGGAGAATGTGATCACACAGTTGTCCGGAGCAGCTGATGCTCTCATGCATGCTTCAGTGTTGTGTGCCTCGAAGCGAGCGTAGAAGTTATTTAGCTCGTCTGGTAGGTTCGTGTCACTGGGCAGCTCGCAGCTGTGCTTCCCTTTGTCGTCCGTAATAGTTTGCAAGCCCTGCCACATCCGACTAGCGTTGGAGCCAGGGTAGCACGATTCAATTTTAGTCTAGTATTGATGCTTGCCTGTTTAATGATTTGTCGGAGGGAATAGCGGGATTTCTTATAAGCGTCCGGGTTAGAGTCCCGCTCCTTGAAAGCGGCAACTCTAGCCTTTAGCTCAGTGCAGATGTTGCCTGTAATCCATGGCTTCTGGTTGGGGTATGTACATACGGTCACTGTGTGGACGACGTCAGATGCACTTATTGATGAATCCAGTGACTGATGTGTATTCCTCAATGCCATTGGAAGAATCCCGGAACATATTCCAGTCTGTGCTAGCAAAATATTCCTGTAGCTTAGCATCTGCACCATCTGACCACTTCCTTATTGAGCGAGTCACTGGTACTTCCTGCTTTAGTTTTTACTTGTAAGCAGGAATCAAGAGAAAAGAGTTATGGTCAGATTTACCAAATGGAGGGAGAGCTTTGTACACATCTCTGTGTGTGGACTAGATTTTTTTCCCCTCTGGTTGCACATTCATGTTGGTAGAATTGAGGTATAAACATATTTAAGTTTCCCTGCATTAAAATCCCTGGCCACTAGGAGTGCCACCTTTGGATGAGCGTTTACTTACGACCTTATAGATCTTGTCGAGTGCCAACATGAGTTGGTGGTGGTAAATAGACAGCTACATTTAATTTTGCATGGAAAGGAACAGCATCAGAACCGGGTAACACAATGACATACGACAATTAATGCAGAAGCCAGGAACAGATGTATGTTACATACGCCTCTAGGAAGAGGGAACGCAACACCCTGCTACAACTCAACTCCCCGTGGAGTGAAAGACGTATGGGACTGTAGGTGCGAGTAAGGATGACAAAGGCAGAGATTGGTACTGTTTACAGGGAATTTATTCCATCACACGGTAATTTGGGGAAAAGGGGCTGGACGGAACCAAAGAAAGTAAATGTCAAAGCCCCCTCTCCTACCTTACCTGCCTACCCACCTATCTTAGCACCACCTGGTGCGCTAGCCAAAATACAGGGGGTGGTCCCCCCAGGTCTTACCTAGTGTGCTGTAACGACTCCCACTGAAGGTGGCTCCCCTTCCTGTTTGGGTGGCGCTCGGCGGTCGTCGTCACCGGCCTACTAGCTGCTACTGACTTTTCCTCCCCCTCCCTTTTTGTTTAGTGGTTACACCTGTTTGTGGTTAGGGTGATTTGTGGGGCTTTATTACCCAGCAGCCCGGCCTGCTGGGTGTGCGGGATTGTTGTGTGTACTGTTATGTACATTCTTGTGTGTCACGGTTCGTGTACGTTGGTTCTTGTGATTTTCGTGTTTCTCACTTTATTGTGGTGGAGCATAACTTTTAGAGCAGCGTCGTGTTTTCACCCGTGTGGGGAATTAAATTGGAACGCTACTCTGAACTCTCTGTCTCCTGCGTTTGACTCCTTCATCCACTACACCCCGGGCATTACATGTGCATAGACAGTAAATACTACGGGTTATGTATGCCCGCAGGCCTCTTGCCTAAACACTCCCTAGGTGTCTTCCCCTTCCCCCTGGGCACAAATGAAACAGAATACAAACTATTTCACAACAAAAACTGAGAAAAAAACTAAGGACATTAAAGAAGCTCTCTCTCTGAGCAACAAACAAACACAGAACATAACAATCAGCTCTCTCAGCAACAACTAACATAGTACATACCAAATCTCTTAGCAACAACCAACATATGATATAACCCTCAGCTCTATTCTCTCAGCAATCATCTCTTTTCTGAGCAACCAAACACTGGCTTATATTGCTTCAGAAGGAGTCTGTAATTGAAGACAGCTCTTTCGGACCAGGGGGCGGGGTCAGCTCCAATCAACAATCCCGACCAATCAGCTGCTGGGGTTATTTCACGAAGCCATCATGAAACACACACATACAAACAAAACCACAACACAGAAACTGGGGAAGGTAACAATGTAGGAGAGGTAATAACACAGGTGATTGAGTCCAGGTGAGGGCAATGAATCGTTGATGCGCGTGATGAGGGAAGCAGGTGTGCGTAATGATGGTGGCAGGAGTGCGTAATACTGGGCAGCCTGATGCACTCGAGTGCCAGGGAGGGAGAGCGGGAGCAGGTGTGACACCACAAACTGTTTGGGCCTACATAAAGCTGTCCCAAAAGCAGAGTCCCAACAGCAGTCCCAACACCTTACCACTGCTACAGTTCATTCAGCCTCATTTACTGTGTTAAAAAAAACATAGCTGATATGGCTGACTTGCTTAAACAAGTGTGGTTTCTACTGACAATTGAGATGTATAAACTATGGCATACGGGGACGACAAGCGGATAAGAGGCAATCCGTAATTTCGATTAAGACATTAACGAGCGAGAGACGACAGACGTAGTCAATATAATTATTTGTTCAGCACTTTTGAAATGTACAGCGACAGAATTCAGAACATGGGCCGTTCTTACATATAAACAGACAATGAAAGTTCTTACAATATTCAGTGATTACATTTCTTTAAAACAGGTTATAGGCAAACAAGCACACACTGGCCACGAACGATGTGTTTACAATACCACGTTGGTGAAAATAGACCCAAATTATTGGGGTGAGGCACATGGGCTACTAACAGCTTACTACACAACATACACTTAGTATAACTTTAGCTACAGTATACATATCTCGCTGGAATCCTATATAATTTGTGACAACTGCTAGCTTGCTAGATTTTGAAACTATGATGTTGACATGATCAGTCCAATCAAAGCTACCGTAGATATAACGTGATTTGATATCATTCTATCTGTGGCCAATGACATTGAGCCTTCTTGGATGGGCACTTCTAATATAACTCTTTGACAGAACCCAAGGGGCTAACATTTTTGAGCTCTAACCTTAGAATTGGGGATGACGTACTGTCCCATGAGTAACAGAAAACTGAGCCAATCATGACAAAAAACAGCCAATCAGGCGCAACGCTCTGTATTTTCTGCTGGCTAGCCCCACCACCACAGAAAGTACTGAGGTAGGCTGAAACACCTGCATTTTGGAGCTGCCTTAATCAAGAAAGCAAAAAAGAGACCATGTTGGTATGTGGCTTTATTAACTCAGTTACATGTTGTTGTTTTTTACATTGTTTGCAAACTGATATGTGACACGTATTAATGCCAAATAACAAACAACACAGGCAAGCCCCACCTAAAAGTGTGGGGCTCAAAACCCTGAATGACGGGTCGCCACTGCTATGAGGGCATAGCCATGGTAGCCAAAATAATAGCCCAAAATAATGGCCTACCCAGGATTTTTTACATGACCCTAAGCAGTGGTGTAAAAAGTACCCACTTGTCATACTTGAGTAAAAGTAAAGATGAAAAATGACTCAAGTAAAAGTCATATTAAGCAAACCAGACTGCACTTTTTTTTGTTGCCCCTTATGACTGGTGGGCACAGTCCAACACTCAGACATAATTTACAAACCCATAATGTGTTTAGTGAGTCCACCAGATCAAAAGCAGTAGAGATAAAAATGTGTTATATTGATAGGTGCGTGAATTGGACCACATTGTTGTCCTGCCTGAGCATTCAAAATGTAACGAGTACGTATTTTCTTTAGGAACGTAGCGGAGTAAAAGTATAAGTTGTCAAAAATATAAATAGTCTAATAAAAAGCATGAGCTGGAGAAAATGATTTAGTGTAGATGTGCTGACTAATGGTGAATAAACTGTAAGCTATAAAACAAAGAGAAGGCACAGTGATGCCGAAACGTTGGTGGTTTACCCAGTAAATTACTGTAAATAAAACTCTTTGTTTTCAAAAACATAAATAAGTAAAGATACCCCCAAAAACTACTTAAGGAGTACTTTAAAGAATTTCCCTTAAGTACTTTACACTTTCCAGCCTTCCAGCTGCTACTCACTCCATGACTCTGCTACCGCTTGTTCAAACAAACTTAGTACTTTTTCAGTTGTAACAGTAATCAAAGAAAACATAAGCACGAGAACAGGTAGTCTAGCGATTTCATGTACCTTTTTCAGGAGGGGAGTTTGACTACATGCAGCTATTTAGGCAGGCTATATACAGTGGTGGAAAAAGTACCCAATTGTCAAACTTGAGTGAAAGTAAAAATACCTTAATAGAAAATGAGTCAAGTAAAAGTGAAAGTCGCCCAGTAAAATACTACTTGAGTAAAAGTCTAAAAGTATTTGGTTTTACATTTTCGTAAGTATCAAAAGTATAAATAATTTCAAATTCCTTATATTAAGCAAACCAGACGGCACCGTTTTATTTTTTTTACGTATAGCCAGGGGCACACTCCAACACTCAGACATCTTTACAAACGAAAGATTTGTGTTTAGTGAGTCCACCAGATCAGAGGCAATAGGGATAACCAGGAACGATCTCTTGATAAGGGTGTGAATTTGACAATTTCCCTGTCCTGCTAAGCATTCAAAATGTAACGAGTACTTTTGGGTCTCAAAAAGAAAATGTATGAGAGTACAGAGAATCTTTTCGCCAAAAGATTCAGAGTGACAGGAATGTACTGACGGTCTTCCAGGTATTCATAGAACCATAGTTACATTCGTAACTTCCGTTCTACTTCATACCTTTCAGACCGCCAGTACGGTTAAAAGTATGGATGACTCATACCATCAAGGTTGCGAGGAATAGCACTACTAACCTCTGATTAATGCGCCAGTGCCACTCGAAGAATGGCAGAGCCCATGGTGTGGCAGGATGTGACGTTAACCTTGTAAAGTTTTGAAAACATGCAGGGGGCGACGATCAGGTAGCAGCTGCGCATATCTCATTTAGGCGGACGCCTCTCAGCGCAGCCCAGGATGTGGCGACATATCACACGTTCTGGGACAGGGAGCTCTACACCCTTGTAGGCCTGAGCGATGATATCCACAACCCAGTGTGAAAGCCTCTGCTTGGACAATGGAAGGCCTTTTGACTTCCCACCGAACCACAGAAACAGCTGGTCTGACTTCCTGTAGTGCTCCGAGGCTTGCATATAGTGTTTGAGGGAAGGGACTCAACACAGGACATTTGCTCGCTCCTCCTCCGCATTCTGGAAAGGAGGGGGGCAGTAGGCCGCCAGTTCGATGGCTTGATTGATGTGAAGGGATGATAAAACCGTAGGTAAAAAGGCTGTATTGGGCCATAAGGTCACGCCTAGGTCGTCTGCCTTCCATCGTAGGCAGACAGGACTCACAGAGAGCGTGTGGAACTCACTCACACGTTTCGCTGATGAAATAGCTAAGAGGAAAGCCATTTTCAGAGATAACAATTGTATGTCCATCTCCTCCGTATGCTCAAAGGGAGGTTGTGTCAAATCCTCCAATACTAGTGGCAGATCCCAGGATGCTCCGCGGACGGCCCTGGAAGGATGCAGCCGGTGGACACCTTGTAAGAATTGGCAGATGATGTAGTGGGCCCCTGCCAATTTTCAATCGATGCATAAATGGTTAGCCGATATGGCTGAGGCATACATCTTCAAGGTAGAGGCAGAGCGACCTGAGACCAATAGTTTCTGAAGGAAGCTCAGTATAACAGGTACAGAGCAGGACACCGGTTCCTCCGCCCTATTAGAGCACCATTCGGTAAAGAGCTTCCAGCGACCAGCATACATCATCCTGGTTGATTGGACTCTGGCGTTCTGTAACGTCTCGATAATAGCAGGATTGCAGCCAATCTGTAGAGGGTTGGGCTCTTCAGAAGCCACACCCATAGCTGTAGTTGGTCTGGGATGCCATATCCTGACATCCAACTGTGAGAGCAGGTCCTGTCTGTGAGGGAGCTGCCAAGGTTCTTCCTCGGGAAGACTGAAAGTTGGAAACCAGGGTCTCGCTGGAAATCTGGGGGCTACAAGCAGCAGCCTGTGCTGAGCTTGAGAGACCCTGTGCAGCATTGCTAAGATCAGGGGGGTCAGATGAGGACTATTGGTAAAATATAATTTAGTTTATTAACTATAGCTAACCCATTACTGATCTCTTAATACATTTTATAATTTCACATGGGCAAGAGAGGAATAGTAGCTAGTTCGGTATATACAGTTTATTTTATATATTTCTGCAAAATGGCGATTCGCTTGCTAATCTTAGCTAGCTACTGTAGATCAATAAATCAGATTCTGCACATGCCAGAAAAATAGCAAACAGTAGCCAGCTAATCATTCAGGACAGTAATGCCCAGCCCGCCGATGTGGGTCAGGAGCATGTCTATGTCTGACAGGACCTGGGCCCTGGCCGGGGAACAAATCAGTCAATCGTCCACGTAATTTAGGATCAACAATCCTCGGGGCGTGAGAAGTGCCAGGACAACATCCATTAAAGTGAAAGTGCGGGGTGCCTAGGAGAGGCCGAAGGGAAGAACCATGAACTGTCGTTTGGGTGCAGGTGGGTGGCGACGGTCCGTATGCCTTGGACCCGGGGCCTGAGGAGGCGGCTTGAACCGTCTCAGGGTCTCCTGGTCCCTTCGAACATTATCGGTCTGCTCCAGAATGTCATCAACCCCTGGGACAAACGTCAGCCCTGGGGGGATGGGGAGAGTGGCAAATGTTCTCTGGAGAGCAGCTGGCAGACGGGATTGGGTCAGCCAGAGACGTCCATTGGCGCGGGCCACATCCCTCTGGAGCAGGGAAAGCAGGCGTGCCCTCCTGCAGCCGGAGCAATAGAGTCTGCAGGTAGGCCTGCAGCAGCATGGCTGCATTGGTAAGGCGGCCAAGAGAGCAAAGGGACCCAAATGTGGCTTTCAAGTCTGCATCAAAGACTCTGGGAGGGTCCCGGCTTCAGTTCTGTGTTCCGCCCTATAATCTCCCAGTCCGGGAGGACCATGGCAGCGATCATGGTGTCCATGGTCGGGTACTCCCAGAGGCCGAGTGACTCTGCGCCCGCAACATAACTCCATGGTCCATTCTCTGCTGAGTCGGAAGCGCACCCTGGAAGAGGCCCAGCTCTCCTGCAAGGCCGCACGGAACTCAGCAGAGATGGGGATAGATGGAGAGTCATCACTGTCCACCAGTTTGATGTCCAGTGCAGTGGCTACCCGAGTGAGTAGGCTCCTGATGGCCTGTCAGCCCCGCTCACGGTGATGAACAGTGCCAGCATCATCCCCCAGGAACAGCCTATCACTGGCCAACGGGGAACAGCTGTTGTCGCCATTGAAGCTATCAACCTCCTGACACAGGGCATGCGTCCTCCGTTCAAGGTGGTCCCAGCGGTCCGACTCCTGCCCCCGTTCAGGACTGGCAGCAGATGGGCTCTGCCTGCGGTGGCTCCGGCCACGCTTCCTGGTAGGGGTACTGGGCCCAGTAGAGGGAGGCTTGCTGGCACACCACTCCTGAGGGAGGGAGCTTGTCCCCAGCTTGAGCCCGAGCCTGTCCGACCCACTCGCGCATGGCCTCCAATCACGCTGGGCGCAGGCGTTCTGAGAACACCACACAAAGTAGGCATCCAGTAGGGGCGCTCCACCGCCCTCTCCACATGGCTTAAACCCAGGCAGTGCAAACACGAGGTATGCGGATCCCCAGCGTGACCCGCTTGGAGGAATAGGAACACAGTGAGGGATAAATGACCCAGTACCTCTGCAAAAAATGGGACCCGTGTGGGAAAGCAGGCAGACAAAAAAACTGCAACCAGGTAATGGATTTGATTGATTTGTTTTTTGTTTTACGCCAACTGCAATATTATCTAGCCGGTTTAATATCCAAGCAGTGAAAACAGCACCATATGATGGAGTAACTCTGTTAAGGAACTCCAAAGTTAATGTCTCAATGTAGTGGAAAGCCCACCATGCTACTCTTACACTCTGCAGGGTAAAGAACAAGAAAAAAAACCTGCAGGGTAATTAGCAGAGAACAGCATGTTAAAGCAATTCACAACACACACATAGAACAAGCCAGTCGGCAAGTTGTGTAAGATAAATTATAGTTTGTGGCAGCAAGAACCACCATACTAATGGATGCACACAGAGTCGTAGTGTAACGCTAACGAAACCACGGGCGCAAAATACAGATCAACCGGCGCAGAGAGTGGCCAGCTTCTCCAGGCTGCAAACAGCCAGTGAGTATACTTCCACGCAATATATTACACTTACCAGTGACTTACCAAGCGAACTTCAGAAAGTTTGTACCTCAAACCATACGGACGTCCACCGAGAAAATGAAAGAGAACGTGTGTCGTCGCCATGGGGTCTATATATAGGGGAGGTGTACACGGAAGTAAATCTGTAAATCCTCACCTCGGATGTATCCCTCCGCCGCAGAGTGATACCAATATATTGGAGTGGTCCAATATAGTGAAACAACCAATGGTGCGGGCAAGGTACCAATGGAGGGTACTAGGGATGGCAGGATAATTTTCCCTGCAGGAATGGAAGGACTGTTGTGGTACAGCTGTATTCCAAGTTGTTTCATCTCCACAGAGAACCTCCGCCCTGTCTTATTACTCTGCACACTGCAATGTAGTTTGAAGTAGTCCTTTAGATGTGGAGGTAGTGACTCCATGCCCTCCAACATTGGATCTTATTTTGTTCTACAAATTTTAAAGAGTATAGATGCATGATGAAATCACCATATAATTGTATAATCAATCCTACTGTTGTCTATTAGAAGTCAAAATGTGTGTTATTCCAATCTTTAAGATGATGACGTACTTTGTTTTGATGGCTCTTAGTCTTGTGACATGCCTGCTTTGCATTTGGCGGTTGTTTTTTTGTGATTTTAACATATTATTTTCCAGGAACTGTATTCTCTTAAAAAAGTAACATCTGTAGGAGTTTAACTTTGTGATATTTTGTTTCAATGTGTGCAATTAATCACTGTGGATGTTTTATTATTATTATTATTATTATACTATAGACCTCCTTCAATTGGATGATGGCCCCCTCCTGCATGACACCTGTGGTACATGCTGCTTCCTTTGACACCTGAGCTTCCTGTATGCTCGTGAGGATGCCTTCTGCCACCTCTGTCACCTGACAGACCACCTCCTGCAGACCGCCTGAACTAAATTCAGCATCTGCTGCTTCTTCTGCTGGAGCTGGGTCTACGCTCTCTTTCTCACCTAAAACTCATACATCTGCTTCCGTCCTCTCCTTCAAAAATAGACAATTCAAGACTTTATACCTGTTGTATTGATATTAAACAATAACGATGCATCTTTAATTTCTACGAACTTTGTAGTTGGCTTACTTCTTTTTCGACTACGCCGTGCATCTGTTGCAGATTGAGGGGGTGGATTCCAGCTATTTATTCTGGTAGGTACTGCCTCTGAGGACAGTGTCTTCTGTGAACCCTGTTAAAAGAGACATTTTTACCAGAAAAGTTCAGTATCATTTTACTGAAATGTATTTTATTGACAAAGATAGATGTACCTTAATCAGAATAAAACACTCTTCAAAGTGCTCGTCACACACAGCATAATGCCCTTTCTTCAGGTCCTCAAAGGACTTCTGCAGACTGATGTCCCTACGCCTGATGTTTCTCAGCCATATCTTCCTCCTGAATAATTGCAATAGTGTGTAATGTTCAAGCTCACATTTATTGAATTCACAAAAAATTGTGTCATTACAGGCTTTGTTTTCCATTTTATGGAAATATGACTCTCTCTCTACCATGGCATTTCTTAGTAAAATACTTAGAGTAAACTTTTTGCTAGCAATAATGGGAAATGGGAATGAACGTCTCCAAAACAGATGGCCTTTTTATTAAAGTACCTTTTGCCTATCACATAAATGAGGATTAGATAGAGGCTGTGGTGCTGGGCAGGCCAAAATTAGAAAGTGTAGCTGTATGGTATGGATTATATGGATTGTATGGAGAATCCATGCAGAATTGGTTAATGAGGTGTTTAAATATCACTCTGGGAGTGATTCCACAATCGGTGGTCTACATAGAGAAATACCTAGATAACATAATTGAAAGTAGACAATATTGGAGTGCAGCAGACGATCCAATGTTGAATATTGTTTAATTTAAAAACCACTCAGATGTGTGCATGTTGTTTCCTTTCCTGTACATTTGTCTGAATTCATCTCTATTTCCCCCCAAAAGGAGAGGATGTGAAAAAACTCCCCTTTCTCAATCAGAATCGCCTATTTCTTTTTTATTTTCCAAGTCCAGTTATTTTTTTCCTGGTCTATCTGTACTTCCAGAGTCCTACTGAAAGATTTCAAAGGCACTTTGGGATGGATTTTCCTGCAGCTAAAGTGCTGACTGCAGGCCTCTTTCTGGTTGGTAAGGGGACAGATTGCTCACGCTTCTCCCTCTCCTCTCCACTGCAGGTACTCTGGAAGGACACAAACATCCTCTCACTGCATGCATTTAGATAAGGAAGTATTCTAAAACATGCTGGAAAATGCATTAGCTTTCAGATATGTATACAGTATTACTTTGAATCACGACACAGGAATCCTCCTTGGGGGTGATGTGAAATAGCTGTGTTTTCTTCAACAGCTCAGACCTTCTCTACGGGAATTGTTGTGGTTTACTTTGACTAATGAGCCATGTGTTCTGTAGAGACAGAAGTAATTCTCTTTCCAATCTAATGTTGACATTAAAGATCGATGTGGTCTACTCATAATGATGTCCTCACAATCTGCCCCTGGGAGACGCTTTCAGTACGCCTTATTGTGTTGATAATAAGTGAACCTTATCACAACAGCTATCAATTGTTGGTAATTCAAAAAGATTCCTCAACGGAAAGGCAATATGGCTCAAACAATTACCATGCATTTCACTCTAATGGTTTTATCATAAAGAAGAAGCCAACATCACAGTGGAACAGTTTCATAAAAATGGTTTAAATTGACTTTGCATTGTTCATGCAAATGGCAGTTGCTATTGCTCTTCACTTGCCAAACATCAAAATTCATGGACCATACAGAATCAGGATAGGCAGTAACATTACGTGCAAGTAAATTATTCCTATTTTTATAACATGTCATAACATATCAATTTCAACCTTACCCGATGTACTATCAATTATTCACCTGTTATTAATATGACTGATAAAATCAATATAAAACATTTAAACAAATGTTTTTTTTAAGAATAGTCAGTATTTTTATCCAGTTCATATAAACATTCCATCTTCTCAAAAATATTTTTTTGCTTCCATAAGAGCATGTGTGCCAGAAAAAAAAACGGATCTCAAAACATTCATCGATGCGTAATGTCAAAGCAGTCTTACAAACAAACAGAAAAAAGATACAAACATAAAGGACTGACAAAACATGCATCCTTTGAAAATAGAGATTCCCCATCAAGGGCTCTGCACCTCCATATTCTCTATTAAGGTGTCTTTCTTCAAGAACTTCAGGTTACGGATGGACCTCCACACCCCCACATAACTGTCACTCACAGACTGGCTGGCCCGGTTCTCGCTATGGAAGGCCTCTCTCTGGAGTTCTACAAACTCCATACTGTTGCTGGTGTCTTGAGGTGGGTTGTCACTGAGGCGCTGATCGTTGAGTAGGTGCTCCTGTGTGGGGAAAGATCCTTCGATCGATCCTCCGTCAGACCCTCTGCGACCATTGGGCAGGGGCTCCAGGTCTCCGTTGGGTGGCTTCTTCTCGATGTAAGGCTGTCCAGGCAGAGTTTCGTCCTTGCTTTGCTCCTCCAGGTCCTGGTAGAGGGTCTTCCTCCTGGTCTCAAAGTACTTGACGATACAGTAGGTGATGGAACCCACCGTGTTGACCACCACGCCGGCTACAAACAGCCTGGTGGGCTCCACGTCGCTGAAGGCCACCATGCCGACTGTGATGGTGGCGATGCTCTTTACCACGCCCACGAAGCTGGTGGTGACGGCCGAGTTGATATAGGTGCATTGCAGCGTGGTGAAGTTCATGGCACAGCCGATGAGGATGCAGATGGAGAAGATGCCAGAGATGAAGGGGTTACTCCAGCCCGTGTAGCTCCACATGTTGATGGAGTCCATGCTGACGATGGAGCAGATTAAGAGAACTGGGGAGGCCATGATGGCGATGGAGTACTGGGCTGTGAGGGGGCCATATTCACTGTCTATGCTGGTCTTCTGGATCAGGACCAGGTAGGAGGCGTGGATGATCACAGCCAGGACGCCCGTCACGTAGCCAAACGGATCACCCATCACGTCACCAGACCCTGAGTAAACACAGACACCGTGTCACAATAAGAACCGCAGTGGTGAGAATAGCAAAATAAATATGTGATTATTTTTTTCTCAAAACTTCCTTATTGTAAAATTATCCAGTGTTTAATCAGCTGTCTGAGTGTTAAATATAACACTTTTTCAGTCTATATGGGTCCACACTTTACTAACACTTTGCTTAGAGCTAATGCTATTACACTTTCTCAGTGTTAGAGAATTAACCCCTGTAGTGTTGCAGTAACTCGTTTTTGGGTGTTGCTTTAACACTGTAGGGTGTAAAGCCTTATTTGCATATTTCCCAGTGTGCCTTTCCATAAATTGTGGAGTTACCAGTACCATCCATGACTGTGTTTGATAGTGACAGAAACATGGTTATTGCATTCCATAGCATTCAGTCCTGTAGCCTTCATCAAGTCAGTGCCCGTGTGAATATGTTATCATTGAAATTAAACTCTTTATGGCAACACATTACACATATCATAAGACCTTACTTTGACGGCCTAGTTTGACCCTAACGCAGTGGTCTGAAACTCCTTGTTTGGAGGCCAAATCAGGCAAGTTTATGCTGGCTTGCAAAGTGATATGTAATTCCTATTGGAATCTATCCAGAGTGGCTGAGGATATCCAACAATTTGAACTTCTAATCACCTGCAATCTGCATTCAGAATGACTGCCAAGGTAAGGAAGATAGCTCAATGAGACTACCTAAACCATTTAAACTGGAATAACCATCTCAGTAACGGGTGTGATAAGTCCAACTCCACAGATTTAATTTAACTCTTGAATCAAGTCTAGAAATTTTACACTGAAAAATCAACACTAGGTAACACTGGCCAATTTGCTGTGCGGATGTAATGGCTCTTCTGAAAGTTATTCTAAAGTAGTGTGGAGACATCTTTAACACATCCTATCCATTTGATGGTGCAATGGGGACAGAGCAAGGTGGTGAATTTTCCTCACAGTATCAGCAACATTCAGAACTTCTGCATCTGTATACTTTACAATGGCACCTTTTTAGAAAACACTTATCCTTTTTTAACTTTTTTGTTGTTGTTGTAATCCCCAGTAGGCAAAAACTGGTTGAATCAACAGTTTCCACGTCATAAAAAAAAAAACGATATACATATGTGATGACATTGAATCAACGTAGAAAACGGATTGGATTTGCAAAAAGTAATCAACTGAAAAGGGAATTTAGATTTTTTAAATATATATCTAAATCCAATGACATAGTGACTTGTGTTTTACTTGAACTCAAGTTAGTTGAGAACTCAACCAGACTTAAATCACAACAAAACCTTGAAATGACGTCTGTGCCCAGTGGGCCGGTTGGTGTATTTGTAATATTGGCTCTAGGATGAATTATCGCTTGTATGCAGTAGTTTGAAGCCCATACACTCACCACTTTCAACTGCGTAATATGCACCATATGGATAGGCAATTCAGAATAAATCATGTTTCGTTCCTACTTAACTTGATGTATAAGTATGATATAATAATACGTGTAATTTTACCAGCTAAAGCTGCTCCTCCAGTAGTGATGAGCACCGCCGTTATGACCCCCACTGATGGGGTTCCGTTCTTCAGAATGCACACGCCGATACCCAGGGTGGCCAACGGTAGACAACGTTTGAAAATCACATACATGGGTAGACTCAGTCCTCTGAGAGACCATAGTGTTAGAGTGGACTGTAATGTGGACAGAATACAAACACCTCCGAAGACTTTGGCTAGTTGAAGGCTGAACGGAGGTATGTCTACTTTGCCCAGTCTCCTCAGTATCTCCAGTGTAACCGCCGCCAGCGTGCTGGTGAGGCACTGGATGAGAGTGAGGTAGTTGAAGTTATAAGTCGTGATGAGAAATTTTAGCAAAATGTTCAACGATCCCGAGAAAAATCCATGAGCAACAGCGACGGAGATACCAAGTAAACGACCTTTACAAACTTCCATGGTTGCCTTGAATTTCCCTTTACGCAAGAGCAAGACAGGGGAAATAACGGCGAGTCCGTATTGTGCGCTCAGTCCCTTTGAATAAAGTGTATACTGTACAGCCTTTCCCCTTGAGAGCACAGCTGTAAATGTCCAAGTTATGAATGTCAAGAAAAAAATCGATTGCAAGCAGGACCTTTCAATATAATGGGGTCCGTAAAACAAATAGAGGCTGGTCCCAAAACGTTGAAGATAACAAAAAAAAGAGCTTGGGAATGTTGACGCAAATGTTTGAATATGCGTTTTTCATCAATTAAACCACATTTTCTGTTCGCGAGGTTCTAGCTTACTTACTTTTGTGTCACCTGCTGTTGGATACAGCACAGAGACTGCGAGGTGAGCTGTTGTGAAAGAACTAAACTACAGTGCATATGGGTAAACCCGACAGTATATTACCTCTAGAACAGAGCTGCATGGGCGCAACACTTGAGCGCTTAAGTTGCCACGTTGAATAACACATTTGCCGCAACTGTGGTTGGTTGCCTTTTACCCACAATAACGGACATAGGAACCAGCCTACTTACTTTGAAGCACTTTACCAGGCTGTTTTATTTACATATTGCAGTCCTCGGACCAATTACAACGCTTTGCAAACGCATGAAATCGGCGTAAATTAGACCGCTAAATTGTAGTGCTACGATGAACGGGGTCCAGGGCACATGGACCCAGTTAATTTTCTTCAAGGGACATAAAGTTTTGAGGGGAACCCCTCTCTATAGTGTTATCTCAACCATGCATTACTGTCTCTGATGTATTTTTAAAAACTATCTCTGTAGATTGATTTTGACCACGACAATTCAGCTTCCAGTGTGAAAAATCCAAATTATGGAGGATCATCAAAATAAAATATGCATAAAGTTAGTATGTTTCATGATTAAATCACATTTTAAGCAAAGAAAGGCACATTCAGTTTATATATTTCCCCTGTTAGTTTTCCCATATCGACCAGTAGGAATTAAATGTGATAAGAATGCATCCAGTGTGATTGCCATTTAGTCCATAGCGCTAAGCAAATCTTGATAAGACAAACATAAAGAAACCAAAACAAACAAACACTAAAATAAACGTAGCCCTATAGGCAAAATAATAAACTGGTGAAAGACAATGAATTCAGTCTATATGCAGAAAAAGAAGCAATAGCAAAGAAGATTGTAAAATACTAATTCCAAGAGAGTTGGAGCCGATTTCAGATTGGTGCAATGCCAGACAGCTCACCTGTGTGCAGTCACTTTTATTATGAAATGTACTCACACAGAAAAAAAACAAAAAACGGTCTCCAGAGAACATTTGGTTCAGGCCTCAACAGCTTTTATTTTGTATTTTATTGAACCTTTATTGAACTAGGTAAGTCAGTTAAGAACAAATTATTATTTACAATGTCGGCCAAACTCTAACGACGCTGTGCGCCGCCCAATTGGTCTCCCAATCACGGCCAGTTATGATACAGCCTGGAATCGAACCAGGTTCTGTAGTGACGCCTCTAGCACTGAGATGCAGTGCCTTAGAACGCTGCACCAATCGGCAGCCCAACTCATATGCATAAAGCAGCATAAAGCTGGGATTGCTGAGGGCTAAATTAGGGCTCTCTCCCCTCACCTCTCCCACCAGGGCAGAGAGAACATTCTGTCAGATTCATGACATTTACTTTCATATTTGTAGAATGAACATTTTAATGCAATGGAAAGTCTTACAGGATCATGGATAGAGTTCAAGCCTGTGTGTTGAGCTATATGGCCAGGTTTGTTCCTCTTTGGTAGAGGACCCAGAAAAATTAAGTAAATAATCAAATGCATTTCAACCCCTCACTAAATCAGTACACTGTCACTAAATACACCAATATGACCATACATTCTACCAACAATAAGGACAAGCATTCTACCAACAATAAGGACAAACAGCAGATCATCAGGCATTTTGTTGGCACGTGTTTAAGTTGAGCAACCTTCAGAACCCCATCTCTCTCTCTCTCTCTCTCTCTCTCTGATGGACAGACGGGGAGGAATCCCTGCTTTCCCATCTGTATTCAGACTCTGTTGTGTGTGCGGGCTAGGATGACGCGTTCCCACAGCCCCCCTTTTAGAATCATTATGAAAGCCGCAGTGAAGCTTTGGCAAACGCCACGGCCATGATTGAAAACTAAAAGTCCTCTCTCCTGTTCCTTGCGGCAGGGCAATTATGAGCTCTCTACCGTGCGCTAGGCGGAGGGTCAGCCAGGCATAGAGGTGTGTAGATTTTTACCGTCTCATCCCAGGAGCAGTCCACCACCTGTGGACACAAAGACAGATTGCACTAATCAAAATTAGATTCCACGTGATCCGAGTGATGGAGATGACGTCCTCATGTGATTTCACATGATAAGAAAATGTGTCTTTGTTGGGTTTCAAACTGGAGTCAGACAGAGGACTATGATATATTAGGATGCATGTGACTTGTTTTATGGTCAGTCACATTCACACAATGGGCGGGATTTCAGAGTCGGATAGAGAGTGTTGAGGGTAGTTTTGGTACACAATTGTCTGCTGTTCCTATAACAGCAGTGAACATTTTATAGTGTCTTGGTGTGAGGACACATTTTTTTGTTGTTTAGACAGAATTGCACATACTGTTTAGACATTTTCAATATCACTCTGTATACTGCGGGTACAGTGTCTGAGTGGAGATTGGCTTTTCAAGCAGAGTCATTGCTTTGACGCCTCAAAAGACGTCAAATTGCCTTTTCAACAATGTGGAAACATGTTTTTGAGCCTTAGTGGGGTTCGTTATTAGTTTGAACTCTATCAGAAGTACAGAATGTCATGGTTATCAACTAAATTACACACTGTCCACTTTCATTTAGTCTTTATAAAGACAATGAAAATGCTATTCAATAGCATGGCAAATTGATCAGGGCTTTTTAGCCCCAAAGACAAAAAGCTCCGTGGCACGGCAGTCAAAAGTCTTCACACACGATAAATGATATACTGGCCTATCTGTCCACATATATTTAAATAAAAGGCTAAGTTTATTTATCTTTTATGAACAATAAAGTATGGAGGGTCATAAAATAACAAACATGGTGCTATAGAATTCTGCCAGTATGATATAGCTCTGAAGAAATATGTCTCCAACAGAGCGCCATACTTCATTTAGCTCTTTCCTCTCCTCTCCGTACCTTGGTGGGAGGGGGGAATTAATTATTCTTGAGTACTACAGAGAGGAGAATCTGCCTCACTGCCAAGCAGACCAGCCCGTGACTCAGCCATTGAAGGGGAAAAAAATGGCCTCCATTAATTACTTTACTGCAAAACAAAGTGAAAGCCACAGAGAGGCCAGCGCTGCAGCAGTCTGGAGGGTAAAGCAGGAAGAGGAGGAGGAATGACCCCTGAGGGGTGTCCCTGTCTCCAGTCCCTGCTGGGTGGCAGAGAGCGGAGAGGTCCAATCCTATACTTCAACTTTCTCCAAAACCGGATTTCTCCAAACTATTCTAGGGGAGGAAAACTTTGAGTCTCTCCCTGAATTTCCTCTGGATGTTAGAATATCTGTCATATTCTCCCCTCTGTGATGTATTACTCCTGCCTGGCATCCAAGCAGCTTAACTCCTGCTCCTCTGTAAGGAGCTGTTAACATGTAATTGCTGCAGTTTGGAGGGTCTATGCAGGGGAGGCTGCTGTGCTGTGTGGTGTGGTGCGCTTCACAGCACAACGACAATACAGCTGGTCAGAGGCGAGCACAACCTGGAGAGAGGGGATCAATCAGACACGTGTGACTGCATGCAGCATTACCCTGTGGGAGGGTGGGGGACCACTGCACATTAGCTGGGATGAGGGTAAGGGGGTGTGTGCAGTGATGTGCTGTGTGTTGGTAGAGGGAGACGGTTGGGGTCTGTACTGTAGGAGACTTCCAGTCATGTGGAGACTGGAGAGGGTAGTGGGCTGTGTAAAGGCTGTATCTTCTTGGCATGTTGAGATAGAGGTTATGTGCGTTAGCCTACGGTTTATTCTCTCCACTGATGGGGGGGCGGGAGAGAAACACTGCTGTAGGAGTTTTCCCCCGCTCCGATACTGTATGCTCCCTCTTCCTGGCACAGGTAACCGTACCCTCCTGCACCCCCGCAGGTTGGCAACAGACAAACCTGTGCCTGAAAGAATAAATTAGGAAAAATGTATGCTTGAAAAAATACACTTATCCCAACAAATTGGTTGGAGTGCCAAGCAAGCTTTTGTGTAGCTATGCTGGGTAGGCACGACTTCCATTGGTAGCAGTAGATGTGCAACTGGCAAACATCTGCCAGAAAGAGATTTTCAGCCCCCAGACGAGTTTGGCTCAGGGGACGTCATCATTCATAATAATTAGAAGCGGGGTATCTCAGTAATTTTGATTACTGTTCCAAGTGCAGGCGTATCCTTAAAAAGTGTTTACATTTACACAACTTTACGGGGGTAACTGAAATTATGTAAAGTACAGGACCTAAATGGATGACTGAGATGCCATTCCCACTGCTTAAAAACTGAATGTTAAACGCCATTTACTTTTTTTCCCGAAATGTACTTCTGCCAGAAGAAGGGGATAAAATACCTCAAGATCATCCTCAAGGTAATCCAAAAAGGATATGCTGACACAAACTTTTAACAAATAGATGTCTTAGTCTAATTCCTTTACTAAAATATGCACAGTTGAGGTATCCTGTATTAGTGTGTGATGTAGGTGGAGAAATGAACTGTGCAGTATTTGAATGCTGATATCTGAGTCACAGCCTGGCTGTGATGTCTCACTGACAGTTCTGACCTGCTGTCTTTCATCCATCACTATGTGCTGACGTCAGGCCTGACTGTGGAAACTACCGTCCAGACCCGGCAAGACTGCACCACAGGCAGCCCCGTGTGTGTGTAGGGTTGCAAAGCTAATGGTAATTAACAGAAAATGTATGACAATCTATCGTAACTATGGTCAAAATATTATGGTTATTTCATGCTGAAACCCTCATGAACAACAATGGTATTCACTAAGTTGATTGTTTAAAAAAAAAAATATTACAATAATATACTGAACAAAAATATAAACTCAAGATGTAACAATTTCAAAGACTTTACTGAGTTATAGTTCATATAAGGAAATCAGTCAATTGAAACAACGACCCTAAGCACACAGCCAAGACAACGCAGGAGTGGCTTCGGGACAAGTCCCTGAATGTTCTTGAGTGGGCCCAGCCAGAGCCTGGACTTGAACCCAATCAAACATCTCTGGACAGACCTGAAAATAACTGTGCAGCGATGCTCCCAATCCAACCTGACAGAGCTTGAGAGGATCTGCAGAGAAGAATGGGAGAAACTCCCCACATACAGGTGTGCAACGCTTGTAGCGTCATACCCAAGAAGACTCAATGCTGTAATCGCTGCCAAAGGCACTTCAACAAAGTACTGAGTAAAGGGTCTGAATACTTATGTAAATGTAATATTTAAGTTTTTTTTGCAAACATTTCTAAAACACCTGTACTTGCTTTGTCATTATGGGGTATTGTGTGTAGATTGATGAGGAAAAATAACAATGTAAAACATTTTAGAATAAGGCTGTAACGTAACAAAATGTGGAAAAAGTCAAGGGGTCTGAATACTTTCCGAAGGCACTGTACACACACTTGGAGTCTGAAGTTTACATACACCTTAGCCAAATACATTTCAACTCAGTTTTTCACAATTCCTGACATTTAATCCTAGTAAAAATGCCCTGTCTTAGGTCAGTTAGGATCACCACTTTATTTTAAGAATGTGAAATGTCAGAATAATAGCAGAGAGAATGATTTATTTCAGCTTTTATTTCTTTCATCACATTCCCAGTGGGTCAGAAGTTTACATACACTCAATTAGTATTTGGTAGCATTGCCTTAAAAATTATTTAACTTGGGTCAACTGTTTTGGGTAGCCTTCCACAAGCTTCCCACAATAAGTTGGGTGAATTTTGGTCCATTCCTCCTGACAGAGCTGGTGTAACTGAGTCAGGTTTGTAGGCCTCCTTGCTTGAATGTGCTTTTTCAGTTCTGCCCACAACTTTTCTATAGGATTGATGTCAGGGCTTTGTGATGGCCACTCCAATAACTTGACTATGTTGTCCTTATGCCATTTTGCCACAACTTTGGAAGTATGCTTGGGGTCAATGTTCATTTGGAAGACCCATTTGCGACCAAGCTTTAACTTCCTGACTGATGTCTTGAGATGTTGCTTCAATATATCCACATAATTTTCCTACCTCATGATGCCATCTATTTTGTGAAGTGCACCAGTCCCTCCTGCAGCAAAACACCCCCACAACATGATGCTGCCACCCCCGTGCTTCACGGTTGGGATGGTGTTCTTCGGCTTGCAAGCCTCCCCCTTTTTCCTACATAACGATGGTCATTATGGCCAAACAGTTCTATTTTTGTTTCATCAGACCAGAGGACATTCTCCAAAAAGTACGATCTTTGTCCCCATGTGCAGTTGCAAACCGTAGTCTGGCTTTTTTATGGCGGTTTTGGAGCAGTGGCTTCTTCCTTGCTGATCGGCCTTTCAGGTTATGCCGATATAGGACTCGTTTTACTGTGGATATAGATACTTTTGTACCTGTTTCCTCTAGCATCTTCACAAGGTCCTTTGCTGTTGTTCTGGGATTGATTTGCACTTTTCGCACCAAAGCATGTTCATTTACATTTACATTTAAGTCATTTAGCAGACGCTCTAGGAGACAGAACGCATCTCCTTTCTGAGCAGTATGACGCTGCGTGGTCCCATGATGTTTATACTTGAGTACTATTGTTTGTACAGATGAACGTGGTACCTTCAGGCATTTTTGAAAATGCTCCCAAGGATGAACCAGACTTGTGGAGGTCTACAATTGTTTTCTGATGTCTTGGCTGATTTCTTTTGATTTTCCTACGATGTCAAGCAAAGAGGCACTGAGTTTGAAGGTAGGCCTTGAAATACATCCACAGGTACACCTCCAATTGACTCAAATGATGTCAATTAGCCTATCAGAAGCTTCTAAAGCCATGACATCATTTTCTGGAATTTTCCAAGCTGTCTAAAGGCACAGTCAACTTGGTGTTTCTTGGCAATTTCTTGCATGGAATAGCCTTAATTTCTCAGAACAAGAATAGACTGACAAGTTTCAGAAGAAAGTGCTTTGTTTCTGGCCATTTTTAGCCTGTAATCGAAATGCTCCAGATACTCAACTAGTCTAAAGAAGGCCAGTTTTATTGCTTCTTTAAATCAGGACAACAGTTTTCAGCTGTGCTAACATAATTGCAAATGGGTTTTCTAATGATCAATTAGCCTTTTAAAATGATAAACCGGGATAAGCTAATACAACGTGCCATTGGAACACAGGAGTGATGGTTGCTGATAATGGGCCTCTGTACGCCTATGTAGATATTCCATTAAAAAAATCTCCCGTTTCCAGCTACAATAGTCATTTATAACATTAACAATGTCTACACTGTATTTCTGATCAATTTTATGTTTTTATTTTATTTATTTAATTTTTACCCCCTTTTCGTGGTATCCAATTGTTAGTAATTACTATCTTGTCCCATCGCTACAACTCCCGTACGGGCTTGGGAGAGACGAAGGTCGAAAGGTCATGCGTCCTCCGAAACACAACCCAACCAAGCCGCACTGCTTCTTAACACAGCGCGCCTCCAACCCGGAAGCCAGCCGCACCAATGTGTCGGAGGAAACACCGTGCACCTAGCTACCTTGGTTAGCGCGCACTGCGCCCGGCCCGCCACAGGAGTCGCTGGTGCACGATGAGACAAGGATATCCCTACCGGCCAAACCCTCCCTAACCCGGACGACGCTAGGCCAATTGTGCGTCGCCCCACGGACCTCCCGGTCGCGGCCGGCTGCGACAGAGCCTGGGCGCGAAACCAGAGTCTCTGGTGGCACAGCTAGCGCTGC
Organism: Salvelinus alpinus; assembly: GCF_045679555.1. Taxonomy (NCBI): domain Eukaryota; kingdom Metazoa; phylum Chordata; class Actinopteri; order Salmoniformes; family Salmonidae; genus Salvelinus; species Salvelinus alpinus. The sequence continues at coordinate 34,091,088 of NC_092093.1, read as the reverse complement.
GATGCAGTACCCTAGACCACTGCGCCACCCGGGAGGCTAATTTTATGTTATTTTAATGGACAAAAAAAATTGCTCTTCTTTCAAAAACAATGAAATTTATTAATGACCCCAAAGTTTTGAACGGTAGTGTGTGTGTATATACAGTGGGGAGAACAAGTATTTGATACACTGCCGATTTTGCAGGTTTTCCTACTTACAAAGCATGTAGAGGTCTGTCATTTTTATTATAGGTACACTTGAACTGTGAGAGACGGAATCTAAAACAAAAATCCAGAAAATCACATTGTATGATTTTTAAGTAATTCATTTGCATTTTATTGCATGACATAAGTATTTGATACATCAGAAAAGCAGAACTTAATATATCGTGCTTCTACACCTGCATTACTAGCTGTTTGGGGTTTTAGGCTGGGTGTCTGTACAGCACTTCGAGATATTAGCTGATGTACGAAGGGCTATATAAAATAAAATTGAAAAATTGAATTGGTACAGAAACCTTTGTTTGCAATTACAGAGATCATACGTTTCCTGTAGTTCTTGACCAGGTTTGCACACACTGCAGCAGGGATTTTGGCCCACTCCTCCATACAGACCTTCTCCAGATCCTTCAGGTTTCGGGGCTGTCGCTGGGCAATACGGACTTTCAGCTCCCTCCAAAGATTTTCTATTGGGTTCAAGTCTGGAGACTGGCTAGGCCACTCCAGGACCTTGAGATGCTTCTTACGGAGCCACTCCTTAGTTGCCCTGGCTGTGTGTTTCGGGTCGTTGTCATGCTGGAAGACCCAGCCACGACCCATCTTCAATGCTCTTACTGAGGGAAGGAGGTTCTTGGCCAAGATCTCGCGATACATGGCCCCATCCATCCTCCCCTCAATACGGTGCAGTTGTCCTGTCCCCTTTGCAGAAAAGCATCCCCAAAGAATGATGTTTCCACCTCCATGCTTCACGGTTAGGATGGTGTTCTTGGGGTTGTACTCATCCTTCTTCTTCCTCCAAACACGGCGAGTGGAGTTTAGACCAAAAAGCTCTATTTTTGTCTCATCAGACCACATGACCTTCTCCCATTCCTCCTCTGGATCATCCAGATGGTCATTGGCAAACTTCAGACGGGCCTGGACATGCGCTGGCTTGAGCAGGGGGACCTTGCGTGCGCTGCAGGATTTTAATCCATGACGGCGTAGTGTGTTACTAATGGTTTTCTTTGAGACTGTGGTCCCAGCTCTCTTCAGGTCATTGACCAGGTCCTGCCGTGTAGTTCTGGGCTGATCCCTCACCTTCCTCATGATCATTGATGCCCCACGAGATGAGGTCTTGCATGGAGCCCCAGACCGAGGGTGATTGACCGTCATCTTGAACTTCTTCCATTTTCTAATAATTGCGCCAACAGTTGTTGCCTTCTCACCAAGCTGCTTGCCTATTGTCCTGTAGCCCATCCCAGCCTTGTGCAGGTCTACAATTTTATCCCTGATGTCCTTACACAGCTCTCTGGTCTTGGCCATTGTGGAGAGGTTGGAGTCTGTTTGATTGAGTGTGTGGACAGGTGTCTTTTATACAGGTAACGAGTTCAAACAGGTGCAGTTAATACAGGTAATGAGTGGAGAACAGGAGGGCTTCTTAAAGAAAAACTAACAGGTCTGTGAGAGCCGGAATTCTTACTGGTTGGTAGGTGATCAAATACTTATGTCATGCAATAAAGTGCAAATTAATTACTTAAAAATCATACAATGTGATTTTCTGGATTTTTGTCTCTCACAGTTGAAGTGTACCTATGATAAAAATTACAGATCTCTACATGCTTTGTAAGTAGGAAAACCTGCAAAATCGGCAGTGTATCAAATACTTGTTCTCCCCACTGTATATATACATATTATATATGTATAATGTTATATATATAATGTTATATATATAATGTTTTACAGCTTTGTCATTCTTTATTGAAATGTTTTCTTATTTAATTATTTCATAGGTGATAAAGCCACACGGAGGACCAGATATTATTAGACACCTGTGATCATCTGAAGTAATAGATGTCCTGTGATAGATTACATCAAATCCTTGAAAGATACCAACACTCTGGTAGTTTACTGGTCAACTTTGAACGTTTCCAGGAATGTGGGTGTGTTTGTTCGATGTGTGTATGTGTGTGTAGATCCCCAGGCTCCATGGACACTGTATACCCACAGTCGTGTTTATGCCAAATTGTGCGTGACAGTTCTTTCCCAGAGAATAATACAGGAAGGCTATCAGCGCCATATGAAAAATGACATCCCCAGTAATGACTAGCCTTTACAATAGAGCTTATTACATCCTATCAGTCAATTTTCCAGTCCTCTCAGGCTGAACAATGTAAACAGCCATGAGAGACCCAACAGTAGAGGCTAGGTACGGGGTAGGAATAAGAAGAAGTGAGAGTGACGTTTTCAATTATATGGCTCCTCAGCTAGATTGATAGCTCGACTGATATCAAACACTTTGTGAGGGAGAATGTGACTGGAGAATTGAATTCATGGATGCTGGCTACTGTAATGCAGACTAATAGATAGATAGAACAGCATTGCAGTGGACTTTATAAGGATACATTTACTCTATGCAACGGTTTTCTTCAGTACAACAAATACCTCAGGAAAAGGCAGAAGTAGTGTTTTCTCTAAGTGAACGTGCTGGGCCTGCAGTGGTAAGTGTCCACTGTGGTGTTATGTCGCTGTGTCGGAACCCCTAGTAGCGATTTTTTCCGCAGAGGTTGTGTCCAATGGCTGAGCCCTGTGGCTGAGATAAATACATGGCCCAGTGAGATGATAATTAGACAATACTGAGACAGACCTGGTTGGGGATTTGCAGATTGAAGTCCAGGCCACAGACGAACTCTGAGTGGTGCTCCAGCGTCTCCAGCAGTGGCTGCTCGGTCCTGGAGTAGTCCCAGAGCCTGTGGATACAGACACAGCCCAACACAACATGAGGCAATCCCACTAATTGAAACGCCGTTTCTCCCCCCTTTCCCCTTCTGACGGCCGGGGAGATGGCTCAAAGCCCTGACGCAGCGCGAGCCAGACTGATCCACTTAGCAAACGTAATTAAATGATTTCTTTTGAAAATATTCCGGGCCTATTTATGTGCGCCAGGGGAGTCAGTCATTTAGAGTTATTATAGAAAGAGAGCTGTTAGTGTCAATCAGCAATAGGCCTCTCCCATACTGCAACTGCATTGTGGGTCTGGAGCCCATTGGATGTTAACAGGTAGGATTGCATTCAAGAAAAAATCCACTTAGAGCATTAGAGTCAAAAGGAAATAAGAGGTTTGCGAAAGCAATGCGGATGATGAAAACAAACTCGGAAATTAGCCTCGGAAAATAAAATATGTGTTGAGTGTTCTCTAGTCTAAATGATATATCGGTGTTCAACAGAAGAATAAAACAAATCCACAAAGAGAACAAGGCTTCCCCCTATTAGTGTCTACAGTATGTACCATATATTTTCAAAAGTACGTGGACATGCCTTCAAATTAGTGGATTCGGCTATTTCAGCCACACCCGTTGCTGACAGGTGTATAAAATTGAGCACACAGCCATGCAATCTCCATAAAAAACATTACTAAAGAGCTCAGTGACTTTCAACATGGCACCGTCATAGGATGCCACTATTCCAACAAGTTGGTTTGTAAAATTTCTGCCCTGCTAGAGCTGCACTGGTCAACTGTAAGTGCTATTATTGTAAAGTAGAAACGTCTAGGAGCAACAACAGCTCAGACGCGAAGTGGTAGGCCACACAAGCTCATAGAACGGGACCGCTGAGTGCTGAAGAGCGTAGCACGTAAAACGCGTCTGTCCTCAGTTGCAACACTTACTACCGAATTCCAAACTGCCGCTGGAAGCAACGTCAGCACAAGAACTGTTCATGAAATGGGTTTCCATGGCCAAGCAGCCGCACACAAGTCTAAGATCACTATGCACAATACCAAGCGTCGGTTGGAGTGGTATAAAGCTCGCCGCCATTGGACTCTGGAGTGATGAATCATGCTTCACCATCTGGCAGTCAGACGGACGAATCTGCGTTTGGCGGATGCCAGGAGAATGTTACCTGCCCGAATGCATAGTGCCGACTGTAAAGTTTGGTGGAGAAGGAATAATGGTCTGGGGCTGTTTTTCATGGTTTTGGCTAGGCCCCTTAATTCCAATGAAGGGAAATCTTAACGCCACAGTATACAAGACATTATAGACGATTCTGGGCTTCCGACTTTGTGGCAACAGTTTGCGGAAGGCCCTTTCCTGTTTTAGCATGACAATGCCCCTGTGCACAAAGCGAGGTCCATACAGAAATGGTTTGTCGAGATCCGTGTGAAAGAACTTGATTGGCCTGCACAGAACCCTGACTTTAACCCTATCGAAAACTTTTGGGATGAATTGGAATGCTGACTGACTGCGAGCCAGGCCCAATCGCCCAACATCAGTGCCCGACTTCACTAATGCTCTTGTGACTGAAGTGAAGCAAGTCCCTGCAGCAATGTTCCAACATCTAATGGAAAGCCTTCCCAGAAGAGTGGAGGCTGTTATAGCAGCAGGTATGGGGCCAACTCCATATTAATGCCCATGATTTTGGAATTAAATGTTTGATGAGCAGGTGTACCACCCCATTCACTTCAAGAGAGTAGTGTCAGTAGGACTCAAAAGATGACACGATCCATCTCCATAACTCACACTCAGTATGTTTCTGTGGGAACAAACAGTTAGTCAGATCCAGGCGACGCGCTCTAGCTCAGGTACTGTAGATGGCTCTCCTTCTCGTTCCTCCCACAATACCCAGCCAGCATTCAGGCTAATTGAGGTGAGGCAATATCCTGCTCTAATTAGTCCTACAATAACAGGTGGCAGCGGCCAGCGCATCGTTTATCTTCAGTCCCAACACTCCTGAATGAACAGAGCCCACCATGGCAACCAAACCTCACCTAGCGCTGTGAATCAAACAGGACACCTAATCTCATGTAAACACCAGGACCTGGTAGAATTCTAAAGACACCCAAACGTAACTTGGAGTGAGTAAACAGAGGCCTGGGATGAGGTCTATGTTACAACAGGTGCCATCGCCTCTACCCAGTCCCATGCCTGTAATGAATGGACAGTACATAGGAAATCAAACCTTTTGTTCAGCAGTGCCATGACGATCTAAGGAAAATCATTTCCATTAATTACCTTTAAAGCATAGGTGATCGATGCAGTGCAGTGCTAGAAATAATTACCTGGTTTCTTCACGGAATATGACACAACCCCATGGCTAAACACGCTCCACATTAAAAACAGTATTGATCTATGAGTTTACCCTGTCATATGTACATAGACTTAGGCTATTAGCTCTGTAGGCTAACATGGGCTTGAGTTGCACTGACAATTCTGGTTAAATATCCGTTCAGTAACCCATATCATATATAAATCTGAATGATAACTGCTAATTTCTCCCAAACGTGTCCAGCCCAGCCCAGCACAACATATTTTATTTTATTTCACCTTTATTTAACCAGGTAGGCAAGTTGAGAACAAGTTCTCATTTACAATTGCGACCTGGCCAAGATAAAGCAAAGCAGTTCGACACATACAACAACACAGAGTTACACATGGAGTAAAACAAACATACAGTCAATAATACAGTAGAAAAATAAGTATATATACAATGTGAGCAAGTGAGGTGAGATAAGGGAGGTAAAGGCAAAAAAAGGCCATGGTGGCGAAGTAAATACAATATAGCAAGTAAAACACTGGAATGGTAGATTTGCAGTGGAAGAATGTGCAAAGTAGAAATAGAAATTGTCAGGTTTTGGCCAGGACTGTTCAGGTTTTGTTCACTAGATGTCCCCCTTGCACCTTTTTTGTACCTTTTGTTTTTTCTTGCCCTAATTATTGTTTGCACCTGTAAGTCATTCCCTTGTTAGTATTTAACCCTGTGTGTTCCTCAGTTCCTTGCTCAGTGTTTGTATGTTAGCACCCAGCCCCAGCCTTTGTGAACATTTTTCTCTTGTTGTATTTTCCAGAGGTTCTCTGGTTTTGTTCTCGTGTATTTTTGGATTGATCTTTTGAGGTTTGTTTTTCCCTTGCTGTTTTTACCACTTTGTGGATTTTCTTTTGTATTTTGGAAGATATCTATTTTTTTATTAAACCACCATCTCTAGTACTGCTGTGTCTGCCTCATCTTCTGGGTTCTGCCAATTATTAGTGACTGTTTCTCGCACCGGGTCCTGACAGAAACACTGAGCCATTAATATGAACCCAGAGGCAGCCAGTACCCAGGACTTTTTTCCCATGCTGTCCCACCACGAGGGGACTGTCCAACGTCACGAAGCTGCTCTGGTTCAGCAAGAGGGCTTACTGGCTGGACATTCTCAACTTCTGTCGGAGATGATGACTTCCATAAAGCAGATTTCTGATCAACTTTCTCCTGCAACCGCTTCTGCTCCAGTTCATCAGATTCAAGTGCCCGTGGCAGTTAACCCCCTGGCTGAACCTCGTCTGCCGCCTCCCCAACGGTTCTCAGGTGATCCGAGTGTTTGTAAGGGGTTTTTCACCCAATGTTCTCTCTCCTTCGAGCTGCAACCCTCGTCGTTTCCCACCGACCGGTCCAAGATAGCATACATCATCACCCTGCTGTCGGAAAAAGCCCTAGCCTGGGCTACTGCTGTGTGGGATGCCCAAAGTCCCTGCTGTGCCAGCTACTCTACCTTTGCTGAAGAATTCAAGCGAGTGTTTCAAGGTCCTACCAGCGGTCCTGACTCAGCCAAACAGCTCCTGACTCTCCGCCAAGGTCGGCGCAGCGTGACGGACTATGCCATCCAGTTCCACACGGTGGCAGCAGCGAGTGGCTGGAACGACGAGGCGCTCACAGTGTGCTTTTTGAAGGGTCTTTCCGACACCATCCAAGATGAACTGGCCACTCGGGAACCACCAGACAACCTCGAGTCCCTGATCAAGTTGGCTTCACGCATAGACCTGCGTCTGAGAGAGAGAGAGCTCAACCGTAGATCTCTCACCCTAGCTCCTATCGGTCCCAGCTCCGAGTCTCCACCTTTATCCTCGCTGACTCCACCGGAACCCATGCAGGTTGGACGCATCTCCCAGGCTGAGAGAGACCGCCGGATGAGGGAGCGATGCTGTCTATATTGCGGCAAACCGGGCCATTTCCTCTCCACGTGTCCCGGGCTCCAGGGAAAACGCACTCTCCCGTGCAGGCCTGGGAGGACTGTAACGGGAAACATAACCTCCTCCCATCCATCCAACTCCCGCCTGCTCATTCCAGTTACCCTTTCCTGGGACAACCACGAGCTTCCCCTTCAAGCCTTGGTAGACTCTGGAGCCGCAGGTAACTTCATGGATGGTGTCTGGGCGAAGGAAAATGGCGTTCCCTCTGAACCTCTAAGTGATCCCATAAGGGTTACTACGTTGGATGGAAGCCCTTTGGGATCTGGACTTGTCACTCGTGTCACTACCCCCTTGCGACTTTCAGTTTCCCAACACCAGGAAGTGATGAACTTTCATCTGACCTCGTGTTCCGAGTTCCCTCTCGTCCTTGGATACCCCTGGCTTCACAGCCATAACCCTCACATCGACTGGTCTGTGGGCACTATCAAGCAGTGGGGTCCTACGTGCCAAGCCACTTGTATCTTCCCAAGTTCCCAGAGTTCCCCTCCCGAGTCTCTAGAATCCATCGACCTGTCCCGAGTTCCCGAGTGTTACCATGACCTCAAACCGGTATTTAGCAAACAGAGGGCCACCAAACTACCACCCCATAGACCTTACGATTGCCCCATCGACCTGTTTCCGGGCACATGCCCCCCCAGGGGTTGGATCTTTTCCCTATCTCCTCCCGAACGAGCTGCTATGGATACCTACATCAAGGACTCTCTGGCAGCAGGCCTCATGCGTCCATCCACCTCGCCGGCGGGAGCAGGGTTTTTCTTTGTGGCCAAAAAAGACGGGGGATTACGTCCTTGCATCGACTACCGGGGACTTAATGCCATAACCGTCCGTAACCGCTACCCGCTACCCCTTATGGCCACAGCCTTTGAGCTGCTCCAGGAAGCAGTGGTCTTCACTAAGCTTGACCTGCGGAACGCATACCATCTTGTGCGGATCAAACCCGGTGACGAGTGGAAGACCGCTTTCAACACGCCTACTGGTCACTACGAATACTTGGTGATGCCCTTCGGCCTGACCAACGCTCCAGCTGTGTTCCAAGCGCTCATAAACGATGTGCTTAGGGATATGCTTAACATCTTCGTGTTTGTTTACTTGGATGACATCCTCATCTTTTCGAGCTCCCTTCAAGAACACACTAAGCATGTCAGACAAGTACTCAAACGCCTCCTTGACAGCCATTTGTACGTTAAGCCGGAAAAATGTGAATTCCATTCCTCCCGAGTACAATTCCTGGGATTTGTAGTGGAACCCGGTCGAGTCCAGATGGACCCCACGAAGGTAGGGGCGGTAGCGGATTGGCCCACCCCCAAGTCCGTTAAGGAAGTTCAGCGTTTCCTGGGCTTCACTAACTTTTACCGCAAGTTCATCAAGAACTTCAGCTCGGTGGCAGCCCCTCTCTCAGCTGTAACCAAGGGTGGCAACACAAGGTTTCTGTGGGGAAGAGAAGCTGAGACGGCCTTCCAAGGACTCAAGCAGCGCATCCTCTCTGCTCCCATTCTGACACTACCAACGGCGGATGAACCTTTTGTGGTGGAGGTAGACGCATCAGAGGTTGGGGTTGGAGCTGTCCTGTCTCAGAGGGGTGAAGACAAGAAGCTTCATCCTTGCGCCTTCTTCTCTCACCGGCTTACCCCGGCCGAGAGGAATTACGATGTGGGGGATCGTGAACTCCTAGCGGTTAAGATGGCATTGAAGGAATGGAGACACTGGCTCGAGGGGGCTTCTCAACCGTTTCAAGTGCTTACGGACCACAAAAATCTGGAGTATATCCAGCAGGCGAAGCGGTTGAACTCCAGACAAGCTCGATGGTCTCTTTTCTTCAGCCGATTTCAGTTTATCCTCACCTATAGACCCGGGTCGAAGAATCTCAAACCGGACGCCTTGTCACGAATCTACTCTCCTGCCATTCGAGAAGATACTGACATGACTGTCCTTCCGGCCGCTAAGATCGTGGCTCCGATCTCGTGGCAAGTGGAGGATACCGTGAAACAAGCCCAAGCCATCGAACCGGGCCCTGGAGGAGGTCCTGCCAATCGGTTGTTTGTTCCCAAGGCAGCAAGGTCCCAAGTCCTTCTGTGGGGGCACTCCTCTCGCCTCACCTGTCACCCGGGCGTAGGTCGCACCTTGGAGTTCATCCAGCGTAAGTTCTGGTGGCCCACCATAAAAGAAGACGTTGCCACTTTCGTCAAGGCCTGTTCCGTGTGCTGCCAGGGCAAATCTTCTCACCTCCGCCCTCAAGGACTCCTTCACCCTCTATCTATTCCCCACCGACCCTGGTCCCATATCTCATTGGACTTTATTACTGGCCTTCCTCCGTCCCATGGTAATACAACTATCCTAGTCATCATCGACAGGTTTTCTAAGGCGGCCAGGTTCGTTCCCTTGACTAAGTTACCTTCTGCCAAGGAAACGGCTGAGTTGATGATTAACCATGTGTTCCGAGTCTTCGGCATTCCGCAAGATATGGTTTCCGACAGAGGTCCCCAGTTCGCCTCAAGGTTTTGGAAGGCCTTCTGCCAACTCATAGGGGCCACTGCCAGTCTATCTTCAGGGTACCATCCGGAGTCCAATGGCCAAACCGAGAGGATGAATCAAGAGCTGGAAACCACCCTCAGATGTATGGTCTCCAACAACCCGTCCACATGGTCGTCCTTCATGGTTTGGGCCGAGTACGCGCACAACACCTTGTGCTCCTCCTCCACTGGTATGTCCCCGCACGAGTGTCAGTTTGGCTATGCTCCTCCATTGTTCCCGAACCAGGAGGCAGAAGTCAGTGTGCCTTCAGCCTCGAGGTTCATCAGACGCTGTCGGCTTACGTGGAAGAAGGCCCGTCTTAATCTTCTGCGTTCCTCACAGAGGTACCAACAACAAGCCAACAGACGTCGCCGTCCCGGGCCTACCCTGCGCCTCGGCCAGAGAGTATGGCTCTCAACCAAGAATTTACCGCTACGGGTGGAGTCTCGCAAACTGTCCCAGAAATTCATCGGTCCCTTTAAGGTTGCCAGAAAAATGAACCCCGTTACTTTTCGCCTGCACTTACCCAGATCCCTTAAAATTAATCCCACGTTTCACATTTCTTTATTAAAACATGTTTTTTCTCCCCTTATCCCGGCAGGCAGACCTCCCCCTCCGCCCCGTATCATCGGAGGCCAGTCGGCTTATACCGTCCATCGGATACTGGATTCCCGCCGGGTGCAGCGGTCCTGGCAGTATCTGGTGGACTGGGAAGGCTACGGTCCCGAGGAGCGCTCCTGGGTTCCTGCCAAGGACATACTGGACCCTGACCTCATTCGTCAGTTCAGGGTCCTCCACCCTGAGAAGGCTGGTAGGAACGTCAGGAGCCGTTCCTAGGGGGGGGATTCTGTCAGGTTTTGGCCAGGACTGTTCAGGTTTTGTTCACTAGATGTCCCCCTTGCACCTTTTTTGTACCTTTTGTTTTTTCTTGCCCTAATTATTGTTTGCACCTGTAAGTCATTCCCTTGTTAGTATTTAACCCTGTGTGTTCCTCAGTTCCTTGCTCAGTGTTTGTATGTTAGCACCCAGCCCCAGCCTTTGTGAACATTTTTCTCTTGTTGTATTTTCCAGAGGTTCTCTGGTTTTGTTCTCGTGTATTTTTGGATTGATCTTTTGAGGTTTGTTTTTCCCTTGCTGTTTTTACCACTTTGTGGATTTTCTTTTGTATTTTGGAAGATATCTATTTTTTTATTAAACCACCATCTCTAGTACTGCTGTGTCTGCCTCATCTTCTGGGTTCTGCCAATTATTAGTGACTGTTTCTCGCACCGGGTCCTGACAGAAACACTGAGCCATTAATATGAACCCAGAGGCAGCCAGTACCCAGGACTTTTTTCCCATGCTGTCCCACCACGAGGGGACTGTCCAACGTCACGAAGCTGCTCTGGTTCAGCAAGAGGGCTTACTGGCTGGACATTCTCAACTTCTGTCGGAGATGATGACTTCCATAAAGCAGATTTCTGATCAACTTTCTCCTGCAACCGCTTCTGCTCCAGTTCATCAGATTCAAGTGCCCGTGGCAGTTAACCCCCTGGCTGAACCTCGTCTGCCGCCTCCCCAACGGTTCTCAGGTGATCCGAGTGTTTGTAAGGGGTTTTTCACCCAATGTTCTCTCTCCTTCGAGCTGCAACCCTCGTCGTTTCCCACCGACCGGTCCAAGATAGCATACATCATCACCCTGCTGTCGGAAAAAGCCCTAGCCTGGGCTACTGCTGTGTGGGATGCCCAAAGTCCCTGCTGTGCCAGCTACTCTACCTTTGCTGAAGAATTCAAGCGAGTGTTTCAAGGTCCTACCAGCGGTCCTGACTCAGCCAAACAGCTCCTGACTCTCCGCCAAGGTCGGCGCAGCGTGACGGACTATGCCATCCAGTTCCACACGGTGGCAGCAGCGAGTGGCTGGAACGACGAGGCGCTCACAGTGTGCTTTTTGAAGGGTCTTTCCGACACCATCCAAGATGAACTGGCCACTCGGGAACCACCAGACAACCTCGAGTCCCTGATCAAGTTGGCTTCACGCATAGACCTGCGTCTGAGAGAGAGAGAGCTCAACCGTAGATCTCTCACCCTAGCTCCTATCGGTCCCAGCTCCGAGTCTCCACCTTTATCCTCGCTGACTCCACCGGAACCCATGCAGGTTGGACGCATCTCCCAGGCTGAGAGAGACCGCCGGATGAGGGAGCGATGCTGTCTATATTGCGGCAAACCGGGCCATTTCCTCTCCACGTGTCCCGGGCTCCAGGGAAAACGCACTCTCCCGTGCAGGCCTGGGAGGACTGTAACGGGAAACATAACCTCCTCCCATCCATCCAACTCCCGCCTGCTCATTCCAGTTACCCTTTCCTGGGACAACCACGAGCTTCCCCTTCAAGCCTTGGTAGACTCTGGAGCCGCAGGTAACTTCATGGATGGTGTCTGGGCGAAGGAAAATGGCGTTCCCTCTGAACCTCTAAGTGATCCCATAAGGGTTACTACGTTGGATGGAAGCCCTTTGGGATCTGGACTTGTCACTCGTGTCACTACCCCCTTGCGACTTTCAGTTTCCCAACACCAGGAAGTGATGAACTTTCATCTGACCTCGTGTTCCGAGTTCCCTCTCGTCCTTGGATACCCCTGGCTTCACAGCCATAACCCTCACATCGACTGGTCTGTGGGCACTATCAAGCAGTGGGGTCCTACGTGCCAAGCCACTTGTATCTTCCCAAGTTCCCAGAGTTCCCCTCCCGAGTCTCTAGAATCCATCGACCTGTCCCGAGTTCCCGAGTGTTACCATGACCTCAAACCGGTATTTAGCAAACAGAGGGCCACCAAACTACCACCCCATAGACCTTACGATTGCCCCATCGACCTGTTTCCGGGCACATGCCCCCCCAGGGGTTGGATCTTTTCCCTATCTCCTCCCGAACGAGCTGCTATGGATACCTACATCAAGGACTCTCTGGCAGCAGGCCTCATGCGTCCATCCACCTCGCCGGCGGGAGCAGGGTTTTTCTTTGTGGCCAAAAAAGACGGGGGATTACGTCCTTGCATCGACTACCGGGGACTTAATGCCATAACCGTCCGTAACCGCTACCCGCTACCCCTTATGGCCACAGCCTTTGAGCTGCTCCAGGAAGCAGTGGTCTTCACTAAGCTTGACCTGCGGAACGCATACCATCTTGTGCGGATCAAACCCGGTGACGAGTGGAAGACCGCTTTCAACACGCCTACTGGTCACTACGAATACTTGGTTATGCCCTTTCGGCCTGACCAACGCTCCAGCTGTGTTCCAAGCGCTCATAAACGATGTGCTTAGGGATATGCTTAACATCTTCGTGTTTGTTTACTTGGATGACATCCTCATCTTTTCGAGCTCCCTTCAAGAACACACTAAGCATGTCAGACAAGTACTCAAACGCCTCCTTGACAGCCATTTGTACGTTAAGCCGGAAAAATGTGAATTCCATTCCTCCCGAGTACAATTCCTGGGATTTGTAGTGGAACCCGGTCGAGTCCAGATGGACCCCACGAAGGTAGGGGCGGTAGCGGATTGGCCCACCCCCAAGTCCGTTAAGGAAGTTCAGCGTTTCCTGGGCTTCACTAACTTTTACCGCAAGTTCATCAAGAACTTCAGCTCGGTGGCAGCCCCTCTCTCAGCTGTAACCAAGGGTGGCAACACAAGGTTTCTGTGGGGAAGAGAAGCTGAGACGGCCTTCCAAGGACTCAAGCAGCGCATCCTCTCTGCTCCCATTCTGACACTACCAACGGCGGATGAACCTTTTGTGGTGGAGGTAGACGCATCAGAGGTTGGGGTTGGAGCTGTCCTGTCTCAGAGGGGTGAAGACAAGAAGCTTCATCCTTGCGCCTTCTTCTCTCACCGGCTTACCCCGGCCGAGAGGAATTACGATGTGGGGGATCGTGAACTCCTAGCGGTTAAGATGGCATTGAAGGAATGGAGACACTGGCTCGAGGGGGCTTCTCAACCGTTTCAAGTGCTTACGGACCACAAAAATCTGGAGTATATCCAGCAGGCGAAGCGGTTGAACTCCAGACAAGCTCGATGGTCTCTTTTCTTCAGCCGATTTCAGTTTATCCTCACCTATAGACCCGGGTCGAAGAATCTCAAACCGGACGCCTTGTCACGAATCTACTCTCCTGCCATTCGAGAAGATACTGACATGACTGTCCTTCCGGCCGCTAAGATCGTGGCTCCGATCTCGTGGCAAGTGGAGGATACCGTGAAACAAGCCCAAGCCATCGAACCGGGCCCTGGAGGAGGTCCTGCCAATCGGTTGTTTGTTCCCAAGGCAGCAAGGTCCCAAGTCCTTCTGTGGGGGCACTCCTCTCGCCTCACCTGTCACCCGGGCGTAGGTCGCACCTTGGAGTTCATCCAGCGTAAGTTCTGGTGGCCCACCATAAAAGAAGACGTTGCCACTTTCGTCAAGGCCTGTTCCGTGTGCTGCCAGGGCAAATCTTCTCACCTCCGCCCTCAAGGACTCCTTCACCCTCTATCTATTCCCCACCGACCCTGGTCCCATATCTCATTGGACTTTATTACTGGCCTTCCTCCGTCCCATGGTAATACAACTATCCTAGTCATCATCGACAGGTTTTCTAAGGCGGCCAGGTTCGTTCCCTTGACTAAGTTACCTTCTGCCAAGGAAACGGCTGAGTTGGTGATTAACCATGTGTTCCGAGTCTTCGGCATTCCGCAAGATATGGTTTCCGACAGAGGTCCCCAGTTCGCCTCAAGGTTTTGGAAGGCCTTCTGCCAACTCATAGGGGCCACTGCCAGTCTATCTTCAGGGTACCATCCGGAGTCCAATGGCCAAACCGAGAGGATGAATCAAGAGCTGGAAACCACCCTCAGATGTATGGTCTCCAACAACCCGTCCACATGGTCGTCCTTCATGGTTTGGGCCGAGTACGCGCACAACACCTTGTGCTCCTCCTCCACTGGTATGTCCCCGCACGAGTGTCAGTTTGGCTATGCTCCTCCATTGTTCCCGAACCAGGAGGCAGAAGTCAGTGTGCCTTCAGCCTCGAGGTTCATCAGACGCTGTCGGCTTATGTGGAAGAAGGCCCGTCTTAATCTTCTGCGTTCCTCACAGAGGTACCAACAACAAGCCAACAGACGTCGCCGTCCCGGGCCTACCCTGCGCCTCGGCCAGAGAGTATGGCTCTCAACCAAGAATTTACCGCTACGGGTGGAGTCTCGCAAACTGTCCCAGAAATTCATCGGTCCCTTTAAGGTTGCCAGAAAAATGAACCCCGTTACTTTTCGCCTGCACTTACCCAGATCCCTTAAAATTAATCCCACGTTTCACATTTCTTTATTAAAACATGTTGTTTTTTCTCCCCTTATCCCGGCAGGCAGACCTCCCCCTCCGCCCCGTATCATCGGAGGCCAGTCGGCTTATACCGTCCATCGGATACTGGATTCCCGCCGGGTGCAGCGGTCCTGGCAGTATCTGGTGGACTGGGAAGGCTACGGTCCCGAGGAGCGCTCCTGGGTTCCTGCCAAGGACATACTGGACCCTGACCTCATTCGTCAGTTCAGGGTCCTCCACCCTGAGAAGGCTGGTAGGAACGTCAGGAGCCGTTCCTAGGGGGGGGATTCTGTCAGGTTTTGGCCAGGACTGTTCAGGTTTTGTTCACTAGATGTCCCCCTTGCACCTTTTTTGTACCTTTTGTTTTTTCTTGCCCTAATTATTGTTTGCACCTGTAAGTCATTCCCTTGTTAGTATTTAACCCTGTGTGTTCCTCAGTTCCTTGCTCAGTGTTTGTATGTTAGCACCCAGCCCCAGCCTTTGTGAACATTTTTCTCTTGTTGTATTTTCCAGAGGTTCTCTGGTTTTGTTCTCGTGTATTTTTGGATTGATCTTTTGAGGTTTGTTTTTCCCTTGCTGTTTTTACCACTTTGTGGATTTTCTTTTGTATTTTGGAAGATATCTATTTTTTTATTAAACCACCATCTCTAGTACTGCTGTGTCTGCCTCATCTTCTGGGTTCTGCCAATTATTAGTGACTGTTTCTCGCACCGGGTCCTGACAGAAATAATGGGGTGCAAAGGAGCAAAATAAATAAATAAATACAGTAGGGGTAGTTGTTTGGGCTAAATTATAGATGGGCTATGTACAGGTGCAGTAATAGGTGAGCTGCTCTGACAGCTGGTGCTTAAAGCTAGTGAGGGAGATAAGTGTTTCCAGTTTCAGAGATTTTTGTAGTTTGTTCCAGTCATTGGCAGCAGAAAACTGGAAGGAAAGGCGGCCAAATGAGGAATTGGCTTTGGGGGTGACCAGAGAGATATACCTGCTGGAGCGCGTGCTACAGGTGGGTGCTGGTTGTTACATGAAAACAGTGCCTTTTGATATTTTAAGTAGAAATTGTGCACCAATATTGAATTTTAAAAGACTGTTATATTAAATGAAGTGCCTTTTAATATAGACCATATGGAAAATAATATAAATAAATGCTTGGTAAAGTGCCAAAATTCTGCATTTTGACATGTCCCTCACATGTTCCCCAACCATGTGTCACTTCTAGGAATATTTTAAATCCCAAAATGTCTCCAAGTTTCATCATTGTAAAGCCTTAGTTTTTTTGTTGCTTTGACAAAGTAATTTCTGAAGATTATTATTTATTTCATGTGATTAGTGATTCATTTACGTCTGTCCCTCAATGGGGCGGCAGGTAGCCTCGTGGTTAGAGTGTTGGGCCAGTAACCGAAAGGTTGCTGGATGGAATCCCCGAGCTGACAAGGTAAAATGATGTCGTTCTGCCCCTGAACAAGGGAGTTAACCCACTGTTCCTAGGCCGTCATTGTACAGTGAGGGAAAAAAGTATTTGATCCCCTGCTGATTTTGTACGTTTGCCCACTGACAAAGAAATTATCAGTCTATAATTTTAATGGTAGGTTTATTTGAACAGTGAGAGACAGAATAACAGCAAAAATATCCAGAAAAATGCATGTCAAAAATGTTATAAATTGATTTGCATTTTAATGAGGGAAATAAGTATTTGACCCCTTCTCAATCAAAAAGATTTCTGGCTCCCAGGTGTCTTTTATACAGGTAACGAGCAGAGATTAGGAGCACACTCTTAAAGGGAGTGCTCCTAATCTCAGCTTGTTACCTGTATAAAAGACACTTGTCCACAGAAGCAATCAATCAATCAGATTCCAAACTCTCCACCATGGCCAAGACCAAAGAGCTCTCCAAGGATGTCAGGGACAAGATTGTAGACCTACACAAGGCTGGAATGGGCTACAAGACCATTGCCAAGCAGCTTGGTGAGAAGGTGACAACAGTTGGTGCGATTATTCGCAAATGGAAGAAACACAAAAGAACTGTCAAACTCCCTTGGCCTGGGGCTCCATGCAAGATCTCACCTCGTGGAGTTGCAATGATCATGAGAATGGTGAGGAATCAGCCCAGAACTACACAGGAGGATCTTGTCAATGATCTCAAGGCAGCTGGGACCATAGTCACCAAGAAAACAATTGGTAACACACTACGCCGTGAAGGACTGAAATCCTGCAGCGCCCGCAAGGTCCCCCTGCTCAAGAAAGCACATATACATGCCCGTCTGAAGTTTGCCAATGAACATCTGAATGATTCAGAGGACAACTGGGTGAACGTGTTGTGGTCAGATGAGACCAAAATGGAGTTCTTTGGCATCAACTCAACTTGCCGTGTTTGGAGGAGGAGGAATGTTGCCTATGACCCCAAGAAACCATCCCCACCGTCAAACATGGAGGTGGAAACATTATGCTTTGGGGGTGTTTTTCTGCTAAGGGCACAGGACAACTTCACCGCATCAAAGGGACGATGGACGGGGCCATGTACCGTCAAATCTTGGGTGAAAACCTCCTTCCCTCAGCCAGGGTATTGAAAATGGGTCGTGGATGGGTATTCCAGCATGACAATGACCCAAAACACATGGCCAAGGCAACAAAGGAGTTGCTCAAGAAAAAGCACATTAAGGTCCTGGAGTGGCCTAGCCAGTCTCCAGACCTTAATCCCATAGAAAATCTGTGGAGGGAGCTGAAGGTTCGAGTTGCCAAACGTCAGCCTCGAAACCTTAATGACTTGAAGAAGATCTGCAAAGAGGAGTGGGACAAAATCCCTCCTGAGATGTGTGCAAACCTGGTGGCCAACTACAAGAAACATCTGACCTCTGTGATTGCCAACAAGGGTTTTGCCACCAAGTACTAAGTCATGTTTTGCAGAGGGGTCAAATACTTATTTCCCTCATTAAAATGCAAATCAATGTTTAACATTTTTGACATGCGTTTTTCTGGATTTTTTTGTTGATATTCTGTCTCTCACTGTTAAAATAAACCTACCATTAAAATTACAGACTGATCATTTCATTGTCAGTGGGCAAACGAACAAAATCAGCAGGGGATCAAATACTTTTTTCCCTCACTGTAAATAAGAATATGATCTTAACTGACTTGCCTAGTTAAATTAAATTAAAATTTAAGGGAACTTAATTTTTTTTGTTGTGAAGCTTGCATTCAATTGCCACTTCCCTTTGCACACAATAAGCTTCCATTCCCCGTGTCAAAAGGGAATTCATGGCTGATTTCAGAAGAAATCGTCAACTATGTTTCTGTTACTTTATGTGGCACTTAATAGGCACTCTTTTTTAAATTTTTTATAACCTCTTGAGATGGGAGAATGTAAAAATCAAACCTTTTTTTTTACCAAGTTACACTTCTCAAAAGTCTTCAGGCTGAAATTCTGTGAGAGACTCATGATCCTGCTCTGTGTGTCTAGGCCTATAAGAGCACAGAGGCACCAGTGTGGGACAAGGGGTTGTAAAATATATATAGAGCGGCTTTCCCATAGCCACTGACTTTCACGTGACATCGGAAACAAAAAGCCAAGTAAAGGGAAGTGAAGCGTGAACAGGAGCTAGAACAGAGATAGATAGTTCAGGTAGGCCTTCAGCAAACAGTATGACAGTAATCCAGTGATGGCATGCTGAAGAAAACCTCCCAAAAATGACTCATTCCTTGGTGGGAAGCTTTTCTTTTGTAAGCCCAATCAGTGGCAAGTGTGTTACTTATGTTTTACCTAAGGGTACTTGCATAACATGGCATAACTTTCTGTCAGACAGATGCAACCAAGTCGTCAACAAAGAGACCAGGTTTCCCACAGAGTCAGAGAGAGAGAAAAACTGTGTTTATCCAACACCAAGAATAACATTTTTAAAAAGTGTTTATTTTTTCCACATGAAAGCAATTGACTCGATTTCGGACTTCAAACAACAAGATAAGGCTGGCCTTGGAGGGGCATGAAGACTGGTGTCGCATAAAATGTCTCTGTGTAGTCAGCGATAGTTTCTAATGAAGTACACCACCACAGTAATCTGCCTGACTTAACCAAGGCAGTCTTGCCCCAGGCCAGATCAATAAAAGTCAGGTTGGCGCTGGTCCAAACCTCAGCAGCCAACCAGCCCACTGAACACTGCACTGCATTGCACACTGCACTGTAAACAGCGCCAGGTAGCCAAGCAGTTAGAGCGTTGGGCCAGTAACCGAAAGGTTGCTGGTTTGAATACCTGAGCCGGCAAGGTCTGTCGATGTGCCCTTGAGGAAGGCACTTAACCCTACTTTGCTCCAGGGTGTCACACTACGATTGGTGACCCTGTAAAACAACACATTTCACTGCACCTATGCAGTGTATGTGACAATAGAACTTGTAGAGATACAAGACAATAGCGCTGGGAATTGCCAGGGACCTCACGATACTTAGGTGCTGATACGATATGTATTGTGATTCTCACGATTCTATACGTATTGTGATTCGATACTGTGATTTTATTGCGATTCGATGTTCCAAACATATTGCTCACCATATGTCTGCTGCAGAGAGACATGAGAGAGCCATGAGAAAACAAGATTTGATCAGTCATGGAAATAAAAGTGCTGAAAACAAATTGGCTCCATATTTAAAAAAAGATGGAGAACGAGCTATGAAGGAAATATACTGTTCTGGTGCAGGTACAGCCAATTAGTGAAAAACAATACAGCATCAAAAATAATGTCCCGATATGTAACTGTATCGATTTTCCCCCCATCACTACAAGACAACCTTCCCTCTCTTTGGAGGACCGGCGATACCTAGATCTTAAAGGGCCGATACAGACACATTACCTTAAAACCCAACTTCCTGCATCAACCTCAACAGGCATCATTAACATTATTCAAATAGATCTAAGGTTGGAAAAAACTGGAGGAATAGAATAGGATCTCAGTACAGGATAGCATAGGATGATTTTAATTCTGTCTCAAGAAATGATTCTAAAAGACGACAGCGTACACAAAAGTGATTTATGGGTCATGTTGTCGCTGCGCTGGAGATGTCTGCTCTGATTATGTGGGGGGGGTCTGTTGGTGGATGCATGGCACTAAACAACACACCCTTGACTGACGGAATTGTTTGGGAATTAGGCTCACATATTCAAACTCTGAGACGGAGAATACGCATTGCCAAATAAAAATAAACCAGTCTACCTTGAAATTACAGATTTTATGACCCTACTCAACATAGTACGATTGTGGTTGGTATTTCCATTGCTTGCATGTATATTTTACACATCTTTCTACAGACCTCTTAAACACGAGTGTTCCTGGAGGTCAATTCTTTTAAATAATTCAAGGAGATCGCCCTTCTTCCAGGAAACAATATCATCTAGCGATCACGCTTCACTGACTCCAAAGGGTTTTAGTAAAGGTTTCACAAATGAAATCTTGTTTGTGGCGTTTGTCTTTAAACATTGTTCATGCACAGTGGGATATTATTGCTAAGTTTGCATTACAAGCTGAACAAGAATGACAGAATCATGATTAGAATGTCTTACCTGACTGTGAAGTCATAGGAACACGAGGCCAACACGGTCTGGTTGAATGGAGAGAACTGTGGGAAAAGCCATAAGAATACGATATAAACCTTAAACTGTTAAACTTTATTAATAGCTGAGGGATAGGGTGACCACATTTAAAATACCCAAATGCGGGACAAAGGAATGTTTTTGCAGTACATTCGCCGGACAGTGTAGCCTACATTAATAAAAATACACACACAAAAATCCCTCTCCCGCTGCACTGAGCAAGCTAATCGAAGGACAATTAGCCTACTCTACTGCCTTGCGCAAAATTTGGTTATGCAGAAATGAAAGATTTTATGAAAATATGGGAATATTTGGCAAAGGAAACATTTCTGGTTGGTCTCTGGGAATGTACAACAGTTAGGAAAAGAGACTTTTAAAAACAACATTAACTGTGTTGAATGAGCAACTAATGAGCACGGAGAGCCTCGGCACTCTGGTTCCGCTTGCCGTGCGGTAGCAGAGAGAACAGTCTATGACTAGGGTGACTGTAGTCTTTTAGGACCTTCCTCTGACACCGCCTGGTCCGACGAATCCCAGTTCTTGTTGCGTCATGCTGCTGGCAGATTCAGGATTTAGCGTAAGCTGCATGAATCCATGGACCCATCCAGCCTGGTGTCAATGGTACAGGCTGGTGGTGTAATGGTGTGGGGAATGTTTTCCTGGCACACGTTAGGTACCTTGATACAAATTGAGCAACGTTTCCATGCCCCAAAGAATTCAGGCTGTTCTAGAGGCAAAGGGGGGTCTGACCCGGTACTAGATAGGTATACCTAATAAACTGGCCACTGAGTGTATATCTTGTCATAAGCGCAACATAACTGCAAAAGAAACAGGTTGGAAAGTCAATTCTCTTCAAATTAATGGGGAGTCTGACTGAAACAAGGGTCAAATCGACCTTTCTTTGTAAATTAGTGTTTAAATTTGTTGATAAAATGCAAGACATGATTGTTTGGTTGCGGGTCAAAGGGACAAAATGCGGGACTGTCCCACACAATCCGGGACACGTGGTCACCCTGGTGAGGGGGAAATTGGCTTGCACACACACAACCATGAATAAACACTTTTACCTTTACACATCTTTAAGTTTGGGCTTTGATGTTGTTAAATGAAAGCAATCAAATCTCTGCTCGTATCTACAGTATATTACCTTTCCAATATGTAAAAGCACAAGGGATTTGCCAAGCACTTTTTCATTTACTTTGAGCACTCTTTTCAGTGTCCTCACAGACTTGCTGATATGCTATATTTGTAACATCACATAGACTTGCTGCCTTAGGAAAATCTATACCTGATGGCAGGGTTTACAAACACACTGGAAATCTCAAGATGAGGTCCACTACGAACACCTTGCATCTATTGATTACCCACGCATGCTAAAAAGCTGTCCTGAAAACACTGGACTTCCAACTGATAGTGTTGTAGCTAGCTCTAGCTGATTATGTGATGTTAAAGTGTGTGGCAAGGTGATTCTCCATTGTTAAGAGGAGTGAGAATCACATGGATCATGTGATGAGGGGCCAATGAGATCTAGAAACCTGCTGGGCCGTCCGTCGTGGGGCTGGGTGAAGTCAATTCTGTTTAATCTGACTAATTGGTGGTTGTTAGACTGGACATGGTAGCTAGGGCCCGTCGACCGACCCATCCAAGCAACCACCTTTCTCTCAAAATCCCTTAAACAGATCTTGGAGGAGAGAAAAAAAATCTATAGCTGTCACCACAGCAAGACCTGTGAGCAGGGCCAGTGTACTGCAAAGCTGCCAAGGATCCCATCAGACCGTACTGTACTGTGCTTGTTAACTCCGTTCAGCTAAGTGCTTTGATCACACCAGAACCATCTTTCCAGAAAAGGTTGCTAGGCAGGTAATGGAGGGAAGCTGTGCTGCCGAGTATTGCTGAGCTGTTTCCTGCTTCCAACAGCTGGCAATTCGCTAACATAATTTAACACAGTGGAAAAGCCTTTTCTTGGAACTGAGAGGATGGTGTAGAGCTGGATGATATGGCCAAAATAGAATATCATTATATTTTTCTCATTTTTGACGGTATGACGGTATTTTATCTGTTCTAAACATGCTTCATAAGTAGTGCGTGACCCTGGGGTGGCAACAAATACATTCTAAGTGGTTTTAATGGGGCTCTCTCTCTTCTGATTGTTTTACAATGTTCAATCAAAGTTATGGTTCTCTATAGACGAGTTGTCTGACAATGTCACGAAAATGATGCGCATGCGTCGATGGGGGCGGAAGCCATGCTTTGTTCCGATTCTGAATCGTAAGCTAGCAACAATGACAAGAAGCTGCCATGTGGGCAATTGTAGGTGTCTCGTTTCAGCTAGTTTTATCTTGTTATTGATACCATGTCTTGTTTTGAGGTGTTTTAACTTTGCTAGCTAGCTAATCAACAACTGGAACAACGTATTTGAGAGACAACAAGTGCTAATTGTGCAAATGTATTTGTTTTCAATAAACATTTGGAAACAAAATAAAGTTCACATGTTGTCAACAATCTAAGCCAAACCTGTCTGTTTTGCCCCATAGTTGCGCACGCGTCGGTTTTGTTGCTAAACAAACGACCTATCTATGACCAAGGATTTTCAATGGAATCAATGGCAGTTTCTTACTTCACCACCAGGAGCATTGTGCCAATTTCTACCGTGCTTTTGGCACCAGCACCAGCACTGCATCACAAGCAAGATTCATGGCAATAAAAGGGGGATTGTGCGCACATTTGGCTAGCAGTCTGTTAGCGGTCTCTTACTGGCGGTAAGAACAGACGATTGCCATAATTTTTTACGAGTTTCATCACTCAGTTATTACATTCATACATTTAACAGCAACAAGTTCCTCTGTGTCCAAATCACAAAAGACTTAAAATGGTCCAAACAAGTGCCTCCCGAGTGGCACAGAGTTCTAAGGCTCTGCATCGCAGTGCTAGAGGCATCCCTACAGACCCAGGTTCCATTCCGGGCTGTGTTGCAGCCAGCCACGCCCGGGAGACCCATGAGGCGGCACACAACTGGCCCAGCGTTGTCCGGGTTAGCGGAGTGTTTGGCCGGCCGGGATGTCCATTGTCCCATCGCGCTCTAGCGACTCCTTGTGGCGGGCCGGTGACTCGTGTCGCCAGTTGTATGGTGGTTCCTCCATCAAATTGGTGCGGCTGGCTTCCGGATTAAGCGAGCAGTGTGCCAAGAAGCAGTGTGGCTTGGCAGGGATGTATTTCGGAGGATGCACGGCTCTCGACCTTCGCCTCTCCCAAGTCCGTATGGGAGTTGCAGCGATGGGACAAGACTGTAACTACCAATTGGATATCACGAAATTGGGGAGGAAAAAGGGGTAAAAAATTATGCACAAATTTGTCCAAACATACACAGACATTTGTGAAGAAGGCGCGACAGTTCCTCTTCCCCCTCAGGAGGTTGATAAAGTTTGGTATGGGCCCTCAAATCCTGAAAAGGTTCTACAGCTGGAGCATATCGACTGGATGCATCACTGCTTGGTATGGCAATAGCACCGCCTACGATCGCATGGCGCTACAGAGGGTTGTGCGGACAGCCCAGTGAATCACTGGGGCCGAGCTCCCTGCCATCCAGGACCTCTATATCAGGCGGTGTGAAAAGAAGGCCCGGAAAATCGTCAAAGCCTTAAACTATTTTCTCTGCTGCCGCACGGCAAGAGGTACCGGTGCTTCAAGTCTGACACCAACAGACTCTTGAACAGCTTCTATCCCAAAGCAATACAACTGATTTCAATGTTTGCACTTTCTCTATGCACACTCAAATGGCCCTACACACCCACACAGTCACTCATTTACTCACTCACACATAATATGCACATACAGTTGAAGTCGGAAGTTTACATACAGTTAGGTTGGAGTTATTAAAACTCGTTTTTCAACCACTGCACAAATTTCTTGTTAGCAAACTATAGTTTTTGCAAGTCGGTTAGGAAATCTACTTTGTGCATGACAATACATTTTTCGAACAATTGTTTACAGACAGATTATTTCACTTATACTTCACTGTATCACAATTCCAGTGGATGAGAAGTTGACTGTGCCTTTAACAGCTTGGAAAATTCTAGAAAATGATGTCATGGCTTTTAGAAGCTTCTGATAGGCTAATTGACATCATTTGAGTCAATTGGAGGTGTACCTGTGGATGTATTTCAAGGCCTACCTTCAAACTCAGTGCCTCTTTGCTTGACATCGTGGGAAAATCAAAAGAAATCAGCCAAGACATCAGAAAACAATTTTAGACCTCCACAAGTCTGGTTCATCCTTGGGAGCATTTTCAAAAATGCCTTAAGGTACCACGTTCATCTGTACAAACAATAGTAAGCAAGTATAAACTCCATGGGACCACGCAGCTGTCATACCGCTCAGGAAGGAGACGCGTTCTGTCTCCTAGAGATGAACGTACTTTGGTGTGAAAAGTACAAATCAATCCCAGAACAACAGCACAGGACCTTGTGAAGATGCTGGAGGAAACGGGTACATAAGTATCTATATCCACAGTAAAACAAGTCCTATATCGACATAACCTGAAAGGCCGCTCAGCGAGGAAGAAGTCACTGCTCCAAAACCGCCATAAAAAAGCCAGGTTTGCAACTGCACATGGGGACAAAGATCGTACTTTTTGGAGAAATGTCCTCTGGTCTGATGAAACAAAAATAGAACTGTTTGGCCATAAAGACCATCATTATGTTAATAAGAGGAAGAAGGGAGATGCTTGCAAACCGAAGAACACCATACCAACCGTGAAGCACGGGGGTGGCAGCATCATGTTGTGGGGGTGCTTTGCTGCAGGAGGGACTGGTGCACTTCACAAAATAGATGGCATCATGAGGGAGGAAAAGTATGTGGATATATTGAAGCAACATCTCAAGTCATCAGTCAGGAAGTTAAAGCTTGGTTGCAAATGGGTCTTCCAAATGAACAATGACCCCAAGCATACTTCCAACGTTGTGGCAAAATGGCTTAAGGACAACAAAGTCAAGGTGTTGGAGTGGCCATCACAAAGCCCTGACTTCAATCCTATAGAAAATTTGTGGGCAGAACTGAAAAAGCGTGTGTGAGCAAGGAGGCCTACAAACCTGACTGAGTTACACCAGCTCTGTCAGGAGGAATGGGCCAAAATTCACCCAACTCATTGTGGGAAGCTTGTAGAAGACTACCCGAAACGTTTGACCCAAGTTAAACAATTTAAAGGCAATGCTACCAAATACTAATTGAGTGTATGTAAACTTCTGACCCACTGGGAATGTGATGAAAGAAATAAAAGCTGAAATAAATCATTCTCTCTACTATTATTCTGACATTTCACATTCTTAAAATAAAGTGGTCATCCTAACTGACCTAAAACAGGACATTTCTACTTGGATTAAATGTCAGGAATTGTGAAAAACTGAGTTTAAATGTATTTGGCTAAGGTGTATGTAAACTTCTGACTTCAACTGTACATTTATACTGACTCTACACACCCACTCACGTACATGCTGCTACTCTGTTTTATCTTATATCTTGTTGCCTAGTCACCTTACCCCTATACATACAGTGGGGAGAACAAGTATTTGATACACTGCCGATTTTGCAGGTTTTCCTACTTACAAAGAATGTAGAAGACTGTAATTTTTATCATAGGTACACTTCAACTGTGAGAGACGGAATCTAAAACAAAAATCCAGAAAATCATATTGTATGATTTTTAAGTAATTAATTTGCATTTTATTGCATGACATAAGTATTTGATCACCTACCAACCAGTAAGAATTCCAGCTCTCACAGACCTGTTAGTTTTTCGTTACGAAGCCCTCCTGTTCTCCACTCATTACCTGTATTAACTGCACCTGTTTGAACTCGTTACCTGTATAAAAGACACCTGTCCACACACTCAATCAAACAGACTCCAACCTCTCCACAATGGCCAAGACCAGAGAGCTGTGTAAGGACATCAGGGATAAAATTGTAGACCTGCACAAGGCTGGGATGGGCTACAGGACAATAGGCAAGCAGCTTGGTGAGAAGGCAACAACTGTTGGCGCAATTATTAGAAAATGGAAGAAGTTCAAGATGACGGTCAATCACCCTCGGTCTGGGGCTCCATGCAAGACCTCATCTCGTGGGGCATCAATGATCATGAGGAAGGTGAGGGATCAGCCCAGAACTACACGGCAGGACCTGGTCAATGACCTGAAGAGAGCTGGGACCACAGTCTCAAAGAAAACCATTAGTAACACACTACGCCGTCATGGATTAAAATCCTGCAGCACACGCAAGGTCCCCCTGCTCAAGCCAGCGCATGTCCAGGCCCGTCTGAAGTTTGCCAATGACCATCTGGATGATCCAGAGGAGGAATGGGAGAAGGTCATGTGGTCTGATGAGACAAAAATAGAGCTTTTTGGTCTAAACTCCACTCGCCGTGTTTGGAGGAAGAAGAAGGATGAGTACAACCCCAAGAACACCATCCCAACCGTGAAGCATGGAGGTGGAAACATCATTCTTTGGGGATGCTTTTCTGCAAAGGGGACAGGACGACTGCACCGTATTGAGAGGAGGATGGATGGGGCCATGTATCGCGAGATCTTGGCCAACAACCTCCTTCCCTCAGTAAGAGCATTGAAGATGGGTCGTGGCTGGGTCTTCCAGCATGACAACGACCCGAAACACACAGCCAGGGCAACTAAGGAGTGGCTCCGTAAGAAGCATCTCAAGGTCCTGGAGTGGCCTAGCCAGTCTCCAGACCTGAACCCAATAGAAAATCTTTGGAGGGAGCTGAAAGTCCGTATTGCCCAGCGACAGCCCCGAAACCTGAAGGATCTGGAGAAGGTCTGTATGGAGGAGTGGGACAAAATCCCTGCTGCAGTGTGTACCAAATATTAAGTTCTGCTTTTCTGATGTATCAAATACTTATGTCATGCAATAAAGTGCAAATTAATTATTTAAAAATCATACAATGTGATTTTCTGGATTTTTGTCTCTCACAGTTGAAGTGTACCTATGATAAAAATTACAGACCTCTACATGCTTTGTAAGTAGGAAAACCTGCAAAATCGGCAGTGTATCAAATACTTGTTCTCCCCACTGTATCTACCTCCATCACTCCAGTATTCCTGCACATGTAAATATGGTATTGGATCTGACTTTTTCAACATTTCCTGTATATAGTATGCTTGCTTACTTACTAACTTTGTGTATTTCCTATTCTTATTTCTTATGTGTTTTTTTTCTAGTAATACATTGTTATTGATTATCCCATTGTTGAGTATTGAGTTTGCAAGAAAGGCATTTCACTGTACTTGTGCATGTGACATTAAAACTAACAAACCAAATATTGAAATACCGTTATGTAAGGTCAAGTAAAAATCCAAACCGGTCCGTGCATCAACAACGGTATATAGTCAAATACGGTTACCGCCCAGCCCTAGTATGGTGTATGGGTGAGAAGGAATGCTACATTACCTTTACTCTTCGAATGGCGTAGGAATGGCCTAGTAGGCGTGACAGAGGCTGCCGGACATTCCGTAAGTCCC
This sequence comes from Salvelinus alpinus, assembly GCF_045679555.1. Lineage (NCBI taxonomy): Eukaryota > Metazoa > Chordata > Actinopteri > Salmoniformes > Salmonidae > Salvelinus > Salvelinus alpinus. The sequence goes on along the minus strand of NC_092093.1, from coordinate 34,062,999 downwards.
ACACACACAGGCTACAGTCCACTGCTCCGGTTACTATCACATTCTGAGGACAGCCCAGACAGAGTGGGTTAAACAAGTATCCCAAATGTACATACTGTACTAACACAGGCATGTATTAACTGTAATTATAATTAGGGGAAATTCATATTAATCTTTATGGCAAGAAATGCTGAAGACCTTTTACAACCTATTAGAGGTCTTCTCACATATAAATATGCAATATCATTAATAACAATGGCAGTGAGGCTAGTATATGGTAGAGGTGATTGTACAGTATCTCTGTTCTCAATCCCAGGATGGGTTTTATTCATGGTTGAAGCGTTGGCATTTTAAACCTAAATGTCTTTAGGTCCACTTCATAAACTCCTGCTTCCAAGCGTCAAATTAAATGTTTTGGGTTGAGGTTTTAACAGTGGGGGGCTGTACTGCAGTAAAGTACCTCGGTACCTGATCGTATTTGCACCAGTCACAGCTGAGGATCTCTGCCTTGTGGGCTGGGATGGCCAGCCTGCACCTCCCTGTCTTCACATCCCACACTCTCAGCGTCCCGTCCCCTGGTGACAAAGACAAGACTAGATTCAGGGTTGAAGGGTCACAGACACAGGCAGCCATGCTGTTCTAGTCATGACTCACACTTCCACAGTCAACTGTACCCACACTCAGCCTCCCTCCCACAATCTACCACAGGGTTTTGGACCATGACGCTCATTTCAAGGGCCAGCTCTCCCTCCAGAGTGGAAGGAAGGCAGGCAGGCAGCAGCCCCCATTCCCCCTGGCTCATCCTGGATCAGATACAGGACCAGGGACATGGGAATGTGGCCCTGCCTGCCAAGGGACTGCGACACTCATCGGCACAACGACAGCCAGATGGAAGCATTTTAAGACGGTCTGTACAAGATGCTCTCACTACCCACCTTCCCTCCCTCCCTCCATCCATCCTCCCTCTCCTCTTTCTTTAACACACACACACACACACACACACACACACACACACACACACACACACACACACACACACACACACACACACACACACACACACACACACACACACACACACACACACACACACACACACCCACACACACCCACCCACACACCCACCCACCCACCCAAGCTGGAAGGGGCTTCCTGGTGAGATTGTAACAATGGGTTTTTAGGCCACTCCCTCTGCAGTCTGCAGTGAATGACCTCGGCCGGGTGTTCAGTGTCTATTACAAGTATTAATGGAAACCTGCTGCGTCAGCTCCACAGCCTAATGCCAACTTCACACCATTTCACCCTATACAATACTACAGCATAATACTACACTACAGCATACTACAATACAGCAAAATCAAGGTTTACATTTGAAAAAAAATTTCATTTCCCATCTAGTCCTAAATCCACAGCTTAAATATGAATCTAGAGGCTTAAATATGATTAAACACGTTATACCTGTACATACAGGTATAAAGTGTTCAATACATGTTATTACTGTGTATTAATTTGCGATATTTGAAATTAAGACGTATTTTTCAACTCTGCCATTTCCATTGGAAATATGTTTCCATACTGTATCAGCATTGGATTAATGTGGTTTGAAAGAAACCCTCTAGACATTCTATAATGAATAGGTGGTCTATTCAAAGCAAAACACTTTCACAGCCCCATGCCATTTCCATGGAACACGTCTTGCAGCAGAGCTGGGACAGTAAACCCTCAATTATCGACACCAACCATACCGATCACATATAGCAGGCATTTTGCTGATATTGTTCATTACGATAAATAGCCCGTACTAGAGAAATGTGAAGTTTGAAATGAAATACGTTTGCTAATATGGGTGATTGTTAATGTGACAATGTATTTTTTTAATTGAACCTTTATTTAAACTAGGCAAGTCAGTTAAGAACACATTCTTATTTACAATGACTGCCTACCCCGGCCAAACCCAGACGATGCTGGGCCAATTGTGCCCTATGGGACTCCCAACCACGGCTGGATGTGATGCAGCCTGGATCACTTGATGGCTACAACCATCAAGCTAGTAGTGCTAGTTTAAAGGATAATAAAATAAAAACTGTGGAGCATATTAATGTTATAAATATATTGTTCTATTTATCGTTATGTCATCAATTCAGGCGATTTATCGCTATATGGATTTTTGTCCATATCGCCCAGCTCAAGCTTGCAAGTCAACATAAGGTCGGGTAAATGTGGTTTGAAATATGTCCAGTCATTCTGGAATAAAGAGTTGGTCTTTGCAGCAAAACACTTCCACTAATTAACCTCATTGATCTGTGGTCATCCACTTGGAAGAGCAACTCATTGCATTGTAAAGCAGTGTGGAGCCGGTCACAAGGCATTGCCTTAACTTCTTTGGCATCTCTTCTGTGAAGTCCATCTAATTCTGTGAAGTCCATCTAAATTCGGAAAAAGTCATCCAAATCTAAATTTTGGTGAAATACATGCATACTGAGCTTTATTCCCTCTGTCCTAGTCTGCATCACAGCATTACGATAAACCACATTCTGTAGCTCTCAATGTCATGGAACACTGGTCACTTTAATGTTTACAAACTGTTTTACCCACTTCATATGTATATACTGTATTCTAGTCAAGGCCTATCCTATTTAACTATTGCTGTACATATACCATTCCATCCTACGTATTCTACAGATATACCAAACTGAACAAAAATATGAACGCAACATGTAAAGTGTTGGTCCCATGTTTCATGAGCTGAAATAAAAGATCACAGAAATGTTCCATATGCACAAAAAGCTTATTTCTCTCAAATTTTGCACACAAATTTGTTTACACCCCTGTTAGTGAGCATTTGTCCTTTGCAAAGATAATCCATCCACCTGACAGGTGTGGCATATCAAGAACTGATCAAACAGCATGCTCATTACACAGGTGCACCTTGTGTTGGGGACAATAAAATGCCACTCTAAAATGTGCAGTTTTGTCACACAACACAATGCCTCAGATGTCTCAAGTTTTGAGGGAGCGTGCAATTTGCATGCTGACTGCAGGAACGTCCACCAGAGCGTTTGCCAGAGAATTTAATGTTAATTTCACTAGCATAAGCCATTCTGATAGGCTGTGCCTTGCTCCCCTGTGGGTGGCCCTGAAGTGGGTGGGCTACGCCCTTCCAGGCCCAACCATAGCTGCGCCCCTGCCCAGTCATGTGAAATCCACGGAGGCCACTGTGTTTTTGGGGACCTTCAATGCTGCACACATTTTTTGGTACCCTTCCCCAGATCTGTGCCTCGACACAATCTTGTCTCGGAGCTCTACGGATATTCCTTCGACCTCACGGCTTGGTTTTTGCTCTGATATGCACTTTCAACTGTGGTATCTTATATACAGTGCATTTGGAAAGTGTTCAGACCCCTCGACTTTCCCCACATTTTGTTACAAATGTATTGAACATAAAAAACTGAAATATCACATTTACATAAGTATTCAGACCCTTTACTCAGTACTTTGTTGAAGCACCTTTTAGCAGAGATTACAGCCTCGAGTCTTCTTGGGTATGACATTACAAGCTTGGCACACATGGATGTGGGGAGTTTCTCCCATTCTTCTCTGCAGATCCTCTCAAGCTCTTTCAGGTTGGATGGGGAGTGTCGCTGCACAGCTATATTCAGGTCTTTGGCTTAATGGCTTAATTTTTGCTTTGACATGCACTGTCAACTGTGGGACCTTAAATAGACAGGTGTGGGCCTTCCCAAATCATGTCCAATCAATTGAATTGACCACAGGTGGACTACAATCATCGCAAAGGGTCTGAATACTTATGTGAATAAGATATTTCTGTAAACAAATTATTTAATAGATTTTTGTGTGTATGTGTGTGTGTGTAGTGGGGTGAGGGGGCTAGCCCCTGAAGCTAGGTAAAAAATGTCTCACACACTAAAACCATTGTCTTCACAATTATTATATTGTTCTACTGTGCCCCCTTCATGGCAGATCATTGGGGGATCATGTCCAGCGTATATTAAGGATGAAATACGCAACATCATCATGGGGTAAAAATCTGGTACATTTGACCAGATGTATCATATTTTGATATCAAATCAGCGGCGATCACCAGAACAGATACGATTATGTGATTTCAGTCAATCTTCACATACACTGAACAAAAATATAAAACGCAACATGCAACAATTTCAACATGTTTACTGAGTTGCAGTTCGTATAAGGAAATCAATCAATTGATATGAATTCATTAAGCCCTAATCTATGGATTTCACATGATTGGGAATACAGACATGTATCTGTTGGTCACAGATACCTTAAAAAAAGGTAGGGGTGTGGATCAGAAAACCAGTCAGTATCTGGTATGATCACCATTTGCCTCATGCAGCACAACACATGTGCTTCGCATAGAGTTGATTGTGGCCTGTGGAATGTTGTCCCAATCCTCTTCAATGGCTGTGCCAAGTTGCTGGACATCGGCAGGAACTGGAACATGCTGTCGTACACGTTGATCCAGAGCATCCCAAACATGCTCAGTGGGTGACATGTCTGGTGAGTATGCAGGCCATGGAAGAACTGGGACATTTTCAGCTTCCAGGAATTGTGTACAAATCGCTATGACACGGGGCTGTGCCTTATCATAGTGAAACATGAGGTGATGCGGTGGATAAATGGCACAACAATTGGCTTCAGGATCTCGTCACGGTACCTCTGTGCATTCAAATTTCCATCGATAAAATGCAATTGTGTTCATTGTCCATTGCTTATGCCTGCCCATACCATAACCCCACCAACACTATGGGGCAGTCTGTTCACAACGTTGACATCAGCAAACCCCTCGCCCACATGACACCATACACACTGTCTGCCATCTGTCTGGTACAGTTGAAACCGAGATTCATCGGTGAAGAGCACACTTCTCCAGAATGCCAGTGGCCATCGAAGGTGAGCATTTGCCCACTGAAGTCGGTTATGATGCCGAACTGCAGAAAGGTCAAGATCCTTGGTGAGGACAACGAGCACGCAGAAGTGCTTCCCTGAGACAGTTTCTGACAGTTTGTGCAGAAATTATTTGGTTGTGCAAACCCAGAGTTTCATCAGCTGTCCAGGTGGTTGGTCTCAGACAATCCCGCAGGTGAAGAAGATGGATGTGGAGGTCCTTGGCTGGCATGGTTACACATGGTCTGCGGTTGTGAGGCCGGTTGGAAAGTACTGCCAAATCCACTAAAATGACGTTGGAGGTGACTTACGGTAGAGAAACTAACATTCAATTGTCTGGCAACAGCTCTGGTGGACATTCCTGCAGTCAGCATGCCAATTGCATGCTCCCTCAAAACATGAGACATCTGTTGCATTGTGTTGTGCGACAAAAGTGCACATTTTAGAGTGGCCTTCTGTCCCCAGCACAAGGTGCACCTGTGTAATGATCATGCTGTTTAATCCGCTTCTTGATATGCCATACCTGTCAGGTTATCTTGGCAAAGGAGAAATGCTCACTAACAGGGATGTGCGTATGAAAAGCTTTTTGTGTGTATGGAACATTTCTGGGATCTTATATTTCAACTCATGAAACATGGGACCAACATTTTACATGTTGCATTTATATTTTTGTTCAGTATAATTCCCCCAACTCTTACAAAGGTAACTATCCCCTCTATCAAATCATTGTTATTCATGATCTTTGACACGTATCTGACTAGTAATAGGCCTACAGCATTCCCTTATAAAACTACATTTTTCTGATACATCTGTAAAAAGAGAGTAGATTCATAAAGAGTAGAGTAGATTCATAAACCGATAAACTTTTGTGTGTTAAATTTCGCACACAGAAAAATGTTACTATTGATACATGAACCCACTTAACCCAGTGAGCATATTTTGGGCAATACTTGAACACTTAAAAAATGTAGATGTTCCTTACACCCAAAAACAATGTCCTTATGACATCCCATGACAATTTCTTGCGCGCTGGGATAGTACAATGGATTCACATCTTCTCTTGTGACTACTGAACTTTCCCTGGCTGAACACTGGAACACAGACTGTAGGCTATGACAAGACAGCCACTTATAAAAGAAAGTTATGGCAGAGCAAACAGAGCCTGGTTAATTCTGATATGGTCTCCACAGAGAGGCTCTGATACCCATCAGTGCCCAAGACTTATCGGTGGTGACAAACCCTGTTAGCACCCGGCCCTAGAGTGCTGCGACTGGAAACTGACTGTGAGAGGGAGGACGCTGTAGGCCAAACGGCTCATGTTTAGATAAGATCACAGTGTGGCAGCAGTCTGTGAACAGAGGAACATGTATCTGTTTTCTAATAGAAACAATGTCATGTTCACGAGCAGCACAAGAGCACTGTAGGTCACATGATCCAGATAGTTGATGGAGATAAGCGCTCATGCTAAATGCAGGTTAAGTCCATTGATCTTTTGTTAAAGTCAATTTGTTAGGTTGTAACATACAAAACCTATTTTCTTTGAATGTTTAAGGAGCACAGAAACTGTGGATAGTGCTTGATTGGCCCTCTAGCATAACATAAACAGCAATAATAATGAATGTAGGCCTTAACCTTTTAGAAGCATAAGTTACTATATTCTACTCTATAATTCAGAATTTAACAATAAGAAAATACTTACTATGAAAGGCTACATCTGAACTGATTAACAGCAGTTGTACACTGCTTCAGAGGCAGAGCGCCAGACCAGTGAATCAGAACTAGAGCTTTAGTGACACCATGTGGTTATGATAAGGCATTACAAGCAATTGCTGGATTTTAAAAACCTGATTACAAATAGAATCAATTTTAATTTGTCACACGCCCTGAATACAACAGGCAGACCTTACCGTGAAATGCTTATTACAAGCCTTTAACCAACAATGAAGTTCAATAAATAGTGTTAAGAAAATATTTACCAAATAAACTATAATAAAAATGTAATAAAATGTAGCAATAAAATAACGAGGCTATATACTTGGGGTACTGGTACCGAGTCAATGTGCGCGGGTACAGGTTAGTCAAGGTTGATGAAAAAGTCACAAACCTCGATCAACCTAGAGAATTTAAATTATACTTTAACTAATGTAATATCCGAAGCATTAGTGACCAAGGGAAGTGTAACTGTACTCACCTGATGCTGAAGCAAAGCACCCTGGGATGTGAGGAGACCACAGTGTGCTGTAGATGACCCCTTCATGACCCTGAAGGGTGCAGAGCGACTGGCCGCCACGGTTGAGATCCCACTGTTGGAACAAAAACTCCACTCATAAAACAAAGCCATGCTATTTTTCATATCAGTGTGTGTGTGTGTGTGTGTGTGTGTGTGTGTGTGTGTGTGTGTGTGTGTGTGTGTGTGTGTGTGTGTGTGTGATGCAAATACTACCACCACCATTTTGAAACACACCACTTTGGCTGTGCGGTCCCATGAGCCTGACACCACCAGGTTCTCCTCCCGGGTCTGACTCCAGTCCACAGAATAGACCTGGGAGAACAGGAAGTCCATCAACTAAAACTACACTAGCAGCAAATGTGTCACATATGATAATGCATGGACCAGTAGGCTACAGTGATAACATTGTCATTTAGTAATTATACTGTACTTACAACAGTATTACAATGACGTATTGTAAAATGGAACCCTAAAATTGTATGCTTATAATAGTTACATTGGTAATATGATGATAAGCTCATGCAAGGTAACAAGCCCACCTCTTGTGTGTGCTCTTTGAGCACCTGCAGTGGCCCGGGCTGGGGGTTGGCTGTGTCCCAGACCTGCAGAGACCCGTCTCCTCCTCCCGTCAACAGGATATGCTCATTACTTTCACTCCACGTCACGTCAAACAGACCATCATTCCAGTCAAAACTACATGAGACAGAGGTAGCAATACCGGGAGAGGATGCATCAGCGTAGTTGTTTCAGTGACTGTTGAATGTGTGATGCATTGTTGTCAAACTGTGTCAGTATGAGAAATTCAATGTTGGAAAGTTGATTACCTTTTCACAAGAGAGATCCCGGTCTCGGTCTGCTCCAGCACAAGCAGTGTCCCACATCCTTGAAAACACACACACACACACTTCATTAGAATAAATGCAAGTAAGCATTGCATTAATTTGCAACAAGTTCTTGGTTTCATGACAACACTATGGCACCTAGCTAAAAACAATGGCTGTCATATTGTAATCGCCGACAGTGACCCACAATAAATACACTCTTGCAGTCTCGAAACTCTCAACCCGTCAATCACAATGTGACGTTTACCCGAGCCCTGCTACTCGATTTTGTCGTGACGAGATTAATTTATTAAATAGTCTACACCGTTTATTCACCTGCAATTCCATAATACTGGGATGTCGCACACGCCAACCGTGTTGGAATAAACGGTGATATCTCCACTGCATAGCCGTGTCGAGCTGGGAACTTGAACGTCTTCATAACCTTTCAAGTTGTTTGGTGAGTTGTACTATGTCACTGCGTCGTCAAACAGAGCAACACTTGGTTGTAATGTTTAACCTGACCAAAATAGTTGTGTGCGCGCATAGTTTTATGAAAATAGAATAGTCTACAACGTAACAAATCTTTATTAATCAGGAACATAAACATATCTTCTTAATAAACATAAATCTCTAGTGTATGGTCTCCACACTTCCTCGTTTGCGAGATCACCACGGAAGAACAAAGATCACAAGTCTTCTGATTGGTGAGTGATTTCTTGCAAGCTCCTCATTGGTCGAATGGCTTTGAGCGCTGATTTACTGATCCTAAAACAGCCCTTGTGTTATTTTTAAGGGGCTTCGATTAACCTCACCCGGGTGCCCGTGTAAGAGTGTTTTGCCCGGGTGAAAGTTGATTGCATTTATTTTGGAACCGGTCTGACTCCCAAGCGTGAGCCAGGTGCCCCGTTCAAAGCTCATGGCGAAGTCGGCACAAACAAAGTGACGTAAGAGCATGTGGAGTAATGAGTAAGATTCTGTTTTCACATGCAAAATGGATTGCTATTTAGCTTTATCTGCCTGCCCAATGAAAACGAGTTTGACAATTCAAACATGTATTTTATGGAAAAGAGATGTAGCCTATGTTTATGGACGATGCACCATGCTGACGATGCACCATGCTGTCTTGTTGACAAAATGAACGAGCGGCATAGATTACTGTTCGATTTGAATGGGAGCTCCTCTCTACCGTGTTTCGCCCTATGACATAACGGTATAACTTTGCCTGGTGCCTCACGGTTCAGCATAATCGAATCCGCCCATTATGAGCAAAAGGCTGACCACATACTGAGGCTACAACTTTAATAATTGTATAGAACCTAGTCATATATATATTTTATTATCTGGGTTCTCTATGGTCCAAATTCATGTCTATGGATTGGATAATGGGTATCCAATGGTTGAAATAATTTCATCACAAGGTGGCGACATTGCCGTGGGTGTCTGCAATCACTCACTTGAACGTATCAACCATCTTCTACTTTATGTAATTTAAATCATCTTATTTGTCACCTGTAGTGTCCAATTTAAAATGGTTAGGTTTCTTTAGTCTTGGTCTAGTTATTGTTTTTTTGCTTGGTAACTTTATATGGTGTGATAAAACTCACTGAAAATAATCACAATAACTATTTTAATAATTCAAGAAAAGTCACTTGTTGCAATTTGATCACAAATGTTTAAAATGATAATAACAATTGTATGACTTAGATCATTTTGTTGAGTGTTTGGCAATTCAGGTTTGAAGTACAAAGTTAGGTATTTAGGCCTCCTTACCTCGGCTTCATTTGAAGATATTTAATCAGTCTTAAATCTATGTAAGAACATGAAATCCGTTGAGTTATCAATGTGATTTTTATTTTTGGTGCATAAACTGGTAAAAATATTGTTATTAGGCTACGTCTCAAAAAAAGGTCACATTGATAACCCAGAGATGATGCGTAGCGTCGGACACATTAAACTGATTAAAACAATTTCACAAAATAACTATAATGATATTGAATCGATAAACATTAGATTTAATACATTCTAAACGATGATGATGAAGCCTACTAAAAGGTGTGCAGACCAGCCCAGGCTAGCCCACAGCATCGGCCATTTGACGTTTCTGTGGTTCGTGTGCGCCTTTGATTTATGACAGGACTTCAAAGCGCTCGCCCCGGCGTGAGAACCAGTCCGGAGCAAAGCATATAACCCGCGGATTTATGACCGAGCGCTGTTCCCATGATTGTCGGTGGGCAGCAGGCGCTGTTTGTCGTAATCCCCATTCACTTGGAAATGCTGATACTTTTTCTTTTAAGGAATTGAATGGTGTGACAGTGATTTACTAATGTAAATCTTTCTAACAGACCCAGGATAAAGAGAGTGGATTAGGCCAGCATAAAGATCCATCTTGGGAGTAGTGACCAAAGTTGTTTTGCCTTTATACTTCTGTTCCAAACCAGCGGTTTGTCAGGGTTGTTGATACCCTGTATTCGCGTTGACAAGTTCTTTCTCCAAGGGAGAAACGGAACCAGACTCTTTACAGATTCTTTTTTCCCCCCTTTGAATACCATTAAGCATTGCCATAAGCCAACCAATGCAATCAACTAGAGGTGCAGTCTAAAAGTGACACAATAGACACATGAAATTGATATATTTTTAAACGTCAAGGCCTATAGGTCCCTGTAGTAGATATAATTACAGAATAGGGTGAGTTTTTGATGGGAAAGGCTAGAGACATTTTGGTGACTGATTTACAACTCTGTGTGTAGGCTGCCAGACGGTGCCAGTTATGCAATTGTACTTATGTGTGTCTCTCTTAGGGAGTTTTGTTTTGTATCAAAAACAAATAACAGGAAAGATGAATATTTTCCCTCACCAAAAGACGGAACATATACTTTGTGGTCTTCAATTTGTGACTTGTAAAATAGCTTTTAATATGGTACTATAGTATTGGCAGTGGCACACACACTGGTTCCGTTGATCTGTGGTGAAACAAAGAAGAATATACTCTGAGTGGCCAAATATTCCAAAAAATGTTTAATCAGTGACATCTATAGAGGGCTGTTTGCATAGAAACCGGTTATATAAAAAGACAAGTTATAGTAGTATCATTGAACTGCAGTTGGAACCGTGATGTGATGTGTTGTTTTTGTACTTTCTAAAGAAAAAAGCTCCTGTCGTGTTTCCAGCAGCAAATTGAAGTGCATCATACCAAATATGTCTTCCTCTACCTTCAATATAGCTTCTAGTTCATCTAATATTCATACATATTTACAAACTTGTTAGTTCATGGATTTGATTAGATACACACTACATTGATTCATGTGTTGCCTTATTATCTCCAAAACATTTGGTTCTTCCTCCAATGTTCTTCATTTGATTGATTGGAGCAACTCCAAACTAAAGACACTGCTTTGTGATTGTTAATCACACTATTTTCCACCAAGAGTTGAGATCGAAGCAAAACAAAACTTCTGCTGGATCTCGTTTCCATTTCTCAAATTCTGAAAATATTGCTCATAACAATGTGAATTAAACAGCCAATGTTGGGGAAACACATGCTCTAAAGCAATAGTGACAGTGAAGAAAATTATGAAAACAAACTGACACTGAAGAGGGAGAAAATGGAGTCTAGAGAGGTCTAATTTGAGTGCTGTTCTTTAATAAAAATAAAACATTAGTACATTTTAAGTGGATCTAATTATCCTCTCTCTCTCTCTCTCTCTCTCTCTCTCTCTCTCTCTCTCTCTCTCTCTCTCTCTCTCTCTCTCTCTCTCTCTCTCTCTCTCTCTCTCTCTCTCTCTCTCTTTTTCTCTCTCTCTCTCTCTCTCTCTCTCTCTCTCTCTCTCTCTCTCTCTCTCTCTCTCTCTCTCTCTCTCTCTCTCTCTCTCTCTCTCTCTCTCTCTCTCCCATGAGAGAGCTTGCATGCATGTGCTCTGAATTTGCACACAGCCAGAAATGAAATAAGCTGTCGGAATAAAAGTCCATGGACACAAAAAAAGCCATAGTTAATAAAACAATATTGTTCCTTTATCTGTATAGTGTGGATGACCTCCAGCCACACTGAGACCTTGTAAAAGTCGAACACTTAAAAGGCTCCCACTTCTGTTCCCCAAGGTCTGTATGGTTTGCTGCTGCTGCCCTCTCGGTCTCTGCTCTGCTGTGAAGTGGATGTGGTGGAAATGGAGGGGCACACAGCTGAAGCGACCATAGACGCTGTGCTGCTCACACTGTGAGGTGTGAAGATGGGGAATCCTCCGGGAAAGGACAGGGGGAAAGTCTGGGCCGCAGCAGCAGCGGCCGCCGCGTGAACGGTGGCCGAGAGCGACAGGAGGGAGGTGGAGAGTGGGGGGACGCAGGGTGCCACACTGCCATTAGAGGGCGCCCTGTGAGAAGAGTCAGTGTGGGCGAAGGTGGCTGTTAGTAGGGCCGAGCCGCGCTGGGGCACCTCCACAGACAGTCTGCTGGTGGCGCTGTCTGAGGAGGGCAGTCCACTCTGTTGGAGGAAGGCGGCGGGGAGGGGGTGGAAGGCTGCGGCCCAGTGGTGAGGGGGGAGCACCTGCTGGTGGTGTGCCATGGATGAGGTCATGGCAGCTGCCTCCCTCTGAGATGCGCAGGTGCTGAGGTGGGATACCAGGCGCACGCGCAGGGGGTCAATGCTGTCTAATCCCTCCACAGAGCTCAGGTACCTGGCCACCTCCGTCAGACACTCCCTGAAGCCCACGCTCATGAAGTCCATAGCCAGGGAATGGGCATCAAAATACCCTAGAGAGACAAACAGACAGAGGAGTGACAGTGAAAATATGAATGCCAAGCAACTATAAATACTGCCGGTCCCTCAAACGAGCTGTAATGTAGCCAGCAGCTGCTGATGGGATTGAAGACTAAATGGTGTGGGATGGATACACACTGGTCCCCTAGGCTGACCATTAGGGCTCCGGCTGTGCCTCCAGGCATAAGCTTAACAGTCTGGGATTGTGCTGGGATGATTGTATGTTTGTTTTGTCTCCCCAGTGCACCCGTTTTTACACTCGCTGGAAACTCCAAACAAACCACCAACAGGGCAGCCTGTGAATGCAGCCTTCTCTCCTCCCACGGATTTATGAAAGCAAACACAATGCAGGGTCAAGTGCTCCTTTTGTCCCAGCATCGCTTTCCCACGAGTTCAACCCTGCCATTAGCATTGATTTCCACTCCTTTAATCTTGTCAAAGGGGTCTGCTTGCAAGGATTTCACTACACAGTATGGCAGAGAGCAGTTAGAAGCAGCCAATGAACTCCTTACCTTTACCGCCAGTGGTCTGCAGCATCTTTAGGTGATCCACTGTCATCTGCAATATTTCTGCTTTCTCTAATTTGGCAGAACCCTGCAACGAGCAAAAGGATGTATGAAGCTTAAAACTCTCATAACTTTTTACGAATAAAAGACAGACAAAATGACCTCATCTGTTATTGTTTTGATGAAAATTAAACTTTTGTGTAAGTTCCATTTAGAAATCAGAGCGGATATAATTTAAACTCACTTGTTTTTCAAATGCAGTTGGAACAAGTCGACGTAACTCTGATAAACTATTATTGATTCGATCCCTCCTTCTCTTCTCGATGATCTGGGATAGACAACTATATTATTGCATACTTGAAAATATAACAATTCAAGGCCTAATAATAATACTAATAATAATGTTAACAATAACGTGACAATAATTAAATACATGTTTAAATAATAAGTAATAAATAATACAGTAATGTATAATAAGCAATACATAACAACAATGATGGTAATAAACTACTCAATAAATAATTACCCCTCTTCGTTTTTTTCTTGCCATAACTTGGGTTGTTGTTGTTGGGGAGCCACATCTAATAAATGATCCATTGCTGTGCCTGCATGGGACAAACATAATCTATATGTTTTACTCAAAATAATATTTTTATTTTGCGAATTAGCAATTATCCAAAACCACACAGTTTACTGTTTGTAATTTATGCATAAAACACTCATGTATCCTGCACTGGTCAAGCAAGAGTCTCCTATATATTCAAAATACATTGGAGAGAATTCTCCAAAATTGCCAGGATGTGTTCACGAACCACACATCAAGGTGAGAATTTGCACTTGTCACCTGAAGGTTGACACCAGAATAAAACGTTTTCACTTTTGCTAAACTTTTCTCAACTTAACGTTTCATCAACGTTTCCCATGTGGCGCACACGCGGAAAATGTGGCTAACCTAAACCAAATCATTTTTATGAACTTACCCAGAATAATTATTCTCACTGCCGACGTCAATATTTTCATCCATGTCGCTGTCAGAAGTACTATCCTCACAAGGCCTCTTCATGGTGATGGCGAGAGTATGTCTTTACTAACGTCTCAGTGGATCGGTGCGCGGCCAGGTAGACTGATGACTGGTGCCTATACAATTCCCTCTGTACAGCTTTCCCACGAACCGTTGGAGCCTCAATCACTGATGCAGGGCAGCGTAGCCACCTACGTCCTGCTTGGGAACACCCACAGTAGAAAAAACACGCCCCGAGCCACTGAGCAATGACGAGAGAGAGGTTTGTGCTGCGGCGCTGGTCCAAGTTCCCTAGATAATTGGCTCTGCCCAGTTTTAGTCGGCCTACTGTTTAAAACACCCGCGGGCGGAAAGCGCGAGAAACTGTTTACAGCAACGCGTACTGTGACAAAACATACACAGGACATAGCGCACTGTGTCAACCATAACAGAACATATATGTATGGCAGGGAATAATCAATTAGGCTACAGTAGCAAAACCGTTAGATGAACTTGAAAAAACGAAGCAAAAATTGTGAATGAGAGAAAAATGTAATACGTCTAAAAAAAGATAAGAATAAAAACAAAATAGTTATTCATAAATATAGAGTCTGTGTTAATGTTGGTGAAATCCTTCATCTTCAGTGAGAAATTAATTCCTCTGAGCAACTACTCCCCCCTCTCCCCACCTGAAACCTATTCACCACGACCAAGTCATTTCCTAGTTATAGGCCTATATGGAAAGATATAGTGATATACTTTGGAATAATGTGTTGAATAGTTTTCCATAATAACCATAATAAATTTATTTTCATAATTGACCACATTAGTCTATGACATGGCTGACAAAGGGGTGGTGTGTTTGAGAGAAGTTAGATAATCATAGGAATGTTTTAAATGGTGAAACTGAACATCCAGACCATCAGCAATCCTAATCTGCCCCCAGGGAGTGGAAGGAAGGAATGTCTATCTGTCTGTAGTGTGTATGACATCATGGACTTGCATAGAGAATGTCAAGAGTCTACACCTGGTCTTGAACTGAAAATGTCTACTCAACATCAAGGACTATAAAAAGAGTAGATGGAGACATGGAGGAGCCAAGAACATCTGATGTGAGCTTGGGGAAAGAGATTTTTATGCATCTGAATAATCTGTTCAGAGATATGCCACTATGTTTGCGTTTACACAGGCAGCCCAATTCTGATCTTTTTTTCCACAAATTGGTCTTATGACCAATCACAGCAGATCTTTTCACATCAGATCTTTTTCAGAGTTGATCTGATTGGTCAAAAGACCAATTACTGAAATAAAATCAGAATTGGGCTGCCTGTGTAAATGCAGCCTATGACCCAAAGCAGAGATGCAACAGACAGGGAGTGCTGTTTGGAACTTAATTCAAATACATTGGGATGAAGATCAAATAAAACACAACTTGAACAAAATGATTACATTGTAAATATAATTGAGGATCCAAAAGAAAGAAAGGAAATATTGAATCAAAGACACATTTTGCTTCTTGTTTTAAACACATTGCAGTTCGTATGAGAAAAGTAACTCACTACAAGAGGAACACACACACACACACACACACACACACACACACACACACACACACACACACACACACACACACACACACACACACACACACACACACACACACACACACACACACACACACACACACACACACACACACACACACACACAATGAATTGGGTCCCCTGCCAGTTGGATGCTCCAGCTGTAGTTAGTTTCCTGGGTTAAACAGTGAAGACAGCGCAATGTTTGGTGCACAACCCCCCTCCCCTCCGTCATGTGCCTAACCCCTGGTGGTGGGTAGCACAGACTCCCAGGCAGCCTGCCAGTGTGATGACTCGTTCCCACAACTCACCGCACTGCAGTGAAACCCAATCGTCGTGTGAGATGCAGCCAGGAACACAGGCTGGGCTGGTGTGACAGGGAGGTTACCGCTAGCCAAGCTTCGCCCCCCACTGCCGACACCGTTGCTCGTAACCCTATTCTTCACATTGTTTGTGTTTGTTGTTTGCCCAACTGAACACACATGATCTAAAAGCTTATAAATGCACCACTTCCATAATGGACCTGGGCAACTTTTGACCTTTCACACGTTAACTTCAACTTAAGTCAAACCACACTACTAGAGGGAAAGTACTGTATCTTAGTAAAATAGTACAAAAACTGAGCACTCAAAATTATTTAAAAAAAAAAGTGTCCTTATTTCTTCGTATTTCGTCTCTTTCTATCGCCATCAATGATTGAAATGCTACAGTGGATTTGCACTGTGACCATGGTGTCCACACTCTTTACCTCTTCTCTTCCTCCTGGGTCTGAGAGGCTGGTCTCTACTCCCCACCTCACTCATCCACACCCACCTCCCGCTGGAGATAGGCCAATTGACCTGTCAGCACCCTCTCATAGCCCAGTGCCCTGCACAAGCTCTCTCAGGTGTGACCCAGGGAATAGAGGAGTAATTAAAACATGTGCTGTAGTCCTACTGGGATTTTCCCTACCAATCCCTCCCATGATGAGAGTTATCCGTACAAGGGATTTCAAACCAGTGTGTTACTGGAAATGTATTCCTTTAACATGTTTAATGACTAGTTGTAATCAAACCGACCACATTTT
This sequence comes from Salvelinus alpinus, assembly GCF_045679555.1. NCBI lineage: Eukaryota > Metazoa > Chordata > Actinopteri > Salmoniformes > Salmonidae > Salvelinus > Salvelinus alpinus. Next base: position 34,046,132 of record NC_092093.1, on the reverse strand, counting down.
TCTAAGGAAATCCATAACAATATAAGGTCACAAAGACCCTTGCAAATTATTTCAAAGGCAGTTTTGGTATTATAATTTGCAACACAGGTGGCAAAGTATTAGACAATTCATTTCACGTGTCCTCCAGATCCTCCAAAACAGTGTAAATTGTTGAACGTTTAATTTGCCAAAAGGGGATTAAACTTCCATCTCCCCCACCTTAATCTGTTTGTTTTCACGTTCCATCCTTGGGAGATAGAAAACAAGAGCCACTGATTAAAACCCAGGATATGACTTGAAAATATTAGTTGAAATATGTCTGCCATCGTCGAGTCTCCTTGACGGTGTCTTGAAACAGTATGTCTGGTGTCAACTCTTAGAATAGTCTGAGCATGAGGCTGGTCCAGCCTTGGGCGACGTGCGCAAAGGCATAATGTACTGTGTGTGTGCATGTGCGTGCGTGTGTGTGAGAGGGAGAGACTATGTGTTTGTGTGTGAAAGAGAGATTGTGTGTGTGTGTGAGAGAGAGTGTGTGCACCTGTGTTAGTGTGTGTGTGTGTGTGTGTGTGTGTGTGTGTGTGTGTGTTTTTGTCCTCCATTCCTATGCAGGAGGAAGAATTCTCGTCGTCCCAAACATACTTGCTCCATCCTCCACCCTGCCCCATGCTCCAGCCCCTGTGCCATGCGATGGGGCCCCGGCCCCGGACCCGGCCCGGTGTGCCATGGTATCAGTGGTTCCCAAGGCTGCCCAGCCTGGGAAAGGCTGTGTGGAGTCGTTCCAAAATCAGCATTACATGCATTATTGTTCTTAAGCTCCCAGAGTCCCCAGCACACAATGAAAACAACAGCAACAGCCACAATATCAAGCCCTCCTCCTAACACAAGGCTGCCCCTTAGTCACCTGCGAGCTGCCTTCTTCAAACAAAGTTAACTGCTTCATGGTAACAGACGCCGTTACCGGGGCCTCCACTTCCTGCGCTCTCTTTTCTTGGGCTCAGACAAGGACGTCCCCTCTAGCCACTCCCAATATGAGTGAAAAACAAGTGGATTTCTTACAGAATGTGCAATAGGCTACAGACCTTGGATCTACTGAGTAAATCCAATACTTATGAAGGGAACTTAGAGCTGTGACTGTTGCCTGTATCATTACTTTATTATTATATATTTTTTTAATTTAAACTTTATTTAACTAGGCAAGTCAGTTAAGAACAAATTCTTATTTACAATGACGGTCTACCAAAAGGCAAAAGGCCTTGGGGTTGGGATTAAAAATAAAAATAAAAAATAAAAAATATAGGACAAAACACACAACGACAAGAGAGACAACACAACACTACATAAAGAGAGACGTAAGACAGCAACATTGCATGGCAGCAACACAACACAGCATGGTAGCAACACAACATGACAACAACATAGTAGCAACACAACATGGCAGCAGCACAACATGGTAGCAGCGTAAAACAGGGTACAAATATTGTTGGGCATATAGATTCAGCCCCATAAATTGTCCACTAATATTAAAAGGATTTTAGACTTTTGTTCTGGGTGTTTATAACCTGCTGATACCAATAAATGAATCCGTCACATTTCAAATCAAAACATTAGTGTATATCATTACAACAGGTTTGCTAAAATACACAACCAAGCACTATCCAAATAATCCAGACTCTTCCTTATTGTTGTCCAATTTGTCAGAGACAAACGACCCTCTGTTTATTCTCCCTGAGAGTGGGAACGAGCAGTCACTGTGACAATGCCCTGGGCGGGCGGACTCCAAACCTCTTGACTCCAGAGTCATATTATAGGCCCTTTATTAGTGTTTAAGGTCACAGAGAGACAAGCAAGTGCATCCTATATCAGGAAGCGCTGTGCGTCTCAGGAGTGAAATAGTTGGCTTTTAGCTGGAGCGGCGTCCGTGAGTCGGATATCCTGGGAAGCGAGAACATGGCAGACGGGGTCCAGGCGTCGTACAGGCCAACGCTGGAACAAAACGGCACAGAATAATAGGTCCCTTCCTGCCATTCACCCTGTCACGCTGCTGTATTTCTGTCAGGCCTTTTAAAAAGCAACACGTCTGGAGTTCCCCCTCGCAGGCACACGCTCAGAGACTCTGTCCAGCAGCCCACAAATCATCCCCCATTCTAGATTGACATCTCCTAGTCCAGATAAGGTGTGTCCAGATTGCATCCTTCATGGGGTATGAATGCATGTTCATACCCAGAGAAGTCTAATGCTTGAGGACGGGTACATTCACTTATCTGGTGTTATAATGTTTTTTAGCAGTGAGAGAGCTTTGGTATCCTGGTGGAAGAAGTGGTATAGAACATATTTATAGACATATTACAGACAGGTGCTCAACTCCACTGTTTCTATTTCCTGTCTAGTGACCTGAGTTTCCTGTCAGGATACATGCTTTAGGAAGTATTGGGTCTCCCTACTACAGTGGGGAGAACAAGTATTTGATACACTGCCGATTTTGCAGGTTTTCCTACTTACAAAGCATGTAGAGGTCTGTAATTTTTATCATAGGTACACTTCAACTGTGAGAGACGGAATCTAAAACAAAAATCCAGAAAATCACATTGTATGATTTTTAAGGAAATTATTTGCATTTTATTGCATGACATAAGTATTTGATCACCTACCAACCAGTAAGAATTCCGGCTCTCACAGACCTGTTAGTTTTTCTTTAAGAAGCCCTCCTGTTCTCCACTCATTACCTGTATTAACTGCACCTGTTTGAACTCGTTACCTGTATAAAAGACACCTGTCCACACACTCAATCAAACAGACTCCAACCTCTCCACAATGGCCAAGACCAGAGAGCTGTGTAAGGACATCAGGGATAAATTGTAGACCTGTACAAGGCTGGGATGGGCTACAGGACAATAGGCAAGCAGCTTGGTGAGAAGGCAACAACTGTTGGCACAATTATTAGAAAATGGAAGAAGTTCAAGATGACGGTCAATCACCCTCGGTCTGGGGCTCCATGCAAGATCTCACCTCGTGGGGCATCAATGATCATGAGGAATGTGAGGGATCAGCCCAGAACTACACGGCAGGACCTGGTCAATGACCTGAAGAGAGCTGGGACCACAGTCTCAAAGAAAACCATTAGTAACACACTACGCCGTCATGGATTAAAATCCTGCAGCGCACGCAAGGTCCCCCTGCTCAAGCCAGCGCATGTCCAGGCCCGTCTGAAGTTTGCCAATGACCATCTGGATGATCCAGAGGAGGAATGGGAGAAGGTCATGTGGTCTGATGAGACAAAAATAGAGCTTTTTGCTCTAAACTCCACTCGCCGTGTTTGGAGGAATAGAAGGATGAGTACAACCCCAAGAACACCATCCCAACCGTGAAGCATGGAGGTGGAAACATCATTCTTTGGGGATGCTTTTCTGCAAAGGGGACAGGACGACTGCACCGTATTGAGGGGAGGATGGATGGGGCCATGTATCGCGAGATCTTGGCCAACAACCTCCTTCCCTCAGTAAGAGCATTGAAGATGGGTCGTGGCTGGGTCTTCCAGCATGACAACGACACGAAGCACACAGCCATGGCAACTAAGGAGTGGCTCCGTAAGAAGCATCTCAAGGTCCTGGAGTGGCCTAGCCAGTCTCCAGACCTGAACCCAATAGAAAATCTTTGGAGGGAGCTGAAAGTCCGTATTGCCCAGCGACAGCCCCGAAACCTGAAGGATCTGGAGAAGATCTGTAGGGAGGAGTGGGCCAAAATCCCTGCTGCAGTGTGTGCAAACCTAGTCAAGAACTACAGGAAACGTATGATCTCTGTAATTGCAAACAAAGGTTTCTGTACCAAATATTAAGTTCTGCTTTTCTGATGTATCAAATACTTATGTCATGCAATAAAATGCAAATTAATTACTTAAAAATCATACAATGTGATTTTCTGGATTTTTGTTTTAGATTCCGTCTCTCATAGTTGAAGTGTACCTATGATAAAAATTACAGACCTCTACATGCTTTGTAAGTAGGAAAACCTGCAAAATCGGCAGTGTATCAAATACTTGTTCTCCCCACTGTATGTCTCCAGACCCCATTGTCAAAACCTCCAGACCCCATTGTCCATTTCACCTTTGAATTGTAGTGGCATCCCTTGCCAAAATTAAACATTTACGATGTTCTTTCAAACTTTAAAAAATAATCAGTTAAACAACTGATTGTTGTTTTCACCTCTAAAAGAAGGAAAGGAACAACAAATTGATGATTTCTGATCACATAACCTACGACCAGTCCCACTATGCTGTTCAATGATCCTGGTAAAGGTTGCCCAATGGGCACGCACGCACGCACGCACACACACACACACACACTGGAGGGACTCCCATGGTAAATGTGTAAAACCAATTATCAGCTGAGAGTGAGGTCATCAGCCACACATAAAATGACCTGACCACTGTGAAATCGTGGCCCCGGCGTGCAGGATACAGCAGTTGTCTGGCAAAAAGATACACTTTTACCTGTGGCTTCAGCCAATGAAACTACCTTCCCAATAGTATTCTAGTCTACTACTGTGGTTCACGGGAGGAAATGAACCAAGAAAGCAGTAAGAGTAACAGATACTGCCCCCCACCCCCAAAAAAACACACACACGTGCATACTTCGCTGACACTTTGTTTGATCTTCAGAAAGTCAAAAATAACCAAGACTGTTAGTGCAGAATATATTAGCTAACTTTTGTTATGCAAGAGGTATAACACAGGCATCCTAGTGAAAACACTGTCTGTGTTCAGGGGCTCCAGACAATCGCCAGACTTCTCCCCTCCAGTGCCCAGTCCCAGCCCTAGACAGACCATCTCTCCTTGGGGTGGGTCTGGGCCCTCTTGACCTGGCCCTGAGGAGCCACAAGGCTGTCCAGGAAGGAGCTCTCAGCCAGACGATATCAGGGCAAGACCTGCTAGAGCCACAACACTGATACAGCCGGTCACTGGCTCCTGATAAACAATGCTAAATATTGTTGTTATGGGCTGTGTCCCCAATGTTATATCACTGTCTTTTCTTCCACTTTGAAGGATGTCTATGAAATTACAATAAGCTAGTGTTCACACACTGGCGAGTGCTGCAGGTTTGTGATGAGTGATAAGGATGGAAACTATGGGCATTGATGTGTCAAAAATAAAAAAAGTTTTATTGTCAAATTCACCAGATAGGTGCAGTGAAATGTGATGTTTTACAGGTTCAGCCATATTAGTACGGCACCCTGGAGCAAAGTAGGGTTAAGTGCCTTGCTCAAGGGCACATCGACAGATTTTTCACCTTGTCGGCTTGGGTATTCCAACCAGCGACCTTTCAGTTACTGGCCCAACGCTCAAAGAGGTCTGAAAATTCTAACCAAAAACATAAAACCTTGTATTGACTGCAAACACACCTGAATACTTTCAGTTGTCTTTTGCAAATGTTTTATGAAACATAAAACAAGAATATGATAAATATCATAAGAAGCAATAACAGTTTCCATATGACAGCAAAAATTCTAGAAGTCTAGCTGCATCATGGGAATGGCCATCTATTTCAGGCCAGACTTGAGATGAACGTTATTCTAATTCGAGTTTTTCACGGTCCCCCATCACTTTGGGAAGACACTACAGCTCTACACCTTATAAATCTGCTTTGGGATTGGTGTTCCGTCCATGGGACGGTTGAGCTAACATAGGCTAATGCAAGTAGCATGAGGTTGTAAGTAACAAGAACATTTCCCAGGACATAGACATATCTGATATCTTAAATTATTGTTAATCTAACTGCACTGTCCAATTTACAGTAGCTATTAGAGTGAAAGAATACCATGCTATTGTTTGAGGAGAGTGCACAATTTTGAACATGAAAAGTTGTTAATAAACAAATTAGGCACATTTGGGCAGTTTTGATTCAACATTTTGAACAGAAATGCAATGGTTCATTGGATAGTCTAAAACTTTGCACATACACTGCTGCCATCTAGTGGCCAACATCTAAATTGCACCGGGGCTGGAATAATACATTATGGCCTTTCTCTTGCATTTCAAAGATGATGGTAAAAAAATAAAAAAATAAAGGTTAGTTTTCTCTTTGTATTATCTTCTACCAGATCTATTGTGTTAGATTCTCCTACATTCCTTTCACATTTCCACAAACCTCAAAGTGTTTCCTTTCAAATGGTACCAAGAATATGCATATCCTTGCTTCAGGGCCTGAGCTACAGGCAGTTAGATTTGGGTATATCATTTTAGGTGAAAATTGAAAAAAAGGGGCGGATCCTTATTATCAGAGATAAGAGCTGAAGAACATTACTACCATACATGCTTGACCCCTGCCCCTCCTCTCTGGTTCTCTGTTCCCTGGCAGCCCGGTCCAATCTACCCCAACACCGTGGCTAATCTCTGGGAGATTAGAACAGAGGGGTCAGCTCCCTTATCGGGGTGCGTGGGGGTGGCCGGGTGCTCGCAGGCCCCGATCACCCACACGTCCAGCGGCTCTTCACACACTCAGCACGGGAAACACTGGGAGGGGCAGCTGTGGCTGTAGAGGCCCAGGCCTGGAAAATACCTGTCATCAACGGGCCTGTGAATCACCCAGAAGAATCTAAGGCTGTTCACACTGACCACCACAGAGAGACGCAGGGAGAGGAAGAGGTGTCCATGACGTCTCCCAGATAGTCACTGCTCTTTCCCAATGCGGTAGACCTGTAAATGAAAGGAAAGAATGATTTAAGGTTTTACTACTTTGACGTCAAGGCCATTTTTGGATATTCAAAAGTCTTTAAAGTTGCTTTAAAAGAGGACTTGGTTCTGTTTTATCATTTAAAAGACCCTAACCCCAGAGCAACACTCACGCAATAATGGCTTGATTGTAGATAGCATGAATGATTTATCTGTTCATTTGTTCCTGTTGAACGTATTGACCAGCAATGCTTACCTCATAAAAGGATATGGGACCAGAAGATTAGTGGCCCCATGGAATAATCTATTTACATGATCTCAGTGAAACTTGGGCAGTGAATGGACCTGGAAGTGGCTGCCCATTGTTAGACTGGGCAACAGGATAAGCTGACAAATCTATGAGGCATAATGGCACACTCTATTCTTCTTATTGACTAAACATCTGTGGAGGGTTAACTGGTAGAGAGAAGTCCATGGGACCCAAGCTGGCTGCCCAGAGGTGTGCTGCAGCCCTGTGTACCTCCGGCGCCAAGCCAATGGCCGTCGCTGCCATTGTTCGTAACCACGCTCTTTGTTTTCCTGTCGTGGATCTGGTTGCTGGTCTTGGTTCAGGTCCACTGATGAAGACGAAGCCACTGCCCCTCCTCTCTCCCAGACTGTAACCTGACCGGGCCTGACTGCCAAGGGGACAGAGTAAATACTGGGCGGTGACAGAGCGCTGGCACGCCACACAGAGGGGCCTCAGTGTGCTCCGAGTCCAGGCCAGGCTCAAGCCAAGGCCTGTAGGGAACGGGCCGTGTAGGGTTAAGAGAAGGTCCTCTCTTCACCGGCACTATGGGACCACTCTACTGGCCTGGCTGAGAAAAGACTACTGTAGAGGCTATCAGCACTCAGCTCTCACTTAGACAGATATTAGCACGATAATGATAATGTGATCTAATGTACCCACAAGTACAAAAGGGTAGTGTTCCGTTTTTTTGTGGCTATTTACCCTCAATTAAACCCTTTCCCTCAGAGATGAGAGTCCAGCAGGGTGGAATGGGGGGTTAGTCAAGGCTGTCATATCTACCCACTGCAGTTTGAGATGAATGACAATGGAGGGGAACGGAAGCCGACTCTTGACACGTTTCATGGCTTCTGCACTTCTCAGAACAAGACTGTTTATACTGGGCCCAGAGTGGATGCTTCCACACATTCATGACCTCATATCCTGCATCACATTCAGCTAGTTCTCCTTCACACTTCTTCTTTCTCACCTAGCCTCCTGTTGTGGCTCTGGTTTTGTCTCTGTTTGGAGGCTGTAGTCAAAATGATTGGTATAATGGTAAAACTGGGCCCCTTCTTGGTTTCAAGCAAAGATCTGGTCCAAAAAGCAGATAATACGTTTTTTCTCTCACAACTTGCCCCTTTGAGATGGAAATTAGGGCTGGTTTGGTGAGAGCCAGTAGTGTTGGCAGAGCAGGTGCCAGTAGACACCACACACACACACCGCCCACACAGTCTGCGCATGGCTTTAATGTTTTAAGATCAGGGGCCCTTGACCAAAAGTACCATTTGAAGTAACACTGTAGAAAATAAGTGTTTGATGTATGAAACAACACTCCTCTCATCTGAAATGCCACTTTTATGTCCCAGCCTACTTATTTGTTCTCCCAATGGACTTTGGTGTTATTGCTGTTTCTCATTTTCTGTGCACAAAGCCAGAGAACCTACTTACTGGATCAGGCCCTGAAAAATGACAAAAGGAACCTCTTTTACATTGGCAATGTTGAGAAGTGTGGGAGAAAAATGTCTGAACATGGGGTTACATGTTGGTCATTTGATAATTGCTGTGTATTTCCTGTCCTACTTGTTCATGTCACACAGATCAGACACAGACCAAACGGATTGGTTTGTGCTACTGGAAGACAAACTGTGTGAGAAAGTACAATTGTAGAAGAAATGTTGGGGAATTTGTACTAAGATGAGATTTAACATGTGTGTTCAGTTGACCTTTTCAATACTCAACTGCAAACCCAATATGAACAAATTAACACCCCTGAGTGTCAAATAACACTCCAGTAACACTACACTCAGTTTTGGGATTGTCACCATGATGTGTGTGTAGTGTGTCGTGTGTGTGTGTTTATTGTGTGTGCCAATCATGACCAAGACTAATATTTCCTGACCCTCAGCGGAGCTCTGAGAGAGAGGACAACGCTCCTGGGGAGAGGAGGGGTCATGCGTGAGTGCGACCCGGACGTGGTAGTGGGGCTCTAGGGTGGAGGTCACAACCCCGGGTCTTTGAAGTGGCTCACCTAGGTCTGCGCCGCACACTCTGACGCCTCTCCTCCCGCCTGTAACCGGGGACAACCTGCCACGCACCGCCACCCACAGGAAACATGGCCTCCCCAGGAGGTGGTCAGGGCAGGCGTCTCACAGACCTAACACAGGACACACATAAACACATCCTCTGAGCTGTGACATTTTTATGTCACTGGGAATAATTGTGGGTTACTGGATATTATGCGCTCTGTAACCTTTTTTTATGACTCATTCTTCAAATTGCACTCAGGGTACCCACGGAGCCTGCAGTTGATGTCAGACAATGGAGATGGGTAATAATGAAATAAGTAAGAGAACATCAGTTCAAGTTTGGTTATTGTTTTTATGGGACCAATATGCGGTATCACGTTTTAAGGTATGACCCAGATGCAGACCGTGTTGAAGAAACGAAAGTTTATTCTGATCTGTTTCACCTGTCTTTGTGCTTGTCTCCACCCCCCTCCAGGTGTTGCCCATCTTCCCCATTATCCCCTGTGTATTTATACCTGTGTTCTCTTTTTGTATGTCAGTTCGTTTTGTTCGTTCATACCTACCAGCATTTCCCCCTTGCTCCTGTCTGTGCTTTAGTGCCTGTTTTCTAGTTTCCTGTTTTTACCATTCCTGCCTGCCCTGACCCTGAGCCTGCCTGCCGTCCTGTACCTTTGCCCCACTACTCTGGATTACCGACCTCTGCCTGACCTGACCCTGGTAGGTATGAACGAACAAAATGAACTGACAACAGACAAACAGAGAACACAGGTTTAAGTACACAGGGGATAACGGGGAATATGGGCGACACCTGGAGGGGGGTGGAGAGAAGCACAAAGACAGGTGAAACAGATCAGGGCGTGACATGCGGCCAGAGTTCATTTTGTATACAGGCACTAACATAAAGATAGCTTCACATGCTATACAGTCAGTTGTAAATCTGTGCTATAAATCTTCCTCTGCAAAGGAAATTTCAGATTGTAAATAATTCATTTCCAGTTAATAACCATTACACTGCGTTGAGGCAAATACTTTCAATTGACATTGCTAATTAACTTTTGATCAAACCTCTGTCTATGACCGTAGCGCCCTGAGAGAACAATGCCAGCCAGCTTCAGACATCACAGTGGGCCGTTGAGCCCCGGAGAGACGTGGTGCGGTCGGGAGGAAAGGCATGGAGCGGGGAGGTGGTGGTGGCAGCGGAGCGGAGCGGTGTCCACGGCAGTAGGAAGGTTATCGTCGCAGGGCCGTTGGGAAAATAATAGCCCCGAGGTAGACCGCGGCAAACAGGAAGGGTGTGGACAGGATCCCAGTGCAGCTGCTGCACCGAACGCCGTCTGTTCCCACAGTCTTTGATGTGCGGGCACACAGCGCTCTGTGCCATGAGATAAACACTCTGGGAGAGCTGGTTTGTTTGTGTTACACATAACTCCTTAATGAGATGTGCCCGGGCCAGCCGCTGGGAGCCTGTGAGAACACCAGATGGGGGGAGAGAGGCGGGCGTGTGGGCGGCGGCAGGGCAGTGGGAAACCTGCGGGGATACCGCAGCCGACCTTGTGCTAATTGATCATTGACAAGGATGCCATTGATTGTTACACGCCATGGTATTTGGGTTTCTATACTGCCATTTCCCACCTGGATTCCTCTGTCACATTCCCTTGGTTGTCTGTGAATCTTTTGTAAAACTGTCTTTCCGTAGGGTGATACGAAAAGAAACATTCACTAGACAATATTATGGAAATAGCCCAGGCCTGCCGCCTATTCCTTGCAGAAGTTATGCATTTTGTAGCCCACAGCTGAGCCTACATTATTCTCCTCACAGCTTGGTCCTCAAAAACTCTACAAGTCAAGGCTACACTGTGCCAAAAATACTTATTACAGGAATAATCATTACACATAATAATAATTATATATATTGTGAAATGGAGGATTTAACCAAATAATCATCCCAGAAGGAGACAGCAGGCCATGTTGGTCATTTATATATATTGTGAAATGGAGGATTTAACCAAAGAATCATCCCAGAAGGGGACAGCAGGCCATTTTGGTCATTTATATATACTGTGAAATGGAGGATTTAACCAAAGAATCATCCCAGAAGGGGACAGCAGGCCATTTTGGTCATTTATATATATTGTGAAATGGAGGATTTAACCAAAGAATCATCCCAGAAGGGGACAGCAGGCCATGTTGGTCATTTCATGAGCATTTCTATTATTCATCCAGTAGTCATGCATTTCCTTTGATGTCCTTATGAGTTTTTCTGAACTACTGTCTAACACTTGAAGGAAAAGCCTCCTCTGTCTTCCAGTGAATGTTATTCCGCTCCTGTTTTATGAGATAGTGGTTGGAGAGAATCCCTTTCGTCCTTTCAGACACCCCATAAAGCATTAGACTCACCTTGGGAATTCTGAGTGCTGAGAAACTCTGTGGTATCAAATGGTAGAGGCAGACATTCCTCTGTGGGCTAAATAAAGTCTGGGACACACTTTCTTAGAGTCAGAGGAGACTTTCAAGTAGCAACAGAGGTCCCAGCGTGTGTGTGTGTGTGTGTGTGTGTGTGTGTGTGTGTGTGTGTGTGTGTGTGTGTGTGTGTGTGTGTGTGTGTGTGTGTGTGTGTGTGTGTGTGTGTGTGTGTGTGTGTGTGTGTGTGTGTGTGTGTGTGTGTGTGTATATATATATCCCATTACACTGTCATTGCCATGTATGGCATTGAACTGAACTCTGATTTTGATATTTCCAAAACATCACAGGTGCCATAAAAACCTCTGCTGTATCAGTGTATTTCAAACATAAAATGTTCCCAAACTGTGTTCAAGAGGGCATTGGCAGGGGTCAAAGGTTAATTGTAATGGGTGTAAACCTGTGTGTTCAATATGTGCTGAGCTGTGAAGCTTGTATGAGATACACAATTATTGTCACACACCGGATAGGTGTAGTCAACAGTGTTGTTTTACAGCAGGGGTGTCAAACTCATTTCCATGGAGGGCCTAGTGTCTGCAGGTTTTTGTTTTTTCCTTTAAATTAAGCTCTAGACAACCAGGTGTCGGGAGTTCCTTACTAATTAGTGACATTAATTAATCATCAAGTACAAGGGAGGAGCAAAAACCTGCAGACACTTGACCCTTCGTGGAATGAGTTTGACACCTGTGTTTTACAGGGTCAGCCATAGTAGTATGGCGCCCCTGGAGCAAATTAGGGTGAAGTGCCTTGCTCAAGGCCACATCGACAGATGTTTCACATTGTCGGTTACTGGCCCAATGCTCTAACCGCCAGGCTACCTGCCACCCTGAGAGAGGGGAGAAAGGGTAGAGCCGGGATCATTGAGGGTGGTCAGTCAGATGCCTGGGTCAATCCCTCATCAGTCACCTTGTACCTCCGTTCCAGGCTGACAGCCTTCTGAAGGCTCCGCCGTGCCGCCCTTGTAGTCACATGTGATTGGGGCCCTTGGGGACCGGCTGTTAATAGTGTGGAGGCCAGTGTCAGGGCCAGTACTAATGGAAGCCTGGTCAGCACTGTAACGAGCTGCGTTCCTCCTCACCCAAACTGAAAGGTCAAATGTTCACACCACTCTATGAGCTGGCATTTACCCATCTGTCTACACCTGAACCGACTGCTGCTCCATGAACAGCATCATCACCCCACCACACGCCCCCGAACCCATCCCGATTTTAGACTTGTATTCTCATGCCCTTTCTGTCTTTTTCTAAAAATCAAATCAAATCAAATTTTATTTGTCACATACACATGGTTAGCAGATGTTAATGCGAGTGTAGCGAAATGCTTGTGCTTCTAGTTCCGACAATGCAGTAATAACCAACAAGTAATCTAACCTAACAATTGGGAACGCGAAGCGAGGCGGCCATCTCTGTCGGCGCCGGAAGTATATCACTGTCTGACAGAACTTTGGTGGCCTAAATCTCTTATTGTATCTAATTTTAGGTAGAAATGAAATGAAGTCTGCATTTCTGAAGTCTGTGTCTGTGTTTCTTTCTTTGTCCTTGCTTCAAAATAACTTTACGGTTGATTTGGCTTAAGTTGCTGAATGTGAAGAGGTTTTTGCTTGTGACCCTTTTTGCGGTCTACAAAATAGACAACGTCTTCTGTGAGTCATTGTTCTGATCTATTTATAAAGCGAGAAGGGAGAGAGTGGTGAGAGACAAACAACAACTGTGGTCCCTAAGGTACAGCTGTGACCAACCTTTCAAAAGACTTCTCAAGAGATGCTACATTACCCTGTAATCAAGCTTTGGCACTACTGGGAATAATGTAACATTAACATTTGTTTTGACTATCCATCACAATACAGCAATAGTAAGAACTCTAATGGTTTTGTTTGCACTTGGTTCAACAAGGTGCCCATCATTTGAAAGACGTAATATACGAAGATATGTAAGGCAATAGAAACATTGATGAAGGCTATGGGGATTTCATGTTTTCTCATTCTGTGAGACACTGCTTTGAGTATATCAACTATGTGGTTATACAGGATATGGTTATACCTTAGGGCCAATACAGCAGACAGTCACAAAGCAAGACTGTTTTCTCTTGTCTCTGATTTGTTATTATAATGAAATCAGAATTATTCATTACAAATTACCATTGGAATGAAGCTTTTGGCTCGCTTCTCTGCATCTAAATATTTAAATCCACCATGTAAACCTTTATGGTTTAAGTCTTTCAACGGTCGGTGATGGTCAATGATAGAAGTGTGTAATTTTTTCACGTTTAATGAAGAAAAGGTTGATTACTGCAGTTCATGTGACTGCATCACTGTCTTTCAGGCACGTACAAAACATCAGCCTACTTAGTGAACCAGGAGAGGATGGGCACAATAGGCTGAGCTCGTCAGCACAGCTCCTGTTTATGCAAAGTGAACCAGCTACTTACACGACTCCCCCCTTTATTAGTGCGACCTTTGTCAGAGCACGTATTGTGGCCGCCTAACCCCACACGTTCCAGAGATGGCATCGGAGGGGCGCAGGGTGCGGAATCTGAGCTTCAGCACATTCCCCAGAAGAGACAGGGGTGTGGGAAAGACCTTGATGGCTGTGCCCCTCCCTGGATCAGCTGACATCACCCTCCTCTTTGCCATGTTTAATTACTGAATTACTGATACAGTTTCCATTGATACAGGGTCAAGATTTTGGGAAAGTCCCCAAGACAAGAGTTCAGAACGTGACCAGAGCACAGCTCAGACTCTGGGCTGCTATTGCTGTTAGATTGCTCTGATTGTGCTCTTTCTAATTTATGCTGCAGAGCAAATAGAAAAGCCTTTGTAGCTCGGAGCCGTGTTTCAAAATCAGGTCCCACAAAACGGGACCACCGTGCAAAGTGAGACATTACTGCAGGGTCTTTTGAAATGGGTCTTATGAAGTGGTTGAAAAGGCTTGATTAACTTCTCCCCCTTGTTTCATTTCTAGTTTCTCCTTTCGTTGGCTCACAATGGCAGAATTAGTGGTAGCGTTTGCATAGTATTCATGAATTTGTAATTGAAGTTGTCTAGGAGCTTCCAATGAGATCTTATCAACTGACAAAAACCCAAACATAAAGTAAATCAAGAGAAGTTTAAACTAAAGTTTTACTTTACAACATCATATTGTACTACCATCTTTGAGACATAATTCCATTTGATTACTTAGTGAGACTGTCTGAGACACTCAAAATGTCAGTCACTGAGTCTTTAGTTTTAAGCAAATGAAAAACACAAACAACAATTATAGTTGTGGTGCAGACTGCAGAGTGAATTATTCAATTGCATCCATTTGAATGATCCTTTAGTTAAACCTACTTACATTGCTATGACTGATACAGAAGAGTCGGCACTCATCTGAAGTGCAGTTATCAGGACTTGACTGTAGGCTATCACAGAATATGTAACACAAACCTCCGGGGGAACTAACTTAATGTTGGCCCTATATAGGCTCCAGGTACGCATCTGTTCAGCCCCCTGTTGAATATTTAACTATGGGAAGCCCAACGTGAGATGGGCCCCATGTTTTCTGCCAGTTTCCTTGGTGACATGGTTGTGGCAGGTTGTTGGATAGGACAAGGCGCCATTTCCAGCACAACACAATGAGGGTGGCACGCTGAAGCAGATGAGGTCGATAGGAGTGATGGTAATTACATGTTGATCGCACCACCTCCGTCTCAGTCGGCAGCCAGGAACTCTAACAGAAATGTGTCCCTGTGTTGCTTTGCAGAGTTAGGAAACACAAATGTCCACCCAGCGATGACAGCCAACATGCTGGAATAACCTCTGACATTGTTTTCACAGTGCAATCAGCAGGTTTATTTTTTTATTTATTTTATTTTATACATGTTATGTAAATATTACACTCAAATACAGTATGCAGCTGTACAGTACCTTGTATTGTTGCAAGTGCAGTACTGCAAATATCACAGAGAAAAAGCAATGTATTAGAGGCTATTTATCCATTGAAAACGTATCATGTAGCCTGTAGTTCTATACATTTGCCAAGTTACATTTAAATATGTCTAATTTGATCAGTTGACCTCCCCAGCTACATTTAGTCAGACAGTTTGCAATATTTGTACAGTACATCATTACCCACAAGAACAGGTTATTTATAAACTCTTAATCACTTTCATCCACAGTTATCTGCTGGAAGAGCTGTCTGGTAATTAAAATGAAACCCTAACCTGATGTTTATCCCATCACTCAGGAGGCCTGGGAGTCACAGTTTAAGTCACTGTGCTAATGTATTGCTGGTCCTGCCAATGCTGACATACTTAACACAGACCATCAACCCTACTGACTGGACAGCTGCTCCTTCTTACACATTGACATTGGACAATGGCATTTTGAAATAGGGATTTATTTAGCCAAATACACCCCCCCCCCTCCTTCAAATGTAATTTAATTGTCTGAGAATAATTCAACAAAATTAAGGTAGAGTATGGATCTACTGTATGTTGACATTTCAATGATGACTTCAGGTTGTTATCCAAGGCCAGAGTTATTTTGTTGTGATGCACTTTACTTCCAGGTCCGTTTTAGTCCCAGACACGCTCTTTTTTTCAGATTGAGAAAAGGACTGAGTGGAGTGTGAGATAGTTTCACAGCAGTGTATTTAGAGCAGGCAGCCAAACAGAGTCTGGGCACACTTGAGGATGTCAACGCTTGGCAGAGGAAGAGACGTCTCTCCAGGTGGCTGAGTGGGATACCTGCAGATGAAATCTCATCAGACAAGCACCAGCGAGAGAGGGGTAGAGGGGGAGAGAGAGAGAAAAAAGAGTGAGAGTGTGTGAGAAAAATAGAGAAAAAAAAAAGAAAGAGAGAGAGCTGAGTCTCCCTCCAGGGAAACTCTCCTTTGAACTGGGCCCTGCCTGCGTGCTGACTTCCTGTACTGTCCACTCCTTCACTGCCAGTTTGGCAGCACTCTCCTCTCGCACCACGCTCAACATCACCAGCAAATTGATTCTGGCATTGTGTGGAGAGGGCCAACGCCACCTGCGGCCATTCAGAACTCCTCTGTTCTCTTCCCACTGAGGAGTGCTTAAGTGGCTGTCGCTGCTCCGTGACTAATTCCCAGTGTGGATGCAGGAGAAAGTAAGCGAGAGCAGGACGTAAATGTGTGTGTATGCGTGTGCGTGCACGCATGCGTGCTACCTAAAGCATGCAGGTCAAAAAAATTGCTCTGATGCATGAGATCATTTCAATCAAAAGCACAAGTGTCTTCATCGCTTCCGTTGAAAGCTGACCTCAAGAGTTTGGGACATGGTTATGGACGAGGTTGGAAGACACACTACTTTTTTGCCAATCCCAGTCCTACAGTCTGGGAAACTGTGTTCACTGTGAAAGGAGACCTTCATAAATGCCATATCTCCACTATTCCCATCACATCTAAAAATAAGTAGCATGAGAAGTTGTGGTTATTGGTGACTTTCATCCACACAGACAATGTTGGATCACTGTATGGGAGACGAGGTTTACTCTTTAATTGAATTACCATCTTGACATTGGTCTTTGGGGTTCTGGGAGTTCAGTACAATGCTTCTGTGGACAGTGGCCAAGTCCTTTCGACATTTTTTTCCACAATAGAAATTCATTGGCACCAATATTGGATTTTTTTGCACCACAATTCATGTGAAAGTGATGGTCAAATGTAAGCAGAACAGTTAATGTAGGAGATAACTAAGTGCACTACTTTAACAAAGCTAACACAATTGTAAATCTTAGCCCTGGCAGTAGTGATATACACTACCGTTCAAAAGTTGGGGGTCACTTAGAAATGTCCTTGTTTTTGAAAGAAAAGCACGTTTTCTGTCCATTAAAATAACATAAAATTGATCAGAAATACAGTGTAGACATTGTTAATGTTGTAAATGACTATTATAACTGGAGAGGGCAGATTCTTTTATGGAATATCTAAATCGGCGTACAGAGGCCCATTATCAGCAACCATCACTCCTGTGTTCCAATGGCACGTTGTGTTAGCTAATCCAAGTGTATCATTTTAAAAGGCTAATTGATCATTAGAAAACCCTTTTGCAAATATGTTAGCACAGCTGAAAACTGCTGTCCTTATTAAAGAAGCAATAAAACTGGCCTTCTTTAGACTAGTTGAGTATCTGGAGCATCAGCATTTGTGGGATCAATTACAGGCTCAAAATGAACAGAAACAAAACACTTTCTTCTGAAACTCGTCAGTCTATTCTTGTCCGGAGAAATGAAGGCTATCCCATGCGAGAAATTGCAGAGAAACTGAAGATCTTGTACAACACTGTGTACTACTCCCTTCACAGAACAGTGCAAACTGGCTCCAACCAGAATAGAAAGAGGATTGGGAGGCCCCGGTGCACAACTGAGCAAGAGGACAAGTAGGTTTTTGCCCTCATGCTTTTTCGTTATTCACAAAAAATATTTCTAAGCACTCTCAGTAGACCATTTAAAACCCCTTTATTCATAGGCCACTTTTGGCTAACTACCAGGATAAAAATATGCACCTATGCAATGATGCTAAACCAGCCTTAAGGTGAGGGTTGGCGATGCTTGGTTTTTAATCAAATTAAACTCAATGGGGGTAAACCTTTAGTTTTTTATGTTTCTAAATATGAGATTCACCAGTACAAAAGGCAATTATCTGCTTCCATGGCTGGATATCCTGCTCTTCCGCTTTCAAAATCCAATTTTAAGGACATACCTCAAATATTGCCACCGCTCCCCTGAATCAGTGCAAGCAAGCTGATGTTAGGGACAGATCAACATTTACCGGGGGGAGGGTTATCAAACTTGTCTTTTTTTTGCTTTGGGCAGGGTTATGTGTTTTTTTTATTGAGCACATGGGAGGATTGTGTGTTTTTTCTCTGGTTTACCTTCGCACTTCTGCTAATATTTTCCCTATAAACAATGGCTTGACATAGTTTTGATATTATCCTAATAAACGTTTGTGAAAGTTTGGTATAGCATAACTATTATTCAATTTAAGCTACTGCAGGCCTATGATATGAAGGCAGTGCACCCCAGCGCTCCATCGGACTCTAACATTTGAACTTGAGGTGAGCAAGAATGTTTCAGGCCTACTAGAGTTACTCCTATAATCTAAAAATATAATGCTGATCTTTATGAAAATATTCTGATCGAATATGAATGAATTAGCCTCCTTCTGTACGTCTATATCTTTATAGCAAACACAGTAGCCATCTGACATAAAGAAATACATGTCGGTGTTGTAGCATGCCACCGGTACATCTCTCTATCTCTCTGAGGTTAGGCCTAAGCTTATCTTCCTTTATGTAGGCTATATACACTGAGTGTATAAAACATTAGGAACACCTGCTCTTTCCATGACACAGACTGACCAGGTGAATCCAGGTGAAAGCTATGATTCCTTATTGATGTCACTTGTTAAATCCACTTCAATCAGTGTAGATGAAGGGGAGGAGACAGGTTAAAGAAGGATTTTTAAGCCGTGAGACAATTGAGACATGGATTGTGTATGTGTGCCATTCGGCAGGTAGCCTAGTGGTTAGAGCGTTGGACTAGTAACCGAAAGGTTACAAGTTCGAATCCACGAGCTGACAAGGTAAAAATCTGTCGTTCTGCCCCTGAACAAGGCAGTTAACCCACTGTTCCTAGGCCGTCATTGAAAATAAGATTTTTTACTGAACTGACCTGCCTAGTTAAATAATAACCCCAAGCATACTTCCAAAGTTGTGGCAAAATGGCTTAAGGACAACAAAGTCAAGGTATTGGAGTGGCCATCACAAAGCTCCGACCTCAATCCTATAGAAAATGTGTGGGCAGAACTGAAAAAGCATGTGCGAGCAAGGAGGCCTACAAACCTGATTCAGTTACACCAGCTCTGTCAGGAGGAATGGGCCAAAATTCACCCAACTCATTGTGGAAGGCCTGTGGAAGGATACCCGAAACGTTTGACCCAAGTTAAACAATTTAAAGGCAATGCTACCAAATTCAAATTGAGCGTATGTAAACTTCTGACCTACTGGGAATGTGATAAAAGAAATAAAAGCTGAAATAAAAAATTTGCTCTACTATTATTCTGACATTTCACATTTTTAAATAAAGTGGTGATCCTAACTGACCTACCAGGATTAAATGTCAGGAATTGTGAAAAACTGAGTTCAAATGTATTTGGCTAAGGTGTATGTAAACTTCTGACTTCAACTGTATGTAAAAATAGGGACCACAATGTAAATAAGTCCCCGACATTATTGTGCAATCCTGGTCACTTCTATCAATCTTTGTGTATACAGTGGGGCAAAAAAGTATTTAGTCAGCCACCAATTGTGCAAGTTCTCCCACTTAAAAAGATGAGAGAGGCCTGTAATTTTCATCATAGGTACACTTCAACTATGACAGACAAAATGAGGAAAAAAAATCCAGAAAATCACATTGTAGGATGTTTTATGAATTTATTTGCAAATTATGGTGGAAAATAAGTATTTGGTCAATAACAAAAGTTTATCTCAATACTTTGTTATATACCCTTTGTTGGCAATGACAGAGGTCAAACGTTTTCTGTAAGTCTTCACAAGGTTTTCACACACTGTTGCTGGTATTTTGGCCCATTCCTCCATGCAGATCTCCTCTAGAGCAGTGATGTTTTGGGGCTGTTTCTGGGCAACACGGACTTTCAACTCCCTCCAAAGATTTTCTATGGGGTTGAGATCTGGAGACTGGCTAGGCCACTCCAGGACCTTGAAATTCTTCTTACGAAGCCACTCCTTCGTTGCCCGGGCGGTGTGTTTGGGATCATTGTCATGCTGAAAGACCCAGCCACGTTTCATCTTCAATGCCCTTGCTGATGGAAGGAGGTTTTCACTCAAAATCTCACGATACATGGCCCCATTCATTCTTTCCTTTACACGGATCAGTCGTCCTGGTCCCTTTGCAGAAAAACAGCCCCAAAGCATGATGTTTCCACCCCCATGCTTCACAGTAGGTATGGTGTTCTTTGGATGCAACTCAGCATTCTTTGTCCTCCAAACACGACGAGTTGAGTTTTTACCAAAAAGTTATATTTTGGTTTCATCTGACCATATGACATTCTCCCAATCTTCTTCTGGATCATCCAAATGCTCTCTAGCAAACTTCAGATGGGCCTGGACATGTACTGGCTTAAGCAGGGGGACACGTCTGGCACTGCAGGATTTGAGTCCCTGGCGGCGTAGTGTGTTACTGATGGTAGGCTTTGTTACTTTGGTCCCAGCTCTCTGCAGGTCATTCACTAGGTCCCCCCGTGTGGTTCTGGGATTTTTGCTCACCGTTCTTGTGGTCATTTTGACCCCACGGGGTGAGATCTTGCGTGGAGCCCCAGATCGAGGGAGATTATCAGTGGTCTTGTATGTCTTCCATTTCCTAATAATTGCTCCCACAGTTGATTTCTTCAAACCAAGCTGCTTACCTATTGCAGATTCAGTCTTCCCAGCCTGGTGCAGGTCTACAATTTTGTTTCTGGTGTCCTTTGACAGCTCTTTGGTCATGGTCATAGTGGAGTTTGGGGTGTGACTGTTTGAGGTTGTGGACAGGTGTCTTTTATACTGATAACAAGTTCAAACAGGTGCCATTAATACAGGTAACGAGTGGAGGACAGAGGAGCCTCTTAAAGAAGAAGTTACAGGTCTATGAGAGCCAGAAAACTTGCTTGTTTGTAGGTGATCAAATACTTATTTTCCACCATAATTTGCAAATAAATTCATAAAAAATCCTACAATGTGATTTTCTGGATTTTTTTTTCTCATTTTGTCTGTCATAGTTGAAGTGTACCTATGATGAAAATTACAGGCCTCTCTCATATTTTTAAGTGGGAGAACTTGCACAATTGGTGGCTGACTAAATACTTTTTTGCCCCACTGTATACAGTACCAGTCAAAAGTTTGGACACACGTACTCATTCAAGGGTTTTTCTTTATTTTTACTATTTTCTACATTGTAGAATAATAGTGAAGCAATCAAAACTATGAAATAACAGATATGGAATCATGTAGTAACCAAAAAAGTGTCAAACAAATCTAAATATGTAATATTTCAGATTATTCAAAGTAGCCACCTTTTGCCTTGATGACATCTTTGCACAGAATCGGCATTCTCTCAACTAGCTTCACCTGGAATGCTTTTCCAACAGTCTTGAAGGAGTTCCCACATATTCAGAGCACTTGTTGGCTGCTTTTCCTTCACTCTGCAGTCCAAATCATTCCAAACAATCTCAACTGGGTTGAGGTCGGGTGATTGTGGAGGCCAGTCATCTGATGCAGCACTCCATCACTCTCCTTCTTGGTCAAATAGCCCTTACACAGCCTGGAGGTGTGTTATTGGTCATTGTCCTGTTGAAAAACAAATGATAGTCCCACTAAGCGCAAACCAGATGGGATGGCGTATCGCTGCAGAATGCTGTGGTAGCCATGCTGGTTAAGTGTTCATTGAATTCTAAATAAATCACTGATAGTGTCACCAGCAAAGCACCCCCACACATCACACTTCCTCCTCCATGCTTCACGGTGAGAACTACACATGCGGAGATCATCCATTCACCTACTCTGTGTCTCAGAAAGACAAGGCGGTTGGAACCAAAAATCTCACAATTGGACTCATCAGACCAAAGGACAGATTTCCACCGGTCTAAAATCCATTGCTTGTGGGTCTTGGCTCAAGCAAGTCTCTTCTTATTATTGGTGTCCTTTAGTAGTGGTTTCTTTGGAGAAATTCGACCATGAAGGCCTGATTCACGCAATCTCCTTTGAACAGTTGATGTTGAGATGTGGCTGTTACTTGAACTCCGTGAAGCATTTATTTGGGCGGCAATTTCTGAGGCTGGTAACTCTAATGAACTTATCCTCTGCAGCAGAGGTAACTATGGGTCTTCCTTTCCTGTGGCGGTCCTCATGAGAGCCAGTTTCATCATAGCCCTCGATGGTTTTTGTAACTGCACTTGAAGAAACTTTCAAAGTTTTTGAAATTCTTCGGATTGATTGACCTTCATGTCTTAAAGTAATGATGAACAGTTGTTTGTCTTTGCATATTTGAGCGGTTCTTGCCATAATATGGACTTGGTCTTTTACCAAATAGGGCTATGGGGGCGGCAGCGTAGCGTTGGACTAGTAACGGAAAGGTTGCAAGATCGAATCCCCGAGCTGACAAGGTACAAATCTGTCGATCTGCCCCTGAACAAGGCAGTTAACCCACCGTTCCTAGGCCGTCATTGAAAATAAGAATTTGTTCTTATTAACTGACTTACCTTGTTAAATAAAGGTAAATAAAATATCTTCTGGATACCACCCCTATCTTGTCACAACACAACTGACTGTCTCAAACGCATTAAGTTCCACAAATTAACTTTAAACAAGGCACACCTGTTAATTGAAATGCATTCCAGGTGACTACCTCATGAAGCTGGTTGAGAGAATGCCAAGAGTGGGCAAAGCTGTCATCAAGGCAAAGGTTGGCTACTTTGAAGAAGCTCAAATATAAAATATATTTTGATTTGTTTAACAGTTTTTTGGTTACTACATGATTCCACATGTGTTATTTCATAGTTTTGATGTCTTCACTATTATTCTACAATGTAGAAAATAGTACAAATAAAGAAAATGCCTTGAATGAGTAGGTGTGTCCAACCTTTTGACTGGTACTGTATGTCTTTTTTTTACTGACAAATAAAATAAATCAATCAATCCAAACTGTGTAGCGGTCAATTGATGAATGCAAAGAGACATCTGTTACAAAACACCAAAAAGTTGAATGACATTTGGAGATTGTCAAACCAAGCCTTCGATATTTGGTAAGCCTACAAGGTAGGGAAGGCTGTATTTTCTGTTTGTCGAGATTGACATACTCTTGTTATGTGGGGTATATGTTCTGTATACTGAAGGAGCTAAGGTTCATCATCCTCTTAGTGTAATTATACATCTTGAACCAGCAATCCATTTCGAAAAGGACAAAGCAACAATCCTTGACGAGACAAAGCCAAGTGATATTATTTGTGCTGATACTATATGTGACCTGTCCTCGTTTAAGACCACACACACATACACATACGCGCACACACTCAAACACAAACACACACACACACACACACACACACACACACACACACACACACACACACACACTTTCCCTCTTGCTCACTGCTTTGGTAGTTGGCATTACAAAGGCAGCATAAATCAGGCTCAGTGTGTTCCTAAAGAGCAGCTCTGCAGCAGTAATGGGGCTCTGACAGTGAGGAAGCATAACAACCCAGCTGGCCTTTTCCTCACATGTCAAAGGATCCAGCCGTGTTGGAAGCCAAACCGTCTGCTAGCTGCCTGCGCTGTAAGGCCATTCTAGTCTGTACAGGAATGTAAAAGAGTCTGGATTAATCAGCGGCCGCCACATTGCTTCTTTCACCTTATCTGTTATCAAGCCTGGGCTAGGTCCTTTCCCCTGCACGTTAGCCAGATTAAATAATGTTGGAGAGCAGTTATGATTTTTGGGTGGGGGACTTTGTGACAAATGGATCTCATGGCGTACTCAGATCATTCATTGTACGTCTGATCTGGGCACCACCCGTCAAAATATATCCAACATTATGACCCTTAATTAGTGGTGGCACGCACCTTCATGCTGAGAAGTGATCGGTCATGGAGTAAAAAATTTTTTTACAAAAATATCACTGTTTTACTATATAAGGCATTACATGGGTCCATATGAGTTTTTCCTGACCACAGGGTTTGACCAGGAAAATCCTGACTCTACAGTATATAAGATACATCATTTTACAGTTAGGATAACCAGGTTCCCCAAAGGTTATGGTGATTTTCTCTCTCCGTGTGGTCGCCAGTCTCTCCCTGTACTGCATAGTGCGAGTCGTCCAGTACTACAGCAGCTCTTTCCCTGACAATGAAAACATTGAGAAATCTTTGTGGCTTGCTTTCCTTGCTCGTTGGGATAGAGGAGGATAATTGTACGTTACCCAATGAAAGAGAGTTATTCATTTGACAAACCAACAGGAAAAGTGGTGGGATGCCATAATATAAAACTATAACGGCGTAGTGGCGCGAACATTTTCCCACGAGATTAAATTATCTTCCCGATGCTACTTTGGCTTGTTTAGCTAACATTGCCACCTTTAACCAACATCATCATCATTATTATGTTGAAGCCACAATGAAACATAATGAAACATAATTCAGTTAGAATATGGACAAAGTAAATGCATGGTTGAGACAACGGCAAGTGCTATTTCTCTCATTTGTGCCGATACTGTATATGACCGGTCCTTCTCAAGACCACACACAATAAACAATACTCAAACATTTACATTTAACATTTAAGTCATTTAGCAGACGCTCTTATCCAGAGCGACTTACAAGTTGGACCTAGATCAAACCTAGATCACACACACTTTCAACTAGTCTACTGCCAGTTTGACAACATTATAGGTGCACCGAAATTAGGTGCAGCTAAATCCTCAAAATGTAAGCCTGCCAATATACAGTATGTTGACAGGTTGTCAAACA
Source organism: Salvelinus alpinus (assembly GCF_045679555.1). Lineage (NCBI taxonomy): Eukaryota > Metazoa > Chordata > Actinopteri > Salmoniformes > Salmonidae > Salvelinus > Salvelinus alpinus. Next base: position 34,021,216 of record NC_092093.1, on the reverse strand, counting down.
TAAATCAAACCATTTCAGGTCATAATGGCTGCGTTTACAAATGCAACCCAATTCGGATCTTTTGCCCAATTATTGGCAAAATATCTGATCTGATTGGTTAAAAGACCAATAATTGGGCAAAAGATCAACCAATGTACACTACTCACAAACCCACAGTGCACACTGAACATTAGTGTGAATCCACAGTACATCCTCAGTGTCTTTGGTGACATTCCTACAAATTATAACTTGTGGCATCCACTATATTTATTTGAGGCTGATTCCACGCCAGGAAGGCCTGAAAGTATTTTTGGGTATGTTAGATTATTCTGACAACTCTTACATCGAAACTTCATTGGGAGGAAAGATGCTTGATATGCTTTTTACATTTGTATCACAAACCGGTTTTGAGAAAGTCATGATGAATGTGACCATTTTAGGCCCTTTTTAGACCTATACATACCTCTCTATGATCCGTGAACCACACATGATACAGAGAACATCTTGGTATCATTATAGTGTGCTCTAAAATATGGAGTATGTCTAGATTCTGAAATGCAAATATCCACATTATTTTGAATATATCCAAAGTACCCTTTTTGATTTATTGATTGGAAAAATATACTCTTCAATTCAGCACACTTACATTTTTGAAGGCATGACTAATTTTATACATAGAAATAGACATTATAGGTCATTAACCAATCACAGTCAGCAAATCACCAGCAGAGTTCCCTTTTAATCCATTTTTGCATTCACTGTGTTGGTGGTGCTCATTTAAAAGATCATAACTTCAAAAGTAGCAGAGCACCCACTCTGGAAATGTGATGTACTTGTAGAGGGTATTGTTTAAAAAAAGGGTACTTTTTAGCTATTCATATTAATATTTTTAATGTTGAATAAATGAATGTGAAAAATTGTATTTCAGAATCTAGACATACTTCAAATTTGAGAGAACACAATAAGGAGTATCATGACACCAAGATATTGTCTGTATCATGTGTGGTTCACGGATCATAGGGTCTTACAGAGGGGTGGGCAATCATTTTGGCTCGAGGGCCACATCGGGATCTCAAAATTCAGTGGAGGGCCACACTGATTTGTTTTAGAAACTATTTGTTCGTCAAAAGCAATTTGCAGGCCAGAAAAAGAGCAGTTATTTGAAAATATATAGGTCCATTATAATTTATATAAATAAATAGGTTCTTTGTCATTTCAAAATACTTTCTATCTAGTTTTAGACATTCAAGATTGGCCTGGGGTATTTTTTTAACCCAAAATAATAAATATTTTTCAACGTTTTATATTTTTTACTCAAACCTCCCGCGGGCCGGATTGAATGGGCCCACACCTGGTCTTACAGGAGACATGTATACAGTGCCTTCAGAGAGTATTCATATCCCTTGACTTAATCCACATTTTGTTGTTACAGCCTGAACATTGATAAAAAGAAAGAATCTCACCAATCTACACACAATACCCCATAATGACAGTGAAAACATGTTTTTGTAAATGTATTGAAAATTTAATACAGAAATATCTCATTTACATAAGTATTCAATACTTTGTAGAAGCACCTTTCGGTGCGATTACAGCTCTGAGTCTTTCTGGGTAAGTCTCTAAGAGTGTTCCACACTTGGATTGTGCAACATTTACCCATTATTCTTTTCAAAATTATTCAAACTCTGACAAATTGGTTGTTGATCATTGTTAGACAACCATTTTCAGGTCTTGCCATAGATTTTCAAGTAGATTTAAGTCAAAGCTGTAACTCGGCCACTCAGAAACATTCAATGTCTTCTTGGTAAGCAACTCCAGTGTAGATTTGGCCTTGTGTTTTAGGTTATTGTCCTGCTGAAAGGTGAATTAATCTCCCAGTGTCTGGTGGAATGCAGACTGAAACAGGTTTTTGCCTGTGCTTACCTCCATTCCGTTTATTTTTTATCCTGAAAAACTCCCCAGTCCTTAACGATTTTAAGAATATCCATAACATGATCCAGCGACCACTATGCTTGAAAATATGGAGAGTGGTACTCAGTAATGTGTTGTATTGGATTTGCCCCAAACATAACACTGTATTCAGGACAAAAAGTGAATGGCTTTTGCCACATTTTTTGCAGTATTACTTTAGTGGCTTGTTGCAAACAAGATGCATGTTTTGGAAAATGTATTATTCTGTTCAGGCTTCCTTCTTTTCACTCTGTCAATCAGTTTAGTAGTGTGGAGTAACTACAATGTTGTTGATCCATCCTCAGTCTTCTCCTATCACAGCCATTAAACTCTGTAAGTGTTTTAAAGTCACCATTGGCCTCCATCCAAAGTGTAAATAATAACAACAGGGATATTCAATGTCTGCTTTTTTTTACCCATCAACCAAGAGGTGCCCTTCTTTGCGAGGCATTGGAAAACCTCCTTGATCTTTGTAGTTCAATCTGTGTTTGAAATTCACTGCTCGACTGAGGGACCTTACAGATAATTGTATGTGTGGGGTACAGAGATGAGGTAGTCATTCAAAAATCATGTTAAACACTATTATTGGACACAGAGTAAGCTCATGCACACAGAGTATTGCACACAGACTGAGTTAGTGCACAGATTGAGTCCACTTGTTCAGCACATTTTGACTCCTGAACTTGCAGCATTTAGGCTTGCCAACACAAAGAGGTTGAATACTTATTGACTCAATACATTTCAGCTTTAAATGTTTAAATCATTTTGAAAAATGTAGAAAAAAAATTCTAAATGTAATACATTTTAAATTCAGGCTGTAACACAACAAAATGCGGAAAAAGTCAAGGGGTGTGAATACAAATGTAAAGAACACATCAAACATCCTTCCTCCCAATGAAGTTTCTATGTAAGAATTGCCAGAAAAAATCTGAGAAACCCCCCCCAAAAATGGGGGTCTTCCTGGCGTGGAATCGCCCTTTGCACACATATTGAGCCAGTGTGTTTGAGCCCACTAAGTCAGCTTGCTGACTCCTGTTTGTTTATTCTGACTGCTAGGCAGACAGTGTGTTGCCTTGGCCCCTCAGTGAAGCCTGGCTCCCACTATGGCCTGTGCATAGTCTCTCTTGCTATCCCTCTTTAGTCTCCCTCTTCTATTGTACTACAAACTCAATGTCCTCTATTCTCACTCTTCCCATGTAATGACGTCTGTAGAACAGGTCTTGAGAATGAGAGAGAAAAGAGAGGAGGAGAAGAGAGGGAGAAAATTAAGAACATGAAGAACAGAATGAGAGGGAGGCCAGTGTGAGAAAAGAGGGGGAGTAGAGAGAGAAGAGGTGTGGAGCTGGCAAGGGGTTAAGTGCGATGGGTTGGGAGGAGGAGGAGAGAGAGAGAGGGGGGGGTCATGTGAGAGTGTCTGCCTGTGTTTGCTGTCCTCCAGGACGCCCTCTCCCCCAACTCTCTCCTCTCCCCAGGACCATTCTCATGGCTTCCCAGCCTGAGACTCCCAGGGAGCGGGGCCGTCCGTCAGTGACTTAAGCTGCCCCTCCACCCAAATCACAGAGGCCTTTTTGTGACAGGGGCCCACGCCTGTCACTCGCATTCGCTCCCCTCGGACACGGTGCAGCGGCAGCCCACTGAGGTCGTCCCCGGGGCATGGATCAGGTGACGTTCCCACTGCAGCTCCCTCCACGGCTTGCTGCGCTCCCTGCACGAACAACAGCAATGTCTCTGGAGACGCACTTGCTTTCTCCCACAACACACTCTCTCTTTCTCTCGCTTTTTGAAAAACAGATACACATGCAAGCAGACAGAGACTGGCTTAAACATAAACCCACACACACGCACGCACGCACGCACGCACACACACACACCAAGCTCCTTTTCTAAATGAGAAAATAGAAAGTATATTTAGAAATTCTCCTCATCAAAAAGTCTATTTTTATTGGAATCTGTGTCTCCAGCCATTCAGATCCTTAACGTCTGGGAATCTTTCAAAAATGTTTTTAATCTGCCTCTCAATGACAGTAAATGTAGCCAAATTAACTAAATCAGAGACCCCGCTATCTTGATTGACTTCCTATCTATTAAGTTTTTTCTGGCTTCTAATTCTGTGAAATTCTCCCATGTTCATGTGAATGGGTAGTGGCGAGGCGGCCAGGCGCTATCTTAGGGTAAGCCCTTTGAGCCAGGACCCTGGGGGACAAATGGGACGGGTAATGGCATCCCCATGGGCACCCAACCAGAACCAGACCCTCCCTGTACATGAGAACACTGCTCCTTCTCCCTGTAGTGTAGGCTATCAGAATACCTTACTGTCTGGTGGTTATTACAGTACATGGCCATCAGAGGAGGCTGGTGGGAGGAGCTATAGGAGGACTGGCTCATTGTAATGGCTGGAATGGAATAAATGGGAACGGTATCAAACATATGGAAACCACGTTTGACTCTGTTCCAATTACTCCATTCCAGCCATTACAATGAGCCCCTCCTCCTATAACTCCTCCCACCAGCCTCCTGTGATGACCATGCACAATACACAGTGATGTGTGCTTTACGATCAAGTTAAGTGCTGCAAACCTTTTATATGATTTCATAAGAGATTTGAAGAAATTCGTATTGCTTTATTAAGCAAACCTCTCAATTCAAAATCTCTTGAAGTTACGTTCAGGCAAAATGTACCAAAGGGCTATGAGACGCCCTTTGGTCCAGATGATCATTTATTAGATACAGCTGCCCTCTCACATCTCCCATCTGCATTAGTTCCACAGCCGACCGACCTATAGATACAGTAGCTGCACACAGTAGCATTGCTGGACTCCAGGCCAGCAGCACACATACACCCCTGTAGAATGACTAGACTAGACCATGGTATTACTACTGTACTCTTCACACCATGGACACTGAACTGTACGACAACAACCCAATGCCCCAACCAGGCCTCTGTCAGGCCTCCAGGTATTCATGGACACATTGACCCTATGGTGAAAAGCATGCATGTCCCATTCACATATGCTGACTCATGGTGTTCCATGCCATTTTGAACGTTTCATAACTTCGCTTGGCACTACATCACTGTTGCCCGTTACTATGGCACTAGGGCTGAGACAACAACCCAATGCCCCAACCAGGCCTCTGTCAGGCCTCCAGGTATTCATGGACACATTGACCCTATGGTGAAAAGCATGCATGTCCCATTCACATATGCTGACTCATGGTGTTCCATGCCATTTTGAACGTTTCATAACTTCGCTTGGCACTACATCACTGTTGCCCGTTACTATGGCACTAGGGCTGAGGCTGGGGCCTGGGGCCGGAGCAGCACAATGGCCCTCTAAGTGAGCACGCTCAGAGCCCTTCCCGCTGTTGTGCAGGGTGATCCCCTCGGCTGATACCAGGCGACCCCTCCACCTTCTCTCACCACTATCAAGATCTGGAAGCGTTTCCACGGCACTTCGGTTCCCACATGGCTTTGACACACACTTCCTCTGTTCCACTGAGACCTACACCCCTACAGCCACAACATACACAGCATACAGCCACAGGCCAGGCCAGGGAAATGGGGGAATGACAACCTGACCAGCAGAAAAGGTTACATGTTTGCAGTACATTTGGGTGCATGTCTATGCTATGGCAAATGGCAGAGGAAATGCCCAAGACATTGCTCTGAGAGAGGCTGACTGTCAAGAAGGTCCATAGATTTGTGTTTGCAATTAGTGCAAGAGACAAGTCATTAATGAGAGACTAGAGAAAATGAAACTGTAATCCTATTCATTAGTTTTAGAATATGTTCCTTGATATTGGAAATGGTTTTGTTGTGGAGTTTCAATTCTCATTTCCCATACTAGCAGATTGATTCCTTGTGTGGGTGAGTGGCTGATAGAAGAAACACAATTTGAATGGATCTGAGAGAAATGGTTTGGAGAATCTTGAAAGGAGCATGGTCTTGTGGGTGAGAGAGAGACAGAGAGAATAACATAATATAAAAATGTCTCATTGATGTTGCTTGTTTTGATCTGAAAATGTATTTCAAAGTGCTACAATAGAGAAATTAAGACATTAATTTTGCCTATCAAAATGTCAGTGTTGCAATCAAATCTCTAAACATTAAAGTAACTGTCCAACAAAAATAAAAAACATTTAAAACCTCACATTCTTGTTGCTCATACCCAAATAATGTTAATGACTCATCCTTTACTTGTAGTTGTGGCCAAAGCATAAATTAGAGAAAAACCACTCAGTCAAACAAACCCTTTCAAAAAATGTTTGAAATTTGCTTTGATGATGACATCATTCTCTTCGGCCGAGACAAGCCCGTGTGTGATTGGTCCAACAGCTTTTTTTTCAAATTCTCCGGTGGGGAGGATCCTTCTTGAGACTTGGGAGACATGGTCTCAGGAGGGCACACACAAAAGGAAAATACAGCTCTTTGGCCAAGCACATATCAAAATCCACAAAGAAATGGTTAATTGGCAATAAAATCAGTCTCCGGACTTGAAACCCATTGAAAACATCTGGTTTGAATTGGAAAGGGCAGTCCATAATCGAGGGATATCAAGGATCTGGAAGGATTCTGTATGGAGGAATGGTCTAAGATCCCTGCCAGTATGTTTTGCAACTCATAAAACATAGACACAACTCCAGAGTGCACAGTCCACTGCACCAAGGTCTGCACCCTCGTCAGCCAGCGCCTCGACTAGCAATAGTTAAGGCGACTCTCGCTCCAATTGTGGAGCCACACCCAGTTGCTGCCATGGGGCCTGTTCTGGTTGCCGTTGCGGAGTCGTCCTAGTGGGGATCCTCTGCTAGTCGAGGCAGACACTTGGGTTTGACTGTCTGCTGCCTTGGAACCACAGTCTCCACCTGCCTCTCCCGCTCCTGGCCTGGAGCCCAATCCAGCGGTGGATGCGTCGCCTGCTCCTAAGATGGAGCCACAGCCTGCAGCTACTGCAGATGTCAAGTACAGCCAGGACATTGGGGCCTCTCCACTCCTGCCTGCCAGCACCGTGCGAGTTCCAGCCCCGAGGGTTCTGCTACCTCCAGACCTTTCAGACCTTGCCTCAGGGGACCCGCCAGACATCACCCCGGGTGACCCAGCAGAAGTCCCCCTGATGTTGCCCCTGACCTAGATGTCCAGTTCCCTGCCACCACGATAAGGTCACAGTTCCCTTCCTTCCTGGTAGGGTCAGAGTTTCATTCCCTCCCGGCAGGGTCAGAGTACCCTCCCTTCCCAGTACAGTCAGAGTTTCAGTTTCCTGGCTACCTGGAAGGTGTAAAGTGTCCAGCCTTTGAGTGTCCTGCCCCTCAAGTAGGACCGGTGTATCTTGCCCCCACGGCCTTCAGCCTCCTGCCATACTAGGTTACAAGTTACCTGCGCTAGGCCCTAAGTCCCTAGCACCAGGTCCTCAGTTGTTCTAGCTGTTCTAGGTCCACAGTCTCCTAGTAGACCCTAAATTTGCTGCTCTGACAGGCAGTAGGTATCCTACCAAGCTAGGCCACACTTTTTATTTGCCGTCAGGTCTGCAGTCTCCTGCCGTACACGGATCGCAGCCCCCTGCCTTATTGGGTATGCTGCTTCCTATCCTGCCGGACTTTGAGCTCCATGCCAAGTTAGGTCCTAAATTAGCTGCCCCGTTTGCAGGTCTGCAGCCTCCTGCCCTGCTAGGCCACAAGTTACCTGTGTTAGGTTCTCAGTCCTTAACCTTTTTTGGCGCTCAGTCCCTAGCACTCGCTCCTCAATCTCCAGTTGTACTAGGTCTGCTGTCTCCAGCACCAGTCGGCTTTCAGTCCCTAGCCCAGGTGGGTCATCAAGCTCCTGCCCACCTAGGCTCAGAGTTACCAGTTCCTCCAGTAGGTCCGGGGCTCCACCGCTCTCCTAACTCTCAGTCATTGCCCATGTCAGGCCCAGAGTCAATTTCCTGTCAGGTCCAGCATTATTTTTCCTGTCAGGCCCAGGTTAACAGCACTAGGCTCCCAGTCTTCAGCCATCCTAGGTGTGCTGTACCCCAGCCGCCAGGTTCTCTGCCCCACTAAATCAAATCAAATCAAATTTTATTAGTCACATACACATGGTTAGCAGATGTTAATGCGAGTGTAGCGAAATGCTTGTGCTTCTAGTTCCGACAATGCAGTAATAACCAACAAGTAATCTAACCTAACAATTCCACAACTACTACCTTATACACACACACAAGTGTAAAGGGATAAAGAATATGTACATAAAGATATATGAATGAGTGGTGGTACAGAACGGCATGGCAAGATGCAGTAGATGGTATAGAGTACGGTATATACATATGAGATGAGTACTGTAGGGTATGTAAACATAAAGTGGCATAGTTTAAAGTGGCTAGTGGTACATGTATTACATAAAGATGGCAAGATGCAGTAGATGATATAGAGTACAGTATATACATATGAGATGGGTAATGTAGGGTATGTAAACATTATATTAAGTGGCATTGTTTAAAGTGGCTAGTGGTACATTTTTACATAATTTCCATCAATTCCCATTTTTAAAGTGGCTGGAGTTGAGTCAGTATGTTGGCAGCGGCCGCTAAATGTTAGTGGTGGCTGTTTAACAGTCTGATGGCCTTGAGATAGAAGCTGTTTTTCAGTCTCTCGGTCCCTGCTTTGATGCACCTGTACTGACCTCGCCTTCTGGATGATAGCGGGGTGAACAGGCAGTGGCTTGGGTGGTTGTTGTCCTTGATGATCTTTATGGCCTTCCTGTGACATCGGGTGGTGTAGGTGTCCTGGAGGGCAGGTAGTTTGCCCCCGGTGGTGCGTTCTGCAGACCTCACTACCCTCTGGAGAGCCTTACGGTTGTGGGCGGAGCAGTTGCCGTACCAGGCGGTGATACAGCCCGACAGGATGCTCTCGATTGTGCATCTGTAGAAGTTTGTGAGTGCTTTTGGTGACAAGCCGAATTTCTTCAGCCTCCTGAGGTTGAAGAGGCGCTGCTGCGCCTTCTTCACAACGCTGTCTGTGTGGGTGGACCAATTCAGTTTGTCCGTGATGTGTACACCGAGGAACTTAAAACTTTCCACCTTCTCCACTACTGACCCGTCGATGTGGATAGGGGGGTGCTCCCTCTGCTGTTTCCTGAAGTCCACAATCATCTCCTTTGTTTTGTTGACGTTGAGTGTGAGGTTATTTTCCTGACACCACACTCCGAGGGCCCTCACCTCCTCCCTGTAGGCCGTCTCGTCGTTGTTGGTAATCAAGCCTACCACTGTAGTGTCATCCGCAAACTTGATGATTGAGTTGGAGGCGTGCATGGCCACGCAGTCGTGGGTGAACAGGGAGTACAGGAGAGGGCTCAGAACGCACCCTTGTGGGGCCCCAGTGTTGAGGATCAGCGGGGTGGAGATGTTGTTACCTACCCTCACCACCTGGGGGCGGCCCGTCAGGAAGTCCAGGACCCAGTTGCACAGGGCGGGGTCGAGACCCAGGGTCTCGAGCTTGATGACGAGTTTGGAGGGTACTATGGTGTTAAATGCTGAGCTGTAATCGATGAACAGCATTCTCACATGGGTATTCCTCTTGTCCAGATGGGTTAGGGCAGTGTGCAGTGTGGTTGCGATTGCGTCGTCTGTGGACCTATTGGGTCGGTAAGCAAATTGGAGTGGGTCTAGGGTGTCCGGTAGGGTGGAGGTGATATGGTCCTTGACTAGTCTCTCAAAGCACTTCATGATGACGGAAGTGAGTGCTACGGGGCGGTAGTCGTTTAGCTCAGTTACCTTAGCTTTCTTGGGAACAGGAACAATGGTGGCCCTCTTGAAGCATGTGGGAACAGCAGACTGGGATAAGGATTGATTGAATATGTCCGTAAACACACCAGCCAGCTGGTCTGCGCATGCTCTGAGGACGCGGCTGGGAATGCCGTCTGGGCCTGCAGCCTTGCGAGGGTTAACACGTTTAAATGTTTTACTCACCTCGGCTGCAGTGAAGGAGAGCCCGCAGGTTTTGGTAGGGGGCCGTGTCAGTGGCACTGTATTGTCCTCAAAGCGGGCAAAAAAGTTGTTTAGCCTGTCTGGGAGCAAGACATCCTGGTCCGCGACGGGGCTGGTTTTCTTTTTGTAATCCGTGATTGACTGTAGACCCTGCCACATACCTCTTGTGTCTGAGCTGTTGAATTGCGACTCGATTTTGTCTCTGTACTGGGACTTAGCCTGTTTGATTGCCTTGCGGAGAGAATAGCTACACTGTTTGTATTCGGTCATGCTTCCGGTCACCTTGCCCTGGTTAAAAGCAGTGGTTCGCGCTTTCAGTTTCACGCGAATGCTGCCGTCAATCCACGGTTTCTGGTTTGGGAATGTTTTAATCGTTGCTGTGGGTACGACATCGTCAATGCACTTCCTAATGAACTCGCTCACCGAATCAGCATATTCGTCAATATTGTTGTTGGACGCAATGCGGAACATATTCCAATCCGCGTGATCGAAGCAGTCTTGAAGCGTGGATTCAGATTGGTCGGACCAGCGTTGAACAGACCTGAGCGCGGGAGCTTGTTGTTTTAGTTTCTGTTTGTAGGCTGGAATCAACAAAATGGAGTCGTGGTCAGCTTTTCCGAAAGGGGGGCGGGGGAGGGCCTTATATGCGTCGCGGAAATTAGTATAACAATGATCTAGGGTTTTTCCAGCCCTGGTAGCACAATCGATATGCTGATAGAATTTAGGGAGTTTTGTTTTTAGATTAGCCTTGTTAAAATCCCCAGCTACGATGAATGCAGCCTCAGGGTGTGTGGTTTCCAGTTTACAAAGAGTCAGATAAAGTTCGTTCAGGGCCATCGATGTGTCTGCTTGGGGGGGAATATATACGGCTGTGATTATGATTGAAGAGAATTCCCTTGGTAGATAATGCGGTCGACATTTGATTGTGAGGAGTTCTAGATCAGGTGAACAGAATGACTTGAGTTCCTGTGTGTTGTTATGATGATCACACCACGTCTCGTTAATCATAAGGCATACCCCCCCGCCCCTCTTCTTACCAGAAAGATGTTTGTTTCTGTCGGCGCGATGCATGAAGAAACCAGCTGGCTGCACCGACTCCGTTAGCGTCTCTTGAGTTAGCCATGTTTCCGTGAAGCAGAGCACGTTGCAATCCCTGATGTCTCTCTGGAATGCTACCCGTGCTCGGATTTCATCAACCTTATTGTCAAGAGACTGGACATTGGCGAGTAGTATGCTAGGGAGTGGAGCGCGATGTGCCCGTCTCCGAAGCCTGACCACGAGACCGCCTCGTTTGCCCCTTTTACGGCGTCGCACAGGGTCGCCGGCTGGGATCAGATCCATTGTATTGGGTGGAAGGCAAAACACTGGATCCGTTTCGGGAAAGTCATATTCCTGGTAGGAACGATGATGAGTTGACGTTAATCGTATATTCAGTAGTTCCTCCCGACTGTATGTAATGAAACCTAAGATTACCTGGGGTACCGATGTAAGAAATAACACATAAAAAAACAAAATACTGCATATTTTCCAAGGAACGCGAAGCGAGGCGGCCATCTCTTTTCGGCGCCGGAAGTAAAAGGCCGGCAGCTTCTGCCCTCAGTTGGTCAGTAGCCCCCAGCCTCAGTAGGCAAACCTCCTGCCCTAGTTCTAGGCCCTTGGCCTCATGTCCTGGTAGGCTCTGAGTTATCTGCTCCTCTAAGTCAGCAGTCCATGCCCCTAGCCAGTTCGCAGCCCCCAGCCTCAGCCAGTCATCCGTCCTAGCGCCAGGCAGCTTGAGTCACACTCTCTTGTCTTACTTGGCTACAAGCCTCCAGCCTTAGTAGTACGTTCTAAGTCCCCTGCCCTGTCAAGTCCCATGCCCTGTCAGTTTCCTACCCTGATTGGCCCTCAGCCCCCTGACCTGGGTGACCCACCGTTCCCTGATATGGGAGGCCTGCTGTCACCTGTTCTGGAGGGGTGCCCACCTCCTGCACTGGAAGACCCTCCGGCACTCACACCTAGGGAACCACCTGATTTGTCTCTGGGGCCCAGCCGGCCCCCGCAAGATGCTGTGTCAGCTGAACTTTGTAGGAACCCCACCAAGTCATATCTTAAGATCCAAGCCTCCCCAGCTTACAGAGCCCTGTCTACCCCAGTACAGGGGTTTCCACCAGAAAAAAAGGTAATCTCCTTCAGTCATGACAGGAGAGCCACCCACAGCCGTGGCCAGTGTGCCTCACCTCCCCACTGGGGTAAACATGCCACTCCCTTCAGCTTCAGCTGTGGTCAGGAGACTACATTCAGTCCCTTGCACCCCACTCAGCACCCATTGGTGGGCCCCAGTGGCCCTACAGCCGTGCCGTAGAGACATTTACCACACCCGTGGCCCTGCATAGGGCGGCGAGATGCTGTGCCCTTTGACCGTGTACCTTCCTCACAGGGCGGGCACATGCAGCACCCTTTTCTTTGGTGGTGACCAAGTGTTCAGTATGGCCCTCAACATCATGTTCTGACTGGACAGCACTATTGGGCAGATCTTAGTGAATTAGTTCAATGTACAAGCAGGTGAGGGCATTCACTGCCAACCGCTCAGACGAGCTCCAGCTAGCTGTTTTTTCATGGCCCTAGTTCTCGCCGTATTTAGTGACCAACCGTTTTTTAACAAAGGTATTGAAAACAGGGGTTGTTTGGAAATGAAATAATGAGAGAGTCATTGATGCGATTAAGCAGTGTTGTTCAGCACATTGCAATACATATGGGTATATCAAGCACACCGGTAAAAACACTGGTGTTGGGAGTAATTAACATTTACCAACAGATCTTACACCACTAACATCTTCCCTTTTATAAAATAGGACAGGAGCTGTCAATTCACTAACAAAACAATCCAACATGAACAATATTTTTCCATGTATAAAATAAACAACACATTTTGATAGTCTTTTCACTTTTTCCATTTTTGTTCCTTATTTTAAATATAATTTTCTTTCTCTGTCTGTCAACAATCCATAATAGAAAACCTACAGATTACATATTTTACGTGGCTGGGACAGCCGCCCACAGCGTGAAAAGACGGGGCTTTTCTGTGAGGACTGCGGGATCATGCACATTTCTGTCACCTGACTGTCTGAGGGGAGTATTCATTTCACTTTCACTCTCGCGGAGATTCTTTGCATTGGGTGTTGTGGCGATGAGGTGACGTGCTCAAATTCCCATTCTGCAGCAAATTTACAGAACTCAAAGCAGGATTATTGGGGTCCATCTGAGATTACCCTATCTGGATGTCCATGATGGGCAAACTGAGCCTTGCAGCGATTGATCATTGTCTCTGCTGTGAGGTCGGGGAGGAGGTCAATTTCATAGAAGTCTGAGTACTGATCGACAAACAGAAGAAATTATTTGCCACTGTGCTGAAAGAGATCTAGACTTACTATCTGACATGGGTGCATTGGTATCTGTTGCTCAATGGTGTATTAATTGCAGATTGTGCATTTACTGACATATTTTTTTATATCACTCTGTATACCTAGCCAATGCAGTGTGTCATGTGCTTGTCTGTAACAGGCCTCACCTCCAACGTGACTTGAGTGCACACACGCCAACATCTTAGGGCGCAGGGACCGGGGAATAACGACTCTCTGACTCTTGAATATTACCTCACTTTGAACACTGAGCTCCTCTTTGACTGGCCAATATTCTCTGACGGCTAGAGCAGTTTCTTCCTTGCAGTCGGGCCAGCCCATCAGAATCACAGACCTCAATGCCTGGAGTTGCTCGTCCCCGTCTGTGTGCTGTCTGATTTGTACAAGGCACTGGTCCGTAACAGTGAGGTAGTCAGCCTGGTGGATGTGTTCAACATCCACTTGCTCTGTTCGTAAGCTGCACATTGTGTATTGTTCATTCATGGAGTGTGTGTGTGTGCCTGATGCAGAAGCCCTCCTGTGCGTGTCACTCACATACATCTCCAGCCCTGGCTTATACACCGCCTTGAGGTTGTAGCTTTGTAGAGCCAGTAGCATGCTCTGCAGGTGTTTCGGGTCGTTCAGGAGAGGCTTGCTGAATATAGCAATAAGAGGCTTGTGATCTGTCTCTGCGATAATGTTGTCGCTCCCGTACAGGTAGTGGTGGAAGCGTTGGCATGCAAACACAATGCTGAGGCACTCCTTCTCTATCTGGGCATAGTTCTGCTGTTTGAGTGAGTGTCCTAGAGGTGAATGCCACGGGCTGGCCCTCCACCATGAGGCAACAGCCCAGTCCATATTGGCTCGCGTCACTCTGAATTGTGACAGGTTTTGACACCAGCAGCTTGTGCTGTTTCCATTGATACACCTCTGGAGCCAAGGAGACCCCAAACAGGAGCTGCTTCAACCACCTTTTCCTGCCCCAGGGTGTCCAAAAGGTGGTCATGTCGCTGCTGGGCTCGTTGAGCTTGCACTGCAGGAAGGCATTTCTGGTGTTCACGAGCGTGAAGACTCTTGTAGAGCTTGTAGAGAACATCCTCCAATGTGGGCATAATGTAATGTGAACGTCGCAGAGACCGGTTGAGTGTTTAAGATAAATGCATATCCGTAGCTTGTCTGGTTTCTTGACGATAACCATATTACTTATCCAGTCTTTAGGCTCGGTGATGGATGTGATGTGGCCATCTACTTCGTATTTGTCAAGCGGAGTTTTCGCAGCTGCTTTCATGGCCACTGGTACATTTCGGGGTGCACACTGGACAGGCTGGATTGCTGCGTCCAACTCAAAGTGGACTTCGCCGGGAACTGACTCGACCGGTTCGTTGAAGACCTCATGGTATTTGCTCAGCAGTGTCTCTTTGCTCAGGGGCCCAGCCTGGACTTTTGTCTATAGTGTTAAGGTCTGCTGGGATGGTGAAGTTAATAAGCCCGAGGCTCTCGCATGTGGACCCTGACAGTAATGGCTGTTGACTAGTCTCAACTATTTCAAACTCAAGGGTGTGTTTCTGGCAACGCACAACACACTCTGTCACAAACAGGCCCAAAGAGATCATCAACTGGCCTGAATAGCTGGCATTGCTTGTAGAGAGACAAACCACTTTTTTCCTTTGGCCCTCACTGCCCCTATGCACTCACTAGCATATACATCATTCTCAATGCTGTTGTTCCGTTCATCTGTGTTTGTTTCAATTGAGTGCACTTTACCCTCCTTTCTCTTGCTTTTCATGCAGACCCTCACAAAGTGATTAGCTGTACCACAGGATTTGCACATTTTCCCATAGGCTGGGCAGTGTTCTTTTCCACATCCATGAGAAATGCCACACTATCTGCACGTATTGGGGCTGTCTATTGCAGAGTTGGCTGTAATATTAGCATTAGCTGTGGCAAAGGGGATTTTCTTTACTGGCTGCCTGAATGTAGCATTGACATTGTCCATATGTTGCCTTTCTAGCTCCATGGGCCTTATCCGTATATCAGTAAGCTCTGATGCACGGCATGTCTCCACTGCCAAGACCAGTCTCAGGTCACGTTCTCTCAGCAAACGTCTGCGCTTGCCCTCATCATCTATACTGAGCACTATCTTATCTCTGATCAGTTAATTTTTTAAAAAGCACCATATTCACATGTAGCTGCCTTTTCCCTTAGCCTGGTGACAAAGCTGTCAATGGACTCACTGTCCTCCTGTTTGCAACAGCAGAAAACATAATGCTCGTGGATAACATTCTTTGCTCGCTTAAAGTAATGTTCAAGAGTGTTACGGATACAAGTGTTCTGTGTGTATCCTGTGTGTATTTCTTTTCTCTCCTTCTCCCCTACTCACAGGTGACAATAATCATTCCCCAATCAGTCATCAATCAGTCGCTAATCGGAAGACACCTGCTCCTTTTCCCTTACCCAATCACAGTCCCTTTCCCTTGGTTTAAAACCCCTGTCAGTTGTTTTCTCCCCAGCTCAATCTCTTTGTAACATGCCTTCTGTCTGTAGATCGCTTGTGTGTTTTGCATCTACATGTCACTTTGTCCCCACCTGTGAGTATTGTTTTGGTTATGGTGTTTGAGTGTTTGTTTGATGGTGGGAAAAGGGGGTAACCAGACAAGTCGCCCTTGGGCTACACTACCCGTAGTTAAACATTGTTAAAAACACTAGTTAGAACTGGGCGGACCACCCCCTGTATTTTTGGTTAGTTAGTTAGCTGTTTGTGAAGTAGGCTAGTCTAGCTTAGGGGTGTTTTTGAATTATTATTCTTTCATTCCTTGGGTCCCACTCAGCCCCTTTTCCTGCTTCCCCCCATTTACCGTGTGTTTATAAATAAACATTTAGTGTTTGACTAATTAAGTTGTCTGTGTTATTTGTTCTCACTGTTACGTTTTCACTACTATAATTTGCATGAGTTGTGTTACGGGTACCATTACCATCCCCCCTAGACTGTCGGGCCAAAGGGATTCGTAACAAGAGCATCAAGAATAGCTTTTGCTGTTACCTTGCTGAGCTGCTGTTAGGTTCAGGTTGTGTTTGTGTACGTGTCGGCATTTAGCTATCATTATAGTTCTCAAAGTGGCAGTCACTACATCATCCTATTCCAGAAGTCCCGTGGCTAGTGCACAGTCCTCCCATTCACCTCTGAACGTATCCCAGTTCGTGCTCCAAACTCTGCTGAGCTTCATTACGGTGGGAGGGGAAATGTTCACTGCCATGTTTATCCGATACTAACAACACTGAAGCTAACTGCTAAATAGCAAACTTACTGTAGCTAAGGTTAATTCCGGTTAAAGGAAGCATTTTTACACCCATAACATGGGTGTCAATAACTTTGACCCCTAAATTTGCGACAAAATATTATTACTTGTTAATACAATCTCTACCTCTGAGCAATCATATTAGTATAAAATAAAAATGAACAGGATTTGAGTGATTTATTTTATACAGTAATTTTTGCTCATCTTCATCATGGGTGTCAATAATTTCGGACCCCACTGTAGATAGCAGCACTGGCTAGCTAGCTAGCTTCACGACTATCTAGCTAGCTAACAACAACAATATCAGGAATATAGTGACAAATGACTCACGCTTGTGAAATAATCTGTCTGCATTTATTGCTGTTATAGTAAAGTGTCCTAGTAGTTCCATCATGCGCCTCCAAATCCTGACCGACTCCATACTATTTGACTTGACAGGCTTGGGAAGTCTGCCCCAGTGCTCCCACATGGGAGCTAATTTGAACATCCAAGTGTATGCACGTCTAATTAACTGAACTATCAAAATCAGCTGTTTTTGACATGTATATATCCAAAGTATTCCTAACAAGCCAAGCAGGGTCACAGAGAAAAGCAGCTTTTTAACATCCTTAATTCAATTTTTTTGGAACAACTATTTAATTAGTATTCTAATACATTTAAGGTAATATTTCATAAAAAATCTGGAACAATAGACAAATATTTTACGAGATAAAAAATGTCTGCCAACAAACATTTGAAGTTAACACAAACACTGGTTAAAAAAAGATGGGAATTGACAAAGAGAAAGAGGGGAGCAGTCCGTGTCATAGGAATACATCCTTATTAGAGAGAGAGAAAGCTCACAGAAAAACGGAGCTCGCTGCTCATGCCAATGATTTAGTGCTATCATTCATCAGGCGAGAGAGGGCAGGCGAGAGGAGGTGGTGGGTGTCTGAGGGGGATGTAGAGACTTGACATGGAGCTTAAACTTATTGTGGTCCTGCATGGCTCAGTTGGTAGAGCATGGTACTTGGACTGCCAGGGCTGTAGGTTTGATTCCCAGGGCCACCAATTGTCACGTTCTGACCATAGTTCTTTTGTGTTTTCTTTGTTTTAGTGTTGGTCAGGACGTGAGCTGAGTGGGCATTCTATGTTGTGTGTCTAGTTTTCCCGTTTCTATGTTTGGCCTGATATGGTTCTCAATCAGAGGCAGGTGTTAGTCATTGTCTCTGATTGGGAACCATATTTAGGTAGCCTGTTTTGTGTTGGGTTTTGTGGGTGGTTGTCTTCTGTCTTCGCGTGTCTGCACCAGACAGAACTGTTTCGGTTTTTCACATTTGTTGTTTTGTATTTTGTAGTGTTCACGTTTATCGTCTTTATTAAACATGATGAACACTAACCACGCTGCGCTTTGGTCCTCTCCTTCGTCCACAGAAGAAAGCCGGTACACCAATACGTAAAATGTATGCATGCATGACTAAGTCGCTTTGGATAAAAGCGTCTGCTAAATGGCATAGTGAGCTCCAAAAGTACTGGGACAGTGACACATTTTTTGTTGTTTTGGCTCTGTATTCCAAACAATGCAATGACTATGAGGTTAAATGCAGACGGTCAGCTTAATTCTTTTAAAATATTATTATTATAAAAAAAATGTTACCCCCTTTTTCTACCCAATTTCGTGGTATTCAAATTGTTAGTAGTTACTGTCTTGTCTCATCGCTACAACTCCCGTACGGGCTCGGGAGAGACGAAGGTCCAGACACAGCGCGCATCCAACCCGGAAGCCAGCCGCACCAATGTGTCGGAGGAAACACCGTACACCTAGCGACCTGGTCAGCGTGCACTGCGCCTGGCCCGCCACAGGAGTCGCTAGTGCGTGATGAGACAAGGATATCCCTACCGGCCAAACCCTCCCTAACCCGGACGACGCTAGGCCAATTGTGCGTCGCCCCATGGACCTCCCGGTTGCGGCCGGCTGCAACAGAGCCTGGGCTCAAACCCAGAGTCTCTGGTGGCACAGCTAGCACTGCCATGCAGTGCCTTAGACCACTGTGTCATCCGGGAGGCCGGCCAGCTTTAATTTGAGGGTATTTTCATCCGTTTCGGGTGAACCGTTTAGAAATTACAGAACTTTTTGAACATAGTCCCCCCATTCTAGGGGACCAAAAGTATTTACTTACAAGTTCACTTACATGTGTATTAAAGTGGTATAAAGTTAAGTATTTCATAGAACTGACTATATCAAGCTTGTGACTCTACAAATTTGTTGGATACATTTGCTGTTTGTTTTGGTTGTGTTTCAGATTATTCTGTGCTCAATAGAAATGAATGGTAAGGGTGCTATGTACAAAAAGTAATTTAGAAATTGTTCATTGATATGGATGAAAATACCCTCAAATTAAAGCTGATAGTCTGCACTTTAACCTCATAGTCATTGTATCATATCAAATCCAAAGTGCTGGAGTACAGAGCCAAAACAACCACACAAATGTCACTATCCCAATACTTTTGGAGCTCACTGTATATTATTATAATAAATAAAGTGCTGTCGGAAACGGTGATGGGGGCTGAGCAGGCAGGCTTGGTTGGGAAGTCATGCCGCTGGGCTGCCGGTGCCGGGTGCACGGGGCGGCGAGCAAGCAAGGAAGCGGCGGGTGCTGAGAGCCAAGGGGGAAAGGCTACATCTGGCCTCTAATGAGCCTTTCAGGACCAGCGACGTTCTCATCAGCTCTGTTTGTTTTCACAGGCTGCTCCGTGTTGACTCACACATTGTTTTCCTTGGTCGGTCTCACCATCATTCTCAGGCTCTGGGCCCTTTTATTAAGTGACTGCCCTTTTTTCTCGTCTGGGGCAGCATGGACGGGCCGGGTTCTAAATATAACATATTTTCTCTCTTTCACTGCGACCATGCAGGGCCCCTGGCTCACAGCGGCCGGGGAAGCAGCACAGCACAGAGGGGAGCAGGGGGCCGTTTCCCATTGCTTTAACCTCCCCCTGGCTCCCCTCCAATGAGAGCAACGCCGACAGGATATAGTACACACACACTTCCTCCATGTTTTGTGTGTGTGTTTGTGTGAGAGTTTGGCTTCCACAATACAGACAATGCATCATACTGTAATTCTTCTGTTATAAAGGAGACAGTTCTCAAAATTACAGTAAATCAGCTATCATACTAAAGATCAGTATTCCTTCCAGAAGGATAAATCTTCATATTATTTTGAAGTATTATTTTTAAACCAGCAATCCATAAAACAATATTTATACTGAAGTGTTACAAATCAGAGGTGTGGACTCGAGTCACATGACTTGGACTCGAGTCAGACTCGAGTCACAAATATGACTTGCAACGCGACTTTGACTTTAACACCAATGACTCGTGACTTGACTTGGACTTGAGCCTTTTGACTCGACCTGACTTGATACCCTCCCCAAGTCCAAATATTAAAAATTACGCTATAAAAAACAGTGTACAGCACATCAACTCTTCATTTAACTGATTACTGTTTGAATCGGACAGCAGCCAATCAAATTGTGCCAGCTGAGAAAAAGTTGTGCGTGGCAGTACAGAGGAACGTCGGCGGGTGAAATCAGTTGGAGCCCCTGGAAAGATGATACCCAAAATTATTATTTTCGGATATAAAGACGACGCTGTATCAACAAAAAACGGATTGCAATTTGCAAAATATGTGGGAAGAAAATTACAGATGGAGGCGCAACAGTTTCCAACTTTGTTCGACATTTGAAGCTGCACAAAGAACAGTAGTCGTGGCTAATATAGCCGACAGCTATAAAATGTATAACTTTGCTAGTGTATAATGTAGGCTAACGTAACTTGAAATCAATGAGCCTCCACACAGTCAGTCAGTGCGGGAACTTGATCATTGCACCCAAGATTAGCTACAACTGGCTAGGCAGTTGGTAGCCTAAATCCTGCCTGATGTTACTGCTGTTCCTAAAACCATTGACATACGTTAGCCTACTGTAACCACACACAGAGTGTGTGTGTGTGTTAAGGTTGGGCGATTGTGTACAAGCCTACATCGCCCGATTGCGCCCCATAGCGATCATCGATAGTCGATCACCGTTGGGGTGTGGGGGGTCTCTCTCCATGTATTTCCATGGAAATATAACGTTTATTTGGAAAGTAATAAACATATAGATATTTTTAAAAGCATTTATGATTTGCGTAAATGTAATATACTAACTGTTACTCTTGTTAAAAATATGAAATGGTATTACATTTGGTGAAAAGCACATTATGACTTGTTTAGTACTCGAAACTCAAAGTTTAGGACTTGAGACTTGACTTGATACTTGTCGGTCTTGACTTGAGACTTGACTCGGACTTGCCTGTCTTGACTTGGGACCTGACTTGGGACTTGAGTGCTAAGACTTGAGTGACTTGTAAAACAATGACTTGGTCCCACCTCTGTTACAAATCATACACATGTATTTTGGAGGGACTGCATGTCAGCTTATGAAATAAAGCTTAATGTTTTTCCTAATATGGTATAATTATAACACCCACTTATATCTCTATGCCTGCTTCCTTTCATAGTAAGCATTGCTGAGATTACTGCAGTATACCTGGTTACTATATGTCATCAGTGGTCCTTTATCATACAGTTACAATGAATGTCAGGTCCATTATCATCAACAGTTAGCTTCTGAGCAGAGCAAATATAGACAGTTACAGATTAAGACTGTGAACTATCACCTGGCACATAACTGAAATTCTTGAAATATCTTTATGCCAATCCAAATGTGACTATCATGTACTTAGCGACCCTGTCTTTCTTTGATGTCCCCACAGGGTTTTTAAATAGCAAGTTGGTGGAGTTATGATAGTTAGAAGTTATGTAAGGGGAATTTTCCCACTTCCATTTGATCTCTTATTTAATTAAATAAAGGTGGTTACACCCACAGACTGTGAAACGATAACGTGTACTGAGCAGTGCACCCAAATTAAAAGCTTTGTTATCAATTAAGATAAGTCTTGATCATTTTAATGACCTAATTTGGGTGAATTCAAAGGAAAAGCTGGAGCACGTAGACACACTGACAACGTTTTCACAAATATTGTAGAGATGCTTATCTGGAAGACTTTCTCATGACTTTATCCTTTAAATAGCATGTATGGTTTTATGTTCAGTATAATTAACATATTGACAGTGATGACTTGCAACAGTCATTTCCTGTACTAATTCTGACACAAGATGGTTGTCTTTCTGGGGGGTTCTCCCATCTCCACAGAGGAACTTTAGAGCTCTGTCAGAGTGACCATCAGATTCTTGGACACCACGTTGACCAAGGCCCTTCTCCCTCGATTGCAACTGTTAAATGATCCAGTTTGGTAAAACTCCTGCTTCCAACACTGTTGTCACCTCAGCAGTGGATATTAACTGGGGTCA
The DNA here is from genome assembly GCF_045679555.1 of Salvelinus alpinus. Lineage (NCBI taxonomy): Eukaryota > Metazoa > Chordata > Actinopteri > Salmoniformes > Salmonidae > Salvelinus > Salvelinus alpinus. The sequence continues at coordinate 33,999,269 of NC_092093.1, read as the reverse complement.
TCTATTTAGCACGGTTTGAAAAAATAACAAGCCTGTGACTTGTGATCTTTAAATCGTGCTTTTGGTGGACATGTTATGACTTTCACTGCCATAACTCCTGAGCAGTGATCCTGAAATGCTAACGCTAGTTGTTTTGTTTTTGTGGCTCACGGCAGGAGCTCCTTTTGATGGTGACAGATGGAACGCCACAACAGTTTGAAAAGATGAAAGTTGTTCCTGCGACCCTATAATACACCCTGAATACCCATTCAGGTTGTCTGCACAGGGGGCTCCGGCGCTGTTCAGATGTGAGAGAGAGACTTCAGACGTCGTCTGATTCAAAGGTTGCAGTCGCCGGCAGCAGCGGCCCATTGGGCACACACCATCACATGCTCGTAGGCTAAATCGTCATGACCTGAGATTTCACCCACCCTGACTTCCAGCTCCTTTTCCCAGGCTACTCTGACTGACTGACAGTCCAGTCCCAGCTCTAATACCCAAAGTCCCCGCACTGAGTCCCCCTTCTTTTTTTCCAATCTCTCAAATGTTACCCAACCAGCTTTGTTCTTTTAAAACTACAAAAAGAGCAAGAGAAAACAGTACAAGCAGATAGATTAGCCTGTTACGCAACGGAGCCGGTGGCAGTAGCCAGCCAGCCAGTCAGCCAGCTAGGCAGGCTGTGGGTACGTACGGCAGACAGTGGCGCTCTGTGTGTGCAGCCTGGGAGGAGGCATGGTGTCAAGGGGTGGCAAGGGCTCTCTCTCAGCAATCCAGAGGGCTGGCACTGTGCTGGGAACAGGGTGATCTGGCGGGGCTGGAGCCGTGGGAGCAGAAGCCTCCTGGCGCTATGTTCGGCTCCCTCTCTGTCCCTTTATCTGAGACGCAGAGTTGAGAAGTGGGTCACCCACGGCCAACAGAGGTAGAGTTAGTTACAGACAGGCCAGCCTATGTTTTTACGTACCTTTGTGGGGGGGGTTTGGCCCTCAGAGTTGAACATCAACATTTAGGTGTAAAGTTTTATACAGTACACAACATCAAATAATTAGCATTTTGTATCAATTTCAAAATGGATAAATCCTCTGGAATTGAAGAGCACTGGATATGCTTAGAGAGACATGAGAATATTGGAAATAAGAATGAACAAGTTTTAAAACAACACATCAACAACAAAAGTCACAGTCATTTTGAAACGGCTGTAAACAGAACATCCATCACACTGTACTGAAATGCCACAAACAGACTCCGTAAATCCTTTTGTTCTGAGGCCCATTGGTGTGATGGTGTTGGGCTGAGTGTTGTTCCCTCCAGGCACAGCCCACTGTGACGCATCGCACCCCACAGAGCAGCTGAAAGGGCTGCCTCGTAAGACCAAACGCAGGGTTAAATGTCCTGTCACACCGCCAATAAATCTAAAAACAATCACTCTCCCCATTCAGTTACCAGTGAAAAACAACTTCTAACTACGCCTGGATAGAAACAACAACTTGTTTTCAGTTTCCGATGGATGATTATACATGTCTATACTCCTTGGAAAATACAGGGTTAAAAAAGATATACAGTGTATTTGGAAAGTATTCAGACACCTTGACTTTTTCCACATTTTGTTACGTTACAGCCTTATTCTAAAATTGATTCAAAAAATATATAAATAAACACCAATCTACACACAATACCCCATAATGACAAAGCGAAAACAGTTTAAAAAAAATGTTTGCCAATTTATAAAAATTAAAACACAAATATAATTTTAAATAAGTATTCAGACCCTTTGCTATGAGACTCGAAATTGAGCTCAGGTGCATCCTGTTTCCATTGATGATCCTTGAGACGTTTCTGCAACTTAATTGGAGTCCACCTGTGGTAAATTCTATTGATTGGACATGATTTGGAAAGGCATACACCTGTCTATATAAGGTCCCACAGTTGACAGTGCATGTCAGAGCAAAAACCAAGCCATGAGGTCAAAGGAATTGTCCATAGAGATTCGAGACAGGATTGTGTCGAGGCACAGATCTTGGAAAGGGTACCAAAACATTTCTGCATCATTGAAGGTCCCCAAGAACACCTCCATCATTCTTCAATGGAAGAAGTTTGGAACCACCAAGACTCTTCATAGAGCTGACCGCTCGGCCAAACTGAGCATTCGGGGGAGAGGGGCCTTGGTCAGGGAGGTGACCAAGAACCCGATGGTCACTCTGACAGCGCTCCAAGAGTTCCTCTGTGGAGATGGGAGAACCTTCCAGAAGGACAACCATCTCTGCAGCACTCCACCAATCAGGCCTTCATGGTAGAGTGGCCAGATGGGAGCCACTCCTCAGTAAAAGGCACATGATTTTGTCAAAAGGCACCTAAAGGACTCTCAGACCATGAGAAACAAGATTATCTGGTCTGATGTAACCAAGGTTGAACTCTCTGGCCTGAATGCCAAGCATCAGATCTGTAGGAAACCTGGCACCATCCCTACGGGGAAGCATGGTGGTGGCAGCATCATGCTGTGGGGATGTTTTTCAGCGGCAGGGACTGGGAGACTAGTCAGGATCGAGGGAAAGATGAACGGAACTAAGTACAGAGAGATCCTTCATGAAAACCTGCTTCAGAGTGCTCAGGACCTCAGACTGGGGCGAAGGTTCACCTTCCAACAGGACAACAACACAGACAAGACAATGCAGGAGTGGCTTCGGGAATGTCCTTGAGTGGCCCAGCCAGAGCCCAGACTTGAACCCGATCGAACATCTCTGGAGAGACCTGAAAATATCTGCGCAGCGACACTCCCCATCCAACTTGACATAGCTTGAGAGGATCTGGAATTGATCTGAAGAATGGAAGAAACTCCCCAAATATAGTTGTGCCAAGCTTGTAGCGTCAGACCTAAGAAAACTTAAGGCTGTAATCGCTGCCAAAGGTGCTTCAACAAAGTACTGAGTAAAGGCTCTGAATACTTAAGTAAATGTTACATTTCAGTTTTTAATTTTTAATAAATGTACAAAAAAAATAAAAAACCTGTTTTTGCTTTGTCATTATGGGGTATTGTGTGTAGATGAATGAGGGGGAAAAAAACATTTAATCCATTTTAGAATAAGGCTGTAATGTAACAAAATGTGGAAAAAGTCAAGGGGTCTGAATACTTTTCGAATGCACTGTACGTATCTGTTATCATAACTTTTTGATAATAAACCTATCCTTATTCGCCAACAATGTATTCTCAAATGCATAAATATAAATCTTTATGGACATTGCAAGTTCCACCTCCCTCCTCTTTTCGTAAGTGAACTAAGCTGTGCTTTGGGCCTCCTCAATGAGCCTAACATACTCAGCCTCTCAAAGTCTCTAAATCAAAGGAGAGGAGCCATGAATTACAATGTCCCTTTCTTCCTCCTCTCCCAGAGAAGAGAGGAAAGCCATGTGTGAGCCCCCAGTCAGTCCTCTTCTCTTCTCCTCCTCTCCCAGAAAAATACAGATTTCCCCGTCTTTCCCTGTGAACTCTGTTTATGACCGGCCCGAGGTCGCTCACTTCAAGGCAGTGCTTTGCTCTTTTGAGGTGCAGTCAGCAGTGTTGCTGGGTCTCATGTTTCACCTGCCCTGGCCCTAACCTCTCCCCATTCACATGGCCTGCAGGGACACAACCCTCCTCTGTCTTACAGACTCTCCACACAAAGAACTGACAAGGCAGTGCAAGTGATGCTATTTGCCACCATGGTTTTCCCCAGCAGCGTTGTTGTTGCTGGTCGCTGACTGGAAGGAAGCTGCGTTCTGGCAAACAGCATGTTCTGACACCCAGAAAGAGCCGTTTGGGGATTCCAGGGCCTGGGATGTATTACCTGTTGCCGAGGTAACCCAAGCAAAAAGGATGCACACTACTTTATTGAAATCTTCGAGAGGCCCTCCTGGCCAGAAGTCTTGTCTATAGCCTGTTAGTCAGGCATATCTAAGTATGCTTAACATGCCAAATATCACATCAATAGATCAAGACCAGACACAACCTGCATTTCTGACATTCTCTGGTTTAATCAACCTTTAATACCACCTTCAGGTTGTGAGAACAGAAAATAAAGAAATAAACACAAATTTAAAATTTAAGTTGATCCAATTGGTACTGAAATTCATCACAAAATATGAATAAAATGCCACGATCATAAACTAAATCAAATAGGAAAAAGATTTGTGAAACTCTGAAGTGTGTTACTAATTGTGTCTTATCCCTGAGTTTAGGGGCCTGCTCTTTACTATGTCACTCAACAACAGTGGCTGGATCAGTATGCAGTGATATAGATAGCAGAGTAGCCAGCCAGGGAGGAGGACATGGGGGATACAATAATAGCCTGGTGCAGAGAGCAAGTCCTCGGTGGTCTTCAACACGCCCAGCTGAGTGATGCTCGCTCGGGAAGACCACACGCGTGCGCTCTTCGTAAACATCCCCCCGCACGCAAAACGCAAGGCGGTACGGCATTCTCACGAGAAACTAGTCTGCTGTGTCCCAACGTCCAGACAGCCTCTACGTCACCACCACTCTCACCGATTCTCACCGATTCTCAGGATAACCAGAGAGCTGCAAAATCCCCCTAAAGATTTCCCAGACCATTATTAGTGTCAGGTCTTAAATTTAGAGCCACTAGGGTCAAACTGAGGAGTCAAAGGTTAGGAGGATGTCTTAAAAGCCCCAAACCATAACACAGCCAAAAATCTCAAAATAGAGGATGGGACAACGCATTAAGAGATAAGCAGTCTGTAGCTATCCTAGCTGTCCCTCTGGTCAACTGGCTGGGTCTATTTTCTATCCCACAGAATAGAGGATGGATGGGAGGAAGGAAATCCTCGTTTCCTGTAAATAAAGGGAGGAGTGCAGCAGCTATCATTGTTTTGACAACATGATTAGAGTGGATGTTGTTCTTGTCTGACAGTCGTCACATTGACCTGTGAAGGTAGTCTTTCTCTACATGCCCTGAGGTCAATTGGAAACAGCCACCCGTTGGTTTATGACATTCTTAGCAAAACTGTAGGCAGATGAACGGCTTCTTGACTAACAGGAATGCAGGCAATGTTTGAATGATTTCACTGAGAAGGGTTTTGTCTGACCTGGGAACTTGTTCCATCTTGAAGATGAAACCACACTCAGGGGGAACAAATGGCACTCTGTCAGCAGCTTAGAAATCCAACGGTAATGACTTAGAAAGGTGAACAAAATAGTCTGCTTAGGGGCTAATGACCATGAAAACTTTTGAAGCGTTATTCCTCAGGCTCATCAACCCATTCCAATGTTGGGAACAATTACAGATATGAGCTGACTATAGTCTATCATTTCAAACATAGTCATTACTATACAAGGGAAACAGAGTTGTCTGATACTTAAATTACTGCTGCTCACACATCATCCATTAAACCCATTTGACCCTCAGTCGTGCCCCAGAGAGAGACCCTTCCAGGCTGAGTCTGTATTGTCTACCATGCCCCCAAATAGAGTGTCTGCCTGGAGGAAACCGTGTGGGGAGGAAGTGTGGTGGCACAGGTAGATGAGGAAATGAGACTGTCCGTGTCTCCCTGACAGGACACACACACCCTGGATATAGCATTTACAACCCAGAAGGGAGGAAAAGACCCATATCCTTTGCCATCATCATGATGAAATATAGGCTCACAGCTGCTTGGTTGTAAAGATCCTGAGAGGCACAACTTAGGGATGGCGACATTTTGTGAGGTATTCTATGTCCAAGTGTCGTGGGTTAAATATTTGGCAACAATTTAGAACACAAAAATCACAATATCCCACCAGATATCTCACCTGTCTCCCCCCTCTCTCTTTGTAGCTCTGATATGTAATGTCTTGATGTTTGGTTTGAAGTAAGAAGCCAGTAATGTAATGTGAATGGAATCCTAATGTTCCTGTAACAGACACATTGTATGCCTCATCATACGTGCCAAGGCCATAACTTCTAAAGACACAGGGGAAACAAATTTAACAGCTACAGAAGGACAGTCAAAATACTCTACACTTTGTAAATATTTTGAAATTATGAACACACTATCGGTAATTTCTACAAAATGTATCTAACTCTATCAAACAGATCATTCCTTTAGAAACTGTGTTTCTCATGCGCTTAGTTCTTACACATTTGGGGAAACCATGTGTATAGGTCAGACGTCATAATGCAAAGTTAAAGGCATTTTTCTAATATGAGAGAGATTCCTGATATACTGTTTAGAAGATTCATTTCCTGGGCATTAAGCCAAACTTTATGGGCCAGTGTAGTCAAAAACATGATTTTCCTGTGTTTTATATATACTTCCACATTATGTGAAATTGTGAAAATTATATTAATGCCCTTTTAGTGTAAGAGCTGTTTGAAAATATGGAGTTTTGGCCTGCCTGATAACATCACCATGCGGTAAATTAGTTAATAGACCAATAAGAGAGTTTCAAACTTCTCTGCCAATAACAGCTAAGAATAAAATGTTGTTGATTTTTGACCATTTTAAGTAGAGAAAGAAAATCATATGAAGGTACTTAATTGTTACTCAGAAATGATTTGATATTGAAATAAAAACGGCTGCATAGAGTACCACCATATGAGTCATATTACCCATAAAACCTAGCAGGAAATTAATTACATTTCTAACATATAAAACGCAGAATAACACATTTTTAAAATGTTAACAAAGTGATTTTTATGAGCAATAGAATTCCCCCCCCCATACGATACATTACAACTGGACTCTTTTACGCTGTAAATTGAAGGTGTGGAGGTGTCATAATACCCATAAAACATATGGCTGTCAAACGGAAATGATTCCAATCGTTTTTCCCATTGGGGATTTCAGAAACACTTAAAATAAGGGCTGTGTTTCGTGTAGGTTTACCCTGGCAGGACGTTTTGAGAACCGTGTAAATCTCTCTAGGACAATATCAATATATTTGTATTTACCCCCCAAAAACGAAATGCTAATTAGCTGTTAATGTGGCTATCATAAAGAACTACACGTGCCATGATGATCTGGACGAGACTGCCGAAGCGAGGCAAAGGTAAGAATCTCTGGATTGAGCTAAATGTACTAATTAATAAATTGGCTAAATTTCTTTAAATTGACAATTCTGTGAACTGTCTTGAGAACATTTTAAATTGACACAATACCTGTTAGCAAAGGTGTCAGCTAGAGATTATGTGCAGGAGCTTGCAGGGATTTGTAGTTTTGCATGATGTCTACTTTGATGTTAATTAGCATTTTCGAATTTCAGAGTAAATCGAGACGAATATTATGATAAAAGTCACCTTGTTCGTGAGAAATTTACATGGTTATAGAAATGTCACGCCAGGGTAAGCCTACACGAATCACAGCCCTTATTTTAAGTGCTTCTAAAATCCCCTATAGGCAAAATGAATAGCGGAAAAACGATTGGAACCATTTCCTTGTTTGACAGCCATACGTTTTATGGGTATTATGACACCTCCACCATGGGGCTCTATTGGACCTTCAATTTACAGCTTAAAATAGTCAAATTGTAATGGATCATATGGGGGGCATTATATTGCTCATAAAAATCACTTTGTTAACATTTAAAAAACGTGTTATTATGCCTTTTATGTGTTAGAAATGTAATTAATTTTGAAATAAACAATCTGTACATAATGTCAACTAGTATACTAGGCCTAATAAGACACCAGTTCTGCCAGTGCTGGGTTTATGGTTTGTGCATGGCCTTGTTTATGATGCCATCTATTGGCAAAATTTGAGCATTGCACACATTTCTGGCCATGCTTTTATTTACTACCGGTTCGACAAGATACCAATGGCCGCCTCCATAAACTCCGACAGCATGAAAAATATGTTGCAATTCATGAAACTTATTGGGCAACTGAAAGTAAGAAATTGATTACGATAAGGTTTATTTAACGACACTATTCATGTGATAAAGCACAATTTCAACCCACGTTTGTTTACATGACGTCAATGAATAGTATACCCTACCTTTTTTATGGCTGCTTTTTGTCAACAATGTCTTTACCTCCATCCTTCAGCGCGTGCCACGGACGGGCTGGGTGTACAGGAACGTGAAACAGCCGGAGAGTGTGTCTGACCACATGTACAGAATGTCCATGATGGCTCTGACGATAGCAGATCACAACGTCAATAAAGAAAGGTAAAGTTGTGCTGTACACTAGATCATGTTCAAACTTCAAACATCGCAGCTGTAATATAATTTGTTATAAACGTTGCATTACTTTCTTTGACTTTTTCATGCTTAATTACTAGGTAAGGCCTACAATTAAGTATTATATTTGATTCAGGTCTTTATGGAATCATTTTTGTAATGAATTACCTACATTTCTCTCGTAGGTGTATGAAGTTGGCCTTGGTTCATGACATGGCAGAATGCATTGTGGGTGATATTGCACCTGCAGACAACGTTAGTAAAGCAGAGAAACACAAAAGGGAAGAGGTAGGTTATTCTTACAAACCGTCCATGGTGTCAAAATGTAGGATATTGTAGATTTGTAAATTCCTCAGAAATATCAGCCAATGACAATCTGTCCTTTCTCAGGAAGCAATGAGGCACCTCACTGGTCTTCTCCAGGAGGGCTTGAGGAAAGAGATCTATGAACTCTGGGAGGTCAGTCACAGCTGTTTTCCACTTTGCTAGATTCATCTTTATGTGCCTGTAGTATGTGTTTGTTTCTTCTCATCTCTCCAATCAACCAGCGGTTAAATTGGTCATTTGTGGTGGCGCGCTATCCCTCCACATCCCTAATGCCTCAACACAAATCCTATCCCTACCTTCATGTCCACACCCCAGCGCAACCCTAACTGTAATCTCCACTCTTAGAAAAAAAAATGCTATCTAGAACCTTAAACGGTTCTTCGGCTGTCACCATAGGCAAACCCTTTGAAGAACCATTTTTGGTTCCAGGTAGAACCGTTTTGGGTTCCATGTAGAACCCTTTCCACAGAGAGTTCTATATGGAACCCAAAACGGCTCTACCAGGAACGGTTGCCTACGTTTACTGACACCGGTCATATTCAGTGGGTGTTGCGCGTTTGTAAATTCATCAGTTATTCTGGCACACTCAGACGAGAGTGATCTGAAATCGGATTAGATAGCCAGAGTGAATTTACATACGCAAGAGAAATGCTAACTAGATAACAGTCATTCAAGTTCAGCATAGCTAACTAGCAAAGCGATTCACATTTTTTGCTAGCTAACCAAATGACACCAAAAAAAGATGGCTCTTAAGGCACAGTGATGCCGAAACGTTGGTAAATACCCATAAAATTATTGGGAGTTTATATATGGAGTGTGCGACTTTCTTTATTTTGATAGTTTATGAATTATATTAATCATGCATTGAACTGCATCAATCTATTCTAACAACAATGCCTTAGTGTACGTCATGGAATTTTGAGTTAAATAGAGCCTATTTGTAAAACCTGGTTTTGTAGCATAAACCCGGGAATTTTATATATTTGACTGATATTATGATTGTCTGTTTGTTTCATATCTGCAAAGTAGTTAAAACGCTGTCAGTTCCACTTTATCCCTAGCTTCATGTCCACAACCTGGCTCAACCCTAACCCTAACCCTCAACCACAACTCTAACCCTAACTTCCCTACAGTGGAGGCTGCTGAGAGGAAGACGGCTCATAATAATGGCTGGAACGGTGTAATTGGAATGGCATCAAACACATCGAAACCATGCCTTTTATGTATTTGATACCATTCCACTCATTCCGCACCAGCCATTACCGTGAGTCCGTCCACCCAATTAAGGTGCTTGCCTAAACCTAGCTTCCATAACCCTTACCCTAATTGGCATAATCCGAACCTTGGTTTATCCTACTTTTATGATTCTACTTTTCACCCAACTTTTCTCTTTAACCGAAGGTGCAGGAGCGCAGCTCTGGGTAGCTCCAGCTCAGTTAAACCACTGCTCAAACCCCTCCCACACTGTGTGTCCCCAGGAGTACGAGAGCCAGACGAGCGCTGAGGCTAAGCTGGTGAAAGAGTTTGACCTGCTAGAGATGATTCTGCAGGCCCATGAGTACGAGGAGCTGGAGGGGAAACCAGGCAGGCTACAGGAGTTCTTTGATTCCACACAAGGTAGGTACTATCTCTCATTTAACCTGGTAGTGAGGGCTGATGATCGGCTCTATGGGCTATCTAAACGTGGTGTAATTTTTGTTTTTTAAATCTCCATCCACCTCAGGCCGATTCCACCACCCAGAGGTAATCCAGTTTGTAAAGAGTCTAAATGAAGAGAGAGCTGGTCACTTGGCAGCTGGAGGTGATGGGTCGTCTGGGAGCTCAGAGTCCAAGAAACCAAGAACAGACTCCTCCTGACTTCTACATTTCCACTGAATGATGCTACACTCAGCTTGTCAATGATGTTGTGGTAGCCACTGTTCTAACTGATCCTCACATGACATGATGTGGTAGAATGTTGTCATGGAAACCTGGTTCTGGTTGGTGGGTTGTGGAATAATGCAGCAAAAGATGGGCTATCCTTGAAAACAAACGTGTGCCCTGTTTTACTCCCAAAGTGCAAATTTTATTTTACATAGATGGACAAGACTTTGAAAGTCATTTTGTTTATAATGAACTTTTTGGATGTGCACATATTTCGCCTGTACAATTCCTGTGATGCATCAGAAGATGCACCTATTTTATTTTGTTTTGAGTTGTTTGACCTCTTAAGCTGTGAGGCTTCATTAAAACCATTGGTTATAATTATTTCTTATGACTATAACATTATTTATTTGAGAGAATTCCCATAGGCCTATCTAATCAATAGAAACTGCAAATACCTTGGGCTCTATTTTACCAAACCTAAAGCAATGGTCAGTCTAGACACTGGGCGGTTTTATGCACCTCTAAAGCATGGCTAAAATAATGTAGGCCTGCCTGCAATACATAGATACACTATATATACAAAAGTATGTGGACATCCCTTCAAATTAGTGGATTTGGCTATTTCAGCCACACCCGTTACTGACAGGTGTATAACATTGAGCACACGGCCATGCAATCTCCATAGGAAACATTGGCAGTAGAATGGCCTTACTGAAGAGCTCAGTGACTTTCAACGTGGCACCGTCATAGGATGCCACCTTTCCAACAAGTCAGTTTGTCAAATTTCTGCCCTGCTAGAGCTGCCCCGGTCAACTGTAAGTGCTGTTATTGTGAAGTGGAAACGTCTAGGAGCAACAACGGCTCAGCCGCGAAGTGGTAGGCCACACAAGCTCACAGAACGGGACCGGCGAGTGCTAAAGCGCGTAGTGCATAAAAATCGTCTACTCGGTTGCAACACTCACTACCGAGTTCTAAACTGCCTCTGGAAGCAACGTCAGCACAATAACTGTTCTAATTACATTTTATTAGTCACATGCACCGAATACAACAGGTGAAATGCTTGCTTACAAGCCCCTAACCAACAATGCAGTTAAAAACAAATATGAATAAGAAATAAAAGTAACAAGTAATTAAAGAGCCAGCAGTAAAATAACAATAGCAAGACTATATACAGAGGGTACCGGTACAGAGTCAATGTGCAGGGGCACCAGTTAGTCGAGGTAATTGAGGAAATATGTAAATGTAGGTAGAGTTATTAAAGTGACTATGCATAGATAATAACAGAGAGTAGCATCGGTGTAAAAGGGGGGCGGGGCAATGCAAATAGTCTGGGTAGCCATTTGATTAGATGTTCAGGAGTCTTATGGCTTGGGGGTAGAAGCTGTTAAGAAGCCTCTTGGACCTAGACTTGGCGCTCCAGTACCGCTTGCTGTGCAATAGCAGAGAGAACAGTCTATGACTAGGGTGGCTGGAGTCTTTGACAAGTTTTAGGGCCTTCCTCTGACATCACCTGGTATAGAGGTCCTGGATGACAGGAAGCTTGGCCCCAGTGATGTACTGGGCCGTACACACTACCCTCTGTAGTGCCTTGCGGTTGGAGGCCGAGCAGTTGCCATACCAGGGTGCAGCTGTAAAATCTTTTGAGGATCTGAGGACCCATGCCAAATCTTTTCATTCTTCTGAGGGGGAATAGGTTTTGTCGTGCCCTCTTCACGACTGTCTTGGTGTGTTTGGACCATGTTAGTTTGTTGGTGATGTGGACGCCAAGGAACATGAAGCACTGAACCTGTTCCACTGCAGCCCCGTCAATGAGAATGGGGGCGTGCTCGGTCCTCTTTTTCCTGTAGTCCACAATCATCTCCTTTGTCTTGATCATGTTGAGGGAGAGGTTGTTGTTCTGGCACCACACAGCCAAGTCTCTGACCTCCCTATCGGCTGTCTCGTTGTCAGTGATCAGGCCTACCACTGTTGTGTTGTCTGCAAACTTAATGATGGGTTCGGAGTCGTGCCTGGCCGTGCAGTCACGAGTGAACAGGGAGTACAGGAGGGGCCTGAGCTGAGTTGTGTTGAGGATCAGCGTGGCGGATGTTGTTACCTACCCTTACCACCTGGGAGCAGCCCATCAGGAAGTCCAGGATCCAGTTGCAGAGGGAGGTGTTTAGTCCCAGGGTCCTTAGCTTATTGATGAGCTTTGAGGGCACAATGGTGTTGAAAGTTGAGCTGTAGTCAATGAATAGCATTCTCACATAGGTGGTCCTTTTGTCCAGGTGGGAAAGGGCAGTGTGGAGTGCAATAGAGATTGCATCATCTGTGAATCTGTTAGGGTGGTATGCAAATTGGAGTGGGTCTAGGGTTTCTGGTATAATGGTGTTGATGTGAGCCATGACCAGCCTTTCAAAGCACTTAATGGCTATAGACGTGAGTGCTACGGGTCGGTAGTCATTTAGGCAGGTTGCCTTAGTGTTCTTGGGCATAGGGACTATGGTGGTCTGCTTGAAACATGTTGGTATTACAGACTCGGACAGGGAGAGGTTGAAAATGTCAGTGAAGACACCTGCCAGTTGGTCAGCGCATGCTCGCAGTACACGTCCTGGTAATCCATCTGGCCCTGTGGCCTTGTGAATGTTGACCTGTTTAAAGGTCTTACTCACATCGGCTGCGGAGAGCGTAATCACACAGTCTTCCAGAACAGTTGGTGCTCTCATGCATGTTTCAATGTTACTTGCCTCGAAGCGAGCATAGAAGTAGTTTAGCTCGTCTGGTAGGCTTGTGTCTGGTAGGCTTGTGTAACAACACATCTGCCACGTTGATCCTCAACACTGGAGCCCCTCAGGGGTGCGTGCTCAGTCCCCTCCTGTACTCCTTGTTCACCCATGACTGCGTGGCCAGGTACGACTCCAAGACCATCATTAAGTTTGCAGACAACACAATAGTAGTAGGCCTGATCACCAACAACGACGATACACACTATAGGGAGGAGGTCAGAGACCTGGCCAGGGGGTGCCAGAATAACAGCCTATCCCTCAACGTAACAAAGACTTATTAAGGAGATGATTGTGGACTACAGGAAAAGGAGGACCGAGAATGCCTCCATTCTCATCAACAGGGTTGTAGTGGAGCAGGTTGAAAGCTTCAACACCAACAAACTAGAATGGTCCAAACACACCAAGACAATTGTAAAGAGAGCACGACAAAGCCTATTCCCCCTTAGGAAACTAAAAAGATTTGGCATGGGTCCTCAGATCCTCAAAAGGTTTTACAGCTGCAACATAGAGAGAAAGCTGACTGGTTGCATCACTGCCCGGTATTGCAACTGCTCGGCAGAAGGAAGGCCCTAAAAATTGTCAAAGACCTCACCCACCCTAGTCATAGACTGTTCTCTCTACTACCGCATGGCAAGCGTTACCGGAGCGCCAAGTCTAGGACTTGGCTTCTCAACAGCTTTTACCCCCAAGTCATAAGACTCCTGAACAGGTAATCAAATGGCTACCCGGTCTATTTGCATTGTGACCCCCCCCAAACTCTCTTTAACCTGCTGCTCCTCTCTGTTTACCATATATTCATAGTCCCTTTAACTATACATTCATGTACATAATACCTCAATTAGCCCGACTGCCAGTGCCCCCACACATTGGCTACCCAAACTATCTGCATTGTGTCCTGCCACCCGCCACCCCCTCTTTTACGCTACTGCTACTCTCTGTTTATCATTATGCATAGTCACTTTAACCATACCTACATGTACATACTACCTCAATTAGCCCAACTAACCGGTGCCTGTCTATAGCCTCGCTACTGTTATAGCCTCGCTACTGTATATAGCCTCGCTATTCTTATTATTCACTATCTTTTTACTGTTGTGTTTTATTTCCTTACTTATCTATTGTTCACCTAATACCTATTTTTTACTTAAAAATTGCACTGTTGGTTAGGGCCTGCAAGTAAGCATTTCACTGTTGTATTCGGAGCACGTGACAAATAAACTTTGATTTGATTCGATTTGAAATGTTGCACAACATGAGTTCATGGGCTCTCATGAAGGGTTTTATTTGATTTTGGATTACATTTGCATTGATGTCAGAGTGATTAGAGTGACAATAGTGCTGGCAGTTAGTACGTTTGGTGGGCTACTAATGACCATCAGAGCTTGTAGAAGCCAAATTACCGTGACTAAATGGTCACATGGAATTTGACTGCCATCATGACTCGTGATCGCCGGTGTGACGGTAGGAAGGTGTCAACTGTAAAGTTTGGTGGAGTAGGAATAATGGTCTGGGGCTGTTTTTCATGGTTCGACCTAGGCCTCTTAGTTCCAGTGAAGGGGAATCTTAACACTACAGCAGCATACAACTACATTCTAGTCAATTCTGTGCTTCCAACTTTGTGGCAACAGTTTGGGGAAAGACCTTTCTTGTTTCAGCATGACAATGCCCCCATGCCCAAAGGGAAGTCCATACAGAAATGGTTTGTCGAGATCGGTGTGGAAGAACTTGACTGGCCTGCACAGAACCTTGAACTCAACCCCATCAAACACCTTTGGGATGAATTGGAATGCCGACTGTGAGCCAGGCCTAATCGCCCAAAATCAGTGTCCGACCTAACTAATGCACTTGTGGCTGAATGGAAGCAAGTCCCCGCAGCAATGTTCCAACATCTAGTGGAAAGCCTTCCCAGAAGTGTGGAGGCTGTTATAGCAGCAAAGGGGGGACCAACTCCATATTAATGCCCATGATTTTGGAAGGAGATGTTTGACAAGCAGGTGTCCACATACTTTTGGTCATATAGTGTAAAAAGGGAAAGTCAGCTCACTGTTTTGCTCTTATCGAACTTGATAATTTAATAAAGCTTTGGCGATTAAGATTTATTCCAAGCTGTCTTCACCAGCCAAACCCGGTCTTTATGGACGGTTTAACTTGATTACATTGGGCAGGACAAAAATAAAACAGCCTTCATTGAGAGGGGAGGCTATGCTTGCTTTTTAATTAAAAAACTAAACAAAAAAACAATCGGGATAAAACAATAGGGTTTTATGTTTCTAAATATGAAGTATACAGGCACCAAATCACATCTTGTTCCATGCGCATATGGGCAATGTCCGTCACGACTGGATAGGCTGTGTTTCCGCTGTCAAAATTCATGCCATAACCAACTGTGTTACCGCTTAAACCAGATTTTGGTTGGTCTTAAATAGGTCTGGATATGGCCAATGGCCAGTTTTTACATGACGAACTAACGTGCGTTTGACACTAGTGCTGCCTTAATGCTAGCCGAAAATAGCGTCTCACATGTTCTGTACAAAGGCATTAGTTTAAGTACTTGAGTCAATGGGAAGCTATTTGTCAATTACAGTACATTTCAAAATGTGTTTGGGCTGTCTTAATACAATTTATGTGTGCTTGAGTGTTTTGTTTTAGTATATTAGTACCATGTAATTTAACTTATAGTATTTATTTCAATGTCTAAACATACGACAAACGACCTTAGATTGGTTTGCAACAAATTGTTTAATAATGATACTGCAAAAAACAGTTTATTCATAGTGTGTTAATCTTTCTGGGATAGTTTTGTTAAAAAAAAGAAGCAGAAGTTGCTAGACTACATTTAAGTCATACTTACAGTAGTGAATGCCTACATTTTCATACTTTCCCCCCCATACCCGTCCCCCATGAGAATCGAACCCACAACCCTGGCATTGCAACCGCCATGCTCTACCTACCGAGCTACACAGGACTGCACAGGGACTATAACAACTGTTATTACCTTTGGGTATTACAACAGTCACATTCAGGAGGGCACCTCTGCTGTTGACAAAACGTAGTCAAAATGTCTGAAAACATTATCACCTAAATGTCTGACAAACGTCTAGTCACAATTAAGTTAAAAACCACAGCAACCAAGAAAAATCAACTTGAACAATAAACACGAGGAGAAAATCATATGATCATAATCATTAATTCTGTAAATACAAAACCAGCTGTTTGGTCCATTATTGAAGATTAGCAGTAATAAACAGAAGAAATAACCACATTTAAAAATAGACATTTAATCCCACAGTGTGTCAAAGCATCGACACTGCCTGACTGCTGTGATAATAAGTATAATTTAGGTCCTGATTTAGGAGACCCGATCAAGGCTCAAGTGCAAACAGTGCACGGTTGGAATAAAGGAGATATTAGTGTGATTCATTGGGATGCCAGTGTATTCAGTAGATTTTCAGCACGAGACCTTACTTTGGTCCCCATTTACAGTGCAGTATAGGCCTACAAATCCAGTACTTGCAATTTCAAGTATTAGTTTCAAATACAATTCCCTCCCCC
The DNA here is from genome assembly GCF_045679555.1 of Salvelinus alpinus. Lineage (NCBI taxonomy): Eukaryota > Metazoa > Chordata > Actinopteri > Salmoniformes > Salmonidae > Salvelinus > Salvelinus alpinus. Next base: position 33,982,637 of record NC_092093.1, on the reverse strand, counting down.
AATAGTATTATGTGACTGTCCACTCTTGGAAAGTAGGTGTCATCATGAAAATGTTGTTTTAGTATTGGGAAGAAAGTCACTACTTTTTGTTTATCAAATACATTGATATAAACAGAACACATTTATTTTTTTATTTAAATACAAAAGGTAATAGCTGTATTCATAGTAATAAAATATCAAGGGCAGGAGTGCTTTACAGATTGGAAACACAAAGGCTAAGAAGCCATTAGATAATACACATTTGTGTTGGTACTTGATGTGGCTTTGGATAGATAGGCCTACTGTTTGTCATGCTCTCCTCATCAGGTAATGTAATGTGGCCTCTGGGCCAGTGAGGGGCAGTAGAGTGCTAATCCTGGTCTGGGGAGGTTGTTTCAGGCTCTGGTCTAGCAGGTCCGCTCATGATCATTGCTCTCAGACAGGTTGTTGCTGGGGGTTTCTTGGGCACTGGCGTGGGCGGCTGAAGACAGCACCTCCTCAAAACTCCCTCCACCTCCTTGGCTTCCTACCTTGGTCTGCTCCAAATCCAAAAACAACCACAGAAATGCATAGGCACACAAACGCACACACACACACACACAAAACAACATTTTAATATAGGCTATTGTCGAGAATCTGTTTGAACTTTCAGCAGGGTTGTTAGAAACACCAGAGATTACGACATCAGGCTCAAATGCGCACATTCAAAGTGGAGCAATTGTTCTCCGGAGGGTAGTGTTTAACCTCAATTAGCTGAGCTGTAAAAATAGCCAAACGTTTTCCTGAGATAAAGGAAGTGAAGCTTAACAAGAAAGACCTCCATAATGTTTACTCCCTTATATTGACTTTACTTAGGCCGGGATTCAATCCGATTGTTCTTTGTTCGCAATGGCGCCATTTAAAGGTAAATTCAGATTGAGCCGAGACATGCAGCGTTTACCGTGAATGTGTTCTCTGCAAACCCGGGAACATTGCCTTTAATATGCGCATTGCGGACAAAGCACGCTCGGATTGAATCCCGGCCTTACTTCAACATTACGTAAATCTCTGTCATTGCTTTGACAGCAACATGTGTTATGTTTCACATTACCTTTATGTTGGAAACGGTGCTTTCAACCTTCTCCTCAAAGGACTTGAAACTGGGCGAGTTCCTAATGGGATGAAAATCAGTTCAGTTTCATGCAATACTATTACTTTAGTATACAACATGTATGTTTATATCTATCTGAGCCACCATACTGTACCTGTACTTTTGTGTACACTTATTAAAGCTTCCTGTATTTACAGTGCTCTGTTAAAGCTGCCTGTATTTACAGTGCTCTGCTAAAGCTACCGTTACTTACAGTGCTCTGTTAACAAAACACTGGGAGAAGTCCTGTATGCTCAGTGTTATGGAAAGGTCACTTTTTCTAGTGTTACGATTCCACACGTTTATCTTTGGATAAACAGGTCAGATAGCTAGAAATGTATTAATCTTCTCCTGATGATTGCAGCAGGATGTGCCAATGTTACAATGCAAGCCTGTTTCACCTATAAATTCTGAACCAGTACCAATTCTACTCACAATGCTTACAAACGCTCAGCCTTAAGACAACGAGAATGGGTGGGTGGCTAAGGATGGGGATCTAGTGGAGGATTAAGTCTATCACTACACACAAAGTAGGCTACACACAATTACCTCATAACGGGCATGCTCATTGAGTGGCGGATAGAGTAGCTGTCCCAAGAGAGCATGGCCCAGGTAAGAGAGGAGTTAAATCATTAACATGAATTTACAGAAGGCAGAAATCACACGCACACACACAGCAAGCACTCCCTCTAGTCTACAGTAATTCAGCAGGGCAACTTTCTAGGCATTTATATAATGTAGATTTACCCATCATCTGATTGCCTTAAAAAAAAATATATAGATATTTTAGAGGAATCTAATGGCAATATGATATATGTTCTTAGACAACTGTCATGCCGTATCGCCTAAAGTGATGACTCATTCATATGTATATGACTAACAACTTCTACAGAGCACTAGTAATGCTACAGCTACAGAAGGTACAAAAGAGAAAGACAAATGATCTAAACTGTAACTATACTGAACTACCCACAAGTAAAACATGCTATGGTCAACAACAGTCAATGTCATGCATGTCTACTGGTCAGTTTGCTACAGATCTGAGGAGTTCACTATGAGGTTTATGTGTATACACATCCACAGTATGTTATAATGTGACTGCACTGGAACTAACTGTGTGTCTGACTAATCAAATCAAGGGATCCCTGGAATTGATCCCATTCAGTTGATAGTCACCTTCTTACCATTATATCTTAATCACACTCATATTTACGTAAACAATGGCCTTTGTCGGTCTTCTGACTAGTTTCAGTGCAGTCACTGCAAACACGTATATCTGACTCTAAATCAGAGGTATAATACAACCAATAACACTAAAACACAATTTCTTACCCAAGTGAATTTGATCTTTGGATGCATAGAAAAGGATGAAGAAACAAACACATTTAAGACATTTGTCCTGACAGTATCGAGTGTCCTACCAACACTTTACATTAGGCTACTTCATTTTGGAATCACGGCAGAGTTCAGTTAAACTTCTATTCAAGAAAAGCCAAATTCAAAGATCCAGTGCGCGCACACACTTCAAGCACACAGTTAACCAATCATTAAATCATCAAAGCTCTGGTTATCATGCCATATACTGTATCCTTACAGTACTGTATACACTATGCATTAGAATGCAAACAACCTGTAGTCTGTAGTGTAAGGGAGTCACCCAAGTAAAGGCCACAGCAAACTTCACCCCCAGGCAACATACTGTACCTTGCTCTCCATGGTTCCACATAGCTAAATATTTGGTTTAGCATATTTCAACCAATAAAGTCAGCCAGGGCACACCTTTTTTTAAATTTCACTGGGCAACATAGTGAACAGGGTTTATGAAAATAACGTGTTCCACTGTATTTTCAATTCACACGAATAGTCCACACAGGGACAAACTCATTTGCATGCACACACACATGCACACTAGGTGGCATACCTTCTGGGATACATTAACTCAAGGCCAAACATGCTGCAATACATAAAGGAATATATATTTGTCTCTCTGGATTACTGTTCAACATGATTTTATACATAACATTGGTTGGTTAATACACTATTAAAAACCTGCGGTGGTGAGTCTTTTGTTATTATCATGCAATAATGATGACGACATTAAAATAACAAAACAAAGACTCTGACACGTCTACAACACACACTAAATGACATGGACAGGCATAACAGTAAATCACAGTTTTTCTTTGTCATGGCTAGTCTGAGTATTGCATTACTAGTGACACTATTGCATTACTAGTGCCAGCTGTCTATGATATGATAGCTCCCCAGTGGCTGAGTGTGCCCCTGCAAAGCCAGCATACAGGCCAGCAATGGATCTCCATTGTGCCACCCTGCCCAGTCAGAACTCTGGGTCTTCAGGGCAGAGAGTGGTCAGCAGACACCCAGAGGGTTACTGACCCCCCCCCCCCCCCCCACGCCACCCCAGGCCTGCATCCAATCTGGCCTGCAGAAAGCTGCTTACTCTGGGCTTATGCAACACAAACATGCCCCCTGCAACAGACTGTCTGGGTCAACCCCAGCAACAATTAGGATTGGGCACACGACAGACTGGCTGCAGAAAAGTGGAGATGAGGGAGGAAGGTGGTCATTCTGACTGGAGGCCACCTTGTATTCTGTCTCAATAGCTGTAGGCTAAAATATGTAGTCGTAGTGTAAGGCTTCAGTTGATTGGATATGAAATATGTTGATGTTGTTGTGTGGTTGCCATAGGCACCAGTGACACCGTACCTCATATCCCCAAACTTCCTGCTGATGGCTGTTCCCAATGTGGTGAAAGCTGCTGACGTCTTCTGCCCTGCCGTGCTCAACGTCTCCGACGTCTTTTTGTACCTGGACAAATGAAAAGACAAGACAGTGATTATCAAAACAGACAGGACAGGATACCACAGGACAGCCACTCCTGTTCTCTTCTTGTCCCTCTCCGGAGCACTGTTCACTCCACACACACAGATTAGTTTCATAGTCAGAGTCAGGGTGTAACTGATACTCCAGCTCAGTATCACAATCAGTCAGGGATTCATACATCTATAAAAACAGGATGAGGGGAGCATGGCACAGATAACAAAGACTCAGTGTTTCCCCATGTTTTAACTCCTATTGATGTTGCAGAGGAAACAGAGGAGCGCATCGCTTTGATTATTTGTACAGCTTATACCACTGTTAGGGCACTGGCCTACAAAGAAAAGCCATTGATTTTCCTTTTTATTTTCTAGTTCTAAAAGCCTGCTAGTCTGCAGAGTGCCTGGCTTCCAACCTCTCACATCCCCAGCCCCTAGAGCCCGATTACCTCTCAGTGCATTACACACAGACTGCATGGAAACCTAAGAAACTCCTGCACTTCCCTGAGCACCAGCCCATGCCATCACCTTATCGGATTTGAGTCCTGCTATTTCAAGACAAAGAGCTTACTGCATTTGTGAGATGCATTAAGTGCAATGCGTTAATCTGGCTAACGCCTTTGCTGTGGGAGGTAATTCTGAGAAGAATGTGGTCCTCCAGCTCACTTAGGTACTGAGTCTAACCAGTGTGGCGCCTGAAGCGAGAAAGACTAGAGAGAGAGAGAGGAGAGGGAAAAGAAAAGAGAGAAGAAGCCTGAGAGAGAAAGAGAAATATTGTCACCCAACATCAACTGATGCCAACAACAAACCACACTGACAATAGATACAGCTCGGCCGTTATGACGGAGTTGCTGACCTCCTTTACACTTGGCCCTGTTGCCTTGGTTATGCATTGGTGTTGAGACTGGAGATTGAGGAGGTGTGTCGTGGCATTTACACAGTGGAGGACCATTCCTCTCCTCTCCCGCCAGCCAATGATCTCTCAGCACCACCAGATCTGCTTGACCCTAGCGGTTTGCAGTTCCCCCTCACCATGGTAACGGTGATCGGAGAAGGGTGCTCTGCCCATTTCAGCGCCTAGTTAAAGCGCGACTCTGGTAACTGAATAACTAGGGACATACAAGGCCACTCTGCAGACACAGATGGAGGACTGAAATATAGGCCTATTGTATAGCTGTTCACTGAAAATGGCTATATATACAGCACTGACCTATATGTGCCTGAAGCTGCTGTTTGCTTTTACTGGCTGGCTCCCGTGGATAGATGTGTCCTGGGCCAGGCAGCCAGTCAGGTAGCACTGTGCTGCTTTAGATGTCACATCACCATTAGGCCGCTTGCTCCCTGTCATTATCTGCCTCAATGAGCCTGATCAGACCGGATCCATACATTCATCACTCTGTGACGCCCATAAAGGCAATCTCTGGTGACAGGAGCAAAACATCTCGAGGGCGCGAGTGCTATTTCTCTCTTCCCTTCCCAAATGCCAAACGTATGCACTTTCTCTGAGACGGCCTTTGAATGGCAACAATAGGAGTCTAGTTTAGATTCCCCCTCCCCCTGGCTTCATGCACACCGGCGTGTAACATATTTGATACCTACCACTCAAGCGTAATACACACACTGAACGATGTTGGGTACTCACGCAGTGGAAGTCTGCATGTCGTACCAGCTCCTGTTGAAGTTCTGTTTGAGCTCACTGAGTGGTGTTATCCCCAGTTTGGCTTTGAGGTCTGAGTGGTGTTTCTCTTTGGAGGCCAACACTTGCCTCAGGGTGGAGATTTCTTCCTCTAACTAGAGGGATAAACAGAGAGAGAGGGATAAACAGAGAGAGAGGGATAAACAGAGAGAGAGGGATAAACAGAGAGAGAGGGATAAACAGACAGACAGACAGACAGACAGACAGACAGACAGACAGACAGACAGACAGACAGAGACAGAGAGAGACAGAGAGAGACAGAGAGAGAGACAGAGAGACAGAGAGATATAGAGTAAGAGAGTGATGCTAATTTCCCTTAGGGCTTAAGCATTCCAAATGAATTCTCTATAAAGCAAATAAGGTAACACATGGACAAAATGTGTTATATCCCAGTCCTTATCAGCAAATAAAGTAGATTTCTTGGATGAAGCTTACTATGCTACAAATGGCTACAAAAGGCAATTTCAGCTGCATATACGTGTTGGTAACTATAATAATAATATAGTGGTAAATTGAGGGATCTGAAGTACAGAACACTGGCTCTTCCTTATAACACAGTATAGTGTATTTGGCCTGAGGTCAACACCAGGGGAAACAACAGTGATGAGGAGTAACAACTGTAAACCCAAATCCCAATTGATGCCGACTCATAATATGCAAAAGAGCTCTGCTGCAAGAGCTGCCAAGATTGACATAACTCATAATGCCCTCTACTTCCGCTCCTATTTCCAGTTAATATCTCGCTCCCATGGTCCAACACAGTTTGCCTATGTGAGATAAATCAGTGTACCAACTTCTTAACCATCTCTCCCCTCTAAGGTTGAACAGAATGTGTCTATCTCCAAGACAGCCCTTCCTGAATCCAACTCGATCAACATACCAAGCTAAACATTGAAAAACAGAGCGGTGAAAAGTGCTGATGAGAGGGACTACCTTAGTGAGTTCACTCAATATTTCCTCCCTCTCCTCATCGGTCACAGTGTTGTAGAGGTCCACTTCTGACACCATTTCTTCATCTACTTCTGTTAGAGGCTCTGGGTCCAGCAAACCTGAGGAGAGATAGACGATTAAACACAAAACAACCCCCAAAAGTTAGAACACTTCAGACTTACAGTACCACTCATTCAAGGGTTATTCTTTATTTTTTACATTGTAGAATAATACTGAAGAAATCAAAACTATGAAATAACACATATGGAATCATGTAGTAACCATTCTCTCCACCAGCTTCATGAGGTAGTCACCTGGAATGCATTTAAATTAACAGGTGTGCCATGTTAAAAGTTAATTTGAGGAATTTATTTCCTACTTAATGCATTTGAGCCAATCAGTTGTGCTGTGACAAGGTAGGGGGGTATACAGAAGATAGTCCTATTTGGTAAAAGACCAAGTCCATATTATGGCAAGAACTGCTCAAATAAGCAAAGAGAAATGACAGTCCATCATTACTTGAAGACACCTTTGAAAGTTTCTTCAAGTGCAGTCGCAAAAACCATCAAGCGCTCTGATGAAACTGGCTCTCATGAGGACCGCCACAGGAAAGGAAGACTCAGAGTTACCTCTGCTGCATAGGATAAATTCATTAGAGTTACCAGCCTCAGAAATTGCAGCCCAAATAAATGCTTCACAGAGTTCAAGTAACAGACACATCTCAACATCAACTGCTCAGAGGAGACTGCGTGAATCAGGCCTTCATGGTCGAATTCCTGCAAAGAAACCAATACTAAAAGGACACCAATAAGAAGAAGAGACTTGCTTGGGTCAAGAAACACGAGCAAAGGACATTAGACCGGTGGAAATATGTCCTTTGGTCTGATGAGTCCAAATTTGAGATATTTGGTTCCAACCGCCGTGTATTTGTGAGACGCAGAGTAGGTCAACGGATGATCTCCGCATGTGTGGCTCCCACCGTGAAGCATGGAGGAGGAGGTGTGATGGTGCTTTGCTGGTGACTGTCTGTGATTTATTTAGAATTCAAGGCACACTTAACCAGCATGGCTACCACAGCATTCTGCAGCGACATTTGTTTTTCAAAAGGACAATGACCCAAAACAGACCTCCAGGCTGTGTAAGGGCTATTTGATCAAGAAGGAGAGGGATGGAGTGCTGCATCAGATGACCTGGCCTCCACAATCAGCCGACCTCAACCCAATTGGGATGGTTTGGGATGAGTTGGACCGCAGAGTGAAGGAAAAGCAGCCAACAAGTGCTCAGCATATGTGGGAACTCCTTCAAGACTGTTGGAAAAGCATTCCAGGTGAAGCTGGTTGAAAGAATACCAAGAGTGTGCAAAGCTGGCATCAAGGAAAAGGGTGGCTACATTGAAGAATCTCAAATATAAAATATATTTTGATTTGTTTAACACTTTTTTTGGTTACTACATGATTCCATATGTGTTATTTCATAGTTTTGATCTCTTCACTATTATTCTACAATGTAGAAAATAATAAAAAATTAAGAAAAAATCCCTTGAATGAGTAGGTGTGTCCAAATGTTTGACTGGTACTGTACATACACTGAGTGTACAAACATTTTCCTAATATTGAGTTGCACTCCCTTTTGCCCTCAGAAAAACCTAAATTTGTTGGGCATGGTCTCGAAAGGTTTCCACAGGGATGCTGGCCCATGTTGACTCCATTGCTTCCAACAGTTGTGTTAAGTAGGCTGGATGTCATTTGGGTGGTGGACCATTCTTAATACACACAGGAAACTGTTAAGTGTGAAAAACCCAGCAGCTCTGCAGTTCTTGACACACTCAAACCGGTGCACCTGGCACCTACTACCATACCCCGTTCAAAGGCACTTAAATATTTTGTCTTGCCCATTCACCCTCTGAATGGCACACATACACAATCCATGTCTCAAAGCTTACAAATCCTTCTTTAACTTGTCTCCTCCCCTTCATCGACACTGATTGAAGTGGATTTAACAAGTGACAACAATAAGGGATTATACCTGCCCCCTGGTCAGTCTGTCATGGAAAGAGGAGCTGTTCCTAATGTTTTGTACACTCATTGTATAGTGGAGAGACAATCACATAAAGTATGTTTTTGCAAATAACAAAGAAACTCGGGCACCAATTCAAATCGTCTAACTCGAAGAGATGATTCAGGATACGGCAAGACATACCCCCCAATCTGTTGCCATCGTAACACGGCCACAGTACGGCCAGAATTAACCTGAACGCCACCCTCCATCACTGTGACAATGGCAATATTCCCATTATGACCCCACCACACGTTTAACAACCACCTTTAGAGTCACTGACTGTAATTATCTACACTAGAGCTCCCATTTCCAATCCTCTGTTTATTTTTATACATGTAAAGCTAAGATATATTCTGGATAGTCTAAAGAAAAGTAATGCTTATCCCCTTCCATAAGGCCACCAGTTGTCTGTTAGAGTAACCGTTCTGTATGTTGTCTCTACTTAAAACATTCATTAATCAATGTGTATAACCTAATAGGAGCACAAATCTATTGTTTAATGTTTTTTATTACATTGTTTTCTTTTCTTTTATGATTTTATATATAAAAATATATATCTAGGGGGAATATCTATTGCTTATGGAACCGAATGGTGATCTAATTACATGACAATATGTGTGTGTTCGTGCATGCGTGTGTTTCCAGTTACAATACAAGCTAAACCAGACAAACAACTTCCTGGTATGTGAAGAACTGAGTGTCTGATCAATATCTGACTGATGAAGTAATGGCCAAAGCCCCGGCATGGTGTACCCTCAGCAGATTAGATCAGCCATTAATAAAGTGAATTTGAACTCAAATTGGGAGTATAGCTTTACCCAATTTCTGCCTAATTTTGTGTAACTTCAAATGTCTGTCCCTACAACCATTAGTCTCTTATAACTGCATAATATAATATAAGTGCAGTAAAGAGACTCTGGCTTTAAATTCTATACTAGGCTACAGTAATACAACTGGGTGAAAGGCTCTGAGCTTTTGATACTATTTCAATCACCAGCAACATAAAGCCAGGACATAATAACATATTATAAACTAGGTGCTTCGAGCCCTGAATGCTGATTGGCTAACAGCCGTGGTATATGAGACCGTAATAAATGGGTATACCAAAACATGTACGTCCTAAGATGACCATAGGCAGGGGATGTTTTTGTCAAGACAAAGAGGACAACAAACAAGCAGGAGTCACATCGTTGAGGCCTGGCCTCTCATTACATCAGCAGATGATTGGAACGGCGTGGCACAGAGCTTGTGATGCAGTTTGGCCACATAACCCAATCACTTTCTCATCAGAAGCCTTTGGAGCGGATCCCTTCGCCTGGAGCCCCACCATGTACACAGTATACATTCTAGCACTCTTCTCCTGCATCACTCTCTTCTCTATTGTCATCTTGCCAGGCCTCAGTGACTCTAATAGTAGACGTATTTTAAGAGTAAAACAACAATAACATAGCATTCTCTTGGTTATTTGATAACACACTTTAAAAAAAAAATATATAATAATAACCTGCACTTGTCTTTTCCTACTAGCACTGTGCTGATAACTATTTTATTGAGGAAAAATGTACTTACTATGATTGTGATATGTGGTTGTCTCACCTGGCTATCTTAAGATGAATGCACTAATTGTAAGTCGCTCTGGATAGGAGCGTCTGCTAAATGACTCAGATGTAAAAGTTAATTACTCTACGACTTCATCCTATTTCTCTAGAATGGTACTATTTCAGTTTGAACAACTGTTTCTATGTTTTCACTGTGATGGGTTAAGAGTACGTTGCTTAGCAACTTCCCATGCCGACGAGCAAGCCTAATCATTATCATTGATTGAATCCTTGTGTTGTCCTTAAGACACTTCAATCCTTCAACACCGGGCTGACTCATTTTAAATCAGCAAACAATCCCTGTCTTTACCTTAGAGGACCACAGACAGTATACACACATGGGTACAAAAGTGATGTTGTTTGTGTTGCCAATGTGATGTTCCATCCATCAGCATTGTTCCTGGGGCACTGAAAGAGGTCCCTACGATACATTAACATTGGCTCAGGTTCATTTAAAAAATCTATATGGTAATCAATATCAAAGAGCATTAACAGGAAACCATGCATGCTTGATTAAGAGTGGGTTGATGGGCTCGTGACTTTCCTTTTTGACTTTGTGGCAACATGTCACCTGAACATCATATTATTGGTACACCGATGACTCTAAACCTCACCCCGGCCCCGCCCCTCCCACGCCTCAGTCTGATTCAATTAACAATCACATACATGGCTGAGGGAGAGAGAGAGACTCTGGCCAAGGCGTAAACACAGAACCACACCACAATCAGTAGGGGTTCAGTAACACTACATGAACTCTCAAAAGGACATCTGTCCTCGTTTTCTCTCTCTGATTTGGGAATCTATTTCAGATAATCTGTGGCCCCATCCAAAAAACGGCATTGTCACATTCCGAGTCCGGGTCAGCTGGTCTGGGTTGTCTGAAGGCATTTGCCGAGTCTCGCCCACGACGTTGTCCTGAAAGTAGGAGCCCCGCGGCTCAGTGACTGTGGCGTGACAACTCATCCTCACCCAATTCACACTCATCATACTCAGCAGCACAGGGGCCAGAGCTGGAGAAATACACTCTCTCTTTTTCACATGCTAGGTTCTCAAAGGCATCATTGTTTTACTCTACAACCCTTATCCACAGATACAGTCGTTAGCATTGACGGCTAGCCTAGGGTTGTTCACACGAAAATCAGTCATCTGCGTGGAGACCTGAGATTAACCTAAATGCGAACTGAGAGGCCTGCCTTTCACACTGTGGTTGCTCTAGCTGTGCTAAAGTCTCTGTCATCCAAGGTAAACTATCTGGCTATAAGTGATGACATCACAGTGGGTGTCTCTCAAAGAAGAAAAACAGGTTGTCTTCCATTTTGATGACACATTTACTGATCCTCTCTCGCCTTGTACATAGTAGCACTCTCATCTCATTATGTACTATTATCACCCCTCTAACTCACCGATGTTCAACGAGTTGACTCATGCAGTAAAATGACCTGCATTCTGTACTCACTGAGGAAACAAATCCTATAAGCTTAACAAAGTGTGTCAGACTCAGCAGGCAGCAAACACAACTGGAAATGTTACTGGGAATGATCCCCAGGCCCCTTACCAATAATGAGATCGCTCATAACCATGGTAAATAAAATGTATCATTTAGTAAATAAACAGATTAAGTTATCTGGAAATTAGTTCCCATTTTTGCTTCCATTTTAGGCCGTCATCTTGGCCTGTTACGTCATTTCTGGCCTGGCTGTAGTAATCAGTGGGATTTTCCCCTCGGATTATCCAACTAGATTTACCAAAGTCCTTCACCTCAGCCACGGCAGAATTAAGCAGTGCGATATCTAGCGAAGTCAAAGATCCCATTTCAGATAGTCCTTTGACTGCAACTTCATCAAATGGTTGCTCTCAAACTCATCGTTTGAATTAACACTGTCAGGGGTGTTTTTATCCAATTTGTGGAGGGGCCAAAGTGTGGTGAAAGTGAGTCAATCATTCATTCCCTCACAATAAAGAGACATATTTAAACATGAATCAGGGATACTGCATACTTCCACATCACATGAACATTTCTGTGAAGGGCAGTCAGCTAAACAGAGAAGCAAGCATACCTGTCCTGAGATGTCCTTGTCCTCTCTCTTCATTTGGTAGCAGAAACGAGGGGGAAAGATTACATTCCTTTAATGAAATTAGTAATAATTTATAAAATAGATAGGCCTATGCTACTTTGTCCAGGGAGGTCACATGTTCTAAACATATAGTCTATGCTTATGTTCATACCAAGAGAAGAAATGCTGTAAAACAAATGTCCCGAAACATTTCTATCACATACGCAGATGAAAAAAAAGTTTAAAATCAGAGGTGTTTCATGCTTTGCCTGATGAAGTTGACCCTTGTTAGGCAATTCATTTACAGATCCTTTTAGGTTCTATGCGTACAGGGAACATTTAGTAATTGGAAACACCACAAGACCTAAAACATTCAGCTCAAACACAGCATGCAACTGATTGCAAGAGAACTGGAGTATTCTAAAATGGGAGTCTATCTATCTATGGGGCCAAGAAACATATCAAGAAGACATTAGCCTATTTTCTGGTTCAATTGTGCAGCATCAAGACAAATTAATGTATATAAATCCAAATCATTCTATTTAATCGGCACATGCTATTACAATCCTGAAAGTATAATAAATATGCAATTGATGCTGCACAGGTTTACTGTTCCAATGTGGGCCAGAAATACTACAACTACTGTAATACTACCAATAACAGGGGAAGTAGTCTAGTCTACAGATCAAAGGCCTGTCACCTTCAGGTTGCAGATGCACCTCAAACCCACTGGGCATAACCCACTCATCTGAATATGAGGTCTTACCCCATTCCCCTGCACCATCGCTCAGTACACTAGAGTCGCTCAGTACACTAGAGTACAACTCTGATGACGATGCATTTGATGTCCATTAGGCAATGAATGGGGTGAAATACAAAATAGTAAGTTACACATAAACACAGCACACACACACACACACACACACACACACACACACACACACACACACACACACACACACACACACACACACACACACACACACACACACACACACACACACACACACACACACACACACAGTGTATAGTGTATAGTGTAGGTTACAGTGTTCATTCAGGCTGACTGTAACCTGATAACCTGAGGTTGATAAAAAACAAAGCCTATACCTTGTTTGAACCAGAAAGTTGATTATAATAGCCAGTATTCAACTGATAATCTAGTGTGCACAAGTTAAGACAGCCATCTTGCTATTGGGATAATAGGGCCAACTACAAAGAAAGGCTCTCCAAAGCAGAATATCTATGGTCACAAGGTTTCAATTATTTGGTCAGATGGTCACGGTGGGAAGGGAAAATAAGTGGCCTTGAGCCATTCATGGTTTGCAAAATGTATTTGAACCTAACAGAAGGACAGAGTAATACTACATCCACATGAACTTGATGTTTTATTAACATGTTGCAATGATGTTACACATAGAGCTCGCCACCTTGTAGTCCTAAAACCGGAAAATATTGTAATGACCCTGGGTTTATAAGCTCGGAAATCGACTCTTGAGCATGCTTTTGCTGCACATTTCAGCCATTCCTATGGAGAAAATGAATGGGGAAAGAATAGGGTTGTGGGATAAATGTAGAAAATAAGGTCTGAGGTTAACACAGGTTTAGGAGATCATATACATTTTGTTCTATGAGATAACAATATCTGTCAGTTAAAATGATCTTTATGAATTAGGAAGCCTTTATGTGCTTTATTAAATTACATAAATGCTTCAAAATTAAAAAAATTTGATGTTAGCTGATGAAGACCATCTCATTGAACAAAACGTATAAGAACTCCTAAACCTGTGTTTACCACAGACCTTATTTTCGGCGTTAATCCCAAAACCTTACAAAAACTGCATTCATTTTCCCATAGGCTTTGTCCAACGAACCATGGCAGAGTTTAGTGCCTACAAAAAGATGGCATTACTAATGCTCTCTATTGGACAGAAATGAAACGTTAACCACGTGTTCTATTAAGTAGACGCGTCATGTGATAACTGGTCGAAAATGGCTACTCTATTGATACACTTTTGTCTTTTGAGGTAGAATTTATTAAAAGTTTACACTTAATTTCACCTACCAAGACTATCATCAAATATTAAAGTTTAACTGCTTAATAAGGTTATTTATATTTTTCTATTAAGGTTAAGGCTATCAACTTATTAACAAATAGGCTAAATACACAATTGAATAAATGCAACAACAAAAATCCATAATGTGTAACATATTATTATACATTTTTCGAGAGTTTGAACGCTCACTCACCCTGTTGTCTGGTCTCCATTCGAAGCAGTGTGATGCAGTTGGCTACTTTAAGTAAATATGAATTGTTCTTCTGAAACAACGCTTTAGACGTAGATACAGCAGCTCACTGCTGCACTGTCAGACGCCAATGTTTACGCTAGTTCCTTCACTGTCAATTACGGCACCGCCTCCATGGGCGGGGCTTCCAACATACACCAATGGCGGTGTGCTCAATTACTGAAACAGTGTTGTGACGTTTTCAGAGTTCAAATACTCTTTCGTGTCGAACTAGCCCCATGATTTAGACTGATGATGCCAAATATGCAATATGTTGAACTATATTTCTTGACAAAAAACTCAAATGTAATCTTAAAATGCTGTCAGTTTCATGTACACTTAAATACATGATTGCCCAATGTTTCCGGTGGAGTGAAAGTGTAATGTATCCAAGTTACTTATTTAGGCTAGTTGGGTAGTTTCATTACAGAATGCAACGACGCCACCTGCTGATACTTTGTGATTCTAAGCTTTGAGAATATCTGACCAATTTACACCCTCGTCTGTCAGAGCAGGGTAAATACATCTCCTGTAGTAAATTAGTTACATGAGATGATAGACATGAATTTTGATTAAACAGATTCAACACTTACTCTGCCATTTCCTGGTTGTTAAAATTCTAATAGTTTGCCTAATTTCAGTTTATGTGACAAAACAAGCAAGTGTAGAGAATCATTGTACCATCTAAACCGCTGTGAAATATATTTTCAATAACCAAAAATATTGTATTTTATTTATTTACAATTATGGCCAGGTAAACATTTATCAGTAGACATTTTATTTATACTTTTGAAAATTATGATGAATATATTCACTTTCTAAGAAGCAAAACATTTGATAGAAGATAAGACTCAAGATATCAGTCTTTCAGATGCAATGCACCATTCATGTTCAACTGGAACTCTTGATCATTCATTCTTTTTTGTTTTCATACATTTTTACAATACAGCCAATGGTCAGGGCCCCTGGGCACGTGCTTTGATTACTACAAGGTTTAGATAGCTGGCTAGACTAACTTACCTAGCAATCTATAAAATGTTTGCTGACATGGGCTAATTGAGTGACTGTCAGTGACTGGCATAGCTGCTGATGCACTACCACATTTTGAAATTGCACGTTGTGTATTTTACTATCTACACTACATGACCAAAAGTATGTGGACACCTGCTCGTTGAACATCTCATTCCAAAATCATGGGCATTATGGAGTTGGTCCCACTTTGCTGCTATAACAGCCTCCACTCTCCTGAGAAGGCTTTCCACCAGATGTTGGAACATTGATGTGGGGACTTGCTTCCATTAAGCCACAACAGCATTAGTGAGGTTGGGCACTGATTAGGCCTGGCTCGCAGTTGGCGATCCAATTCTTCCCAAAGGTGTTCCATGGGGTTGAGGTCAGGGCTCTGTGCAGGCCAGTCAAGTTATTCCACACCGATCTCGACAAACGATTTCTGTATGGACCTCGCTTTGTGCACGGGGGCATTGTCATGCTGAAACAGGAAAGGGCCTTCACCAAAGTAGGAAGAATAGAATCGTCTATAATGTCATTGAACGCTGTAGCATTAATATTTCCCTGCATTGGAACTAAGGGGCCTAGTCCGAACCAGGAAAAATATTCCCAGACCATTATTCCTCCTCCACCAAACTACAATTGGCACTATTCATAAGGGCAGGTAGCTTTCTCCTGGCATCCGTCAAACCCAGATTTGTCCATCGGACTACCAGATGGTGAAGCCTGATTCATTACTCCAGAGAACGCGTTTCCACTGCTCCAGAGTCCAATGGCAGTGAACTTCACACCACTCCAGCCGATGCTTGGGATTGCACATGGCGATTTTAGGCTTATGTGCGGCTGCTCGGCCATGGAAACCCATTTCATGAAGCTCCTGACAAACAGTTATTGTGCTGACATTGCTTCCTGGAACTCGGTAGTGAGTGTTGCAACCGAGGACAGTCGATTTTTACTTGCTACGTACTTCAGCACTTGGCGGTCCCGTTCTGTGAGCTTATGTGACCTACCACTTCGTGGCTGAGCCGTTGTTGCTCCTAGACGTTTCCACTTCACAGTAACAGCCCTTACAGTTGACCGGGGCAGCTCTAGCAGGGCAGAAATTTGACGAACTGACTTGTTGAACAGTGGCATCCTATGACGGTGCCACATTGAAAGTCACTGAGCTCTTCAGTAAGGCCATTCTACTGCCATTTTTGTCTGTGGAGATTGCATTGCGTGTGCTCAATTTTATACACCTGTCAGCAACGGGTGTGGCTAAAATAGCCAAATCCACTAAATTGAAGGGTGTCCACATACTTTTGTATATACTGTATAGTGTATCTACAAAGTTGAGACCCCGACTTACTTCCAAAACAAACAAAAAAGCCGCTTATACCGCTTATGCCTAGAAACAGCACTGAACACATCTCCCTCAAAGCAGCAGCTGCTCTTTTCAGCTCTGATGTGTTTTTGAAAGACCTTGCATTCTAAAGCTGTAATCTTTCCATGAAAGTAATTTCAAACGGATTTTAAAGATTAAATGTTTCCATGTCTTATCAAAACACCATATGAAATTCTGTAATTCACTGGGAGTTTTAATATGGGTGTGCTTTATTTCATGCTGTACCAGGAATCAGTGTGGTAAGTACTAGTACTGGTAGCTGAGCTCCTCTCTGCAGCTCTCCCAAGTCTTATTCTCTTAGCTCTGTCAACAGGATGTCTCTGTCAGCTAGTATGAAGACAGAGGAGCACAGCCCCACACCATGAGGAAACAGTCCCACAGACAGACATCAAGGCCACATTACAGAGTGAAACAGGAGGCAGGATATTCAATTGACTGGATGGAATTTTCATTATGATAAACAATTATTCAGATCACATTGGTTTATTATTGTGGTATGAGGCCCTTGCATCGGGCAGAACAGCAACAAAAGCCTATATTACTACTGTATGTAATATTGCTAAAGCATAACCACTAACTACAGGCAATTCTCATTAAATGTGTTGCATATTTCATAGCTTTTTCAGCTCTGCTGAGCCTCTGTGTTGTTGAATTTGTTTGATATGGAGCGCTGTATATTTACACAGCTGTTCACGGCATTCTAATCACACACAATAAATCAGATGATCCCGATTGGAAGGAAGGAGTCCACAGCCACACCGCTTGGCTGTTTGAAGGCCCTGTTGTAACTACTACCCCATCCCCCAGGAATCCTCCTCTTGACCTGTGGGTCCATAACCAGCTAGAAGTCATGACTCACTTTCTCAGTGGCCACCACAGCTGCAAGGTCAGCTGATCCCAGAGCTATGTGTTGCTGAGTAAGCACTGGCCCCAGTTAGGTCACATGACGTTGGGGAGCTGAGTGTGCATCCCAAATGCCACCCTATATACTGTAGTGCACTACTATGGGCCCTGGTCAAAAGTAGTGCACTATAAAGGGAATAGGGTGCCATTTGGGACTTCTCCTGTGTCTGTCCATCCAGGGAAGATAGAGTGGACAGGACAGATAACAAAACAGCTTGGACGGGCTGGTGTGGTGTAGGCTACTCTCAGAGGATGCAAGCACTAATGGAAATAAAGGGTGATAATGTTTCTTTAAAAACAACTTCTGAACAGGACATCTTTGTGGATGGATGGAATGGGGTTTGGTCAGGGAGGAAGGGCCAGAGTTCTTTTAAAAACTATACATCACAGTTGGTAGGTGCAAGACAGTGTTTTTTTGTTGAGCCATCAATGGGTTTACCTGGCTTAATACAGGAAGAAGGTAGATTATTATAACTGTTTTCTTTAGGAGGTAGATCAGCTTTAATATTGCATATCTATAGATCGTAGCTTCCATCAATGTAATTGTCTGCATCATGTCCAATTCCCCAAGGTTAATTTGTTGATTGTATTGCCTTAAACGTGATCCTATAAAAAAGAACATATGTTTTTGGCGTTTTAACCATCACTGTTTAATGACTCCACAATTATATCTGACACAAACAGCTAAACATGAATGACATGAACTGTGAAGATAGTGGCGCAGCAGCATAGAAGAACCACAAACAAAAGTAGAATACAAATCTGTGCATTTGATTTTCATAAACCAACCAATACATTAAAAACGACTATTAGTGTTGTTGTAGCTTTAAACTACTAGATAATTGATATCTACAATGGATAGATCAGGAGAAATTGACCATTTCAGTTGTGCAAGCTACAGAAGTTTTTGGAGCAGAGATGAGACCGTCAAGCCTATATCAATGATCTTTGTAAAGGCACCAGTCATATTTTTATGGTAACCAGGCCACAATGGCACGAATAGGGGCTTCAGCCAGCCGATAAGCCCCCGGCAAGTTCAGACGTCAGAGGTGGATCCTCCACCTGCCCAGATGTCAATCCAATGTCAGATCAAAATGTAACATGTATACACTAAAAGTGGCATCAAACAATGGCATCTTAATATACAGTTGAAGTTGGAAGTTTACATACACCTTAGCCAAATACATTTAAACTCAGTTTTTCACAATTCCTGACATTTAATCCTAGTAAAAATTCCCTGTTAGGTCAGTTAGGATCACCACTTTATTTTAAGAATGTGAAATGTCTGAATAATAGCAGAGAGAATGATTTCATTCAGCTTTTATTTCTTTCATCACGTTCCTAGTAGGTCAGAAGTTTACATATATTCAATTAGTATTTGGTAGCATTGCTGTTAAATTGTTTAACTTGGGTCAAACGTTTTGGGTAGCCTTCCACAAGCTTCCCACAAAAAATGTATTGTGGGTGAATTTTGGCCCATTCCTCCTGACAGAGCTGGTGTAACTGAGTCAGGTTTGTAGGCCTCCTTGCTCGCACATGCTTTTTCAGTTCTGCCAACACATTTTGTAGAGGATTGAGGTCAGGGCTTTGTGATGGCTACTCCAATACCTTGACTTTGTTGTCTTTAAGCCATTTTGCCACAACTTTGGAAGTATGCTTGGGGTCATTGTCCATTTGGAAGACCCATTTGCAACCAAGCTTCAACGTCCTGACTGATGTCTTGAGATGTTGCTTCAATATATCCACATAATTTTCCTACCTCATGATGCCATCTATTTTGTGAAGTGCACTAGTCCCTCCTGCAGCAAAGCACCCCCACAACATGATGCTGCCACCACCTGGCTTCACGGTTGGGATGGTGTTCTTCAGCTTGCAAGCATCCCCCTTTTTCCTCCAAACATAACGATGGTCATTATGGCCAAACAGTTCTATTTTTGTTTCATCAGACCAGAGGACATTTCTCCAAAAAGTATGATCTTTGTCCCCATGTGCAGTTGCAACCGTAGTCTGGGTTTTTTATGGCGGTTTTGAAGCAGTGGCTTCTTCCTTGCTGAGCGGCCTTTCAGGTTATGTCGATATAGGACTCGTTTTACTGTGGATATAGATACTTTTGTACCTGTTTCCTCCAGCATCTTCACAAGGTCCTTTGCTGTTGTTCTGGGATTGATTTGCACTTTTCGCACCAAAGTACGTTCATCTCTAGGAGACAGAACGCGTCTCCTTCCTGAGCGGTACGATGGCTGCGTGTTTGTACAGATGAACGTGGTACCTTCAGGCGTTTGGCTGATTTCTTTTGATTTTCCCAAGATGTCAAGCAAAGAGGCACTGAGTTTGAAGGTAGGCCTTGAAATACATCCACAGGTACACATCCAATTGACTCAGATGATGTCAATTAGCCTATCAGAAGCTTCTAAAGCCATGACATCATTTTCTGGAATTTTCCAAGCTGTTTAAAGGCACAGTCAACTTTGTGTATGGAAAGTTCTGACCCACTGGAATTGTGATACAGTGAAGTATAAGTGAAATAATCTGTCTGTAAACAATTGTTGGAAAAATTACTTGTGTCATGCACGAAGTAGATGTCCTAACCAACTTGCCAAAACTATAGTTTGTATAGCAATTTGTGGAGTGGTTGAAAAATGAGTTTTAATGACTCCAGTCTAAGTGTATGTAAACTTCCGACTTCAACTGTATTATCCAGGTAATGACTTGGTGAGAGAAATTGTCAAAATCATATCTGGCGTCAGGTAAGATATATCTTTAAAACCATGTAAAAACAAACAATTTGTGTGACAGGTTTTGATCACACAGCACAGTGGCAGCTACAGGAGCATGCAGGGAAAGACAGCCGTGGAGAATGGCAACAGAATGCTCCCTGAGAATAATTACAAAAGCCTAATAGATTTCAAATTCTGTCCATGACCTTTGACATTGTGGTAACTGAAGTCCACACGGTAAGTAGTGACCGAGCATTCATCGATCTCCATCATCATCATCATCATCATCATAATAGTCTGTGTTATTAATAACACAATAATAATCCATGCAGAGCTGAATGTCTGATAAATACAGCGCCCACAGTGAGAAGGTTGGGGATTTGGGGGGATAGGGGGGAAGATGTTGGACAGGCCCAATGTTGCCAAGTTACATCCTTTTAAGATTCAGAAAATCCCTGGCACAGCTCCAGGTCTATTGTGTGGCTTTCAAAAGGGTACTTACATCAAAGGCCACTTTTAAAAAAGTCTAAGAGATACTTGATTGTCATCTGTGTTACAAACACGACTGTTTTTTCTGTGCTGATGTTGTGCACAAATTGACTTGGTGTTAGGATACACCAAGTTTAATTAACATTCCCTATTGTAATCAGTGTTTTATATTAAAATGGAGAATGGACTATAGTTAATTATTAATGATGTCAAGACACCGGGATTACAATCCACACATTTGATGTGAACAAAAACCCCTGACATGACTAGTATGAACTTCATGGACACATTCATATACAACTAGCATGTATGACACTTAAACTAGATTTAAATAATGGAAGACTATGGGAAAGTGGTTGTTGCAAGCAATCTAGTGAGTTTGAAAGTGAGTTCCTTAAATAGGCTCCTCAAGGTAAATAACAAAACCATGACTTCTCGATCATTTATGGTTCTTACGGTCTGTCTGTCCATTGGTCCGTCCTCCACAGATGTGTTTTAAATATGTTTTTAGATCTATTCTCACAGAAAACATCTGATATTGACCATTGAAGGAGGCAGAAAATGTATCCAATGTACATTTTCAAAACAAATAAATATATTGCAGCACATGAAGCACTTTTCGGTTATTGTCTGTGAACACTCAGACTTCTCCCATTCGTTAAATTGGACCACATTTGTCGGCATCATTTAGGACAATAGAACACTTAGTAAAACAGAGATAGGGTAAAACCCTACTTTGCAAGTATGGATGAGATTATTGATAAATGATTACTAGGCATCAAACAGCAGTCATTTCAACAGTGCTGTCCCCATTGTTTTCTACAATGAAAAAGACTTAAATGGATTTTGTTGACGATGCAAATACCAGTGTGTGTGTGTGTGGGCACAGCACTCTGGGGTTGGCAGGGGCGGAAGCGGCTGAATGTGTGTGTGCACACGAAATGGAGCCAGAATCTCACTTACAGGAAACAGTTAGGGATTGGTCATTAACAATGAGAAATCAATTGCTTGTTGTGATGTAACTATCTATTTATGCACCACAATACAATCCCTGAAATTTGCAGGTTCTCAGGGTCCGCAAAAGGCATTCTACTGTACGCGTAAACAAAAGAATGGTGATAAACTCACCCACACATCTTGAGTGACTCTTTCCCATTCTATCCAATGTGTTTCTGTTTCACTATCCATGCTATATGAGCCCAGACAAAAAAACAAAAACAAACAACAGTACTAAAAACCATTCAATAAATAACCTCAAACCGTTCTAAAAGACATTGAGTGGCTTCTTGATACCAGAGGCTGTACCTGCCTGTCAGTCGGCCTCTCCTCAGCAATCCTGGTCACTAGTGGGAGGGAACAGTAGTAGACTGCTCTGTGAGCCTTCAGATCCACAGGCTGGAGGAGGAGCCACAGACAGTTTTGTGGTGGACATGAAGTAGAGAGAGGAGGTCACTCTAAAGCATGGTTCTTCTCAGGCTGGGGCTGGAAACTGGTGGGGCGTGTTGGAAGGACCCCTCCCCCAACCCTGTGTCCCCTCGCTGGGTCACGTCTCTGGAGCAGGGTCCTGACCACATTGTCATGGTCCTCAGCTCAGAGCCAGCGGCCTGTCCCCTGGGTGCGTTTCCGTCTCTTCTTACAGATGTAGTAGATCGGGAAGGCCACGAGGCCTGAGAAGAGAGCGGAGCAGAGCAGAGCAGGAGAGAACAGGCAGGTTAATATACAGAGCGAGCAGTAAGCTCAGTGAAATGACTGACAGTTAATGCATGCAAATGAAGTGACAATTCCCACAAGGAAGTGGCCTTTTATTATCTTGGCAAAGGAGATATGCTCACTAACAAGGATGTAATCTAATTTGTGCACAACATTTGAGGGAAATAAGCTTTTTGGGCGTATGGAACATTTCTGGGATCTTTTATTTCAGCTCCTGAAACATGGGACCAACACTTTACATTTTATATTTTTGTTCAGTGTACAATATTTTTTATCTGGAAACTTTCAGATTTTTGATATTGCTACTATGCAAGTAACCATTTCACTGTACTGTTTACACCTTCCGCATTCTGTGAATGTGACAACTACACTTTGATTTTATATAGTGTGTGTTTACCAGAGACAGTAATGTGAAGAACAACATGACCTGCACCAAAGTCAGATTAGAATATAGGCCAAGGACTAGATCAAGTGTATTTTTACCTGGAGTTTTTGAAATCTTTGGTTGTTTACTACACTACCTTACTCACTCTGTTTAGCACATGGCCTCACATGAAAATCCTTAAAGAGATGGGTGGGGCTAAGGCTTAAGAGGATGTGAACGATGCTGAATGGGTGTAAACAAAGACGAGTTCTCCAGTAGGTGTACTAAAATGATTCAAGGGCCATTTTCTCAAAAGTGGAATTACTTTCCCATTTTTCCTCAACTGCAGTGTGTGATATAGCTTTGAGTCTTTACTTTTATCCAACGTAAAAAAACGACATTTAACATTTTGCAAGATTAACAAGTGACTGTCAACAGCTTTATATCAGTGTGTCATCCTCCCATCGCCCAGTGTCGCAGAGCTATCTGAACAAGCAGGCACTTAGCCGCTTCTATCTGTTTACACCAGGACACAGGTGGCCCTCGCCAGCACACCACAGCCACTGAACAAGCCGAGTCACACTACATGTACCTACCTGACCCAAGAGAAAGTAACACATTATAGATTACATCTAAAGCACCACTGGTTATCTAATGTGTCAAGTTTTCTTCAGGATTAGAACAGGATGTAACAGTGCTTACCTACGACCAGGGATAATGCTCCAACCACCATCACCAGGACTATGACAACAGGGGCCACCACCACTTTACTTACTGGAATTGGAGGGAGACAGAAGAGACAACACAGATGTTCATAACGGGCCAGGACAAGTACACACATGAAAATGCATGGGGAGAACAGGGGAGTTTGGAATAGCAGCTTCGTAGACAGCACATCAACATTTTCAACAGGCTATCAAACATTGGTTTAAATAGGTTCCTGCACAATTACAATGCACACAACCTGAATCCAAACAGCCACTAGCGAGTTATGGGGACCATTGGGGGGGGGCGGCGGATGGGGTCTTCCTAATAAAAACAGATATTTGTTTGTAGTACGGCGCCTGCATATGGGGGAAACATTGTCAAGGCTGTCAAAACAATGGAAGTTGTGTGAGCAGTGCCTTAATAGAATGTAGAGAGGGGTGTTGGAGCCCCTCTGAAGGCCACATTAGCCCACAGTCAACCGTGTGTCAGATGTTCCCATTGGCAACCTGCAGCCTCTGACTAACTTTAGCTAACCCCACTCAGGGAGCAACAGCTGAGGCCTGTCACTACACGCCACACTGCCTGGGGATACGACAGACACAGAGTTGCAGCCAGAACACCTCTTAGAGAACTACTGCATCTCTCAGGAGAGCTGTTTACTATTCAGAGACTGCAGGCAGGGTCACAGAGACACGCGTAACCGCAGATAAGGACGTTCTGCTGATAAGGGTCATGCAAACCTCTGTGGTTGCTACTGTAGTACGCCGGTATTGTTCTGACTTCAGAGCCGTGACAACAATGCAAACTTTTAGCAGAGGCAGTAATTGTATAGCAAAAACGGGTTTGTGAGAGAGTCATATCAGCAGCAACAAGCTAGGACATGCCGTTTTGATCGTCTTCATTATTGTGTGAATTATTCATAAGCAGCGGGATTTGATTAAGAGGATGAAAGGCCACCCACATGGTAATTGAAGTTTCCTCGTCGCCCCCGCCTGCCTATCTATCTCTCTGAGTCTGATCACAGAGACAAAGGAGGAAAGTCACGGGAAGTGTCATAACTACATTCAGCAGTCAGGCATAAGGCCAAAAAATTACAATTGCTAATCAGAGCATCTTTTTAAATCAGCACAAAAAGGTCTATATTTTCTATATGCCAGATTTTCAGAGGCTACTGATTGCTTGATCACCTAATAATAATAACCATAAAAGGTAATGGTTAATAACTTAGTGAATCCCAATGTGTCCCTTCTATGAAGGCTTTAAGGGCCTCTGGGGCCCGGGCTGAGGCTGGGTAGACTCACCACACACGGACCCCCGGACCAGCCGGCGGAGGTGGGGCTTCTCAGGAAGGTAGCGGTACTTGCAGCCGAACACGCTGAGGTTGGACGTGTGATCCCCGAAGAATCGCAGGTGACGGTACTTCTCCCCACAGCGGTAGCAGAAGTTGGTGTTGCACTGGGTGCAGTTCATGTGATCGCAGCCCTCCGTCCTCTGGATGTGGATCTGGGGAGCGTGACATCATTAGGAAGCGACATATGACTTAATGAACGCTCCATCTATAAAGCCTTTAGAAGTCGTTGACTTCGTCTCAAGTGAGATCCTAACTTCTGCACAAATGAATAACTCTGAGAATATGTAGCAATTACAAGACTTTCAGTTAGTTCATCGAAGGTCTTTTCAGAATATAAAACACAGGCTGTAGCCTATACTTCAAGCTGTGTGGTGGACAAAGTGTTTTGGCTTGTTTTAAGGTAAAATAACGAAACATTTTGTATCTGAGCATCACTCAACCCCTCTCCCTGACTCATGCTGACTGACAGTACATTGAGAGGAGAGTGCTGCCATGGACAGACAGCTAGCTCGCAGCCAAACATCAGTGATGGATCCCAACACCTAGAAGAATCAGCAGTCCTGTGTTGTGTTTGCTGTTGTTGCTCTCCAAAAGGCCTATCGCTGTTCATGAAACAAAGAGCTGATGTGGCTCACTAAATCTAATTTGGTATTGACTTTCTGCCCCTAGGCTCAGTCTTATGACTTCCTGGAATGCTTCATTTCTAGCCATCGTTACAAGTGGACTAGGGAGACAAAGACAACAATATCTCTCTGTCTCCCTCTTTCCTAACCCTGTGTCTGAAGCTCTGAGAGAGAGAGAACATGCACTGAGGACACTGTCAGGGCTGTAGAACACCTGAAAAACACATCTCTAATAACCTTATGTAGACATAAAGGGCTGGAGAACTGTCGGTCCTCTCTTGAGATTCTTTAAACACAATTAGCAGGTTTTTCTGGGATACAGGACTTGCTGTGTTTGCTCAATTTAAACACCACCTTCCTAGTCAAGTGAACACCCTTTAGGACCATCGTTTTGCTGCAAAACTGTCGACCTAAATCTCCTCAAGGAGCAAGGTTTGCTATTTTTGTAAACTCTCCTGGCCCTGTCACTCACTTTGCAGCGGGGGCACTTCTGGGCGTTCCTCTGGCCGTGCTCGATGACGCTGGCCCAGTGACGCAGCAGCTTGTCCCCCTTCCTGTAGTCCCGGCACTTCAGACCATCGTGCCATGGGGCTTGGCACTTGAAACACCACACAAACTGACACTTGGTGCACTGGATCTGCAGAGGGCATAGACATGTGATCGGCTAGATGCACAGCATACAGTGCATAGATGTGCCTGTCTGCACAGACTAAAGCCTCCATCATTAATTATGTACAATGATGCACTTTGTTGACGATTTAAGGAACCTAAGCGTTTCCCAAAGCAGTACACAAGGTCAGATTATATGCATTCTTCAGAAAGACATATGTAATTCAGATATTTTCTTATTATTACTGTATAATATCAGGGTTTGTGCTAGAAACAGCAGAGGCCCTGTACTCACCTTTTACTTGGGCTCAGTCCTTCTGTATAATATATGATCTCAGAACAGTATAGTCCCTCTCTCTCACCTTGTATTTGTGGTCTGCCTTGCTGGGGGTGCGTCCTTTCAGCGAGGTGAACTGGCTGCACTGGGGACAGTGTTTGGTGCTGGAGTCGACCCGGCTCAACTCCAGGAAGTACTTGTATTTAGCCACTTCCTCGCTGCCCAGGTGGGACACCACCAGGCTCTCCTCCAGGTAACCACTGCACTCCGTGATGGGGCACATGATGTCCGCCCTGCCCACCCTGACCTGGGGCAGACATAGACATTACACAGATCAATGAAGAGAGACGTGGTTCATGATCTACTCTACAGAATGCTGTATGACAAATTAGGATCAACTACCGAATGGACAGTGGTCATACGTTACATGCAAACACATTGCCATTGGCCGTAGATCCGGTTATAAAATATTGTCAATACATGAAGCTACTGGATTGCGTAATGTGTTATGTAGATGAAGGGTAGACAAAGCAATACAATACATACAATACAGAACATATACCGAGTGTACAAAACATGAAGAACACCTTCCTAATATTGAGTTGCACCCCCTTTTGCCCCCAGAACAGCCTCAAATCGTTGGGGCATGGTGTTGAAAGCGTTCCACATGGATGCTGGCCTATGGGGGCGGCAGGTAGCCTAGTGGTTAGAGCGTTGGACTAGTAACCGAAAGGTCGCAAGATCAAATACCCGAGCTGACAAGGTAAAAATCGCCCCTGAACAAGGCAGGTAACCCACTGTTTCTAGGCCGTCGTTGAAAATAAGAATTTGTTCTTAACTGACTTGCCTAGTTAAAATTTAAAAAATAATGTTGAGTAAAGTTAGCTGGATGTCCTTCTGGTGGTGGACTGTTCTTGACACACACGGTAAACTGTTTTATACACTCATTGTACATGGCCTGGCAGGTACTGTAGGCTAACTGACATAAGGCAAAGTTAATTGTTACCATAATACCCTTATAATATAAATACTTATTTTTATTTAATTTTATTTAACCTTTATTTAACCAGGAAGGGCTCATTGAGATTTAACATCTCTTTTTCAAGAGCGTCCTGGCCAAGATAGGCAGCACCAAGTCATTACAAAAATTACAGACAAACAACATGAAAAACTACAAGTAATCTAGTAAAAACCATAGAATTCATAAGAGTATAACAAAATCAAAAACAGCAAAATAAAAACATTGACAGGTCAGGGAATCAGTCTCAGTCACTCCCTGTGTGTGAGTGTGTGAATGTGTGAATGGGGGTGGGTCTTTCTTTAGGATCTGGGTTTTAAGAGAGGGCTCAATGCTCTCATTGCTCTGTGACCTTCACTGGTTCCCATAGGCAGGAGTAGAGCAGGGAGAGGAGAGATTTCTGGTATCAATAAGATCTCATTTCGGCCACAATGTTCACGTGACGTGGTGTCAGACTGGGACTTCCTGGGTGAAGCTGGAAGGCTTCCATGAACAACAGTAGTGGCCTACTACTACAACTGTGGAAAACAACAGAGGAAGAAGGGCCTAGTACAAGGTCTCAGTGAGAGTCTTAGCCTCCACCCCACTACCACCTAAGGCATGGTGCAGACAGAAGGGCAGGCCAGGTCCAGGCCTCCCAGAGGATTAGTACACAGTATTGCTGCTCTGATCTAACTAATCCTCTGCTGGCTAGGCCTGTAGTACATACAGTAGACTAAGCAGACGCTAGACCAGGGGTCAGCAACAGGTGGGCCAAAACTGACACAGTTTTGGCCCACCTGAGTAAAAAAATTGTAAAAAAATATTTTGAAAAAAATAAATCAGATTTTTTTTAAAATGTTTGTCAAAATACACTGTAAAATCACCAGGAATTCAGCTAAAATTAGCTTAATTTAGGAAATCTGTTCCCAAGTATTCCCACAAATAAAAAAATATAAATATGTGATCATGTCTCAATGTAATCAAGTTAGGGAAATATTGTTATTTTCAAATCTCTTTTTGGCCTTATTTGTGGTCAATTTGCAGTGTACAAATGATTATAATTTGTTATTATAATTACCCCCCGACCATCTGTTCTGACAAAATCCGGCCTACCCCTGGACTAGAGAGTGACGCAGCACACCTCTGGGGTAATGCCCAGCAGACTGAGCAGGCTCCTAACACTATGACAGTCTGACCTCTGGCCCTATGGGCTGTTACTGGCCCTGCACTCAGCTCAGTTCCTCAGGGCTAGGCTGTCTACTCTGTTCTGCTCTGCGGTTGCAGCTCAGCAGCAGCAGCTCAGCCATTGTTGCCCAATGAGCTCACATGAGAGGTTGCTGATCAGAACTAGGTAGGCCTAAAGTGAGAACAAAACACAGACGGTTCTTTAGAGATAGCTGAGAGAAAACTCTCCAAGAAAGAGGAGTCGCAGTGCAACTGAGATGATAATCTGGTGAAACAGTGGGGTATCAATAATACACTGTTCTTTCCCAGAACTATGAAGTCAGCCAACTCCTGTGGAGTGGGGACCTCCATTTGACATCAGTCCAGCTGACTGGTCTGGAGAAAATAACCTGTATTAGCTAAAAATGTAATAAGTGTATTTATTCATTACAGGCTTGGTTCCTCTAATAATATGTCTGGCCTATTGTAACTAACCCTGTATGGGCACCAGCATGATATACGTATCTACTAGGGCTGAGAATTACCAGGGACCTCACGATACGATGTTATAATGATACTTAGGTGCTGATACAATATATATTGTGATTCGATACTACGATTGTCATGGAAATAAAACTTCTGAAAACATGTTGGCTCACTATTTAAAAAAGAAGATGGAGAACGAGGATAAAACATACTATATACAGTATATTATATTTATAGAATAAAACATACTGGAGTTTTGACCGACTAGCGCTAGCTAACGCTACCTACAGTAGCATTTTTTGTTTTACAAATCAATACCTTGAGCCAAAGTTTATATAATACTGTGTGTGTAAATAAAAGGAAGTGAATATGTGGGAAGTTTGTGTTGTGACTTGCATTGGGAAGTCCCAGCTATTGGCTAAACCTGCACAGACAAGGTCACAGGCTTAGGACGAGCTAGGCTGTGACGCTGATGAGACGAGACAGTCAGTAAGAGAGTCGCCACCTGTGAAGGTAGTGCCCAGTGACGAGGGTGTGAAGGTGTCCCCTGGGCGACCCTGGAGCCCAACTCTACACCCATCAACCAGGCCACAGGACAGTGACACTGTCAGCCAACACGGCAGGGAATTTTCCAAGCTGTTTAAAGGCACAGTCAACTTAGTGTATGTAAACTTCTGACCTACTGGAATTGTGATACAGTGAATTATGAGTGAAATTATCTGTCTGTAAACAATTGTTGGAAAAATTACTTGTGTCATGCACAAAGTAGATATCCTAACCGACTTGCCAAAACTATAGTTTGTTAACAAGAAATTTGTGGAGTGGTTGAAACACGATTGTTAATGACTCCAAACTAAGTGTATGTAAACTTCCGACTTCCCCTGTAATAGAGCCACATGCGTGTCCTTAGTTCATTGCTGGGCCAAATCAGGACTCCAAATCACGACCGGTTGTGATACAGCCTGGATGCCTCTAGCACTGAGATGCAGTGTCTTAGACCGCTGCGCCACTCGGGAGCCTAGTATAACTGCCCTGCTGCTTCAGAGTCAAACACATATGAGCAGAGGAGAAACTGTAGTCCACCACAGCCTCGCAGAGATATTAATGAGCGATCTCCGGGAGTGTGTTTTCATCCCTTTATTAGGCCTAATTTTAGCCCTGATTTCACTAATGACCAGAGATGCAGATTAACTTTATTAGGCTTCTGTCCTCAGGCGACCCCCCCGGGCCTATGTTGGCCCTGGGCTAGAGGTCTCTTTCTCACTTTCCCTTGCTCACACACACACACACACACACACACACACACACACACACACACACACACACACACACACACACACACACACACACACACACACACACACACACACACACACACACACACACACACACACACACACACGCACGCACGCACGCACACACACGCGCGCACACACGCACACACACCTGTCCATAGTGTTCAGCCTGAGCCGGTGGAACCAGCTTTGGTAGAGGAGTGACACAAGATAAGACTGGTAGCTACGTGACAATGGGCAGCAAGAAACAACACAATGAATACTACCTAGGGTGGCCCCTTCTATACTTCCTCATGCTATGTCACACTTCAGCTATGCTCATGAAACGATTTGTGATGCTGACGTGAATCTACAGACACTCAAACGTTCAGCATCGGTTTGATCACAGCTCTGGTGAATCAGTCACGTCCCTAACAGTTATACTGTTCGTGTACATCATAATAAGATGTTAGGGATACTATTACGTAACCATGCTAAAAGACAAGCGAATAACAATGTGTCTTGCAGCATCTGCAATACTTTGATATGTACTGAGAGGAAAGTCTTCATATTCTCTGACAGGGATGACAAACCAGTGGTATGCCAAGCTCAAGTATGTAACGACTCTGAGCCAATGTGAGGGACAGGATTGAGACACGTGGCGTCACACCGGATCTAGAGGGCAGGATAACGTCCTTCCTGGATCCTGGCAGAAGGTCAGAACATTGCAATCGGCAAAGACTGACCGGCAGACAACTACTTATCAGCCTCTTCTCATTGAGATTCATTGAGGCATCTTTATTTAACACAATTAGACAGACTAAGCCTGATAGGAGTTTCCTCTACAGTATAAAGATGGCGAGCCAATAATAACGAGTCCCTTAATCAAAGGAAATAGGAAGTAATAATATGTTGTAATCAACCAAAAGGTAAAAAACTGAGTCGGAAGTAGACAATACATGGCTCGGCTGTGACAGGGCTCAGAAAGCAAGGATGAACTAAGGATACGCTTGTGGCTCTATTATATGAAGAATTAGCCATTTAAATTAGGCTTTTTAAAATACAGTGCCTTTTTGCACCCAAGGCACCCAAGGAGATTGAACTATTTGTATTTCCATCCCTTTGATCTGGCAGCATCACATGAATTGAGAGCAATTTTGTGGTATCCAATTGGTAGTTTGGAGAGAGCCATGCGTCCTCCGAAACACGACCCAACCAAGCCGCACTGCTTCTTGACACAATGCCCGCTTAACCCGGAAGCCAGCCGCACCAACGTGTCAGAGGAAACACTGTACACCTGGCGACCGTGTCAGCGTGCACGGCGCCCGGACCGCCACAGGAGTTGCTAGTGCACGATGCCGGCCAAACTCTCCCCTAACGCGGACGACGCTGGGCCACTTGTGCGCCACCCCATGGGTCTCCCAGTCTGGACTCGAACCAAGAAACTCTAGTGGCACAGCTAGCACTGCGATACAGTGCCTTAGACCACTGCGCCACTTGGGAGGCCCCTCACACAGCCTATTATAATCAGACTATACAGGCTTTTATCATCAGACCAGACGTCACCCTAACAGGAATACGAATACAGACATTAAAAGCAATGACAGTTTTAATCACTGCAGGCAAAGCAGCCTTAGGCGTGTACTTCATGCCCACATCGGTTGAGACAGAAAACTTTGACCAATTATTGGACAAGTTTTGGAGAGCAACTAGGCCTAAACTGTGCTTAGAGTTCATAGGATCCATAGAACTCACACAAAGCAAGGAATGCCTAAAACTCTTTGAGTCATAGAATGTACTGTACACAGGTCACTGGAAACGCTTAGAAACCAGTGCACAAGTCTGAGAGCATTTGAGCCCAAGAGAGCCAACAGCAAATCCTCTAAATCAAGGTTTAATGCACTGAAATGCATTAGGCATGACAGACACTGCCACTTTATGAAGCAAGCAGTTGACGTTACTGTGTTTAACGTGTTAATGTACTGTAACAGACATTACACTTTGTTTGGCGCAGGAGAACCATTTCAACAGACAGGTTTTACAGGTTAGCACTAGCAGATTCATAACTGCCAAACCCAAGCCAAAGAACCACAGACAAACCCTAACAGTAGAACAAAAGGCCCTGTCATTCCCCAATTACATCCATTAGACACAACAATGTCCATACAGTGCCTAATCAATTGGGCACATTTTGAATTATACAGCTATTACAGCATAATAACATCACTATGAGCAGTAGCAGTGCTGCTGCCCCTGAAACCCTCAGCCTGGTCATTACAGCCTGGAAACAATTGAATTTGCCAATTCATCCCTAAAGAAGCCCATGTGAACATGGAGGAATTCCACGGTAACGGAATTACGCTTTGACTCAGTTTTTGCCAAACAAAAAACATGA
Source organism: Salvelinus alpinus (assembly GCF_045679555.1). Classification (NCBI taxonomy): domain Eukaryota; kingdom Metazoa; phylum Chordata; class Actinopteri; order Salmoniformes; family Salmonidae; genus Salvelinus; species Salvelinus alpinus. Next base: position 33,949,608 of record NC_092093.1, on the reverse strand, counting down.
ATTTCTATGTTTAACAAACCATACAACTCCATGCACATGGACTACTTTTAACAATTTCCACTGAAAAGTGTACAAAAGCTAATTTTGTGGAAGAACTGTGCAGATGTAAACTTTAGTAACGGAATTACTGTAAAATCTCTTTAAGGTTTTTATGTGACCACCTTTTCCAAAAACTCTGTTACAGTGCCTTCAGAAAGTATTCATACCCCTTGACTTGTTCCACATTTTGTTGAATTACAGCCTGAATTCAAAATGTATTACTTTTTTTTCTCATCCATCTACACACAATATCCCATAATGACAAAGTGAAAACATGTTTTGATACATTTTTGCAAATGTATTGAAAATGAAATACAGAAATAACTCATTTACATAAGTATTCACATCCCTGACTCAATACATGCTAGAATCACCTTTGGCAACGATTACAGCTGTGAGTCTTTCTGGGTAAGTCTCTAAGAGCTTTGCAAACCTGGATTGTACAATATTTGTGCATTAGTATTATTTTTTTAATCTTCAAGCTCTGTCAAGTCGGTTGTTGATCATTGCTAGACAGCCATTTTCTTGCCATAGATTTTCAAGCCGATTTAAGTCAAAACTGTAAGTAAGCAACTCAGGAACATTCAATGTTGTCTTGGTAAGCAACTCCACTATATATTTGGCCTTTTGTTTAAGGTTATTGTCCTGCTGAAAGGTGAATGTCTCCCAGTGTCTGTTGGAAAGTAGACTGAACCAGGTTTTCCTCTAGGATTTGGCCTGTGCTTAGCTCTATTCCATTTATTTTTATCCAAAAAAGCTCCCTAGTCCTTGTCGATGACAAGCATACCCATAACATGATTGTGACGTAGAAGTCCGTCAATGGCCGCTGGCAGCATTTGGTACTTTAACGCACGCACACATTCATCACTCCTCCCTGCTCCGTTATCCACGGCCATGCTTGAAAATATGAAGAGTGGTACTCAGTGACGTGTTGTGTTGGTTTTGCCCCCAAAATAACACTTTGTATTCAGGACATAATTTATTTGCCACATTTTTTGCAGTTTTACTTTAGAGCCTTATCGCATACAGGATGCACATTTTGGAATATTTTTTATTCTGTACAGGCATCCTTCTTTTCACTCTGTCATTTAGGTTAGTATTAGTATTGTGTATGTTGTTGATCCATCCTCAGTTTTCTCCTATCACAGCCATTAACTGTTTTAAAGTCACAATTGGCTTCATGGTGAAATCCATGAGCAGTTTCCTTCCTCTCCGGCAACTGAGTTAGGAAGGACGCCTGTATCTTTCTAGTGACTGGATGTATTGATACACCATCCAAAGTGTAATTAATAACCTCATCATGCTCAAAGGGATATGCATTGTCTGCTTTCTAGTATTTTTACCCATCTACCAATAAGTGCCTTTCTTTGCGAGGCAGTGGAAAAACTCCCTGGTCTTTGCGGTTGAATCTGTGTCTGAAATTCACTGCTTGACTGAGGGACCTTACTGATAATTACATGTGTGGGGTACGAAGAAGAGGTAGTCATTCAAAAATCATGTTAAACACTATTATTGCACACAGAGTGAGTCCATGCAACTTATTATGTGACTTGTTGATGAAATTCTTATTCCTGAACTTCCTTGCCATAACAAAGGGGTTGAATACTTATTGACCCAAGACGATTCCGCTTTCACTTTTAATTAATTAGTAAAAATGTCTAAAGCATAATTCCACTTTGACATTGTAGGGTATTGTGTGTACTAAGCCAATGTACTAGGCCAAACATCTCAATTTAATCAATTTTAAAATTCAGCCTGTAACACAACAAAATGTGGAAAAAGTCAAGGGGTGTTGAATAATTTATTGAAGGTACTGTAAATATCTGCTCCGAATTAAGATTCAAAGATGTCTGCAGAAAGAATTGGGTGTCAGCTGTGACATACTAGAGTTTACCTTGAGTTTGAACAAAATATATTTTGGTTATTGAACTACAGTAAGTGAAATGGATTTACACCCGGTAACAGAATTATGGTAACGGGATTACATCATGGGTCCCTGATCTGTACTACACAGATACGCATATGAACGTTATTCTCCTCATGTTTCACAAGTTTGGACATCACAGCACAGCTAAGGAGAGCACAGTAGAGTACAGTGCAGTACACTACAGCACAGCAGAGCACAGTACAGTAGAGTATAGTTCAGTACAGTATAGTTCAGTACAGTAGAGTACAACATAGTGTTCTCTACTCTACTTTTCCTTCATGTACTCTATTGTACTTGACTGTACTGTACTACTGTGCTCTACTCACTGTACTGTACTGTGCTGTACTCAGTAATGTATTGTACTGTCCAAACTTGTGAAACATATGTCTATGGTAGGTTCAGAGAAAGGCAGAGAGAGAGATAGGGAGGGGTTGTCCAGACGAAGACACTTGGTTTGACCGCCTATTACTTTTTACTTCTGTGAACTACCTTATCCTCCCTCCTCGTGAGGGAGAGAAATGAGAGAATATCTTAAAGGCGCTACACCTAGACTTTCTCCCCTACAGTATGTGGACGCTAGGTGAATTGCAATAGCACTAGGCTGCATTAAAAACAAATCTCCCCCATAACATGGCCTCCCATTTCCCCAAAACATGGCGGAGACTCGTGCTTGAGCCTTGTTATTGAAAATATATTTCACAGAGATTTAGAAGGTACAATGATTCCCTACAATATTAAGTGTTTGCTTTCTCAAATACACAAAAACTGAACGAACAGTGTAGAATTCTTTCAACATTGGCCGTTTTACCTGATTTCCACCAGATAACCACAAAGTCAAAACAGCTTTCCCATTTTGACACCAGATGCCGCTCCAGCAGGAGAAATCAATAGGCGAATATCACAGCTAATCACAACACTTGCGGGTAAGTAATACTGTGAAACACTTTCATCCCACTATTAGTGCAGATATACTGTATCGTGAACATTTTCTGAAATTACAATGCAAAAATATGTGGGCTTTTGGTAACGGAATTCAAGGCACAAGGCAACATTTCTTAAACTTACAGAAGGTAAACAATTTCTCCAAAACTAAATATAAGTGTTGATATTAGTTGGTAGGGTCTTTACGTCAACATTATTGTGTTTTGATGTATTTCTGATACCTTTTAAGACTTTTTCTGGTAGATGTTTTCTAAGACCCCTTTTCCTTCTGTTTATCCAAAAATCGAAGCCTTTGCTTATGCCGACATTTTCTTTTGGAAAATGGTTGAAAAATGTATCTATGCCTTCATTTCCCAAAAATATAGACTCTCAGCTTTCATTTGACACCCAACTTCATATGTTGGGTCCTTTACATGGAAATGCCCTTGTGCTGTATCAGTCCCTATCCTGACCTTGATGAGTCAAGGACTAAATTGGATTTGAGTCAAGGAACAGTCTGCAATCTGATGCTACAAGATGACAATAACAAGATCCGTCTTGGTGGCCAACTGACATTGTCTTCAGAGAGAACACACAGCAGCACACAGCCTCTCATGGAAGAGCAACGGGATTTCATTAGGTGCTACAGGGACAGAGCTCTGTGGCCAGCGTTTTCCAAGCTAGGGGTCGCGGCCACATGTGGGGTCGCCTGATTTGAAACCCTGAAAAAATAAATAATAATAATAATCACACTTTGTTCATAGAACCAGGGTTACGGCAGTAACCTCCAGTAGCCGCTAGAGGTCTGCTTTCTTCCTACAAATGAGGCTGTATCTTTTGAACGGTTGAAGCTACAAAATATTAGGACCCTATTGCTGAAAGATAAGACACTCTGGAACGTGTGCGTGTCTCCTGTTTCACTCTACAATGCTAACAAGCACAGGACCCATTAGAACAGAGAGGACAAGACCACCCAGTTCAACGTGTAGTTTTGATTTACACTGAACAAAAATATAAATGCAACATGTAAAGTGTTGGTCCCTTACTTCATGAGCTGAAATTTAAAAAAATCCAATCAGTTTTTGCACATTGATTCAACGTCATCATAGATTTTTGGGGTTGAAATGAAGTGTTTGCCCAGTGGGCAGGCAGAAGATCATACACAATTATTGCCTGATTATCTTCTGAACTTCCCAATACCTTTCTGATACATTTTAGTCACTTCAAACCTTACTTTCAAATTGAAATAATGTCAAAAGTACTGTCGGACTGATTTGTAATAGACTCTCATAGCCACAATTAAAAAAGTAAACATTGGCCGTTGATCACATCACTTTTTTTTTAACATCGTGGGGTTGTGAAAAAACGCCGGGGAACCCCTGGATTAGGCTATCAATTGCAGCCAATTACAGCCACACATTACACTCTCCACCCCTACCTCCGCTGCTGCCATCAGCCGTGAGGATAGACAGCACACCCACAACACTCAGCCAACAAATCCATTTAGCAGGCAGTCAGTCAGTGCCTTCACTGATGTTACAATTTCTTTAGTCAATTTCTTTACTTGTTTTTCTACATCCTCCATATCTGTGCAAACCAACCACAGACACCACACACTGGTTATCTGTGTTAGCCGTCCATAGAAACTTTGTATACCATATCACAGTCATCCCACACTTTATTCAAGGATAGACAGGGACATGGATACATTCTCTGGGGAATGCCTAACATATCCCTTCACTTTACACTCAGTAGCACAGAGCTGGGCCTAGTTATCCTGTTGAATTCCATAGCACAGTGCTGTTGCAGATTGTTCCTTGCATGAGGAGCCAGTAGGTTCAGCAAGCAGGAAGCACATGGCTTCCCTAAACAAGGAAAACAATGGCTGAGGCAGGCAGCCTGAGGCAGCACAGTTACAACACAATGGGATATTCCTTCCATCCCTTCTCCCCAAGCAGCCCAGCAAAATACTGACACATAGGCATAACACTAATACTAAGATGGAAACTTGTTAAACCTGTTAATTTATCACTATACTAGCCTACATCCCAATTACTTGTCTCTCTTCCAGGCTGCAGCGGAGACAGACTATTTTGACTGGGTCTACCTCAGGTAGTTGAGCACATGGTGTACAGTGTAATACTAGACCCCAGTACTCTCGGAGCTGACTGCCTCAGCAGGTGTTCCTCCGGTGTTCCTCCTCGTGGTAACTACTCTGAGCACATGGACCAACGCTCCCATTGGGTATACAGTACGCCACAGGCAGCCAAATGTCTCCATACCACTACATCTGCACCTGGATAAGCTATTGACAAGCCAATGAGCTAGGGAGGGTCTCAAATAAACCCAAAGCAAATCCAATGAGGGTAAACATACATTTGTGTTGTGAAAACCCACAATAATCACAACAGCTAGGCCTCGTTTGAATATGTATCTTTTTCTGTGTCACTAGCTACATTTCCATCAAATTGGCGACAGATTTTCATGGGAATATTCTAATTTCCGCATAAGCTTTTAAATTATATCAATCTCAACCGTTTATCTTTTCCAGTGCTGAAGACATGGGTGTCTCATGGTATAGTAGGTATGCAAAATGGGTCACCTTTGAGCACCATATCGCTTGAATGTTTTGGCATTCAGGTTAAAAAAATACCTTTCTCTTAGCACTTCTACAATGGGCACTATGTATGGAAGGTTTCGTTCAAATCAAAAGGGTTGCGGATTTACCCTGTGTCTATTGAGCGCACACACAGACAGACACACACACACTTCATCCAAAAGGCTTGACATAGAAAACATGTGATGCTGGAGACAGCCTTCAGTGAATTGTGATGCCAGGTTTATACCTGTGAACTGATGTATCTCTTCAGGCATTCCTCACAGACAGCCTTCTTGCAACAATGTAGCGGCTTTATGTGCTTGTCGTCCAGACAGATGCGGCAGGTCAAGACAATTGATACATTGTAATCCCCGTTGTAAAAGTTGTTCAGAGTTCTAGGATCAATCAGGTTCGATAGGGTGTATGGCTCGGGGGCAGAGGGGTGGCCTAGTTCCAAATCGCTCTGCTGCTGCAAATCCGTGGATGGCTCTGTGGCGACGTTTGATGTTGACGGAGTTATCGCCCCATTATATTGGTGTTCTCCGGTATTGTCAGCCGGTTTCCTGTAGTTATCGTTTGCAATACAGTATACAGTACAGTAAACATGTTCCTTCAACTGTACGACATCGTCGTCAGCCCTGCTACTTTCACAAATTTCGTCAGAATGTGTTACATCAACTTCATCCAAATCGGATGACGTTAATCCCTCTGTGTGATCTGCGATTTGCTCTTTTCCACCCTTCGTTTCACTACCACTTGACTTTTCAAGGTCCACACAATCAATTCGTTCATTTAAAACAATTTCTACCACGGCATCCTCTGGATCTTTTTGGTCATCTGCTGAATTGTTATTGAAATTCGGAGGGGATCTCGTCGTCCCGAAATTCCTCAAAATATCCACTGCAGTCGGTTTTCTGAAACTGTATCCTTCAACATTTTCTTTACAACCCGTTCTCTCAGGTCTGTGTTGGTGCGTCTCCGATACCCCGTCTTGTGTTCGGATCTTTGTTTCCCTGGCATCTTGAATAAAATCTGTGCCTGATGTCTCAACTTTATCAAACACTTCTGATGGATTGCAGACTGTCTCTTCGTCATAACTGCTGACAAAACTAGGCATTTTACACTTGTAAACATTGAGAGAAATGTGTTCATCTTCCATTCCCAAGGTATAACTCCCCGACCATGCACACGTTGTCGCTTCCCCTCCAACTCCAGTCCAGATACTAACAAAACAAAACAAAGCCCAAGTCTGTATTTCTGCTTCCGGGTCTGCGTGTGGGAGAAAATAAATCCGTAACGTGGTAGCTGTTTGACTTCATCCAACCATCCAGCTCTTTGGCTGTGGCAAACAGCAGCGCATTTGTCAATGATAAATAAGCAAGAAGGTTTCATACATATCCACCTATTACGTTTTGGTTTTATTTAACTTTGATAGTGCAGTCTGGGGGATCCTTGTCTGCCCAGCGACAGGCTACCTCCAACCAAGGTAGAAACAACCTGGCACTGTATGATCTGTCATTTATACGCGAATTGTGCACAAAGGGCGCACCTAATCAATCTATGGACGCACCTGATGCAAGAAGTCATAAAGGACAACATTTTGATTCCACAAATTGAGTAATACCTCAAGAGTTGGAGAAAATTACGGTATTCCAATTATAATATCCATATTTGGTCAGATTATAATACCTTATACCATGACACTTGCCAATTCAGGCTACTAGACGCTTTCAATAAAACAATTCAAAATCGGAAAGTGATGGCATTTCATTTCACGACTGAATATATTTATTCCATTTATGCATTTGCCAATGAAATAATCATCAGCAATGCATTTGTGGTCCAGTGGCACACTGACAACATCAACAGTCAACAGAAGAGGGTAGTATAGTCTATAGCACAACATCACAACTGGGGAATTTGCATTTAGGAAATGTAACTGCGACAGAGGAAACCTGGTTTGCGAATCAATATAGAAAACGTAAAAAAGACAAGCATATGTGCAGACTGTGCAGTTTTCTTCAGAAGGGCTTCAGGGCTAAATTGCCTTCATATTAGGCCACCGGGGCTAATGGACACGTGCTGAATCAACCCTGTGGTCAAATTAGTGATTTTTCCAATGCTAAATGGACTCTTGGGGGTGCATTTTATATCTGCATGATTAACATACAGTACAGAGAGGGAGAAATTCAGCTAAGACAAACAACTTTCACACATAGAGCTAATATTGTATTTAAGAAGCCAACTGTAAACATGTGGATATGTTAGGTTGGTAGTAAAATGACTAATACCATATTGATTTCAAAACGAGGTTCATCAAGATAACCTCTTGATAGGTAGTATCATGAATATGTGAACATTAAACAGTGTATTGTGTATTAAACTGTTTATAAGCATGCTTGTTAATGTTGCAAATACATTTTTTATGGCATATTTTACTTTCAAAATACAGCGGAGATGCTGACTTAGACTCTGAAATCCTCCTCACTGGGAAAAGCAATGAAACAAAGTAGTACTGTGATATGGCTCATCATCAGTCATTACTCGGTCAGAGGCTTCCCAACCTCATATCATATACACTTCTCAACTACATATGGTTCCTGTGGCAGGAGGCCCAGACAGAATGATTGATGGAGGTAAAGAGGAGACAGACACTAATGGGTAGGAATGCCTATGTCATCAGAAAAAGAGCTCCAAGATGTCCCTGATGTGCTCAGTACTATTTAACATAGGAGCCTATATGCTTTTATTCCTTTTCATCATTTTATAACACTGGTATGTCTCACATGACTCTCTGATAAAACAATCTGTCACATGATGGCACCTCTTTGGTCAGCTTGGAGCCCGGCTGCAGTTTTACTCTGATGGAGGTTTTAAAACAGAATACTTTGCATTTTCTCTTGAACAGATGGCTGTGAATATTGGTGAGTCTTTGACATTTAATTTTGTGTGCGAGAGAGTGAGCGTTCAGTGATCTTCCAGCCAGCTCTGTGTGTGTTGGGACCATTGCTCTGTGAGCATTACCGCTGTGGTTTCCAAGTACAGACAGTCTCCTTTCCATAATTGGTGTATATTTAGACACACACACACACACACACACACACACACACACACACACACACACACACACACACACACACACACACACACACACACACACACACACACACACACACACACACACACACACACACAGATCAGATAAAAATGCAACAGTGTCAAGGATTGATTTGTCCCCCGACCACAGCTCAGCTCCTGTATCATATAAGGATATTATTGTCTTTCCAATTGCCTCATTGGTTAAAGATCCAATTTCTAGTGAGGAGTTGGCAGAATATTTCCTGTTTTCCCAGAGGGCAAGCTTTGTTTACTATAGAAAGCTGTATAGGTCTCAGGTAACAACGCCTTGCTATCTTTCATAAAGGGATATTTCATAGAAAACTCAGGCAGGTGAAAGGTAAACCTGCAGACATATGTATAGGAGAGGAAAATCTTTATATCCACAGGTAGCCACATGTGCTTGCTTCAAAGGTTTTAATCAATAGGCTCCTGCCAGAGCATTATACTTGGCACAGGGCAAGTACATGGGTCTTTTAAACATTGTATACGAGAGTGGAGCATTTAGTAAAATAGAGGAACAAATAAATGATAGATGGCAGCATCAGGTTAGCTTCACACCTTCCCCCGTTATGTCTGCGGTGTTGAGGACGGATGGGCTGAGGCTGGCAACAGTTTGCCTCACATACTGTAGAAAATTGTAATGAATGATACCTTCCGGCTGTACAGGCTGTTGCTAGGCACTCCAAACCGTTATTGTATCAGCACATCTCGCTGTTCAGATGAGAGATTAGAAAGTAGGATGTCAGTGATTACATCAGGCATTGCAGGAAGTGAAAGTACTCGGAAATCAAATGTGAAAATTGATTGGACTTTTCCACAGTTAGATTTTATTATATTTACAGTCAATTTGAAAGTAACACAAATAGAAATTGCTAAATCTATTGAGAAGTAGAAGTGAGCACTGAACCCAAGCAAAACAACCAATGGTGTATTCAGGAAAGCCTCTATGATGAGCAATTGAGTGCCTGTAACAGTATTACATACAGCTCCCTTTGAACGTAGGAACTTAGAATACAGTACAGCAAGATGCAACCTAATTATTTTATTTTTAATTCAGATCTATACAACATCTTGTCAAAAACGTTATCCTGGTCGAGAATGTCTGTTATATTTACAACTTTGAATAATCTCTGTAATCAAGGGGTGATGGACAATTGCAGCAGTAAGTAACTATGTTGGTAACCACCAGTGTCACTACAGTACATCCACTATCCAATCACATTAGATCAACTCAATGATAAAACACGACTTACTCTTATCTGGGACTTATAATGAATGGAAGCATACTAGAGACCATATTGCTTTTACCCAGTTGAATATCAATATCATACTGTCCCAGACACAAATGTTATGAAGCAGAGGATAATGCTTAGCTTTGGAATCTTTGTGTCTTCAGGTTTTCTATTGGCTGTTACCATTTGGTAATGTTCAAACACAAGTAGTAAGTGTATGCTGGAAGCTAAACTTGCCTGAGTTTAGAACAGCATTTTAGGCATTTACGTATTTCGAGGTGACATTTACATAATTAACATCATAGATCACAACGAAGGGGGAAATAAAAGCTTCCATTTCAATATTCAGTCACTTGGAAGACCTGTTAGTATTACCTCATTCATTTCCAGAAGAGCCAACAGATTCACACTATTGAAATAGAAAACATAGATAGACCCCATGATATAGAGTTAAGGTCTACAGAACAGAAGGATTTATGCATGGTGGGAGATATACAAATAGTTTTGCTCACGGGAAGAAGGCTCCCTTCAGTAGAACGGTTACAGTATGATGAGGCTAAGACGATGATGAAAGAACTGAGGCAGTCCTGGTTGGTTCAGGGGGTTCCCACGCTGTCCACTAGACAAAAGCACAACGTTTCAGCCACAGCACAAACTCTACCACACACCTCCTTCTAGTCCTCACACCACACCACTATCAGCAAGATATTGTTCCCAAGGTTTCCCTTGACACTTTATACAGTTAGGAGTAAAAGAAAGGCCCACTTATACACAACATAACAAGAGCTTGGGGCTATAAGGTTCTATCTGCAAAAAGATTATTCTGAGATAATTGGCTTTATAGTTACGAACCCTCATTTCTTTAAATAGTGTCAGCTATTTTTATATTGTATTCTTTGGAACTTAACAACATGAATTGGGGTATTTATATATAGGTAGAGAACATTGAAGAGAACAAGGCTATGTCAATAACTCAATTTTGATAAAAATGCAGATAAAACCTTATAGTTCCAAGCTCTCTATAATATATTATTAGTCAACTATAAAAGAGTAAACACTGTCACATGTTAAAAAAATTCTAGAATTGAAAGAAGTTACATTTTGTTTTCTCTTTGTCATTAGACTCAAGTCTCCACGCTGTCTTAAAAAAGCACAAAATTCACATAACCTTACAGAGAAAAGACATCTGCAGAAAGGCCAACTCTCTACCTAGTCTGGGATAAGGTCCAGTGCTTTCAGAGATTAAATATGCAACAGATTTTGACACCTCATGCAAACAAATATTGTGTTAGCCCCGAATGAACTTTTGAACTGATATCCCCGAGACGAGCTCCAAAAATATGTATCTCTGGATAGCATCCAATACCTTGTCTAACTCATCTTTAACTATTGTTCTTGGCACTTTCAAGACAAATACATCCATCGTAAGAAACAACAACTGATTGCTTTTTCAATCCCATCAAAGTTTTGTCCCATTCAATTGCCCAACTCAGATCGAATTCCAACGGCCAAAGTGTATGTATTGTAAACACATGGTTTCACATGTACATTGATTCTAATCAACTCTTTATAAGGGAGCTATAAAACTACTTCTGATGACTAAAGCCATAGTGATTAGTTATTGAACATTCCTTAAGCAGAGAGTATTTCTAATCAAGTTAGTCGGAACACAGGCACCACTCAGCTAGTGCTCTCAGAACTTGGCACAAGTCCAACAGTTTCCCTTTGTCCGGAATCTTGGTCCATTTGAACAGTGTCCAGGGGCATCAAAGCAATTTGTTCCCTCAATATAACAGTTCTTCGGCTGTCATAAAGAAAGCAAGAACCAGTATGGAGAGATATGCCTCCTGTAAGGTCAACAAAGCCACAGGAGGGCGCTCTTGCACCTGCCTGGCCCCTAGTCCAGACCCAGACTCAGACTCCACCACTGAGCAGAGACAAAAAAAAATCCAGTGTGTTTTTCGGAGTCTTTGAGGTTAAAGTGTCGAATCTCACGTTCTGCACACAGTTTGTAAGACACTGCATTATTTTAAGACATTTACGAAATGAGACAATAAGTTAGAACTGTAGCTCTCTATTTGATTGGTTCATAAGGCAGCTGTCCTTGTTACTTTGACCTGTGAAGAGAAAGAGAAAAATGAGTCAGTGCCAATAAAGCACATTGCCACAGACAAATTCAAATACAAGTTCATATTGTATGTTCATGCTAAAACAAGCACATCACGAAAAAAAAGCACGAATCATTACACCTGCCACTATTCTCTAAAGACCTTGGTAATTCACAGTTGTCACATCCAATAAGAACATTGTTAATGAGCATCAGCTGTGAAGACTGATTGACTATTGAAGATGATGTGTAGCACCTCTACCATATCATTATCTTGGTGCCCATGATTTATAATCTCTATTGTCTTCCCTATTGGGTGTCATAAAACCACAGAATGGCTCTTAATGACATTTAGATTTTTCCATTCTCCTGTGTTACAAATGAATCCATAAGCTTGCCATATGTGTTAAATGCTGACCTACCGACAGTTACACACTTTCCCTGAGCAATACAGGAAATTATGATTATAAAATGATGGTTCTTGTCTGATGTGATGACGGCAAAGTGATATGCCCTGGAATTAGCCACCTATCTGCCCAGTTATTATTGAGAAGTATAGGCAGAACGTTCATGACACAACTGAGAAGTTATGTTGGCGAGGGATTGAAGTGTTTCCTTGAGTGCAAGTCTAAACCCTACTCCCTTAAATGACGGAAGACTCCCACCTGAACTCAGCTGACCTTGTACAACCAGCAGCTAATAACAGATGACACAATACTGATTTTAACAATGGGCCAGATACAACACATCCTATTCCATTCTCATTAGACAATGGATATGTCCACACACCCTATGTGCACTTCATTGTCCCCTCCCTGTTTTTCCATACATTGCTGTCTGAGAGTGACAGACGGCAGGTTAAGATTTAGGAGACACTCCATTGTAGTCACCCCTGAATAACCAAATATAGGCATTGGGCTGGGCAAGAGGCTGTTACCCCCCTCTCTTCCTCCCTACCTATTCCCACCAACCCCCTCTCCCCACTAGTAGACATGTCAGCACCCTGCTCTAAATCCTGGCACTGCTTCACAGTGTTTCTCCCCCTTACGATCAGTGTTACTTAGCTGGGCCAGTCAGCTGAGGCCTGGGCTCCACAGAGAGAGGCAGTCAGGGGATACCCAGGCTGTTCTGTTCCTGCCACTGTGGGGCTCATCTGGCACACAAGGCCATGAGTACAGCTTGGACCCCTGACATGCATATCCCCACAAATTTGCCTCATGTGACGCCCAGAGAAATGTGATAAAAAAACACCTGGAAACCATGTGTTTGATGTATTCGTTACCATTCCACTAATTCCGCTCCAGTCATTATCACGAGCCCGTTCTCCCCAATAAGGTGCCACCAACCTCCTGTGCATTGTATATCTACATTCATGTTCAACATACCTATGAGACCAGCTTTCGAGGATAACTCTTTATACAGTAGGAGTGGATTACTGTCTATTTCCAGTGTATTATATGTTGACCAGCCTGCACTGTACACAGGATTAGAAAACAAAACCTCTGATCCATTCAGTGTCAAGTAGGGAAATCCTTTTAAGTCTCTCAAAGACTGAACATCCTGTGTTGTTCTCCTCATTTACTCTCAAGAAAATCCCAACCTTTCAGGAGTCCAGATACAAACAGCCCCTCCCTCATTGTTGACCCAAGCTATTTTACTAAGCTGTATTGACACTAGCGTTATTTATATATGAGACTCCTCTGCCTTACGTTCTAATGTCCTCAGCCTAGTCCTATCCGTCCAATTTATAGACTGAAGTGTGACAACATAGTGAACTTGGCACCCAGATGAGCCACGGTCAGGAGAAAACATTTCTGAAGTACTGTAATAGGAGGTGTGAAGAGATGTAGCTACAGTGCACTTACATGTACATGGGTTGTAGTTGCAAATGGGATGTCTTCTGAGGCCCTTGATAACCATAGGAGTCGAACCCTCCTATAAAATCAACTGGACACAAAAATAATAAGAAAAAGAGGACATCTGGTTACTGTGAGATCAAACAAAGGCATGTGTGTGTGTGTGAGTCTATGTCTCTAAATAAGCGTGTGCGTGCTTGTGTCTTTGTGATAATCCCAGGCAGTGGATGATCAGTGTCCGGACCGTCTAAGGGCTGGGTAGGGGCGATATCTGCGGTGGAGCAATGCTCGGGGAGCATGGCCTGTTGGATTAGCAGATCACACAGAATAACAAACTGGACAGGATTAGAGCCCAGCCTTCCACAGAGACCGGCCTGCAGGTCTAGGTATCTGGGCCTCAACCAAAAAGACGGAGGTGCTAAAGCGCGATAACGATCCGATGTCTTTATGCATCTGAGTCTCTTAAGACAAACGAAACACTGAGATAAGCCAAATACATTTCCTGATGAGCTCCCCTCCCCCCTAGCGCCATGAATAGGAAGAGATGGAAGGTCGGGCATTATCATCATTCTAATGGTACATTTTAGGGGACGTTCACCAAAAGCTCTAAATCCTTGTTGGCCTTTCTTGTAGGCATTAACCTCTGTACTGTGATCAGGCTTATCAGAGGACCTGCAGAGGTAAGACAGAACGTGCCCAATTTAAAATCTGGAGATAGACTGGCCACATCTCAATCAGGAAAATTTCAATAAAAAGGCTAAGGAACAATAAAGGCTTGCACTACATCCTCTTGCAAAAACAAAGTCCCAGTAAATGTAGCTTTAGCATTTAAGTATTGTATTGTATCAGTATTGTTCTGCAGAGTAAATGTTCATATATAACCACAGGAAAATGTACAGTTATGAGTATAACTACTATTCCCTGAAGGAGGGAGTCAACGGCCAATCATATTCACTTGAAGAAAACTGAAATCACGACCAATGGGCCAATGAATGCAGAGCCCGCCCTCGGAAGCCCCGCCTTCCTGGATATAATAACGGGGCTCGCATTAATTTCCTCAATTCAGTACCGCTTTCAGCGTGCCCAAATCCCCTGACGGCACGGGGCCAAAATATGTTATACCTCGTTCCCTCCTTCAGGGAACAGTAGTTGTATTCAGAACTGTACGTTCCCTTTCAGTCGATCATTCGGTATAACATACTATGGGGACATACAATCACACCCCAAGCCGGCTCAGAGGGTACCAAACAAGGAGACCCACGGCAGCCCAAGCACACACAGATTACACCAGCTCTAAAAAGGGGTTAAAGACAGTGGCGGATTTACCATTAGGCAGAATAGGCATTTGCCTCAGGCCTCAAATCATCAGGAGGCCTCATAAGCTGGGCATAATATATATTTTTTTACTTCTAATCTTTTACAAAAATATATAATTTCTCCGCTTGAAATCCCACCCATGCTCCACTTCGAGTACCCCAACCCCCGCCAATAGTTTTTTTCCATACATATAGTGTACATGTGTTTCATATCAATATTAATATTATCCAAGTTTTTATCATAATGGTAGAAAGAAGTGTCATTAATCACCCACAGACTGGTTCATAATAATGGACTATTCCACCCTGACTGGTTCATAATAATGGACTATTCCACCCTGACTGGTTCAAAATAATGGACTATTCCACCCTGACAGAGTTCCTGTGCATTGTTTCACACGATATGATTTCAAACGTGACCTTAATTGAAATTAAGTAGCAGCAATGAGGCGCTTCCAGAGCGAGGCAGAGAAAAGAAAGAAAGATTACATTTTTACAGAAGAATTGCCTAAGTTAAAAAGACAGGTGCTGCTGATAATACTGCCATCGTCATCAAGGCAGAGGACATGTACAGTGCCTTCAGAAAGTATTCATACCCCTTGACTTATTCAACATTTTGTTCTGAATTAAAAATGGATTAAATATATTTTTTTCTACACACAATATCCCATGATGATAAATATTTAGACATTTTTGCAAATGTATTGAAAATAAATACAGAAATATCTAATTTACATAAGTAGTCACACCCCTGAGTCAATACATGTTAGAATGACCTTTGGCCACGATTGTGTTTCTGGGTAAGTCAAGCTCTGTCAAGTTGTTGATCATTGCTAGACAGCCATTTTCAAGACTTGCCATAGATTTAAGTCAAAACTGTAACTAGGCTACTCAGGAACATTCAATGTCGTCTTGGTAAGCAACACCAGTGTATATTTGGCCTTGTATTGTCCTGCAGAAAGGTGAATTTGTCTCCCAGTGTCTTTTGGAAAGCAGACTGAACCAGGTTTTCCGCTAGGATTTCGCCTGTGCTTAGCTGTATTCCATTTATTTGTATCATAAACAACTCCCTAGACCTTGCCGATGACAAGCATACCTTTGCCACATTTTCTGCAGTTTTACTTTAGTGGCTTATTGCAAACAGGATGTATGTTTTGGAATATTTTTATTCTGTACAGGCTTTCTTCTTTTCACTCTGTAATTTAGGTTAGTATTGTGGAGTAACTACAATGTTGTTGATCCGTCTTTAGTTTTCTCCTATCACAGCCATTAAACTCTGGCATCATGGTGAAATCCCTGAGCGGTTTCGGAGTAAGGAACTGAGTTAGGAAGGACGGCTGTATCTTTGTAGTGACTGGGTGTATTGATACACCATCCAAAGTGTAATTAATAACTCACCATGCTCAAAGGGATATTCAATGTATGCTTTTTACAGTTTTACCCATCTACAAATAAGTGCCCTTCTTTACGAGGCATTAGACAACCTCCCTGGTCTTTGTAGTTGAATATGTTTTTAAAATTCACTGCTCGACTGAGGGACCTTACAGATAATTGTACTGTACGTGTGGGGTACAGAGATGAGTTAGTCATTCAAAAATCATGTTAAACATTATTATAGCACACAGAACATGCAACTTATTTAGGCTTGCCATAACACAGGGGTTGAATACTTATTGACTCAAGACATTTCAGCTTTTCATTTTTTATTACATTTGTAAAACAAAATAAAAACATAATTCACTGTGACATTATGGGGTATTATGGGCCAGTGACAAACATCTCATTTGAATCCATTTAAAATTCAGGTTGTAACACACCAAATTTGGAAAAAGTCAAGGGGTATGAATAGTTTCTGAAGGCACTGTATGTGTAGCCCATGTATATTATGCTGTCTGGCCAACAAGAGTACGGCATAGTACGTTTTTTTGTTTACTTGGATGCTTTCTCCGGTAAGATAGTTTTAGCCACTTGCGAATTGAAGAAAAGTTGGCGGGTGCAAAGTGCACTGTTTGGATGCTGTAATTATTTTGGATAAAAGTGCGAAGGTAACCTACTTTTTGATAATCAGATGAAAAAATCATGACTGGTTGTGTTCATGGCTTATTAAAAGGTAATACATTTTCACAGTTAAATTTCATGTCTTTACTATAAAACCCATAAAACTGGTCTCTGCCTGGGGCCTCCATATCATTCAGTCCACCACTGGTTACAGAAGCCACCTTTTGACCTAATAGGTACCTGAGAAGCATGAACTGTCAGAGCCTCATGAAGCCTGAACTGTCAGAACCCCATATAGGGAACCAGAACCAGCTGCAACTTGGTTATGCACACTGATATGCTGCCACTACAGGCCAAGTCCAAAGCGCACACACGCTGCATAGCATTGATCAGAGCCGATGAACCACGGCAGCCTGAGGCTCAAACACACAGGAAACCTGCAGTAACCTGGAAACTGTGTACTCCCACGCTGCCACGGCAGCCAAAGGCTCAAACACACAGGAAACTATGGTAACCCTGATAATGCGCACTTTACGCTCTGCCGCACCCCAAGGCAGCCCAAGGCTCAAACCCACAGGGAACTGTGGTAACCCGGATAAATGTGCAACCTGCGCGCTGCCCTAACACCCACTCCTGGACCCAGCCATAAGAACACTATGAGCCACACTGAGAGCAGTTACATCCAAGTGATAAAACCTCACAAAGGTATGTGGGGAACCCCAACTTGCTGCAGCACCGATATTGCCAATTGTCATGCCCCGGAACAATGCCCTAGAAGCCGCCACACCCCTAGTGGAGTGAGCATGCACATCACTAGGCAGTCCTTGTCCCTTGTCCTTTGCTGTCAAATGCCAGGGAGACAATCCAAGAAAGTGCCCTACCCTGAGCTGGATTAGCGAAATAGACAAAAAGATGGTCACAAACACGGACATCCAGGGTCCCATCCATATACATGTGTAAAACGCACCGGACACAGGCCATGCAACCTCTGTTGTTCACTGGAAGCAAATGGAGGAGATGAGAAAGGGAACAGCTCAAAAGCCAGGGACCTGTTAGATATAGCCATAACCTTGGGAGCAAAAGCTGCATTAGGATGTAACACCACTTTGGAGTCGCCAGCCGCGAACTCCAAACAGGACGGGTGTACTGATAGCGCGTCAAGATCCCCAACGCGCTTGGCCAACGCCAAGGCCATGAGCAGGGCAGTTTTGTAGGAAAGGACCTTCAGGTCCACAGACTCCAATGGTTCAAACGGAGGCCCACACAGACCATCCAGGACCAAAGCTAGGTCCAAGGTCGGTGCCATGGGCTTAGACCAGGGTTCTCCAACCTTTTCTAGGAGAGCTGCTTTAAAAAAAAATATGTTGCAAGCTACAATTTATTTTCCTAGCTTTCAAATAAGCACCTTTATCTCTTCTCCTCTCCCCTGCAACTCTTAATGGTTAATGGTTAATAAACAACTTTAAAAAATGTTTGAGTGAGAAGCGTTTGTTGTGATCACCCTGCGGGACAATATCCGGCCCATGAGAACCCACTGCAAGGAGTCAACGCCCTTAGGCATGACAGGGATACCTTGAGCCACCGATGGCAGTGGCAAGTTGCGTCCAGGCGTGTAGCAAACACACAGCACTGAAACAGAATCATCAACAGAAGTCCCAGAGACACCCCAGCTATCATAGAGGCCATCAGAGCCAATAGCTGCAGGCACAAGTGAAAAGGCATCGAGTGCCCCAGCTGAAATCGTGACAGACCAGGCCAGAATGCGTCCCTCCTCTTTTGGGACAAAAACGCATGATTCAGAACAGAGTCCAGATTGAGACCCAAAAAATGAATGCACTGAGCCGGAGTCAAACAACTTTTCTTATAATTCACCATGAATTCACCCGAGAGATTGAATATGGGAAACCAGCATGGCAGTGTAGAGCTCCACCTGTTCCCTCGACTCTGCCAAGACCAGCCAATCGTCCAGATAGGCCAATACTCTGATCCCCTGGCACCGCACCGGTGCCAAAGCAGCCTCCACCACCATAGAAAAGGTGCGGGGCGATAGGGAGAGCCCGAAAGAGAGCCCACCCTCAAAATGAAACCGCAAGTCCAGGAAGGTTCGCAACATTCCATCGCTCTTGGGAACGAAGAAGTACCGGCTATACCAACCGCTCTGTACTTCTGACACGGGGACCACCCAAATAGAGGGTTTTGAAGGAGAGAGGAAATCTCCACTCTTAAGGCAGGTGCTAGGACCTCGGGGACCATTGACGTGATGATGCCACGAAAAGGAAGAGGACGCACAGCAAACTGCAGTCCGTACCCCCTCGTCACCGTCCTCATCACCCATGGTGAAACTGCGTAGGCCGCCACTGGACAGAGCACGCTGCCAGTCTCCCATACATTATGTCCTGAAGGGGCAGAGCTCCACCCTGAGGACTGGGATCATTTGTTTTCAAATCCACCACTCTTGACAACCATGTGTCTGAATGTGGGGAAGGAGCTGTTTTTATTATGCCCACACCTGGATGATACCTCCCTCTCGATACCCCTGAACACCAAGAAACTTTGGGTTGAAACAATGTACTTTCGTGATACTGCCATTCTGATATCCGGCACACACCAGGTTCGGGGACTTCGGCAACTAGTAACTTGCCCCAATTAACCGAGCCACTTGGGAGCACTGTTGCCACTGTAAATGCTTGGGGAGGAGGGCCCCGTCATCCCTGTGAAGGATTTTCGTGGGAAAAGGACACGTAGAGCTGCGTCCTGTTTTCTGTAAGAACTCCATAGTCGAGCCAAACAACCTTGTTTGCGAAACTGGCTCATCCAAATACATCTGCATGTCCCTCTCAGGAATCCTGGACAACGTCAACTGGAGGTGTCGCTGAGCCACCACTGTGACCCCCATACTTCCCCTACAGATAGGATAGTACAGCACGACAGATGTACAAAATCAGCCGTAGCACGCATTTTGACAAAAAGCTCTGAAACGGGCTTTCCCGCCTCCATAGTCTTATTCTCTTGCAGCAAATCAATATGATACAGTACATCTGCAGCATTGTGACCACATTCAACAACCAGGCTGCCACACCTTAGGCCTGGTATACTTTGTCCAGCTGATCCACCGAGAACTGGGACTGTTAATTTGGAAGTACCATGCTAGGATTAGCCCCTTTGTTAGTCCATGGAGGTAAGTAAGTTGCCAGCTTTGCATCCATCAGCGGTGTGCAACGAGCCCCGCCTACTCCATACCCTGTACATTCATGAACTCCCCATAACCCGGTAGAGGGGAATCCCGGGTCGCCTTTAGCTCAGGGGTAAGCAGGGGTAAGCGATGCTTCACAGCTGCAGGAACAGGAGGTAGATACCTTCCCCCAAACCTAGAGGAACTCTGCTATGGGGGAGAAGACGGCCAATCCACCCCCAGGTGATCTGTCGCCCTACGACACAGCTCCATCAAAGGCGTATTAACCACCAATGGTTCACTCTCACCGGCCGAATCCAAAAGCTGGGGCTTTAGGCTGCT
Organism: Salvelinus alpinus; assembly: GCF_045679555.1. NCBI lineage: Eukaryota > Metazoa > Chordata > Actinopteri > Salmoniformes > Salmonidae > Salvelinus > Salvelinus alpinus. The sequence goes on along the minus strand of NC_092093.1, from coordinate 33,928,979 downwards.
CCGGATTGATGTCATTCGATTCACACTCTGAACACCCTCCAGAACCAGCCAGGGATAGTACAGTATATCATCCCCGGGAATCCGATCAATGCCAGAGAAACTGGAATGAGCTTCACTCGGCTGTGATGACAGCCCCATCAACTCCGACCATCGCTGCTGCTTTCTCCCGGCCTCAGACAACCCAATTCCCGAGGTCGCTTCACCAGAAACCCTTCGCCAGCAGCCCCAATCTTTCTCAAAAAGTCAGCCCGATGCCCAATGGAAGTTGAAACCAATGGTCACACGAACTGGTCCGAGCCAAGACCTCCTGAGCGTGTTTCCACTCCATTTAAACAGGAAAGCACTCATGAGTATCTTTCATTTTCATTGTGAAACCACATGCCCTAGGGCACGGTCGGAGGTTCCAACTCGGCTGGTTAGCCTTTTTGAACTTACTCTTACCACTGGCAATCTTACTAAAGCAAGGAAGCACTGGCTACACAAGCAGTGGAGAAAGTAATGGGTTTTTAACAAAAACAAAAACCGATACGAAGAGTCAAAATTCGTAACATCTATTGGGACGAGTACTCTCTCCCTACTAACAGACCAAAGTTGGAGCTGAATTTTGTAGTCTTCGTGTGCTTCAAAAGTTAGCAAATGACATGATACGCTCTTCCTTCAGGCGAGCTGAAGAGCGAAGCATTGAGGAAATTAATGCGTGCCCCGGGATTATAGCCAGGAAGGTGGGGCTTCTGAGGGCGGGCTCGGCATCCATTGGCCCATTGGATCATTGGGCGTGATTTCAGTTTTCTTCAGGTGAATATGATTGGTCATCATTAGAATGTTACACTGAGTGACCAACTGACTGAACCATTATGTGTGTAATGAAAAGCTATTTTAATATTTTCCTTTGCTGGAGGGATTAATGTTAAATGCCTGCAGCTACTTATATTTACCATGCTAATATGACAAATAGTGTTCACTTGATGACGAAACACACTAAACAGATGCTAATAGCTAAGGTGCCAGTAAAACACTATTAGCATTCAGAGATATACAGGCACCCCTTCCACCAAAGATATAGCCACGTATTGATTGGGCTTTATTCAGTAGGCTTTGGCTATAGGGGAAGGTTTAATGGCAGTATTGTTGAGAATTGCAGTCAGCACAACTTGGTCTATGTCTCCAAATTGCTTTGTCTTAAGTACTCACAACAAGTTGTTATGACAAAGCAGTGGCAAATGAAATGCCGCCGAGGGCCAATCAACATGACATTCCACCCTCCTGGTACACTGAACCTGATTGCAAATCCCATAGAGGAAGCTGTAACCTAATTTCCTTGTTATGAACGCAAAAAAAGTATTTACAGCACCTTGAACACACTGCTAGTTGCATCTTGATTCCCCCTCTCTCATCTTTTCTCTCTCCTCCTCTCTTGGAGGCAAAATAATTTAAAATACCATCCTTTCTTTTAAATGGACCCTGGGACATTACCCTTGATAGTAGCTGTAATTACGGAGTGAGCGTGTTGATTGGTTTTAGCTGTTCATTACCTTCGCTGAGGTGCTTCATGTACTATATTAATTAGAGCTGTAATGGCCAATACGGTTCCCAGATTAGTGTTTCCTCATGCTTCAGGGATCAAACCATCAATACCATTCTCATTCACTGGAGGACATGAACAATATTATTCCTCTGTGTTTGGCCAAATTAAACACAGCTACAGGACTGAAATGATCACCACCACCACCACCCCCCTCCCACTGCAAATATAGTATTATACTTCATGGGCTTTTTCCAGGTTCTTTAAATTCCAACTCCGGAATAAATCAAATACATCAACGAGATTGTCAAGGGTAAATTCCAATTTGAGCTTAATTTCCCCTGAATGGCATATTTCTTACTGCCATTATTGAGTGGCAAATATAATCGTCTCTTAATTGGGACCAAAATGACTTTTATCATAACAATGCCTGAGGGAATCCTTTACTTATCCAGGATGGGCTATATAATATGCCAGATTGAGGTACTCCCCATTCTGGGCAGTGACATTTGGGCTCTAAAAATGGGAAAGCTATGTCTGGGGATACTCTTTAGAGAGAGAGAGATACGGTCTGATAGGCAATCTCAGCTAGCTGAGAGACTCACGTTTGGTTGTGGTCATGGTTTAGTACTCCTGCCTGCCTAGTGTTGGCTCCTTGTACAGGGGCTCCAGCAGAGCCAGGAGAAACGCTGCATTTTTTACATTCAGATACTCATGCTAAATGTAGAGGAAATAGCCTACTAAGTGCCGCATCACTTATTTGACTCAGTCATTTTCTAGATTGAGAGAGCAACCAAACCGCACACACTCTTAGTAATATCTCTCATAACAGCTCCCATGTTCAGTGTACTGTGTACATATTGAAGGTAATCACACAGTTATCAGAGGCAAAGCCTTCTTCTACCACCACTGGAACTTGTATATGAATCCCTATTGCTGGTGAGCAGTACTGTATGTTGGGTTGCGACAACACTAACCAGCAGTCAGGTATAATGTCAGTACACTAAAAGTATTGTTAGTGTACTGACCTAGGGGAGGACCTAGGGGAGGACCTAGGGGAGCCGGGCACTCTTAATAAAGGCATGCTGCATCCAATCTTAAATTATTAACTGTGAGGCAGAGTTGCAAAGAAAAAGGCAGAGTTGCAAAGAAAAATCCATATCTCAAACTGGCCAATAAAAAGAAAAGATTAAGATGGGAAAAAGAACACAGACACTGGACAGAGGAACTCTGCCTAGAAGGCCAGCATCCCGGAGTCATCTCTCTACTGTTGACGTTGAGACTGGTGTTTTGCGTGTACTATTTAATGAAGCTGCCAGTTGAGTCCTTGTGAGGCTTCTGATTCTCAAACTAGACACTCTAATGTACTTGTCCTCTTACTCAGTTGTGCACCGGGGCCTCCCACTCCTCTTTCTATTCTGGTTAGAGCTAGTTTGCGCTGTTCTGTGAAGGGAGTAGTACACAGCATGGTACGAGATCTTCAGTTTCTTTGCAATTTCTCGCATGGAATAGCCTTAATTTCTCAGAACAAGAATAGACTGACGAGTTTCAGAAGAAAGTTCTTTGTCTCTGGCCATTTTGAGCCTGTAATCGAACCCACAAATGCTGATGATACTCAACTAGTCTAAAGAAGGCCAGTTTTATTGCTTCTTTAAACCAGAACAACAGTTTTCAGCTGTGATAACATAATTGCAAAAGGGTTTTCTAATGATCAATTAGCCTTTTAAAATGATAAACTTGGATTAGCTAACACAACGTGCCATTGGAACACAGGAGTGATGGTTGCTGATAATGGGCCTCTGTACGCCTATGTAGATATTCTATAACAAAATGTGCCATTTCCAGCTACAATAGTCATTTACAACATTAACAATGTCTACACTGTATTTCTGATAACTTTGACGTTCTTTTAATGGAGAAAAAATGTGCTTTTCTTTCAAAAACAATGACATTTCTAAGTGACCCCAACATTTTGAACGGTAGTGTAGTCAAAAATGTTCTGAAACGATAGAGAAGGCATGTACAGTGTGCAATCATGTACAATCGCCTCATGTGACCCCCCCCTCTCTCGTTCTCGCTCTCTATCCCCTCTCGTTCCTTCTTTCTCTTTATGGCTGCTGCTTGGTGACGAATGTTGCAAATGGAGAGAATGCAATAGAGATTGCTAAAAACTAAATGGTATTGATCTAGCATGCCGGGGTAGTTGGCAAATGCATTCTTTCCAGCACATACTATGTTTCCAAAGCAAGACGGGTAACAAGGAGAACTAGCACATGTCTTGGGGCAATCAATATTCATTTGTAAATGACGATAACACAAAAAGTAATTCCTGTCCCAATATGTGTTTTGCTTTCTAATCTTGTGATAAAGAGGCAGTGGCCAAAGAGAATAATTCATGCATCTTGGAGCAAGGTAATTGGACTTTTAAATGTAAATGTTTGCTGGTATACTAAACTTGGCTAAATCTAAAGATCCTACCAGAAGAGTAATGTCCACGCCAATGCTCGGTTATTCGAGTAAAATTAAGTACTCTGTAAATGCAGGAATACAGAGATGTCAGCCTTGAGCCAGACATACTGTATATATTTATCTGGACGTAACATCATTTGTTATATATTATATCATGGAGCGAGTCCAGGAAAATGGCTCATTAGTACTGTCGTAGCAAAACACCCGTAACTGGAGTTATGTGATTGGTCAGGTAAAGCTTATGAATAAAAGGTGTGCGTTTCACTTGCCACATTCATGTCATGTCGGAAACTCTGAAATTTGCGACTTGCTTACTCTTTGTAGAAAGATGATACCCGAGTTTCCCACTTGGGAATGATCAGAATTAACCAATACGCAAATAACTTATGTTCATTTTAACTCTGAGTTTCCGACATGACGTGAACGGGCAACAGAGGCACATGAGGTGAGATGGCACTGAGTCATCATTATAACAAGCAAAGGGAAATGATAATCGCCTTTAAATGTGTGACTGTAGGAATCAGGTATATTTCTCCCAGATCTACAATATTCGTTGAAAGGCAATACTCACAGCTGTCTTCCTCTTCTGAGATGAGCTTCACCACATAACAGGCATAGATGAACCCAACAAGCTGCAAAAGAGAAATGAGGAAAGTTAAGTTAGTCTGCAGTTGTGACATTTTACAGTGAGAAAGTGACTAATTAGAATAGCACAATCAGTGGAGGAAACATAGATTTTTGGGTCCATGCCTTCAAGAGCTGCAGAGAGCTACAAAAGAATATTGGTGGGAAAATATGAGCCACCGGTGATACAAAATGGGAACAAGATAGAGATCAGAAGAGCATCTCCAAGTGGAAAACATTCTGTGTTGAGGAAACAGGTGTTAGCATCTAATCTAATACCATCTAACGCTATCTGTGCTGAGGGAACAGGTGTTAGTACAGCATATAATGCATCACTCTGCTCTAGGAAATGGGTCATATAGAGAGGAAGAGAGACGACAACAGAAAAAGAGAGAAAAAATAAACCTTGCATCGTCAATGGAAAAACATGGTTTAAGAGACATTCCACTTTTTTTTTTTTTTTTTAATGGTCGGGGGCTAATAATGTGGGTTTGGCGGTTCTTAATAAGTCTGTATTTAAAATGAGTCACCTAATATAATGATTAAGTGGATTAAGTGTAACAATAGAAATCCAGGCGAACATAGGAAATGTAATTGAAGGCTTATCCAAAGTACAACACAGTAGTATAGTACATATCCCTGCTCTAGGCACTAGGCACTAATACAACTCAGAACAACACAACCATATTACTCTCTTTCCCCGCTCTTCCTTAGGCCTGTAATTTCATAGACCAGCTATTGGAGGTCTCTGATTGGATTGCGCGATACAGATGCTGGGGGTCAGACTGAGGTCAGCGTGTAAGTGGAGAGGAATGGACATTCTCAATGTAACAGAGGATTCAGTTAGACAGGAGGCCATGCACGAGACAGCACTATCGATACCCATGTGGATAATGGGTGTGCCATCCTCATATTCAGGCGCTGTCTGGAGTCTAAGGGTCATGCTGGCATGCAACCAGCAGTGTGTGCATTGAGCTTCATCATAGTGGCCCCTACCATGATGGAGAGTTTAGCCAACATGGCTTTTTTAAATAATCTGTGTTTATCGTTTAATCAGATCATTTAACTAAATGCATAAAGACACAGTAAGCTATTTTGTATTTAATTTCTACCCCGCCCTGCCCGATAAACAGACACAGTTGTAAAACCACAGATTTAAAATTCCAGGAATATTTCAAGGTCTTGCCCTCATTTACTCTAAATAATGTGGCGCTCCCTTCCTCCCTCTCTCCCCCTGCTCTGTCTCTGTAGCTGGCTTCCTCCCCCGCGCCCCCTGCTCTGTCTCTGTAGCTGGCTTCCTCCCCCTCCTCTGTCTCTGTAGCTGGCTTCCTCCCCCTCTCCCCCTCCTCTGTCTCTGTAGCTGGCTTCCTCCCCCTGCTCTGTCTCTGTAGCTGGCTTCCTCCCCCTCTCCCCCTGCTCTGTCTCTGTAGCTGGCTTCCTCCCCCTCTCCCCCTGCTCTGTCTCTGTAGCTGGCTTCCTCCCCCTCTCCCCCTCCTCTGTCTCTGTAGCTGGCTGGGAGCACAGGCCAACACTCACACAGATGCAATACATCTCCAGACTGGGCCATTTGCATAATACTGTGCCCTGATGTGAAGGACACATGCCACACACGATCCGGGCCTCGCCACTCACACAATACACTGCACACTTTACCCATTAGGGGCACTGAGAAGGTGAGACAAAGGAGCTGTTTTTTGTTTGTCGCATGGGCGTTATTATCAGACAGAAACACAACACACACACACACACACACACACACACACACACACACACACACACACACACACACACACACACACACACACACACACACACACACACACACACACACACACACACACACACACACACACACACACACACACACACAAAGCTCCTCTGATTACCCAATGGCATCTCGTTTTGAACCGTGTCACAGGGCGTAAACCTAATTTGTCTCCTGTAAATAGAGGAGGGTATTCTTATGATAAAGGCTCCTTTATACACAAACCGTTCTATACCGTAGGAAATACCACTGTGACGATGACTCCCGATGGTAGGTTAAAATTAGATTCTATACATCTGAATAATACATGCAGAGTTACTGAGGAAACCATTAATAATTGAGAATAAGTCTGGGAGCATGATTGATCTCACCGCAAGTATTATGAAGCCGCGTCTCCTCAGAATAAACAAAGACACACAACACCGCCATTCTCTATTGTCTGGGTGGGAGTCAGACACACATCTCTACTACATAGCTTCATAACCATCACTTTCAAAAAGCAGCTTTGTCCAGTTGACTTTGAATATGACTGATTGCATTACTGTTCAAAGGCTGATTGAATCAGGAGCCTTACAAAACATAGTCTCCTATGTTGTGCAGCTGATAGCCACGACACTGAATAAGTGCCATGTTTTGCACGGGTGCGATAGCGATCGCATGTTGGCCTTATTATAGTTGGAGGGTGCTGTTGAACGCATGGATCACATGCACATCACTGCTCAAAGGTCAAGGAGTGCTGAGGCAGAGGACACTTTCAATCTATGTGCAGCACTTGTGAAATTCAACAGGCATGACAATGCAATGTACTGTAGTAGGAGAGTGGTTTCAAAACGGTCCCATTCATTCTGAATGCACCAATTCAGCCAGGGAGAAATTGACTAGAAACATTCTCCAGCATTAGAAATATATATTTTTTAAAAAGGGTTTCATTTTGGTTGTTAGAAATCAAAATCCTACTATGGCTATTGCATTTTGGAAACTAGATAAGGCCAGACAAAATTGATTCACTGTTTAACGGATTTCCCCCCCCAAAAAAAGTGAGGCAAGCGAGCGAAACAATAAATAAAAAAGGAATAAGGAATAACAGTACTTTACCACATTGTCCTAGGCTATATGGACATGAACATCAGGAGAAATATTCAATTTTAGACTGATTTTCAGATTATTATTATAAATACACAAATTAATATTAATGAACATTATTCACATAGGATGTATAATAGAATGCAATATTCATATCCAAACATTAATCGACTTAATTGTATAGCCTAATACATTCAAGAATGATTGACAATAAATAATTGTAATCAAATTAAAACGTTGATGCTAATAATGAGTTCATTACCTGAAGGCATCTCTATAGCCTAGGCGTCAACAAAATATGCATACATAGATGATTAGGCCTCTCATAGACCAGGCCTTGTAGAAAGAGGGTCAATCAAGTTAGGTCTGCCAAATTAATGTAGCACTGGAAAAAAAACATAAATCCAGCCACAGAGTACAATCTTTAATCATCATCTTTTTGTTTGTTTATAACATGCACAATTAGAAGCATCAATCCACAGTTGAAGTCAGAAGTTTACATACACCTTAGCCAAATACATTCCAACTCAGTTTTTCACAATTCTGACATTTAATCCTAGGAAAAATTCCCAGTCTTAGGTCAGTTAGGATCACCACGTTATTTTAAGAATGTGAAATGTCAGAATAATAGTAGAGAGAATGATTTCATTCAGCTTTTATTTCTTTCATCACATTCCCAGTGGGTCAGAAGTTAACAACTCAATTAATATTTGGTAGCATTGCCTTTAAATTGTTTAACTTGGGTCAAACGTTTCGGGTAGCCTTCCACAAGCTTCCCACAATAAGTTGGGTGAATTTTGGCCCATTCTTCCTGACAGAGCTGGTGTAACTGAGTCAGGTTTGTAGGCCTCCTTGTTCACACACACTTATTCAGTTCTGCCCACGCATTTTCTATGGGATTGAGGTCAGGGCTTTGTGATGGCCACTCTAATACCTTGACTTTGTTGTGGCAAAATGGCTTAAGGACAACTTTGGAAGTATGCTTGAGGTCATTGTCCATTTGGAAGACCCATTTGCGACCAAGCTTTAACTTCCTGACTGATGTCTTGAGATGTTGCTTCAATATATCTACATAATTTCCCTACCTCATGATGCCATCTATTTTGTGAAGTGCACCAGTCCCTCCTGCAGCAAAGCACATCCACAACATGATGCTGCCACCCCTGTGCGTCACGGTTGGGATGGTGTTCTTCGGCTTGCAAGCATCCCCCTTTTTCCTCCAAACATAACAATGGTCATAATGGCCAAACAGTGCTGTTTTTGTATCATCAGACCAGAGGACATTTCTCAAAAAAGTACGATCTTTGTCCCCATGTGCAATTGCAAACCGTAGTCTGACTTTTTTTATGGCGGTTTTGGAGCAGTGGCTTCTTCCTTGCTGAGCGGCCTTTCAGGTTATGTCGATATAGGACTCGTTTTACTGTGGATATAGATACTTTTGTACCTGTTTCCTCCAGCATCTTCACAAGGTCCTTTTTGCTGTTGTTCTGTGATTGATTTGCACTTTTCACACCAAAGTACGTTCATCTCCAGGAGACAGAAGGCGTCTCCGTCCTGAGCGGTATGACGGCTACGTGGTCCCATGGTGTTTATACCTGCGTACTATTGTTTATACAAATGAACGTGGTACCTTCAGGCGTATGGAAATTGCTCCCAAGGATGAATTAGACTTGTGGAGGTCTACAATTGTTTTCTTGGCTGATATCTTTTGATTTCCCCATGATGTCAAGCAAAGAGGCACTGAGTTTGAAGGTAGGCCTTGAAATATATCCACAGGTACACCTCCAATTGACTCAAATTATGTCAATTGGCCTATCAGAAGCTTCTAAAGCCATGACATCATTTTCTGGAATTTTCCAAGCTGTTTAAAGGCACAGTCAACTTAGTGTTTGTAAACTTCTGACCCACTGGAATTGTGATACAGTGAATTACAGTATAAGTGAAATAATCTGTCTGTAAAAAATTGTTGGAAAAATTGTATGTATACAGTTGTATACACAGTTGAAGTCGGAAGTTTACATACACTTAGGTTGGAGTCATTAAAAGTCATTTTTCAACCACTCCACAAATTTCTTGTTAACAATCTATAGTTTTGGCAAGTCAGGTAGGACATCTACTTTGTGCATGACACAAGTAATTTTTGTCTGTAAATTGTAAAATTAAAAAGTAAAATTGTCTGTAAACAATTGTTGGACAATTTTTCCAACAATTTTTTCCTCCCCTCAGCAGCTTCCACTGCTATACAAAGTCTACAGATGTGAGCATGCTACTGCATGTGTTGCAATCCTGGATATTGGCTTTTCACCTACCCCTGCATCTCACTTCCAACACCTCACATTTGACTATCTATAGTATTATAATCAGATATTTTACTTCACCCAACCATGTTAGAGATCGGCAGGGAAAACATAACTTCAAAGGTCCTTCATACAATTATTGATGTGGAGGACATTTCCCAGCTAACCTATTTCCTCATAAAAAGTGGACACAATCCTGTAGTTTAATCCATTTTCAGGTGCTGATGTGGCATCACTCAACCTATTTCTGTCTCAGTGTAGACTCCCATTTCAAACTGTGAGCGGCTCACTTTGTGCAAAAGGTAATTCACATGTCCTTGACTCCATCCTCCTGTGTTCCTTGGCTCGCTGCGGGTGACTTTGCTCCTTAACGTTTATAGACGGGGCAGAGCTGCGTACCATGCCAACAACTGGTTATTTGCAGCCACATCTCACGGCTTTCACCAGCAAACAGACTTTCAGTGGAACCTTAGCTTTTTACTGGGGTTGTATCCCCAGGAAATGGATGCAAGCTACAACACATCAAGGGCAAACATCTAAGTACATTGACTCCATTAAACCTTTTAAATAGGACAACTGCTGGCATACAGACCCTTGTAAAACCAGACCTGGCTCAGGGAAATGCTGATTGTATATATTTTGGGGCATTTACAGAGTACGCTAAAGGTTCAATGTGTGTTTTATTACTCATCACAATAAAGCCAAATGGCATTTCAGCAGTTCCTATAAAATGGTGCTTTCTGTTGGCCACATATCAGAGCGGTTGGGGGTAGATGCTGTGGATGGCAAGCTGATGCATCACTCTAAATGAGGTACTGCATACACTGTGGGTAATACTGCACAGGCAGGTTGAGGACAAGTGAAAGCCTCGCTGAAATGTTTCCCTAGTATTTAACCCCATACCGAGAAGAAAAAAGACTGGAGAACATTTGGAAAATGGGCCCTGAGCAATGTATTCAGGATTCATGATAATTCAATGATGGCAAAGCATCCCCCCTCACACATTCACAACCATCAAAGACAGTTTAATCTGCACAGTATGCAGTAAGAAAGAGGCGGCAGGTAGCCTAGTGGTTCGAGCGTTGGGCCAGTAACCCGAAAGGTTGCTGGATCAAATCCCCGAGCTGACAAGATAAAAATCTGCCACTGAACAAGGCAGTTAACCCACTGTTCCTGGTAGGCTGTCGTTGTAAATAAGAATTTGTTCTTAACTGACTTGCCTAGTTAAATAATTCTACTGTTATTCTAATGTAAGACTACACTCATTAGTGAATGTCTCCTGGTGTAACTTTTTATATATTGATACATCAGTGTATCATTGTTTGACAGTGAATTTTTGAATCCTTAAAACAATAAGATATCGAAGAATTCATGAGGTTCCATTTAATGTAGATAGAACTTTCAGACATTCAGCTGTGAGCTGAGACCATTCTTTCGGTGTAATTAAAATAAACTTCTGTGTCTTCAATAATCTGCCAACCTTAGAGCAGAAAGCAATTCAGTTCTCTTCATTCTAATCCTCCTTGGGCGACCTACCGGGCTCTTCATCTGAATTAGTCTCCCTGCAGAAGAAGGAGAGGCTCCACAGCAAAGACCTCCTGAGCTTGTGCTGTGTGAGTTCCACATTGACGTTGGTCTTGTTAGGTAGCTAAATTAACCGTTTACTTCCTTAATCATGGCCAAGGGCCAAGCTCATTGACTTCTCTATTGAGTCTTCGGCTGGTGGGCATCATTTTGTAAGAGGAGGGGAGGAAAAGTGGTCAAAGGAAAGATTTATATACTATAGGCTGTAGCGCAAATCATTGTACATAATGAAGGAGGAGAGCATCCTATTCCATATATAGTGCACTACTTTTGACCAGCCCCTGATCAAAAGTAATGGACTATAGGGAATATTGTGCCATTTGGGAAACAGACATACTCCTTTCCTAATTTGTGTGATTAGAAATGCATTTTGTAATCAATACGAGTGGTTCAATAATCAAACGCTTGTAATTGAAAAAGTGAAAATTCTAATGAGGATGCTAAAAATGGCAAACCTCTCCAATAAATTAGACAAATTTTCTTGCTGAATCATTAATGCTCTCAAACGAGTTTACTTCTTGAATCATTGGCCGCAGTTTGCCAGAAAGAGGATGACAGGATGAATAGAAAATAAACTTGCCTGAAAGAGTTTTGAGAAATTGAAACATGACATATTTTAAGTAAGAAGATATCTCACACACAAAGTAAGGAGAGATTCCATCAAACCAGATCAATCTGTCACAGTGCATACGTTCCAGGAGCCCTAAAATATTCACCTTTTTACTCTCAATGAAGCCTGACGGTAAGTACACATAGCTCTATGTGGCAGAAAATGTATCTTGCCCTGTACCCCAGACAAATCATAAGCCGAATGCGAAGCTCTGGAAAACTAACATAATGCAAATGAAAGTAAAATGACTAAGCAACAGGCAATCAATTTTAAGCCGCTAGATAAAAAATACATGAATATGAAGGATTATTCAACATTAGTCTGAATCTCTTGCCCAAACCTGGTAATGTAATTATGAAATATGCACATTTAGCAGAATCACTGAATGTTGAAAGAGTAGGTGGTTTAAACACATCAACTCTACTGAAAGGTCACATTTATTAAGTCATTCCCTAAAGAAATCATTGATAATGATCTTTAACAATATTATATGCCCTGTATGGCTACCCTGATATTTCTAGGGAATCCAAAGAGATAAATCAATGCATTGTACTGAGAGAGCTCTTTTGCTCCAGGATAGCTGTTGCATTGTCCCAGTGGTACCAAATGATCAGAAATGAGACAGAAGTCTTCTTTTCCTGTGAGAATACTGTGATTCTTCAAGGACATTCATCAGACCCAATTTTCCACTTTCACAATTGAGAAGGCACTTAACCATAGAGGAGAATGAGTCACTTTTTGACATAGCAATGTTACAGCACAATAAACACATGGGTGGTGCTTCCCTCCCACTCTCTTCTCTCCTCAAACACACAGAGATGGTTGTGAAGTGTTTGACCATTATTTCCCTCTTACAGTTTCCCATTTCCTTTATACTTCAGAGAGACATGTTTAAAGTCCCACCAGCCAGGCTAACATACCATGGCCAGATAGGATGGAATTGAGAAATCGCTTCCATTATCGCATATTTCTATTTGCTGTGCACTCCTGTTGACAAAGAGTCAAGATTGAAACGAGAACCCTTCGACTCTGTTCAATAGGCTGGTTACGTGACATGGTTGTTGCATGCATGTTGACTGACAGAAGGTTAAGGTGGAATGACCTTTACTGGGTTTGCACTGCTTGGTACACTACCCACACAGGAAAGGACTATTTGTTCTCACTGTCACCGGTCAGGGTTACAGGTATGGGTCTCGAGTAGACCATTAAAGGTACATTCCATATCCTTCTATCTATATTGATGCTGCTTCCACACATACCCACACACAACTACAGTATTAAATTGATGGAAGTGACCCAAGGTGGGTTAGCTGATGTGTTTTACCTCAGGCAAAGCATCTCAACATAGACAACTCTGCTTAATTGGTTCTGGTCTTATTGGCTAACCTTATTGGCTTTGCAGAGATACTTTCCTTCACTTGATAATCATTCATTATGTGGCCCTTAGCTCCCATATCCATTGTCCAGGGATTGATTGCTTGCTGTAAAAGCCAACTCTGAGCTAGGAGCATAATTGCTCTTTGTTTACTATAATGCATTCAGACATCTCCCCATTGATCTAGGCCAAAATACTGTTTGAATACCAAGCCGACCTAGCCTTTGTAATGTACTGAGCCCTGAGAGCCTTGAGTAGATGCTTGTTTTCTATTCTAAGCGTCAACTCTCCAAATTAATGGCAAGCCAGCTAATATCGCTCTGCCAAGAAGATGGTAAAGCTGATGGTAGTTTTGACCTCTATGCAAAGAGGGGAACGCAAACAAATCCTTTGCAAGGTAGTCGGGGATGCTCAATATACGCCTGACTATCAGTATATTTCTAATTGTGAAAGTCTGATGCACCCATGTGAAGCTTGATAGCTTTTATTTATAGATGTCCCATCTTTTCTCCTAAATATGAGGGTCATGGTGAAAAATTGGGAGGTCATAAGTCACTTGGTGTACGGCCTGCGTGACTTCCTGATAATTGGTTTTGTGACCTCCCAAAGCCCTCAAGGAGTGAGTAATGGCCATTTTATAACACGTCAGAGATATTTTCTTTCCCTGACGAGGCATAACGGATTGAAGTGAAAGGTGCCATCCTGACAAGCGCTGTGACACACAACGGGATTTAAAGATCAACACAGTGGGAAGAGAGGAGAGAAGGGTGGGAAGAGAGGAGATCGAAGAGAGAGCAGGACTTGTATTAGGCACTGGAGGGATAACACAGGAAGTGTGTGACAGAGGCAGGGTCAAATGCCGTCTTAACACTAGTCGAATATCTCAACATAATTCAACACATTATGAACATGTGTCAGCACACTGTCGTCGCCATTTTTCATACACCGAGGCTGTTTGCTCTTTAGCCAAACACAATATATACCTATTGTGACAGCGGAGAGCTTACAAATAATCTGGCCCTTGTCAAGACGTACGAGGCTGAGCTGAACGTCTCTACAGTGTATCCTACATGTCACAATGATAGACAGCTACTTCTTATTACTCTCACAATGTTGTGTCGTGACCGAGGCTGTAGGCTGCTACTAACACAGTGTCAGTGTGTCACTACAACGCTTTACCACGGACAAAACTTTGAGATTGAAAAATTGGATGGCAGTTGAGGTCTTTAAGACCAGTGTTTCTATGCATTTCAGACATCTTGTCTGTGTGGGGGGGGGGGTTGAAGCCACCATTTATTCAAATGACAGCCCCAGCCGCATCAGTGCAGCGCTAGCTCGCCCTTTTTGTCCACTGGTAACAATCACCTCAGTGGTGTGGAGGGAGACTGATCATCTCCAGCTCTGTGATATGGGGCGTCGTCGGCGTTGGGAGCAAAAGGCTCCCGCAATTAAAGCAGCTGAATGAAACACTGTGCTCGCAGCTCACAGGCTCGCATCAAGCGGCGTCCCATGTCGTTTCTGACATTTGAAAAATAGGCGCCCGCTTTCGCCCTCCCTCGCCGTTGATCTCGCTCTCGCTTTCGCTCTCTGGCTTATCAGATGAGATGCTCCGACACTTCAGAGATCCCGACAATATCAGCTCCCCTGTCACTCAACACAGGCCCACGCCGTTACTCATTCAGCCACAACAACAAGCCCATCTCACAGAGAGTGGAGAACGAAGAGACACACAGAGAAACAGGCTTCGAATAAGAAGAGAGACAGACATGGGGAAAGGGGCCTGAGATTGATACTGAAGCCTCTGTGATAACGTTGTGAGCCAGACTGACAGATGTCTCGTGAATGATTTGCCAAGCATGACTCTGTTTCAACACAACAATTAGTCTAAGATCGCAATTCCGTGCGGCCATGGTCTCCGTGTGCCTTTAGGGCCTAACATTTAATGAGGCCAATTGATTCACTTCCCTCAAGGTGTTGGCCACTGTCAAAACTGATCAATTTTATTACAGGGGCTAAGGCATTCACTATTCACAGAACTGATAGCTAAAGAAATGTCTTTCTATACATGCACAGGCGTGAAACACGTGTAGTCTTTGGCGAAGAAAAATTGATTGTCGAAAGAGGCGGAAATTGGAGAGAAGCACCTATCCTAGCTTAATGAATTGGATTCATCTATCAATGTGGACTTTGCTTTTTTGTTTAATTCGACATTGAAAGACTTGGATGAGGAAAAGCAAAGTGTTTTTTCCTTCGTTGGTGCATCAGAGGAGCAGATTCCTCCGCCATAACTGATACCTCCTCCAATCCTCTTAAAATTACTTCTGACCAAATTGGCTTAGTGTTTGCTTTATATTTCCCAGAGAGCCCAGTCACCGGGTCTTCAATAGTGATTTCTCTAAAGATACGCATCTTTCCAGTCTGTTATCTTCTTTGAACAATAGCCATTGAAATGAACATTGAAGGCAGTTGGAGAGTGTCACGTTGGTATAAAGGGATCGGGAGACAGGCGCAGGAATGCGTAATAGGGTTTTTTATTGACCCAAATTACAGCGTGCCATGTAAAGGCATGGGGACGAAGACCAAACAAATACGTATACAAAACACAGGGTTGAAACCCAAAACAAAAGAGCGAGGAGTACCTCGAGTAAATGCACCAGGGCGAGACCCGTAACATACACGCACACAATGATTCCACACGGGACGAAAACTGTAATCATCTGCACAATACAAATGGCAAGAAAGCCAAAACACAGTACAGGTACTCACACGACCAACGGACATTGTAACAATAATCGACAAGACAATGGTGAACAAAGGGCACACTTATACAATTACTAATCAATGGGAATAGGGACCAGGTGTGCATAATGACAGTTCCGGAGGGATCCGTGACAGTACCCCCCCCCCAAGGATGATCACAGGAACGCAGTGCGGGGTCGATCTGGACCCGATGCAGCTGCCGAAGTTGCGTCGTCGTCGGACGGACCAGTTGCGTCGGACGGACCGGTTGTGGCGGCGTCAGACGGGCCAGTTGCAGCTGCTGAAGTTGCGGCGCCCGGACGGACCAGTCACAGCGTCGTTGGACGGGCCATTCCCGCTCTCTCCCTTAATGGCCCATTATTCTGTCACGTTGGTATAAAGGGATCGGGAGACAGGTGCAGGAATGCGTAATAGGATTTTTATTTACCCAAATTACAGCGTGCCACGTAAAGGCACGGGAACGAAGACCAAACAAACACGTATACAAAACACAGGGTTGAAACCCAAACAAGAGCGAGGAGTACCTCGAATAAATAACACAAGCGCACAAACCCGTAATCATCTGCACAATACAAGTGGCACGACAGCCAAAACAACACAGCACAGGTACTCACAGGACCAACGGACATTGTAACAATAATCGACAGCCCAATGGAAACCAAAGGGCACACTTAAACAATTACAATCAGTGGGAATGGGGACCAGATGTGCATAATGACACAGTTCCAGAGGGATCCGTGACAGAGAGGTTCAGGTAGAAAATAGAAATGAATGTCTGAAGACAGACAGGGAGAGAGAGCAATTTTCATCCCATCATGACAGAAATGCCAAACAACAGGAAGATAAATGGAAATGAAAATGGTGGGATCATATGGCGACTAAAACACACAAGGTTTTCCCACTACTCCCATAATAGATCACAGCAGCAAAAGCAGAGATAACATTGTTTAAACACTCAGGGTTTATGATAATTCTCCCACTTCGTCAATAGGCTAAATTCAGAGAAGGGTAAATAATATCAGGAAGAGCTTCACCATTAACCAAGCAAAAACTACACAAAGGGGCTTTTCACAGTGCCTGAGTGATAGGTGAAAATAGGAAACTTGCGGTTATGCCGTGCGTCCCTTTAATCTTCTAGCTAATGGACCCGGGCCATAGCTCTTCTCTAAACAATTACACTCACATTCAAAGACCCACGCGGAATCCCTAACCAAGGAAAAAGCAATAGTACCTTCAGAGGGCACCATGTAATTAAACAAGGTGTGATTCATTACAAGTGTCATTGAAAATATTCTCATAAGCACATCACCATAGCGGTGTTAATAGTCTCATTTATTAAAGTGTATTCTGGCCCTGGGCACAGGATGCCTGTTGTGTGTCTGTACAGGCTGGAGGATGTGATGGAGGAGTGGAGGGGCTGTGGACTCCAACAGCTGTCTCCTCCAGTAAGAAAACATTATTCCTCCCAGTGTGTGTGTGTGTGTGTGTGTGTGTGTGTGTGTGTGTGTGTGTGTGTGTGTGTGTGTGTGTGTGTGTGTGTGTGTGTGTGTGTGTGTGTGTGTGTGTGTGTGTGTGTGTGTGTGTGTGTGTGTGTGTGTGTGTGTGTGTGTGTGTGTGTGTGTGTGTGTGTGAGTCTATGAGATGTCTTGCTGGATATGGGGGGCCTGGACACAATTGTAAAGCTAAGGTTTGACAGTAAGTGGTGCTAGCCAGGAGTTCAGCCTGCTACATATACTGCAGCCCTATGGCACCTGTCATCGGAGGCACCCGTCAATGGCAAAGTTGGCTCCTTTCTACAGACCGAGTCCTCTTACGACTCCATAGAGCTGTGACTTTACTGTATATAAATGTGCAACTTTTAGTAGCAGCAATACAGTAGCACTGGCACTGACTCTGACAGTTCATATCAGGGTTACTTCAATTACTTTCGCATTAAACCCTGTCCTTGTCCAAACACAGTCTGTGCACATGCTTTGAATAGAACAGTTAGTCATACCTTCATCATTCCTCATCAAACAGTTATGTTAGAGTGAACGTGGAAGCTCTTCTGATTCATGGCTCTCCTCGGGTCGACTGGCTGGCTGTTCTTGGAGAATCTGGCCCCGGGGCTCTGAGGCGTCAGCCATGCTACTGTGTACCGGACACAGCTCATTTAGCCGCTTATCCAGCCATACGAAATGGCCGCCTCTCTCTGTCCCCCCCCTCCCCCCCCTGTCCCCCAGGCTCTCCCCTGGACCGTGGTGGCGTGTGCTGTATCTCTGCTCTGTGGCTCTGTGCACTGCCTGGCCCTGACGCCACTGCACTCCTCTCCTCTGCTCTCTCCCAGTGTGAAGGAAGAACAGAGAAATCTGCCTGGCAACATATCAACGTCTTCCTGGCTGCATTCGTCATCTCCCAGAGGTTGACTGCAGATAATAACTGACAAGCAGCCATTCTTATAGACAAAAACAAATCATCACAGTAGCAACACCAGTGAAAAAGAGGTTGGATGGCATGAGACCTACACAGTATATGTCAGTGTACTGTACATTTTTATGGTTAACTGCGATGGCTTCTGTACAGTAACAGTAGGTGTGAGTTTTATTTCCCACTATGGGAGAGTGCGCTGTGGCTCTTCTCATCTAGTGTTGCGTCACACTAATAGGTTCATGCAGCAGACGATGGTGCAAAGCAACATGGCTGGACCTCGCCACGGTACGGTGCTGAAGGTGAGACGGAGGACGTTAATCACCTAGCGTGTTAACCATAATCAGTGGTTCAACTCCCACACAGAGCTGTGATTACACTCCCAGAGCAACCTTACCTACCACAGCATGATGCACCACTGTGCTGCCGAGATGAATTTACCCCACAAGGAACCCAATCAAGAATGTCTTAACTGATATTTTTCCCACCGACTAGCTCAGAACATTAACACATTCTCCATAGATAATGACATCCTATGGTGGTGGGAACAGAGTGTAATTGCAGATGGGATGTGGCAAAAGAACAGTGAGACATCACAGTTTCGGGCCGAACCTCACAACCCTAGAGCTGAAAATACCATATGGTCCCTCAGCTAAGTGCCACCTAGCCCAACAGTCTCATGTTGACAGTGTCACGGTGACCCCACTGCAAACTGCTTGGGCTATCTTTATTACACTACTTTGGTAAAGGGTCACTGCGCCAATTAACATCTTATTTATCTACCGTAGCTACTTGCCTGCCTGTCTGATGTGGACAGCAAAACAAAGACAGCTTCACTCAGACAACAAAGACAGGGAGGAGAGGGGAGGAGTAACATCGAAAGATCCTCCAGTGATTTCAACCCTTCCTCAGTCCCATCCAAGGCAGGCTTCTTAGTACGACGCACTATTTAATTACTTTGAGACGGAGGCTTCCTTATGGCGTAATGACGCGTACAGCCATACTACTGTCTGGGCTGGTTGTAAATGAACGGATGAGGCCCCTACATCAATTCTCCGCTTTGAGAGAAACCTCATTAACAGAAGGTGCTGCTCTGTTGCTCTGACGCCAGAAAAGAGAGCAGCAGAATAACAGTGAGACTTAGGGAACGTCCTCTGTCGGAGCCAAGGAAGCTGCCTAAAAAAGAAGTTGGTGGGTGCGTGGATGACAGGGAAAATGCTTCCTCTGTAATCCTTATAATTATCTCTTTATTGTCGTCATTGTGGTTCATACAAGGAGGCTCTTTCACTGCGGCCCATTTTCATAGATATTACTGAATTAGATTAACCTCCCAGGTTATTTTCATTAATACATAAGAGATAAGAAATTGTTACTTGGGTACTTTGTACCCTATCAAATGACTGTACTTCAATGAAAGAAGAGGGACAACCAAAAGTTGTGGATCAATTGTGTTCTTGTCTGGCAGAGGGGGAAGGAGAGAATAGGAGAGGAGGAGAAGAGAGAGGGCGGTTGTCTGCGCAGTTAACAGATCAAAGAGCCACTCATTCATTTTGGGGGAAAGATAATGAACCAGTCATTTCTTTCCCTGAGATTCTCATGTGAGGAAACAAAAGCCATTCATTATCCATTAAAGAGGTGCTGGGGAAAATTGACATTGTTGGCTCGTGCTGCCAGACACAATTAAACAGTCTTCCATCCACGTCGAACGTCTGAGATAGGAAAAGTGTGTTTGGGATGCAATTGTGCCTCTGAATGTTTCTTAGCCCAATTATGATGTCCGTCGCGAAGACTTCCAGTGCAACGCAAAGCCGCTTACAGAGGGTACTCCGCTTGAATGGAGTATCGGAGGTAATTTAGCAAATTGATTCTAGATTCAGCCCAATGCTTTCCACTAAGCTACGCAAAGACAACAGCAGCCGGAAGCTTACAATAAAAATGTATTAGGGCAGCATGGCACGGTTATTATGGGAATACCGGAATGTGTAATGCTGTGGTATTGTTTCTAGCTCCATGGTTTGTATAGTGTCCAGTAGATACTGGACACTGTGGCCAGGTCTGCAGATTGAATGGCTGTAGACTTTGGCTCACAGCCATCAGTCATAATGACAAAGCACGACAGACCACTTCCCAAATGCCTCCACTACAGAAGCTAGTGCTCTGAACCACTCAGGTCCAGGTTTTACTTTATATAACAGTACATAACAGACTTTGGACATTCGCTTTGACATAAAACTTTTAATGGATTTGGTCTCTCTCCAAGCATATTTTAGCCTTTGAAATGAAAAGGTGCAGCGACTCTCATTTTATCCTCACAGAAACTTGTTTCTAGTCTTTGCAAAAGTGATGTCGGCAACATTAAAAGATGGCACCTAAATATCAGAAAGAAGTATCAAACCATTGTATTATTATTGGGCTCCATGCATGCTGTGTAGTAATGAAGAAGCCCTCTAAACCCCCCTCCCCCCGGTCATGCAGCTCAAAGGTTTTGCTGACACCGACACCCGTCTAGTCCCCTTCGATGTTTCAGGGAGAACTTAATTCAATCATTGTCATATTGATCCTGGCACCCAACATTCTCTTGACACCATGCTACTGAACCAGCTCCTGTGTTTAGGAGACTAAGCGTTGTTGAACTTGCAATAATTCCAATCATTTTCTACATAATATCTGACAGGCTCTAAGCATATTTCTCACTGGTGTTTGGAATTGTGTTTATGTATCTATTCTACTGTACTGCAAGAGAGACTCGCTGAACGTGTGATGGAATATACTGTAGACTCGATGTACAAACCTTGTTTGATGTGAGTGCAATAGTCCCTACAGTAGACAGATCATACAATGCACTAAAGGGAACAATGATCATCCACCATCTCACGATTGTTTTCAATCAAAAACCATGTAAGTGTTCGGTTTATGACTGAAACGTTTCCAATGTGCAGAGTAAAATACATTGAGATGCGTATAAACCTGAGAAGTAGCCCTGAAATCGAATCCAAAATAGGTTGCACAGTGTCTGACAGAGTTAATGGATAGTTCTAACTCCAGGCAGGTAAAGTATCGGGTGGTTGTCTTTCACACACTGGCTGGAGAGAATGTGTTCTCCTGGGATCTATCTATGTGGAACCCTCGACATGATCATTGACACAGCAACAACACCCTGCTTGGTTACATCAACATTCCCATAATTACACTCCATACATTAAGTCATTGCGAAATATCCTGGTGCGTTGTGGGAATCTCCTGCTCACATTGAGAAACTGAGGACTATAATTACAAGTGGCGGGAGCGAGAGAGGGAAAGAAAGATACACTGGGGACAGTTTCCCCTACACACACACACACACACACACTACATAAGCTCACACACAGAAAACACACACACACACACACGGATATTGACGCCACACACACGCACACGCACACACACACTCTGGAGGAGAATGGAGGGAAAACCAATCGTCAATAAGGGAATTGCGTTTCCTCTGCCACCCTCTGGGATGGCCCACTGCCAAGCCACTAAAAGCTGCTGCCAGGCCTAAGCCTGCACTTTTAGAAAGATGAAGAGTTGTTTTTCCCGTTGACAATTGTCTGCCTTATAATATTGCTGCAAGGCCATTAGTCACTACAGTAGTAGGCAGCTAGTAATACGAGACAAAATAATGTGTGTTTCACATCTCATTGGCATGTCTCAGCATTGATGACTGTGCACAGGCATACGATTAACTTCTTCATCCATTACCTCATATCACAGACAGACAGCCTCACTAAACTGAAAACAATATGAAAATGTCTGTGCAAAATATCGTGGTTCACCGGGGTATCATCATCATAGCCCAAATATAAAAGCCTCTTCATGTGAAACAAGGTCAGTGTACAGTCTTCCAACTCCAACAAAAAGAGTCCCACATGCCCAGAGCCTAGGCTCCATCCCGTTCCCCTGCTGAGATGAGAGGGAGTGTAGCGGGTAGACTAGCAGCCAGACTAGGTCTACATACGGGTAACTGCCAAAATAAAGGAAACACTTGAGTAAATGAGGGATACTAAGTATTTTGAAAGCAGGTTCTTTCTCACAGGTGTGGTTCCTGAGTTAATTAAGCAATTAACATCCCATCATGCTTAGGGTCATGTATAAAAATGCCCAGTTGCCCATTATTTTGGCTACCATGGTTAGAAGAAGAGATCTCAGTAACTTTGAAAGAGGGGTCTCAAAGGAGCATAGGGGGTTTAAAGGGAGTGTGTGTGTCTCAGTCACCAGATCTCAACCCAATTGAACACTTATGGGAGATTCTAGAGCCGCGCAGCGTTTTACACCACCATCAACAAAACACCAAATGATGGAACTTCACGTGGAAGAATCGTGTCGTATCCCTCCAACAGAGTTCCAGACACTTGTAGAATCTATGCCAAGGTGCATTGAAGCTGTTCTGGTGGCCTACTATACTTACAGAGGCCTAATATACTTACAGAGGTCTACTATACTTACAGAGGTCTACTATACTTACAGAGGTCTACTATACTTACAGAGGTCTACTATACTTACAGAGGTCTACTATACTTACAGAGGCCTAATATACTTACAGAGGTCTACTATACTTACAGAGGTCTACTATACTTACAAAGGCCTACTATACCTACCGAGGTCTACTATACTTACAGAGGTCTACTATACCTACAGAGGTCTACTATACTTACAGAGGTCTACTATACCTACAGAGGTCTACTATACTTACAGAGGTCTACTATACTTACAGAGGTCTACTATACGTACAGATGCCTACTATACTTACAGAGGTCTACTATACCTACAGAGGTCTACTATACCTACAGAGGTCTACTATACCTACAGAGGCCTACTATACTTACAGAGGTCTACTATACCTACAGAGGTCTACTATACCTACAGAGGTCTACTATACTTACAGAGGTATACTATACTTACAGAGGTCTACTATACTTAGAGATGCCTAGTATACTTACAGAGGTCTACTATACGTACAGAGGTCTACTATACTTACAGCCAGAAGGATCTGCAGGGAACTGTGGGCCACCTCCACATACTGGTACTCCAGCAGACAACCTGCGATGCTGATGTAGCGGTGGTCCTCCGGGGCCCAGGACGGAGGGGGGGTGACCGGGGTCACCCTGCAGCCTGGACCGTTCTCCATCCACCAGGACCGGTGCATGGACATGTTGAAGGTCATGATCAGGTCACTGTCCTGCTGGCAGAAAGGAGAGAGGGGGGGGGGGGGGTGAAATACCGTATATATAGGTACTACTGTACTGTAGATCAGGTGTTTATGTGGAAAGGGGACAACATTAATATTGAGGTGACATTCATATTGAAATATTTGATATAGAAATGCTAGATAGTTGAGTACGTTTTGAGTATATCTACAATGGATTTTCTGTTGTAGGTGTTCAGCTACTACCGATGCCTTCCCCAGCCATAACGGAGTCAGTGCAATTACATGCTCAAGCTTAAGCACGATTACACCTCAGTCAGTCTGGCAGTGATTTAACAACGTAGGTCAAACACCCAGCGCTCCACAATATTCTAATCAAGCTAAAATGTGTTCGTTGGCATGGAACAATGCCTAAAAGGGTGAAAAACCTCCCCTCTGTGACTTCTCTACGCTACCACTTCCCAACTCTTTAAAAAGGCTGCATTGCCTACAGGAGATTGAGATTCTAATTTAATGCAATGTGTATTTTACTTTCATTAATAAGCCTATTACGACATTTGTTTTAAAGAATCATCTATCATTCTAGAGTGGAAAAAGCATTGAGCTAGTGTTGCTTTGGTAATGTTCTCAGTTAAGTTAAAAGCTTTGCTTAACATTTCGCAACACAATTATTTATTCTGCCTCTTTCCCGGCATTTCGGGAAGGCTATTAATTCTGAGCAGAACAAGAGTACACAGAGAGTAAAACTGAGCCAACATGCATTCAGCTTTTGCATGCCATTAATTCTACAATCAAGTGACGGAAGAAAGGGCTATTAGGGATCGGGGTTTTCTGTGCCATTTCCAGTGCTAGCAATCCAAACTCCGGTATACAAAAAGTAATTGTGAAACCCCGGGTCATTTGAGTCATCAAGCAGAGGATAATTCGAGTTGGTACTGAGAGAGAAGTGTGCGTGCACACATCCTTAAGCTAGAACGAATGAAGAGAGAATAAAACGTTGACAAAATCCATCCCAGAAATGGTCCTACTAGCTCTCAAACCTCTACCCTGTTCTCACACCTACGAACACATGACTGAATATATTCGATGCACACATTATCAGCCTGTGCTAAACTCTCCCTAAAGACCTGCATTTTGACATTTCAACTCACATTTAAGAGCACTGCTTAAATCAGACAAGTGTGCCTTCCAGCCCTAGCTGTAGTATGCCCGCTCTGCAGTGTATCAGTTATTTTAGCATAAAACCTTGGTATTTGGCATTGAGACAAACATTCCCTCTCACTTACAAAACCAAGTAACACCACCCAATTTACTTTCATCCTACCAACACTTGTCAACCAGCTCCCACTTTTCTTCTCTCCTGCAGAAGGGAATGAGTCATCTGGGGGATTGGTGTCAGTGGCATTATTGCCTGTTGTTTAAAGGCCATATCAAGATCTATCACTCCTCTGCCTCAACAAATGGCGCCAGTGTTTGTCCACAGCAGGATGTGGGTGTTGTGGTAAACTGCTTTTAATTCATCTTGAAATACGCATCAGTGGGAGACGTTTGGCTGGAGCCTTGCCAAACAGCAAACCCACAGCATCTTTTTTTTTATCTGCCTGTTTGTCTCATTGAGGAGTGGGTATTGATGCAACAGCCTCTCTAATACAATCAGAAACTCAAGGCCTTATCCGGTAGGTCTAGTGCCAGACTGCTCAACTATTTCAGATTGTAATTACATTAAAACCCACATAATGGACAAACAAATACATGAAAGAAATGCTTGTAACTTACAGAGTACCTGACCTGTGATAGAACAACAGCCTGCTCTAACGTGCAATCTTATGTACAGTCGTCCTAAACACGTTAGCTGGACTAGCACACCTCTGCCTGTCCCCTAGCACCGAGAGCGGACCGGCTCGGTGCCTCATGCCGTATGACAGGTGTGTTCTCATGCCTCCTCGTATGAAGACAGACAAGTGGAACATAAAGACTGTTAGACGTGAATAGAAAGAGATGGGGGGGGGGGGGGGCAGGTTGCAGCTGTCTACCTCTCCGTGTCTCCCTGCCTCTGTATCTGCTGTAATGAATGTCAGTCGTGTGGATGAACAACATCCATCATCAGTCAAATTGATAGAATAGAATGAGTGATGAGTGTTCAGCTCAGCTCATCACTGTTCCATATGCAGTAATACAGGGCTGCCTTCCTTACTAGCAGCCAAACACCTATCCACTACCCTCTGACTGACTGGCAGTGTGGTTCAGCATCATTTGGAACCAGTACAAGGACAGCGTGAGAGTTGGGTGTCACTGAGAGTTGACCGGTTGTTATTACTCCTCCTAAATAGTAAGGTGATGATGACTGGGCTTTTCCCAACGGTTGTTGTCCATAGTTGATGACTGCAAAAGGATAGGCTAACACATCCCTGACAACAAAGTAGAAGAAACTAAGTCGCCAGAGGATACAAAAAGGTGGAATAATTGAGAAACAGTCATATGCAGTATCTGTCTTACATCTGAAAAGAACAAAGAAAAGTATTACAGGAGTTGCACGGAGGCTTTACTTTGCTCTCTACGTCCCCGTGGGTTCCATTTTTAGGGCTTTGTACTGTCTTGCTGTTTCATCAGCCAGAGAATCCTTCGAAAAACTGAATGAATTCAATTCAAATTGGCTACAACCTTTCGAATATTACATTGATTGAGCATTAAAAAGCACTGACACTACAAAGGCCTACAAATTGGATGGGTACACTTTTATGAGAGTGGCATTTGAGTGAGTTATTCTGTAGATATATTTTAGACACCACCAGTACATTCCTGCAACACTACTTTCAAGGTCTAAAAAAATATATGCTTGGGGGGATTTGGTTGTTTGAACACAAAAGATGGACAGTCACACTGTTAAGCACAACAGCCAGCTATGAAAGAGACCCAGATGTTCCACTTTAAAGGAGTAGGAACATCTCTCATTCTTTCCATGGTAGCAGGGGTGCAAAATTCCCTGCAGTGCACAGGAAGAGATCAAGAGAGCAGCTTTTCTGTATTTAAAGACTTCAATCCAAAATCTAGAGGAGTTTAACTGGAAGACTGTTCTGACAACACTAACAGGAAGGAAGAGTGGCCTCTCTCTCCTTTCACAATATGCTGATCTACAGTTGAATGCCTATCGAAGTGTGCATTCAAATACCACTAAACAATCCTGGGTGTGTCTTTGAATTTAATTCCTTGTACTCGTGGAAGTATGCCGAGGCAAGTGCTACACGGTGCTTAGTATGCTTTCTGTAGGAATGTTAGAGGGGTGACTGTAATCAGAACTGGAGAATGACATTGAGAGAAAGCAATCTGAAGGTATTTGGAAAGGATCAAGATCAATACCTATCATCAGCGAACGAGTTGAAGAATTCAGACTGGTATTTTCAGTATTTTCTTGGAATTTCCTTTGACAAGTACATGCTGAACCAATGGCTGATTACTACGACTAGGCTGATTGTGCAAGTGTATGTGGTACAAGGAGAACCAACAGAATACACTCAATTAGATTGGGAAATAATTGTCTTGCTAAGCAACAGAATACTTGTGTTTCCTACCGATTAAAATGAGTCATATTCAGAGAAAGTTGATATTTAAAACAAAATACTCTTAGTAGGTGTCAAGTGGCTTTCACGCAACATTAATTGCACCATGGGAAAGACGCATTAGTTCAGTGTGAACTTTAAGAATACTGAGGCTTGGTGGCTAATGAGGATGGAATAGCGAAGTGTCCTGTGTCCACAGACACACTTAAAGCAGAGCTACACACACACACACACTGTCAAACATCTTACATTATTATAAACACTATCCAAGGAACCCAGATATCCTTTAATAACCTCCCATAACACAAAATGAAGGAGACCAAACTAACATGTAGTTACATTACTTGACATATAATTTAGTGGGGTGGCAGGTAGCCTAGTAGTTAGAGCGGTGGGCCAGTAACTGAAAGGTTGCTGGATCAAATCCCTGAGCTGACAAGGTCAAATTCTGTTGTTCTGCCCCTGAACCAGGAAGTTAAGCCATTGTTCCCCAGTTGGCCATCATTGTAAATAAGAATTTGTTCTTAACTGACTTGCCTAGTTAAATAATGATTAATTCAAAAAAATAGTGGCTGGTGATTTTAATGCAGGAAAACTGAAATCCATTTCACCTCATTTCTACCACACACAGAGACGGATACAAAGCTCTCCCCCGCCCTCCATTTGGCAAATCGGACCATAACTCTGATTCCTGCTTACAAGCAAAAACTCAAAACAGGAAGTACCAGTGGCACGCTCAACATGGAAGTGGTACGAAGAAGTGGATGTTTCGCTAGCACAGACTGGAATATGTTCCGGGATTAATCCGATGGCATTGAGGAGTTGTCCCCACAGTGACCATAGGTACATATCCCAACCAGAAGCTGTGGATTACAGGCAACATCCGCACTAATCCGAATGCTTATAAGAAATCACGCAACCCCCCCGACGAACAATCAGACAGCCAAAGCGTCAATATGACGCGTTCCGGACGACTGTATGATCACGCTCTCCGTAGCCGATGTGAGTGAGAACTTTAAACAGGTTAACATTCACAGAAGGATTACCAGGACGAGTGCTCAGAGCATGCGCTGACAAGCTGGCCTCTCTCTGACTCAGTCTGTAATACCTACAGTACATGTTTCAAGCAAACCACCATAATCCATGTGCCTAAGAACGCCAAGGTAACCTGTCTAAATGACTACCGCCCCATAACACTCATATCTATAGCCATGAAAGGCTGGTCATGGCTCATATCAACACCATAATCCCAGAAACCCTGGACACACTCCAATTCACATATCGCCTCAACAGATCCACAGATGGCGCAATCTCTATTGCACTTCACACTGCCCTCTACCACCTGGATAAAAGGAACACCTACGTGAGAATGCTGTTCATTGACTACAGTTCAGCTTTCAACACCATAGTGCCCTCCAAGCTCATCACTAAGCTAAGGACCCTGGGACTGAACACCTCCCTCTGCAACTGGATCCTGGACTTCCTGACGGGCCGGACCCCAGGTGGTGAGGGTAGGCAACAACACATCTGCAACGTTGACCCTGAACACGGGGGCCCCTCAGGGGTTTGTTCTCAGTCCCCTCTTGTACACCCTGTTCACCCAGGACTGTGTGGCCACGCACATTGTGTGGCCATTGCTGACGACACAACGGTGGTAGGCCTGATCACCAACGACGTTCCTCAGTATCCACATCACTAAGGACTTATCATGGTCCAAACACACCAACACAGTCGTGAAGAGGGCACGACAACAACTCTTCCCCCTCAGGAGGCTGAATAGATTTGTCATGGGCCCTCAGATCCTCAAAAAGTTCTACAGCTGCAGCATTAAGAGCATCTTGACTGGCTGCATCACCGCTTGCTATGACAACTGCTCGGCATCCGACCGCAAGGCGCTACAGAGGATAGTGGGTACGGCCCAGTACATCACTGGTGTCAAACTCCGTTCCATCCAGGACCTCTGTATGAGGCGTGTCAGAGGAAGAACCTAAAAATTGCTGAAGACTCCTGCCAGTTGGCATTCTCACTGCCAGTTAAGCGGGTTGGGTCGGTAACCGAAAGGTTACTGGTTCAAAAACCCAAGCCGGCAAAAGTAAAAAAAATCTGCCATTCTATCCGATGGCGTGGATGTCGATTAAGGCAGCCCCCCCCCACCTCTCTGATTCAGATGGGTTGGGTTAAATGCGGAAGACACATTTTGGTTAAATGCATTCAGTTGTGCAACTGACTAGGTATCCCTTTTCCCAAAAGGCACCTGAACAGCTTCTAGCCATAAGACTGATGAAAAGTTAATCACATGGCTACCAGGACTATTTACATTGACCCTTTATTATTATTTATTTATTTATCTTAGTTGTTTTGCACTGACTCCCTTGCACTGGCTGTATGCACACTCACTAGACTCTATCCACACACTCACACATACTACACATGCATATTGACGCCATACACACACACACACACTTTCAAACTTCACATACAGTGCATTCGGAAAGTTTTCAGACCCCCTGACTTTTTCCACATTTTGTTACGTTACAGCCAAATTCTAAAATGGACAGAATAAATTGAGCTGTTTCCATTGATTATCCTTGAGATGTTTCTACAACTTGATTGGAGTCCACCTGTGGTAAATTCAATTGATTGGACATGATTTTAAGTTAACAAACAGATCACTGACCATTTCGAATCCCACCGTACCTTCTCCGCTGTGCAATCCGGTTTCCGAGCTGATCACAGGTGCACCTCAGCCACGCTCAAGGTACTAAACGATATCATAACCGTCATCGATAAAAGACAGTCCTGTGCAGCCGTCTTCATCAACCTGGCCAAGGCTTTCGACTCTGTCAGTCACCGTATTTTTATCGGCAGACTCAACAGCCTTGGTTTCTCAAATGACTGCCTCGCCTGGTTCACCTACTTCTCAGATAGAGTTCAGTGTGTCAAATCGGAGGGCCTGTAGTCCGGACCTCTGGCAGTCTCTATGGGGGTACCACAGGGTTAAATTCTTGGGCCAACTCTTTTCTCTGTATATATCAACGATGTCACTCTTGCTGCGGGTGATTCCCTGATCCACCTCTACGCAAACGACACCATTCTGTATACATCTGGCCCTTCTTTGGACACTGTGTTAACAAACCTCCAAATGAGCTTCAATGCCATACAACATTCCTTCTCTGGCGTCCAACTGCTCTTAAACGCTAGTAAAACTAAATGCATGCTTTTCAACCGATCGCTGCCCACATCCACCCGCCCGACTAGCATCACTACTCTGGACGGTTCTGACTTAGAATATGTGGACAACTACAAATACCTAGGTGTCTGGCTAGACTGTAAACTCTCCTTCCAGACTCATATTAAACATCTCCAATCCAAAATTAAATCTAAAATCGGCTTCCTATTTCGCAACAAAGCCTCCTTCACTCACGCTGCCAAACATACCCTTGTAAAACTGACTATCCTACCCATCCTCGACTTCGGCGATGTCATTTACAAAATAGTCTCCAACACTCTACTCAGCAAACTGGATGCAGTCTATCACAGTGCCATCCGTTTTGTCACCAAAGCCCCATATACCACCCTCCACTGCGACCTGTATGCTCTCGTCGGCTGGCTCTCGCTACATATTCGTCGCCAGACCCACTGGTTCCAGGTCATCTCTAAGTCTTTGCTAGGTAAAGCTCCGCTTTATCTCAGCTCACTGGTCACCATAACAACACCCACCCGTAGCACGAGCTCCAGCAGGTCATCTCACTGGTCATCCCCAAAGCCAACACTTACTTTGGCCGCCTTTCCTTCCAGTTCTCTCCTGCCAATGACTGGAACGAATTGCAAAAATCGCTGAAGTTGGTGACTTATATCTCCCTCACTAACTTTAAGCATCAGCTATCTGAGCAGCTTACCAATTATAGCCCATCCAATCTACCTACCTCATCCCCATATTGTTTTTATTTACTTTTTTCCCTATTTTGCACACCAGTATTTCTACTTGCACATCTATCACTCCAGTGTTAATTTGCTAAATTATAATTACTTCGCTACTATGGCCTATTTATTGCCTTACCTCCTCACGCCATTTGCACACACTGTATATAGACTTTTTCTGTTGTGTTATTGACTGTACGTTTGTTTATTCCATGTGTAACTCTGTATTGTTGTTTGTGTCACACTGCTTTGCTTTATCTTGGCCAGGTCGCAGTTGTAAATGAGAACTTGTTCTCAACTGGCCTACCTGGTAAAATAAAGGTGGAATTAAAAAATTTAAAAACAAATTTGGAAAGGCACACAACTGTCTATATAAGGTCCCACAGTTGACAGTGCACGTCAGAGCAAAAACCAGGCAATGAGCTCGAAGGAACTGTCCGTATAGTGCCGAGACAGGATTTTGTCGTGGCAAAGATCTTTGGAAGGGTACCAAAAAGATTCTGCAGCATTGAAAGTCCCCAAGAACAGAGTGGCCTCCATCATTCTTAAATCAATGAATTTTTGGAACTACCAAGACCCTTCCTAGAGCTGGCCGCCCAGGCCAAAATGAGCAATCGGGGGAGAAGGGCCTTGGTCAGGGAGGTGACCTTGAACCCGATGGTCACTCTGACAGAGCTCCAGAGTTCGTCTGTGGAGATGGGAGAACCTTCCAGAAGTACAACCATCTCTGCAGCTCTCCACCAATCAGGCCTTTATGGTGGAGTGGCCAGACAGATGCCACTCCTCAATAAAAGGCACATGACAGCCCACTTGGAGTTTGCCAAAAGGCACCTAAAGGACTCAAACCAGAGAAACAAGATTATCTTCCCTACAGTGAAGCATGGTGGTGACGGCATCATGTTGTGGGGATGTGTTTCAGCGGCAGGGACTGGGAGACTAGTCAGGACAAGGGAAAGATGAACGGAGCAAAGTACAGACAGAAAACCTGCTCCAGAGCGCTCAGGACTTCAGAATGGGGCGAAGGTTCACCTTCCAACAGGACAACAACCCTAAGCACACAGCCATGACAACGCAAAAGTGGTGTCACGTTCGTCGTAAGGAGGAGACCAAGGCGCAGCGTGATATGCATACATTCTTCTTTTAATGAAGAAAAAACACTAAACAAACTAACAAAGTAACAAAACGAACGTGAAGCTATATACAACGAGTGCTGACAGGCAACTACACATAGACAAGAACCCACGAAACCAAAAGGGAAAATGGCAACCTAAATAGGATCCCCAATCAGAGACAACGATAAACAGCTGCCTCTGATTGGGAACCAATTCAGGCCACCATAGACCTACAATATGCCTAGACTTAGAAACACCCCTAGACATACAAAACCCCTAGAACAAAAACATGCATAGCCCCTAGAACAAAAACATGCATAGCCACCCTCATCACACCCTGACCTGACCAAAAGAATACAGAAAACATAGATAACTAAGGTCAGGGCGTGACAAGTGGCTTCGGGACAAGCCTCTAATGTCCTTGAGTGGCCCAGCCAGAGCCTCGAACATCTCTGGAGAGACCTGAAAATAGCTGTGCAGCAACGCTCCCCATCCAACCTGACAGAGCTTGAGAGGATCTTCAGAGAAGAATGGGAGAAACTCCCCAAATACAGAGTGCCAAGCTTGTAGCGTCATACCCAAGAAGACTCAAGGCTGTAATCGCTGCCAAAGGCGCTTCAACAAAGTACTGAGTAAAGGGTCTGAATACTTATGTAAATGTAATATACATTTTTTTTTTCTAATACATTGCAAAAATGTCTAAAAACCTGTTTTTGCTTTGTCATTATGGGGTATTGTAGATTGATGAGGGAAAAAAATATTGAATCCATTTTAGAATAAGGCTGGTAACATAACAAAATGTGGAAAAAATCATGGGGTATTTTCTGAATGCAATTTACGCTGCTGCTACTTTGTTTATTATATATCCTGATTGCCCAGTCACTTTTACCCCTACCCACGTGTATACTGTATGTCCTAAATTACCTCAACTACCTCGTACCCCTGCACGTTGACTCGGTACTGGTATCCTTATTGTTTTCATTGTGTTACTTTTTTAAAATATATATATATTTTTTAAATTTACTCCCTTTTCTCCCCAATTTTCGTGGTATCCAATCGCTAGTAATTACTATCTTGTCTCATCGCTACAACTCCCGTACGGGCTCGGGAGAGACGAAGGTCGAAAGCCATGCGTCCTCCGAAACACAACCCAACCAAGCCGCACTGCTTCTTAACACAGCGCGCCTCCAACCCGGAAGCCAGCCGCACCAATGTGTCGGAGGAAACACCGTGCACCTGGCCCCCTCGGTTAGCGCGCACTGCGCCCGGCCCGCCACAGGAGTCGCTGGAGCGCGATGAGACAAGGATATCCCTACCGGCCAAACCCTCCCTAACCCGGACGACGCTAGGCCAATTGTGCCTAGCGCTGCGATGCAGTGCCCTAGACCACTGCGCCACCCGGGAGGCCCATTGTGTTACTTTTTAACTCTGCCCTGTTAGGAATGGGCTCCTAAGTAAGCATTTCACTGTAAAGTCTACACCACTTGTATTCAGTGCATCTGACCAATACAATTGGATTTAATTTGATTTGAATTTGTCTACGCTAATTAGAACAGAATCATGCACCCCTGGCTGTCTCAGTCATGACAGATGTTGAGCTGGACATTGGTCCTAATCTTCCAAAGTTATTTCATTTGGCATTTCAGATGGTGTCTAGCAATTACTGCTACAGAGGCCATGGAGAGGCTGGTAAGAGGCAGAGGTGCAGCTGGTCCCCTGTCTAAAGTCCAGTGTCTCTAATTGCCTGTGGAGGAATCCGTCAGAACAAACACATCAGGGGGTCAGCACTCACCCTCTATAATGAACAATAACCATCTATACTGAACAATAACTCTCTATACCGAACAATAACCATCTATACCGAAACAATAACTATCTTTACCAAACAATAACCATCTATACTGAACAATAACTACCTATACTGAACAATAACCACCTATACTGAACAATAACATCTATACTGAACAATAAGCATCTATACTGAACAATGTTGTGACTTAACTTTCATTAATCTGATGACTGTTATTGTTTTAATCCACTAACTATGTTTAATTGTTACCCAATTAAATTAATCATGTAACAATTAACTCATTAGGATTTGGGGCACCACGGAAGAAGTTGTTTAGAGAGTTACCATCTCCCGAATTAAACTCTATAAGGTCTTTACCTATTTCATTGATAAACAGTTCTCTTATAAATCATTACCTTTTTTCAAATCATCATTCTGACCAGTCGTAACCTTCTTTGATCTGCGAAAACCCCAGCCTTGCTCATTATTCAGTACACCACAAATTGGTTTAATTATTTATTTACTAGCTAACTAAATAATAACACAGAATACACACACACACACTTACATGAGACAAAGGTCCCTAGTGGACTGACCAAATATGGCGGCTTATACACAACCAATGGAGAGGGGTTGGGAAAAGAGAGAGAAGAGGAAAAGGGACACTTATCTTGGACACATTCTTTAATTATTCTCCCATTAATCATATACTTTGCACACGAACCGCCGTCCGTTTGGAGTAAGAAATCATGAATGCATTTACATGTGAAATGCCTTCGTTAGTCATTTATCTCTGTCAGAACCAAGCCTTCTTGGAAAGGGTTTTGGTGGGGTCTCCTGTGGGTGTAAGGCTTTAATTGTCCACAAGAGGTCACAATGTCCTTCTTCTTAGTTATCTGGTCTCTATGGGTGTTCATTCCTCAGAACAGCTACTTAGCTGTACCAGTGATTGTCTGAGATGAGCTTCTCGCCTCTTCCTCCTCGTGTTGGCATTCAGGATTTGGACCACGATGGACATGAGCTGCAGCTCTTTGTCTCTCTGGTCCAAATGAAGGTGAGTTTATTTATTCACCTCGTGTTCAGTTCAAAGTGTCAACCATTCCAAACGTGCAGATCTCCGCTCCACGTTTCCTGGTCTAAAGGATGATTTCTCTTCCAAGCCTTTATGCACTCTTGGTCAAAAGGGGCGTTCCATCATGCTGACAAGCTCTCTGACCTCACTCGGGGTGTGGCTACTTTAATGTGCAAAGGATATGATTAAAAGTTATCTCTTATGACTCCTAAAATCACATTCCTATCTTAACAAAAATACTTTCAGAATTTTTCATTTCCTATGCACAACGTATTGGATGAAACCTTACAGCACTTACAGTATTTCGTCCATACAGCTTTTTTAATGACATCACAAAATGAAAAACAAAATGACTTTCGTTTTCTATATCTCCCCACTGACCATTCCCCACATTCTTTATGTTAGAATTATTGTTCCATTATCCACTTTTTGGACGTTAGAGTTTTGTGCGGGCAAAAGTTTCTGGAGACAAAGGAACATTCCTTTATCCAATACTGGAGTGTAGAGAGAGAGTCCTCTCCTTCTTAATTTATGACCGGGTGTGGAGGTGTCAAAACGGCCCAGTGCCCACCTTCCCCCCTTTGCGGTTGGGAGAGGGTCTGGTTATTGTCAGCCATTGCCAAGCTGATCTGACCCATTGTGATCCTCACCGGACAGTCATGACCACAATAACTATCTAAGTTATATTGATCAATATCCACCAAAACTGAACAATAACCACCAATACTGAACAATAATCATCTATACTGAACAATAACCATCAATACTGAACAATAACCATCTATACGTAAGGGATAAATGCCAACATTCTGTACATTACCTTGGAAATAATAGACAACGCAGCGGTCCCTTTGCAGAGTTCATTTCC
Source organism: Salvelinus alpinus (assembly GCF_045679555.1). Taxonomy (NCBI): domain Eukaryota; kingdom Metazoa; phylum Chordata; class Actinopteri; order Salmoniformes; family Salmonidae; genus Salvelinus; species Salvelinus alpinus. Next base: position 33,892,983 of record NC_092093.1, on the reverse strand, counting down.
CAGGGTAATGCACAGAACGGAGGCGCTTATCCCGCTTGCCAAATAAAACAATATGAAAACACACATTTACCGGTAGATGTTAATATTCAAATTTTAGAAGCAAATTGATACTTTCTCATCTTTTGGTTACTTGAGACGCGAGCGACCCAGTCGTTCGTTCGATTCGTTTGATATTTATGTGTGCAACCCAGTCGTTTGTTCTTTATGTTCCGTTGCCGTGTTCCATAGCAACGTTCTTACCCCTTGCTTGCTGCTAGCTAGCCAGCTAGCTACGGCTACACAGTCACGACCTCTGCAACCAGAATAACGGCAAAGTCAATTCCATTGCATTTGTTTAAGCTGTTTATCCTGCTTATACCACTGTTTCCAAATAAAACAATACTATAAGCACACATTTACCAGTAGAAATACATTTAAAAATATATATATTTTCATTTAAATAAGCAAATTCCTACTTTATCATCTTTTGGTTGATAGAGATGAGACCCAATCATTTGTTTGATTCGTTCGATATTTATGGACACGACTTTCTTTATGCTCCGTTGCCATGCTAGCTAGCTAGGTACGGCTAACACAGTCACGACCTCTGCAGCCAGAATAACAGCAAAGCAGCTGTTTTCTATTCACATTCATTTGGATACATCCATAACAATGAGCTGATAATGCCCGATACTGCCTGGTATAGTTAGAAAAGTTTGCCTTGTCAGAACACTGGACACTGTTCATTACAAGGAGATTGCATTGCATATCAAACACTAGGCTAGAAGCTAGCTAAATAGTTTGTTGCTAGCAAACCTGCCAATATGACAAGCAAATAAAAAGATATCAGTTGCTGAAAATAGCAGGTCAAACTAGAAACTTGTGGGAGGATTTGACAGCATAGCGCCACTTGAGTCATGACGGCAACAGTAGGGAGCAGAGGAATTAATGTTCATCACTCACCACGTTAGGTCATCAGATGCTCCAAAGAAATATGTCTCTGCAAAAACAAATCACTGCTAGCTAGCTAGCTACGTTTTTTCCTTGTTGAACCTGCATTTCCAATGTATCCAATTTCTGTTTCTGTGGTTGTTGTTTTAACTCTCTGTAACTTTGTAGCAAGTACAGTCTGCATGTGTAGAAGCTTATTGCGTCATGACTGCATGTGTCCCGATATATTTCCCAACTGTCCATATATCTTTTCCAACTGTCCCGTTATCTGGTTTTTCCATTCTAGAATGCCTTTCTAACCAATCAGAAACGAGTATTCAACAATGCTGTGGTATAATGAACATTATAAACTGGGTGGTTCGAGCCCTGAATACTGATTGGTTGACAGACGTGGTATATCAAACCACATACCATGGGTATGACAAAACATTTATTTTTACTGCTCTAATTACGTTGGTAACCAGTTTAAAATAGCAATAAGGCACCTCAGGGGTTTGTGGTATATGGCCAATATACCACGGCTAAGGGCTGTGTCCAGGCACTCCACGTTGCGTCGTGCTAAGAACAGCCCTTAGCCATGGTATACTGGCCATATACCACTCCCCCTCTTGCATTTTTGCTTAAATAACTATCTATACTGAACACTAACCATCTATACTGAACAATAACTATCTATACTGAACACTAACCATCTATACTGAACAATAACCATCTATACTGAACAATAACCATCTATACTGAACAATAACCATCTATACTGAACAATAACCATCTATACTAAACGATAACTATCTATACTGAACAATAACCATCTATACTAAACAATAACTATCTATACTGAACAATAACTATCTATCTATAGTGCAATACAGACCACGGTGTCGTGTGTGTCAACCTTTGATATCTGTTGCAGCAGCGGTGAGAATGTCTGAGAAAGTTGAAAAAAACTTTCGCCAGAATGTGTAGGCTACTGTTTCTTGTTTTAGATGAGTCTCATGAGTAATTATGATCTTCACTTCAGCAACTGTCATTTTAATTCAGTACTATACTGGGAGTTTAGAATCATTTTTGATGACCGTTTGGAATCATGTATGATGCATAGTGAACATTAACTTCAATACACTAAGTATTACTCAACATTTCTCCCCTCATTTACTCAGACTTCACTTTTCAACTCATGACTCTCCAGTACATATACTGTATAGTACAATATGTAATGCATAGATGGTATGCAATCCCTGTCTAACTGTCAACCATTAAACCAGAGATCCAAACTCAACACAAAACTTCTGATACAAAAGCCTCTAGCTCCATCCAGAGCAGTTCTGCCTCCAAACCCCAGATTAATAAAAGAGGGTTTGGCGTATATAAAGAGAGGCTGTGGATATGGATGTGCACAGTCCGAGGGAGAGAGGAATGTAAGTAACAGCCACAGCCATGGGCGTTGTTCATTTCTGACACCCAGAGTTCCTAAAGATTATGCTAATTGCGCAGTGGAGTGTGACAGCGGCACTGTGCGTCTGAGCCGTTGCTAAGTGTGACTGAGATGAAGCCACTGAGTAATCTCAGAGCTGGGCTGTAGGAGTCCAGTATAGGCTAACATCAGCCCAGCCACGGTTAACAAACCACTGACTAAAAGGAAAGGTAGTAAAACTTAATGAACCCACTCGAATGTCTGCATGGCTCATACTGACCAGAGTTTAATATTAGCCCTCCTGTAAACATCGTCTACGTCATAGGGTCTCTATTGTGATCCGTCTCCAGCTGCTGCACAACAGACAATTCCTGCCAGTTGAGGAGTTTTGTCTGTTCACAGGACCATGAAATTAGCTCATTTAGCACAGAAGTGAATTAATTTGGTGCGATTAAAATAATGGCAGATGCTGCCATACTTTTCCAAAGAAACCAAGGCTAATCACCAGACCTCTATCCCATCCTGTTTATCCGCTGCAGTGAAATTCCTCCTTTGTATGAAAGATGAACGGCAAAACATGGCTTCCATTAACAAATGGATGATTGTTTACATCAATGAATAGTGCAAACGCAGTCCTTTGAATGTTTAGCACCACACGGACACATGCCTTCTCACTATAACATCAATGTGAATGAAAGCAGAGAGGGAAGAAAAGACAGGACAAGCAGCTCTTTCTTCTTCCAGATGAAGCTATCTCCTGCAGCACGGCTGGCTACACCACGTGACCATTAAATAACACAGGGGGGAATAGCCGAGCATAGCAGAGGAGGCCTCTGGACCAGCCCAGGCGCTAGGTAGCTGTTCATCAGCCCCTCTGGCATCTTATTGATCCGCTCACCGGCCTGGATATTAGAGTGGTAATTCACTTCTTATACATAACGCATCGGGGTTGTGTGTCTCCTCCATTTATTACCCGGGTTGGGGAAATCATTGATATTCCCAGGCAGACTCCTCTGGCTCTGCAGGCTCAGAAGATCTCCTTTTGAGCAGGTTGAGCTTGATGTAGTGGTTTGCTCTGTGACAGGGATGTGCTGGCTGGCACAGTCAGGGGGTTTGGGGGGGTTGGAGCTTGCCTGCCTGCTGTAACTTCCACTAGAAATCCTGTTAAATGAGCCTGGGCTTTCTAACCCCTGTTGCTATGCTTTAGGAAGTGACTGTGAGCAGATAAATCATATTGCTCCCATCTATGGCTCACGATTGAACTCTTTATGTAAAGTGTATGTTAGGATTAGTCAAATGTTTCTTCATTCTTCACAATAATTTGCTGTTGAAAATGTTAAATCGTTACGGAAGAAAATCTGTACTAAAAGGAATAGTGTATCCGAGTTATATCACAACCAGCCGTGATTGGGACTCCCATAGGGCGGCGCACAATTGGCCCAGCGTCGTCTGGGTTTGGCCGGTGTAGGCCGTCATTGTAAATAAATTAACTGGCTTGCCTAGTTAAATAAAGGTTAAATAAATAAAAAATAATTCAAATGTTGTAACTGAACGCCTCTTGTATTCATATTAAAAATATAAAATCGATGCCCACACTATACAAGAGTCCCTCTATTCTAAAAATCCAATTACAACCACTTTTCACAGGCACAAAGTCTACATAATGAATTACTATATTTCGATAAGAGGACCAGAAAGGGTGTGGAATTGCTGCTCCAATGTCTGAATCAGATTGTTTCACTGCAATTTGATTTCCTCACTGAACAGGGAGGGAGGTTTATGAAAGCAATTTACTGATGGTAGCACAACAATAAGATATTTCATCACAATGGGGTTGTGTGTTAAACTCTTGACTGTATTCAATGTGGAGGAAAAATACACTGGAGGGAGAATTAAAGTAATGGTTCATGTGATAGAAACATTTCTTTGAGAGGCCATGGCCATACAAGAACTGTAATCAATATACTGGTAACCCATTCAGGAAAGTTGAAATCGAACTTCTAACAGGAAATGTATTTCGCAATGATTCATATAGCCTTTATGAATGAAATGTGGGCAAGACAGGGCCACATTATGTGTGACACAACCCCTCCCTTTATATCCATAGAGAGATGGAGTCAACGCAGGATCTAAACAAAGGAGAGGAGAAGATCAAAGGCAGCAGCCAATCAAGTGGCAATGGAGCGGCGCTTCCACTCACGGGAAAATAGGACGAGTTACACCAAAACTTCTCGTCTATATACCTTTCTACAGAGGTGACTCACACACTACACTCAGAGAGGGAGAGAGAGAGAGAGAGAGAGAGGGAGGGAGATAGAGAGGGAGAGAGAGAGAGAGAGAGAAAGAGGAGAGAAAGAAATAGAGAGAGAGAGAGAGAGAGAGAGAAAGAGAGAGAGAGAGAGAGGGAGAGAAGGAGAGAGAGACAGAGAGAGAAAAGGACAGATAGAGAGAAAGAGAGAGAGAGAGGGGGATAGAGGGAGAGTGCGAGAGAGAGACAGAGAGAGTGAAAGGGAAAGAGAGTGAGAGGGAGAGTGGGTGTGAGAGAGACAGTGAGAGAGACAGTGAGAGAGAGAGAATGAGAGGGAGAGTGGGAGTGGGAGTGAGCGGGAGAGACAGAGAGTGAGAGGGAGAGGGAGAGAGGATGAGGAGAATGAGATCAGATAAATAAAGAGTGAGAGAGAGAGAGAGAGAGACAGAGAGAGATTATGAAGAGTTTGAGAGAGATGGATTAAGGAGAGAGGAGCAGAATGAGACAAAGACAGCGATGAGGGGATAAGTGTGCAGAATGTGGATTGGTGTAAGAACCTGGCCGTCATCCTTCAGTTGAAAGTCTGTTTCCCATTCTCGTCGTCTGCTACTGTAACCTGGGCGACACATGGCGTCGGTGTCCTCACAGAGGAGGGGTTGGCAAGCGGGGGACGGATTGCTCCATGACATCAGAGACTGCCGTCATCACGCACAGTAAGTCACAGATGAGCCATGCCATGTGTGGGCGAGTGCGTCACATGTGACTAGCCACCATCGGGAGGAGGTGTGGACAACACCTTCTGTGCCGAGGATGGAGGAGGCACGCGCAACAAATTAGATTGTTCAGTTCTATCAAATGATGTATGCACCACCTCTCACAAACAGCCCATATGGCCAACAGAGAAAGAGGCCTCTGAGACATGCACGTGCTTATCTGAAAAGACAAGAGCAATATGCAGTTGTTGTAATAACACTACAGCTCCACAACGTGTACTTAGAGCTCCAAGAACAGATGTTGAAAAACAGCGGAAGAACAAGAGGTAGAATCGTTATTCACAGATACCTTGTCAAATCAAATGATGACACAGCACACACTATGACAGAAAACACCTCATAAAAACCATAGGATCCTTTTTTCATCTTCGAGGTCTGAAGTCCCATATCCTTGGAATCTGGTGATTCAGGCATTCAGGGGAAAAGGAGAGCAAATGGATCATTAAAGGTAATGGAGAAACTCCACAGAGACAAATAACAGAATAATTTTAGACAGAATGCAATCAAGCAAACAGCCGAAGCAACCAGCAGAGAGAGAGAGAGAGAAAGAGAGAAGAAGAGAGATAGAGGGGGAGAGAGTGAGAGAGAGAGAGAAGAGATAGAGGGGGAGAGAGAGAAAGAGAGAAGAAGAGAGATAGAGGGAGAGAGAGAGAGAGAGAGAGAGAGAGAGAGAGAGAGAGAGAGAGAGAGAGAGAGAGAGAGAGATGGGGGAGGGGAGAACCGTTTTGCTACAGTAGGTTAAATGGGCAGTCCAATGGGGATTTCTTTAAGCAATGCTTCCCTGGTGCTGTCATTACTGCTGTAGCTGAGCTCAGTCTGGGCCTGCTGCCTCCTGTCATATATAATAATCAGGTGCACAGAGTGAGTTCCTCATGGTTTAGAAACCCCAGAACATTCACATCACGACAAGATCTGCTGGCATCTCCTGTACTCTGATAGCTTTTAGTTTACCACCAGCAGATCTGGGTCAAATATATACTTGAGCTGCATAATTTAATTTGCCCTGTACAATGGGACAAATAGAATGGTCCCAAAAGTGCAAATGGCAAGCTATAATACTGCATTGGCAATACAGTAGGTCATACACAAAGTCAAACAGAGATTGAAAGCCAAATGGCAGTGTTCTCCTACCTGCCTGAAAGCGCTGATTGCAGAGAGAACTGCAAGTAACAGAGCATATGACAACAGAGTGCCCAACCAACAACAGGCTGTGCCAAAGCCAATGTTTGTGGTGTAACAGCTGAAAATTGGAGAGAAGGAAAACATTGAAAAGCCACGGCATACATCGCTGTGACAATCAAATACACCTCGGCAAGAAAGAAAGAAAACAATTTGGACTCATTCTTTTGGCTTATTCCGCGTCACACAGCAAATTATCTTCAGATGAGAGTCCATTTCAATATAATGGGACACATGGCAATCACCTTCAGATGCCTTTCCTCCATCTTATAACTGACCTTTAGAAGATTGAACTGAAAATGCCAGAACCCCAGTGTCATAACAGCATTCAGATGATAGGATGAACTCTGGAATACCTTTTGTTTGGGTAGGCTCTAGACATTAGTCTCTGGTTCTCTGCAGGGTCCACTATCCCTTTCTGTTGGCTGGCTGCAGGACCCTCATACTGAATGGCTGCCAGAGGTGGAGGAGGTATGGCTGTTCAATAAGACACGCTCCATTTGAATCGCACCTGCAGATGTTTGCCACACTGGCAGCAGAGAAAAGCATTTTGACGTGACCGGTCTGTGTGGAGAGGAAAACTCAACAGTGAGAGAGATAAACAACCCGTTGATTTCCGAGACACAGTTTCTTTTCACATACCACAAACCAGTGCTCTATAAATATACATGGACACTGCTGGGAGACAATGGGAGTCTTCCGTTCAATTCTGAATGAGATGTTGTGCTGCCTCAACTTGGCCAGTCATACTTGAGAGAACGAGCAGTGTACTGTGTTATCGGCTTGTGTCCTTTAGCGAGAGTGTCCTTTATCTCCTCTGCAACAATCAGAGACTGTTGGCTCGGCTGGAACGAGTGTTAGACAGAAGGGTTCTCTCTCCTAGAGAGCTTGTTCCAGTGTCAGCAGCTGCCAGGGCCAGAGTCAAGGGGCAACAGGGGGAGGGTCAGGGGTCAGTGGGGCCCTCGTCCCCCGCCGAGGGGCCCTCGTCCCCCGCTCCTCATCTGCCTGGCACCAGCTCAAATAACAGGACCCTGGGACCACTAGACCGTCCACTTTGGACATGCAGAACAAAGAACAATCGCAAAGGGGGAGGATAGGCATGCAGAGAGAGAGGGAGAAAATTATATCCATCCACATTAGAGAAGGGGGATAACTGGTTTAGTTGTAGAAAACCTAATCAAATTCAAGAAGGGGCCCTTCAGCTCCTAACTTTGCGGATTTATTCACCAGAAAGATGAATTAGACGTGACACCTGGCTCAAGTGGATATCACATCACATCTGGGGGATGTGTGACAAACGCCAGTTCCTCCTTCCTTTATTGGTCCTGGGACGATCTGGTGGTGCACTGAAGGCTTTGCCGCTCCACTAGTGTTGGTGTGTAGGTGAGCATGGAGGAAAGGAGGAATTCCATCTCCCTGATTTAGGGCCCTGGGCAGATAGACGAGGGCAGAACAACTCAACCGGGCCCTGGTTTCACTGGAGTGTGATGGGACACCTTGGCTGGGGGAAGCAGCCACACTCCACTGTGCTCAAGCTGGCACCCAGATGGATGGCAGCCTGGGGCCTATGGCCCTCCAGACAGAATGAGTCTATGGATAGCCTTGGATAGGTTATGTGGGTGGAGGGATATGACAAGAAACATGCACTGAGTGTACAAAACATTAGGAATATCTTCCAACTATGAGTTGCACCCCCTTTTGTCCTTAGAGCAGCTTCAATTTGTCGGGGCATGGACTACAAGGTGTCGAAAGCGTTCCACAGGGATGCTGGACCATGTTGACTCCAATGCTTCCCACAGTTGTGTCAAGTTGGCTGGATGTCCATCCACCCTCTGAATGGCACACCTACACAATCCATGTCTCAATTGTCTCAAGGCTTCAAAATGATTCTCCTCCCATACACCAGGGTAAGCAACCTTTTCTGAGTCAAGATCACTTTTCTGAGTCAAAATGCAAGTCGGGATCTTTTAACATGACTTTAAAAACACAAGCCTATGCAACATTAACCTATTAAAAAACAGTACTGTAGCAATGAGGTTTGTGCAGTAAGCTATAGGCCCAACACATTAGCACTGCATATTGGCTTTGCTTGAATTGCCCTGCCAATGCATTGTTGTTCGGAACATTTGTTTAAATTATATATAAAAACTTGAGGTAGGCTATATGATCATACCTGTATTTTTTTGTTGTACTTTTAAACTTTTGTTTACAATCCGATTGGCCAGCGTTAGGCCTATAGTGCACTTGATTTGCTCTCCGGGCCTGCCGGGAAGGCGCATTTGTACCTTCAGACACATGAAATGGTTCTAAATCAGAACACAGGGCGCACACAGCAGCTGAATCTGTTGAACCTACCGCCAACAGCGCGAGACAATTTAGAAAAAATTAGAACGCAAGGCTTTATCGTTTTTATTTTTACAGAAATGTTTGGGCATCGACTAGAAATGCCTTGGAGATCGACCGGTTGGTGACCACTGATCGAAGTGGATTTAACAGGTGACATCAATAAAGGATGATAGCTTTCACCTGGATTCACCTGGTCATGGAAAGAGCACATTTAATCACACGATCATAATGAGCTTATCGCCATTCAGAGCTCAAGTCGAAATCATAAAGAAGCTTTATTATCATTTCACTAGAATATGAGCTTATTCATCCAATAGGTCCTCTGTGTTTCCCTGTAGTTACATATTACATAGTAAGACGCTCTCATTCAGAGCGACTTACAGTATTGAGTGCATACACTTTAATACTTGTTTCGTATTCATCTGTCTCTCTGTCTCTCTCTGTCTCTCTCTCTCGTGCGCCACCTTAACCCATAATAAGGCGGCTGATCCGTCTCTCAGTAGGATTCATCCATTGACTGTAAATCCTCACCCACCTCTGTGATGTCTGGAGATATGAGTGTCATAAGATAATGTCGTTCATCCTTAACAGTTTCTGCTTGATACATTTTTTGTAGCTTAGCTAAATGAATCATTAGCAAAGCTAGCTTATTAATTCAGACCCGCAGCACTTGGGTGCGCTTTTTTTTTTTTAAGGAAAAGAAACCTCTTGGTAAATATTAATGGATTCTGGAACAATTTAAATTGTACAAACTGCATCAAAGCAATATTTTAATAAGGCTCTCCTAAAGAGCCATGGTGATTTGCGGTCTGATTATGTTAAACGCTACATTGGCAACTATAAAATATAGGTATTTTGCAAGTAGGGCTCTGGTGATGGTGGGTATGAAAACCCATCAGGAATCAATCATGACACATTATCAAAACGGTCAGAAGATCCGCCAAGCCTCAACCAGAACTGGTGATCTCACCTGGAACAAATATGACTGTACACACTGTCATCGTCAGTCGTATCTACCCAACAGATACGACTGATACATTACATACATTACTTACACAGCTATTTATGATTGATTCCCGCTTCCCAGCTCTACTGGAAGAGGTGTGGGTATCATTGACACAAACTAGCTATGACAGCAAGAAGGGACGCGGGCGTGACGTCGCAAATTACTTTCAGGTGTATCAAGGATCTGACACCAAATATCCTCTCGAAAAACCAAGCTTATCAAAAAGAGCATGAACACAAGGGGACTGAGCTCAGTTTGCACCACAAACACAGAGATAGTTTAGCCTGGTTTCTAAATGTGTTGTTTTCTCATAACGCTGGCCCAAAAATAGAACAGCAGATTAAAGGCACAACGCACTCCAGCAATGCTGGGAATTATGATAGGATGACGAGGGTATTCCGCTCAGTGAAACACATTGTGCCGTTCTAAATAAATAAACAGTACACTCTGCAACTAACGCTTCCATAATCCATGGAGCTCAGTGTAGTCTCAGTGTAGTCTAGAAGGTGACTGTTGCCATGGCAGGCCACAGGCCCATTGTTGTGAAAGATTGTTTGGCCGTCTAGTGTCGGCTCTGCTCACAGTTGCATCAACCAATCAGTAAATGAGATCTCTACTACTGATGATGCTCCACCTATAGACTGAAGACTGAGGCAGGACTCTGAGTCGATCTCTGCTGCTGGAGATGGCGATGGGGAAATTATGTAAATGATCATGATGGAAGATAGGCATCTCATCAAGACAATCACAAGTGTCGATTAGAGGGCGTGCTTCATTAGCTTGAATAAGTTTAGGCCAAATAAAAGCAATTAAAAGATGAATGTTGATTTTACGCATCACTGTCGTAATGGGATATTGGTTGACAACATGTGATGGTTGAAAACACACTCATTCTATTGGATAGAATGATGACATTCTAAAGGTTCCATCTATCTACCATTTCTCCAGATGCTTTTTTGACATTCTCAACCAAGCAGTGCTACTGCCTTTAGCACTCCAAGTCACCTCTTTCCATATCTAAAAGTACTGTACATTCCTAATTGGGAAGTCGCATGTTGTTAAGAAGAGAAGGAGAAATGCTTAGCATATTAGGCTTTATTAGTGTAGGTGTGAATGTGAAATCAAATAATATGTTTTGATATCTCTGTTGTTGTTTTTTTGTAATTGAGAAAGATCTGCCCACTGTGTTCGTTTGATTATCTTATTATCTTATTATCTATTATCTACCTCTCATCTTGCTTACTCATATAACCACCAAAGATGCTATCATTGCTTGAGCCATTAGGCCTTTACCTTCATCTATGACAGACACAACCAATAGACATGAACGCAAACAACACATTGTAAGATGCTCCAGGACTGACAATTGAATAATACACTGAGTGTACAAAACATTAGGAACACCTGCTCTTTCCATGACATAGACTGACCAGGTGACCAAGTGATTCCAAGCACTACAGAGGGTAGTGCGTACGGCCCAGTACATCAATTGTCAATCCAGTACATATATACTAGGCGGTGTCAGAGGAAAGCCGCCAAAAAATGTCTCTCTGTTCTCTCTGCTATCGCACGGCAAGTGGTACCGGAGCGCCAAGTCTAGGACCAAAAGGCTCCTTAACAGCTTCTACCCCCAAGCCATAAGACTGCTGAGCAATTAATCAAATGGCCACCCGGACTATACACCCCCTTTGTTTTGTACACTGCTGCTACTCGCTGTTTATTATCTATGCATAGTCACTATACCCCTACCTACATGTACAAATTACCTCGACTAACCTGTACCCCAGCACATTGACTCGGTACCGGTACCCCCTGTATATAGCCTTGTTATTTTATTGTGTTACTAAAATTTTTGTATCTTTTTTGTCTTTTTTATTTAATAAATATTTTCTTAACTCTATTTCTTGAACTGCATTGTTGGTTAAGGGCTTGTAACTAATAATTTCACGGTAAGGTCTACTACACCTGTTGTATTCGGCGCATGTGACAAATACAATTTGATTTGATTTGAAATCTATGATCCCTTATTGATGTCAACTGTTAAATCCACTTCACTCAGTGTATATGAAGGGGAGGAGACAGGTTAAAGAAGGATTTTTAAGCCTTGAGACAATTGAGACATGGGTTGTGTATGTGTGCCATTCAGAGGGTGAATGGGCAAGACAAAATATTTAAGTGCCTTTAAACGGGGAATGGTAGTAGGTGCCAGGCGCACAGATTTGAGTGTGTCAAGAACTGCACCGCCGCTGGGTTTTTCACGCTCAACAGTTTCCCGTGTGTATCAAGAATGGTCCACCACCCAAAGAACATCCAGCCAACTTGACACAACTGTGGGAAGCATTGGAGTCAACATGGGCCAGCATCCCCGTGGGATTCTTTCGACACCTTGTAGAGTCCATGCCCGGACTAATTGAGGCTGTTCTGAGGGCAAAAGGGGGTGCAACTCAATATTAGGAAGGTGTTCCTAATGTTTAGTACACTCAGTGTATACCCGTTACTTATTAATATAAGCATTCATAAAATACATTATTCACATAATTTAAATGCCAATCATCTTATTGAGCATACAATGCAACTAGGAACCTGTAATTGAATGGGGAACATTCATCCCTGAAGTGAAAATGAGCAGCTGGATGATTGAAGACCAACAACATTTGACCATATACTGTATTGTACTGCATTGTATTCATACAATACTGTATGATGAGTCAAATCAGCTAGCATAGGATGCTATGCTGTGGTTTGTAACTGTTTGTATGTAAATTATAGACATTAACCACTAGATTGGAGTCTGGCAGCCATGGCTTTTGTTATGCACCTTTGGTGGAAACTTAATTTGACTAATGTTGGCAATTATTTTCTCAGTATAATGGGTCTGCTTTAGCAAGAGATATATAATGAAATAAAACCACAACTATCAAGTCTGGCATCATCATTTGTTAAACTGCATTAATCAAAAGCTGCCTTTTTCAATTGAGGTAAAAGCTTTTCTATTCCCCGTTTGGACCCGAGCCCAATTCACGAGTGGTGTTTTCAAAGAGATGATGGATCGATGAATGACTATGAACCTGACTTGAACCCTCACATCTCCGGTGTGCACACAAAGCAAAAAACAGCCCCACCTTGAGAGAAATGAACAACTCATAATACAATTACAAATACTGTTTGTGGCACACACTGTGGTATAGCATTTATCTCATCACACATGCCATGCACATATATATGGACATGCAGAAACAACTGCATATGAAAGCCATCCAAATGATGTATGGGGCATGTGTTCATTTCAAATGGAACAGAGAGAATGGAACAGTCAGAGATGAATTGTGTGTGTATATGTGTGTACTGCATGTGTGTGTGTGTGTGTATGTGTGGGTGGGTGTGTGTATGTGTGCAGTGTGTGCATCTGCATGTGTGTGTGTGTGTGTGTGTGTGTGTGTGTGTGTGTGTGTGTGTGTGTGTGTGTGTGTGTGTGTGTGTGTGTGTGTGTGTGTGTGTGTGTGTGTGTGTGTGTGTGTGTGTGTGTGTGTGTGTGTGTGTGTGTGTGTGTGCGTACATGTGTGTACAGCCGCCCCTGGTCCACAGTTCATTAAGTGGAAAAGGATAACTCATAGAGAGATGATTCTCAGGGCATCTGCTCCTCTCACTGCTGTTTGGAGCTACATTACTTAAAGTAATGTTGGGTTTCAGATTGGTGGGATGAAATACATTTACTCTGAAGGCATGTAGCACATTCCCCATTAAAACGGTGATATGCAAAATAAGTCATTCTTAGCCAGCTCTTAAATGAAGAAATGTGATCTTTATATAGTAGCCTATAGCCACTAGCATAATGGAAGCAAATGGAGAGTAGAACCACAGAATGTTTCCCCTTCAATCACTACACACACACCACTCATAACCATCCCAACCTACACCAAAATGGCAATACTGAGGAAAAGACCTTTGGAAAATTGTGATGAAATGGGTCTACTATCACTATAATAACATTTCTGACCTATACGTAATGGGACCGAGTTGTGTGGTAGCTAGGGTAAGGCTCCAGGGCCAGAGAAGCCTGGGGCTAGTATTGTCTAGCTACTTCCCCAATTCTCTCCCGTAGAGCAGGTGCAGGGGCTGCTGGGGGAAGAGAATGGGAACAACCCCAGCAGCCTGACAGCCCAACAGCACAAAACCCCCATACGCCCAAATTCATCCATCCATCCATCCATACACCCGACTCCCTCCCTACAAGGACACAAATGAATGAGCAAGATCAAATGTGAGAGAGGGGAGTGGATATCTGCTGGGTAAGTGTATTGGGGAATGGGAAGTGGCTGCCGGATTGTGGGGTGGTGTTGGGGTGATGGTGGGGCTAACGTGAGCCCCCACAGTGGAGCCTGGCCCTGGCAGCCAGCAGGTCAGAGCTGCTGCATTGGGAGGCAGGGGAGTGTGGTAGGACCATTTGCACCCCAGCCAAAGTGACAGGAGCCCAGGCTCATCAAACAAAGCCAACCGGCTGGAAATAACACAATGACAAACAATTCTGTTTGCTGCTTGAAGCAAACAGAGGAGCATTGGACTGTGCGGCCACTTTCAGGGCATCAGCTCCCAAAAAATATAAACGCATCATGTAAAGTGTTGGTCCCAAGTGTCACAAGCTGAAATAAAAGATCCCAGAAATCTTCCATATGGACCAAAAACGTATTTCTCTCAAATGTTGTGCACAAATTTGTTCACAACCCTGTTAAGGAGCATTTCTCCTTTGCCAAATTCATCCATCCACCTGACAGGTGTGACATATCATTAAGCTGATTAAACAGCATGATCATTACACAGGAGCACCTAGGGACAATAAAGCTCGGGACAATAAAAGGCCACTGTAAAATGTGCAGTTTTGTCACACAACACAAATCCAGATTTTTTTGAGGGAGCGTGCAATTGGCATGCTGACTGCAAGAATATTCACTAGAGCTGTTGCCAGAGACTTAAATGTTCATTTCTCTACCAGAAGCTGCCTCCAACGTATCGTTTTAGAGAATTTGGCAGTACGTCCAACCGGCCTCACAACGTGTAACCAAGCCAGCCTACGACCTCCACATTTGGCTTCTTCACCTACGGGATTGTCTGGAACCAGCCACCCAGACAGCTGATGAAACTGAGGAGTACTTCTGTCTGTAATAAAGATCTTTTGTGGGGAAAAATCTTTCTGATTGGCTGGGCCTTGCTCTCCAGTGGGTGGGCCTACGCCCCAGCGCAGTCATGTGAAATCCATAGATTAGGACCTAATGAATTTTTTTCAATTGACTGATTTCCTAATATGAACTGTAACTCAGTAGAATCATTGATCATATAATCACTGCCCCGTTGATCCTCAACACTGGGGCCCCACAAGAGTGCGTTTGTCACGACCTGGCCTTAGTTATCTTTGTTTTCTTTATTATTGTAGTTAGGTCAGGGTGTGACATGGGGGATGTATGTGTTTTGTATTGTCTAGGGGTTTTGTATGTTTATGGGGCAGTGTCTAGTCTAGTCTAGGTGTATGTATGTCTATGGTTGCCTGGATTGGTTCTCAATTAGAGACAGCTGTCTATCGTTGTCTCTGATTGGGAACCATATTTAGGCAGCCATATTCATTAGGTAGTTCGTGGGTGATTGTCTATGTTAGTTGCCTGTGTCTGCACTATTTGTTTATAGCGTCACGTTCGTTTGTTGTTTTTGTATAGTTTGTTTAAGTGTTCTTCGTCTTCATTATAATAAATTGAAGATGTATTGTTATCACGCTGCGCCTTGGTCCTCCTCTCTTCCTCCATATAACGATCGTTCTCAGCCCTCTCCTGTACTCCCTGTTCACCCATGACTGCGTGGCCATGCACTCCTCCAACTCAATCAAGTTTGCAGACGATACTACAGTGGTAGGCTTGATTACCAACAACGACGAGATGGCCTACAGGGAGGAGGTGAGGGCCCTCGGAGTGTGGTGTCAGGAAAATAGCCTTACACTCAACGTCAACAAAACAAAGGAGATGATCGTGGACTTCAGGAAACAGCAGAGGGAGAACCCCCCTGTCCATATCGACGGGACAGTAGTGGAGAAGGTGGAAAGTTAAGTTCCTCGGTGTACACATCACGGACAAACTGAAATGGTCCACCCACACAGACAGCGTGGTGAAGAAGGCGCAACATCGCCTCTTCAACCTCAGGAGGCTGTAGAAATTTGGACCAAAAACACTCAAACTTTTACAGATGCACAATCGAGAGCATCCTGTCGGGCTGTATCACAGCCTGGTACGGCAACTGCTCTGCCCTCAACCGCAAGGCTCTCCAGAGGGTAGTGAGGTCTGCACAACGCATCACCGGGGGCAAACTTTCGCCCCCCTTTCGGAAAAGCTGACCACGACTCCATTTTGTTGATTCCAGCCTACAAACAGAAACTCAAACAACAAGCTCCCGCGCTCAGGTCTGTTCAACGCTGGTCCGACCAATCTGAATCCACGCTTCAAGACTGCTTCGATCACGCGGATTGGAATATGTTCCGCATCGCGTCCAACAACAATATTGACGAATATGCTGATTCGGTGAGCGAGTTCATTAGGAAGTGCATTGACGATGTCGTACCCACAGCAACGATTAAAACATTCCCAAACCAGAAACCGTGGATTGACGGCAGCATTCGCGTGAAACTGAAAGCGCGAACCACTGCTTTTAACCAGGGCAAGGTGACCGGAAGCATGACCGAATACAAACAGTGTAGCTATTCTCTCCGCAAGGCAATCAAACAGGCTAAGTCCCAGTACAGAGACAAAATCGAGTCGCAATTCAACAGCTCAGACACAAGAGGTATGTGGCAGGGTCTACAGTCAATCACGGATTACAAAAAGAAAACCAGCCCCGTCGCGGACCAGGATGTCTTGCTCCCAGACAGGCTAAACAACTTTTTTGCCCGCTTTGAGGACAATACAGTGCCACTGACACGGCCCCCTACCAAAACCTGCGGGTTCTCCTTCACTGCAGCCGAGGTGAGTAAAACATTTAAACGTGTTAACCCTCGCAAGGCTGCAGGCCCAGACGGCATTCCCAGCCGCGTCCTCAGAGCATGCGCAGACCAGCTGGCTGGTGTGTTTACGGACATATTCAATCAATCCTTATCCCAGTCTGCTGTTCCCACATGCTTCAAGAGGGCCACCATTGTTCCTGTTCCCAAGAAAGCTAAGGTAACTGAGCTAAACGACTACCGCCCCGTAGCACTCACTTCCGTCATCATGAAGTGCTTTGAGAGACTAGTCAAGGACCATATCACCTCCACCCTACCGGACACCCTAGACCCACTCCAATTTGCTTACCGACCCAATAGGTCCACAGACGACGCAATCGCAACCACACTGCACACTGCCCTAACCCATCTGGACAAGAGGAATACCCATGTGAGAATGCTGTTCATCGATTACAGCTCAGCATTTAACACCATAGTACCCTCCAAACTCGTCATCAAGCTCGAGACCCTGGGTCTCGACCCCGCCCTGTGCAACTGGGTCCTGGACTTCCTGACGGGCCACCCCCAGGTGGTGAGGGTAGGTAACAACATCTCCACCCCGCTGATCCTCAACACTGGGGCCCCACAAGGGTGCGTTCTGAGCCCTCTCCTGTACTCCCTGTTCACCCACGACTGCGTGGCCATGCACGCCTCCAACTCAATCATCAAGTTTGCGGATGACACTACAGTGGTAGGCTTGATTACCAACAACGACGAGACGGCCTACAGGGAGGAGGTGAGGGCCCTCGGAGTGTGGTGTCAGGAAAATAACCTCACACTCAACGTCAACAAAACAAAGGAGATGATTGTGGACTTCAGGAAACAGCAGAGGGAGCACCCCCCTATCCACATCGACGGGTCAGTAGTGGAGAAGGTGGAAAGTTTTAAGTTCCTCGGTGTACACATCACGGACAAACTGAATTGGTCCACCCACACAGACAGCGTTGTGAAGAAGGCGCAGCAGCGCCTCTTCAACCTCAGGAGGCTGAAGAAATTCGGCTTGTCACATAAAGCACTCACAAACTTCTACAGATGCACAATCGAGAGCATCCTGTCGGGCTGTATCACCGCCTGGTACGGCAACTGCTCCGCCCACAACCGTAAGGCTCTCCAGAGGGTAGTGAGGTCTGCAGAACGCATCACCAGGGGCAAACTACCTGCCCTCCAGGACACCTACACCACCCGATGTCACAGGAAGGCCATAAAGATCATCAAGGACAACAACCACCCAAGCCACTGCCTGTTCACCCCGCTATCATCCAGAAGGCGAGGTCAGTACAGGTGCATCAAAGCAGGGACCGAGAGACTGAAAAACAGCTTCTATCTCAAGGCCATCAGACTGTTAAACAGCCACCACTAACATTTAGCGGCCGCTGCCAACATACTGACTCAACTCCAGCCACTTTAAAAATGGGAATTGATGGAAATTATGTAAAAATGTACCACTAGCCACTTTAAACAATGCCACTTAATATAATGTTTACATACCCTACATTACCCATCTCATATGTATATACTGTACTCTATATCATCTACTGCATCTTGCCATCTTTATGTAATACATGTACCACTAGCCACTTTAAACTATGCCACTTTATGTTTACATACCCTACAGTACTCATCTCATATGTATATACCGTACTCTATACCATCTACTGCATCTGCCATGCCGTTCTGTACCACCACTCATTCATATATCTTTATGTACATATTCTTTATCCCTTTACACTTGTGTGTGTGTGTAAGGTAGTAGTTGTGGAATTGTTAGGTTAGATTACTTGTTGGTTATTACTGCATTGTCGGAACTAGAAGCACAAGCATTTCGCTACACTCGCATTAACATCTGCTAACCATGTGTATGTGACTAATAAAATTTGATTTGATTTGATTTGAAACTACCTGCCCTCCAGCACACCTACAGCACCCGATGTCACAGGAAGGCCAAAAAGATCATAACGGACAACAACCACCCGAGCCACTGCATGTTCACCCCGCTATCATCCAGAAGGTGAGGTCAGTACAGGTGCATCAAAGCTGGGACCGAGAGACTGAAAAACAGCTTCTATCTCAAGGCCATCAGACTGTTAAACAGCCATCACTAACATTGAGTGGCTGCTGCCAACATACCGACTCAAATCTCTAGCCACCTTAATCATTAAAAATTGGATGTAATAAATGTATCCCTAGTCACTTTAAACAATGCCATTTTATATAATGTTTACATACCCTACATTACTCATCTCATAAGTATATACTGTACTCTATACCATCTACTGCATCTTGCCTATGCCGTTCGACCATCACTCATCCATATATTTATATGTACATATTCTTATTCATTCCTTTACACTTGTGTGTATAAGGTAGTTGTTGTGAAATTGTTAGATTACTTGTTAGATATTACTGCATGCTCGGAACTAGAAGCACAAGCAATTCGCTACACTCGCATTAACATCTGCTAACCATGTGTATGTGACCAATACAATTTAATTGATTTGAAATTGTTGCATGTTGCATTTATTTTTTTGTCCAGTATAAATATCAGAAACAGTTTGTTTAGAGATATACAGGTAACTGCCAAAATAAAGGAAACACTTGAGTAAATGAGGGATACTAAGTATTTTGAAAGCAGGTGCTTCCACACAGGTGTGGTTCCTGAGTTAATTAAGCAATTATCATCCCATCATACTTAGGGTCATGTATAGAAATGCCCAGTTGCCCATTATTTTGGCTACCATGGTTAGAAGAAGAGATCTCAGTAACTTTGAAAGAGGGGTCTCAAAGGAGCATAGGGGGTTTAAAGGGTGTGTGTGTGTGTGTGTGTGTGTGTGTGTGTGTGTGTGTGTGTGTGTGTGTGTGTGTGTGTGTGTGTGTGTGTGTGTGTGTGTGTGTGTGTGTGTGTGTGTGTGTGTGTGTGTGTGTGTGCGTGCGCATGCGCGTGCATGTGCGTGTGTGTTGAACACTTATAGGAGATTCTGGAGTGGCGTCTGAGACAGTGTTTTCCACCACCATCAACAAAACACCAAAGAATTGTGGAAGAATGGTGTTGCATTCCTCCAATAGAGTTCCAGGCACTTGTAGAATCTATGCCAAGGCGCATTGAAGCCCTATTAAGACACTTCATGTTGGTGTTTCCTTTATTTTGCCAGTTACCTGTAGATACTCATGACCAGTTTTCTGTGGATGAACAGGGTTCTTATTGTAAGCTGTAAAGAGGTGATATCAATGTATCTTACTCAAACAGTAGTATTACAAGGGTGGTGCTGAATTCTAATGTCGTCCATTGAGCAACTCCAGTCCACACGCCAAAAGCCCTGTAATCTAAGTTAAGCCAGTGCTAATTCATTTATATTTATCAGAGCATGTGAGTTTAATTCATAGCTTCATGAATTTCACAAGAGGGTAAACATCTGGTAACAAATATCCCCGACTAATCCCAGATCTTTGGATGTGTCTGAGCAGCACACGTTTAGCTAAGGGTCTGCCGAGCAGAGCCAAGCGCCAAACCTGTACCATGATCAGACAGTCATGGACCATCTTGCTTTGTTGTCTTTCATTTCCCATGTGTCCCCCTTCGCCAGTATTCCACAATGCTTAAAACTTCTTGCAACTATAGGGGGTGCTGTTCCGCATTAGCATATTTGGGTCTCCAAATTAAACTGCCTCGTGCTAAATTCTTGATCGTACAATATGCATATTATTGTTATTATTGGATAGAAAACACCTTCTAGTTTCTATAGAAGTTGGAATTTTGTCTCTGAGTGGTACAGAACAATTTCTACAGCACTTTTCATGACAGGGTTCAGATTTCAGAAATTTTTACCTCTGATCTGGAGTCTGTTTTTAAGGCGACAGTGAATGCTATGAAGAAACCGACACTGCCTACGTCTTCCTCTGGGTGTCTGTACGTCATCACGTTTTCAATGAACTCGATGGGACATTCACAGCCATTATAAATGACCAAAATGTATAGAGACCGCCCTTTCTCGTCGTGCGCCTGAAGCGTGAAGGCCATCGGACTTGCCTCGTTCCAAATCGTTTTTTAGAGAGTGATATTTCTCCGGTCATGTTTTCAGTCGTTATAGTTGTTAAAAACATCATAATGTAGTTAATTTGAACCGTTTTATAGCAATTTATATCCGTTTAGTGCGATTCTGAGGAATTTATTTGTCGTGCACTTTCTAGCTTTGGGAACGTTTCGGGGTGTCGGTCGTTGGTGGTGGACATTTCGAAGGACAGAGGACATCTATCGACCAAAAGACGTTTATAACATAGAAAGGATACATTGCCCAAGAATATGATGGAAGAACAGCTCAAAGTAAGCAATATTTAATATGATAAACCGTGTTTCTGTCGAAATATTTTAAACGCATATTTCGCCATTTTGTTTGGTATAGCTTCACCTGGCGAACCCTGTATTGAAAAGTAAGGATAATTTTAAAAATGTAAATCAGCGGTTGCATTAAGAACTAATTTGTCTTTCGATTCCTGTCTACCCTGTATTTTTTAGTCAAGTATATGATTAGCTTTCAATTAAACTAGATCACTCTGATAGATGACGTCAGACATATTGAGGCTTGATTTCCTAGTATTTTTATTGTGTAACCACGGTTTTGTATGGCTAAATATGCACCTTTTCGAACAAACTGTATATGTATGTTGTAAAATGATGTTACAGGAGTGTCATCGGAAGAATTCTGAGAAGGTTAGTGAAAAAATTAATATCTTTTGGCGGTGATTACGTTATAGCGCTCTTTGGCTGGAATCGATGCTCTGGTAACGTTTGCACATGTAGTATGCTAACTTATCGATTTATTGTGTTTTCGCTGAAAAACGCTTAGAAAATCTGAAATATGGTCTGAAATCACAAGAACTGGGTCTTTCCATTGCTATGCTTTGTCTATTTTTATGAAATGTTTTATGATGAGTAAATTGGTCATACACGTTGCTCTATCTAGTAATTCTAGTGGATTTGTGATGGTCGGTGCAATTGTAAACTGTGATTTCTACCTGAAATATGCACTTTTTTCTAACAAAAACTATCCTATACCATGAATATGTTATCAGACTGTCATCTGATGGTTTTTTTTATAGGTTATTGGCTATCAATATCTTAGTTGAGCCGAATTGGTGATAGCACCTGAAGGAGTAAGAAACTGATGGAGTTAGAATAGTGGTGTATTTTGCTAACGTGTTTAGCTAATAGATTTACATATTTTGTCTTCCCTGTAAAACATTTTAAAAATCTGAAATGGTGGCTTTATTCACAAGATCTGTATCTTTCATCTGGTGTCTTGGACTTGTGATTTAATGATATTTAGATGCTACTATCTACTTGTGAAGCTATGCTAGCTATGCTAATCAGTGTGTGGGGGGTGGGGGGTGCTCCCGGATCCGGGGTTAGTAGCCGTGAAAGGTTAAAGGATTTTTTTATTCTTTAAAGTGACACAAAGGCAGTCGTATAAAGATACAATAATGATAGGAGGTGCTCTGACCAAGGCTGCTGGCTGGCCACTTTTTGGAGGGGAATAAAAAGCTGTTCACAGAGAGTGAACTGAGACGGCATGCAGCTCCTCCCCACAGCCAGGTAATTTACATTTCATTGGAATTCCAAATCCTGTGAATCCTCCAGCACCTCCTGGACCACTCCTGGACAGGCTTAGCAGACTTAGGTGTCATTATGCCAGAATGTGTGTTTGTGGTTACTGCGTGTGCGTGTGTTTGTTTGTTTGTTTGTTTGTTTGTTTGTGTTTGTGTGTGTACACACCTTCCAGAAAAAGAGAAGAAGAAGACTGGCATTCAAAAAAATGTTTTTTTACATTTTCCTGTTCCATCTGTCAGTTTCAATACTGTACCCTTATATTCAGGGAAGAGATGGAAAATGGAGACAATAACATTTGAATGGTTGCATCTTGGGCATGTGTGAGTCAACTGACTAATAGTGACAAACAAATTGCAACAGATGTCTTTGCAGTAGATCCCCTTGTGTCATGAGACATTGTGATTACCACGTATCTCCTTTGCAACTGGTTTGACCCCTCTAAAATACTATATGGGGTTGCTATCATGAGAATGGCTCAGGGAGAAACATGTTATAACTATGTATGAGGACAGAGAGCTCTTTAACAGGCATCTAGCACACACAACTAATGCCCCATTCCATTAAGGAGGACGACATCTTACTCGTGCAAAAGTCTCTTGAAAATCTTGGAGCTGCCAAGCGCCTTACTGAGTTTCAGAACCTCCATAATCGTGTGTTTGTGTCTGATATGGGCTGTATATATTTACCTGGCTTTTTCTAAAAGGCAAACACATGGCACCCGACATGGGGGGACTTGGATATGCCCCACCGACATATCCAAGTCCTTCACCATTGTGATGACATACACCCAATCAGACATTTAGGGGGTGGTGTTGACATTTCAGTCAGGGGGGAGGGAGCCATGAGATAAGGAATGACTGATCCAGCTCGCCCATCTCTCATATGGGGCCATGCGGCCATTACGTAACAATCTATAGGAGAGCTCCATAGGAGGTAGAGAGGTGTAGATCTCACACACAGCCAGCTAGCACGGCGAGGAGGAATAGGCGCTCCCTCTCTTGTTCATGTCGGTCCACTCCCTTGACGGAGGAGAGGCGAGACGAAGGGAGAGGAGGAGAGAGGGAGGCAGCCGGGTTCCACCACACCCCGCGGGAGGTTAATTGTTCTTCGGAATGAGGGGAATGGATGAGTGAAGGGAGGAGGAGAGAGGAAGGGTAGGATATATAGTAGTAAAACAATAGACAGGGAGAGGGAGACAGAGAGAGTAATGGAAACTGAACAAAGCTATCATACTGACGACAGGTTGTGTCTTCATGTGTCTTTGTTCGCTTGTGTAGCCAGCCGCAGCAGCAGCAACATCAGAGCCTTGAAACAAACAGCACAACAGCCAAGTATGGATAAAAAATACATTCTGTACAGGCCAACAACTGACAGGCTTTTCAGGATTCTTATTTGTGTGGCAGTCTGCAGTAGGGCTGTGATGCCTACCCAAGCTTTATTCCTAAAGTGATGAAGAGAGTGAGGAGGATAGGGACATGGGGATGTATTCTGAGAAAGAAGAGGTACAATCATCTGACTGTGAGTTCTCCAAGAAAGGGATTAGGGATTCTCATTACTTTTGACTCAAATTTCAAGCTGTTCTATTGTGCATCCATTCTTGTTTAAAAAGATGTGGACAGCTGGCACCAGCTACTTTACGGTCAGCCATCTTGGTATACACCGCAATATCAACGAGGACTGTTCAACTATTTAGACCTAACTGATGTTACTAAGAAAACAAACTAGGGTAATGGCCCCCGGTGAATCCAACAGTCTCTACTGCGCTGCTGTGTCTGTGACTCAGTGACTGTGTCAATAAGAAATTAGCAGCTGATCTTCTCCAAATGTCAGACTGATTCTCATCCATAATCAGACCGACACGGCTAATTACAGAACATCAAAATAACAACACGGATCAATCTCCAAGGACAGAGGGTTGACGGTGAGAGTAGTTTCACTTCATTACTACTGGAGCTTGATCATACCAAGCTGTCATTACAGGAACATGGAGTCCCGGCCTATCTTTAGGAACCATTACAGTAACTACAAGGGTACAGCTGATTTCTAGGAAGCTAAAAGCCCAAGCCCACACACTGATAGTGTTTATCTCGGACTGGCAGTACATTTTACAGCAGCACAGAAAGGACCTCTTCCCTCACGAACCTGATCAACCGTTAAATGCAGTTAAATACTATTTATTATTCAACTCAGTGGGTGTGTTCCTTTTTAAAACGTAAGACGTTTTTGATGGATAGTGGATATTGAAAAGCCTAACAGGGAGCAGTATTGCCGCAGATCATTTCCACATGATACACCGCTGCCTCCGGAATTACTGTTTCTCATCATTATCCGCTTCATTTCCAATGCCTGCTATATTCCACTCCCTGTTTGGGAATTACAGGGTGATTATTTTCCATCCTTGAGTTTTAATGCAGAGGATCCACAGCTGAGCCACAATGCCATACCTTGTGTGTGCACAGTGACGAGGCTATGCTAATGAATGACACATCCATTTTATTGTTGGCTGTCTCTCATTTGCACAGACTATGGTAACTTTGGAAAACAGGCAAGAAGACTAACAACAGAAATACATACAATACCCACCTCCGAGTATGATTATTACAAGCCTCATTATAATACATAAAACATGGTCTTCCTTGTGCCCTATGTGTAGCTGGGAACAGACAGGTGAGCCCTCACTGACCCTGGGTTAGTTCCTACATGCTTATCGGAGCGGTTGAGACCCTTTTGGTTTCTGTCCAAGCTGCAATTAGATGTACAGGAGAGAGCAGGTCTGGGTTCAGGAGATCTCCTGGCTCAGCTGGCTCACTGATCTTTAACGGCTGTCATCCCCATGACAATACCTGCTCAGGTCCTCTCCAGAAATACGCTATCCCTGCTATTCTTGGCCAGGAGGCAGCTAGGAGCATGGTCCTCAGACAGGCCTGAGAGGCAGCCCTGAGAGCCCCTGGCTAACACAGTTAGTATTCACACAAAGGCTCTCCTAGACAAAAGCCTCAGATCGACCCATGAAATAAGCAATCTCTCAATGACCCCCCCCCCCTTGCTTACCCTGCTTCTGACCCCCTGATGTCACGGTACTCTGATGAAGCCTGACATGACAGGAGGTGCGTGGAAACCCAATGGACAATCACCCTTGACCTTCATCAACACAAGCACCCGCAACAGCTGGGGAAAATAAAGGCAGAATCCTTTCAGTTTAGAATTCTCTATTATAAGCTAATTCTAAACATATGCCAGGAGCAGGGAATCAAAGAGAGTTCTGAGACACGCCGCACCGGGGGAGAGCTCAGTGTCATTAAGCCTTTCATTAAATCTACAGAGACAAAAGCCCGGGCAATGATGAAAAGGGAGTGCTATACAACACAAAATAAATACATAATTATTCGTAAGGCGGCACTGGGTGCAGGGAAAAAAATAATAACTGAACATCGCAGCTTGGTTTATTATGTCTCAGACTACGTTTCATGGAATGAATGACTCGGCTAGCTAACGGGAAAGAAATATGCGATTACACAATATCTTGGCATCTGTGTCGCAGCACAGAAGAGACCTAAAGAATAGCCTATTGCACTAGGATAAATGTCTGTTAGTGGAGGCTGCTGAGGGGAGAACAGCTCATAATAATGGCTGGAACGGCGCGAATGGAATGGCATGAAGCCATGTGTTTGATACCATTCCACTCATTCCCCTCCAGCCAATACCACGAGCCCGTCCTCCCAAATTAAGATGCCACCAACCATGGTTAAGATTATACTGTATGTAGGTCCATAAACAATAACCACAGCCTGCTTAACACATCTTATCTAAATGACACCAGACAGTGCCAACCTCCAGCACCGCCAAGGACTGCGCTGTATCAGAATCTCTCACAAACCCAATTTCCGACCGACGTCTCAATGAAATGCTACTGACACAGATCAGTAGACGGAACCAGCCAGACACACCAATGTCTATTTCTGAGTGACCTACTTCCGGAGAGTAAGAAGCTATCAAATAAGACATGAAATTAACATGAGCATGATGCAAATATATGGGCTGTCTGCGCTTACAACCATGATTATTATCCCTAGGACTCTCACAATGGGTATGGCAACTGTCATGACTAGTAATATTCATCCACGCTGTCCATACTGTAGATGCAAACCCTTTCCCTGTGTCTATGATCAGTGAATGAGGGGGACTTCACACCAATTTATTTGAATGTTGGCCAGTGTCTCCTGGGGATTGAGATGACTGATGAAGGACACTGCGTTTGAGGGCAGAGGCAGAACACTGTAAAAGACAGACATGTGTAAAATAGGATGGAGGAAATGAAGACTTTCATTGTTCATCCCTCTCAAATTGCTCTTTTACCAATCCATTCCCCACACAGACAATGGCGATATTGTCATATTCTCACTTCAATTAGAATATCCCAAATTATTTTTCTAAATGTCAAATTTGATGTGTTAATTTTCCCTCTTCGGGAACACAGGCTGGAAGTGATCTTTCAATAAGGCATAAGCAGACACATTTAAATGAGTCTCTGTTACTCTCCTCCTCACTTCTCTCCAGTAGGCCCCCAGTGCTCAGAACCGAACTGTCTTAGAGAATGTGCTAAGGTAGATTTATGAGTGAGATATGAACAGCTGAAAGAGGTTTAATTTATTTTGTGTCCGTTTGGTTTTGTTGTTTGTTCATGCATTCCCGCGCAATCGTTCTCTGGAACAGTAGCCGCAGGGGCTGTCTTTACAATGTGCTGTCCACTTGAGGATAGAGAATTGTATTTATGGTGAAGGTCATGCATTCAGGGAGAGTGATACATGCAGCCGAGTCAAGGCAGCTTTAGAAATGATATCTATTATTATGATATAGTTGAACCGTAGGAAATGCTATGCATACTGTGCACTACACATTATCATAGCTTTTATAGTTTCATGTATTATTCAATTTTAGAAACTGTGGTGCAAAATGATCAAACAGGCTCACAGAATAACAACTACATGTTCCCTATTGCTACAGAATGTAGGGTGTCCAATACAAAATGCATCTTTTGAGCGATGGGTAAAATAATATGTTCATTGTGTAATCCTCTAAGAAAACCAATGGTCCAAACCTCATGTATCATAATACATTCAAAAGTGATTGGAGTTCTCCTTGTAGGATGGCCAGAAATAGGGTGACTAAATCAATGGTGGCCAGAGAAAAACAAACGTGCCCAAATATCAGGAAGATTGCATTGCATCAGCTAGGCTGGATTCTGTGCAAGAATTAAGGCTCACTTTCCTGTTGAACTAGTCATCTTTCTTCTCAAATCTGCAGGACAAAAAAACAACATAGCGGTAACATGGACATTGATGTAGAGACGTGACATAGAGTATTTAGTAGACTTGTACACAAGTAAGACTTTTCATATTCATTCGAAATTCCTGTTCTTTTTTTGAGGATTTCTCACAAAAACAACTGTCTGTGAAATGTCAACAGAGCACTGAGTGTGTACCAAGCTTTTTTATTTTCAAAGCCATTTACATGTAATTCAGCTCGTGTCATGCTAATTTTGCTTTTTGCGACCCGTGGAAACAACTTTTGAGACGACGACAACAAAATGTAAAATCTGAAGTTGTTACGAGGGAACCTTCCCCTCTAATGTACGTCAACAGAGCTCAGTGCTTATTATCGTATGTATTAGGTCCAGAAATCCAACTTTTGTGATATAATGTTAATGGTATGTTAGAGAAAGACCCCAAATGAACAATTTAGAATGTGAATTATATTAATTGTCTTGGTAAAATATATTTTATAACATAAGAAAGTGAAAGTTCATCACCAAAGCGCGTGGACACCCTATAGAATCGCACACCAATTGCAAAGCTAAGCAACAAACAGGGGGTACAGTAGATCAGATTTAATAATGCACATGGATTGTAGCTTCCTTCAATGTAATTGTCTGCATCATTTCCAATCCCCTATATATTTTATTGTAAATATATATATATATATATATGTATTTCTATATATGTTTTTCTTTGATGAAAGTAATTTGATGGTGTCTTGGGTGAGTGGGTGAGAAAAAAGTGCAATTTTTTTCAGAGCAATTAGCAATAAAGATTGACCTTTGGAATAAGCCCTGATGTTACAACAGAACAGACAGTGAACTAATTGCTATTTGTGTAATGGTGCTGAGAGAGAGAGAGCGAGAGCGAGAGAGAGAGAGAGAGAGAGAGAAAGAGAGAAAGAGAGACTGAGAGAGATAGAAAGAGAGAGAGCGCAGAATTAGGCCGATACCCGCTAATTATCAAAATCCAGATAAGAGCCGTTAAATTCTACAACCACCTTAAAGGAAGCGATTCCCAAACCTTCCATAACAAAGCCATCACCTACAGAGAAATTAACCTGGAGAAGAGCCCCCTAAGCAAGCTGGTCCTGGGGCTCTGTTCAAACACAAACAGACCCCCACAATTAGACCCAACCAAATCATGAGAAAACAGAAGGATAATTACTTGATACATTGGAAAGAATTTACAAAAAAATTGAGCTAACTAGAATGCTATTGACTATGTACAGACTCAGTGAGCATATGTAGCCTTGCTATTGAGAAAGGCCGCCAAAGGCAGACCTGGCTCTCAATAGAGCTATGTGCACACAGCCCACAAAATGAGGTGGAAACTGAGCTGCACTTCCTCATAAATTTGGCACTTCCTGCCAAATGTATGACCATATTAGAGACACATATTTCCCTCAGATTACACAGACCCACAAAGAACTTGAAAACAAATCAAATTTTGATAAACTCCCATACATATTGGGTGAAATACCAGCATGCCGTCACAGCAGAAAGATTTGTGACTTGTTGCCACAAGAAAAGGGCAACCAGTGAAGAACAAATACAACCTATATATATGTTGATTTATTTTCCCTTTTGTACTTTAACTATTTGCACATCACTACAACACTGTATATAGACATAATGTGACATGTAAACATATGTTTGCCATGCCAATAAAGCCCCTTAAATTGAAATTGAATTGAGAGAGAAAGAAAGAAAGAAAGAAAGAAAGAAAGAAAGAAAGAAAGAAAGAAAGAAAGAAAGAAAGAAAGAAAGAAAGAGAGAGAGGGAGAAAGAGAGAGAGAGCGAGAGCGAGAGAAAGATATGACGGAGTAAAAATGAAGACATTGTTATCTTCTGATCAACAGCAACACAGTCGTCTATCTCGCTTTTCCTGACACACCGTTACTCGGATCCACATACTGCTTGATACATCAAGTCATCAAGCTACAGTAGCATGGATACTACAGATACTCTTTCACTATTACCTCCAGCACAGTTTGGCGATAATGACCAACATAAGGTACCAATGAGGTGTGACAAACTATCGGCTTCACAGTGTTTGATGAGGTTGACTGTTGTAGTGAACCTTGTGTAAGTGTTCCTACTAGTGGCCGTCTTTGCTCATCTGTGACGGAGAGAGTGTGGACATTCAGTACGAAGGAACAGTCTGTTCTAAATCATGTCTGAGCTTGCAGGTTACCTGTGTTCCTGACTCCGTCATCTAACTACAGAACTCTCGCTCATTATGTCTGAATTATCCCCCTTGGTTCGTCTGTTACTCCTCTACTTGTTGACCTTCAAATGGAAGGGTCATCATAATTCAAGAGCTCTGATTGTAAATTCTAAAAGCTTGTGTTTAATTATGTTTGTACTACACGGCATCGCAACGGCTTATGATTTTCAACCTCTCGGTGAGCTTAAAAGGTCAGGTGCTTTTAATTAGATTTGAATATTTGATATGTCCCTTCAGTGTTCAGGTCACCGCTATCAGACAGATATCAATACAAAGGAATTAAAGATGGCTGCGCTGGGTGTCTCTGGGTTGCCGTCATGTTTATTTAGTCCATAAGATATCATAAGAACACATTTTCGAAGCAAAGTATTGAAGGCTGCTATGGTACCAAGGGACTGAAAAATACTGTTGACACTTCATATAGCTTTAGGCAGTACTGATCTCATATCACCATGTCAAATTCCAAATCGTTTTTTGATCCTCATGGCACTATTGGACAGGTTACTGCGTATGCTTTTTGTCGTTTTCTTCCGGAGATTAAAAAGACGGTTGAGGGATGAAACCTGTTTTTCTCCCAGCATACAACATTTAAGAGCACTATTACCTCAGAGCCCTATCACTGCTTTTAGCAAGTCATTGGCCTTGACGCTGGATACTCGACCCAGTCACTCAGTGACTGGTTGAAGACAAAGAGGCTGTTTTAGGCTGGGTAGATATTTAACGCGTCAGACATCAGACCTGAACTTTGCAAACATATCAACAACGATAACCATATAGGCCATGTATTCTCCCAAACAGAAGCACCCTACTTTAAATGCTCCCCCACCATCCACGAAGGTCCCAGACCCGTAAGTGGAGTGATGTATTGTGGGATGCTGCAACGCTATTCGCCCCATCTTGGCTTCGAGTGAAGCCTGTAGGCCTGTTCCTGCTCTGCATTATCTCTACCGAGACGGCAATCTCCTGGTCCCTGCCTGTGCTGCAATGCCGTTGGATATGACTAGTTTCTTCCCACCTGACCTGCTGGTCAAGCCCTGCCAATCACGGCACTTTGGACAAATCACCCCTTTCCCTGCCGGCACCACACCAGGCTGATCAGCACATTTATCTCTCTACCCTCTCTCACCCAGATGATGGCTTCTTCTCTCAGGTGAATGGGAAAAGTATTATGTTTCTGATTGTCCCTGCATCCATTACACACTGGCACATCATTTTTCATTAGGGTGACCACTTGCAGACAGCTGACAACAGTCTATTTCTATTCCATGCAGGGATCTGTATCATATGTGTCATATCTACAGTTCTATCTATGTCTTTTCTACAGTCATATGAATCCATGTGAGTGCGTCACAGACAGGGAACAATATGAATTGACTGTACAACCATAGGCATTAAAAGAGAGAGTGTGGCATTTTGAGTCTGTCTGTCTGTTTGTTTGTTTCCACTGACTGACATTGCTGATGACACATTCCCTCACAGATGGAGCAGTGGGACAAACACACTGGCCTCCTGCCGAGAAATGATTGATGGGAGAAAGTTCTTGCTTGTTGAAAGGGAATTTTAACTCAAGTAAATCCCCTGGATTATAGCAAAACAATGTACTGGCAAATTTACAGTTTAATGTCAATTTTTTTGGACACACAAGCTCAAGTATTCACTTTTGTCGCATGACTGAAATGTGAACATTGATTTAGGGGAAGTTTGTGCGGTTTATTTCTTAATACTAATTCATGTACAGTGCATTGCAAAAGTATTCATCCCCCTTGGTGTTTTTCCTATTTTGTTGCATTACAACCTGTAATTTAAATGGATTTTTATTTGGATTTCATGTAATGGACATACACAAAATAGTCCAAATTGGTGAAGTAAAATGAAAGAAATAACTTGTTTAAAAAATTAAAATTAAATTAAAAACTGAAAAGTGGTGCGTGCATATGTATTCACCCCCTTTGCTATGAAGCCCCTAAATAAGATCTGGTGCAATCAATTACCTTCGGAAGTCACATAATTAAGTCCACAATGAATTAAGTCCATAATTAAGTCCACCTGTGTGCAATCTAAGTGTCACATGATCTCAGTATATATACACCTGTTCTGAAAGGCCCCAGAGTCTGTAACACCACTAAGCACGGGGCACCACCAAGCAAGCGGCACCATGAAGTCCAAGGAGCTCTCCAAACAGGTCAGGGACAAAGTTGTGAAGTACAGATCAGGGTTGAGTTATAAAAAAATATCAGAGACTTTGAACATCCCACGGAGCACCATTAAATCCATTATTAAAAAATGGAAAGAATATGGCACCACAACAAACCTGCCAAGAGAGGGCCGCCCACTAAAATTCACGGACTAGGCAAGAAGGGCATTAATCAGAGAGGCAACAAAGAGATAAAAGATAACCCTGAAGGAGCAGCAAAGCTCCAAAGCAGAGATTGGAGTATCTGTCCATAGGACCACTTTAAGCCGTACACTCCACAGAGCTAGGCGTTACAGAAGAGTGGCCAGAAAAAAATGCCATTGCTTAAAGAAAAAAATAAGCAAACATGTTTGGTGTTCGCCAAAAGGCATGTGGGAGAGTCGCCAAGCAATATGGAAGAAGATACTCTGGTTAGATGAGACTAAAATTGAGCTTTTTGGCCATTAAGGAAAACGCTATGTCTGACGCAAACCGAAAACCTCTCATCACCCCGAGAACACCATCCCCACAGTGAAACATGGTGGTGGCAGCATCATGCCGTGAGGATGTTTTTCAACGGCAGGGACTGGGAAACTGGTCAGAATTGAAGAGATGATGGATGGCGCTAAATACAGGGAAATTCTTGAGGGAAACCTGTTTCAGTCTTCAAGATATTTGAGACTGGGACGGAGGTTCACCTTCCAGCAGGACAATGACCCTAAGCATACTGCTAAAGCAACACTCGAGTGGTTTAAGAGGAAACATTTAAATGTCTTGGAATGGCCTAGTCAAAGCCCAGACCTCAATCCAATTGAGAATCTGTGGTATGACTTAAAGATTGCTGTACACCAGCAGAACCCATCCAAATTGAAGGAGCTGGAGCAGTTTTGTCTTGAGGAATGGGCAAAAATCCCAGTGGCTAGATGTGTCAAGCTTATAGAGACATACCCCAAGAGACTTGCAGCTGTAATTTCTGCAAAAGGTGGCTCTACAAAGTATTGACTTTGGGGGGTGAATAGTTATGCACACTCAAGTTTTCAGTTTTTTGTCTTATTTCTTGTTTGTTTCACAATAAAAAAACTATTTTGTATCTTCAAAGTGGTAGGCATGTTGTTGTGTAAATCAAATGATACAAACCCCTAACAAATCCATTTTAATTCCAGGTTGTAAGGCAACAAAATAGGAAAAATGCCTAGCGGGGTATACTTTCACAAGCCACTGTATACTATGGCATATTGGCTAGTGACAGAGGCGGGGTGGAGAATGAAGCATTTACATACAGCCAAGTCAGTGGCAAAGCATCTACAAGCCTCTCCAAGCACCCTCATGGTCGGAGCACTGCATTAGTGTCATTCTAATCTGAATAGCACACTGGGGGGGGGACTTTTATTGTCATCTTTAATGACACTGAGAGCACTCTGCAGACTTCAGCATTCATCAGGGAGGCATCTGGAGCATGCCTTGCCTTTTACTCTGCATTTAGTCTGGTTATTAACTTTGTGGCTAGTTCCCAGTCTGTCTTCTAACGCATTGATCTGGTAATGGTCAATACAATCAACACATTCTGACATCTTCACGTCTGCTATGCCTTTGTGTACGTACATGCTAGATTGGTCCAAATATATTTCCCAATGTTTCACCAAATTGAATCAATGAGTCTTAGTGAAATCAAGGAGTGGATCAAGTTCATTTGAGCTCAATCAAGTGACGTCCATGTCGTTGGTTTGGCCTTTAATCACCCAGGAGAAGACACGTTTGTTAAATGGTTTGTGGTTTGTTAAATGACTCCGACACTGAGTTGTGAACTCTTAACAGCAACACATTAAACCCTGACAGGGCCACGACGGCACCCCAACTATAAACAGTTCAATAAGAGGCAGGCTTCGGGTACTTTTAATAACTTATTCAGCCCAGGCCAGATCGATTCAAATAATAGGAAAGCCAATATATAGATAAAACCCTTAAAAGGCTATAAAACCCTGTGTATACAGGTTATCATTACTCATTGTGTATTTATTATGACTTTTATTATTAAAAGGTTATTACTTTTCTATTATTTCTCTATTTTCTCTCTCTCTCTGCATTGTTGGGAAGGGCCCGCAAGTAAGCATTTCACTGTTAGCCTCTTGAAATAGACTCGGGTTCTATCAAGGGTCTATGAGACAGAAACATGGCTCATAAAAACCTAATACATAGTAACCACTGGTAGGGGTGCTGGAAATTGGAGTGCTCGGACTGCTCCAGCGGGTTCAGTTAAACAACTGGATATTTTAAGTTGGGTGATTCAGGGTCAGTGCACTGCCAAAGGGTATGGGTGATTCAGGGTCAGTGCACTGCCAAAGGGTATAACATGAGTAATTACCTATCTAGGACTAAAGCAAACAGTTCTGGTGACAGGCCTGCATTACTTCACCTGTAACTATTAACACCGTTTTCTAAATTCACTTTATTTTATAACAACATAGTTCCCTTATGTTTTGTGAGAGGTTCAAAGTTAGTAAGGGATGTAGGCTACTCTATGGGAGTGTCCGTGATTCATGTAGCGTCTGGAGTTCTAGTGTCCGGCTCCCCTGTCAAGCTCCTCCGGCCAGCCTATTCCTAAACTAGACGGCTCTCAGAGTCTGTGATAGGTGGTGATGGGAAATAATAGCCTTATTGAGCTAGCACAAGCACTGTAACTCATTTGTTCTGAGGGCCTGGTGCTGACAGGCCAGCCTTGTCCCTCCTCTCCAGTGAAATTGACTATAAATCACCATTCCTCCCAGACCTGACACTTTATCAGAATACCA
Organism: Salvelinus alpinus; assembly: GCF_045679555.1. Classification (NCBI taxonomy): domain Eukaryota; kingdom Metazoa; phylum Chordata; class Actinopteri; order Salmoniformes; family Salmonidae; genus Salvelinus; species Salvelinus alpinus. The sequence continues at coordinate 33,857,967 of NC_092093.1, read as the reverse complement.
GCATTTTTCCTGTATACTAAGACTATGAAGAGTGTGCAGACAGGAAGTAGGCCAGTTGCATGCTTTTAAAGTTGCTCCAAGGAAAAAGACACAGATAACCTGCCAATGTAAGGATTTACTGAGGCTCTGCCATGCCACTTACAACCATAGCAATATTTCATAGGGCTGCAAATATATCAACATCATGACATAGCACAATAGGAACTTCTTACAAACAGTAAAAAGGTATCATTAATTCAACTGAACTGGGAAGACATCGGTGCCAAATCTATCATACATTCTCCATTTAACCTTTGCTTTGATTTTAACCTTGAACCATTGCTTAGTACTGTGCATAATGTAGCCAGCAATATTGTTCAGGCCTTAAGGCTAAAATACAGAGGTCATGATCAGTGTTGATATGGAGAACGTTGGCACACAATATTTGGCATGAATCCCATACTAAGATGTCAGAAAGCTCCATTTTAATGGAGTTATTTGTTTATGCAAATGTCAGGTTGTCCCAGCCTGGATTAGATTCCTGGCTGACAGGAGACGTTATCCGTTTTTGGGCCAGGTGGGCCAGGTGTATCTGTCTGTCCCAGATTGGGAGGGACGTTTGTGAGCAGCTCTTATTGCATCAGCTCTCATCCTCCTCTCTGCCAGACTGTGACTATTTGCCTAGAAGCTAGAAGGCTGTCTGCTGCCATGGCTGGGACACAGTTTTATTTACTGTGCCTGGGCTCAGGTTGAAGCTCAGACTGGAGCTCCATGGCTCTCTACGCCCACTCTACCCACTCTCCTATGCTCTACCCTGTCACTTCTTGTCAGTGCCAACAGTCCTCTGCCAATGGCCTCCACATTCAATTCCCAGAATATCTCTGGGCATGCCAATGGAATTGGTGAACAGGCCAAAGAGTTTGCCGCTTTTAACCCATTCACATATTAAAGCACAAACACAATCCAGAAGGGAGCTCTCTTAAGAGTGCCCAGTTAGCAGTTTGAGACATTCGACATGAATGTAAAAGAAACATGGTGACACTTTCTCTCTACAGGCCCAAACCCGATCTACAAAGAATACTGTTGTTGTTTATTCTCTCTCTCAAGTCACGTACTATTTCAATGTCAATCACTCTCCTGATAGACTATTGGCTTTCTCCTAGACAAGTCCCCCTTAGCGGAGTGATTGAGCGAGTTGAGACCTGTAAGGAGGATTACGCCACGTAATGAAAAGAATACGCAGGGATTCGTCCCATTTATTTATCTTAATTTGTTTCTGTGTGTGATCTTCCTGCCTTGGCGGGTCTCAATGGATTCTCTCCTGGTTAAACACATTACACCTACATTAATAAATCATGAGGCGCCCCAACGTGAGCCAAATAAATCACACTAGCTAACACACTATCACTTTACTGTTACTAATTAAAGTACCTGAAAAGAACCACCATGTAGAACATGCAGTGGAATCACACTCAGAACTACAAAGCCGCAGATGCCCTTTTCGTCAGAGGCAAAACGATGAGGAGCGATGAGTTGATGCCTCAGTGCCTCTTCTCTCTAGGATAAAAAAGTGACAAGGCCACTCGTGGGAACTGACGCTGGTGAATTGTGAAGGAAGCCAATGAACATTCGCTCTTTAAGAGATTTATTTCAGGCAAGTTAGAAGACATAAAAAAAAGCAGTGCTGAAATGCAGCAGGGAGAACTCACAGAGAAAGGCAATGTACTATGCATATATTTCCCGGGACTGAGTTTTTCAAAGTGTATATAGCCCCAAACCATGTCATTTTCCAGCTGTTAATGACATTGACTGTTAATAAAACTATAATGCAACAGATGCCATTCCCTGATGCTTTTCAAACGTGCTAAGATATCTCTGAGGTGAAACTGTCAAATCCTCCAAAGGCAATTGAGGAGGAAGGAAGCCAGGCTATAGGAGAGTGAAGACTGTGAGACTAAGTGAGAGCTCCATCTGTTGCCATAGATCCCAGATAAGATTAAACAGTAGCGACAGAGCAACAAGGAAGCACGATCGACTAAGAAATGTACAGACATTTCAAAGAGACTTCCTCACAGATAAACACAATCCAAATGGTGTGACAAAATACCCACATGTTCTCTTTCCTCTCTATGTGGATATATACTGAACTACAACTACCTTACCGGCAAATTAGCTTGACCAATAACACTATAATAATCCTTATCATTGGTGATACAACAATGGCATGTAATGTGGCCACATGTGTGACCAAAAGCTACAGCAATATAATCTTCATGTCTCTACTTGACTCATGTCCACAGCTCTCATAATATCTGGTCATGAGAAGCGCTCAGAGTCAGTGGTCAACATTAAGGGATGAGTAATTTCAGTGTCATTTTCCAAATGAAAACATAACAGATAAAAGCACTTGATGAAATGTCATGATCAAGTTACACGGCTGGTTTGCCTTTTAATTGGGTACAATATTAAACATTTTGACATTTGAATTACATCTTCTCAAATGTTCTCATACATACATGAACAGATGACAGATTATGGAATAAATTCCCAGTTGAAATTAGAAAGTTTGAGCATGGGGGACCAAAGAGATTGAGAAGGAGAGAGAGAGGGGCCGAGAGGTGGAGGGAGAGAGAGATTGGCCGAGAGGTGAAGGGAGAGAGAGAGGGACCGAGAGGTGGAGGGAGAGAGAGAGGGACCGAGAGGTGGAGGGAGAGAGAGAGGGACCGAGAGGTGGAGGGAGAGAGAGAGGGACCGAGAGGTGGAGGGAGAGAGAGAAGACACATTTGCATCTATATTGCGGTATTACTGTATTTCTTTGAACCAGGGGTGAAAGTAGATGTATTTGTTTTCCCTGTATGGGACCTCGTGTATGAACTTTTTGTATGGGCCTAATCATAGAATTACATATAGAATCGCTATTAATTTAATAGGATCTCTTGTGGGCCTAGTAGTAAAGATGTATCTTAACTTAACTCAAATGTATTACCTTTTACTGTGGAATAAACACAACCAGTCATGATCTTTCATCTGATTGTCAAACAATCAAAAGGCTCATGTACTGTAGGCTACCTCCGTTTGTCTACTCACAAATGAATTCCAGCAGCCAAACAGTGTTCTATGCACCCACCATTTGATTAATAAAAATAAACATCTGTTGAAGAACCAAAAAGTGTAAGGACATTTGGCTATTGTCATTATGCCTACACTTGTACACATTATGCATGAATGGATGCATCTACAGCAGTTATCTCTGCCTTGGAAAAATGTCAGCGTTCTCGTCAAACCACACCGTATTTTCAAGGCCTTCAGAAAGTATTCACACCTCTTGACTTTTTCCACATTTGATTGTGTTACAGACCAAATTTTGTTTTGATTAAATTACATATAGTCCTTCCTAACTCAGTTGACGGAGAGGAAGGAAACCTCTCAGGGATTTCACCATTGAGGCCAATGGTGACTTTAAAACAGTTTAATGGCTGTGAAAACTGAGGATAGATCAACAACATTGTAGTTACTCCACAATACTAACCTAAATGACAGAGTGAAAAGAAGGAAGCCAGCACATAATACAAATATTCCAAAACATATATTCTGTTTGCAACATGGCACTAAAGTAATACTGTGGCAAAGTAATTAACTTTTTGTACTGAATACAAAGTGTTATGTTTGGGGCAAATCCAATACAACTCACTAAGTACCACTCTTCATATTTTCAAGCATGGTGGTGGCTTTATCATGTTATGGGTATGCTTGTTGCAGTTAAGGACTGGGGAGTTTTTCAGGAAGAAAAATTGCGCAATGGGGCTAAGCACAGGCAAAATCCTAGACCTTGAAGAAGTTTGAAAATAATATTGGGCAAATGTTGCACAATCCAGGTGTGGAAAGCTCTTAAGAGACTTACCCAGAAAGACTCACAACTATCTCCTTCAGAAACAGCGAAGTAATGTGTAATCCGTGATTAAATGGAATGCGAAAAAGACCATTAAAGACATATTATCCATGGCCTCTGTTCTCTGGCAGGTAATAATAAAAGGCTCTCCAGCTCTGTAGAGCTCTCAGCAGGTCACATTACCTTGGAGAGGTCCCCCACTTCCAGGTAGAAACAGATGATGAAGATGTTCCAGGTCACCCAGAGAACCAGCCACACTGCATACTATGGGAGAGGAGAGAGTGCGTGAGAGAGGGAGGAGGGGGAGAGAAGAAGCACACACCACTGAACAAACAGTATCACAGTAGTAGAACACCACAAGCAATGTCAAGCTCAGAATAACACGCCAAAAACAAATGCATATTTTGATTCTCCTTAGTATCTGGGTTTCCACAGCCAGGATCATAGTGTTTCTTTGTAATTAATTATCTGCTGGGTATGTCTTCACACAGAATCTGCCTCCACACATCTGAATCATGCCAGAGCCAAACATTTAGTACCTCTTCTTGGTATTGAAGGTGTGTGTGTGTGTTGTGTGTTGTGTGTGGGAGGGCTGAGGCTTAGAGGCTCCTTAGAGATAGGGATGGAGGCTTATCAAAGCGTTTTGAAATGTGTCAAAATGAAACAACTCAATGTCCAATTGGCACTGAGGAACACAAAACATGATGTTACTGTTCAGTATGTCCTCATTTAGGTACTGTACTGTCCAAATGTCTGAAAGGACACTCACAAGAAAGTTGAGGGCAAAATGAGTTTGACACCCCTGATCTAAGACATGGCGCATCTATCGACATATCATGTACTTTTTTTTCGAAGCAGGCTATTTTGAAGCATGGGAAATCATTATCACAACACGTGTTTTTTTCCCCCGATTAAAATGTGAGAAGCGACTTTCTGGGAGAAGAAGAACTGTGAAGTCTGATAAGCAGAGCAGAGGAGAGATCTTCAGATAAAAGGATGCTTATCTGATCCTATTTTAAAGCAGACAGGTGATCCAGAATAAAATACTGGGCCACTGGAAATGGGAACTCAATTGCATTACATGTAGGAAGCTCATCCAAATATACAGTGGTGGAAAAAGTACCCGATTGTCATACTTGAGTAAAAGTATAGATACCTTAGTAGAAAGTTACTCAAGTAAAAGTAAAAGTTACCCAGTAAAACACAACTTGAGTAAAAGTCTAAAAGTATTTGGTTCTAAATATACTTAAGTATCAAAAGTAAATGTAATTGATCAAATATACTGAAGTATAAATCATTTCAAATTCCTTATATTAAGAAAAGCAGATGACACCATTTTCATGTTTTTAAAACGTGTGGAACACTCAGACATAATTTACAAATTATGCATTTGTGTTTGGTGAGTCCGCCAGATCAGAGGTGCGTGAATTGGATGATTTTCCTGTCCTGCTATGCATTCAAAATTTATTTTGGGTGTCAAGAAAAATGTACAGTGTAAAAAGTACATTATTTTCTTTAGGAATGTAGTGAAGTAAAAGTTAAAGTTGTCAAAATATAAATAGTAAAGTAAAGTACAGATACCCCCAAAAACGACTTAAGTAGTACTTTAAAGTATTAATACTTAAGCACTTTACACCACCGCAAATATATGTATCCACTTATCTGTTAAATGCACATGATCGAGGACAAATATCACTACAGGAGCCATAGCTGACACTAGTGGGGCGGCAGGTAGCCTAGTGGTTAGAGTGTTGGACTAGTAACCGAAAGGTTGCTAGATCAAATCCCCGAGCTGACAAGGTAAAAATCTGTCGTTCTGCCACTGAACAAGGCAGTTAACCCACTGTTCCTAGGCCGTCATTGTAAATAAGAATTTGTTCTGAACTGTCTTGCCTAGTTAAGAAAATGTGTACTTTATGACAGCACAGTAAGAAAGATCTGATCAAATATCTTTGCAGGTTTCTGTGATACAGTGAAATGCATCATAATCATCATGAATGTATAACCTGATGGAGGTATGGAGATATGCAATATTATGGATAGAGCACTGTAGCTAAAGAGGAACATTTACAGAAAGGGATACAGTATGGCAGTGTTTCCCAAACTAGGGGTCGTGACCCCATATGGGGTCGCCTGATTTGAAAATGGGGTCGCAAGATAAAATTTCCGCTTCATAGAACCGGGGTTAAGTCATTAACCTCCGGTAGCTGCTAGATGCGGTTTCTTCCTACAAACGTGGCACTATCTTTTGAATGGTTTAAGCTACAACATATTATGACCCCATCACTGAAAAGACAAGACTTCTGTTTCCCACTGCAATACCCACAAGCCATGCAGGACTCATTAGAACAGAGTGGACAAGACCAGGCACTAAATCAGACTGGGGGGAATAACATAATCAATGATGATCTTTTCTACACAGAAAATCATACAAAATTATTGTCGGATGATCTTCGGAACAATATATTTTCTGATGCATTTCAGTCACTTCAAACCATACTTCCTTCAGATTGAAATACGGTCAAAAGTACTGTCAGACTGATTTGTAATAGACTGTAATAGACCCATTATAAAAAGTTAACATTGGCCGGTGATGACTTTTTTTTTTTTTTTACATTGATGACGTTTTTTACATGGTGGGGCCACAAACATTCTTTGATATCAAAATGGGGTTGTGGGGCCCAGAAAGGTTTGGGAACCCCTGTAGTATGTGGACTGTCCCAACATTGGACCGGGCCTCAGTAGGTGGGCGGGGTGGGTCTATCCTCTCCCGTAGTCATGGGGACTCCTTGGTAATGTGTTGGGAATGACTGACTCTCACCCCAGATAGCCTCAGAGGGGGAGAGGGTGAGAGAGGGGGAGAGACCACTGCAAGGTGGTCACTGTCACAGGTGCAGAAAACTGTCACAGGTGCAGAAAACCTTTCCCTTTACTTAAAAATCCCTTTTAGAAGCAGATAATGTCGGCAGGCACATGCTGTACGTACAATTTATACAGCGAATCAGCTGAAACGCCCGAGGGGAGGGTTGAAGGTCAATACTACATGCCTTCCTCCCAACTGGAGTGCGGCTGTCTGGCTGACACGTCTCTCGAAGTAGACGTGTGGCGGCATAATGATTCTCCCACGTCTGTGAGGTGGAGCAGGGCTAGGCCAAGCCATTGACTTCAATTAGGGCCATAATCCAAACTGGTACGTGAGCTGGTGATGGTCTCTAAACCCAGGGGGTGGAGGTTGGAGGGAGCAGTAGGGGGCAATCCATGAATGTGTTAGGGCACAAGTGTATATGTTTCCAGGCCTAATTCACCAGACCATTGACAGAGGGGCAGAGCCGCCACGGAGGAAGGTTTTACCGCCTCTATAATCTGACATGTTGTCAAGACATTAGATCCAGAAGATGGGTGCGTGTAGTGGAACCTAATTTGGCCTTTCTCCAGCTACTGGCAAGAGCCATGTTAAATTAGAATAAAAATTCATCTGCTCTGACAGCATTACCAAAACGGATATAAGCAAGAGTAATATTGGACAGTAAGCCATTTATCTTTACAGGCATAGACTTTGATAGCTGAGGCTGATAGTGGGTTGAGGCTCCATTTCTACAGGGGAGGAGGGGGTGAGGAGGGGTGAGGAGGAGAGGCTGTCAAGGTAAACTCTCTGCTGTATGACAGCGGCTCTCTCTGACGGCTGAGTCAAAATGCCTGGGTTTTAAGTCTCCATAATATAAACTCAGCAAAAGAAGAAACGTCCCTTTTTCAGCACCCTGTCTTTCAAAGATAATTCGTAAAAATCCAAATAACTTCACAGATCTTCATTGTAAAGGGTTTAAACACCGTTTCCCATTCCAATGCTTGTTCAATGAATCCTAAATAATAAGTGAACATGCACCTGTGGAACGGTTGTTAAGACACTAACAGCTTACAGACGGTAGGCAATTAAGGTCACAGTTATGAAAACCTAGGACACTAAAAAGGCCTTTCTACTGACTCTGAAAAACACCAAAAGAAAGATGCCCAGGGTCCCTGCTCATCTGCGTGAACGTGCCTTAGGCATCGCAATAAATTGCAATGTCCGTACCGTGAGACGCCTAAGACGGCACTACAGGGAGACAGGACGGACATCTGATCGTCCTCGCAGTGGCAGACCACGTATAACAACACCTACACAGGATCGGTACATCCGAACATCACACCTGCGGGACAGGTACAGGATGGCAATAACAACTGCCCGAGTTACACCAGGAATGCACAATCCTTCCTTCAGGGCTCCGACTGTCCGCAATAGGCTGAGAGAGGCTGGACTGAGGGCTTGTAGGTCTGTTGTAAGGCAGGTCCTCACCAGACATCACCAGCAACAGCGTCGCCTATGGGCACAATCCCACCGTCGCTGGACCAGACAGGACTGGCAAAAAGGACTCTTCACTGATGAGTCGCAGTTTTGTCTCACCAGGGGTGATGGTCGGATTCGCGTTTATTGTCGAAGGAATGAGCATTACACCAAGGCCTGTACTCTGGAGCGGGATTGATTTGGATGGGGAGAGTCCGTCATGGTCTGGGGTGGTGTGTCAAAGCATCATCGGACTGAGCTTGTTGTCATTGTAGGCAATCTCAACGCTGTGTATTACAGGGAAGACATCCTCCTCCCTCATGTGGTACCCTTCCTGCAGGATCATCCTGACATGACCCTCCAGCATGACAACGCCACCAGACATACTGCTCGTTCTGTGCGTGATCTCCTGCAAGACAGGAATGTCAGTGTTCTGCCATGGCCAGCGAAGAGCCCGGATCTCAATCCCATTGGAGGAGTTGGGTAACAACTCACAGCAAGAACTGGCAAATCTGGTGCAGTCCATGAGGAGGAGATGCACTGCAGTACTTAATGCAGCTGGTGGTCACACCAGATACTGACTGTTACTTTTGATTTTGACCCCCCCTTTGTTCAGGGACACATTATTCCATTTCTGTTAGACACATGCCTGTGGAACTTGTTCAGTTTATGTCTCAGTTGTTGAATCTTGTTATGTTCATACAAATATTTACACATGTTAAGTTTGCTGAAAATAAACGCAGTTGACAGTGAGAGGACGTTTCTTTTTTTGCTGAGTTTACATGTATGGTTTGATTGAAAGGTTGTCAAGATGAGACTTATTTCAGGTAGGAGAGTCTTGAATTAATATTTATTCCTGCTCTCTTTATTTTTATACTGTGTAGGTCAAAGGTCATAGGCCTTGACATCATATCAGTTATAAGACTATATACAGTATTATTGTTCAGTATAGACACTATAAATATAAATGCAATCAATAAATATGAACATGTAATATTACCTTATATTACCTTGTCAATCAAACATGTAAGATATATTAATTGCTTCATAACACCACTTTCCATAAAACCACTTATCCCAAGATTAATATCCCAAGATATTAATATATGACTCCATAGGAAATCAAGGAAGATATAACTCACCCCGGTCACGTATCTTGGTCTGAACTGTACAGTCCCAAAGAGGCCCAAGATGACTGTGATGATGTGCACAAAGTTTGTGAGGATGGGAGCCCACTGGTACCCAAGGAAGTCAAATATTTGTCGTTCCAATATGCTGATCTGTAAGGAAAATGGAGAGAAAATAAATGAACTTTAGTATCAGACAAAATCAATGTAATCTTTTCATGAGGTTTGCAACATGATTTGGGGTTGCAGGTAGCCTAGTGGTTAGTGTCGTGGCCCAGTAACCAAAAGGTTGCTTGATCGAATCCCCGAGCTGACAAGGTAAAAATCTGTCATTCTGCCCCTGAACATGGCAGTTAACCCACTGTTCCTAGGCCGTCATTGTAAATAAGAATTTGTTCTTAACTGACTTGCCTAGTTAAATAAAGGTAAACAAATTTAAAGAGAAAGATGCATGTGTACAGTTGGCCTGCATGTGTACAGGCCATGCCAACTTTTTATTGCTGAACTGCTGGAGGGTATCAGAGCCCTGAGAGATGTGTTGGAGTGATGTATCTCAACATATGTGCTGGAAGGGAGGGAGGACAGGGAAATCTGCTTGAACACCACACCAAGGGGTCGTGACACCGGCGTCTTCGCTCTCCTCCTCCCCATCACGCAGCTGTCTCGAATTGCCCGAGAGGGGCAGAGTTCCTCAGGGTCGTGTCCCCACCCACCTCGATGTTGGCCTCTGTGGGAAATTGAAGCTGGCAAGGCTAGACCCCTTCTGCCCAGACCGTTTGGGTCTCAGTGTCTGATTGTACATGACACCAGTGTTGATACGACTATCAGCCATGACACTTCAAAGGGCTGCGGTAAGGAGAAGGATAACAGTGTGTCCCAACAGTGTTAGAGCTAGATAGCGCTTCATAGCACTGACGCTAATGGTTCCCAAATCCCAACAACTACAGGATGCTTTAAACTCCACTTCATATCTGCAACTAACGATCTTCTTATTTTATAGGCACTGTCCTTACTAATAAAGCTATGTCTGCGCACTCCATTTATTACAGTTGGCGGAGTAAAAAAAATACCTGTGGGATAATTGGATTGCTCCTGCTGTAAATTCCATGTGAACGGATAGAAAATGGCCTTTAAATATTTGTGAGATCTCAGTTTAACGAACCACCGCCTGTATAAAGGACTCTGTGCACTTGCACAGGCAGTATTTTCGTGACTGGAATTCTTGACTGGTGTTCCTTCGACTGACTGTTGATGAGCTTTGACAATCGCAACAGATGTCACAACTAAATTAACTTCTCCTGTGGGTGCTCAGTGATACATTCCCCATGCTGCTAGGCAATACTTCGTAAATGTACTTTCAAGTCGTCAAAACACCAAGTTTCTCTCTATTAAAACCAGTCTGTCCATGGCTCAGTCCAGCCCAGGGCTGACCAGCTCACAACCCCTCACGCTGCTCCTGCCCCATGCTGTCTGTCTGTCTGTCTGTCTGTCTGTCTGTCTCTGGCAACCTAGCTAGCCACTATACATCTGGCACTATATGAGTACGGCTCATAGATCATACATTAATCCAAATGCACAGTTGTGTCCAAATGACAGGATTCTAATGTCATTCCAGGTACAAACAATAACTCACAAACTCACTGCTCCCAGAAGAGTTCGTAAATAAATGTTAGTATTTTCAGGGAACTTGCCTGCTAAACAGAGGCTAAGCTTGGCATTTGTTTAAATTTTTTTGAAATGATTCACTATGCATGCCAACTATAACTATAGAGCTCAGCCTACCTTGTTGCATTGTATGACACGTAATGATCCTCTTTAATGCGTTATTTATGAGAACTATTGCTCAGGGAATGACATGTCTCTCCATGTACAGGACCTATATTGAAATAGTGCCGGCACAACTGTTACTCATCCAGCAGGAACTGATAAATTATGCACATTTTGTTTTGAAAATATAACCAAACAAAGTGCATGTATTCCCACTGTTAGGTGGGGCGGCAGGTAGCCTAGTGGTTAGTGCGTTGGGCCAGTAACTGGAAGGCTGGATCGAATCTGTCGTTCTGCCCCTGAGCAAGGCAGTTAACAGTGTTCCCCTGACGCCGAAGACGTGGATGTTGATTAAGGCAGCCCCCCGCACCTCTCTGATTCAGAGGGGTTGGGTTAAATGCGGAAGAAACATCTCAGTTGAATACATTCAGTTGCACAGCTGACTAGGTATCCCCCTTTCCCTTTCAATCGTGTGGTATGCCAAGCGGTTCCTGACACCTACTGTATGTTTATCTGGGCCAGCCTCCATGCTTACTATACCGTCATTTCATGTATCAGTAGAATGAAAGTAAAACTGGTGTTTTTCCATCTGTTTCCCAGTAAATTAGTTCCCTAATCCAAAACCACACAACATACAGTCAGAACAGTCAGAGTCAGAGTCAGGGAGCAACGCTAGCTCCTCCACACTACTACCACCCTGCAACGCTAGCTCTTTCACACCACTACCACCCTGCAACGCTAACTCCTCCACGTCCCTACCACCCTGCAACGCTAGCTTCTCTACGCCAATACCACCCTGCAACGATAGCTTCTCTACGCCAATACCACCCTGCAACGCTAGCTCCTACATGCCCCTACCACAACGCAAGTTCCTCCACGCCCCTACCACCCTGCAACGCTAGCTCCTCCACGCCCCTACCACCCTGCAACGCTAGCTCCTCCACGCCCCTACCACCATGCAACGCTAGCTCCTCCACGCCCCTTACCACCCTACAACACAAGCTCGTCCACGTCCCTACCACCCTGCAACGCTAGCCCCTCCACACCACTACCACCCTGTAACGCTAGCTCCTCCACGCCCCTATCACCCTGCAAAGCTAGCTCCTCAACGCCAATACCACCCTGCAACGCTAGCTCCTCCACCCCCCCCACCACCCTGCAACGCTAGCTCCTCCACGCCCCTACCACCCTGCAACGCTAGCTCCTCCACGCCCCTACCACCCTGCAATGCTAGCTCCCCCACGCCACTACCACCCTGCAACGCTAGCTCCTCCACGCCCCTACCACACTGCAATGCTAGCTCCTCCACGCCAGTATCACCCTGCAACGCTAGCTCCTCCACGACACTATCACCCTGCAACGCTTGCTCCTCCACGCCCCTACCACCATGCAACGCTAGCTCCTTCAAGCCCCGCAACGCTAGCTCCTCCACGCCCCTACCACCCTGCAACGCTAGCTCCTCCACGCCCCTACCACTCTGTAACGGTAGCTCCTCCACACCCCTACCACCCTGTAACGCTAGCTCCTCCACGCCACTACCACCCTGTAACGCAAGCTCCTCCACGCCCCTTACCACCCTACAACACAAGCTCCTCCACGTCCCTACCACCCTGCAATGCAAGCTCTTCCACGCCTCTACCACCATGCAACACTAGCTCCTCCATGCCCCTACCATCCTTATCTCCTCCACACCGCTACCACCCTGCAACGCTAGCTCCTCCATGCCGCTATCACCCTGCAACGCTAGCTCCTCCACGCTACTACCACCCTGCAACGCTAGCTCCTCCACACCACTACCACCCTGCAACGCTAGCTCCTCCACGCCACAACCACCCTGTAACGCTAGCTCCTCCACGCCACTATCACCCTGCAACGCTAGCTCCTCCACGCCCCTACCACCATGCAATGCTAGCTCCTCCACACCACTACCACCCTGCAACGCTAGCTCCTCCACACCACTACCACCCTGCAACGCTAGCTCCTCCACGCCACAACCACCCTACAACACAAGCTCGTCCACGTCCCTACCACCCTGCAACGCTAGCCCCTCAACGCCAATACCACCCTGCAACGCTAGCTCCTCCACGCCACTACCACCCTGTAAGCTAGCTCCTCCACGCCCCTACCACACAGCAACGCTAGCTTCTCCACGCCCCTACCACCCTGCAACGCTAGCTCTTCCACGCCCCTACCACTCTGTAACGCTAGCTCCTCCACGCCCCTACCACCCTGTAACGCTAGCTCCTCCACGCCACTACCACCCTGTAACGCTAGCTCCTCCACACCGCTACCACCCTGCAACGCTAGCTCCTCCACGCCACTACCACCCTGTAACGCTAGCTCCTCCACGTCCCTACCACCCTGCAACGCTAGCTCCTCCACGCCCCTACCACCCTGCAACGCTAGCTCCACCACGCCCCTACCACCCTGTAACGCTAGCTCCTCCACGCCACTACCACCCTGTAACGCTAGCTCCTCCATGCCCCTACCACCCTGTAACGCTAGCTCCTCCACGCCACTATCACCCTGCACCGCTAGCTCCTCCACGCCCCTACCACCCTGCCAAGCCCTCTTATCAAAGCGCCTTCCTGTCTAACATTACACACATCAGGTCCTCCTCTGAGGCATTGTTAACATGTTTCTGCTGAACAGAAAAAGGCACAAAGAAAATAAATGATGTTAATTAGCAGCACTCCATGGCATTTCCATGGCATTGGAGAATGAGAAGCCCTCCTGAAAAGCTGCCTGCACCTCACCATATCCGCTACTAAAGCAGGGAGCTCAGAGAGTCCTGAAGGGAGCCCATATGGCAGCTCAAAAGCATCCTGCCGCCTGGATTAGAAGGGTAAACAACAAGGAAACATGGTATATAGCCTGCAATTAAACATGCCGTGCTTCCACAGCGCATTCATAAGCCTCAACACAAATAACAGCCATTGGTGAATCGTAACCCCTAGCATTAGTTACCTGATAATGTCTCACTGTCAAAGCTGCCTGATAAAGGCTGTTCTCTGACTATGCAGTTGGGAGTGCCTGGTATTATTGGAGAAACTCCAAAAGACCCAGAGAGCTCAGCTGTCTCAGTATCACAGGCCCTGTCCAATGGTGAGAGAGAAGCTGCAGGGTTTTGCTTACTGCCTGACACAGAGAGACACACCTCAGGCTATTGTTGAAGTCAGAGGGCCTCCCTAGTCATTAATGTTGTAACTGAGCCTCCTTTTATCATCGCAAATGTAAACAGCTCTCCCAAGCAGCTGTGCACAGAGTGAAATATTTATCAAGCAATTATCCATACATGAGTAATTATAAACATACATTTGGGGGAACTAATTATTGAGCGAGGCAGAAGAATGACCCTATTCACCAGGGAAATAACAGAGGGGATCCAAATAACATGTCAGATCTCAAGAGAAGGAATTTCTGAGTAAGTTATAACCCTTTATCTGACAAAAAACTTCTGCAAGGGCAATCGGTAGGCCCCACAACAGTAATACGACTTTGAAAAATGCAATTAGTAAACCATTAAACTGTACAGATATGTCATTATATTGCCATTGGGGTTTCTTTACTCATGGTAAAATTGTATTTTTAATTTTTTTTACTGCCGGGAAAGGTCAGCTCCTCCTACACAGAGAATTCAGTTGATAATTCTGTTTGGTGAGGCTGTTTTGCATAACACCTTCATTTTACCCTCCTGAAGAGAGTTGGAGAGAACCTCATTACTGAGGTACAACACAAGGATGATTACGGTAAAAGAAGTGCACACTCCAACTCCACAACTGTTGATTGAAATGGAAGTTTATCCTCCTAGCTTCGCCAAAGCCTAGGGTTTTTCTTTTTTTTCTCCTTATGTGGAGGAGACATGAGCTGCCTCTAATCACTGAGAAAAAAAAGCCTATCAATCAGTGGTGGCAGCATGAATAGAGATGCAGCCTTATGTTGCATTCAGACAACGCTCAGGAGGCTGTACGACACACAGCGGCTCTGACCAGAGAACATTAGCCCCAGAGTGTAGGGAGGTAATGTGAAGCCTGGGCTAGGGGCGCCCTCTCATGCAGAATCACAGATGAGGGCATCACCATTGTCCGTCACTACTACTACAAATCCACCTACAAATGCTCAGGTGTTACTCCAAACAAACAGTTAAACTAGACTCTAGAACCTGGGGGAGTGAAACTCATTTGATTTGTTAATAGCATCAACACTTATCGATGGCACGCTGGGTGTTTTGCTATGCAGCAATTGAAAAACAAGCAGAGATATTGTAAGGTTATTTAGCTTTCGATTAATGTACAGTAGGAGTCAGAGGCTCCAATAATAATTTTAGTCAGAAATGGAAAAATGTACTGTAGCATACACTAAGTGTACAAAAAATTAAGAACACCTTCTTAATATTGAGTTTCAGTCCCCCCCCCAGGGTTGTTGGCCCATGCTGACTCCAATGCTTCCCACAGTTGTGTCAAGTTGGCTGGATGTCCTTTTGGTGGTGGACCATTCTTGACACACACAGGGAACAATTGAGTGTGAAACCCAGCTGCGTTGCAGTTCTTGACACAAACTGGTGCACCTGGCACCTACTACCATACCCCATTCAAAGGCACTTAAATATTTTGTCTTGCCCATTCACCCTCTGAATGGTACACATACACAATTCATGTCTCAATTGTCTCAAGGCTTAATAATCCGTCTCTACCCCTTCATCTACACTGATTGCAGTACATTTAACAAGTGACATCAATAAGAGATCATAGCTTATACCTGGATTCACCTGGTCAGTCTATGTGTCCTTAATGTTTTGTACACTCAGTGTATACATGTAAGTTCATTTCTGTCCCTGCAGTCAGTAGACTACTGTATAAATGTCTTCCTTCTGTATATCAACCCAATCCCATGCTTGAGATGGTTTCATAATTTATTCACTGTGAAAGTGAGAAAAACAAAGGTATTCAAAATATATTCAGGCTAGATAATTTAAAAAGGTCTGAAACAAGTCTCTCACATCTGCAGAGAGTAGGGCTGCCTCTCAAAACACTCTTGGATGGAAAGAAAACACTTATGAAAATTGTATGATCAAAATGGATATGCAGATTTCTCAGCGATAGGCTACACCATTTGTGCATAAACAGTTAGACATGATATTCATGAGACGATCTTAATGCTATATCTAATCTGATAAATAATAAATCAGAACACCCTTTGCCAATATAAACAAGTAAAACAATTTATTTTATTTTACTAGATAAAATATCAAACAATAGCAACATACTTCATAAATGCTGACATTTTGTTGTGAATTTATTTTCCCTTTTTTAAATGGAAAAAACAACTAATAATATATGCAAAAGTTTCATGACATATTCACCAACATCATGTGCATGTGTCAGATGACGGAATAATTGTGAAATCATAAGTCATGAAAAATGTATGCATTATCACAACTTCCTTTAGGGAAGAGGGAAGAGATAAAAGACACAGCTTTGGTGGAAGTGGAATCACTAAATAGGAAGCACCCAGAGATGTAGAGGGATATATATGGTGTGATGAAAGCATTCTGAGGTGTACCCAGTACAACTCCTTGGGGAACACCATCCTTCTCTGCTGAATACAATGACAAGCATTATATGAGATATGCACATAATAATTCAGCTTCCTTTGTTCTGCCGTAGCAATAGTCACCTTCTGCACTGTTACACTTGATGAGAAGATCTACCATTCTAACACAGTTGAACTTGAGGAACAACAAGACTTCAACTGAGGGAACATATCTGAGAATCAATCAATATGCCCATGATGATTTTGTTTCTTCTTTTCCTGTGGTTTTATGAACTGTACCTTTGCGAGTACATGAAAAGTGATGATGCTGATGAAGTAGGTGTAAAGTTAAAGTTTCATATACACAACAAAAGGCTTTTAGAGGCTTTGTAGATCCTACCATGGAAAAGACTGAACAACTATGCATTGTCAAATCAAACTAAGGACACAACAAGCTGTAGATGTGATTGTACTCACATGTGCTAGCATAATCATATAATGTTTTGATTACCACACCTTTTTATATGTTCCACCTGAAAAGCATTCTGCCACTACAGAATATACATATATCCCAGTGATATAGACTAATGATATTCCTGAAAAACAACTCATTGACACAGATAAAGCTTGGAATCCCCAACTTCATAGACCATTAAGCTTATGTAACAGATGTGAAATGGCTAGCTAGTTAGCTGTGGTGCGTTTCAATCGGTTACGTCACTCGCTTTGAGACCTTGAAGTAGTGGTTCCCCTTGCTCTGCAAGAGCCGCGGCTTTTGTGGAGCGATGGGTAACGATGCTTCGTGGGTGACTGTTGTTGATGTGTGCAGAGGGTCCCTGGTTCGCGCCCGGGTCGGGGCGAACCAGGACGGACGTAAAGTTAAAGCTGTTACACTTACAGCATCATCTGTACAAAGGGAGCGTATTGACAGTCCTTAATTTTTACCTTTCAGGCAATTAGATGTCAGTGTTGAAGAGCAGCCATTTAGTTCATGTGTGCTTAAAAATGACTTTCATTAAATTAGCCTACGTACTTTCATACCTTCATTAAAGGTATGCAGTAGTGAGAGAAAATGCACCTGGCCATTAATAATTCTTCAAAAGCACATCACTGGAACACTTTTCATGTATTTTATTATTTTTGGTATTTTTACCAGTTAGTGATGGTGATAAATAAGGATGATAATTACCAAAAATACATTCAAACGTACACTACATGACCAAAAGTATGTGGACAACAGCTCGTCAAACATCTAATTCCAAAATCATGGGAATTCATATGGAGTTGGTCCCCATTTTGCTGCTATAACATCCTCCACTCTTCTTGGAAGGTTTTCCACTAGATGTTGTAACATTGCTGCAGGGACTTACTTGCTTCCATTCAGCCAAAAGAGCATTAGTGAGGTCGGGCACTGATGCTGGGAGATTAGGCCTGGCTTGCAGTCGGCGTCTCAATTCATCCCAAAGGTGTTCGATGTGGTTGAGGTCAGGGCTCTGTGCAGGCCAGTCAAGTTCTTCCACACCGATCTCGACAAACCCTTTCTGTATGGACCTTGCTTTGTGCACAGGGGCACTGTCATGCTGAAACAGGAAAGGGCCTTCCCCAAACTGTTGCCACAAAGTTGGAAGCACAGAATTGTTGTAGCATTAACCTTCACTGGAACTAAGGTTCCTAACCCGAACCATGAAAAACAGCCCCAGACCATTATTGCTCCTCCACCAAACTTTACAGTTGGCACTATGCATTGGGGCAGGTAGCGGTGTCCTAGCATCCACCAAACCCAGATTCATCTGTCAGATTGCCAGATGGTGAAGCGTGAATCATCACTCCAGAGATTGCGTTTCCACTGCTCCAGAGTCCAATGGTGGTAAGCTTTACGCCACTCCAGCCGACGCTTTACATTGCACATGGCAATCTTAGGCTTGTGTGCGGTTGCTCGGCCATGGAAACCCATTTCATGAAGCTCCCGACTAACAGTTCTTGTGCTGATCTTGCTTCCAGAGGCAGTTTGGAACTCAGTATTGAGTGTTGCAACCGAGGACAGACGATTTTTACACGCTTCGCTCTTTGGCATTCAGCAGTCCTATTTTGTGATCTTGTGTAGCCTCCCACTTCGCGGCTGAGACGTTATTGCTCCTAGACGTTTCCACTTCACAATAACAGCACTTACAGTTGTCCGGGGCAGTTCTAGCAGGGCAGAAATTTGACAAACTGACTTGTTGGAAAGGTGGCACCCTATGACGGTGCAACGTTGAAAGTCACTGAGCTCTTCAGTAAGGCCATTCTACTGTCAATGTTTGTCTATGGAGAATGCATGGTTGTGTGCTCGATTTTATACACCCGTCAGCAACGGGTGTGGCTGAAATAACCAGAATCCACTAATTTGAAGGGGTGTCCACATACTTTTGTATATATTGCGTAATATATTGTTATACAAAAATATATAAATATAAATAAAGGGTAAATAAGACACACATTAGGGTATTTTGTCCATGAACCGAGTGCGTTCGAATCTACAGCTATATGTGCCAGTCATCGTACTCTAGTCAGGTACGGTATGTTCCCATTGAAGACGCCTCTGTGAATGTAGGCTACATGTAGAGTCTTCAATGATAGAAGACCCAGATCTATAGGGGCTGTAAAAGTGACAAATGCAGGCCCTTAGACATATGATAGGCCACATGGAGATGGTGAGGAGGGTATTGCCACAGTACAGTGAGGAATGCAGTGATGTGAAACTAGCCTACACGTTCAACTGAGTACCAGAAGTGTCTCTTACACAGCTTGGGCCACTATGGATAATGAAATATGAACCAGTACTTGCGGAGATAGACTGAGTAAACAAAACATTAAGATCACTGTCCTAATATTGAATATGCCCTCAGAACAGCCTAAATTCATTGGGGCATGGACTCTACAAGGTGTCGAAAGCTTTCCACAGGGATGCTGGCCCATGATGACTCCAATACTTCCCACAGTTGTGTCAAGTTGACACAACTTAGGATGTTCTTTGAGTGTTGGACCATTCTTGATATACACAGAAACTGTTGAGAGTGAAAAACCCAGCAGCGTTGCAGTTCTTGACACAAACCGGTGCACCTGGCACCGACTACAATACCCCGTTCAAAGGCACTAAAATATTTGGTCTTGCCCATTCACCCTCTGAATGGCACACATAGACACTCCATGTCTATATTATCTCAAGGCTTAAAAATAATTTTTAAACCTGTCTCCTCCCCTTCAATCTACACTGATTGAAGTGGATTTAACAGGTGACATCAATAAGGAATCCCAGCTTTTACCTGGATTCACCTGGTCAGTCTATGTCATGGAAAAAGCAGGTGTCCTTAATGTTTTGTACACTCAGTGTACACGGGAACATTACAATGAATAAGTAATTAGAGACATACAATGCTGTTGTGATTGAACCAACAAGCAATTAAACAAAACGGACTCAAAAATATAATTGAATTCATTCTGCATTATATAATATAAATGAGACAAATAACAGTCATTCAAAATGCATCAGCTCCATCAACACTAACTGCTTTCTGCGCTGACTGAAGTAAGCATTAAAACACATGACAGCCATCTCAAACTGAATGTGCTGCTTGTCAGTAAGGAAACAAATGCAGCTAATGTCCTACAGGACATACTGTACCGTATTGTTTACAGAACTGTGATACATGCTTAAGTGGGCTGAACAGCTCCATATGACATCAAACAGACATTTAGCTATGGAATGAGAGGAAACAGCAGCTCTCTTTCTTCCCTCTTCCCACCTCTGTAACCTTTCTATTGTAACAATGGATACCACATAGACAACTTCTAGGGTAAGGGCCCTCCACCAGTCCACAAATGATATCACATAACCATTACTAAGAAGAACTGCCTATGCTTCCCTCCAGTCCCTCGACTTCTTGGCACTGACGGAAACATGGATTACCACTGATAACACTGCTACTCCTACTGCTCTCTCCTCGTCTGCCCACGTGTTCTCGCACACCCCGAGAGCTTCTGGTCAGCGGGGTGGTGGCACTGGGATCCTCATCTCTCCCAAGTGGACATTCTCTCTTTCTCCCCTGACCCATCTGTCTATCGCCTCCTTTGAATTCCATGCTGTCACAGTTACCAGCCCTTTCAAGCTTAACATCCTTATCATTTATCGCCCTCCAGGTTCCCTTGGAGAGTTCATCAATGAGCTTGACGCCCTGATAAGTTCCTTTCCTGAGGATGGCTCACCTCTCACAGTTCTGGGTGACTTTAACCTCCCCACGTCTACCTTTGACTCATTCCTCTCTGCCTCCTTCTTTCCACTCCTCTCCTCTTTTGACCTCACCCTCTCACCTTCCCCCCCTACTCACAAGGCAGGCAATACGCTCGACCTCATCTTTACTAGATGCTGTTCTTCCACTAACTTCATTGCAACTCCCCTCCAAGTCTCCGACCACTACCTTGTATCCTTTTCCCTCTCGCTCTCATCCATCACTTCCCACACTGCCCCTACTCGGATGGTATCGCGCCGTCCCAACCTTCGCTCTCTCTCCCCCGCTACTCTCTCCTCTTCCATCCTATCATCTCTTCCCTCTGCTCAAACCTTCTCCAACCTATCTCCTGATTCTGCCTCCTCAACCCTCCTCTCCTCCCTTTCTGCATCCTTTGACTCTCTATGTCCCCTATCCTCCAGGCCGGCTAGGTCATCCCCTCCTGCTCCGTGGCTCGACGACTCATTGCGAGCTCACAGAACAGGGCTCCGGGCAGCCGAGCGGAAATGGAGGAAAACTCGCCTCCCTGCGGACCTGGCATCCTTTCACTCCCTCCTCTCTACATTCTCCTCTTCTGTCTCTGCTGCTAAAGCCAATTTCTACCACTCTAAATTCCAAGCATCTGCCTCTAACCCTAGGAAGCTCTTTGCCACCTTCTCCTCCCTCCTGAATCCTCCTCCCCCTCCTCCCCCCTCCTCCCTCTCTGCTGATGACTTCGTCAACCATTTTGAAAAGAAGGTCGACGACATCCGATCCTCGTTTGCTAAGTCAAACGACACCGCTGGTTCTGCTCACACTGCCCTACCCTGTGCTTTGACCTCTTTCTCCCCTCTCTCTCCAGATGAAATCTCGCGTCTTGTGACGGCCGGCCGCCCAACAACCTGCCCGCTTGACCCTATCCCCTCCTCTCTTCTCCAGACCATTTCCGGAGACCTTCTCCCTTACCTCACCTCGCTCATCAACTCATCCTTGACCGCTGGCTACGTCCCTTCCGTCTTCAAGAGAGCGAGAGTTGCACCCCTTCTGAAAAAACCTACACTCGATCCCTCCGATGTCAACAACTACAGACCAGTATCCCTTCTTTCTTTTCTCTCCAAAACTCTTGAACGTGCCGTCCTTGGCCAGCTCTCCTGCTATCTCTCTCAGAATGACCTTCTTGATCCAAATCAGTCAGGTTTCAAGACTAGTCATTCAACTGAGACTGCTCTTCTCTGTGTCACGGAGGCGCTCCGCACTGCTAAAGCTAACTCTCTCTCCTCTGCTCTCATCCTTCTAGACCTATCGGCTGCCTTTGATACTGTGAACCATCAGATCCTCCTCTCCACCCTCTCCGAGCTGGGTATCTCCGGCGCGGCCCACGCTTGGATTGCGTCCTACCTGACAGGTCGCTCCTACCAGGTGGCGTGGCGAGAATCTGTCTCCGCACCACGTGCTCTCACCACTGGTGTCCCCCAGGGCTCTGTTCTAGGCCCTCTCCTATTCTCGCTATACACCAAGTCACTTGGCTCTGTCATATCCTCACATGGTCTCTCCTATCATTGCTATGCAGACGACACACAATTAATCTTCTCCTTTCCCCCCTCTGATAACCAGGTGGTGAATCGCATCTCTGCATGTCTGGCAGACATATCAGTGTGGATGACGGATCACCACCTCAAGCTGAACCTCGGCAAGACGGAGCTGCTCTTCCTCCCGGGGAAGGACTGCCCGTTCCATGATCTCGCCATCACGGTTGACAACTCCATTGTGTCCTCCTCCCAGAGTGCTAAGAACCTTGGCGTGATCCTGGACAACACCCTGTCGTTCTCAACTAACATCAAGGCGGTGACCCGTTCCTGTAGGTTCATGCTCTACAACATTCGCAGAGTACGACCCTGCCTCACGCAGGAAGCGGCGCAGGTCCTAATCCAGGCACTTGTCATCTCCCGTCTGGATTACTGCAACTCGCTGTTGGCTGGGCTCCCTGCCTGTGCCATTAAACCCCTACAACTCATCCAGAACGCCGCAGCCCGTCTGGTGTTCAACTTTCCCAAGTTCTCTCACGTCACCCCGCTCCTCCGCTCTCTCCACTGGCTTCCAGTTGAAGCTCGCATCCGCTACAAGACCATGGTGCTTGCCTACGGAGCTGTGAGGGGAACGGCACCTCCGTACCTTCAGGCTCTGATCAGGCCCTACACCCAAACAAGGGCACTGCGTTCATCCACCTCTGGCCTGCTCGCCTCCCTACCTCTGAGGAAGTACAGTTCCCGCTCAGCCCAGTCAAGGCTGTTCGCTGCTCTGGCACCCCAATGGTGGAACAGACTCCCTCACGACGCCAGGTCGGCGGAGTCAATCACCACCTTCCGGAGACACCTGAAACCCCACCTCTTTAAGGAATACCTAGGATAGGATAAAGTAATCCTTCTAACCCCCCCCCTTAAAAGAGTTAGATGCACTGTTGTAAAGTGGTTGTTCCACTGGATATCATAAGGTGAATGCACCAATTTGTAAGTCGCTCTGGATAAGAGCGTCTGCTAAATGACTTAAATGTAAATGTAAATGTAACTGTAACCAACATACTGAGTATCAGAAGCGACATACAAACTTACACATACCGGACGTTTTTCTCTCCGCTAGAGGTGATGGGAATATGTATACGATCCCTAAAACCCATGCCAGGTTTTGTGCTCTATTGTGCTCTCTGGCCATAAATTCACTTTATTTTCCCCTTTATGATTTTGGCACCAAATAGAAATGATTGGAGGAGCTATGATCCTTGAGTCCCTAATGATCTGGCAGGGCCAGAGAATCATTGTGAGGGTATTTCATTCCAAACTGTGCCTGCCTGAGAGCCTTATTAATAATATCAGCCATTGAGGAGCCCCTGAGGACTGATGACTAGCACTCATTTGCCACACTGGGCTTCTTGAGAACCATTGGGGAGAGCATTAATGACATGAGCGAGAATAGCTTCGGGAGGAAGGGGACAGAGTCGGAATAAAACTCATCAGGATGTGGATAAGTGTTAATGAGGATAATTCATTTCAATATTAATTTGCATTTTAAGGAGCCATGGTGAAGTGTTAGTGGGGCCTGAAAAGACCAGGAATAGACCTCAGTGTTGCCAACATGGCTGGAAGGTGCGACTTGACACTCTATGCAGCAAGTGGCTACTATCAACTTCCATAGACACTGAGTGAGGAGGAGGGAAATATTGTAGCCAACAACTGGCCGGCAAGGTCACCAATTCGATGCGCAATTACTATGACAGAAGTTGAAATGCTTCATGGTGAATTTTTGCTTCTTGAAAAAACATTACACACAGCTACGGAATGCTAAATAATCAGAAAAACTCTGGAGGGCAAAACGAAATCATGTGGTCAGGTTTAATAGCTTTAAAGTTATATTCCTCATAACAAGATATTAATAAGGTTTTACAGAAATTGGATGACCTTAAACTGTCATCTTGGTTTTTATACGTAGTAATTGCCCGTTTTTATTTATTTATCTGGCTGGAGAGCATTTTAGGGGAATACGGTATTCTCTAACTCATTAAAAGCTTTCGGAGGACATCTGCTCTGATGACTGCATTACTACTTGGAGCAGCAGGTGCACAGATAGGAGTCTACCTGTGCCAAACACATGCCCCTTTGCCCTCCTGCTCGCTAAGTTCCCTTTTGGGTGATGGTGTTCTAAACCCAATGCCCGCAAGTTGTCGTGACGTTGTCAAGTTAGCCACCCCCACCCCGTCCGTTGTGCCTGTTGGTCTGCCCTGTACGGAGCTTGCGAGCGCCCGGGTCCCAGTCTGCCCTGTACGGAGAGTGCGAACACTCGGTATCCAAACATGCATGGCTTGAGATGCGGTCATGGGTCAAGTGTGTGTAGCTAGCTCACTAGTTTGAATATCAACAGGACAGCCACAGCAGAATAACATTTGAGTAGCACTTGAAAACACTTGATTTTCATCATCATCAATATTCAGTCTGGTTGGCTGATACGCGTGGCTGATACGCGCAGCAGAGAGAGACAGAAAGACAAAGAGAGGAGGGGCTGCATCAACGACCCTCCGACCCAACTCCATCCCTTCTTCAGGCGGGAGTTGCACATGTGGGTCAGGGCAGCAGCAACACAGGTTGTCTACTCTCTAGCTAACCACCATATACTAAAATATCCACACAAGCCACTAGCCAGTCAACCATATATCATGAGTTGGAGCACCTGCACCCTGAAAGGTCTTTTGCGCCCATACAGAGATATTTCTGCTTGTTGACAGTTTTACTCTCTGTGGTAGGGCTGTAATGGTGTCCTGGTATCCCAACCACCTGCAACATTCTGGCTGAAAGACGGCCAAATCCTCTCAAGGAATTTAATGGGAAATATTACAAGCTCAAGAAACCTGCTTACTAGAAGTCTCAGTGTGAGAGATACTGGGTCTGCCATGACTTACTCTCAAGACACCGATTCAGAGGCAAGTTCAGATTGAGAGGCTGTTTGCAAAAAAAAGCTAATTTTTATTTGAATAAAATATAGTAATATACTGTACAAAAAAAGGATACACCATATGTTGAATTGCATCAAAAGACACAAAAATGCATACAAATCAATGGGGGGGCAGACACTAGACAAGACTAATATGTGCCCCATATAAGCCCTGGAAGCCCAAAATGCATTTGTTGATTAAAGTGCAGTGGACTTGAACAGCTGGAGATATGAATTTCATTGATAAAGTCATCCCAGACAACCTAGCCTATTCGTTCTGCTCTTCATTTCCACAGGCTCTGAGGAGAAAGGCTAGATGTACCTGATCCAAGGCCTAGGAATATAGTCACATTGTACCCGCCAGGTGCATTCAGATGAATTCCATCAGTCTGGAAGCACTCATGCATGCTGTCTGGTATTGTTCTTCTCATTGCTTTTGTAACTAAAGCAGCATCAACAATCAGGCCCCAAGACCCCTCTGAAATGTTCTCTTTCATAAACAACCTGCTGTGTGGCTACTGGCAAGGTGCTGACACTAACCTTAGGTTCACTATTCGGTTTGAATATATATGGTTTAGAATAAGGTTATTCACTTCATTATATTGCAT
The DNA here is from genome assembly GCF_045679555.1 of Salvelinus alpinus. Taxonomy (NCBI): domain Eukaryota; kingdom Metazoa; phylum Chordata; class Actinopteri; order Salmoniformes; family Salmonidae; genus Salvelinus; species Salvelinus alpinus. The sequence goes on along the minus strand of NC_092093.1, from coordinate 33,832,021 downwards.
ATGTTGTCATGTGGGAACAGGGGTGTCATGCACCCATTATTTTAGAGGGGGCACAAGGAATATGAGGATTGAGGGGGGTGATGCCCCCCCACAAGTACATTGTGCTCCCTCTAAAATGATGGGTGCATGACTGGCACTCATTGCATCATAATTAATACACACAAATCATTATATTATCATAAAATGCCAGATTACATTTAAGCCAAGTATTTTTAAGCATATTTTAAGCATTTCCCTTCCACGGGACGGTTGCGCTAAAGTAGGCTAATGCGATTAGCATGAGGTTGTAAGTAACAAGAAAATTTCCCAGGACATAGACATATCTGATATTGGCAGAAAGCTTACATTATTGTTAATCTAACTGCACTGTCCAATTGACAGTAGTTATTACAGTGAAAGAATATCATGCTATTGTTTGAGGAGAGTGCACAATTTTGAACATGAAGAGTTATTAATAAACAAATTAGGCAGTCTTGATACACATTCTTTAACAGAAATTAAATGGTTCATTAGATCAGTCTAAAACTTTGCACATACACTGATGCCATCTAGTGGCCAACATCTAAATTGCACCTGGGCTGGAATAATACATTATGGCCTTTCTCTTGCATTTCAAAGATGATGGTACAAAAAAATACAAAAGAACGTTTTTTTTGTTGTTGTTGTTATATTCTCCTACATTCCTTTCACATTTCCATAAACTTCAAAGTGTTTCCTTTCAAATGGTACCAAGAATATGCATATCCTTGCTTCAGGGCCTGAGCTAAAGGCAGTTAGATTTGGGTATGTAATTTTAGGAGAAAATTGAAAAAAAGCAGCTAATCCTTAAGAGGTTTTAAGCACACCACCTTGAGCTGTCTGTATCCTAATGACTAGAGGTTATTTTTTAAAGAAAATAAATATGTTTCTCTGCATCTCTGCTAAAATCTGTGTAAAAGATTAGTAGGAATGTGATTATTCAGTACATTCAGTACATTACTCAGTAAAGTCTAGCAACCTTGCCAGCAGACATGCCAGCTAAGATAGTTAGACAAGCTAAGTTATGATGTTGGGAGATTGGGAACCTACCTAGCTGGCTAGCTAAAGCCAACTTCATTAAATGGGTAGGTGGCTAGTATTACAGAGAAACAACAAAATATGTTATTGTTTTTTTTCATCAAGAAGGAATCAATAGGCTACAAAGCTTGATCAAATTAATTTACAAACATACCTCCTGTGAGTCCTGCCCATCACCGCCAGCTATGATGGAATCAAACGCTGTGTGTCACTCTACACTCTACACTCAACCACTAGAGCAGTGGTTCCCAAACGTTTTATAGTCCCGTACCCCTTCAAACATTCAACCTCCAGCTGCGTACCCCCTCTAGAACCAGGGTCAGCACACTCTCAAATGTTTCTTTTTTTTGTGAATAACTCACCACAGGTTAATGAGAAGGGTGTGCTTGAAAGGACGCACATAACTCTGCAATGCTGAATTGTATTGGAGAGAGTATCAGTCATAAATCATTTCAAATCAAATTTTATTGGTCACATACACGTGATTAGCAGATGCTATGGCGGGTGTAGCGAAATGCTTGTGCTTCTAGCTCCGACAGTGCAGTAATGTCTAACATGTAATTTCTAACAAAGATAAGATGGTGCCGGAGAAGAAGGCAGACGTTTTACATTCCCCCAAACGATAGTGTTTTTTTGTTAGTTTATTTGTTTGTAACTTAATTTTTTACTTCTGAGAATTTGTAGGCTATCGAATAAACCCCCACTTCCTTCCATTCTGCTAGCAAACGTACAATCTTTGGGCAAAAAAATAGATGACCTACACGGAAGATTAAACTACCAACGGGACATTCAAAACTGTAATATCTTATGCTTCACGGAGAAGTGGCTGAACGATGACACTACCAACATACAGCTGGCTGGTTATGGGCTGCACCGGCAGGATAGAACAGCCGTGTCTGGTATTTTTGTAAATAACAGCTGGTGCATGATATCTAAGGAAGTCTCGATTGCTTGCCTGAGGTAGAGTATCTCATGATAAACTCTAGACCACATTACCTACCTAGAGAGTTTTCATCTGTATTTTTCTTAGCTGTTTATATACCACCACAGTCAGAGGCTGGCACTAAGAAAGCATTGAATGAGCTGTATTCCGCCATAAGCAAACAAGAAATCGTTCACCCAGAGGAAGTGCTCCTAGTAGCCGGGGACTTTGATGCAGGGAAACTTAAATCCATTTTAACAAATTTCTATCAGCATGTTAAATGTGCAACCAGAGGGAAAAAAAACTCCGGACCACCATTACTCCACACACAGAGACACATGCAAAGCTCTCCCTCGCCCTCCATTTGGTAAATCTGATCATAATTCTATCCTCCTGATTCCTGCTTACAACAAAACTTAAAGCAGGAAGCACCAGTGACTAGATCAATAAAAAAGTGGTCAGATGAAACAGATGCTAAGCTACAGGACTGTTTTGCTAACACAGACTGGAATATGTTCCGGGATTCCCCCGATGGCATTGAGGAGAACACCACAGTCATTGGCTTCATCAATAAGTGCATATATGACATCGTACTCACAGTGACTGTACGTACATACCCCAACCAGGAACCATGATTACAGGCAACATCCGCATTGAGCTAAAGGCTAGAGTTGCTGCTTTCAAGGAGCGTGTCTCTAACCTGCAAGCTTATGAGAAATACCACTATGCCCTCAGACGAACCATCAAACAGGTAAAGTGTCAAAACAGGACTAAGATCGAATCGTACTACACCAGCTTTGACGCTTGTCGGATGTGTCATGGCTTGCAAACCATTACAGACTACAAAGGGAAGCACAGCCGAGAGCTGCCCAGTGACACGAGTCTACCAGACGAGCTAAATAACTTCTATGCTCGCTTCGAGGCAAATAACACTGAAACATGCATGAGAGCACCAGCTGTTCTGGAAGACTGTGTGATCACGCTCTCAGCAGCCAATGTGAGTAAGACCTTTAAACAGGTCAACATTCATAAGGCCGCAGGGTCAGATGGATTACCAGGACGTGTACTGCGAGCATGCACTGACCAACTGGCAAGTGTCTTCACTGACCTTTTCAAACTCTCCCTGTCCGAGTCTGTAATACCAAAATGTTTGAAGCAGAAGAACACTAAGATAACCTGCCTAAATGACTACCGACCAGTGGCACTGATAAGCCAGAAACACTGGACCCCCTCCAATTTGCATACCGCCCCTACAGATCCACAGATTATGCAATCTCTATTGCACTCCACACTGCCCTTTCCCACCTGGACAAAAGGAACACCTATGTGAGAATGCTATTCATTGACTACAGCTCAGCGTTCAACACCATAGTGCCCTCAAAGCTCATCAATAAGCTAAGGACCCTGGGACTAAACACCTCCCTCGGCAACTGGATCCTGGACTTCCTGACGGGCCGCCCCCAGGTGGTAAGGGTAGGTAACAGCACATCTGCCATGCTGATCCTCAACACACCTCTACCCCCAAGCCATAAGACTCCTGAACACTTAATTAAATTGCTACCCAGAACAAGCCATGAGACTCCCCCCTCTTTTACACCGCTGCTACTCTCTGTTGTTATCATCTATGCATAGTCACTTTAATAACTCTACCTACATGTACATATTACCTCAACTAACCGGTGCACCCGCACATTGACTCTGTACCGGTACCCCCCTTTATATTGTCTCGCTATAGTTATTTTACTGCTGCTCTTTAATTACTTGTTACTTTTATTTCTTATTCTTATCCGTATTTTTTTTAAACTGCATTGTTGGTTAGGGGCTCGTTAGAAAGCATTTCACTTTAAGGTCTACACATGTTGTATTTGGCGCATGTGACTAATACAATTTGATTTGATTTGTGTGCTAGTGATGGCTGTTTAAATGTCTGATGGCCTTGAGATAGAAGCTGTTTTTCAGAATAGAGGGGGGGGGGGGGGGGGGGGGGTTGGGGTACTCCCAGCTTTGATGCACCTGTACTGACCTCGCCTTCTGGATGATAGCGGGGTGAACAGGCAGTGGCTCGAGTGGTTGATGTCCTTGATGATCTTTTGGCCTTCCTGTGACATCAGGTACCGTAGGTGTCCTGGAGGGCGGGTAGTTTGCCCCTGGTAATGCATTGGGCAGACTTCACTACCCTCTGGAAAGCCTTGCGGTTGCGGGCGGTGCAGTTGCCGTACCAGGAGGCGATACAGCCCGACAGGATGCTTTCAATTATGCATCTGTAAAGGTTTGTGAGGGTTTTGGTGACAAGCCAAATTTCTTTAGCCTTCTGAGGTCTGTTGCACATTCTTCACCACACTGTCTGTGTGGGTGGTCCATTTCAGTTTGTCAGTGATGTGTACGCCAAGGAACTTGAAGGTTTCCACCTTCTCCACTGCACTCTGTCGATGTAGATAGGGGGGTGCACACTCTGCTGTTTCCTGAAGTCCACGATCATCTCCTTTGTTTTGTCTTACTCCTTATACATGTCTTACTACTCGAAAGTCGTCTTAATTCTCGCTCAAAAAAGTCCCGTGGCATATTTTCCAAATTGGCATGTTTTGTTTCTAAATGTCTGCGCAAGGGTGAAGGTTTCATCAAGTTGTGAGATAGTACTTTTGCACATATAACACACTGTGGCTGAGGAATGGCACTACTCCCAATATAAGTGAACGCCAAATCAATGTAGTTCTCATCATATTTGCTCCTCTTCGATGGTCCAACGTCCCAGTCTGTTGTTCGGTGCTTTCCCGGATATGGGGGCAGTAGCTCTTCGGCTGCATCAGATTCACAACTCAACACAACAAATGTAGAATTACTGATGCTAACATTGGATGTGCTCGTGGAAGCAAAACAACTTGTGTCGTCGACAGGTGCAGGTGTAGTACTGCTGGTAGTAGCAGTACTACCAGTAGAGCTAATATGTGTCTCTATGGATGAGGGCCTTACTTTTTTTAACCATTTAAGAGCAAATGGAATAACCAGCAGCTACATTTGGCTACATACGGACCGTTAGAGGAATTCCCGCGAGAGAGTAATACCCTGACTACACTGCTAGCGTCGCGTGCGCGAGTGTTGCAAATTAAATGTAGGAATCTATGTTATTCAATTATTGCACCCACACTGCTCGCGCGCGCCAACGAGCGTCTGCGTTGCCAAGGGCTAAAATAGAAGTAATTCCTATTTCTGACGCAGATCGCGCTGCAAGTCCTGCCTCTCCCATTTCCTCATTGGTTTGTAGAAGCAGGTACCCACGTGCCATCTCCTCACTGGTTAAACCCACATGGGTGATTGAAAGACGAACTGTTTTGCCGGTTGTCGTGGTAATACTATGAAAGTGTAGATGCCAATAACCATATAAGTTCAAAGATGAAAAAGCCTGGAAGGAGGAGAGATGACTAGAAACGATTCGGTTGATCGTTTTATGTGTGGATTAATTGTCAGAGTAGAGGACCTTGTGCATTTCAGGTAAAATAACAACTCAATGTTTATATCCCAGGACAAATTAGCTAGCAACAGCAAGCTAGCTAAATAGGACAAATTAGCTAGCAAGTGCAAGCTAACTAGCTAAATTGCCATACATGTTTAATGCTTTTCGACCTGTCCCCAAATTAATGTCATTGGTTCAGAGTTTGTTTTGATATTTCAACCTGCGTGTCATGATCGCGTTTGGTGTAGGGGGACAAAATAAATGTATGCACGATAGCGCACCATGGAGAACGCGCGCAGCCGGTTTGTGTTCCGTGTAACGCTTAATGTTATTTGATGTTAATTATTTGACTAGGCACCTGTATTTGACATTGTGTTATTTTGCTGAATACTAGATGGTTTAATTTTACTTTTGGCAGTGAAGCGAAACTACTCAGGCGAGAGAAAAAAACTCACCCATATGTATAGCTCTCCCTAGAAGGTCAGCATTCCGGAGTCGTCTCTTCACTGTTGACGTTGAGACTGATGTTTTGCGGGTACTATTTAATGAAGCTGCCAGTTGAGGACTTGTGAGGTGTCTGTTTCTCAAACTAGACACACTAATGTACTTGTCCTCTTGCTCAGTTGTGCACCGGGTTCTCCCACTCCTCTCTCTATTCTGGTTAGTGCTAGTTTGCGCTGTTCCGTGAAGGGAGTAGTACACAGCGTTGTACGAGATCTTCAGTTTCTTGGCAATTTCTCACATGAAATAGCCTTAATTTCTCAGAACAAGAATAGACTGACGAGTTTCAGAAGAAAGTCCTTTGTTTCTGGTCATTTTGAGCCTGTAATCGAACCCACAAATGCTGTTGCTCCAGATACTCAAATAGTCTAAAGAAGGCCAGTTTTATTGCTTCTTTAATCAGGACAACAGTTTTCAGCTGTGCTAACATAATTACTAATGATCAATTAGCCTTCTAAATGATAAACTTGGATTATCTAACACAACGTGCCATTGGAACACAGGAGTGAGGGTTGCTGATAATGGGCCTCTGTACGCCTATGTAGATGTTCCATAAAAAAGCTGACGTTTCCAGCTACAATAGTCATTTACAACATTAACAATGTCTACACTGTATTTCTGACCAATTTGATGATATTTTAATGGACCAAAAATGTGCTTACCTTTCAAAAATAAGGACATTTATAAGTGACGCCAAAGAGTATATATATATTTTTAAATGTGATCACATTTTTATTTGGCGTACCCCTGACGGCATTTTGCGTACGTACCCCGTTTGGGAATACCTGCACTAGAGTATCTAGCGTCCTGCCTAGCATATATTTTCTCTGTGGTGCACCTTGGAAGGAACCACTTACTAGGGAGAATAGGAATGGGGGGTAGTCTTTGCCTGGTCCAGTCAGTGGGTCCCCTCCATAAAATACCGCTGACAGATATTTTTACAAATAATTATTATAAAACATGAAGTTTAGTAATTAATTTAACATCAGATTTTTTTTTTAAACAGGACAAATCTGAGAGGGCACATGCCATTGTGTTCCCTATGGGCATGAAGCTTCTGTCTGGGAAGTTTAAACATATATTTTAATTAATTATAGGATGACTGGTGCAACAACAAAGGATATTCAGATTTCTGTTCACCTTTGCTCAATGTCACTTCCTACTCTGTGTGTTAAATTGATCGAAGTAAACATGATTCAACACAATACTCCAGCCAAACAAAGAGATTCAATTCTTCGAAGCCTGATTACTCTATATGAATTTCTTTTGGGTCACTGAGATGAGTGCAGCGGGGACAAAGGCTTGAATATTCATTAGGTTCTGTTCTACTTCTTATGTAAATCTCTCCTCTCCAACCAAAACATGTTGAACAGAGCCAGTATTACCGAGGTCAAGCTGTCACAATCCCCAGTGACAGCCAGGCCCCCTCTGGAGAGGAACATGTGTTGATCGGACCAGCACCATCCATTCATTCCAGTCACAGGAGGGGGGCGAGGGGGGGGGTAAAATCCCCTTCCCAACTCCTACCCAGCCGTCAAGGCTAGGTAGTCAGGGGGAGCCATGGTGGTGGTGATGCAGGCAGCCATGCAACGACAGGCCCTAGAGAGGCAGGCTACGCATCAGTGTTCCAGACCTCCTGGCTGTCTATGGCCATTACCAAGAGACAAACCCAGCCAGACCATAAGGAGACCAAGACCATTAGAGGCCCTGGCCAAAGTTAGTGGACGACTCTGACTCTGTGGCTAGTTATAATTTACATTTACTTAAGAGCTTGCCTCTCTCCCCTGACACATTAATATACAGAGAGGTATAAAAGCGATGAGTCATGACATGCAATTCTGGAAAGGGAAGCTGGTAGTTTCTTTTCTGATGAAGAGAATGACAGATGGAAAGTTCATTTCAAATAATTCGGATGGAATTGCACCAGGATGTGCTCACAACTGGATGCAGAGTGTTTGTCCATTACTCAGGAGAGCTATGCCACTCACAGGACTCTTTGATCCTGAAAATGACAGAGAGCACTGGCAGTCACTCTGGGAGGAGTGGGAATTAAAAGAAAGAGCTCCAATTCTGACTGAGGGGGTAGAGACCAGCTTTTCTGACACGTTTCATGCTGTTACATACAACGATACTTCCAATTACTGAGACTGTGGGTGGAAAAGTCGGATTGAACTATTCTGCAGAGTTTCCGTAAGTGTTTGAACCTGACTCATAGGGTTCTCTCATTGAAATATTTGTAAAGACGCAGTCTTACAAAGAGCAGTAGGTTTACACTTGCTCTGGGAGCATGGACCCCTGGAGAGGAGCTAAGCCATTATAAGTCACACGTTGATAACAGCAACACACAAAGGGCAACAACAGTCTGATATCTATCCAGCCAACGTCCTTCGTCATAAAGGAGTGGATACTATGTCAGCTCAGCTCCCATCACAGCCAGCCAAAGGGATTTACTGCAATTTTCCGATGATTCTGTGACCTTTTAAAAGCCAGTGATCAAATTCTGCTGCACAATGGATTAAGGAGGGACGAGAAAAGATGAGAAAAATTGCGTTCATCTTTAATTATCAAAATACTTGGAGTTTGGTGCCTTTAAAAAAAAGAAGGGTTTTCTGGGCCTGAGAGCTGGGAAATGTAATACTCTGTCCCTGAGCTTCCATAAAACAGCCTTTATATCTTGACTTTAGCAGAGTTAACTGGCCATTCCTAGGTCAAATATATATCCTATCTAGGCTGTGAACCGGGCAGGAGGATCCAGCAGGGACTGTTATTGAAACTTCCTGAGCCTTAATGATATCTGTCCACTGGAAGGAGAATTGATCGACTGCATCGTCCTGCAGTCCACAGCAGAGGACAGCTGATTGCCTGATCCATCAATCAATTATCTGCCCACGTCATCGATCAGATACAGTATTAAGCCCCGGCAAATGTAGAGGCAATTTTAGCCTCTCAGGGCAGGGCAAGAGGGAAGATAGTTTACTAGCGGTAACGGTTAGCACACATCAGGGATAACCATTTCTGACTATTTGTTTTACTGTTGTTTTTGTTTTCCCAATTACTTAAATGATTACCGATTCAAGTGTTCCAAGTCTTTTACTTAGTCTCCAATACGAAAATAGATCAAATAGTTTTGAACTGATCTCTTCCATCTACCTATACTGTATCACTCTAGTGGCCAACATTCATTCAGCGCAATGAGAGCAATTTACCGTTGAATATAATGGTCATGTACCAAGTCATAATAGTAGCTATTCTAAGTACCTACCTAGGAAATGATACTTCCCCAAAGGCTTATGAACATAGAAGTGTTCAGATCTTTTCCAAGGATGCTTACTGTGTAAAGTACACCTGGAGAATATATACATAATTCCATTAGCGTCAGATGATGTAAAGAAACTAAGGAAAGTCAGATCGGAACTGTCAAATTAAGCCATGTAATAGGCTACCTTCTAGAATAAGAAAAACAAAGTCCAGGCTCTGGTTTCATTTGAATTAATTACAGCTGGCCTAGCAGAACCCAGAAAAGTGCCAGTCTGCTTGTGCTAATCATGTAATTCAAACCAGTAACTCATGATATCATTTATCAACATTATAGCTACTGTATCTCCAGACTGCTTTTATTTGACTCCATGAGGTTAACGTCTACAACCCATCTACTATCCCTGGTCCTCGTTGTGAATTAGAATGTGTAGTCAATCAACTTATTTTATACAATAAACGTGAGTCAATGCAGATGAATGTCAAACCTCATATTTAGTTCAAATGCACCAGGAGGCCCAGAATCAACAAATTGCACTCAAACAAATCACTATGTCCCCATTTAAACGTTAGTTGGCTTGGTTTATCAAGGTGGAGGACTGCATTATCATCATTACCCCCATAATATCATGGATGAGGAGACTTTTATCGAGGCTCTGAGATCACTGGAATGATGTCACAATGACAGCAGCACATCACTTGATGTTTCCATTTTCCTTGGCTGAGTGGGTATCAGGGCCAATGAAGCACCGTGAACAGGCCCATAGTCCCTCACGTCTCATCCCCTATCCATCCCCTTTAATCAGCTAAAAAGTTTTGTGTTTGGCACCAAGGTTTCTTCACCACACAATACCCTCATTCTTCTATTACAAAACCCCCCCGCCTGCATTCCCCATCTAATTTCAACCGAACTGTTTAATATTCAGAGAAACCTTTTTTTCACTTCCCTAAAACCCTGGCATTTAAATGTCACAAATATAATCTAATCATCTTAAGAACTGGCATTTCCCCTGATTTCATTGCTGTTTATCTCCTTCCTATATGGTGCGTGTAAAAGTAGTCCATAATGGAGATGACAGGTGGGTGAGGCGTTGTGGTGTTCAGTCGAAGCAAGCTCTGTCATCTTTCTAATTAAGTCACTAGAGGGGGTACGGCATGGGGACGATGGAGGGAGCTCACATTGATCCCCATGACTAATTTGGATGGTTATTCTTTTTCAACGCAGGTGGAAAATGAGTATGACGGAGCAGGTGCTCGAGAAACACTCTACTCATGATCATAGGAGGTGTTTATAATGAGAGCACACACTACAGGATGAATGGTGCTTCTGCCAAATTCCTTTTTCCATTCAACTCAACAGTGTACAGCAAAGAAGACACTAAACCTGACTGCCATGGAGTGGGAAGAAGGAGCATCAAACCTTTTTTGTTTCTCACTCCTACCTCTATCCTCCTCTCCTCTATCCTTCCCTTTGCTCTAAGGGGAAGGACATGTGGTAGCTTCTTATCTGCCTTTACTCAGAGTGCTGCTTTGACTACAGACATCGGACTTCTGAGGCAATGAGAATCCAAATGAGATTGGAGACAGAGAGATGATTATGCATCAAAATAAGAACAAAAAGACAGTAATAAAATCTGGTTTGTTTTCCAACTGATCAGACAGAGTCTCAGGAGAGGTAACGGAATAGGCTCTTAACAGGCACAGATGCACACGCAGACACACACACAAGCTCTCTAATGCAACAGGCAAGATGCCAACATTAAAAAGCCAGTAATAAATACACTGGAAATGCTGCACTAAAAAATGTATCGATTAATAAATTAAACGGTCCCTAAGCAGATGCATGAACTAAGTAAACAGTGAACCTTTCTTTACCTTGAGTGACATTGATTGTAATGACTGTGTGTGGAGTGACCTTCCTAATTGTGCTGACACTGTAGCCAGGCAGTGAACCACAGGGAGAAGAAAACAGGGGGGTGAGCTCACCTAGCTGTCTGCGGAAGAGTGGTGGAAACCACTTCTGTTGTGTTGCTGCAGCTAGAGCAAATAGCGCCGCGCTGACATTACACATTTATAATCCAGATAGACACCTGACTACTGATAGCCGGGAATGTGCCAGACCAATCAGCAGTGAGACTGACAGCGCAGAAAACAACTTCAAACCGTATAACTTCAATTTGTAAATTTCACCGCCTGGCAAAGAATATGGATATGTTAAATAGCTCCACTGCACATTCCCTGCCTCTCTATTGTACCCAAGCACCAGATCTGACAGGAGAAATTACCTTGGAATCTAATACACCATTAGAATTCATCAAAAATATCCATGGTTATTATTTACAAGGTGTAGAAAATGCATCTAAGACAAACTGCAGAGCTCAATTCGTTTTGGCACGACTCTCTATTAGATAATATTAACTTTCTTGGCATTCAAACAAATCTGTGGCTTTGTCAAAGTCAGACTTTGCAGAAGAAATCTATATTAACTAGCACACGGGAGACTGCATTCCAGAAGTAGTGCTACTAACATTGAACCCAGCTCAATGAATTACTGTCAAACATGCCTGAAACAGACTTGAAATGGATGACCTTGACGAGGCCACATGCTTGACCTCACCAGCTGGAGTCTACACCAACACATATGCACCCCCAGCACCAGAGTCTACCCCAACACATGTGGGTGTGTCCCAGTCCTGGGCGGCATGGAAACGAGGGAACCGCAGCATATTGGAGAGTACTGTACTAGACCAGTATGGGCCGCACCCAAAGGGAAACAAATGCAGGATACTATAAAAAACATTGGGCTGGGGGAAGGGGGGGGGGGGGGGGATTGATGTGACCCTCCATCTGATCTTGGGGTTCTGTGCGCGTTCATCATGGAACAGTAAGTGAAGGGGTCTGGAGGTCACGCCTCTCAGCAGTGCTGGGAGACTACGGTAACAACACTACTCATTATAAATACAAGTGTCAAACAAACTGTGGTACGAATAGAATTGAAGAAAAACATGTTTGACTGATCTAATGTAGGATAGGATAAAGGATTGATAGAGGTGGAGGATTAATAACCTGTCTAGGTTCTCTGCTGGAGTAGGCCTATACAATCCCGTATCAATTGGTTTCATTATCTTTTTAACACCATTTACACCATAAATCTAATTTTAAAATGCAAAGGACATATTATTGTTCCCATACACACCGGTAAAGGAGTTAGGTGTTGGTCAACAGGGTCTGTTTACTCAGCTAGCGTTGGGTTGGCAGGTTAACAATGTGTTAAACTGATTATAGCCGAATTCATCAGTGTACCGCCGTCCAATCTGCAACAACTGCGTGATGCCACCTCGTCAGCATGGACCAACATCCCTGTGGAATATTTCTGACAGCTTGTAGAATGCCCCAAAGAATTCAGGCTGTTCTGAAGACAAAAGGGGTCTGACCCGGTACTAGATGGGTGTACCTTATAAACATACCTTATAATATGTGAGTGTGGAGAAAAGGTAGGTGTACATGTTTACTCGCACTAGATAGAACTGTTTTATGTGCTTTACTGCTGTCTTGCCCTGCCTGTATCAGGGTTGATTACAAGTTAAACTTATGTTATAAGTTCAACTTCTCTTCATGGGTAGTGTGATGTGTAAGATGGATATCTGCTCGCAGTCATTAGCGGCTATTAAAATTGTATTTTTTCCTTTTGCGAGAACATAACGAGGACATAACAAGGACTACATGAGATATGTCTCTCTGCCAATAGGTAAAGTGCATGTAAGGAACATTAAGAACTGTTCTTGTGATATTATGTAGCCTATAATGATAGTTGTCATTTTCAATTTCTTTCTTTCCTTTTGCGAACAATCAGATCCAATGAACAAAACCAACTAGGCTGACGGCCTTATAGCTTTTTCTGTGATTATCTTAATATGAACATCATATCAAATCAAATGTTATTTGTCACATGTGCCGAATACAACAGGTGTAGACCTTAGAGTGAAATGCTTACTTACAACCCCTCAACAAACAATGCAGTTTTATAAAAAATAAATGTGAAGTAAAAAATAATTAAACACCAGCAGTAAAATAACAACAGGGTAAATACAGGGGGTACCGGTACAGAGTCAACGTGCGGGGGCACCGGTAAGTCGAGGTAATTGAGGTAATATGTACATGTAGGTAGAGTTAAAGTGACTATGCATAGATAATAAACAGAGAGTAGCAGCGTAAAAGAGGGGTCTGCGTAGCCCTGTGACTAGGTGTTCAGGAGTCTTATGGCTTGGGGGTAGAAGCTGTTAAGAAGCCTTTTGGACCTAGACTTGGCACTCAGGTACCGCTTGCCGTGCGGTAGCAGAGAGAACAGTCTATGACTAGGGTGGCTGGAGTCTTTGACAATTTTTAGGGCCTTCCTCTGACACCGCCTGGTATTGAGGTCCTGGATGGCAGGAAGCTTGGCCCCATTGATGTACTGGGCCGTACGCACCTACCCTTTGTTGTGCCTTGAGATCGGAGGCCAAGCAGTTGCCAAACCAAGCAGTGATGCAACCAGTCAGGATGCTCTCGATGGTGCAGCTGTAGAAACTTTTGAGTATCTGAGGACCCATGCCAAATCTTTTCAGTCTCCTGAGGGGGAATAGGCTTTGTTGTGCCCTCTTCACGACTGTCTTAGTGTGTTTGGACCATGATAGTTTGTTGGTGATGTGTACACCAAGGAACTTGAACCTTTCAACCTTCTCCACAACAGTCCTGTTGATGATAATGGGGACGTGCTCGGTCCTCCTTTTCCTGTAGTCCACAATCATCTCCTTTGTCTTGATCATGTTGAGGGAGAGGTTGTTGTAATGGCACCACATGGCCAGGTCTCTGACCTCCTCCCTATAGGCTGTCTCATCATTGCCGGTGATTGGCCCTACCACTGTTGTGTCATCAGCAAACGTTATGATGGTGTTGGTGTCGTGCCTGGCCATGCAGTCATGAGTGAACAGGGAGTCATGAGTGAACATGCATCCATGAGGGGCCCCCGTGTTGAGGATCAGCATGAAAGATGTGTTGTTACCTACCCTTAACACCTGGGGACAGCCCTTCAAGAAGTACAGGATTCAGTTGCAGAGGGAGGGGTTTAGTCCCAGGGTCCTTAGCTTAGTGATAACCTTTGGGGGCACTACGGTGTTGAACACTGAGCTGTAGTCAATGAATAGCATTCTCACATAGGTGTTCCTTTTGTCCAGGTGGGAAAGGGCAGTGTTGAGTGCAATAGAGATTGCGTCATATGTGGATCTGTTGGGGCAGTATACAAATTGGAGTGGGTTTAGGGTTTCTGGGATTATGGTGTTGATGTGAGCCATAACCAGCCTTTCAAAGCACTTCATGGCTACAGACATGAGTGCTACGTGACAGTAGTAATTTAGGCAGGTTACCTTAGTGTTCTTGGGCACAGGGACTATGGTGGTCTGCTTGAAACATGTTGGTATTACAGACTCAGTCAGGGACAGGTTGAAAATATCAGTGAAGACACCTACCAATTGGTCAGCGCATGCTCGGAGTACACGTCCTGGTAATCCGTCTGACCCTGGAGCCTTGTGAATGTTGACCTGTTTAAAGGTCTTACTCACATCCGCTGCGGAGAGCATGATCATACAGTCGTCCGGAACAGCTGATGCGCTCATGCATGTTTAGTGTTACTTGCCTCGAAGCGAGCATAGAAGTTATTTAGCTCGTCTGGTAGGCTCGTGTCACTGGGAAGCTCTCGGCTGTGCTTCCCTTTGTAGTCTGTAATAGTTTGCATGCCCTGACACATCCGACGAGCATCAGAGACGGTGTAGTACGATTCGATCTTAGTCCTGTATTGAAGCTTTACCTGTTTGATAGTTCGTCTGAGGGCATAGCGGGATTTCTTATAAGCTTCCGGGTTAGAGTCCCGCTCCTTGAAAGCGGCAGCTCTAGCCTTTAGCTCAGTGCGAATGTTGCATGTAATCCATGGCTTCTGGTTGGGGTATGTACGTACAGTCACTGTGGGGACGACGTCCTCAATGCACTTATTGATAAAGTCGGTGACTGAGGTGGTGTACTCTTCAATGCAATCAGAAGAATCCCGGAACAAATTCCAGTGTGTGCTAGCAAAGCGGTCCTATAGTTTAGCATCTGCTTCATCTGACCACTTTTTTATAGACCGAGTCACTGGTGCTTCCTGCTTTAGTTTTTGCTTGTAAGCAGGAATCAGGAGGATAGAATTATGATCAGATTTGCCAAATGGAGGGTGTAGGAGAGCTTTGTATGCGTTTCCGTGTGTGGAGTAAAGGTGGTCTAGAGTTTTTTCCCCCTCTGGTTGCACATTTAACATGCTGGTAGAAATGAGGTAAAACTGATTTAAGTTTCCCTGCATCAAAGTCCCCGGCAACTAGGAGTGCCGCCTCTGGATGAGCGTTTTTCTGTTTGCTTAAGCTCCTATGCAGCTCATTGTGTGCGGTCTTAGTGCCAGCATCGGTTTGTGGTGGTAAAAAGACAGCTATGAAGAATATAGATGAAAACTCTCTTGGTAAATAGTATGGTCTACAGCTTATTATGAGATACTCTACCTCAGGCGAGCAAAACCACTTAGACTTCATTAGATTTCATGCACCATGCACAGTTGAAGACGGAGGTTTACATACACCTTAGCCAAATACATTTAAGCTCCGTTTTTCACAATTCCTGACATTTAATCCCAGTAAAAATACCCTGTCTTAGGTCAGTTAGGATCACCACTTTATTTTAAGAATGTGAAATGTCAGAATAATGGTAGAGAGAATGATTTATGATTTATTTGCCTTTAAATTGTTTAACTTGGGTCAAACGTTTCAGGGAGCCTTCCACAAGCTTCCCACAATAAGTTTAGTGAATTTTGTCCCATTCCTCCTGACAGAGCTGGTGTAACTGAGTCAGGTTTGTAGGCCTCCTTGCTCACACACGCTTTTTCAGTTCTGCCCACAAATTTTCAATAGGATTGAGGTCAGGGCTTTGTGATGGCCACTCCAGTACCTTGACTTTGTTGTCCTTAAGCCATTTTGCCACAACTTTGGAAGTATGCTTGGGGTCGTTGTCCATTTGGAAAACCCATTTGTGACCAAGCTTTAACTTCCTGACTGATGTCTTGAGATGTTGCTTCAATATATCCACATAATTTTCCTGCCTCATGATGTCATCTATTTTGTGAAGTGCACCAGTCCCTCCTGCAGCTAAGCTGGTTGGGATGGTGTTCTTCGGCTTGCAAGCATCCCTCTTTTTCATCCAAATACAGTATAATGATGGTCATTATCGCCAAACAGTTCTATTTTTGTTTCATCAGACCAGAGGACATTTCTCCAAAAAGTACGATCTTTGTCCCCATGTGCAATTGCAAAGCGTAGTCTGGCTTTTTTATGGCGGTTTTGGAGCAGTGGCTTCTTCCTTGCTGAGCGGCCTTACAGGTTATGTCGATATAGGACTCCTTCCTCCCGCATCTTCACAAGGTTCTTTCCTGTTGTTCTGGGATTGATATGCACTTTTCGCACCAACATATGTTAATCTCTAGGAGACAGAACGCGTCTCCTTCCTGAGCAGTATGACGGCTGCGTGGTCCCATGGTGTTTATACTTGCGTACTATTGTTTGGAAATTGCTCCCAAGGATGAACCAGACTTGTGGAGGTCTACAATTTTTTTCTGGGTCTTGGCTCATTTCTTTTGATTTTCCCATGATGTCAAGCGGAGGCACCGAGTTCGAAGGTAGGCCTTGAAATACATCCACAGGTACACCTCCAATTGACTCAAATTATGTCAATTAGCCTATCAGAATATTCTAAAGCCATGACATAATTTTCTGGAATTTTCCAAGCTGTTTAAAGGCACAGTCAACTTAGTGTATGTAAACCTCTGACCCACTGGAATTGTGATACAGTGAATTATGAGTGAAATAATCTGTCTGTAAACAATTGTTAGAAAAATTACTTGTGTCATGCACACAGTAGATGTCCTAACCGACTTGCCAAAACTATAGTTTGTTATCAAGAAATTTGTGGAGGGGTTGAACAACTAGTTTTAATTACTCCAACCTAAGTGTATGTAAACTTCTGACTTCAACTGTAAATCCTTCCCGTCTGACTTGTTAAAGAAAAAGTATTCCACCCGTACGGGGTGAGTAATCACTGTGCTGATATCGAGAAGCTCTTTTTGGTCATAAGACATGGTGGCAGAATACATGCAATAGCAAAATACACAAAATACATGCAATAGCACAATTGATTTAGGGGATCGTAAAATGGCAGCCATCTCCTCCGGCGCCAATATGAGTCGATAATATTGTGCTGTACCCTTTTATATTTTCTTACTGGCAAAAGGATCCAAAGTTTAGATCAATGTGCTCTGACGTTAGCATTATGTTCGGCCGCAGTACTTCTTTCTGGTGTCTATTTTTTATTTTTTCATATTTTCTCATTTCAATTTTCTTTTTTGTTTGTTTTTTCTCCCCTTTTTACCTGTTATTAGGCTAGTTATCATTTCAAAAGCCCCCTCATAGACAGGCAATAGACCTATTTGGCTTTGAATGGGCGAGTGAAGGGTGGCAGTAATGAATTAGGTTATCATGGGACAGCCCATATTTCCCTCTGGGCTACGCCAATCGGAGGTCAAAGGTGTGCTTAGGACGCAAAGTCACGTCATGTGTCAGGGAGGTTGTCTGATGGTATCAACGACAACAGTCCTCCCAGATATGAGGGGAGGTTTTAGCGGGTAGAGGACAATTGGAGGTTTACACAAGTTGCTTAGTATGCTTAACAGTGCAAATATTATGGTACAGCTATATTGAC
This sequence comes from Salvelinus alpinus, assembly GCF_045679555.1. Lineage (NCBI taxonomy): Eukaryota > Metazoa > Chordata > Actinopteri > Salmoniformes > Salmonidae > Salvelinus > Salvelinus alpinus. The sequence goes on along the minus strand of NC_092093.1, from coordinate 33,814,031 downwards.
ATTTAATCATCAATGGTGGCCAAATTACAAGTTGACAAACATATATCATAATAAGTATAACTGAAACTTGTGTATTATTATGATAAGTGTGGAAATAGGTATCGCAAGTTACAATTGTAATGGCTTAGCAGATCACAACATTTTTTTTTTTACCTGTCTAAAAGAGAAAAAATATAATATCCATTGTTTACAGGAAACTCTACAACTGTAGATGAGGTATTGTGGAAAAAGGACTGGGAGGAAGGAATATATTTATGTAATGTCAAATCAAATCTAGAATCGGCTTTCTATTTCGCAACAAAGCCTCCTTCACTCACACCGCCAAACTTACCCTAGTAAAACTGACTATCCTACCAATCCTCGACTTCGGCAATGTCATCTACAAAATAGCTTCCAATACTCTACTCAGCAAATTGGATGTAGTCTATCACAGTGCCATCCATTTTGTTACCAAAGCACCTTATACCACCCACCACTGCAACCTGTATGCTCTAGTCGGCTGGCCCTCGCTACATATTCGTCGCCAGACCCGTGGGTCCAGGTCATCTATAAGTCTAAGCTAGGTAAAGCGCTGCCTTATCTCAGCTCACTGGTCACGATAACAACACCCACCCGTAGCACGCGCTCCAGCAGGTATATCTCACTGGTTATCCCCAATGTCAACACCTCCTTTGGCCGCCTTTCCTTTCAGTTCTCTGCTGCCAGTGACTGGAACGAATTGCAAAAATCGCTGAAGCTGGAGACTTACATTTCCGTCTCTAAGTTTAAACATCAGCTATCTGAGCAGCTAACCGATCGCTGCAGCTGTACATAGTCCATCTGTAAATAGCCCACCCAATCTACCTACCTCATCCCCATATTGTTTTTATTTACTTTGCTGCTCTTTTGCACACCAGTATCACTTCTTACACACCATCATCTGCTCATCAATCACTCCAGTGTTAATCTGCTAAATTGTAATGACTTTGCTACTATGGCCTATGTATTGCCTTACCACCTCATGCCATTTGCACACACTGTATATAGACTTTCTTTTTTTTCTATTGTGTTATTGACTGTACGCTTGTTTATTCCATGTGTAACTCTGTGTTGTTGTTTCTGTCGCACTGCTTTGCTTTATCTTGGCCAGGTTGCAGTTGTAAATGAGAACTTCTCAACTAGGCTACCTGCTTAAATAAACGTGAAAAAAATAAATAAAAATAAATAAATGGCCAAAGAAACTCAAAATGGGTGATATTAATAATATAAATTTCGATCCAAATATGCAAACTGTCCAAACAGATCCTTAAGGAAGGTGGATCCTTTTAAATATATTGGACCATACACATATTTGGCTCATTAATCTATACAGCCCAAATAATGATGATTCACAATTCCTCTAATATATATATATACTAATCTATCGAGCTCAAAAACAAAAAAAATGACTATTCATATAGTGGGAGATTATAATATGTACCCCAATTGACAGTAAAGAAAATCACACTACAAATGATCACCCTCATGCACTTAGGGTATTTCCGAATATCAAGGACACATTAGAACTAGTGAACATATGGAGGCTTAAAATCCTGACCTAGTGAGATCAGTGGAGGCTCCTTAGAGGAGGAAGGGGAGGACCATCCTGCTCAGGGAATTTTACATTTAAAAAAAATTGTTAAACATTTAAAGAAGTTATCCTAAACTATACTAAATATATTCCCATGTCACCAAATAATTAATTAAAACACACAACATGTATACAATTGCCTCAGCAGCACTCTGTAGGGTAGCACCATGGTGTATTATTTTTGGATCCAGACCTAAATTGTGTAGGTTGTCTGAAATCAGAGTGGAGTTAGGGGGTGAGGTGCTGACTACTAAAACCTCTGTTAGCTACTTGGGATGTATCCTTGATGGTAGCTTGGGAGGTGTGAGCATGGCCAATAAGGTGCTAGGGAAGGTTAATGCCAAGATTACGTTTTTGGCTAGAAAGTCCAAGCTGCTTGATACGGACTCCATGAAAGTGCTAGCTACTGCCCTCATTCAATGACATTTTGACTATGCTAGTAGTTCCTGGTTTGGGGGCTTATCTAAACGTATGAAGGGGAAGCTCCAGATAGCCCAGAATAAGTTGATCAGGGTAGTTTTGAAGGTGAGTACACGTACTCACATAGGCAGGGGCTGCTTTCAGGAACTAAACTGGCTGCCTGTTGAGGCTAGTGTGTCCCAGATCAGACTAGGTTTGGTTTACAGGAGTATTTATGGTCCTGCGCGCAGATATTTAAGTGATTACTTTCCTCGTGTTAGGGATGGACACAATCACAGCACCAGATCAGGTGTTGCTGATGTGTGCTTATACAGGTTCAGGAGTAATGCTGGGAAAGGTACTTTCTTGTATACTGGAGCCTCAGAATGGAATGAGTTGCCTCTGCCTATAAAAACAACGTCCTCTCTGGACAGCTTTAAAAATAAGGTAAAAATATGTTTGATGTCCTCTGTGCCCATATGAATAACCCCTATGATGTAACTGGAATAATGAGATAGATGTTCTTCTTTTTATGTTTTTGTTTTATTATTTCACTGCCATACTGTGTTTGATCTTGTATAGCCATCTTGTCTCAAGAGGACCACAATGGAAATAAGTCCCAGACTTTATTGTGTGTTATCCTCGATGATTTTATTAATGTGCATTGTATGGCTTTTAAGTTGTATGTGTGCTTGTTTTTTAAAATGGTTGAATTAATAAACTAAACTAAACTAAAACTATCCAGAGGACAGCTAGCTTCCATCCTCCTCTGGGTATATTGACTTCAATACAAAATCTAGGAGGCTCATGCTTCTCACCTCTTCCATAAACTTACAGAATAGTTATGACAACTTCTGGAGGACGTCCTCCAATCTATCAGAGCTCTTACAGCATGAACTGACATGTTGTCCAACCAATCAAAGGAATTTGAATAATTTGAGTAATCAAGATGACAGACATTGAGACATTCAATACAGCCTTGCACAATCTTGCCTGCTTCTAGCTGATCTATGGTGTAGTCATTAGTCCAACAGTTGCAAATGAGAGTTTCTGTTGGACAAATTCAGGTATGTTTATCCCCGTTTCTTTCCGTTTGCTTCCGTTTAAGAAATGTTTTTCAACAGAATCGGTGACGGAGTCACTTGATATTACAAAAATAAAGCAAACTGGATGTACAATGGGGAAAATTCACCAAATTATTCTTGAATTATATTTTGAAAGAGGAAGCAAAATACTTTAAGCGTATGTTCTCTTTTCAGTCCATCTCCACTAACTGAAGTTAACTGTAAGGATTTTTTTCCTAATAATAGCGTAAAATTAACAGCTGTAAAGAAAGATTTGTATGATGGCTAAATTGCAGAGGAGGAACAGCTTGATGCAATTAAAGACTTTAAGCCAGGGAAAACTCCAGGGCTGGATGGCATACCAGTTGAGCTATATCAAACCTTTTTCAATGTACTCAGTGTTATGTACTCAGTGGGGGATGCAAAAATCCTAGCAAAATGCATACCGCATAGAATTAAAAAGATGTTGTCAGATATAATTCTTTCTGATCAGACAGGCTTTTTTAAATGGATGATACATTGGAGACAATATAAGACAAGTACTTGAAACAATAATTTTTAAAGAGCCACTGAACATGCCGATTGGCAAGTGTGTTTTTCTGTTGCTCATTAGAAAAACAAGATTTCAGTCTTGGAAGTGTGTTTCCTGACCGATTCCGTGTTTGGTTAATAATGTTTGTCCCCCATGAGACACTGTAGACATGGAAGCCTATTTCACTTCCTGACAATCCCCAGAATGAATCTAAGATAACTTAAGAAATCTGTAATTCATTTGGACGTTTTTGCTGAGGATGTTTTAGTTGCAGAATTTTACATCTAACTAAGGTGCTTGGTGCAGTATTTGTCAAGTAAAAAAATGCACGTCTTGTTCTTACGTAAACCAAGTCGGAGCTGCTGGGCAGGTCCAAATTGCGACCTCTCACTTTGTTGATTGAAAATGGAACCATTTTCAAAATATCGTCCTTTACTAAAATAAACCATACAAAGCCAGTTGCATTTCCAGTTTCATCTCCCATAAAAGACAGAACAAACATTACAACAAATATCACGGTTAAACTCAAGAACACTAATTGATAAAAAAGGAATTATCTTTGTTAATGATATTATGAATAGGAAAGGTGGAGTTATTGTACGTCACGTGCACTTAACAAAGAAGATATATGGCAATGTTTGCTCTATCCAAGATTACATCCAACTGATTGCAGCACTACCACAAAAATGGAGGCACGTGGAAGGGGGAGAAGATAGGGAATTTGTTTGTCTTCTCTTTATAAAAAAATATTGTAATTAATAGAAAAATATACCAGTTTCATTTGAGGACCAAAAATGTTCACAGCGGCGCCATACAGGTTGCAAAATAGTTGTGAAGAGATTTGTAATGTGCTGATTGCATGGCACATGGTTTATGAACTGATTCAAAACTTCGTTTTTACATTTAAACGATTATGAAAAATTCTTGCCACCAACCGAATGTTATATACAGTATATGGAGCACACAACCATCTCAGAGACAGAATCATTAGATCATTTATTCTGGTATTGCCCCTATGTACGTAGCTTGTTTCTGGTCAAAGGTTCAGGAGGGGCTGAAAAATCACAACATTAAACATTAAAATGAACACTACAAATAGCACTGTTGGGAGATTTGGAAAGCCATAGTCAATCAATCAACACTATAATAATACTTTTAGTAGAAATATGAATCTTTAACTTGCAATCTGTAGATACTAGAAAGGTTAGAAAGGTTCCGAATGTATGTGAACCATCACAGCAAAGTTGAAAAATACCATTATTAGGTACACCCATCGAGTGCCTGGTTGGACCCCCTTTACCCCCAGAACAGCCTGAATTCTTCAGGGTATTCTACAAGGTGTCAGAAACATTCCACAGGGATGTTGGTCCATGCTGTCCCGATGGCATCACGCAGTTGCTGCAGATTGGACGGCTGTGCATTCATGCTGCGAACAGCCCGTTCAATCTCATCCCAAATATGCTCTATTGGGTTGAGGTCTGGGGACTGTGCAGGCCACGCAAGTAAACTGAACTCACTGTCATGTTCCAGGCAATGTTATCCACTCCTCAGTTGTCCAGTGTTGGTGACCGTGTGTCCACTGTTGTCGCTTCTTCTTGTTTTTAGCTGATAGGAGTGGAACCCGGTGTGGTCGTCTGCTGCAATAGCCCATCCGAGACAAGGATCGACGAGTTGTGCGTTCGGAGATGCCGTTCTGCACACCACCGTTGTACTGCGATGTGATTCGCCTGTTTGTGGCCCGCCTGTTCGCTTGCATGATTCTTGCCATTCTCCTTCCACCTCTCATCAATGAGCTGTTTTTTCCCACAGCACTGCCGCTGACTGGATGTTTTTTGTTTGTCGCACAGTTCTTGGTAAACCCTAGACACTGTTGAGCGTGAAAAACCCAGGAGGGCGGCCGTTTCTTAGATACTGGATCCGGCGCGCCTGGCACCGACGATCATACCATGCTCAAAGTCGCTTAGGTCACTCGTTTGGCCCATTCTAACGTTCAATTGAAGAGTAACTGAATGCCTCGATGCCTGTCTGCCTACTTTATATAGCAAGCCATGGCTACGTGACTCACTGTCTGTAGGTGCGATCCATTTTCGTGAATGGGGTGGTGTACCTAATGCACTGGCCGGTGAGTGTATATGGTACATGGATATCATAAGAGGGGGGTTTACGGAGATAGGTGAGATAGACTGAGAATAGCTGAGGGTGGGTTTAAAAGCTCATATTCTATATAATGTATACTGTATGTGTTTAAGTATCTATCCAGATGTAATGTACAGTATATCAAATAACTATATTCTTGCTATGTAACTACTGTAGACATAAAACATTTAAAAAGTGCCATGTATGTAGAATGTGTGTAGAATTTACAAATCTGTAAAAACAAAGTTATTTTTGAATGGGTAAAAAACAAAAACAAAAACTGAAGTAAAACACAAACCAGGGAAATATGGGGGCATGGAAGAATTGACAAATCCCTTCTCCTCATAGGGCGACTATTTATTAGTGATCATTACCCAGTGTAAGGCTGGTGAATCCCGATGTGGCTGTGGCGGTGTGTGTGTGTGTGTGTGTGTGTGTGTGTGTGTGTGTGTGTGTGTGTGTGTGTGTGTGGGGGGGGGGGGTGAGAACAGACAACAAGGCTGTGGTGTGATGGTTTGATTGAGCATGTCTCATTTGTTGTAATTGGCCGTTTGTTAACAGCGGTCTGGTTTTAAGCTTAAATGATGAAGCATGAACAAGTTATTATTAAAGCAAATGTAAAGCATGAAGCATATGCCCTTTCTTCCCTCGTACACATGGCACAAAGGAATACTAATACACCCATTTCAGGAATAATAGGAGACAAACTGCTTCTTATGCAGCACTAACTGGGTTTCTTTTCTTGCACTGGCTGTTTTTTCTCACTGGTTAATCAGTTTTCGTGCTATTTTTCACCCCTACCCACTGGCGGAACCCCTCCCAATAAATAAAATGCACACAAATGATTTCCCGCTCATGAAAACAGACAACTAAATGGTTGATATATGGATTGGAAACTCTTCTATGAGGACAATCGCAGGGCCGAAATGGAATTTCTGCATGATAAATAGCAGGTATTGTCTCCATTCTGCCCGAGGAAGCCATTGGAGCTACTTAAACAGAGTGGTGATGACACTGGAAAAATGCTCACAGATGGACACCCAGAAGGCTAAAAACATTAGCCCAGTCCACTCCATCAATAAACCTCTCCCATACTGGGAAGGAAATTGGCCGCTCTTGGCTTATCTCCCCCTTTTAGAAATCATGGCAACACAGCAGAATGAAGTGGCTGATACCATGGTGCTGTGTATTCCAGGGGCAGGGGCTGAGGGGCAACCTGAAACTATCAGCCATTTACATCTGGAGCATTAATAAAAATGATGGTGGGGGTAAAGTGGTCACTGGATGGTTTTGAACTTTTTAAGTCCACGTGTTTGATTTGTATCTGTGGTGAGCAAGGTGGCACAGATAGCTTTCCGTCTAAAAGACCTTGACAGCCTAGTAATGGAGTTGGTGTATGAGAGAAGGAAAGAGAGCAGAATAGAGTAGTTGAGAGAGAGTTAGAAAGTAGTTTTAATCATTCATGTTTGAAGAGGAACAAAGAACACAATTTAAATCCCCTTAAAACTACCACACATGCTATGTAATTGTTGTCTTTCAATGTCAACAATTTCCTGTTGTTGATACTTGAATTTCCAACTGGTTGAATGTTCTCTGTGTGTAATTACAACTAATTGGGGCTTTTAAAGCCTAAAAGCCAGCACTCTGACTTGTCTTCTTAATAATGGTGTTGAGACTTGTCTCCACAACAGTGACACGGACAAACAGACAGTCTAGCCACCACAGAACAAAAGAACATAGCCTAATGAAGTCTTGCAGAGCCAATGTTTATTCCAAGGTCATCCATTTTGTCTCACGACACTCGTTTGATGTTGTTGGTTTCTGTGCTCAAAGGATATTTGTGGGCACAAACGTCTTGGCTATAAATAAAAAAATGTGTGCTTAGCTCCTGTGTGTTTCGCCTGTTCTCAGTGTGAGAGAATTGTCTTCAGACAATTTAATATCCGAGCGGTGGAAGGGGGGAGAGTTGTTATATGCATGATTGTGTGTTATGTAAACAAGCCATAATGATAAGAGCCAATGGAGGAGAGGTCAGAGAGTGGTCCCATGACGCAAACTACCTATCATTGTAAAACCGCCTCCTAGCAAGCAGAAATGCTAGAGAGAAAGTGATAAATGGTTTGGAGAGAAAGGCCATCCACCTGGTGTTCTTCCTTCCAACTCAATCTGAGCTGACCTAAAGGGACTGAGTCCATGTATTTCAATCTGCTCCACTAACCCTGACAGATCTGCCGGCTATTCTCTGATCATTTCTAAAAATGGATGTAGAAATTGGGTGTTCAGTCTGTGTGCTGCCTTATCAGTGTTATTTCCCGCTGATTGTCAGTGACAATGCCGTGATGAAACTAAGGACAGCTAATAAAAGTCATAGCCTACTGCTCCTTTCAAGACGAAACAACTTTTGATCACTTTTCATTTCAGTTGATGTGTGACCTCAGCCCGACGCCTCATAATTGTTATTTGAGAAGATAAGGGAGAAAAGGGGAAGAAAGCGACTGTCTGTTGTGTTATCTACAATTCAAAAGTCATTTTTCAAGTAATGACAAGCTAGTCATTTACCATAACAATTTCAGAGAAATTAAAAGCTGATTTATTTGATCCATGCACGGACAGTCATGACCAACGGATATCTATCAAAAACTGTAAAGAAAACTTCCAGGAACTTGGTTCAGAGAAGGAATGGATTTTCCCAGGATGCTTATATGCATAAATCCAGGACCAACCGACTGTAGCGCTTGTGACCCTCTAAGCTCAAATGACATCTGGCACAGTCCCTCTATGTGCTTTTGCACTAATGCAATTTATGAGCCACTTTCATCCATCTCAGAGAGAGAAAGCTCGAACACTTCAAGTCTCACACTACTTAAGATATTGCTCCCGCACAAAAAGAGAAACTTCAGCATCGTCTTCCAGAGCCAGACAGAATCACTCAGACTTCCCCTCCTTCCCCACACCCCTCCCTATGTAAACAAATAAATAAATAATAAGGAATTCAGTTAAGACATTTCATTATTTTAATGGGAGACTGAGCTGAGCTAAGCTTACATTTAGTTTTTTTGTTTTTTGTTGGGGGGGCTCTCATTGATGAATGGATTTTTAATACAGCGATCAAACTTGGGCTGTTGTCAGTTAATTCCACACTCCTGTCCTGTTTGGGGCACTTAACATTAGAGTGGTGGCCTATTAAACACTGATCTTACTGAAGATGTTGCTATTTGTTAACGTCAGCTATCTGCAGTGGTGTTGTGGGCTGTGTAGAGGAGTAGGGAGGCCATTGTCAGACAGTGTGACATGGCAGATCTTTTTCGAAGCGATCGATCAGGGTCTTTGCTAACACTCCCCCCTTTTACAGAGAAGACCAGACATATTAATCTGGAACTGAGACGCACCGTAGTGCCTGCCGACTATCTCCTCAATGCAGCTTAAGGAAAGAATGACCCCCCCCCCCCAAAACACAGTCAGTCAGACCCCCATACACCCAAACAGAGACAGAAGAATACACACACCCACACACACATACACATACAGACCTGGTGAGAAATAAATTGCAAGAAGAGATAACAGATCAATCAGGGTTGAAGGCCTGACAGCGAGGGACAGTTTGTCTTATTCCAGCCACCCTCCAGCAGTCAAGTGTCGTCAATACCTGAGCTCTGCTGGGCTTATCCTGCCTCTCAGTTGCCTCCACACCCCCGTTCTTCCCCTCTCACTCTCCCTTAACACCACTTCACTGTCGCTCTTTCTCTCCCTCACCAACCCTCTTTCTAATTCTTTCTTGCTCTGTCCTTCCTCCACCGGCACTCTCCCCCCTTCTCTCCTGCTTGACCTCCACGTCCCTCCATCCCCAGCTCCCTTTCTGTCTCAATCTCCTCCCTTTCAGAAACACGCTCTCCTCTCCCCTCTCTTCCTCTGTCAGCCAATATCTCCTGCCACACGTCACCTCTCACACTTTCATTTCCAGAGTTCCAGTGCATCTTGACAGCCTCTACTGTCGGCGGTGGCTGAGGGAGCAGTGAACTATCTGGGCACCATCGGGCTTGAACTTTGGTAGGATGGAGGACGGTGGTGGGCAGATGGATGGGGGGTTGCCGTGGCATGTATTCAAGGAGGCCAAGGGAAGCCAGGCTTCTCCGCAAAAATGTACAAAATATTTATTCAAGAAAACTTCTTAAATAATGTATCTTTCGTTTCTCTGTTTCATAATTTTCCTTCAATTCGGAAGTGGCTGAATGTATCTCGCCAGAGAAAGCATCAGAGCGAGCGAAAAGCGACCCTCTGTCTCAGTATGTGTAGCTCATGTATCTGATGCTGTCTGGACAAAAATAGTATGACATGGTTTCCGCATGTAGCATTGAATTCAATAGCAAGGGAAGCCAGCAAGCGTTTGGCCTCCCTTGATAAAAAAGAATAGCCAATCAGAGTTGAGCTAAACTGAGTGAGCGCAACTGTGAATGGTCCTGGTGCCCCCCAAAAAAGTTTAAAGGGAAACCAGTTTGGATTTGGATTCACACCAATCACATCAAAAGCAAAACGTAATTTACAGAAAAAACTTGAACTGTTGCATCTCGTTGTGTCATTGTCCTCCAGTGGCTAGGTAGCTAGCTAGCTAAAATTGTCCCTTTCCTAATCCCAAATCAAGGGATTTGGACTCGTAGTTTTACCTAATTCTTCGTACTGGCCAATAATTCTAACAGCAATTTTGATCCAACATACATTGATCCATTTTGATCCAACACACAAACTGTTAGGGCCTATATCAAGCTGTCCCAATAGCAGAGCTTTCTCTTCAGCACCATGGAGTGAATCCTTAACTTACCACTTCTACACCTGGCTATCAGCGGAGCCTTGCCTGGCGATCAGTTCCTTCAGCCTCATTTGCTGCCTTTAAAAAAAACATAGCTTATATGGCTGACTTGCTTAAACAAATGTGGTTTCTACTGACAATTGAGATGGGGACGATGAGGCAATCCATAATTTTGATTAAGACATTAATGAGCGAGCTAGGACAGACGTAGTCAATATAACTATTTGTGCAACACTTTTGAAATGTACAGCGACAGAATTCAGAACATGGGCCATTCTTACAGTATTCTCCCTGTACACCAAGTCTGAACCGTGGGATAAATAAAGGGGGCATATAAGCAGACAATGAAAGCTCTTACAATATTCAATGATTACATTTGGCTAAAACAGGCTATAGGCTACATGTGCACCACCAAGTCAGAACAGTAGGCTAAGTTATGAGGGGGAAAGGGACCAAATTATTAAGGTGAGGCTAGGGCAGTCATGAAATTTCATCAGCCGGTGATTATCAAGCAAATATCGGTCGGTCTCACGGTAATTGACCGTTAATTAACATAAACACATTTAGCATCTCCTGGCTTCCACACATAGCCTACAAGCCATTTTAAAAAGTCTAATAAATCCATGTAATATAGCCTACACCTTCACAATGAATCCATTATTTATTTTAGACAGGTCTAAAGAAGCATGATACTGTATGAAGAAATTGTAGTCTATTTCAGAAGAAAATAATAGCATACTCTGAGTTGTCCTTATCTTAGATCCTGATGTGGCTATGCCAAATGGCTGTGGGCTACACTAGTTCATTTAGCAGACAAGATTTGCTTATAATTCCGTGGCATTATTTTATATTATTTCATAGTATGAAGAATACAATTGAACAGAGCTGAATAAAATCGAAATATTTTCTCCAAAAGATTTGAGGGAGTGCGCACATGCGGCTATTCTGTGTTGAGCGGTTAACAAAGAAATAGGTACTCCTAAATGCTTAATTTAGAGTTATTAATGTAACTTTAGTTGTTGTACAAACGTTGGGCTATATGTTTTGATTTTTAATACTTTTAATAAGGCTGCATGATGAGACTCTAATGATGATTTGAAAAAAAGTTGCTTGAAAGGCATGAGCTCTGCTTAGTTTTTTTGAGCAGAATGTACACACTCAAATAGTCTCTCATTCATAATTTGACAAGCACTTGATAATGCCTCAAATTTCACGGCGGAATCCCCTTTGTGGCCGTAATGCACCCCAAAAAAATCCATGCTTTATGCGGCCCGGAGTGCTGCATTGTGCCCTTCTACCTGAGTGTGCTGCGCAATCCGAAGCGTCTATCACTCACATGGTTCTCTGTCATGTGATCAGGTCTTTCTCACAGGCCACCAGTGAAGACAGACACATCCGGGACGCAACTGGGTGTGTCCTTATCCAATTCCGAGGTGCATATTAAAGTTATTTAAAGAACTGTCCACATTTACTTTTCGTCAGCCAACAAGATGAGTAACAAACAGCAAAAGCATATGTCAATCTACTATCCCCCATAGTATAAAAGTTTACCTATTCTATTCTGTGCGAGAAATACATATTCCAAATATAGTCTGGAACAGTTATGGGATGTGAGAGATCCCAAATGAATACAACCACTAGCATCCCAAAAACTTTTTATGCAATGTGGCTACCGCAACAATTCAGAACATTTTGCTTAAAATGTTGACTATTAGGCTATTTCTTCACATTATAAGCGCAGCAATGCACATGGTATTAGGCTATAAGCGCAATCCGTTAGCGGAAAAACCCATTACCAAAAGTGACCGCAAATGCAATTATGTATGTAATGCTTTTATTATAAATGCGCATTTTTATGGTGAAAAGTATCTTCCCCAAACTTGAAACTCACGCGCTGCCAGTTAGGCTCTACACCCCTTGTAAAGCGGATTAATGTGCTTAATTTTAATATGTTATTCGGTCACTTAAGTTGTGATACAAACCTTTTTAAAACATATAGGACTATGGGCTAGGCGACATGAGGTGTGCGACTATGATTTGAAAAAAGTTGCAAAAAAAGGCTTTGCTTCTTATACTGGGCATCATTCACAAGGGATAATATATAATTCACAAGTGATAGGCTAATATGGTCACCAATTAATCTTGTCTATAAATATACTAAATAATATATGTGTGACATTTGTTTTGATTTAGAATGGACCATTATCATGCACCTGTATCATCATCTATGCACTTAAATAGCCAATGGAGGGGGCCTCCCGAGTGGCACAGTGGTTTAAGGCACAGTGCTAGCTGTGCCACTAGAGATCCTGGTTGAAGTCACAGCCGACTGCGACCGGGAGACCCATGGGGCGCAGCACAATTGGACGAGCATCGCCTGGGTTAGGGGAGGGTTTGACTGGCTGGGATGTCCTTGTCCCATCGTGCTCTAGCAAATCCTGTGGCGGGCTGGGCGCATGCACGCTGACACGGTCACCAGGTGTACGGTGTTTCCTCTGACACGTTGGTGTGGCTGGCTTCCGGGTTAAGCGGGCATTTTGTCAAGAAGCAGTGCGGCTTGGCTGGGTCGTGTTTCGGAGGATGCACGGCTCTTGACCTTCGCCTCTCAAGTCCGTACGGGAGTTGCAGCAATGAGACAAGACTGTAACTATCAATTGGGTAGAAAAAGGGGTAAAAAATAAATACAAAAAATATATAAAAATAGTGAATGGAGGACACTTTTCCCCATGGATTATTTTCATGCCAGCAAGGTAGGCAATACTCCTGTTGAAAATATAAGCAATGTGCTTAATACTAGGAAAGTTGAGAAATCAATATACGTAGGCCTAGCCTATAGAAAGCTGATGGGGTCCTAGTATTTTTATTAGCAGCCATCACTCAGCCATCACTGTTTTCTCCCGCAATTGCATAACCTATAGAAATGTTGCACAACATTAGCTCATGGGTTCTCATGAAGTGTTTGATTAGATTTTTGAATACATTTGCATTGATGTCAGAGTGATTAGAGGGACAACAGAGTGCTGAGTACCAGGCAGCTGCCGCTTCCAAGGAGCAGGACAATAATCCGGACTCTTATAAGAAATGGTGCTATGCCCTCAGACGAACCATCAAACAGGCAAAGCGTCAATACAGGACTAAGTTTGAATCCTACTACACCGGCTCTGACGCTCATTGGATGTGGCAGGGCTTGAAAACTATTATGGACTACAAAGGGAAACCAAGCTGTGAGCTGCCCAGTGACGCGAGCCGTTCCGGCCGACAGTGTGATCACGCTCTCCGTAGCTGATGTGAGCAAGACCTTTAAACAGGTCAACATTCACAAAACCGCGGGGCCAGTCGGATTACCAGAACGTGTACTCAAAGCATGTGCATACCAACTGGCAAGTGTCTTCAGTGACATTTTCAACCTCTCTCTGATCGAGTCTGTAATACCTACATGTTTCAAACAGACCACCACAGTCCCTGTGCCCAAGAAAGCAAAGGTAACCTGCCTAAATGATTACCGCCACCGTAGCACTCACGTCGGTAGCCATGAAGTGCTTTGAAAGGCTGGTCATGGCTCACATCAACACCATCATTCCGGAAACCCTAGACCCACTCCAATTCGCATACCGCCCCAACAGTTCCACAGATGACGCAATCTCAAGCGGGTCGAGAGTTTCAAGTTCCTTGGTGTCCACATCACCAATGAACTATCATGGTCCAAACACACCAAGACAGTTGTGAAGAGGGCACGACAACACCTTTCCCCCTCGGGAGACTGAAAAGACTTGGCATGGGTCCCCAGATCCTCAAAAAGTTCTACAGCTTCACTATCGAGAGCATCCTGACCGGTTGCATCATCGCCTTATGGCATCTGACCATAAGGCGCAACAGAGGGTAGTGCGTACGGCCCAGTTCATCACTGGGGCCAAGCTTCCTGACATCCAGGACCTACTGTATATAGTAGGCGGTGTCAGAGGAAGGTCCTAAAAATTGTCAAAGACTCCAGTCATCCCCCCCCCCCCCTTTGTTTCTACACCGCTTCTACTCGCTGTTTATTATCTATGCAGAGTCACTTTACAAATTACCTCGACTAACCTTACATATAGACTCGGGACCCGTACCCCCTGTATAATATAGACTCGTTATTTATTGTGTTACTTTTTTATTTGATTTTTTTAACTTTAGTTTATTTAGTAAATATTTTCTTAACTCTATTTCTTGAACTGCATTGTTGGTTAAGGGCTCGTAAGTAAGCATTTCACGGTAAGGTTGTATTCGACGCATGTGACAAATATAATTTGTGAAAAACTGAGTTTAAATGTATTTGGCTAAGGTGTATGTAAACTTCCGACTTCTACTGTATCTCCCTGGCATATTACATAATTTATGCAGCAGCATTCAAGACATTTTTGAACTCACCTTGTTGTGCTGTGCCCACTTGAACAGGAAGGTGGCACAGCGGTGCTTATGGACACATTTTGGCATCAAACTTTGTCATCAAAGTCTGGCATTCTCTGGATTTATGGTGCTTTCAAGACAACTGGGAACTCGGAAAAAAACTAGGTTGAATCATGACGTCAGTGATCTTCAGGTCGGACCTCTGGAAAGAGGTCAGAGTTCCTGACTTGGAAATTCGATGACCGTACAAACTTATTTTCCCAGTTGGAGCTACTTCACTGAGTAGCAGGCTAGTGATTGCTTTGCAACGCTTGCAGTTAGCCACTGATTCCTTCCAAACCACCCATTGTTGAATTTGCAATTTCCAACTTTTTGTGTAATGTTTATGTCCAACGATCGATGAGCACCGATACGTTTTATCTATAATTTCTCTTCATATGACAAGGATTGAAATGGATTTGCCAGTAGATTGTCAGCGTGATTCATGATGATGACTGCTTGTCTAGCTTGTTAGCTAAGATTTTGAAAGTATGATGTTGACATGATCAGTCTAATCAAAGCTGCGGTAGATATAACGTGATTTGACGTACTTTTATCTGTGGCCAATGACCTTGAGCCTTCTTGGATGGGCACTTCTAATGTAACTCTATGGCTCTCCCCGTAGATGCTGTGGTGACGTAGTGTCCCCATGAGTGACAGAACGCTGAACCAATCACGGCGCAACTAGAGAACATTACCAACCCCTACTCTCCGTTTTTCCCGCTGGCTTCCCCACCACCACAGAAAGCTCTAAGCTAGGCTGAAACACCTGCCTTTTGGAGCTGCTTTACTCAAGAAAGCAATAAAGAGACCATGCTTGTATGCGGCTTTATTAACTCAAAGATTTTTTTTTACATTGTTTGCAAACTGATATGTGATACGTATTAACAAAAAATGACCTACCCTGAATGACGGGTCGCCACTGATTGTGTTCCTGGCCAGCCAGAGACTAGGGAACTTCCATATGTAGCTAGCTAACGTTAGATGTAGTAGCATAGGCTAACGTTAACTAGCTGGCTCATCGTTGCTAATGAAAGGAAGTTAGCCAAGCAAGTATTTTAACCAGGTAGCCTAGTCTAGGACAACAAAAACTAAAAGAGTGTAAACTGTATGATTGGCAACATAAAAGAGAGAAGGATGGCATGGCGTTGCTCTACGAGTATGGTGAGTCAACAAGTTTTTCTACATGCGCACGCACACACACACACACACACCCTACACACATAAATCAGTACCATCGACAGCCACATTATATTTAGCTTACACTGATTAGACTAAATCGTTTTTGGTAACTTAAATTTGTCACTGTAAGCATAGCTGATTTGATAATGTTGAAGTAGTAATGGTGCTGAAATAGCGGAGGCAGCTCCTGTATTCTTTGCGACTTGCTGTAACTCTGTGGTTCTATATCAATTTGCTTTCTATAACTATAACAAACCAAAGCTCTCCGGTTTTGTGATTAAACAAAAGTGTGGTTGAATTTATTCTGCTCACTGTGTGACTGTTGTCTTCTTGTTGTCTAAGCCTTATTCACTGCTCAAAAAAATAAAGGGAACACTTAAACAACACAATGTAACTCCAAGTCAATCACACTTCTGTGAAATCAAACTGTCCACTTAGGAAGCAACACTGATTGACAATAAATTTCACATGCTGCTGTGCAAATGGAATAGACAACAGGTGGAAATTATAGGCAATTAGCAAGACACCCCCAATAAAGGAGTGGTTCTGCAGGTGGTGACCACAGACCACTTCTCAGTTCCTATGCTTCCTGGCTGATGTTTTGGTCACTTTTGAATGCTGGCGGTGCTTTCACTCTAGTGGTAGCATGAGACGGAGTCTACAACCCACACAAGTGGCTCAGGTAGTGCAGCTCATCCAGGATGGCACATCAATGCGAGCTGTGGCAAGAAGGTTTGCTGTGTCTGTCAGCGTAGTGTCCAGAGCATGGAGGCGCTACCAGGAGACAGGCCAGTACATCAGGAGACGTGGAGGAGGCCGTAGGAGGGCAACAACCCAGCAGCAGGACCGCTACCTCCGCCTTTGTGCAAGGAGGAGCACTGCCAGAGCCCTGCAAAATGACCTCCAGCAGGCCACAAATGTGCATGGGTCTGCTCAAACGGTCAGAAACAGACTCCATGAGGGTGGTATGAGGGCCCGACGTCCACAGGTGGGGGTTGTGCTTACAGCCCAACACCGTGTAGGACGTTTGGCATTTGCCAGAGAACACCAAGATTGGCAAATACGCCACTGGCGCACTGTGCTCTTCACAGATGAAAGCAGGTTCACACTGAGCACGTGACAGACGTGACAGAGTCTGGAGACGCCGTGGAGAACGTTCTGCTGCCTGCAACATCCTCCAGCATGACCGGTTTGGTGGTGGGTCAGTCATGGTGTGGGGTGGCATTTCTTTGGGGGGCCGCACAGCCCTCCATGTGCTCGCTAGAGGTAGCCCGACTGCCATTAGGTACCGAGATGAGATCCTCAGACCCCTTGTGAGACCATATGCTGGTGCGGTTGGCCCTGGGTTCCTCCTAATGCAAGACAATGCTAGACCTCATGTGGCTGGAGTGTGTCAGCAGTTCCTGCAAGAGGAAGGCATTGATGCTATGGACTGGCCCGCCCGTTCCCCAGACCTGAATCCAATTGAGCACATCTGGGACATCATGTCTCGCTCCATCCACCAACGCCACGTTGCACCACAGACTGTCCAGGAGTTGGCGGATGCTTTAGTCCAGGTCTGGGAGGAGATGCCTCAGGAGACCATCCGCCACCTCATCAGGAGCATGCCCAGGCGTTGTAGGGAGGTCATACAGGCACGTGGAGGCCACACACACTACTGAGCCTCATTTTGACTTATTTTAAGGACATTACATCAAAGTTGGATCAGCCTGTAGTGTGGTTTTCCACTTTAATTTTGAGTGTGACTCCAAATCCAGACCTCCATGGGTTGATAAATTAGATTTCCATTGATAATTTTTGTGTGATTTTGTTGTCAGCACATTCAACTATGTAAAGAAAAAAGTATTTAATAAGAATATTTCATTCATTCAGATCTAGGATGTGATATTTTAGTGTTCCCTTTATTTTTTTGAGCAGTGTATATCACTGTTGTATGAAATAACGGGTTATAGAGAAAACAATGCAATTATCAAAACACAGGTTGGAATACGGCTTTTTTCCTGGCTTGGCTTCCCCATTGATTTGATCCATAAACCTCTAATGGTGAGGTTGACAGTCAGCTGATGTCTCGGGCCTACACAGTTCACAAAGGTTTCATGTTCAGCATGTTTGCTCTTTGTCATCTGTGTACCACACAGATTGACATCAGAGATGGATATGTTTCACAGCCGGCCGTGACCGGGAGACCCATGAAGTGGCATACAATTGGCCCAGCGTCGTCCGGGTTAGGGGAGGGTTTGGCCGGCCGGGATTTCCTTGTCCTATCGCGCTCTAGCGACTCCTCGTGCCAGGCCGGGCGCCTGCAAGCTGACTTCGGTCGACAGCTGGATGGTGTTTCCTCCGACACATTGGTGCTGCTGGCTTGCCGGTGAAGCGAGCAGTGTGTCAAGAAGCAGTGCGGCTTGGCAGGGTCGTGTTTCCTTCGCCTCTCCCAAGTTCGCAGGGGAGTTGCAGTGATGGGACAGGACTGTAACTACCAATTGAATATCACAAAATTAGGGAGAAAAAGGGGGTAAAAAGTAAAATTAATAATAATAATGTTTTGAAATCATTAACACAGAGTGTTGGATGCATGGCTAAGTTCGAATATGATATGACGTATGTTCCGATGTACTACCAGGCTCAACAAGGAGCAACATGTCTTCATTGAGAGCTTAACAGATGAGGACACTGATACAGATGCTCTTGGTCTGTATCTCAGTACTACTTATGTCATATCAAGAGCACTGATTTAAACAAAAATACTTCAATCAATCAACTAACTAAAGGGACATTATAACCTCCATTATACTCTCATATAGAAATGCCAAACCTCAAGCAACCCTTGGAAATTATTTGAAAAAAACACAGTAATGTACACTAAATATACAGTAAATACATTTACTAGAAAAATAGGCACAGACGTAAGGCATATTGCAATAGTCACATTAATCATGAGCACCGTTTTCTACTCAGGAGAAATTTCGGCACTCTCTAGCTTGGGAAATGACAAACGCTACCCCCCAGTAGAATGTTTCAAATGCAACCTGCATTCTGCCACTGTTGGGTCTCCGTGGTCTTTTAATAATGCACTTTAACAACACAATAATTTCCTCACATCACAGTTTTGTCTGACAGTATGACAGCCGTCTGAATCTATAAAATGCTTCTCACCGTGACCTATGCTGCTCAATAATGAATAGCTCTAGATTTTACAACTTAATTACCAGTCATGGATGACTGGGGGAAATCAGCTGAATTCCTCTGAACTTGGATTTTAGGCTGGTTAGCCAGGAGGACGTGCATTGATTATTGAACAGCCTGCTAATAATTCACAAGGTGAATGGAGTTTTGTCAGGAGAGGACGCTGAAGAATAACATCCCCTGATTCGCTTTACCAGCAGATTATAGCTTTGGACTGGATTCCTCCAATCACAGGCTGGCTCATTGAGGTCCTGTGATGGACTATGTATTAATGTAAAATTACCGCATTGTGCCTTTTCTTTTGAGAGGTCAAGGGTCTAGAAAAGAACAAAGGTCAATACTAGGAAGTCCTGTATCTACCCACAGTATAAACAAAGGCAGCCTATAGGCAACACTACTCTGATTAATTGGACAGGTTTTTGAGGGAAATCCTGTACTGAAGTGCAGTAATGTCCCTTAAAACAGATCAAGGGCTGTGCGTGAAGTATTAGTATTTTATCAGTATATATAGAATATCATATCATTTAGGGTGCCTTAAAGTTATAGACGAGAGAGAAAAGTCCCATTTCACAATGAAAAGGTATTGCGGGTTTACTCACCCAGAATACAAATGAAAGTCCTGAGACAGTCATTTATCATTCTGATAAAATAAAAATAAATTCTAACTCTTGAGTCATCTGCACTATGCGTTCTTCACAATGGCCATTGTTTCATGAAATGTGTCTGATCCACTGCCACTGAATACAACGCTAATAAATGACTGTCTCATTGTAAATACATCACCTGCATATTCAAACAGAAATCAAGTCCAATTTTTATTCAAAGACTGAAATGAAGCCAAATTATAACCATTTCATTTCTCATCATCATTCAAAGTTTTGTTCCATCATTTTCCTATTCAGTACTTTTTTAGTAGCTAATAGTGCATATCGGTCTAACTGTAATGCTATACATCTCAACCTCAACCTCAACTATTGTCCTATACAAGTCAAGTCACAGGTAATGTACACAGTATCATTATTCCTCCCTGTTGACTTGTAAGTTAACCTGAACAGGCCGTGATTTTTCAAAAGCTCAATTTAGCTGAGCCTTTTGACAGTTACCTACAATGTGCAGTACCATCAGAGATACATGCAGCATATGGCTATTTGCATCTATACACATTTATTAATGAAATACAGCATGCAGTGATGTATAAAACACACTTCACATGCATATGTATGACGAAGCACACCCAAGGAACATGGAGCGATTAGCATCGGAAACAAATACAGAGAGGGGGGATTTTATGTTACGTCTCATCAACATAATGTAATACTAGGTGACACGCTGCATAATTAGAGACAACCCTAGATAAGATCAATGACCACACGGAGGCATGGATCATTTCAATAGTCACACTCTGGAAACTATTGTTACAGGTCCCAAAGGCCATTACCCTGCAATGTGATACTGTCCTCAGGGGGGATATATATATATATAAATACATATACATCAGCATGTCATCTCTCTGTTTTTGGTGGTTGAAGCATCAGAACATGATATATATATATCCATTGTGTTGGAGTGCAACAGCTATATATGCTGAAAGGATGTGTAACTCTTGCACTGATCCCAAGGGCACCAGGATGGGAGGATGGCAGGGGACAAAATGAATTGCAGTTGCTAGCGTTGTGAAGCACTCTCTGAGGCATGGAGAGTTGGAGACATGGTGTGGCATTGTGAAGCACCTACACTTAGGATAGGTGTCGCAGGAGAAGTTGGTACTCCTTGAAGAATACATGACATCTCCAACATCCTCCTCCAGCAGGATGTGATGAGTCTTGCATAACCAGCATATTAAATATCATTCACCTCTCATTTGCATTAGCTGGCAGTAAATAAGATGGATGGGGTTCTGTCAGATCATAAAAAATGCACAGCCTATGATTGTAATAGAAGACAGAAGGTGTGTGGGTGTATGTGGGCGTGCACGTGTGCGTGAGTGAGAGGTTCCTTTTCTTAAAAATGTAGAAGGTTAAAGACAAACTTTTTAATGGCTGTTTTTTTAGAAATCCATCTATGAAATACGGTATATAAATCCACTTTACAGGAAATTAAACCGTCCTCGTCGGATATCCCCTTTATACCTAGACAAAAACATGCCATCTTCTTTATCTTGCCTTTTCTTTATATCTGAAAGGTCTAGCCGGGAACACACGCAGGACATTTATTTCCACCATGTTATTTTCTGTATTTTCTTAAAAGTTTTTGCCCACGCCTCAGTGTAAACATTGCCTTTCATCTTACCAGCTTTAGACGACATTAAATCATGAACATTCTATTGTGGCCCGACGTCAAACTTCTTATTATGAAAAAGTATGAACACAAAAACATCAGTCTGCATGACATGGCAGCAGCCTGGTCCAAATAGCAACGTTACCTGCTCTGTTTATTGCACCAAAAACCCATCTGTTTAAAAATGTATTTAGGATATGTCAATTTAGTAAACCAGGCTACTAATATAAACTTTCTAGACAATGTTTTGGTTCATTGCTAGCTTGTTAGCTAGCTATCTAGCTGGCCTGCCAGCTCAGATAATTTCCAGAACATATCTGACAACATTTTGATGACTGTAGCCAACTTTTTATTAATCATAACAGGGAAATAAGCACATTACAAGGTAATTACTTACAAACGATTTACAAGTATGGTGAGCTAAAAATAGGTTATTACGGTGCACCTGCTTTTTAAAAATGTATTAATTTTACTAGGCAAGTCAGTTATGAACAAATTCTTAATTTCAATGACAGCCTTGGAACAGTGGGTTAACTGCCTGGTTCAGAGGCAGAACGACAGATTCTACCATGTCAGTTTGGGGATTTGATCTTGCAACCTTTCGCTTACTAGTCCAATGCTCTAACCACTATGCTACCTTCTCATAAGGTTAAAATGTTGTTTTGGTTACTGATTGAGCGGTCGCTAAGTTTATATTTGGTTGTGATCGTTGCAAAATACCTATTCTGAATGTAGCCGTTGTTAGCTAGAATGCTAACGCTCATTCACATAGACTACAGCAAAGCTAGCCAAAAAGCCATTCTACTGGTTGAAGTTCAAGTGTTTTTTAAGTATCATGTAGTTGATTTGCAACGATGATACAAACATTATATTAAGCAGGACATTCATACCAGCCTTACGATCCAATTATAATCCAAAAGTAGTGTGAAATGTACTCATAAGCAACTCGTACATGGAGACTTTTTCTGCTGGTGGTCTATGAGAACTCCCCAATTTTCCCCTAAGGTGGGGAAATTATATTTTTTATTTTACCTTTATTTAACTAGGCAAGTCAGTTAAGAACAAATTCTTGTTTTCAATGACAGCCTAGGAACAGTGGGTTAACTGCCTTGTTCAGGTGCAGAACGACAGACTTTTACCTTGTCAGCTCGATCTTGTAACCATTCGGTTACTAGTCCAACGCTCCAACCACTAGGCTACCTGCCGCCCCAATGTTGAATACCGACAGAGGAATATAGAACTCGATTAATTCAGTCACGATCAGGTTACCATGACAACAGATGTAACAACAGGGTCAACGTTAAATGTTTCTTGCTCGCACCACTCCCCGGTGCCAGCTACACAATGGATGTATGTATATAAGGGGCATACCGGCAAGAAAGTGCAAAAATGTATTGTTTGAAAGAAGATCATATAAACATTGCCTGATTTTCTTTACAAGCAACATACCACAAATTATATCTGAATTAGTTAGGAGAGACACCAATAAATAACTGGAGAAAAAAGACCCAGAAATATTTGAATACAGGGTCATGGTCTTCACATACAACAATTACAAAAAGTGCTATTACAGGGCTCATCCCCAGCCAAGTTATTTGCTGCCAGGGATTCCATTCCCACAGCTTCCTGTGAGCACAGGATAGGGTTTGAGCTGAGCCTTTCAGCAGCATGGCCACAGCTCTAAACTCCCTCCCTCAGCCCCCACAGGACGGATGAAGCTTAAGGAGCGATCGCTGGCTCCATTACACTTTCCAATCCATGTGGAACTCCTGCCCCAACTCTCCCCAGCCAGATCCATCCTAGGTGCCTCGTAAGCCAGAGTGTCTCTAAAAACTCCATGCACTGTGTGCTTATCGATCGGCTCCTCGTGACTTCTCAGTGGGCAACAATGCCCTTTATGACTCTGACAGTGAAGCATGGGAGAAAGGTTCGGTGGGTTTAATAAACCCCATCCTAATGCTAAGGCTATTAGCATGTTGAGATTTCTATTCCTCTATTCCTGTAGACTGGCAGCAGCTAGCATGGAGCTAGCGCAGGGAACAATAATTCTAGCCAATACCACTGGCCTTTCCTATTAAAACAGAATGGCTGTTTAATCCAGACTGCCTCCACATCTCATTAGCCTCTTCAGCACCTTAAGCACCACAATGCTCCGCTGCTGGACTCCATCCTCAACCCAGACACACTAATTAATTCTCCTCCATTATATGCCAGTGGTTGTGGTTGAGTTTGTGGGATGTGTGCATGTGTGGTGGGGTGGTGTTAATGGGAACAAAGACAATACTGTGGTTTCTGGGTGAATCGAAGAGCTCAGGCAGCCCTAACTACATGGTCAGAAGAAATTAACAAAGTGATATTGTATTATCATCTCAAACACAGACACGCATGAATAAAATGAGCAAGTGTTGGGAGGGCAACAATCACATTTGAACATTTGGGAAGTCAAACACTGATGCCAGGGCAGATGTGATACCAGCATCAAAGTGTACACATCCTCGGACCGGTCACGAGATGACTATATAACAATTTACATAACTGAAATGCATGAATAAGAATGGCATTACATTTTCCTCAGATCAAAATGCTTTGATTATTTTGTCCAAGCACCAGCTTCTGCTCTGGGTCTTTTCCTCTGGGGAGAGAATATGATAGAGAAAGAGAGAGTGATCGAGAGAGAGAAAGACAGAGTATGAGTGTGCATGCGCATGTGTGTGCATGTGTGTGCATGTGCGCGCGAGTGTGTGCTTGTGTGTCGTAGGCATGAGGAAATCCATCATTCCTGACCATCAGACAGCTCCTTTTCTCCCAAGGTCACCACCGTGATCCAGATAGCCATGTGATGCAGGTGGTCGTTGGAGAGTCTCATTCACTTCCAACGCAATCAGCCTACCACACATGCAGCAAATGGTAACCCAAAGGCATTCAGGAAATTATATTTATGGATCAACAGCAATCACTTCACCACTGGGCTTGCTTTGCTTACAGCCACAAAAAAAACTGCCATCACAAAAGACTGAAGTCAGTCTGGAACATAGGCGAGGTGTTCGTCAGGTGCATTTGTGTTGCCGATATACACTGAGTGTACAAAACATTACAGAGTGACCAGGTGAAAGCTACAGTATGATCCCTTATGGATGTCACCTGTTAAATCCACTTCAATCGGTGTAGATGAAGGGGAGGTTAAAGAAGGATTTTTAAGCCTTGAGACAATTGAGACATGGATTGTGTATGTGTGCCATTCAGAGGGTGAACAGGCAAAACAAAAGATTTGAGTGCCTTTGAACAGGGTATGGTAGTAGGTGCCAGGTGCACCGGTTTGAGTGCGTCAAGAACGGCAACGCTGATGGGTTTTTCACGCTCAACAGTATCCCGTGTGTATCATAAATTGTCCACCACCCAAAGGACATCCAGCCAACTTGACACAACTGTGGGAGGAATTGGAGTCAACATGGGCCAGCATCTCTGTGGAACGCTCCAGACACCTTTAGGCTGTTCTGAGGGGAAAGGGGGGGGGGTTCTCAATGTTTTGTACAGTCAGTGTACAGCCACAGTGAGCTACGGCTCCCAGCCACACATGGTGGAAAATGCCTCAGGAGACAACAGCATGAGGGGGGTTTGAGCAAGAGCATGACAGGAACACTAAACACATGACCACTTTGGCCACAGGACACAGAACTGGGTGATGTGACAGAAACACAGCCTCTGGCCCAAGGGGGCTGCATTGAGTTGGGGTGGAAATTGCTTATTTTTACTGGTTCAAGAAAGTCTAAAAGTCTGATGGGATCATAAAACAAAATAAAAGGAGGTTGGAACAAGACCAAAATACTGACAATTATAAAGTATGTGTCTTTATAAATCTGTTTTATATTCAGAACTCCCTCGTCATCCGGTATTTATTGTTTCGCCACTGTTCCTCGCATTTCTACCTCTCCGAAACAATAACAATCAATTTGTAACTCTTACCTCTGTCGGAGCCCAAAGACAGTTGCTTGGCTCAAATTAATTTCATTTGCTTGGGTGAAAAGTGTATCTAATGCCGTTAATATATTCAGAGGAAGATTTCCGTCCTGTGCTCTAAAATATAATCACATTTTCTCCCTGCGATAACGAGGCCTCCTGGCAATGGCCTAAAGCACATTTAGCATATGATCAGTGACAGTGAGCACGGAGTAACCAATCCTCCAATCCCCATAACCCCTGCATAAAAATCACCTCACATCACGACGACAGCTAGGCCTGACTCTGCAGCTCTTTGATGGACTTCTGGGCAGAAATATAGCCAAATCCCTGTCAATTAAATCTGCTTTGATGGAACCCTGTAGATTAATTTTGGAAGACTCGGCATGATCAAATTAAATCAAAATCAAATCAAACTTTATTTGCCACATGCGCCGAATACAACAAGTGTAGACTTTACCGTGAAATGCTTACTTACCAGCCCTTAACCAACAGTGCAGTTCAAGAAGAAGAAAATATCTACCAAGTGGACTAAATAAAAAGTCATAATAAGAAGTAACACAATAAGAATAACAGTAATGAGGCTATATACAGGGGGCACCGGTACCGAGTCAGTGTGTGGGGGTACAGGTTGGTTGAGGTAGTCTATACATGTAGGTGACTATGCGAAGTGACTATGCATAGGTAACAAACAAACAGCGAGTAGCAGCAGTGTACAAGGGGGGATCAAAGTAAATTGTCCGGTGGCGAAATGTATGAATTGTTCAGCAGTCTAATGGCTTGGGGATAGAAGCTGTTGAGGAGCCTGTTGGTCCTAGACTTGGCGCTCCGGTACCGCTTACAGTGCGGTAGCAGAGAAAACAGTTCATAACTTGGGTGACTGGAGTCTCTGACAATTTTATGGACTTTCCTCTGACACCGCCTATTATATAGGTCCTGGATGGCAGGAAGCTTGGCACGACCCTCTGTAGCGCCTTACGGTCAGATGCCAAGCAGTTGCCATACCAGGCGGTGATGCAACCGGTCAGGATGCTCTCGATGGTGCAGCTGTAGAACATTTTGAGGATCTGGGGACCCATGCCAAGTATTTTCAGTCTCCTGAGGGCAAAAAGGTTTTGTCGTTCCCTTTTCACGACTGGCGTGATATGTTTGAACCATGATAGTTCGCTAGTGATGTGGACACCAAGGAACTTGAAACTCTCGACCCGCTCCACTACAGCCCCGTCGATGTTAATGGGGGCCTGTTCGGTCCGCCTTGTCCTGTAGTCCACGATCAGCTCCTTTGTCTTGCTCACATTGAGGGAGAGGTTGTTGTCCTGGCACCACACTGCCAGTTCTCTGACCTCCTCCCTATAGGCCGTCTCATCGTTGTCGGTGATCAGGCCTACCACTGTTGTGTCGTCAGCAAACGTAATGATGGTGTTGGAGTCGTGTTTGGCCACGCAGTCGTGGGTGAACAGGGA
The DNA here is from genome assembly GCF_045679555.1 of Salvelinus alpinus. Classification (NCBI taxonomy): domain Eukaryota; kingdom Metazoa; phylum Chordata; class Actinopteri; order Salmoniformes; family Salmonidae; genus Salvelinus; species Salvelinus alpinus. Next base: position 33,787,003 of record NC_092093.1, on the reverse strand, counting down.
ATACAGGAGGGGACTAAGTACACACCCCTGTGGGGCCCCAGTGTGAAGGATCAGTGTGGCAGACGTGCTGTTGCCTACTCTTACCACCTGTGGGCGGCCCATCAGAAAGTCCAGGGTCCAGTTGCAGAGGGAGGTGTTTAGTCCCAGAGTCCTTAGCTTAGTGATGAGCTTCGTGGGCACTATGTTGTTGAACGCTGAGCTGTAGTTAATGAACAGCATTCTCACATAGGTGTTCCTTTTGTCCAGGTGAGAAAGGGCAGTGTGGAGTGTAATTGAGATTGCGTCCTCTGTGGATCTGTTGCGGCGGTATGCGAATTGGAGTGGATCGAGGGTGTACAGGAGGATGCTGTTAATGTGAGCCATCACCAGCCTTTCAAAGCACTTCATGGCTACTGACGTAAGTGCCACGGGGCAGGAATCATTTAGGCAGGTTACCTTCGCTTCCTTGGGCACAGGGACTATGGTGGTCTAATTGAAACATGTAGGTATTACCGACTCGATCAGGGAGAGGTTGAAAATGTCAGTGAAGACACTTGACAGTTGGTCCATGCATGCTTTGAGTACACGTCCTGGTAATCCGTCTGGCCCAGCGGCTTTGTGAATGTTGACCTGTTTAAAGGTTTTGTTCACATCAGCTACCGAGAGAGTTATCACACAGTCATCCAGAACAGCTGGTGCTCTCATGCATGCTTCAGTGTTGCTTGCCTCGAAGCGACTATAAAGGGCATTTCTGCGTCCCCTTTTCCAGCGTTTTTTCTTCACGCTGGATCTGGGCCTGTTCCAGTGAAAGCAGGATATCCTTCTCATGAGACTCGTTAAATGAAAAAGTTTATTCCACTCTGTGGTGAGCAATCGCTTTTCTGATGTCCAGAAGCTTTTTTTGGTCAGGGGCTGGTCAGGATTCCGGGGCTTCATTAATGCCCTCAAAGCAGCCAAGCACTGAAACCATTTCATCATTCCTCCACATACATTAATGCTGGGAAAGAGCACCTAACATTATTTGTAATTGAAGGGGCCACTTTGCAGGTAAGCTCATGATATTATAAAATGAACATCTGACCTTCCATTTACAAAGTAATGTCAAAGCAGAGTGGCATTTTCTAGGTTTTCATATCACAGCCTACACATCAATATGTGAGACATTGGGTCCAGACACGACCAGCACTAGGACCTCAGGGCTATAGTGAAGCCAACACAGGATGTGACCCAGGTGACTGGCAGATAAGCTGGTATGACGGCTGACCCTGATTAACTGGCCCCATCCTAGACCCTGGCCCTGCATCTGAGCAGGGGGTCATTGACAGGTGTGACAGTGCACAGTTGGCCCACTCTTTACTGCCACTTCCATCATTCATAAAAATATTGTATGGGGATTGGACATCTAGGTATACTGAACAAAAATATAAACACAACATGTTAAACGTTGTACCCATGTTTCATTAGCTGAAATAAAATAAATGTTCCATACGAACAAAAGGCTTAATTCTCAGTTATGTTACACAACACAATGGCACAGATGTCTCAAGTTTTGAGAGTGTGCAATTGGCATGCAGATTGCAGGAATGTCTACCAGAGCTGTTTCCAGAGAATTGAATGTTAATTTCTCTACCTGCGTCCAACCGGCCTCACAACCGCAGACCATGTGAACCACGCCAGCCCAGGACCTCCATTTCCGGCCTCTTCACCTGCGGGATCATCTAAGACCAGTCACCCGGACAACTGATGAAACAGCTGTGGGTTTGTAAAACCAAAGAATTTCTGCACAAACTGTTAGAAACCATCTCAGGGAAGCTCATCTGCGTGCCGTCGTCCTCACCAGGATTTTGACCTGACTGCAGTTCTGCTTCGTAACGGACTTCGGTGAGCAATTCCTGGAAGCTGAAAATGTCCCAGTTCTTCCATGACCTGCACAGTCACCAGACATGTCATCAATTGAGCACGTTTGGGATGCTCTGGATCGACGTGTACGACAGTGTGTTCCAGTTCCCGTCAATATCCAGCAACTATGGACAGCCATTGAAGAGGAGTGGGACAACATTCCACAGGTCACAATCAACAACCTGATTAACTCTATGCGAAGGAGATGTGTCAAGCTGCATGAGGCAAATGATGGTCACACCAGACTGGTTTTCTGATCCATGCCCTTACCTTTCTTTTAAGGTATCTGTGACCAGATGCATGTCTTTATTCCAAGTCATTTGAAATCCATATATTAGGGTCTTATTCATTTAGAAATGATTGACTGATTTCCTTATATGAACTGTAGCTCAGTAAAATCTTTGAAATTGTTCCGTGTCGTATTTATATTTTTGTTCAGTGTAGTTGCTGGCTGAAACTGTACACTGTATGTGGTGTGTAGGTCAGCCCCAGTGTTAAAACAATTCAACAGCGGGAAAAAGAACAGAATCAGATTACAGAGGGACTAGCAATAGAGGGCAGGTGTAACGTAATAAGGCTAAATAAATCAATTCATACAGTACAGTACATAATCTGCCCTGCTGCGCAGGAGAACAGATCGCAGCTAAAACGATATAGACGAAGGAAGCCAATGTGCTGGAAAACACATAACAATTGGCAGGCTACAGTACAGAGCCAACCACTCCACCACCATATTGACAGAATTTCCACAGCAGACGTTATGAGGGCCACATGACACAAAGAGCCCTGCTTCTGTTCTGGGGCACAGTATACAGAGGCAGTCATGGGGCCTTGGGCTTCCTCATCTCCAGCTGGAGATTGGATGTCATACATCAGTTTTAAACAACCACAGAAGTACACAGAGGAAGACTAATCTAGCTTGGTACTGTCACAGACAGACAGACATTATCTGTAATCTTAGTGAGAGGAGCAGGATAACAAGACTACATCCCCAGGCTGTCTGGGGCTGTTGTTTGTGAATGTCATCACCATGTGTCATTATAATATCTGGGTAGTAAGTGACAACTCTCACAAGCCAAGTTCCAGCAAGCAACGCCTTGAGTTATACTAGTGATTTCACTCCTACAAAGAACGCCGAGTACTATTCCCTCTTGCGCGCGCGCACGCGCGCGCAGACAGAAAATGGTGCAACCACAAAAAGTTACAGGTACATGGTTTGATTCTTCCTCATCTCCCCCGACATGTCTTGTTTCATATAAGCATCTTTGTTTTCGTCTCAGTGGGATTGTATACTCAGTGTTTTACCACTGCAGTCAGAGAGAACAACTCCTTCCCTCCCAACTCTAGGGATTTAACATAGACAGTTTATGCAGAGGCATTATGGGTACCAGTATTCATATTTCATGGTGACCAGGCTGTTTATTATTAGATTGTAAAGTTTGGAAACACTGCTTTCTGGAGAATATTCATAGGCAACAATTTGAGCTTGAAGCTGTGAAAATAAAATAATAGTCTAATAATTATGTTAACTTTTTGTCACAAAATAACAGCTTTCTGTCAGAATAACAATGAAAAGTATCAATCGAAGACATTGTTTTACATGTCAACCTGGTACAGACTCCTCCTCATCTCTTAAACAGTCAGTTGTCATTGTTCTTAAGCATCACTGAACCAATCACCACTACACTACACTGTGAACCTATCAAATCCAGCCCTGTCATTAAACAGGCAGGTGGGTCCTCACAGAGACATGGCGACTGCCATACATCCCTGCATTCACGGCTCATCGCTGAGGTTAAACCCCCTTTAAAGTGAGCTGCCCTCAGAGCCGTGGACGTGCCCATCCACATCGCCATGTTTACTTATCTCAGCCTGGCCTTAATCAGTCGTCCACTTGCCTAGCCATCCCATTCAGCGGCTAGCTGTTGATCCCCCCCAGGCCTTCCATAATTAACCCGCAGAATGCCTCTGATGTGCCTTCAGACCTGTGGCCACTCAGGCCTACCCTCTTCTCTCTACAACTGCCTCTCACATGCCTCGTGGCCTCATATCCACTACTGAGCTACATGTTTTCATTGCGTTTTACAGGGTTCTGACAACAGTCAAATGGCTGGAAAGAGATTGAGCAGGAGACAAAAAACCCTGAGTAACATCTTCGGTTGGCAGACTGCATTTAGTTTATTCAAAAGTTATTATCTAACTCGCACTGTTGTTGTCAGACAAAGCTGGACGTTTTAGAAATGTAGCGTGTCGAGGTGTCAGAAGTTTGGAGTCCAATTTAAATACCTCTGCAGTTATACACATTGTGCTTCCTGCAATTCTTACCTGGTACCTGCTGTTGCTAAGCTACACTGTCATTTTTTATACTTCAGCTCAATGGACAATTACCCAAACAAACAGACAGCAGCAATGGGTTCATTTCAGTGTCCTTGTATGTACTGAAGGCATACCTCCTGTCAGAAAGATAGACAGGGCTAAGAGGAGAGGTTAATGGAATACTGGGGGTTAAAAGCAATGGGCATAAACGTTCTAGAGTAAAGAGATTTCCCCCACACACCTTCACAGCACTCATATGTATTGGTCTTGTTAAAAAGGTAGACCCAGCGATATGACATACAGGTAGGTGCAGAAAGTAAACAGTAGAGTGGGTCAATTTCCGCAACGACTAAGCTTTGAAGCGCAAGGCTAAACTCCACCACTGTTTTGGTCCCGATACCAAGCTCTAACATTGTAAAGCAAACCCATGCACACGAGCAGATACTGTGTATGACTGTGTGGGAGCGAAGTCTTGCATCTCACTCGTCGCAATATCTGCGGTGCTGCTAGTGGCAATGTCATTTCATTAAGTCTACCTTTAAGATTTGAGTGATTTATAAAATTTTGAAGAGTCATTAAATCTTTCTGCCTTATAAGATATCAGTGGCAATACAGGAAGATGATTCATTTTGCTCTTCCCCACGTCAAGGACTTTCCTTACTTGACAGGCGGCTTTCTGTGACACGTACCTGCCATCTCTCAAGCTACAAACAATATTTTACCTTCATCGTTATGACTGTATATACAGCTATCTGACAATTCCCTCAGTCACTAGAGAGGCTGAAAACCAATGCTGAGAAACAAGCCACCGCTCCGCTAACATTATATAATCTCTATAATTTGTGCAGAAGGGATGGATTCAATCAAATCAGAACAGGTAGTGGAGACAGTAGCAGAGGGGGGTTTACAGTGTAATAGTTCCCCTCAGCAATATGAGCGTAAAGGATGAGTAGATGTGTCTGGATCTGATAAGACTGCATGGCGGAAAATAATGCATTGCAATAACCTGTGTTAGAATCTAAACAAGGGTTGTTATTACATTATATTATGGTTTGTGGTGGTACTACTTATAGCATCAGGATACAGTTTAGCAGTCTCATAAGACAATAAAACCTAATGAAACATATGGCACCACTCTGCAGTTGCTCACATACATTTTTACATAAATAAATTATCCTTCGATCTGCTAAGAAGCATATTGGTTCACATGGAACAATAGGTTTTTCACCTTCAGGGATAAACAATAAAAAAACAAACCAGGCAAAACAGAAATCTCCATTTGGATAAATGCAGGGGGTTTTGCAAGCTAAGGCAGTAAATATTGAGAGAGAATTTGGCCCAACAACGTATTCCGCCATCTGTCAATGCTGGAAACCTAAAGTCATGTTCCAAACCAGTTGATGGCAACTCTTTAGCTGTTGACAGATTTTTGCTAGTGAAAATGCTGTCGCACAACATGGTTATTTCCACAATTGGAATCAGCAAAGCTTTGTTGTCAGGGCCTAATTTAAAGCTTTACTGTGTTGGAAGCCAAATGCATAAATCCAGCTAGCCTACCATGCTACAATTGGGAGAAAAACAACCAGAAAAACATGACAGCCACCACCTACTGTACTGTACCAGTGGATAGATTTAGCAGATGCTATCCCTAAAGACATGAAAGACATTAAAACAGAAATGCAGAGAAAAATACGTCCTGTCAGTGAACCTTGCTTGGCTAAACTCCATGACAGGTTTGAATGTATAAAATGGATTACAGGGCAAACATATCAGATACACAATGCAATGATTCATGTGCAGCCACTGCAGTGCCATATTCCTTAATATCATATAAGTGTACTGTTGGCAGGACTGGGACTGCAGAGCAGAAGACAGATACGGACCCTGAGGCGAGGAATTTGGACAATTTATGCCAGTCATTCTACAGACGTTTTCCCCATCTCTAGAGTGAATCGCAATCTGATTTTGAAATTCAATGACACTCTAAACTAAACCTGTTATGTTTGAGGTAGTGCCCATTTTGTACTGTAGATGCATCTCCTCTCTGCTCTGTAGTGATACCACCTGATGTTTGCTTTGGATCACGTTGTCAGGATGAACGTTTTACGGTTATCACTGAAAGTAGGCATACTCTTAACAAAAATATGACAAATTGACTAGTGGCAGAAACCTCTTGTGCCAGATTAGCATAGCATATGTTTAATAAATCGGTAGTGCAGAGGATGTGGAGGTAAGAGACATCACATTGCTTATCCTGTGGGCTTTGAGTCGTGGATAGAGTAGTGATACCCTTACAGAGCATCAACATGATGAGATCACTATATATATTACGTGCATACATTTCTCCAGACTCCATTCCAGATGAATTATTCAGAGGTCTACATGTGTTGACAGGTGGAATAAATACACGCAATTTACTATTTTCCCAAACAATTAGTTCACAACATCAGTCTAAATACATATTCCCAATTGTTTACCTGTCCTGCTTCAATGATCTACAGCGAACTGCCCATAACTAACTAACTACAGCTCTTTCAGAAATGCAATTTAAACCTGGTCAATAACACTCTAATTGTTCTCTGAAATCATAACCGCTTGGGACATAATTCAATATTTTTGTTGTTGAATGGGTCGCATTTAAACAGGTTTGTGTTCTTGTTTTTGTACCTCTAGGCTTTTTAGTCTGGATTCAATTAGCCTATTGTTGGTTCTTTCCCTTCCTTACTTTGACGTTGTGTCAGTTTAATTAGAACATAATTCCCTAAGGAAAATACGATAATAACTAAATACTGTAGTAATGATGCACTGATATGAAAGATATAATATGTTTTACATAATACGTGGAAACATAGTGTACTTACGATGTACAGTGCATTAATGTAATTGGAGAGTATGTAAACGAGCAGGTCTCCTGCTCACCATCTCCTCCACAGAGAGCAACTGCTCCGTCAAGAGCAGACCTCCCACATCTAGCAGCCACACGGAGCCCAGCTGCAACCAGCCAACATCAGTCAGGAAATTACATCTTATTACTACAAACATAGCCCAGCTTTCATGTCCGCTATATCAGATGTAAGAATAGTATAGGACATGTGCTCTGGACAGTTTGCAGCTTTCAATACGAATTTATTTATAGTGTTTGATTCATGACACACACAGCCTACCCAGCTGTCTTTGTTTAGCCTTCAGGCTTCTCTAGGGGTGGGGCACACAGTTAACATTCACTGATATAAAAGCTGGACCCAAAGAGCATAGGGCCAATTATCTTTTTAAAAGTCCAAAGCCGCAACCAGCAGGTCAACAGACTGCTTCTCCCAGCAGCCACCGCTACTCACTGCTGTTTTAACAACATACAACAATGAGACCATCAGAAGCAACACAAACGAGGGGGATGAGTTGTCGTGTATTGGTTCCATGCCTAACAGAGGAACTTGACTTCCAATGGTTAATGCCTAGCCTTCCCGACACAGACGCTGATGAGCCATGGCAGTGCTTAGCTTCCACTCTCAGATAACAATGGTACAATAAGAGCTGGGGAACCTGGCTGACTTACCCCAGTGAGGAACCATGTTCAAATTGATCTGCTGTCTGCTCCCACAGAAACCTGGCAACACCACTAGGGGGTAGGATGAGGAGCTAGCATATTTCACATTTGAACATTTATTTAAATTGTATTTTTATTTGACCTTTATTTAACTAGGCAAGTCAGTTAAGAACAAATTCTGATTTACAATGAAGGCCTACCAAAAGGCAAAAGGCCTCCTGTGGGGATGGGGGCCTGGGATTAAAAATAAAAAATAAATACAATATAAATATAGGACAAAACACACATCACAACAAGAGAGACCACACAACACTATATAAAGAGAGACCTAAGACAACAACATAGCAAGGCAGCAACATAACAACAACATGGTAGCAGCACAAAACATGGTACAAACATTATTGGGCAGAGACAACAGCACAAAGGGCGAGAAGGTAGAGACAACAATACATCACACAAAGCAGCCACAACTGTCAGTAAGAGTGTACATGATTGAGTCTTTGAATGAAGAGATTGAGATAAAACTGTCCAGTTTGAGTGTTTGTTGCAGCTCGTTCCAGTCGCTAGCTGCAGCGAACTGAAAAGACGAGCGACCCAGGGATGTGTGTGCTTTGGGGACCTTTCACATAATGTGACTGGCAGAATGGGTGTTGTATGTGGAGGATGAGGGCTGCAGTAGATATCTCAGATAGGTGGGAGTGAGGCTTTATAAATAAGCATCAACCAGTGGTCATGCGACAGGTATACAGAGATGACCAGTTTACAGAGGAGTATAGGGTGCAGTGATGTGTCCTATAAGGAGCATTGGTGGCAAATCTGATGGTCGAATGGTAAAGAACATCTAGCCGCTCGAGAGCACCCATACCTGCCGATCTATAAAGTGTGTCTCCGTAATCTAGCATGGGTAGGATGGTCATCTGAATCAGGGTTAGTTTGGCAGCTGGGGTGAAAGAGAAGCTATTACGATAGAGGAAACCAAGTCTAGATTTAACTTTAGCCTGCAGCTTTGATATGTGCTGAGAGAAGGACAGTGCACTGTCTCCCAAGTATTTGTATGAGGTGACTACCTCAAGCTCTAAACCCTCAGAGGTAGTAATAACACCTGAGGGATGAGGGGCATTCTTCTTACCAAACCACATGACCTTTGTTTTGGAGGTGTTCAGAACCAGGTTAGGGGGTAGAGAAAGCTTGTTGGACACTAAGAAAGCTTTGTTGTAGAGCATTTAACACAAAACCCGGGGAAGGGCCAGCCGAGAGTAAGACTGTATCATCAGCATATAAATGGACGAGAGAGCTTCCTACTGCCTGAGCTATGTTGCTGATGTAAATTGAGAATAGCGTAGGGCCTAGGATCGAGACAGCAGATTTTCTGACTTCATACACTGCACTCTTTGAGAGAGGCAGTTAGCGAACCAGCCCAAACACCCCTCAGAGACACCAATACTCCTTAGCCGGCCCACAAGAATGGAACGGTCTACCGTATCAAAAGCTTTGGAAAAGTCAATAAAAATATCAGCACAATATTGCAATGGCAACGTCATTGAGGACCTTTAAGGTTGCAGTGACACATCCATAACCTGAGCAGAAACCAGATTGCATACCCAAGACAATACTATAGACTACAAGAAAGCCAGTCAGTTGATTATTGACAAGTTTTTCCAACACTTGATAAACAGGGCAAAATAGAAATAGGCCTATAACAGTTAGGGTCAGCTTTATCTCCCCCTTTAAATAAAGGACGAACCGTGGCTGCCTTCCAAGCAATGGGAACCTCCCCAGAAAGGAGAGACAGGTTAAAAAGGTTGGAGATAGGCTTGGCGATGATATGGGCAACAACCTTAAAGAAGAAAGAGTCTAAACCATCTGACCCAGATGGTTTTTTGGGGTCAAGTTTAAGGAGCTCCTTTAGCACTTCAGACTCAGTGACTGCCTGCAGGGAGAAACTTTGTAGCGGGGCAGGGAAAAAAGAGGGAGAAGCATCGGGGATAGTCGCTTTAGAAGGGGCGGGAGATGAGGAAATGTTGGACGGGCAAGGAGGCATGGCTGAATCAAATTGGAATCCTGACTTAATGAAGTGGTGATTAAAGAGCTCAGCCATATGCTTCTTGTCAGTAACAACCACATCATCAACATTAAGGGACATGGGCAGCTGTGAGGAGGAGGGTTTGTTCTCCAGGTCTTTAACCGTTTTCCAGAACTTTGTGGGGATAGACCCACAGAGAGAGAACTGCTCCTCAAAGTAACTATCTTTGGCCTTACGGATAGCCTGAGTGCACTTATTTATCATTTACCTGAACGAAATGCCCTCAAACAAGCAAAGCGTCAATACAGCAATTTGATTGAATCCAACTACACTGGCTCTGACTCTCGTCGGATGTGGCAGGGCTTGAAAACTATTACGGACTTCAAAGGGAAACCCAGACGCGAGCTGCCCAGTGACGCGAGCCTACCAGACGAGCTAAATGCCTTTTATGTTCGCTTCGAGGCAAGCAACACTGAAGCATGCACAAGAGCACCAGCTCTTCTGGAAGACTGTGTCATACCGCTCTCGGTAGCCGATGTGAACAAAACCTTTAAACAGGCCAACATTCACAAAATCGCTGGGCCAGACGGATTACCAAGATGTGTACTCAAAGCATGCGGGGACCAACTGTCAAGTGTCTTCACTGACATTTTCAACCTCTCACTGACCGAGTCGGTAATACCTACATGTTTCAATTAGACCACCATAGTCCCTGTGCCCAAGGAAGCGAAGGTAACCTGCCTAAATGATTACCGCCCCGTGGCACTCACATCGGTAGCCATGAAGTGCTTTGAAAGGCTGGTGATGGCTCACATCAAGTGTCCTCCCGGACACCCTAGACGCACTCCAATTCGCATACCGCCCCAACAGATCCACAGATGACGCAATCTCAATCGTACTCCACACTGCCATTTCTCACCTGGACAAAAGGAACACCTATGTGAGAATGTTATTCATTGAATACAGCTCAGCGTTCAACAACATAGTGCCCACGAAGCTCATCACTAAGCTAAGGACTCTGGGACTAAACACTTCCCTCTGCAACTGGATCCTGGACTTCTTAACGGGCCGCCCGCTGATCCGCTGCCATGCTGATCCTTAACACTGTGGCCCCTCAGAGGTTGTACTTAGTCCCCTCCTGTATTCCCTGTTCACTCACGACTGTGTGGCCAAACACAACTCCAACACCATCATTAAGTTTGCTGACGACACAACAGTGGTAGGCCTGATCACCGACAACGATGAGACGGCCTATAGGGAGGAGGTCAGAGAACTGGCAGTGTGGTGCCAGGACAACAACCTCTCCCTCAATGTGAGAAAGACAAAGGAGCTGATCATGGACTACAGGAAAAGGCGGGCCGAACAGGCCCCCATTAACATCGATGGGGCTGTTGTGGAGCGGGTCGATAGTTTCAATTTCCTTGGTGTCCACATCACCAACGAACTATCATGGTCCAAACATACCAAGACAGTCGTGAAGAGGGCATGACAAAACCTTTTCCCCATCAGGAGATTGAAAAGATTTGGCATAGGCCCGCAGATCCTCAAAAGGTTCTACAGCTGCACCACCGAGAGCATCCTGACCGGTTGCATCACCGCCTGGTATGGAAACTGCTCGGCATCGGTAAGGCGCGACAGAGGGTCGTGCGAACGGCCCAGTATATCACTGGGGCCAAGCTTCCTGCTATCCAGGACCTATATAATAGGCGGTGTCAGAGGAAAGCCCATAACATTGTCAGAGACTCCAGTCAAGTTATAGACTGTTTTCAGTGGAACATACCAGCAATGTGACATTAATAGTGATAACTGATGTAGTGTGAAGCTAACTTGAGTTGTCTCAAAAATAGCCTCGTGGTAGAGGAAATATCCCGTAAACTATACGGCAATTCAATGTGCACGCGATGGGGTAATGAATGAAAACTGAATCATATCTGAGAGGATCAAAAGCAGGATCAAAATAGGTAAATAATCCCTGCATTATGTCATGATTAGAAAAAACATGAACAGGTCTTGTTCGTTTTTCATAAATTGGTAAATGTCAGATACACTTGAACAGCACAATCTCTTTTTAATCCTTGCTCAGTCTTCTGTGGGAATTAGCATCATATTAACATCCATTCTGAAACACGGTTTGAAGCACAAACAAAATGAAAAAACGCAGCTGAGTTTATTAACACATTTAAAAGCTTTTCGTCATAGTTATTTAGCATGGATCATATTGTTGGGTGACACATTGTCCATTTGAAGTCACTTTGAGAGCACGAGAGCATTAGTTCTGAGTTGTTTGAGTGTTGTGTTTACAAATCTACTAAGTGAGAGGTAATACTTGAAAGACCCAGTATGATAAATTGTTACGTTCAAATGGTCTAATCAAGGCGCATGCATAAATATTGCAATACTTATGTTGCCTATTGTTTTGGTGCATAATCCCTATTCTATATGAATACACATCAAATGGTTTACAAAACTGTTTACAAGTTCTGACATCAGCCAAGGTCAAGCAGTCAGCTCGAGGTAAAGGGAAAAGCACAGATGATTAAATAAGCCTAACAGGGCTTTCCTAACGACTGCAGGAGACATTTTCTGGGAGGAAATTAGAGAGCATGCCCACAAGTGTTTAAAAATTCCAGCTGCTGCTTCAGAGCATTAACGAAACACTAAATGTAGCCACTGCTAAAAGCGGCCCAGTGGATGAGGATGCATTCCTACTCCAGCTTTAAGACACCGCAGCAGTGCTTTGAAACACTGATGGATCAGTGTTGGGAAACAAGCAGGGCTGTAGATAGGCTACACATGACAGAAGGAGTGTCTGGCTGGATGCAGTCAGGGGGATTGCGAAAGGTTATCTCCAGCGCTGTGTGCATGAGAGCTCATTGATCACAGGGGTATCTGTGGGTGAGGCTGGACATGATGTCAGTGTGATCAGAACAACTCCAGTGTGGGCTCTCAGACACAGCTGTCCTGTGGTACCTCCTCAAACTATCTCCCACTTCAAACACCAATCATTGTACAGAACAGGTACCCAGTGTCTGTGGAGCCTACTGCCTACATTATTCATCAGAACATGCAAAAAGTTTAAATAAACATAAAGTTACACATAGGCAGACATTTTCACTACAACCAAACATAGTTGGTGCTAAGAGAAGCCTAAAAGCCTTTTTGAAAGGAGGTGGCTCATCATGCTCTGTAAAAGTACAGCAGTCTGCTAACAATGTGACCAGAGCAGACCGAATGCTAGGTCTCCAGCTAGGAAGACTGGGAGTTGTAATTAACAGACTTCAGGGGGTGGCTTCGCCCACTGCGCCTAGGCTGAGTCTCTCTAACAGCCGCCCGGCTATAAGACATGTACACTACTGCTCGGGTCAGCTGTTTGTTCACCCGCCCACAATTGCTAATAACCCATCCGCAGATGAAAATCCGAGGCACGCACCCAACCCTAACCAACTAATATAGAAAATGAGATGTATACTACAGTCAGAGACGGCGGAATAATGTTTTTATATATATTATATATATTATATATTTATATATGTTTCTGCCTATAATTCTTTGGGGGCAACTTGTCTATAATTAGATCCATGCAGTTTCTCTTCAGTCATTATATGTTGCCGTAGAAGACTAAATAAACCCTTGCTCACCAGAAGAATGTTATAAATCAATAGAATGTATTCTTCAATCTAGTTAACATCAGTAATGTTCTCTGTCATATCTGCTTCTTTCAGGGACCGGGGATAAATTGCAATAACAAAAAAAACTGAAAAGATTTTTGGTGCAAAATTTCCAAATGACATCAGTTACAAATGACTGGTTGAACTGGTTGAAAGGAAATAGAAAGCTGTTAAAACAACCAAACATGTTTCTGATAAGATTTCAGTTTGGCTTGGATGCATATTTTGTGGTTGAAGTACGATCACCTTTTATGATGCTGATAAAGACAGTGCCTCTACAGATGGTATCTAATTGCATATTCAAATTCTCTCAAGATGCTAAAATAAATAAATAATATTTTTCCACTCTTGTCCCTGTATAATTTAACTGCAAAAAATTATTAATTCTGCAGGAGTTAATATTAAGGCTACTTGAGAAGTTATAGACCTACAGTCAGTGTCCAGAGTTCAGTTTCCATTCAACCCATCTGAACAGTAGGCTACAGTTCCCTTGACGTGCCATAGGCTTACAGTATTTGAAGTCCCCTGCTTGTGACTGTCGAATTTGTATAGCGGCTCACATATAACATATAACATATCCTGCTGCTATCATCCTATTTTTGCACTTCACCAAATCTTTCCCAAACATGACTTTTCTGTCCCCCCTTTTCTCTTTATTTTCAACTCTCCATTTTGCAGCTTTTCTCTTATTGAATTAAACTCCGACATCATTATTTTTGCCTCCGTGGATCTACATGAACTTTTTCTGCCCTTCCCAAAAGCATTTGGCAATTGGCGTGTAGGCTATTTGGCGCGCATACAGTTATGCCTTAAAGTTTAGGCTTACACACTAATGCCAGATAGCTTAACATAATTTAAGAAAATTGTTTTTAAAAAATATATAAATTGCACAAGAATGATACATTTATGGATTTTTTAAGGTATTGTTCTCTCTTTATTCAACCCCTCCATCATGACTCTAAAAATGCCCGCCCTGCGGATATAACCATGGGGGCTGTGGAATATGAGTCAACTCATGCATCACTAATGTGTACACACACACACATACTGTACACACAAAATAGCCATCTGCACATTCTTAAGGGGTGTGCTGAACAAGACTTGGCAAATGTCATGTGACCCATCACGCAAGGGTGATTCATCATATGTACCAGCTGGTGGATGGTGTTGACATTGTCACCACCATCTACTATCAGTTAAGTGACAGTGAGTCACTGTAGTCTATAGGACACATTGTGAAATACATGGAATGAGAGATAGTAGCCTACTCATGCAACACCTTGTTATAATAGGACCTATAGTTTCATATGGAGGCTGATCTCCAAAATAATGACATTGGCCATGCAGCTCAAAGGAGCCTGCCTTGACCATGAATATAATCTGGTTCCTTGAAATCTAACCTGCATTTGGCTGAGTAGGCTATAGTATAGCAATGAGTGTTTTAATGAAAAACATCAGGCACCTACTATTTATGTTGTTGGCAAGGGCTATGTTTGAAAGTGAACAATTAACCATTTTTAATTGAAGAGACATCCTCATAAGAGCAGTGAAACAAGAGGCCAAGGGTGGACTGGCCATCCGGCATTTCGGGCAAATGCCAGATGGACTGATCCATTCATAGCTGAGTCGGCATGTCTAACTTGTGTTTTTCACTCAAAATGATCCAACCTACTATCACAAATGATCGTGAAATAGACACAAATTACATATGCGAAATTCGTGACAGACACACACAAAACAATATTCCCCTCCACCACACGATTTTGTATACAGTGCATTTCAATCACAGATGAAGGCATTAGGTTACTTAAAACGCCCTAGAGTCGATCGATGCACACGTGTCAATCTAATTAAAAGAATAGAAACATCCCGATCAAAAGCCGTCTGTTTAAGCTAGAGATATCGGCTTGGGCTGCTTCTCAATCCAACACATCTGCGTCTCAATCCACCGGACCCGCCTATGTCAACCTTCAGCATCTGCGGTGGAAAGTGGCAGAGCTACAGTACTGTTTGTCAGTCCAGGAGACATCCCGAAAATCGGTCTTCTCATGAAAAAGTCTGAACGGTTTGGGATACAAACTAATATGACCCCACTATGGAAAGGGGTAGTGTTCTCTGTTTTGTTCTACGACCCCCAAGTGTCACAGGACCAACAAAAAAAGGGGTTAAACATCATTTCCTGAGCTTTCTTATAACTCCTAGATATGGGACAGTCACTTCAAAACCTTCTTCCTCATGATTTATTTTTTGGTCTGTTTGTTTTGCCATTTTTTATTGTGTTATTCAATGTGTTTTTATGGGCTGTAGCAGTAAAGGTACAATTCTATATTTGAACAAATATATACAGTACCAGTCAAAAGTTTGGAAACACCTAAACATGGCAGTTTTTTTTTAATTACTATTTTCTACATTGTAGAAAAATAGTGATGACATCAAAGCTATGAAATAACACATATGGAATCATGTAATAAACAAAAAAGTGTTCAACAAATCAAAATATATTTTATATTTGAGATTCTTCAAAGTAGCCACCCTTTGCCTTGATGACAGCTTTGCACACTCTTGGCATTCTCTCAACCAGCTTCATGAGGAATGCTTTTCCAACAGTCTTGAAGGAGTTCCCACTTATGCTGAGGACTTGTTGGCTGCTTTTCCTTCACTCTGCGGTCCAACCCATCCCAAACCATCTCAATCGGGTTGAGGTCGGGGGATTGTGGAGGCCAGGTCATCTGACGCAGCACTCCATCACTCTCCTTGGTCAAATAGCCCTTCTTATACAACCTAGAGGTGTGTTGGATCATTGTGCTGTTGTAAAATGATAGTCCCACTAAGCGCAAACCAGATGGGATGGCGTATCGCTGCAGATTGCAGTGGTAGTAATGCTAGTTAAGTGTGCCTTGAATTCTAAATAAATCACAGACATTGTCACCAGCAAAGCATCCCCACACCATCACACCTCTTCTTCCATGCTTCACGGTGGGAACCACAAATGCGGAGATCATCCGTTCACCTACTCTGCATATCACAAAGACATGGCGGTTGGAACCAAAAATCTCAAATTAGGAGAAATCAGACCAAAGGACAGATTTCCACTGGTCTAATGGCCATTGCTTGTGTTTCTTGGCCCAAGCAAGTCTCTCCTTCTTATTGGTGTCCTTTAGCAGTGATGTCTTTTAAGCAATTCGACCATGAAGGCCTGATTCACACAGTCTCCTCTGAGGTGCAGTTAACTCTAATTAACTTATCCTCTGCATCAGAGGTAACTATGGGTCTTACTCTCCTGTGGCGGTCCTCATGAGAGCCAGTTTCATCATAGCACTGATGGTTTTTGCGACTGCACTTGAAGAAACTTTAAAAGTTCTTGAAATGTTCCGTATTTACTGACCTTCATGTCTTAAAGTAATGATGGACTGTCGTTTCTCTTTGCTTGTTTGAGCTGTTCTTGCCATAATATGGACTTGGTCTTTTACCAAATAAGGCTATCTTCTGTATACCACCCCTGCCTTCCATCACAGCACAACTGATTGGCTCAAACACATTACGAAGGAATTAAATTCCACAAATTAACTTTTAACAAGGCACACCTGTTAATTGAAATGCATTCCAGGTGACTACCTCATGAAGCTGGTTGAGAGAATGCCAAGAGTGTACAAAGCTGTCAACAAGGCAAAGGGTGGCTACTTTGAAGAATCTCAAATATATTTTGATTTGTTTAACACTTTTTTGGTTACTACATAACTCCATATGTGTTATTTCATAGTTTTGATGTCTTCACTATTATTCTACAATGAAAGGAAATAGTAAAAATTTTATAAAAACCCTAGAATGAGTAGGTGTGTCCGACTGCTACTGTATGTTTGCAACTACTTACATTGGTTGCGGATGAGTCATTTCCAGTCAATGCTATAGTTGGAATTGGCTCGCGAAACTACCTTTAACTTCCTTCATACTGGACACAAAGACATAAAAATGGTATCCATGAGTTCATCTGACTCTGTAGATACAGGGCCTCATTGCCAAAATCCCAAAGTATCCCTTTAACCAAATAGCTACCCGGACAATCTGCATTGACCCTTTTTGCACAAACTTTTTTCTGTCGTCACATACACAACTGTTACTGTTTATTATCTGTCACTTTATTCCTAGTTATATGTACATATCTACCTCAATTACCTCGTACCCTTGCACATCAACTTGGTACTGGTACCCTGTGTATAAAGCCAAGTTATCGTTACTCATTGTGTATTTATTATACATTTTATTATTACACGTTTTACTTTTATATAATTTTTCTGTTCTTTCTCTCTACATTGTTGGGAAAGGCCTATAAGTAAGCATTTCACTGTTTGTCTACATCTGTTGTTCACGAAGCATGTGATGAATAACATTTTATTTTATCCCCTAGCTCTAACATTAACCCTAACCTTAACCCTTAGCCTAGTTAACGTTAACCACCTCAATTGAATTTGTAACATATCATACATCAAATCAAATCAAATCAAATCAAATTTTATTAGTCACATACACATGGTTAGCAGATGTTAATGCGAGTGTAGCGAAATGCTTGTGCTTCTAGTTCCGACAATGCAGTAATAACCAACAAGTAATCTAACCTAACAATTCCACAACTACTACCTTACACACACACACAAGTGTAAAGGGATAAAGAATATGTACATAAAGATATATGAATGAGTGGTGGTACAGAACGGCATGGCAGATGCAGTAGATGGTATAGAGTACGGTATATACATATGAGATGAGTACTGTAGGGTATGTAAACATAAAGTGGCATAGTTTAAAGTGGCTAGTGGTACATGTATTACATAAAGATGGCAAGATGCAGTAGATGATATAGAGTACAGTATATACATATGAGATGGGTAATGTAGGGTATGTAAACATTATATTAAGTGGCATTGTTTAAAGTGGCTAGTGGTACATTTTTACATAATTTCCATCAATTCCCATTTTTAAAGTGGCTGGAGTTGAGTCAGTATGTTGGCAGCGGCCGCTAAATGTTAGTGGTGGCTGTTTAACAGTCTGATGGCCTTGAGATAGAAGCTGTTTTTCAGTCTCTCGGTCCCTGCTTTGATGCACCTGTACTGACCTCGCCTTCTGGATGATAGCGGGGTGAACAGGCAGTGGCTTGGGTGGTTGTTGTCCTTGATGATCTTTATGGCCTTCCTGTGACATCGGGTGGTGTAGGTGTCCTGGAGGGCAGGTAGTTTGCCCCTGGTGATGCGTTCTGCAGACCTCACTACCCTCTGGAGAGCCTTACGGTTGTGGGCGGAGCAGTTGCCGTACCAGGCGGTGATACAGCCCGACAGGATGCTCTCGATTGTGCATCTGTAGAAGTTTGTGAGTGCTTTATGTGACAAGCCGAATTTCTTCAGCCTCCTGAGGTTGAAGAGGCGCTGCTGCGCCTTCTTCACAACGCTGTCTGTGTGGGTGGACCAATTCAGTTTGTCCGTGATGTGTACACCGAGGAACTTAAAACTTTCCACCTTCTCCACTACTGACCCGTCGATGTGGATAGGGGGGTGCTCCCTCTGCTGTTTCCTGAAGTCCACAATCATCTCCTTTGTTTTGTTGACGTTGAGTGTGAGGTTATTTTCCTGACACCACACTCCGAGGGCCCTCACCTCCTCCCTGTAGGCCGTCTCGTCGTTGTTGGTAATCAAGCCTACCACTGTAGTGTCATCCGCAAACTTGATGATTGAGTTGGAGGCGTGCATGGCCACGCAGTCGTGGGTGAACAGGGAGTACAGGAGAGGGCTCAGAACGCACCCTTGTGGGGCCCCAGTGTTGAGGATCAGCGGGGTGGAGATGTTGTTACCTACCCTCACCACCTGGGGGCGGCCCGTCAGGAAGTCCAGGACCCAGTTGCACAGGGCGGGGTCGAGACCCAGGGTCTCGAGCTTGATGACGAGTTTGGAGGGTACTATGGTGTTAAATGCTGAGCTGTAATCGATGAACAGCATTCTCACATGGGTATTCCTCTTGTCCAGATGGGTTAGGGCAGTGTGCAGTGTGGTTGCGATTGCGTCGTCTGTGGACCTATTGGGTCGGTAAGCAAATTGGAGTGGGTCTAGGGTGTCCGGTAGGGTGGAGGTGATATGGTCCTTGACTAGTCTCTCAAAGCACTTCATGATGACGGAAGTGAGTGCTACGGGGCGGTAGTCGTTTAGCTCAGTTACCTTAGCTTTCTTGGGAACAGGAACAATGGTGGCCCTCTTGAAGCATGTGGGAACAGCAGACTGGGATAAGGATTGATTGAATATGTCCGTAAACACACCAGCCAGCTGGTCTGCGCATGCTCTGAGGACGCGGCTGGGAATGCCGTCTGGGCCTGCAGCCTTGCGAGGGTTAACACGTTTAAATGTTTTACTCACCTCGGCTGCAGTGAAGGAGAGCCCGCAGGTTTTGGTAGGGGGCTGTGTCAGTGGCACTGTATTGTCCTCAAAGCGGGCAAAAAAGTTGTTTAGCCTGTCTGGGAGCAAGACATCCTGGTCCGCGACGGGGCTGGTTTTCTTTTTGTAATCCGTGATTGACTGTAGACCCTGCCACATACCTCTTGTGTCTGAGCTGTTGAATTGCGACTCGATTTTGTCTCTGTACTGGGACTTAGCCTGTTTGATTGCCTTGCGGAGAGAATAGCTACACTGTTTGTATTCGGTCATGCTTCCGGTCACCTTGCCCTGGTTAAAAGCAGTGGTTCGCGCTTTCAGTTTCACGCGAATGCTGCCGTCAATCCACGGTTTCTGGTTTGGGAATGTTTTAATCGTTGCTGTGGGTACGACATCGTCAATGCACTTCCTAATGAACTCGCTCACCGAATCAGCATATTCGTCAATATTGTTGTTGGACGCGATGCGGAACATATTCCAATCCGCGTGATCGAAGCAGTCTTGAAGCGTGGATTCAGATTGGTCGGACCAGCGTTGAACAGACCTGAGCGCGGGAGCTTGTTGTTTGAGTTTCTGTTTGTAGGCTGGAATCAACAAAATGGAGTCGTGGTCAGCTTTTCCGAAAGGGGGGCGGGGGAGGGCCTTATATGCGTCGCGGAAATTAGTATAACAATGATCTAGGGTTTTCCCAGCCCTGGTAGCACAATCGATATGCTGATAGAATTTAGGGAGTTTTGTTTTTAGATTAGCCTTGTTAAAATCCCCAGCTACGATGAATGCAGCCTCAGGGTGTGTGGTTTCCAGTTTACAAAGAGTCAGATAAAGTTCGTTCAGGGCCATCGATGTGTCTGCTTGGGGGGGAATATATACGGCTGTGATTATGATTGAAGAGAATTCCCTTGGTAGATAATGCGGTCGACATTTGATTGTGAGGAGTTCTAGATCAGGTGAACAGAATGACTTGAGTTCCTGTGTGTTGTTATGATGATCACACCACTTCTCGTTAATCATAAGGCATACCCCCCCGCCCCTCTTCTTACCGGAAAGATGTTTGTTTCTGTCGGCGCGATGCATGAAGAAACCAGCTGGCTGCACCGACTCCGTTAGCGTCCCTTGAGTTAGCCATGTTTCCGTGAAGCAGAGCACGTTGCAATCCCTGATGTCTCTCTGGAATGCTACCCGTGCTCGGATTTCATCAACCTTATTGTCAAGAGACTGGACATTGGCGAGTAGTATGCTAGGGAGTGGAGCGCGATGTGCCCGTCTCCGAAGCCTGACCACGAGACCGCCTCGTTTGCCCCTTTTTCGGCGTCGCACAGGGTCGCCGGCTGGGATCAGATCCATTGTATTGGGTGGAAGGCAAAACACTGGATCCGTTTCGGGAAAGTCATATTCCTGGTAGGAACGATGATGAGTTGACGTTAATCGTATATTCAGTAGTTCCTCCCGACTGTATGTAATGAAACCTAAGATTACCTGGGGTACCGATGTAAGAAATAACACATAAAAAAACAAAATACTGCATATTTTCCAAGGAACGCGAAGCGAGGCGGCCATCTCTTTTCGGCGCCGGAACTTTTCATGTATACTTCGTACCATTTTGTATGAATTGTAATGCATAACATATGATACGGAATTTACGATGGACATCCACATATTAATACCAGCTTAACATTTCCTACTAATTTGAGAGTCCTGAATTTTAAATTACTATATTACGCTACCCCTGAGTCCAGGTTGCTATTGAGAGATGCGTGAGTGTACTAGCTGGTCACTTCACTACAGCCTACTGCAGGTATGCCACCCTAAAAGTAAACTCTTCTGTGCTAAATCAATAACTGGAAAAATCGCCAGTGGCCTAGTACGACCGAATCCACAATTCAGAGTTCAAGCGGATCATTTGATCATCACAACTCAGAGGAGAGTGGGAATAGGATCATTTGGAGTGTTGAATTACACAAAGGTTTGCGCTCACACTGCTCCTCCCGGACAGAGGCTCCTTACCAGCTGTACCACTGGGGGCTGATGCCAGGGAAGCATGGTGAAATGGTGGGGCTGGGGTGTGTTTGTGAATGGCTCCCTTCCATAGTCACATTTAGAAATGCCTAAAGCCTTGAGTCATGTTGAGGTTTTATTACAGAAGGCTGTAGGAATAATGTGGAATTAGATGGGATGCAGCTGATAATGCTGTCATCAACAACTCAAATGTAGGCTACTGGAACTGATGCTGTATTCTCCTTTGGCAAAGTTACCTGGAGAATTTAATCAGATTCAGTGGCTGATGTCAGGTGAAGTGGACTATTGAGGGTGTGGCTGTATTTTTTGGAGAGGGAAATAGCCGAGTATATGCCTCTTGCCGGGGTCGAACTGGGACCAAGAAATGGCCATGGCATTTTTTTCCTTGAGACCCCCACGCTGGACCATTTGTTTCTCCTTGAGGCCCCCATTACTAGCCAGATAGTGTGTTGAAATGATCACAATCACAGATTATCATGAAATAAACAGAAATTACTTATTCTAAATTCATGTCGGGCACACAAATAAATAAATAAATGTTGTGTCCACCAAATGATTTCCTTCATAATGTATGTGCCCAGTACACAATTTTCTTCAAAAACAATTCCAATGTATTGTGGCTAATGTTAGCTAGGGGGCTAACATTAGCTAGGCTAGGGGTTAGGGTTAAGGTTAGGGTTATGAGTTAGGTTAAAGGGTGGATAATGGTTAGCTAACATGCTAAGTAGTTGCAAAAGTAGCTAAAAAGTAATAAGTAGTTGCAAAGTTGCAAATTAGCTAAAATGCTAAAGTTGTCTGTGATGAAATTCAAACATGCAACCTTGTATTGCTAGACAATAGAGCTATATGCTTACCCATCCACCCTGACCAACCACCCTCCTTTCGTTTTTGCCTTAAAGTGATACCCATAGACTTCAAGTCATTGCTCTAACGCAAGTTATTATTAGCTTGTGAAACTACCTCTAACTTCCTTCATACTGGACACAGAGATATACAAATTGTATCCACTAGTTCATCTGACTCTGGGGAAGTAGATTAAGGGCCTCGTTGCCAAAATCCAAAAGTATTCCTTTAAGTAACCTTCTGTCTTATGTAACTATACCATTGGTAACATATCATAATAATTTGAGTCTCCCGTATACTATGTTACGTCGAGTCTATGAGACCAGCCTGCCCCAAGAGAAAGCCATTATGCATGAAATCATTAAGATCATGAACTCACCAATTGCATGCCACATATAAAGGCCAGCGTGCATCTGCCACTGCAACAACCCATGGTGTACTGTCCACTTTGGATCTCTGCTCCACGTGGGTCACTGTAACTCTCAAATCCCCAAATATCTGCGCTGTTGGCCTGGGCAGTTGCAATGACGCGACCGCACTTTACAGCAGAGTACGTTTCAGGAGGTCCAATTCCACAATTCCAGATGGTTTTCAGTCAAAGCTGTATTCTTGTTGACATACCCATAAACTCCCCTCCGTATTTACTTTTGTATATATTACAATCGAAGGGTATCCAAGCAGAAATAGATAAAGACACTTATGATTGGTTCAACAATTTGATAATCCTATTTCAACAAATACTGGAACAGTTTGAATTACATGTCCAGATGTTCAAAATTCAGAAAGTCGGTCAGCTCTTAATTAGCAGGATTTTGATCTGGTTATTATACGTCTGAATGATCAGTCCATGGATAATCCATAAACTAGAATTAAAGAATCTGAAAAACGTTTACAATTAATGTTCGATCATACTGTACATGGTCCAGATTAAAGTGCCAGTCGACATTAGGCAGAACAGTATCCAAACACAGTGCCACTTGAAGAAATGAACAGTATCAGCCTATTTCTGAAAGGGTCCTTTGCTGAGAAACAAAGCAAGCCAGTGTTGTATACGGCGATGGGGTTCTTCTCATCGCTCCTCCCTCCACTATCGGGTGTTCGGGTACTAGTGTGCAACTGAACTAACTAGCACCCTTTACTTTTCACACAGAAAGTCAAAGGGACAGTGTAGAATCCAAAGCGGTCAGACGTTATTTTCTTTCCCTGCTTTACTCTCTCTCAATAGGAGGCATACCGCGAAGATGAGATTCCCGTCGTTGTCTGAAATCGGTGGAGCTGAACAGAGTCCTACTACTGTCCTCCTCAGCAGCGCTGTGCATCCTCAGTTGCCTGGATTTCAAAACCGCTGATTGACCTCTGTTGTAATTTTTTTTTTTATATCGCTTATACACAGAGCATGACTGTCCTATACTGGATATATGGTCGGTAGCACAGACAGTCCAGTAAAAAGAAGGACGAAAGAGAGACGCGGTGCAAGTTGCACGGTCGCCAACCCCACCATCTGACGCTCCAGAATGAATGAACCGCACGCAGTGTTATTCACCACAGGGAAGAGGCTGGGTTCGTTTCTCACGATGAGCCAGAGAGATGCGATATAGAGCGCAGCTGACGGCCTGGCCATCACTGAATACACTGGATTAACCCTCTGCTCCGATTCGCAGTGGGAGTCAATGGCAGGGAGTTGAGGTGATTATAATTTGAATCATCACCTGTAAATCATAGGTGGATTGGATTCAGAGCCACAATGATGGACAGTCAGTCATCCAGAACGAAAAGTCAATTAAATTAAAAGGTCAGCCTATTGATGAAGCCAAATAAATGGCATAGGCATATGCCACCCTTCATTTGTGATAATATAGGCGATAATAATAGGCCAACTTATTTTCGCAGACACTTTCATCCAAGAACATGATGTTCCAACCAACTGAGCCATCACATATAATCTAAAGTGGCCAATGATAACATGCACAAAGGAGTAAATTGTACTGAAAAATGGCCTGTTCTTCCCTCATATTGTGTACTCTCCCCCCAGCATGTCTCTTGATTGGCAAGGACAGCCATTCTCTCTCTCTCTCTCTCTTACACATACACAGAAACACACACACACTAGCTGTGTTTATGACATGGCTTAATTATCTTGGTAATCTTGACTGACAGTATCATGTATTTACTGCCTGGTATCCTGGGGGTAATGACTAGTGGCATCCATACGTCCTCCTTGGAATGATTTTTAGAGAGAAATGGAAGACTGGCATATCTCGTCCAGTGTAATCTCAGAATCGTTGTCCTTGAATAACCCCTGAAACGGATACATACAGAGATATAGAGAAGGATGGGAATGTGTTTATTACTTATCTGTCTCAGCCAGATGGCTGCTGCTGGTACACTTCAGCTCTGTCACTGAAACACTGTGACATGAAATGCTGTGGATGGTTGTCATAAACAATTTCAGACAACCCGATGGGAAAGAGAAATAGTGTTGTAAGGTATACAAAGAGGCCAACAAAAATGGAGATAGCTGAGCTTGGATTGGCTTTTCAAATCAATTTTATTCATCACATCCTTCGTAAACAACAGGTGTGGACTAACAGTGGAATGCTTACTTGCAGGCCCTTCCCAACAATGCAGAAAGAAAGAAAATAGAGAAATAATAGAAAAGTAAAACATGTAATAATACAAATAATAATAGATACATAATGAGTAATGATATACTGGCTATTACAAGGGGTACCCGTACCGAGTTGATGTGCAGGGGTATGAGGTAATTGAGGTAGATATGTACATATAACTAGGAATAAAGTGACAGATAATAAACAGTAGCAGCAGCGTATGTGATGAGTCAAAAAAGATAGAGCAAAAACGGTCAATGCATATAGCTAGTTGTTTAACTATTTAAATAACTATTTAAGAGTATATGGATTGGGGGTAGAAGCTGTTCAGGGTCCTGTTGGTTCCAGACTTGGTGCACCGGTACCGCTTACCGTACAGTTGCAGATAGATCAGTCTATGACTTGGGTGCCTGGAGTTTGACAATTATTAGGGCCTTCCCATGACACCGCCCGGTATAGAGGTCCTGGATGGCAGGGAGTTTGGCCCCAGTGATGTACTGGACCTCACGCACTACCCTCTGTAGAGCCTCGTGGTCAGATACCAAGCAGTTGTCATACCAAGCAGTGATGTAGCCAGTCAAGATGCTCTCAATGGTGCAGCTGTATAACTTTTTGAGGATCTGAGGGCCCATGCCAAATCTTTTATTAGCCTCCTGAGGGGGAAGTGGCATTGTCATGCCCTCTTCACAACTGTGTTGGTGTGTTTGGACCATGATAGATTCTTAGTGATGTGTACACTGAGGAAATTTAAGCTCTCGACCCGCTACACTACAGACCCGTCGATGTGAATGGGGCTGTGCTCGACTCTCCGTGTCCTGTAGTCCACGATCAACTCTTTTGTCTTGCTGATCTCCTCCCTATAGGATGTCTCATTGTCATTGGAGATCAGGCCTACCACCGTCGTGTCGTTCGCAAACATAATGACGGTGTTGAAGTCATGCATGGGTGAACAGGGAGTATAGAAGGGGACTAAGCACACACCCCTGAGGGGCACCCGTGTTGAGGGTCAGCGTGAGAGATGTGTTATTGCCCACCCTCACCACCTGGAGGCGTCCCGTCAGGAAGTCCAGGATACAGTTGCAGAGGGAGGTGTTCATTTCCAGGATCCTTACTTTAGTGATAAGCTTGGAGGGCACAATGGTGTTGAACGCTAAGCTGTAGTCAATGAACAGCATTCTCATGTAGGTGTTCCTTTTTTCCAAGTGGGAAACGGCAGTGTGGAGTGCAATAGAGATTGCGTCATCTATGGATCTGTTGGGGTGGTATGCGAATTGGAGGGGGTCCAGTGTGTCAGGCTTATCTAGTCTTTTGGTGGGCCCATAGTGTTTTGAATACAGTTTTTGTATACTCTATTCCTGGATATTCAATAACTAAAAAACACAGCCCACATTGTCTGACTTCAAGTCTACTGCCTACATGATGTGCAGTTGACTATTTTTCCTTAGTGAAGTTAGCTAACTTGTACATCCACATTTATAATCAACATGCGGCATCTCATTATCCTCAATGCCCTTTCTATGTAACAGATCATCATATCTTGTTTGGTCAGTCTAATGAAGCAGTCCGTGTCTCCAGAGAAGTGTTAATGGCTACATTAACTGGCAGTAAAGCATGTGACTGTCCACCTTTGTAAAGCCTCACTAAGCCCAGACAGCATTGATTGAACTTTTTGACTTTGACTTAATTTAGAGGTGCGATAAAGCTATCTCCCTTTCAACATTGAGGCTTTCACCTTCAGTGAACTTGAGATTCAAGGAGAGTGACACAGAACCAGCTGCCACTCAGAACGATGCCAGGTACTATGTGTGGATACTTGACAATCAGCTGCAGTGTTGCTGGAAATCAGGCTCCACCTGGTCACATGATTGATTTGATTATTTCAGTGTCTTACAGAGAATACATACACACAAAGGTACCCAGTCCATATGGGCTCATGGTATGTGTATTGTATGTTTTGTCCTCGGTGTCGTCCTTCGAAAAGCGAAATACACGTCTTAAATGCCCTGAAGTCATAATACAATGAAAAATAAAACCGTAAATGAAACCAAATATCAGTTTTAAATTATCCTTGAATCCACTGCATTAAAATCAATCTATTACCATGGGCAAAAATACTGTTTAACTCTCCGATTTTGTTTATGACTTTAAAGTTATTTGAGGTCTGTGGAATAATTTCCTCCTTTGTTTTTTAATAGCCAGATATGTGGCTAAAGTGCAGATTGTATCAGATATTGCTTCCTTATTTTAATTCTGCTTTGGTGTTCTTGTGCCAACCGTTTCAGTATTGGAAATGAACGGTGAGCGGGCATCTGAAAGTGCTGTACATAGAAATATTGATCATTTAAAAATTAATGAAGTGCTCCAGCAAAGCACTAACACATGCTCTCCTCCCTCTTTCATGCATTCAACTTTGGGCTCTTTCAGATGCTTCACTTGACCTGATAGGCCTATATTAAATGTTGCCTGAAATGAAATCACTTCTTTTCAATATAAAAAAAAATGAAAATGTCTGACATACCACGTCTAATCTCTTCTAGGAAAAGGTAGATCTGGGATGCATATAAACTAGCCTAGTGCATTTCAAACAGGCCAGAGAATGTAGGCTACCACATCACACCATCTTTAAGGTTTATGGTGTGTAGCTTAATTCCATATAGGGGCTAGGGATCCTATTGTTGTAGGGCAGGTATTCCCAAACTGGGGTACGGGTACGCGCAACGCCGTCGGGGGTACGCAAAAATTGGGACAGCATGTAGCCTAGTTGTTAGAGCATTGGACTAGTAACCGGAAGGTTGCTAGATCGAATCCCCGAGCTGACAAGGTAAAAATATGTTGTTCTGCCCTTGAACAAGGCAGTTAACACAGTTTTCCTAAGCCGTCATTGTAAATAAGAATTTGTTCTTAACTGACTTGCTGTAATGGCAGTCTTCGTTCTCCTCGTTTGAGGAGTAAGAAATGTCGGACCAAGATGCAGCGTGGTGAGTATTCATATTTATTGCGAATACTTTCAAGAACGAACAAAACAATAAACTGAACAAAAATAACCGAAGACGCTACAGTCCCGAAATAGTGAACACAGAACACAGGAACACAGGAACATAGGAACAGGAACAATCACCCACAACCCACAATACAAAACAGGCTACCTAAATATGGTTCCCAATCAGAGACAATGACAAACACCTGCCTCTGATTGAGAACCATATCAGGCCAAACGACAAACCCAACATAGAAACACAAAACACAGATAACCCACCCAACTCACGCCCTGACCATACTAAAACAAAGAAAATACAAAAGAACTATGGTCAGAACGTGACACTTGCCTAGTTAAATAAAGGTTAAATAAAAAATGTAAATGTGATTCAAATAAAAAAATCCTAATAATGTAATATATATATATATTTATTTTAATCTAAACAGTCCATTTATATTTCCCAACGAGGCTATACATTTGGGTGAGCTGTTTTTCTCACCGTAGTAGCCACATTTCACTGCCAAAAATAAAATGAAACCATCTAGAGTTCAGCGAAATAACAAAACAATGTCAAATACAGGTAGCCTAGTCAAATAATTAACATCCAATCAAAATAACCGTTACTCTCTCGCAGGAATTCCACTAACGGTCCGTATGTAGCCAAACGTAGCTGCTGCTCATTCCATTTGAGCAAAAATTGATAAATGGTTAAAAAAAGTAAGGCCCACGTCCATAGTAAGGCCCACGACATTTACCAGCTCTACTGGTAGTACTGCTACTACCAGCAGTACTACACCTGCACCTGTTGACGACACAAGTTGTTCTGCTTCCACGAGCACATCCAATGTTAGCATCAGTAATTCTACATTTGTTGTTAGCCCAGCTAGCATGGACACTGACAGTTGTGAATCTGATGCAGCCGAAGAGCTACTGCCCCCATATCCGGGAAAGCACCAAACAACAGACAGGGACGTTGGACCATCGAAGAGGCGCAAATATGATGAGCACTACATTGATTTGGGGTTCACTTATATTGGGAATAGTGCCTTTCCTCAGCCACTGTGGTATATGTGCAAAAGTACTATCTCACAACTTGATTAAACCTTCACTCTTGCGCAGACATTTAGAAACAAAACATGCCAATTTGAAAAATAAGCCACGGGAGTTTTTTGAGCGAGAATTAAGACAAATTTAGAGTAGTAAGACATGTATAAAAGTAACAGATACCATTAATAAGAAGGGGCTAGAAGCGTCTTATATAGTGAGCTACTGAGTGGCTAGGACAGGCAAGCCCTACACTATTGTGGAGGACTTAATTCTTCCTGTTGCCGCGGATATGGCTGGGACAATGCTGGGGGAAAAGCCAAAAAACTATACAGACATGGCCTTCATCAAACAACACCGTTTCACTACGCATCAGTGACATGGCAGGAGATGTTTTGAAACAATTACCAGTGAATTCTATGCTTTACAGCTGGATGAGTCAACAGACGTGGCGGGCCTGGCACAGCTCCTGGTATATGTCCGTTACGTTTTCTGGGGTCAATTAAGGAAGACATCCTCTTCTGCAAACCATTGAAAACCAGGACAACAGGAGAGGATAATTTTAAAGTACTGGACAGCTTTGTGACATCAAATGGACTTTGGTGGTCAAGATGTGTTGGTATCTGTACTGAGGGCGCAAAAGCCATGACAGGGAGACATAGTGGAGTGGTAACGCGAGTGCAAGCAGTTGCCCCCCGACGCCACTTGTGTGCACTGCAGCATCCACCGAGAGGCTCTTGCTGCCTGACAGCTTGAAAGACATTTTGGACACTACAGTGAAAATGGTTAACTTTGTTAAAGCAAGGCCCCTGAACTCTCATGTATTTTCTGCACTATGCAATGATATGTGCAGCGACCATGTAACGCTTTTACAACATACAGAAAGAAGTGCGCTGGTTATCAAGGAATTGAGAGACAAGCTTAAAGTTTTCTTTACTGACCATAATTTTCACTTGTCTGACCGCTTGCATGATGACGAGTTCCTCACACGACTGGCCTATCTGGGTGATGTTTTTTCTCGCCTGAATGATCTGAATCTAGGATTATAGGGACTCTCCGCAACTATATTAAATGTGCATAACAAAATTGAGGCTATGATTAAGAAGTTGTAGATCTTCACTGTCTACATTAACTAGGACAACACACAGGTCTTTCCATTAAGTTTACGGACAATGTCAAATGTGATATAGCGAAGCACTTGAGTGAGTTGGGTGCACAATTACGCAAGTACTTTCCCGAAACGGATGACACAAACAACAGGATTCATTATCCCTTTCATGCCCTGCCTCCAGTCCACTTACCGATATCTGAACAAGTGAGCCTCATCAAAATTGCAACACGCAGTTCTGTGAAAATCTAATTTAATCAGAAGCCACTGCCAGATTTCTGGATTGGGCTGCACTCAGAGTATCCTGCCTTGGCAAACTGCGCTGTTAAGACACTGATGCCCTTTGCAACCACGTACCTATGTGAGAGTGGATTCTCGGCCCTCACTAGCATGAAAACTAAATACAGGTACAGACTGTGTGTAAGACTGAGACTCTCTCCAATACAACCCAACCTTGCAGAGTTATGTGCATCCTTTCAAGCACACCCTTCTCATTAACTCGTGGTGAGTTATATATGTAAGATGGCTAAATAAAGAGCAAAATTATTGATTATTATTATATTATTATTTGAGCCCTGGTCCTATAAGAGCTCTTTGTCACTTCCCACAATCCGGGTTGTGAAAAAAACTCATTCTTATGTTTAATAAATGGATCGTATAGTGTGTGTGGCAGGCTTACAATGATGGCAAAAAACAACATTTGAGAGTGGGCTGACCCTAGTGCTAGAGGGATTACGCAGCTGGAGGTTGAATGTTTGAAGGGGTACGGGACTATAAAAAGTTTGGGAACCACTGTAGAGTATTATGTTGTATCATGTTATCATGTTACTTATTTAATTGTATTTCTTCCTATGTGGACCATAAGGCTTCCTTTTCATGTATCCATCTGTAATAGAACACATAAGCACAATGTTAGCTGTGTCTCCCAATATCCAAAGAGCAAATAAATGCTTTAAAAAAAGTATCCAGTGCAAGCTATGCATAGCAAATCAGCCGCCTGGCAATCAGATTGTTTTCCAATGCTGTGTGAGTATCACTGATGCTTGCAGTGCTGGTTTAATTGTCAAACCTGAAGGTGTCAGTTTAATTTGCATAATCTCTTAACATTTGCACAACACCTTATGTCTATGTTTTGCGTGCCAGTAAACGGTTGCTGGTTCGTTATAATTGACAATACGCTTCCTTCTCAAATCATTATGGAGTGGGAGATATCTGCTATCTGCTCTTCATAGAGTGCCTAAAATGATTTTGAAAGAGCAAACTGGAAGGAAAACTTCCAATCACCTAATTATGGGAAGTAGCCTGTTATTTTTCATTAGGGCCCATATTCCAGGGAAGGCTTACCATCACACTTTAGGCCAGGGGACCCCTATTACACTTTAGGCCAGGGGACCCCTATTACACTCAGTCGTAGGCCGATTTTTCCTTGAGTGGATGGTCAGGGGGCCAGAACTAGTTATAAATAATTTGTCGACCTCGAATTGACCGCAAGAATCCCAAACAGATATACACCACCGGTCAAAAGTTTTAGAACACCTACTCATTCAAGGGTTTTTATTTATTTGTACTATTTTCTACATTGTAGAACAATAGTGAAGACATCAAAATTATGAAATAACACATATGAAATCATGTAGTAACCAAAAAAGTGTAAAACAAATCAAAATATATTATATATTTGAGATTCTTCAAATAGCCACCCTTTGCCTTGATGACAGCTTTGCACACTCTTGGCATTCTCTCAACCAGCTCCATGAGGTTGTCAACTGGAATGCATTTCAATTAACAGGTGTGCCTTCTTAAAAGTTAATTTGTGGAATTTCTATTGCATTTGAGCCAATCAGTTGTGTTGTGACAAGGTAGGGGGGTATACACAATTTCCTGGTGATTTTATGGTCTTTAATGTCCAAGACGGAAAATTATTTATTTATTAATTGAGGGGGTGCCTACTGCGGAGACCGGCTTTAGACTATGGTAAAACTAACATGGACAACTACCAAAATCTTTGTCCATAAATACATGACAGAAAGAAAATGGTTGGACCACAATATCTAGGCAAAGAATAGGGCAATGGGCTACCCACATTTTCTTTCCATCTATTAATTTCACTTTCATACAGACATCAAGCCAAAAAGTAGATGAGTTGCAGAGTTAATAATAACCTTGGGCAACTTAAGATAACTCCTGTATATGGGTGACCTATATTGTCTTCATGCATGGATTTGGCATTTGGCATCAGCGGCATAATAATGCTATACACTACCTACCTGTGATTCCATTAGGAGCAATGCTGTGGGCTGATTATAGACACTCACATAATGAACCAATTCAATTAAATAACAATGCCTTCGGTGGGGTGGCGCAATAATTCATATTTTAATAAGAAAAGCGCCTCAATGGGAGGCCGAGTGCCCCCTTGTGGTTTAGGCGTATCTAATCCATCCAGTTTTTTCCATCACAGACCTAGGCTCGATTAGCTACAGTCTATTAAAAATATTGCCTAGTCAGACCATTACTTCTGTTCCAGCTGGTTGATAGGCGTTATTACTTAGGTAGTGTAAAGCTGTAGCGCAGAACATTTTACCGTTACTGGCCCAACGCTCTAACAGCTAGGCTACCTGCCGTCCCAGAAAATGAATGTCTCCAAAACTTATATGGCTAGTTGCAGGTGCTTGTTTGAATTGAGAAAATGCTCCATTATTAAATGTAAAAATAAAAAAAATGCTCCATGAAGTAATCCAACAATATTTACGCCGCCATCTTGCCTATTTCAAATCTTCTCATTGATCGAGACAGGTGTGTCATTCAAGGTATATATCTGAGTTGAGTTCATAGATGCTAACTATCTTAAGTGCCTATTCTGGATGGGGGTGTTTTGTTAAGAGCCCAACGCTTGCTCTAAACGGTAACACGCATCGCTTGCGATAACATAAGGAACACATCTTTAAAATCAGCGAGAGAGAATTTCCCAAAAACTAAAGGTTAAATGACTACACACGGGTTAAGGTTCCCACACGGCCATATTTCCATGTTACAGCGCTTGTTTACGGAAAACAAACGGAAGACAGAGTCGACTATCTGTGCTAATTGGCTATCTTCTTCTCCAAACACCTGCGTGTGAACTGAAGATGGACACCACAAATGTGTTGTTAACTGTGTACAGTGCATGGCCCTAACTACATACTGCATGAAGTCAGCGAGGTCCAGACCTAGGTATTTTTTATGTATCTTTCTTTAAATATATACACAGTAGTACACAATACAGAAAATCAATTACGGGTCAACATCTAAATATTAGGCTACTCCCAGCGTTGATCAAAGTTCAGAACCCTTTATATTCTCGATCCGACTAAGTTCTGATGGATCCAACATTTAATTAAATGGAATTGAGCATAAATAAAACCACTACCCAGCTAACAATTCTAGTGAGAGAGAACGTTTTCTGGAGGCTACCAACTAGCCCACTATCTAAGGGGACCAATCTAATTGCACACGTAAAAGGATGCAAACTGGGTCAAACATCCTTTTACCATACACCTTTGAGTAGGCCTACTCATAACAACAATATTTACAAATTAGCATCACTTAGGCCTAATTCTAAACAAAACCGAAGAGTGGAGCTAGTACACCATGTCCTTCGTCCCTGCTTGTCCTGCCTGTAAAGTTAACAGATCTGCATGACAGACAGTCAATCAATCAATCAATCAAATGTATTTCTAAAGCCATTTTTACATCAGCCGATGTCTCAAAGTGCTGTACAGAAACCCAGCCTAAAACCCCAAACAGCAAGCAATGCAGATGTAGAAACATGGTGGCTTGGAAAAACTCCATAGAAATGCCGAAACCTAGAGAGGAACCAGGCTCTGAGGGGTGGCCAGTCTTCTTCTGGCTGTGCTGGGTGGAGATTATAACAGTACATGGCCAAGATGTTCAAATGTTCATTGATGACCAGCAGGGTCAGATAATAATAATCACAGTGGTTGTAGAGGGTGCAACAGGTCAGCACCTCAGGAGTAAATGTCAGTTGGCTTTTCATAGCCGATCATTCAGTTAGAGACAGCAGGTGCGGTAGAGAGAGAGTCCAAAACAGCAGGTCCAGTGAACAGGTCAGGGTTCCATAGCCGCAGGCAGAACAGTTGAAACTGGAGCAGCAGCATGACCAGGTGGACTGGGGATAGCAAGGAGTCATCAGGCCAGGTAGTCCTGAGGCATGGTCCTAGGGCTCAGGTCCTCTGAGAAAAGAGAGAGAGAAGGAGAAAGAGAGATAAAGAGAGAGAGAGAATTAGAGGGAGCATACTTAAATTCACACAGGACACCGGATGAGACAGGAGAAATACTCCAGATATAACAGACTGACCCTAGCCCCCCGACACATAAACTATTGCAGCATCAATACTGGAGGCTGAGACAGGAGGGGTCGGGAGACACTATGGCCCTGTTCAACGATACCCCCGGACAGGGCCAAACAGGCAGGATATAACCCCACCCACTTTGCCAAAGCACAGCCTCCACATCACTAGATGGATATCTTCAACCACTAGCATACAGTGCTCGGCAGTGACCGTCCTTCAGCTAGTGGTGGAGGTTGGAAGACTGTTGCAGCAAAACAGTGAGAGGGAGACACAAGGTTTGAGTTGACATATAAATCCTCCCCTAGATTAATGCCCATTGCTTGAAATAAAGGAAAGTGATTATTGCATGAGTGAGCCCATAGGTTAATCAGCAAGCGTGGTGAAATTGCCTTAGTCTGTCATGGATGAAGTTAATAGGCGAATGACATTTCACATGCTTGCTAATAGTAAAGGAAGAGGAGACACATGATGCTGTGCTCACGAAGTAACGTTATAATCGTTAGTAATGATTAAAACGTTACCTCATCAGCATAGCCAGTATTTATAGGGTAGTGTTTATAATGTGATAACATTACAAACGCTATCCTATAAATACTGACACAGGCGGAAGGCTAACTTAGTAGCGTACAGTCCTAGCTTCAAAATGGACCAATAGAAGCATAAAGAGTTTGAACACCCCCTATGCAGGAACGCATGAATTGCGGGCTGCAATGTCACCTTTGTCACTAATACTGGCTCATTCGGGTGCACTTTGGGACGCACCGCAGAGCACATGACTGGCCAGTGGAAGCACGACAAGAACACAAACAAAAGAAACAACTATATTAAATTAAACATAAAGCAAACCTCTACCTCGCTAACAATTCTAGGGAGAGAGAACGTTTTTGTAATGTTTTTGCGTTAAAACTAAAGGCTGATTTACCTAGCTTGGTAGAGACATGAGGGACCTGTGAGTTAATCAACCCTGTGAGCGGGAATAGTGCCTCAAATATTTATACTTAAACAGAGAAGTGAGACATGTTGTAAGCTTGTGCAGGAGAACTTTGTAAACAAAAAGGGAGACATTAAGTGATCTATGGGAATTCAGAAAGGTCCAGCCGACCTTCTGATAAAGGATACAGTGATGAGTATTAAAGCTGTCACCTGTGATAAAGCGAAGCGCGCTAATGTCCACTGCATCCAAGGGTTTTAGAGTAGTGGCTGCTGCATTCTAATAAATGGTGTCACCATAATCAAGAGCTGGCAGGAACGTTGCCTGTACAACCTGTTTCCTGCTGTTTAGGGAGAGGCATGATCTATTTCTATAAAAGAAGCCTCCTTTAAATCTCAGCTTCTTAACTAGCTCATCCATATGTTTTTTTAATGTATTTTTTTTGTCAATCCAAAAGCCCAGATATTTATAGGCAAGAAAATGCTCGACGAGAGAACCATCCAATGCATAAATGTGTATAACCAACGGAAATACTTCTACGAGATTTAGAAAACATACATTTAGTTTTTCCTGCATTTAGTACCAATTTGAAATAAACAAGGGCTTTCTGCAAAGAAGCAAAATCTGATTGCAGCTCTAGCATACCCTGGTCAGCTGTAGGGGAATAGTGTACATAAGTGTCATCTGCATACAGAGGAATGTTTTTGCAGATAGACCATTATTACTTATATAAATAGTAAAGAGGACAGGTCCCAAAATTGACCCCTCTGGGACACCTTTAGTAATAGCGAGGTAACTTAACACCATCAGAAAGCACAACTTGTGCACTGTCTGAGAGATAGTTCCCGAACCACTTGCAAGACGCCTGGTCGAGGGCCATTTCAGACAACCTTTGAATGAGTAGGGGATGGTCGACAGTATCAAAGGCCTTGGCTAGGTCTATAAATATGGCATATAAATATGGCAGCACAGTGATTCCTACGATCTAAGCAATTGAACACATTCTTTAAGACAAGCGTAGCTGCTTAAACAGTGCTATGTCTAGGTCTAAAACTAGACCGGTGCACATTAAGAATATACAGTAATTTTAAGTTTTAAAAGTTCTTAGCTGAGCATTTGCCAGTGATTTTAACATTTTTGCAAGGCAAGATAGTTTAGAAATTGAGCGATTGTTATCTAGGTCAGAAGGATCCCTGGAGGAGGAGGAGTACATGCGCCGCCTTCCAGATCTTAGAGATAGCACCAGAAGCAATTGTTAAATAAAAATGTAGTTCAAAGTTTCAACAATGAGAGGGGCAGAAAGCTGATTCAAATTAGGAAAAAAAGAGTGAGTTCCTGGAAGTGAATCATTCTCTACTATCTGTTTAGAGGTGAATAAACGACTCTCTCTAGTGGAACTATAGGAATTTTCAGAAACAATTCTTTCAAACAGGTGAGAAAAAAATGGTTATTAAAAGCACCACGACATGGGACCTGAGGCTATGTAGATAAAACAACAGCTAATCAAATGGCTACCCAAACTATTTGCATAGGGGGAACATATTGAATATACTGTATAAATGAACATGCACAAAATCTATTCCATGTCAATGTGTAGATTAGTGAAAATCCACTTTGACTGAGGATGATAGAGAATTAGTGTGAAAGGAATTTGACAATACAGCTTCAATCTGATTCCATTATCATGTATTATGGTCAATTTAGACTGAGAATAGTATCTAGTGATGGTAAGTATAGCCAGTTATAATTGTAACAGCTTAGCATATTATTAAAAAAATAAGATCTGTCTTTATATGGCTAAAATTGTAATGCGTCTGTGTGTAGCTGGTGAGATGAGTCAGGCGCAGGACAGCAGATATGAGTAATGAAAGCAATTTTACTCAATATTATAACAATACACGTCGTATAAATACAAGGCCACAAATACGGACTGCAATACAATAAACAATTACTCACAAACAAACATGGGGGAACAGAGGGTTAAATAATGAACAAGTAATTGGGGAATTGAAACCAGGTGTGTAAGACAAAGACAAAACAAATGGAAAATGAAAAGTGGATCGGCGATGGTTAGTAGGCCAGTGACGTCGACCGCCGAACGCCGCCCGGACAAGGAGAGGGACCGACTTCGGCGGAAGTCGTGACAAAAATAAAAGGAATATAACATATACTGTTTACAGGAAACTCACGGGAAAAGGAATGGGGTGGTGAAATAATTTTCTGTCATGGACAAAGGAACTCAAAAGGTGTGATGATATTAATTAACAAAAATGTTGATCTGTCAGGATCCTTTTGAAAATGAAAGTGGATGAAAAACAGATTTGGCTCATTAATCTATATGGTCCATATCAAGATGATCAATACTACTTCAAAAATAGTTATACCAATATATTGAACTTAGAGGCAACAAACGATCAAATCATTATGGTGGGAGACTATAACACAGTGTTAAGTACACTACCGGTCACTTAGACATTTCCTTGTTTTTGAAAGAAAAGCACATTTTTTGTCCGTTAAAATAACCTAAAAATGATTAGTAGACATTGTTAATGTTGTAAATGACTATTGTAGCTGGAAATGGCTGATTTGTAATGGAATATCTACATACTGTAGGCATAGAGAGACCCATTATCAGCAACCACCACTCCTGTGTTCCAATGGCACATTGTGTGAGCTAATCCAAGTTTATCATTTTAAAAGGCTAATTGATCACTAGAAAACCATTTTGCAATTATGTTAGTACAGCTGAAAACTGTTGTTCTGATTAAAGAAGCAATAAAACTAGACTTCTTTAGACTAGTTGAGGATCTGGAGCATCAGCATTTGTGGGTTCGATTACAGGCTCAAAATGGGCAGAAACAAAGTACTTTCTTCTGAAACTCGTCAATCTATTCTTGTTCTGAGAAATGAAGGCTATTCCATGCGAGAAATTGCCAAGAAACTGAAGTACCATAAAGAAAAACAATACAAACTATCATCACTGTGCCATTGAGGAAATCCCAAATATTATGGACACATTACAAATGATAGATATTTGGAGACTAAAAAACCCTGACCTAGTGAGATATACATGGAGGAGACTTAATCAAGCTAGTCGGCTTGACTACTTTCTTGTCTCTTTCTCTCTTGCATCAAAGGTTAAACAAGTATTGATAGGAGAGAGAATGCGATCAGATAATCATCTGATTGGCCTTCACATAACTCTTACAGAATTTCCACGTGGACGGGGATATTGGAAATGTTATCAAAATTCAACTGTAGGACAACTTATTTTGAACTAAGACAAAATCATTTATAACTGAATTTTTCCAGTACAATATAGGTTCCAGAAAATCTCCTTCTTGTTTGGGATACCTTTACATGTACCTTCAGAGGACATTCAATTCAATATTCATCAATAATAAAAATACAAAAGCAGTTTCTGTCTAAAGAGACAAGTCTAACAAGCGAAATACATGAACTAATGGTACAGGTAGATAGCAATAAAAACGATACTACAGAGATACAAAATAAGTTAGAGGAAAAACAAAACAAACTGGAGGAACTTATTCAAGAATGATCTAATGTAATCTATTACAAAAACAAAGCAAACTGGATGGAATATGGAGAAAAATGCACCAAATTCTTCCTGAATCTCCAACACAGGAATGCTACCAAAAAGAATTTGCAGAAACTCGCTACTAAAGATAGAGTCATCTATGATTCTACAAATTATATTTTAAAAAAGGAAGATAAATATTTTATGCAGATATTTTCTTTTCCATCTCATCCTCACCCTCTGAACAATGATTATTGTAAGGAATTCTTTCCAAATAATAAATACAAAACAAATGTACAAAAAGATCAGTGTAATGGCTATTAAATCCTTTCAGTCTGGAAAAACCCCAGGGCTTGATGGCATACTGGTAGAGGTATATCCAGCCTTTTTTGATATACTAAAAGCTCCATTGTTAGCTTTTTTTTAACTACTCCTATAGAAATGGTAGTCTGTCAGGTACTCAGCAGGAAGGTCTGATTTCACTATTACTAAAACAAGACCCTGATGGCAAATATAAAGATACAGTCTATCTAAAAACAAACTAGAGGCCTCTTAAACTTCAAAACTTGCGTTGCAAAAATACTAATGAAATGCATAGCACTCAGAATTCAAAATGTTTTAGCAGGTATTGTTCGTCCTGATCCATGGACGATACATTGGAGATAATAGAACAACATGAAACATCTAAGAAGCCAGGCCTGGATTTTGAAAAGGCCTTTTATTTATAAATGCAACATGAAACATATCAAAATCCAGGCCTGGCTTCTTAGATGTATATTATCTCCAATGTATAGCAAACCAAGGCGTAAAATAGTAAATAGCGGCTATTTATCAGAGAGTTTTGAATTGTCAAGAGCAGTTAAACAAGGGTGTTCACTGTCACCATATCCATTCATTATGGCCATTGAAATGCTAGCTATTAAAATCAGATAAAATAATAACATTAGAGGGTTAAAAATCCAAGACTTAAAAACAAGTGTGCCCATGTATGCTGATGAGTCAAGCTAGATCCCTGCAATGTCTCATTGAATATCTAGATAACTTTTCTGGACTCTCTGGACTAAAACGTAATTATGATAAGTGTACAATATTATGTATTGGATCTTTAAAAAATACAACTTTTACATTACCCTGCAGTTTACCTATAAAATGGGCTGACGGTGAAGTAGACATACTTGGTATTCATATCACAAAAGATATAAATGAGCTCTCCACAATGAATTTCAATAGAAAACTAGTAAAAATAGACAAGATCCTTCAAGCATGGAGAGGTAAATACCTGTCTTTTATGGAACAATTGCACTGATTAACTCCTTAGTCGTATCTCAGTTTACTCACTTACTTATGGTGCTGCCTACTCCCGATGATTCATTTTTCAAATCATATCAGCAAAAAGTATTTAGCTCTATCTGGGATGCTGAAACGGACAAGATAAAGTGTGCCTATCTATATAATGAATATGAACTGGGTGGGCTGATATTATTAAATATAAAATCACTAAACCTCTCTCTAAAATCGTCACTTACACAAACGTTTTACTTGAACCCTAAATGGTTCTCAGGTAGATTACTAAGAAAAGCTCATCCATTGTTCAAAAATTGTATTTTCTCCTTTGTGCAGATAAATTGAAAATGAAACCTTTTTCAACGTATTTCTCTTTTTCAAACAAGCATTGCAGGTGTAACGGCTGTCTTCGGGTGAAAGAGAGGAGGACCAAGATGCAGCGTGAATATAATCCATATTTAATGGGAAATACTTAAACACCGAACAAAACAACAAACCGACAAAAAGGAACGAAGACGATACAGTCCCGTAACGTGAACACTAAACACTGGTACACTGAAACAGGAACAATCACCCACAAACAAACAGTGAAAACAGGCTACCTTAATATGGTTCCCAATCAGAGACAATGACAAACACCTGCCTCTGACTGAGAACCATATTAGGCCAAACAACAAACCCAACATAGAAACACAAAACATAGAATGCCCACCCAGCTCACGTCCTGACCAACTAAACAAAGACTAAACAAAGGAAATAAGGTCAGGAACGTGACAGCAGGGCTGGTTACAATTTCAATTTCATCTCCCTGAAAAGATTACAACAAATAGTATGGCTGAACTCAAATGTGCTGATTGATAAAATACCTGTATTTATGGAAAAGATGTTTGAAATAGGTATTTTGTTTTTAAATTAAATTGTAAATTGCTATGGTAGAGTTATGTTTTTCATGGAGTTATCAGAATTGTATGGGAAGGTCTGCTCAATCCAAGATTACAACTGATTGATTACAGCATTACCCCAAAAATGGAAGAGGCAGGTGGCAGCGAGAGGAGGTAGGAAACTGGTCTGTCTGCCCAATATAAGTATCAAAACTAGCAGAAGAATAAAAATAGCATAAATCGGAAAGTATACCCGTTTCATTTGAGGATCAGGATGTTGACAGCTGTGCCATACAGATTGCAAAATAGTTGGGAAGAGATTTTTGATGTACCGATTCCATGGTGCAGGGTGTATGAGTTGATATATAAAATGACGCAAGATTCAAGACTTCGTGCTTTTCAGCTAAAATTATTGTACAGAATTCTTGCCACCAACACAATGTTGTTCTGCAGATTTTGTTGTGAGGATACAGAACCAATAGACCATTTGTTTTGGTATTGCCCTCAGGTAACATGTTTCTGGTCTCAGGTTCAGGAATGGCTGAAAAAACATAACCTTTATCCAACATTGACCCTAGACATAGCATTGTTGGGAGAATATACTAATATACTAATACTCTTAGTAAAAGCTTTTTCTTCAACTCACAATCTGTGGATTCTGTTCGATTAGATAGATTCAAGTTGTATGTTAAACATCACTGCATTGTTGAAAGATATACAGTACCAGTCAAAGGTTAGGACACACCTACTTATTCAAGGGTTTTTATTTTTTTAAACTATTTTCTACATTGTAGAATAATACACTGCTCAAAAAAATAAAGGGAACACTTAAACAACACAATGTAACTCCAAGTCAATCACACTTCTATGAAATCAAACTGTCCACTTAGGAAGCAACACTGATTGACAATACATTTCACATGCTGTTGTGCAAATGGAATAGACAAAAGGTGGAAATTATAGGCAATTAGCAAGACACCGCCAATAAAGGAGTGGTTCTGCAGGTGGTGACCACAGACCACTTCTCAGTTCCTATACTTCCTGGCTGATGTTTTGGTCACTTTTGAATGCTGGCGGTGCTTTCACTCTAGTGGTAGCATGAGACGGAGTCTACAACCCACACAAGTGGCTCACGTAGTGCAGCTCATCCAGGATGGCACATCAATGCGAGCTGTGGCAAGAAGGTTCGCTGTGTCTGTCAGCGTAGTGTCCAGAGCATGGAGGCGCTACCAGGAGACAGGCCAGTACATCAGGAGACGTGGAGGAGGCCGTAGGAGGGCAACAACCCAGCAGCAGGACCGCTACCTCCGCCTTTGTGCAAGGAGGAGCACTGCCAGAGCCCTGCAAAATGACCTCCAGCAGGCCAATAGTTTCACTAAATATAATGTGGAACTCTACGCACGCTGCGCCTTGGTGCACTCATTTCTACAATTGTGACATTCCCTTAGTTAAATCACATAAAAGAGCAGCAGAAGGGTTCTGGAAACCTTGGTTTCCAGAAGTTGTATAAAAAGTTGTATAAAAAGTTTCTCACAAATCCCTTTCTCCTGTATTCTGCAAATTACAAAAACTATAAGAACAAAATTTACTCACCTGCTTCAGATATCAAAATACACATTTTACTAACAAATTCCAAGAATCCTTAAATAATATAAAGTCAACTTGGAAAATCATCAATCGACTGTCCCATCTCAATGTATTGTTGAAAATAAGATCTATAGCAATCCTGATGTTGTTTCATATGAATTGAATAACTTTTTTGCGAATGTGGGTTCCTCTGTCAAATAAATATTTAAGGGAACCTGATTGAGGGACATTAAGGGACATTTCCCTTCTCTGCTTCAGTTTGATCCTTCGGAATTAATGGAGGTGATGGAGGTCAAACTTAAAAGATAATCAGCAGCAGGTCATAATGAGATTGGGCCTCT
Organism: Salvelinus alpinus; assembly: GCF_045679555.1. Taxonomy (NCBI): domain Eukaryota; kingdom Metazoa; phylum Chordata; class Actinopteri; order Salmoniformes; family Salmonidae; genus Salvelinus; species Salvelinus alpinus. Next base: position 33,743,653 of record NC_092093.1, on the reverse strand, counting down.
TTGGTGAAATCAGTGTCTTCCTCGATTACCGAGGCTCTAACGTATATCTTCCCCAAATCTATGCAATCTGGTACTGTTCCTTAATATTTGAAAATTGATTTGAAAAAGTTATCCCCCTTTATAAATCACAGGATCCAAGATATTTTACAAATAATCGCCCAATATCTGTACTACCATGGTTTTCTAAAATCCTAGAAAAATTGGTATATAAGAGAATGTTAAAACATTTAAAATCAACACTATTCTATATGAGAACCAATGTGATTTTTGTAAAAACTACTCCACAGATATGGCTCTTTTGCAACTTGTGGATAAAATCTTTACAGCCCTGACCAACAATGAACACGCTCTTATTTATTTATTTATCCAAAGTGTTTGATATGGTTGATCATTAAATATGATTTTCAAAACTAAATTACGTTTTTCATGATTATACATATAATTGGTTATATAGTGATGTTTATGATAGAGAACAATTTGTTTATGCAAATAGCTGTGCATCTACCAGGGCCAAAATATCCTGTGACGTGCCACAGGGTTTGATAATTGGACCTTTATTATCTCTCATTTATATCAATTACATTGCTGCTGTGTCTTCCACTGTACAGTACTTCCCATTCTTTTTGCTGATGTTACCAATTTGATTTTAATCACAAAAATGTTAATTCACTCATTAATAAAGACAATTCAGGCATGGGCAAATTTTCTGACTGGTTCCAGATAAACAAATTCTTAAAAATGTTTTTTTTAAAATGCAACTTTATTGTTTTCACTAGTAAGAATAAGTAATAAATAATAAATATTGTAAAAGAAAAGAGACAGAATCTCAATTGGTGGGAATGAAATGGAACAAGTCACAACCATTAGATTCCTCAGAATTCTAATTGAGGAAAAGTTATCATGGAAAGATCATATCAATTTGTCTGAAGCAAAGTGATGAAATCTGTTGGTATCAGAAGGATTTGTGGTTTGGTTCATCAGGCTTGCTTCCTAACTATATACACTATAGCTACATTTACTGTAATATTGTCTGGACCAGTACATTTGCCTCCTATCTACACAAGTTACTCCTCATACAAAATAAATGTACAAGACTAGCTACCTCCTCTAATTACCTAGCTCCATCTGCATCTTTGTTTAAGAAACTCAATACCTTGTCTATTTATGTCATTAATGTACGCCAATTACGCACTTTCGTCTACTAATACTCATACCTTCCAGACAGTTGACCTAAGCCCTTCAATGGAATTTTCCAGGTTAATTCTGAAATACATCTATACAACTCAAGACACTGCATTAACATTCACCCTCCCCAATGCCACACCTCACATAGTCAATTCTCTATCAGATACAGAGGTACCATACTCTGGAATTCTTATCTTCACATTGCCAGAATATCATCCCTCAATGACTTCAAACAAAGACTGGGGGTCAGCCTGATGAACAAAACTACTCAGTCATCTCCTCCATATAGCCCAACTCTCACATGCACAAACACATTTTTATTACTGATCAATTCATTTATTAATAGGTTTTGTTCTATATTTTACCCCCTTTTTCATGATATTCAATTGCAATCTTGTCTCATCACTGCAACTCCCCAACGGGCTCAGTAGAGGCGAAGGTCGAGTCATGCGTCCTCCCGAAACATGACCCGCCAAACCGAGCTTCTCAACACCCGCCCGCTTAACCCAGAAGCACCAATGTGTCGGAGGAAACAGCGTTCAACTGACATCCGAAGTCAGCCTGCAGGCGCCCGGCCCGCCACAAGGAGTCGCTAGAGAGCAATGAGCCAAGTTTTGAGCCAATTGTGCGCAACCTTATGGGACTCCCGGTCACGGCCGGTTGTGACACCACCTGGGATCGAATCGGGGTCTGTAGTGACGCCTCAAGCACTGCAATGCCTTAGACCACTGCACCACTCGGGAGGCCAGGTCAGGAGAATTGATCAACACGATTGCCATACAGTGATAGTGTAACGGTTGTCTTCGTCCTCCTCTGACGAGGAGTAGTGGGAAGGATCGGAGGACCAAAGCGCAGCGTGGTAAGTGTTCATCATTAATTTATTAAACAGAGAACACTAAACAAAATAACAAAGGAGAACGCAACGAAACAGTTCTGTAAGGTGACAGACACATAACAGAAAATAATCACCCACAAAAACCAAAGAAAAACAGGCTACCTAAATATGGCTCCCAATCAGAGACAACGACTGACACCTGCCTCTGATTGGGAACCATACTAGGCCAAACACAGAAATAGACAACCTAGACATACAACATAGAATGCCCACCCACATCACACCCTGACCAAACAAATCATAGAAACATACAAAGCAATCTATGGTCATGGCGTGACAGATAGTATTTGTCTCAGATGGGAATGGAAACATTGGCGAGGCGATGAAACCAGATTTAGTTATGAACAGTGGATCGGATAGAAAGGCATGTCTGAGCTGTAGGAAGTAGGTGAGTGGTTAGTAAGGGCTGGGGTTAGATAGCTGAAACCGGTAGACTTGTGGTTCTGCTAAACTGATCAGTTTACTGTGTTTGATGGTGAAGATATATTTGTCAAGGATAGTAATATCTGACATAATGAAAAGGGATGTAGGTAGAAAAAGAGGATCAGCAGTGGCCACATGGCCAGCGGGACTTTGTTGGATCTAATGACGAAGCGAGGAAGAGAATGGATGCGAAGTGGAGGGTGTTGGGTGAAGGAAGAGCCAGGGTGGCCGTCGAGAGGGAATGGTGAGCCAGAGGCCAGGGCGGGCAGTGAAAACTGGAACATTGAGGCAATTGGCTCACTGAACTGAGAGGTCACAGCTGTGAGGAACAGGGGCAGAGCCACAGTTGGAGGAGCAGGAACATATAGCTGGCTGAGCTGTTGTCGCTGGCAGAGAAGAAGGTGAGGCACTGCAGCGGTCACAGGACCAGTGGGACCGTAGGCGAAGATGGAGTTTGTCACTGGTGGAGGGGATGAGCCACTGCTGTAATGGATGCTCGGCCAATTGTGTGCCATCCTATGGGACTCCCGGCCACGGCCGGTTGTGGTACAGCCCAGGAATGAACCCAGGTCTGTAGTAACACCTCTAGCACTGCGGTGCAGCGGTGCAGCACCACTCGGGAGGCCCCAAAAATAAAGTTTTTAATGAAAATATGTAAATCATTATTTGAATATGTTGGTAACCTGTTGTATAAAAGTGATAATGCCCTCAAAGCCAGTGTTTGGAGAATATAATGGCACGTGCCAATAAATCCTCAAAACACCGGCTCCGAGGCCATCACCACTTTAGGGAGCTGCGTTCAAGGCAACTATTGCATTCAAGTCTGGTCCTCTCTCCTGAATTTTTGTTAATTCTTAACACCATAGACAGAAGAAAAAAATACTTTAAATCACTACACACCTTTTATAGGGTTATGGTTCTCATACAGCCATATTTCCATGTTACAGTGCTTGTTTACGGGAAACAGACAGAAGACAGAGGCTAATCAGCTATCTGTGTCTCTCGAACACTTGTGTGTAAACGGAAGACGAATGCCACAAACATGTCACTGAAAAATACTGTCAGCTGCAACTGTGTTAAAACCAATTAAAACATTAACACTGTACATTGTTAATTTGTGAAATGATTTTGATGTGATATGAAAGTAGAGGGCTTTGTGTTTCTAGAACCATACCACAATTGAGAATTGAGTCACATTTAGATGGAGTATTTGGCTGTTTTTGCTGCCTGTTACGTTCCCTGGCAAGAAAACCAAAAAATGTCGCTCAAACAGAAGGGGGAACTAACAAAGAGTCACTGACACACGAGGTTGGTGGCACCTTAATTGAGAATGGGCTCTCGGTAATGGTTGGAATGTAATGAGTAGAATGACATCAAATACATCAAACATGGATTCCATGTGTTAGATGCCATTCGATTTGCTCCTTTCCAGCCATTATTATGAGCCGTCCTCCCCTCTGCAGCTTCCACTGCAATGAGAACCAAAACGAAACAGGCTGGGTTTTAGGAGGGGTTCTGGAAGACACTCATGGGGGTGTCCACTGAAAGTTGACTAGCAACAACAACTGGTACCTAAAAGACACCCACCATAAATTTGCCCAAGATAAAGCAAACAAAAGAAAAACCCACAGCAATCTTAAAGACAGAAAGCAAACCAAAAAGCAGAGCAAAACATAAATAGGGAAGATCATGTAAAGGATTGTTCTTCTAGAACTCAAATAGGGAGCGCTAACTAAAGGTGTTAACCCTCCACATCTCTCAAGACAACTGGAGCACTGGGCCAGCCACTCTTAAATATCACCTAGGTCAGGACAGGTGAAACACCTTCCAACTAACGAGATGGACAAGCCAGCACTGGTGTAACACATACTGACTAACAAGGTGACACCAATCGGTTCGCCCCACGTGCTAACGTGCTAACGTCCAACCTCAAAATATAAATGGAAAAACCAAAGCCTGTAAAACTGCCAAAGCTAATTTGCCTTCAACAGAACATGTAAGGTCCTTTGGACTCTAAGGTGTAACGTTAGGCTCTTTTGGTCCATTATTGGGCTAGCTGCACTCATGCCTAAAATTGAAGTGCCATTTAAATGGTGGCCTACCTGGATCAAGTACTTGGCAGAAATGGTCAATTAGGCCTACACAGATACACTGCGTTTATAAATTGCATGCATGCGTTTGTGTGTGGGTCTGCATGTGTGAATGTATGTTTACTTTACCACTCTCGACAGTCACACTATCACCCACTCAGTGAGAATCTGGATGGTAGCAGGTGTTATAGGAAAGCTGGGTTTGGTTTGACTACAGCAGCCATAAACCCTTGGGACATGCAGGTTGATGGCCAAATGGAAGCAGCCCATAGACAGAACGTGGTGGCTGTGGAAACCAGCCTAACATGGCCTTATTATTCCCAGCCTGTGTGTTGTTGCAGGCTGTAGCAGCAGCAGCAGCAGCAGCAGCAACATTGAGGGCAGTGTGAGATGAGATCAGCATACGCCAACTCCTTAACAACACCACACTGATGTTCTGTCTCAAGAAGATGAGGCTGATGAACATGGAGGAGACACACCACACATGAAGAGATGAATGGGGAATCGGTTTGTTTTCACCCCAAATTACATTCCTCATCCGGTGGGATATGAGAACAGCCTGGTACTACACCTGGTTTGACAGCTTGGTTACTACTCACATATCTGTGGTTCTGTTTCTCTCTCTCTCCTCTCGTCCTCACCAGCTTGTGACGTCATTAATAACACTGTGTGTACACACCCTCAGCAATTAGCCCAGAGTTTTCACGTCTGCACATCTCAAGAATAATAACCTTGTTGACTTTGCGACTGTAATGTATTTCATGCAACTGGATGTTTTGAGCAGCAGCAGCAGGATCTCCCTGCCCTGAGGGAAGCCTTCCTCCCCCATTGAAAGCTGCCAAAGAGATGGAAGGCGGCTAGCCAAGTACCTCATCTCCTCCACGGAGTTGAGCAGAGACTAGAGTTTTTTTAAAGGACTCCTTTGAGTCGCTATGCGTCGCTACTTAAAAATGTACATTTAAATCCTTACTGTGTATATACGTTTGTCTTCTGTAGTTGCGTGCCTTTCTTTGTTTACTGAAATCCGTACTTTTTAATAAAACGTTAATCAAATACATCCACCGACTGTTTCCTTGTTGAGATTCAATTGGCACATGCACATTCGTGCTGAGTTGCCATCTTAGAGGAAACAGTCAATAGTTGTATTTGATTAACGTTTTATAAAAAAGTACGGATTTCAGCAAACAAAGAAAGGCATGCACAAACAGAGGACAAACATAGGTACACGGTAAGGGTTTAAATGTACATTTTTAAGTAGCGACGCATAGCGACTCAAAGGAGTCCTTTAAAAAAACTCTAGTCTCTGCTCAACTCCGTGGAGGAGATGAGGTACTTGGCTAGCCGCCTTCCATCTCTTTGGCAGCTTTCAATGGGGAGGTCCTTAATTGATGGTGTACCATCTCAACACAGGGACACATAAGACTACTACTAAGTGGAGCATGTTGGAGTGTAACTATAACGTTATGTGGCTGACATCAGCAGTCTTTTGGGGTGCCCACTGCCTGTAAATTAGCCTAACCCTGGGTCACCTTTCTCAGCACTGGTCAGGAGGAGAGAGAGAGTGAGAGAGATGGTGTACCATGCCGGTCAGATAGTTGTATTCATGCATAATTATCACTAACTATAGATTTTTGGGCTTCAAAAGGGGTATTTTGCCAAATCGAGAGCTCGGGACTACGTTTCTATCTGCAAATCGAGAGCTTGGAACTTTAAGTTTCTATCTGCAAAAAGCTTTAAAGTTCCAAACCCTCATTGTTTCGAATGATGTCAGCAATTTGAGCTTGTATTCTTTTGAACTTAACAACACAAATTGGGTATTTAGAGTACAATATAGGTAGAGAACATTGAAGAGAACAAGGCTATGTCAATAACTACATTTGGACAAAAATGCAAATAGAACCTTATGATCCCAATCTCTTGAATTGTATTTGGAGTTGCTGTTTTATTGTAGCCTTTAGTGTGATGGACTGGCTGTGATCGAGCAGGCAGCAGCCGAGGGGGCTATGGTTGAAATCCCAGGTGAGTCACTATTGATATTCCCTTGGCTCCGAGGACAGGATTTTATGGATTACTCCTGTGAACGAGACCTGCATAACGAGGTAACAACATTAGAGTTAGACAAGCATGAGGCACATGAATTATTCTGGGTAAGCGTCACCTGAAGAACAAGAATAAAGAATACATCAAACCAAAGAATAGATCATCGCACTCACCCATTTGAATGTGATCTGAGCTTAGTCTTTCTACCTGTAGCCGTTAGAAACCATCTTCTGTCAGGCATACATCAAGTGAATGTGCACTTTGTATTCTGAGCATGACTTGATAAAAGCCCCTGCAGTGTACATAATACACTGCATGACCAGTCAGCTATCCAATTCATCCCAAGGTGTTTGATGGGGTTGAGGTTAGGACTCTGTGTAGGTCAGTCAAGTTCTTCCACACAAATCTTGACAAACCATTTCTGTATGGACCTTTCTTTGTGCATGGGGGCACTGTCATGCTCAAACAGGAAAGGGCCTTCCCCAAATTGTTGCCACAAAGTTGGAAGCACAGAATGTCATTGAACAGTTCTTGTGCTGACACTGCTTCCAGAGGCAGTTTGGAACTCAGTAGTGAGTGTTGCAATCGAGGACAGATGATTTTTACGTGCTACATGCTTCAGCACTCGGTGGTTCCGTTCTGTGAGCTTGTGTGGCCTACCACTTTGCGGCTGAGCCATTGTTGTTCCTAGAGGTTTCCACTTAAGTGATAATGCCCTCGAAGCTGGTATTGTTAGGCAAACCGTGCCAATATATCCTCCAAACACCGGTTTCGAGGGCATTATCACTTTTATACAACGGGTTACCAACATATTTAAATAATGATTTACATATTAATTTATTCATACCATTTCCTCCTTCCACAAGATATAGTCCCAACACAAATCTAGGGTTGTTACCCAAGCCGGCTGGTTGTTCGTTCTATAGGTTCCAGAGACGTGACCCAGTCATTCAGTCTTTTTGTTCTGTATCTATGGATGCGATACAGTCGTTCATTCTAAATGTTCCATTGCCATACTGGCTGGCAATGCTCTTATCCATTGCTTGCTAGCTAGCCAACTATGGCTAACTTACAGTCACATCAAAAAGCCAGAATAACAGCAAATTAGTTGCATTTGCAATTGTTTAAGCTGTTTTCTAGTGACATTTATTTGTATACTTCCATAACAATGAGCTAATGAGGCACTATCTCGCCTGGCATAGAAAATGTGATCACTTGTCGGGACACTGTTGTTCAGAGGAGCTAGCCAACAACACAGCCAACAACACAATTCAAACTGAAGCTGGAAAGACTGCAAACTAGCTGCACTTCGTTTAGTTTTACCTTTTTTGAATTGACATTTCTTTGTATATCTCCCCAAAAATTATGCCAGCTGATTCATGATTTCGACTGTCTGAGAAACGCTGCCTGCCTGTCTGTCTCGTCCCGACTCGTTCATTACTATGGGACAGCTGGAGATTTGAATATTGAAACAATGTTGCAAATGTCGGGGAGACAGACAGCAAAGTTTATACAAATCTCCACTGTTGAAAATGAAATGTTAGTCTAAAAGAAATGTCAGATAATGTCTAGATGCTTTTTATAGTGGAGATCAAGTTTATAAATTGCATGGCTGGGCTAATGAGACAGTGGATTGCGCAGTCAGATGGAACAGAGTAAATAGGAATTTTAACATCATAGATTTAACCTGTGGTAACTTGTGGAATAGACACCGGCTGGAATGTGGTTTTAACTAATCAGCATTCAGGATTAGACCCACCTGTTGTATAATTCACAATAACAGCACTTACAGTTGATCGGGGCAGCTTTAGTAGGGCAGAAATTTGACGAACTGACTTGTCGGAAAGGTGGCATCCTATGACGGTGCCACTTTCAAAGTCTCCAAGCTCTTCAGTAAGGCCATTCTACTAACAATGTTTGTCTATGGAGATTGCATGGCTGTGTGCCCGATTTTATACACCTGTCAGCAAAGCGTGTGGCTGAAATAGCCGAATGCACTAATTTGACGATGTGTCCACATACTTTTGTATATATAGTGTATGTTTACCATATGTTGAGCTCCAGCCTGAGGACCTGTAGGGCACAGTCTTCAAAAAGGCCTGTACATTGAAACATATTGGATAGAATTGTCATAAAGCAGAAAATGCGTCAACCCACATTTTATAACCCTCTCAATCTGATTGGTGAAAGTGTTGATATTCTGGCAAACTCCATCAAATCAGCTTGCTTTTCAAACAAAGGCCTACTTCCCCTTGGTTTTATTTGCAGAGTGTTATGTGATACACAGTCATTTCTACTGAATGATTACAGTAGATCCATAGCCTTATTGTTGTCTGAGAGCGCAGTTGGCCCTTTGTGTTTTCAGATATTTTCCCTGTAGCGCTAAGCTTGGTTGTTGCTTTTTTGCAGCATGAATCCAGATGGCCACTTAAAGCTGACAGGACAAAATAATGATTTGGTTTGACATAGCAAAACTGTGGCCCAACACATTTGGAGCATTGTTTATGTGTCTGCTATGCTAATGCACAACAACATCATTAGATGTCATTGTGGTGTCAATTGTACATCAACAGTTGCTTTTGTATCATCTTGTCTTGACCCCTTTCTCTATAATGGTCATTTAGCGTGAGTAGTTCCTGCACTTGAGGCCTGCTGCCATTAAGTATTAATGACTACATTAGCAGCAGAGCTCCAGATGCCATTTTACTTGATCAGTTAGGTGTCTCTAACATTATGCTTCATCCACACAAACTCAGAAAAGCGAATGAATGTGGAAGTAAACAGCGCTTACAGTTTAAACAGCCGTAGAAGGTAATGTGTCTCTTTCTAGCTGCCATTAGATGTAGTTTTCTTTCCGTTGAGGACTCATGAATATCTCATTGCTGGGGCTTCGTACAATGCTAGGTTAGTAATAGCCCGCTGATCAACAGAAGGACTTTTAGTGCCTTACATATTTATGTGACAATGGCAAGCTCTTTGCTTTGTCCTTTAACGATCACATCTCAGAGTAAATTCTACGCATCTTGACAGAAAGCACTGAAATGATGCAATGTCTTTATTGTACCGTCCAGATCTAAACACATCTCAATGCCTTTCGCTACTTGTGTTCGCTTGATCTCAAATGTTCAGGTAGCCTATTGGTTCTGTCGCTCATCAGTCATTGAGGGGTTTGCTTGTAAAGTAGCTCCAGGCTATTATAATTCTCAGTTCTTAGCTCTATATTATTAGCCTGATATGCCACTCAAAATCATTCATTGAGAGGTCTGCTCGTAAAGTAATTTCAGGATCAGTTCATACACCATTTAATTATTAGCCTTACTTCTAGCTTTTCATTTTTGGGGGGCTTACTGCTATCCTTCCATGTTTGCAATGTTTGCATCATCCATATCTTTCATGAATTTCTTTGAAATTCCAGCTTCTATAAAACTCATGTATGGCAGCAATGGAGATAGAGTTTATATTATATATTATATTAAGCTCTAAGACTGATTGAGCTGTGAAAATAATGACCTAGATAGACTTGCGCGGTCTCTATAGGCAAGAAGTCATACCAAAAGGCTATACAGTTGGGGTCTATCACTACCAGTACATGATTTATAGTTCTCAAATGTTTTTTTTAACACTTTTGAGGTTTTGTGTTGTAATGATGCCCTAAAGGTGTCATAGTAGATCTGTAAGAAAGGCAGGGACTGTGAACGTCTGCGTGTGCCACACACACTAGTGTGTGGCACGCTCTGCAGGGTGAGGGTTTTTCCCCTGATTGCACACGATTTCATCAGCAGCCCTCTCTGTTTTATCCCACTGGAAGCTGCCTGTGCTGTGCTGCCAATGTAATGACTGTTACTAGTTATGGAGGAAAAACAACATTCCGTTTTATTTGTCTCGTCTGAATGCCTGCACATCCTAATCAAAAGATAGAATGTCGTGAAGATCACAAAAGTAGATATATTTCCATCTCTTTGTATAAAGCTCATAGGATACTCAGGGTTGGGTAGGTTACTTTCTAAATGTAATCCGTTACAGTTACTACACTGAACGAAAATATAAACGCCACATGTGAAGTGTTGGTTCCATGTTTCATGAGCTGAAATAAAATATGCACAAATTTGATTACATTCCTGTTAGTGAGCATTTCTCCTTTGCCAAGATAACACCTGCCATCCACCTGACAGGTGTGGAATATCAAGAAGCTGATTATAAAGTATAATCATTACACAGGTGCACCTTGTACTGGGGACAATAAAAGGCCACTCTAAAATGTGCAGTTTTGTCACAGAACACAATGCCACAGATATCTCAAGTTTTGGGGGCACGTGCAATTGGCATGCTGACTACAGGAATGTCTACCAGAGCTGTTGCCAGAAAATTGTATGTTAATTTCTCTACCATAAGCCAACTCCAACGTCGTTTTAGAGAATTTGGCAGTACATCCAACCTGCCTCATAGATGCAGACCACGTGTATATCGCCATGTGAGTGGTTTGCTGATGTCAACATTGTTTACTGAGTGACCCATGGTGGCGGTGGGGTTATGGTATGGGCAGGCATAAGATAAGGGACACAATTGCACAGAGATACTGTGATGAGGTCCTGAGGCCCATTGTCGTGCCATTTATCTGCCGCCATCACGTCATATTGCAGCATGATAATTCACAGCTCCATGTCGCAAGGATCTGTTCACAATTCCTGAAAGCTCAAATGTCCCAGTTCTGCCATGGCCTGCATACTCACCAGACATGTCACCCAATGAGCGTGTTCGGGATGCTCTGGATCAACGTGTACGACAGTGTGTTCCAGTTCCCGCCAATATTCAGCAATTTCACAATGCCATTGAAGAGAAGTGGGACAACATTCCATAGGCCACAATCAACAGCCTGATCAACTCTATGAGAAGGAGATGTGTCACGCTGCATGAGGCAAATGGTGGTCATACAAGATACTGACTGATTTTCGGATCCACACCTTTTTTAAGGTACAGTATCTTTATCCTGTGTTTAGCTCCAGCCTGAGGATTTGTAGAAATTGCATCAACCTACATTTTATAACCGTCTCATTCTGATTGTTGAAAGTGTTTATATTCTGGCGAACTCAAACGTCAAATCAACTTGCTTTTCAAACAAAGGCCTACTGGTGATATTCGCAGAGTGTTGTGTGATGCACAGTCATTTCTGCTGAATGAATGATTAGATCCATAGCCAGAAGTTTGACGAACTGACTTGTTGGAAAGGTGACATCCTACGACGGTGCCACGTTGAAAGTCACTGAGCTCTTCAGTGAGGCCAGTCTACTGCTAATGTTTGTCTATGGAGATTGCATGGCGATGTGCTCAATTTTATACACCTGCAATAGCCGAATCCATGGATTTGGAGGCGTGTCCACATACTTTTGTATAAATAGTATAAAATGGGATCAAATCTAATCTTTGTATATATAGTGTATCTGTGACCAACATATGCATATCTGTATTCACAGTCATATGAAATCCATAGATTCGAGCATAATCAATGTATTTCAATTGACTGATTTCCTTATATGAACTGTAACTCAGTAAAATCTTTGAAATTGTTGCATGATGCATTTATATTTTTGTTTAGTGTAGTAACCTGTCAACTTGTTTGCAGCAACGTAACTTTTGGATTACCCAAACTCAGTACTGTAGGCTACTAATATCCTCAGATGAAATGTGTCTTTTCAGCCCTTTATGTGGGTTCAGGGATTAGTCAGCAGTCCAACTGCTTTAGCTTGTCAGAAAGGCTTCTCAGCAGAGGTGTGTGGTTTCCAAGAAAGGAGGGTGGTGAAAATGCATTGAATTTCTTCCACTGAGGTCAACTGCTTTACATTTTAAACATGCAATATTCTTCCTTGTGGGAGATTTAAAGGACAAAATCAAACAGCAGCATCAATTTTCATGGATTTCTGTGGTGATTTTGATTCATGTTTTGAGAGGTTCATGAATCTGAGATTCATACAATGTAGGTGGTTATATTCCAGAAATCACATCAGATATGCTTTGGCTTTACAGCTGTAAAGATAATCCAGCAATAATTGGAATAACCATGCCTAAGGCAGGCCTTGGTGGCTGCCAGGTGCCAGTCTGTTGACTAGGTACCTAGTGAGTGGGCAGTGACTGACCAGACTGGCTTGCACCCAGATAAGAATATGGGCACAGCTCTTGACAGGTAATGTTGGGAAGCAGTGGTGGTCTTTATCTTGTATTCCATGTTCACAAAGGTAAACACAAGGTAAACATGGCACTTTGGCTGCATCCACTTTGGCTGCTATCAGTCTGGCACCAAGGCCAGGCTAATAGAGGTCTGTAGGCCAGATGAACAGCTCCTGCCTGTGGCCATTTTCCTCCACTGTCAGTGACGTGACGTCTCTGTCTGCCAGTCCCAGTCCCAGGCCAGCAGATGGATACGGCAGTGCAGGAGAGCAGTGCTGATGCCCCCTCTGCTACCCTACTCGATGACAGCACAGGTCTGTTGGAGGGGGTCACGCCCCCAGCCTAAAAAGGCAAAGCAGAATGCAGCTGGTGCGGCTAGCTCTAAGAATAACCCAGGCAGGCAGGGCAGAATAGCCTGGGTTAAGGTTACCTTGAAGCCCCTGTCCCGTCCTAAGCTTCCTGATCTACACCAATCATGGGCAGGGGAAACTTTTAGGCTGGATCCCGAACTCTCCACTGGCCGGCCCTGGAACTTTTTCCCTCGACTTTTTGCTCTCTTCCTGGACATTAACTGAACCTCTTCAGAGACCCTGAGACTGTGACCCTTTGGTATATTTTACATTGTGATTCTTTAGGGGGGATTAAACATCCAGTCCAGACACCAGGTGTAATATATTTAGGGTCTTTTTGCATGGTCCCATCCTCTCCTTGACGATCAGGACTCAAACAGGATTAGCCCTGAGGCGCTGCATGTATTTTTTTCAACACAACTCTGTTGCTGAAATTACATTTTCAAATTGCCATGACTGAGGGAGTCGAAGGTACAGTATCTACACAAGTCTAAGTATGTCTTTACATTTTACTTCCTTATTATAGGTCATTTCATTTGTCATTTTAAATGTTTAAAAACGTGACATAGTTCTGCAGACAATTTAGAAGCTTCTGAAAAAATAGTGTATATCATGATAGCATAATTGGCTATTTGCTACGCAGCCTTGAAACACTTGTGACTTCAGCACGGCTTTAAGTATCTTGCACTTCACGTGCACAATCCACATCCATCCTCACTGTTACAACTGAGAAAAGTTGACGTTATCTTACTTTTGGGAATCAAACTTAATGATTCTGTCTGATGTACCTTGTTTTCCCTCAGTCTTACACGTCAGTTCCAATAAGAAAGGCTTGATTTGAACAAACATGAGCCTGGGTGTAAAACGTCTATTCAACAGTAATTCAAATAGACCTAGAAGTGAATCAGAGTATATATTGAGGGCACCCAGGAGAGGATAAGATCATACCAGTGTTTTGTTGGCTGACTCTATCAGACTGTATTACTGGCTCTCCATTACTGTCCTGAGATCAGTTGTCATGGAGAACTACTTAGGGTTCCCATGACAGGGACGTCAACTTCAGGCAGCAAGAGGTCAGGAGAGAGGTAAAGTAGATGTGTTGAAGCGTACATTCTTTTTGATTCTTTTACAGCACAGCACATTTGCGTGATGCATTCCATCACTATCCCCACTCCACTACTCCTGGATTCCAGGATATTACAACTCTGTAAATGCCATTACTGTAACCCTGACAAACACACTCAAATGCACATACATAAACACACACACACAAACACACAAACACACACACACACACACACACACACACACACACACACACACACACACACACACACACACACACACACACACACACACACACACACACACACACACACACACACACACACACACACACACACCGTGCTAGTCGCAGTATGACAGTATGTATTGTATTTTGTTGAATCAAAGTGAGAAGAAGCAGGGCATATGGTGTTTGTTAGCAGAGCCTCTTGAGTCAGCAGATTGAGGGGACATGGGGACCCATAATCCCCCATTGCTGACAACAGGGTGCAGGCCATGGCGAAGAGATCCAACAGGTGGCCTGAGCCATGCTGGGCGAATACACACATGCACTTATTCTCTTTCTATCTTTCTTTTTCTCTCTCTTTCACACTCACAACATACATACGTTCATAAACATGCAACACACAAAAATCATGGGGTCTGGAGCGGCATTTCCGTCAGATACTATCTCTGTCATGGGCCGTCTAAGAAAACACACCAGAGACCCATGCCACCAGCAACAGCTTCTGTCTGGTTTGCACCGGCCTGATTTCACAGTATAAAAGCAGCAGATAACGTTTTAGAGACTGAACACTGCATTCTAACTATTGCACCTTCTCAAGAATCAATGGCTTATTCTGACCTAGTCTGCCACATTCTGGTAAATCGATGAGCAGCCTTGTAAAATGAATCCCGCACATAAAGGTCATATGCTGTGTTTGTAAGGAAGCATGGCCAGCCCATCTCTCTCCATTTAACATCAAATCAAATTGCCACGCTACAGAGATTTATATTCATTTAGAGAGAGAGCTCTTTGATGGCTAAGTCAAAAGATCACAGAGACAACACATTCCACACAAAACATTATATGGATTCCTTTGACACTGTGTACCATACAGTGTAGTACCTTCAGTGTATAGCTATTCCCCTGTCAAAAACTTGTCTCAGTGCAGTCTATTCATGAACTAACCCTTCACTGGGCCTTTATGGTTGGTTCAGCATCAGGCCAACAACCTATCTTTTGTCCTTTCTTCCAGCGCAATCCTTCACCACAACCATGGTCATTGAGAGCAAAAATGGAGAGGCAGGACACCCCCCAGCCAGGGTGACCAAGAGGACCGCAACTGACGACCTGTACACCACCTTCAGTTCCCCTATGGCCTGGATCCTGGTCGTAGCCCTGGTCGTCACCTGGTCTTGTGTGGCCATCATCATGTTTGATCTGATGGACTACAAGGGCCTCACAGGTAAGTCCTGAACCTTTCCTTTCCTCCTATACTGTTCCTACCACCATGCATTGGGATGTTACTTATCTGTGTTAGGGTTTCGTTTTTGCTTTCTACCTGATACATCATAGGTCTCTGTAGGTTAGAGCTAGGCTTCCTTTTTCCTTGTTGGGGCTCATTAGGATGAAAAGGGGCAGTAGTTTATGTGATGCATCATGCATTGAGTAATCTTGGTCGTTTAGACTCTGGTTTTTAATGATGTGGATATAGATATGATCCCATTTTATACTATTTATACAAAAGTATGTGGACACCCCTTCAAATGAGTGGATTCGGCTATTTCAGCCACAACAACAGGTGTATAAAATCGAGCACACAGCCATGCAATCTCCATAGACAAACATTGGCAGTAGAATGGCCTTTACTGAAGAGCTCAGTGACTTTCAACGTGGCACCATCATAGGATGCCACCTTTCCAACAAGTCAGTTCGTCAAATTTCTGCCTTGCTAGAGCTGCCCCGGTCAACTGTAAGTGCTGTTATTGTGAAGTGGAAAGGTATAGGAGCAACTATGGCTCAGCCACGAAGTGGTAGGCCACACAAGCTCACAGAACGTGACCACAGAGTGCTAAAAATTGTCTGTCCTCGGTTGCAACACTCACTACCGAGTTCCAAACTGCCTCTGCAAGCAATGTCAGCACAAGAACAGTTTGTTGGGAGCTTCATGAAATGGGTTTCCATGGCCGAGCAGCCGCACAAAAGCCTAAGATCACCATGCGCAATGCCAAGCTTCAGATGGAGTGGTGTAAAGCTCACCGCCATTAGACTCTGGAGCAATGGAAACAGGTTCTCTGGAGTGATGAATCCCGCTTCACCATCTGGCAGTCCGACAGACTAATCTAGATTTGGCGGATGCCAGGAGAATGCTACCTGCCCCAATGCATAGTGTCAACTGTAAAGTTTGGTGGAGTAGGAATTATGGTCTGGGGCAGTTTTTCATGGTTTGTGCTAGTTCGAGTGAAGGGAAATCGCTACAGCATACAATTTGTGGCAATAGTTTGAGGAAGGCCCTTTCCTGTTTCAGCATGACAATGCCCGAGTACACAAACCGAGGTCCATACAGAAATGGTTTGTCGAGATTGGTGTGGGTAAACTTGACTGGCCTGCACAGAGCCCTGACCTCAACCCCATCGAACCCCTTTGGAATGAATTGGAAAGCCGACTGCGAGCCAGGCCTAATCGCCCAACATCAGTTCCCAACCTCACTAATGCTCTTGTGGTTGAATGGAAGCAAGTCCCTGCAGCAATGTTCCAACATCTAGTGGAAAGCCTTCCCAGAAGAGAGGAGGCTGTTATAGCAGCAAAGGGGAGAGGCCAACTCCCTAATAATGCCCATGATTCTAAAATGAGATGTTCGATGAGCAGGTGTCCACATATTTTTTGTCATGTAGTGTAAATAGTCCCTCTTCTAAGGTTTGTTTAATAATTTAGCCTTAACCTTTAGCTTGGGTGAAACAAGTTCATAGATAATGGCTTAAACAGGCGATACAGGAATGCAGCGAGCTCAGTGAAAGCGATAAGGCCCAGTAGCTTGTTGTTTCCAGGCTGGCACTACTTTATCCAACGGCGTGTGGGCTCTCAGGGTAGCCAGGAGCTCATTGTCTGGTTACTAATAGTACTGACAGTGACAAAGATAGATAGGGCATAGCATTGCAGTTTACTGGGCCTGGGCCCTATCTGCAGCAGTTGCTGAGAGGGTTTGGCAGAATTAGCCATGCCTCTCTCCCAGTCAAACAGCTTTGAGTCAAATAGCCAAATAGATTTACTGGTAGATTAGTTTTGAGATACATTGCTTCAGTCAGTAGGGATGTTATTGTATCACAGAATTATGATTGATATAGTTCATTACAACTGTTGCAGACGTAATGGTGAAACTCTCTGTAGAGGGAATGTGTAACGTATTGTATTCTTTAAAGTTGTTTTCAGTGTGATTTTGTGGTTTAAAAATAAAGTTGTACAATGACAATTTTCAGTGTTTGAGAGTTTGCTGTTTGCCGATGTGGATCAGTACGTGCGAGAAATTGTCATTGGTGTACATGGATTCTTTCTCCATTTTCATGTCATATGCCATTCACATTTCATTTCATGTAAAAGGTCTTCCATGTCAGACCTTGCACATACATTTTTGAAGCAAACTTCAAAAGTGGGCCACCATTGTCACGTACTGCAGATCCGATTAACTCACAAGTCACGATAGTAGTTGAAGGCTGACGTACTCTGGGGGCGTGGAGTCTAGTCCACCAACCCAAAGTCATTCTAGCCTTCACTGAAATCACATGCACCTCACTCCCTTTATTTATTCAGTTCCGTAGCGACGTTCACGCTCTCATTTCTAATCTAGTTTCCTCCTCTTTTCACCCTGTCCATCCCCATGTGCCATCCTGTTCCCATCCAATAAAAAGATCATACATTATACTGTGACGACCCCTGTTTGCCACCTGGTAAAGACTCTCTGCCTGCAGTGTAGTGCTCATACCCATCTGTGTGTTCGCTTCCGCTCTGCTACTAACAACCTGCATGCTTTAATTGCTGACAGGGAGCAATTGTCACACACTCCAGTCAGTGTTGTGGTGGCTTGATGCTACGCAATAATGGATTCATGTACACATGGTCCATCAAGTGTTGATTCTGGTTCATTCAAGGCTGCACAGGTTACATCTGGTACTAAGTGAGTCTGTACACCTTTTTCACACTAGTAGATTATCACAATTGAAGTGGACTATTTTGCCTAATAAAACTCACGGTAATGCAGAGATACAGTGTCTCCGTTCTGATGGTAACTCTGATGCCAACCATAGTTGTACATACGTTCATAAAGTCCACCATAATCTCCCTATGTGAATAGTTTAAGGCTATAGCTTCCATGATAAATCCTTCACTGAACTGACTTATTGCTGCTTTGTGATTGGAAAGGTATACAGCCTATTTAGTAGTCACTTGACGTGTCATTTAACTAGCTACTATTTACCTTTTTTGGTTTGTTTGTAGTTTAACAAAACATACTACAATAACGCTGTAGTGTGTAACGCCGTAGTGTGTAACATTAAAGTAACATTCATTACAAGAAATGTATTTATGTGTGTGTGTGTGTGTGTGTGTGTGTGTGTGTGTGTGTGTGTGTGTGTGTGTGTGTGTGTGTGTGTGGGTGGGTGGGTGGGTGGGTGGGTGGGTGGGTGGGTGGGTGGGTGTGGGTGGGGTGGGTGTGTGGGTGGGTGTGTGTGTGTGTGTGTGGTGTGTGTGTGTGTGTGTGTGTGTGTGTGGGTGTGTGTGTGGGTGTGTGTGTGGGTGTGTGTGTGTGTGTGTGTGTGTGTGTGTGTGTGTGTGTGTGTGTGTGTGTGTGTGTGTGTGTGTGTGTGTGTGTGTGTGTGTGTGTGTGTGTGTGTGTGTGTGTGTGTGTGTGTGTGTGTGTGTGTGTGTGTGTGTGTGTGTGTGTGTGTGTGGTGTGTGTGTGTGTGTGTGTGTGTGTGTGTGTGTGTGTGTGTGTGTGTGTGTGTGTGTGTGTGTGTGTGTGTGTGTGTGTGTGTGTGTGTGTGTGTGTGTGTGTGTGTGTGTGTGTGTGTGTGTGTGTGTGTGTGTGTGTGTGTGTGGGTGTGTGTGTGTGTGTGTGTGTGTGTGTGTGTGTGTGTGTGTGTGTGTGTGTGTGTGTGTGTGTGTGTGTGTGTGTGTGTGTGTGTGTGTGTGTGTGTGTGTGTGTGTGTGTGTGTGTGTGTGTGTGTGTGTGTGTGTGTGTGTGTGTGTGGGTGGGTGGGTGGGTGGGTGGGTGGGTGTGTGTGTGTCCATGTGTGTTTTTTACTTGATGTCCAGTGAAATGTGTTTAGTGTATGAAGTGCTCATTTGTGATGAATGTGTAGCTAACTGTACTATTTTAAGTTGGCTGTAGCATTGCCTGCCGCAGCCAATTTAATTTGACCAATTATTACATAACCAGAAAGCTTTAGAATCTATTGAGGCTGTATCACAGTACGTACTAGAATGTTTTGTGCCAGGTTAAGCTGTAAAGAATGGCGCAACAATTTGAGTGTTGCATGTTTTTTTGTGCCCTTACATAATTGAGCAAAATAGGCCACCACGATTATAGGAAAAATAACCATTACATTCACCTGAAATCAGTGCTTGACTTGGACTGAAATAGGTGCCGGTACTCATTTTGGGTGCTTGTACCGTTTATATTTAGTTGCAGGAATTCCTCAATATTTTTTTAGATAATATTCGATAAGAGGTGCAAGAACTCAAGCAGAAGAACATTTGAGGTGACAGTACTCAGTTCAGGTGAGCTTCTGCCCAAGTCAAGTACAGCCTGAAATCACTATTATGCTACTGTCAAGTGGTCAGACATGAGATTTTATGAGTGTTATGAGTGTTATTTATTTATTTATTTATTTAGCCTTATTTCCTGGCAACATGATCCCAATTAATTGTGTGCCAATTGCTCCCATGCATCCGGCCTATGTTAACTTTAGTTGCCTTTCCCGTCTCAATTCATGCACAATTGCCTTGATGCTAACATCAATAATGGCACATTGAGAGCATATCAGCTTGTGTTGGTGTTATTAACTGTGTGGTATTGAGTAATAACTCCTTCTGGCCATGGAGAATGCCTTTCTCTTTGATTGAGTTCTGCTTTTGAGAAGGATACACCAATCTGATGTGCTTTAATATTTATAATTGAATATTCTATGTTGCAGATAAGCCTGCAAGGAGAGATATAGATTTCCTCTACAATGCATACTACTGAGCATTGAATGTGGCCAATACCGAAGGTCATCTACGGAGGAATGACCTCCTGACCTCCTGAACCATTCCACATGGAATCATGGGAAGGAATTGACGCTGTGGCCATTTCTATCAAAGCCTCTCAGCCGAGTCATAACAATACAAGAGTCTTTATTAGGTGTAGAAGTCAGACTGTAGCTAAACTATGTCCTTGACGAATGTATTAAACAGTAGACGTATTAATTGATAGCAAAAGGACTGGGGTCACGCATCCCTAAATTAGATTAGGAAAAGGGGGGTTATGGTTAGCTAAGAATATACCAGGGGATACTGTATGGCACCAGGACAACACATGTGGAATGGGAGGGTGATAATCACCACACAAAACCCTGGCACCATGGATAAACCCTTGAAAGGAAAAACAGGAGCTATGTACATATTAATAAATTACTAGATTTCCAAAAAAGAACAAACACGTACAGTATAATGTAAATACCCATATGATATTAATCTTATATAAGGAAATGGCCTTTGAAGCCACAATCTTTGAGGACAATGTGTAATCTGCACCACAGTAAATGTATGTAACCAACATGTATCTTAAAAATAAGTAAATTATCTATCAGGTATCAATCTGTTCCAATCGAAAGGGTTTTTGGTCAAATTGGTTTGTAAGACCACACAGTAATAGCGAAAGAAAGTCTCATGTTCTTGCTTTTAAGAATCGGGTAGCTATATATAGCACTAGGTCCCCTGTAGGATACTGAGCGGTATCACTCTGTCTCTCTCTATGAGGGATGGCTGTGTAGCTGGACGCCCTTTCTTAGACTGGTCCTCTCTGTTCATTTGAACCCCTCACTGTCAGAAAGGAGACTGCCAGAGACAGTGGAATTTACGGGAATAGCTAGAGTACCTGTCAGTCATCATTTCAAATATTTATAGTACTGGAACCAAGTGGATATACAACATGGAGTTTTGGAATTTGTATTATTAAATGTTTTGTATTTTTGTAGACAGTGGTTAGTGACAGCAGATGTCTTATTTCATCCCCACACCCATTAAATACTACTTTTTGAACACATAAAGAGGTACAGTAGCAGGGAAAATGCTAAATTATTTCACCAAGGTCACAAACTAATAGATGTGTGAAGCAAAAGGCTGTCTGCCCATTACAAAAATGTTAAATGACGAACCTGCCCATTACACAACCATTTAGTTGGACAGCAAATGGGTATTAAAATTGCACTTTTAATAAGATGCAATTTTTCCCACCATGACATTTCAATAAAGGGTGACACTGTGAAAATTAAATACTAAACCAACATTTTGGAACAATGGGCAAGAGTGCTGGCTGTGAGGAAATGGAATTCCCCTTGATGTGCACTGCATAGCCTGGGAGGCGTCCAATTGGAGTTAAATCAATTCTATTGCCATGCCTCCATTGCTTCCCGTTAGAGAGAGGGGGGTAGAGGGAGAGGGGGAGAGTGAGGCAGGGGAGGATAGGGAGAGTGAAAGGGAGGAGAATGAGAGAGAGAGAGGGAGGAGAGGGAGCGAGAGAGAGAGAAAACAGTGCTTTCATTAGCTCCTTCAACTTCCTGCTAAAGAGGGACACCTGCAAACTGGAGCCTGACGGAAGTAGTGTCAGAGACCTCCTGAATACAGGAATGAATGTGTTGCCAGGTGACATGGTGCTAGTTATACTGCCACCCACACTTCACTGGTTTCTCTAAACTAAACCCTCCAAAGTGTTTTGGAACAATCCACATAGCCTTTCCGTAATGAGGGACTTAGTTTGGAGGGTTGATTCCCTTTCCACTCCCAAGTCCCTTGCCTTCTTTACCACTTCTTTCAGGTTAATATGTCATTTATTTCTGTGGATTTAGTTGCAGTCTCCATGCCAGGAACCAGTGTAGATAGAGGACAATGTGAGGGGTTCAAATGCACAAGCATTGAGGGATATATTTTTTCTGCTTTATGACGTAGGTTGAAGTGCCAATCAAACAAATGCCACTGAATTAATCAGTATTTCATTAGTATTCCTAGTTGGAGTCAATTTCACATTGTTACTCAATGCCATGAATTTTGATGTACTGCTTCAAATCACAGCATTATGTTATTGCACATTATTTATTGGAACAAATTAATCAAGTCAATGAGAATACATTTAAAATAAAAACATGCCAAGCACAGAGGAAGAACTGTTGTTATAGCAGATTCAATAAAGAGTGAAAGACATACTGTGTTTGCTATAGTTACAGCACAGCATGTTGCTGTTCTATCCTGTTTCTCACTCCTATTGCACTATGGGTGTTTACTGTTCGTATGTTGATGTGTTCTCTACACTACGGCCAATCTTTGTTTCCATTGTGATGAACGTCTATGATGACGTTGAGTTCTTCTGTCACCATATGGTGGTTGTGAATCGTGAGTAATTGTGTCTCTGTGCCATTGTTTCTTGTGGTAAGACTGTCCAGTTCTTCCTCCCAGAATGCATCACTCTGGAGTCTGTTCTCCCCGCATTGATCATGTGCATGTGATGGAGACTGTTCACTGTCCCTGTCCCTGTGCCACTGCTTATGTACCTCTCCTCCTAACAGGGGTCTCCCCACCTCCCGCTGTCAGGAAAGTAATTAAGGATGCAGGAAGGTCTAGAGGCAAGCCATTATACTACGCTTTTAACTTTGTCATGCTGATTTGAGGCCTCTGAGGCCCTTAGTGAGTTTGGATTGACATACTGTAGCAACTAACTTTAAAGGAGAAGATAAAACTAATTAATTTAATAAAATTAAATATAATACAATTGATTATAAGCGACTAATATAGCAAGTAATCAGTCCATTAACTCATGTTATGATAAATACCTTTGGATACACTTGAAATAAGCCTTTAGATATTGTCTTTAGCTGAGACATCTATTTGTTCTGAATTGCATAGACAATTAATTCCCACGTGAATATGTTCAATTCCAGGAACCAAAATGTTCCTTTGTTGAATTTGGCTATATCAACCGTGTTTCCTTAACCCACTCAGTCTGATTGAACACTACTATGGATTAAATAACTAACAATCACTCTCTTCTGAATATCAGAAATACTGCTTTGATAATTGATCACTAAAGAGCACTCACGAGTCTAAAATGCAATCTCTAAAGACCAGTCAGTCATATTCTGCTGAGAGTTGTCACTAACACAGTGCTGGGGTACACTTCGCTGGCAGTGGTGTCTGACATGTCCTGTAGTGTGTTGCATGTTTACCTGTCATGGATGCCTATTGCCTTCTGTATGTCTCTGCCTCTGACGAAATGGAAATGTCTGTCTCACGCGGTTTGCCTGCACTGCACAGCAGAAAGCTGTAAAGAATGGCGCAACAGGTGGTGGTCTACACCGTATACAGACATTTGAAGTTACCCATTGGACCATGGATGGACAGAGGATATGTTATACTACATCACATTGGTTATAGTTGATTAGTTCCAAGCTATAGTTAATAGTCATGTGCACATTCATCTTCATATCTATAGTCTATATTGCTGAATTTGTTTCTGGGTATAAATTCCTTTGTTGTGATTTGCTTGTTCTCATATTGTTCTCTAAGTGCAGAACATTTGAATGGTGTACAGTATGATTGCATTTGAAAGATTAAGGACAGCATATTGTCAAATGACTGTTTTTATTGTGTATAATATAATGTGGTGGTAATTAATTGGGTATTCCTTAAGTCTTTTAGTCCAGGTTTAAGTGTGTGTAGAGAAAGGGTGTGTGTAAATGCATGCTGGCTATATTATGCTATTAAATCTTGGCTCACACAGCCTGTTCACCACACTCTCAGGAAGCATTCAGCATATCAGCTCGGACCCCATGAAAGTGGTGAACGAGGCGGTGGAGGAGTCCACTGACTGGGGCAAACTGCTTCTGACCTTTGTCTCCAGCCTGGTAGCACCCGAGGAGGAGGAAATCGAAGGTATATTTCACAAGTTGTCTCTTGAGCCACCCTAATAATAGATGAAACAACAGCAACAACAGTAACATAATAAACGAACCACCATGTTATTTCAAAAAGAAAAAAAGGGCTGACCCACTGTGACTTGACGAGTCACCTGGCAGGTCATGCCACATTCAACGTCAAGCTGTTTGATTTATACCATTTCACTTCCACCATTTCACCTCTATAGGTTCACATATTCAGTTAATGGCTCCCCTGTAACAATTCAGCCCTTAAGTCTATATGGCTTAGGGTGTGATGCAGGATGAGTCTGGCAGATTGAGAACCTGTGAACCATAGCCAAGCTTCTTTCCAAGGCTAGCTTGTGGTTTAATAAACACTCAACACACGACTGTGTATACCACACATATCAACCCGACACTGTTTATCATATCTCATAGTAGATGATGTATTGTAATATTAAATACAGCACCACGTCCATCTGTACAAGCTAATAACAGAAACGTAGGAGGTGACATTCATTCCCAAATCCGAACTCCAAACTAAAGAACGGGACACTGTTTTCCAGCCTTTCACGCAGAAGAATTTTGAAGCGGAAGAACAAGGCTCTCGACCTACCTTTAACTCCTGTACCACATTTGTGTGTGACTGTTCTAAAAAAAGAAAATAAAGTCATCCAAAGAAAGCAGAAATCACCTCTCTCTCTCATCAATCCCTTGCTTGTGTCTTTTCACCACCCACTGTGCTCGCCACGCTCACTTTAATGTGCACATCTCATCTCCAAGCTTCCTCCAAACCATCATTATCAACATTATACTCAGCAGTTCATGTTAGGTGTCTTTCACAACAACATCAGCTCATACAGTTTATACAATGTTAGCTAAAGGATATCTGATATAGCCACAGTGCTAATCTCAATTCCTTAGTTTAGCCTAAAATTCAGCTGGGTATTAAATGCATTTTTACCAGCCTTATTGAAACAGGAAGGCAACTTGACATCAGGCATTCAATTTCAATGACAACCTAGCAATTTACTTTTATAAGAGGAGCTCTAAGCATACCACAGTGTGGAGGACAACTACTGTACTACAGTTCAGGGACAAACTTCCTGCTAAACAGTAATGATTTGTGGCAGAGGAATGAACGCACAACAGTGTGATTTGGCAGAGCAAATGTATTAAGTCAATTTAGCAGCAGCACCACACATACAGTAGGCCTACAGCAGCCATTACTGAATCACAGTACAGAATATTAATGTAGGCAAATAAATGTAACTTACAGTTGTTGTGCAGTAAAGGGAACGCAGAATTTAGGCACTGATTTCAGTCCCAATGAAGAAACCAATGTAGTTTTAATATGAACACACACATGAAATTAGAGCTGGAGTGAATCAATTAAAACCTACACAGATGGACTAACTCTATACAGGCAGCTGCTGCATTATTGTTGTTTTTCTAAATCATACCATATGCCATTGATTACCGGGATGCACACACACTGTTATTAGGTCACTTCTATAAGGATGGTATTTCAGATAATAGTATTATGCCATCTGGGGATCAACAGTACCCCTGGCCTTAGAGCAGTGACCTTCTGCCTAGGCCAATAGAGTGCATTAAAATGTAAAAGGTACAGTAGGTATTGGGTAAAAACATGTATTAGGAAACAGGCATATAATGCACATTTGAGTTCATTAACAATACAAATGAACATACTGTATTGTATACATTCAGTATGACAGTAGCTTATCATCCGAAGGTGTCTGTCAGACAGACTAAAGTTTCTACGTATCTCAACTGACCACTCTGCACCCCTCCTTGCCTCAGTCATATCGGAATCACACACACTCACGCACGCACGCAAACACACACACACACACATGCGCGCGCACACACACACACACACGTAACTGTGACCTCTGCTCCCTGTTAAATGATGGAGAGAGTGAGTCTGTGGAGGGGTGGAGGTGCAAGACGAAGGGAGATAATAGAAAAAGAGAGAAAGCAAGAGGGAATGGTCGTCCCCACAATGGCTATGCATAGCTCAGTGGACTAATGCAGAAAGATGCTGACCTGCCTGGCGGTTTGACAGCTGTCTGTGAGTTACGACTCAAAGGGCAGAGACTATTTCGGTCTCACTTTAGAGTAGCTACTCTAAAACAGGCACACTGTCTCACTGTAGCCTAGCCACTCTAACCACTCTCAGGGCACAGTATAGTTTCCAGGTTATGACACCAAAGCAATGCCAACTTCCTAATAGAGAATCATAGCACTAAATAACAAATTATTAAATACATTTCTACCCTGGCCTCAGGATAAACTTTAAAATATTATTTGTTGCTTTAATTTATTTACACAACCTGGAAACTTTATCCCTCAGGCTAATGTGCTTTGAAAGGAGCTATATCTCAAACACATCCCCAAAACATCAAACACACCCTGGAGAACGAACATTTTCCTCTCACTTAACTTCTGAGGGGGGAAAAAACCATCATAATGTGGATATCTGCTATTCATAGCTAGTGCCGGTTTAGCACAAACGAGGTTGGTGTATTTTCAAATCTCCTTTGAAGAATGGCTGACTAGTCCAATCATTTCACTAAATCCACCTTTGCTCTGAGATGCATAGTAAACAAAATGTAGCCTACTAGCTGTTGTTGCTGTTGTTGTGTAGCCTACAGTACCGCCTTTCATTGAGTTGACTTGTACTCTTTAGCTCCTTA
This sequence comes from Salvelinus alpinus, assembly GCF_045679555.1. NCBI lineage: Eukaryota > Metazoa > Chordata > Actinopteri > Salmoniformes > Salmonidae > Salvelinus > Salvelinus alpinus. The sequence continues at coordinate 33,716,580 of NC_092093.1, read as the reverse complement.
GTGATTTTTAAGAGTTGAGAATAAGCTGCCTGCAGCTGAAGAAAAACCGTTCTTCCACTCTGATCCACATTCATCATTTATTCTGCCTTCATCAATGTTTTACTAAATCTATTTGGTTGGTTCCTTTCTTAAGCTGACATCTTTGTCGCCCCTCTGCTATTTAGGTGAGCTACATCCGGTTAAGAAAAAAGGTTTGTATTCATGCATCTATTAATTTTGCCGTTTACTTATTCATCAATGTATTATAAAAGCCGTCTCCTTCATGCTCTTTGTGCCACAGCTGTTAGGGAAAGGAAAACACCTCTTTGTCGAGAAATGCTTCCTGGCTATAGTGCTATTGTCAGTCAACGTGAACACTAACTCTTCTGCCTGCTACTCTACATCCTGTTTCATTAAAGGACTGACACAAAGCTACAGGTTATTGTGAGGACGTGGGCTTGGCTTTAGAGTTTAGCAGGCGTCCGCATGACCTGAGATAACAAAATGCACTTATCCGGGCCACTAATGACGCTTTAGAAGTGAAAGCCTTGTTTCTTTCAGCAAGAGCTTAGACGTGCTGCGCGATTAGTCACTCCAAACCTGCTGCTGAAATGCAGGGTCACTGCATGGAGTCAGACCTACAAGACCTACACCATTTGTAATCTGCTGTACAGATGTAGGATCTTAATTTGATCACCCAGTTGCGGTAGAACTTTCCTGCAATGCAGGACATTTTAAAAGTTGTAGTGTATGTGGTTTAAAAAGGCTCCCGAAGTTTGTAATTTCCACTTGGAAATTTCAGACTTGATTTTCAACCCCTACAAAAATGTCCATTAATTATAATCCACATAATAATTCACATTTCCGGTTGCTGCAGGATCCTGCTGTAGCAAGCTGCCTCGTATTAAGATCCTACATCTGTAGGGTAAGATATGCTATACATGCTTGGCTGTGCCAGAAACCCTAACAGAATGTAGGCCTAAATCTCTCTTAACACACTGCTGTCTAATACCTAAGGATTCTGCCCTTCTATCCTTCTCTATGGTATTTTGAAACCATTCCATCGCTTATTTTTCCACCGCTTATCTACACTATGCCATTCCCCTCACACTCTTTAGAAGCCCTCACATCATTGACAAAACGCACAAGCAAAATAAAAGATTGACTAATGAAATGATGCGTGTTTTAGTTTTTTATGACCTAATCAAATTGGAACATTTCAACATTGATTAATGTAGGTTAGCTGTTCCACGTTTTAGGACTTGAAAAGGTGATACAGGCTGAGGTTAATGGGGTAGATTTTGTGGAGTGTGATATTTTATGGATGTTCACCTTGGCACTTAACTGTAAAACCGTCCCAAAAGATGTACGATGGTTCGTGGAAGAGTTACAAGCTGAGGCTGAATGTACCATGGCCATGCTTTCCATGTTTATAGGTAAACATACATGTAGATGTTTACTATATGTAAACTACATTAGATCTAATGTAGTTCAACTAAAATGACAACGTAGCAAATGCACAAACCGGTAAGCACACTCAATGGTCATTTACTCTAATCATGCTATTGCGCAGTGCTAACAAATGGTTTTGTTGTTTTGTGGCTTTGCTAAAATGCTTAGTTTTCCTCCGCATAACCATCATAGTAACTTGGCAACTTACAGTACTTTAACTCTGTATCCATAATCACACGTTGTGTACTTGTCAAGGAACGTGGATCGTGTTTTAATATTATTTTTTGTGTTCTAACCTCTTGCTGTTGGAATCCCCTTCCTTCCTACCTCATAGCTGCATTCCTACCGTCCAGAAAACAAGGTCTGTGCCCTCCTGTTCTTTATATGATGCTCATATTGAAAACGAATTTGTCAGGAAATAACATCAGGCATGTGATGATGATCGATACATCTTTTTGATGGGAATGAGGCATTTTGCTACGTGACGTAAGCGGTCATTTGCGCTGTCGCCAGAGCAACTTTTGGAAAATGGGTGCAATCCTGTCAATAATTGCTATGTAATGTGATATTACTAGCCTGTATCTGTGTGTAACTGCTGGCTCTATTTGTTCCCAGACACCGTAATTATACTCCCAGAAGCTACTCTAGACAACTTGTCCAGTAGCCTTAATTCATGATCACTGTAATATATGGTCACTACATGTCTTCTAGATGTTTATTTTGTAGTAGGAAAAATCGAATAGTACAATAAAACTCAGTAAATACACATTTCAACTGTCGTAGTCGATTGCAGTTGTTAAATAGACCACTACAGTTTCTCTCGATGTATCTTATTATTTAGTAGTACTATGGTACAAATAGTATTAGTTAAGGACACAACTCATTTGTGTGAGCATGAATTCACCAATACTGCATCTTGTAAACACATGTTTCAATGTGAATACTGCCCTGCAAACAATAACGAGTATTTAGGACATCCCTGGGACATTATGAAATGGCCGCCTAAAGTCTTCACGGCGTTGTGTCATGGTCCTGTGGAGGTTTTGTCTAGTTCCCGGTTTGTTCCGAGGACGTCCCCAATGATGTTTGTAGGACGTTCTTAGAACATTTTGTCATGGTACCCTGGATGTTTTTGTCTACTACCTGGTTGGTTCCGGTGATGTCCTCAAGGACATTTATAAGATTCTCTTAGAACGTTCTGTCATGGCCCCCGGGAGGTTTTTGTGTAGTTCAGGGCTTGATCTGGGGACGTCACCCGATTCTTGCAAAGAAACGCTCACACCTTGTTACTGTTTTTACTGTTGTACCCCGTCAGAACCCAAAGTATAAGCTTGTTTTACTTTCTTTGTAAACAAAGAAAATGTAAAGAAAACACCATAAATGTAAACAAACACTATATAGCCTCAAAACATCGTTAAAACCCTCAAAGGTTGATGTCCGTGCCCCAGCGGAAATCTAATTAGCATTAAAAAAAATCCCCATAACAATCCAACAGCTAAAGCTAGAGATATCTGTTTAGTGCAAAAAAAAGGGGTTAAATACATGACAAAATATATCTGATCTTTCTTATACCTCTCAGATATAGGACAGACACTTCAGAACAAACTTCCTTTTGATATTTTTTGGGGGACTATCTGTTGTTCCATGTAGTGAATCGGTTATTCAATGCGTTTGTATGGGCTAAAAGCAGTAAGGCCATAATATTTATTTTTGATACTTAAAATTCTAAATGAAATATCAAAATTATCCTTGGCACGACCTTCTTAAAACAATTCCATATAGCTTAGTAGAACCCCCACCATGGATGGTCAGTCCTTGCATACATAGCTCTGTCTATGAATTTGAGAGTGATGACATTTCTCCAGCCCCAACCCTCAGCTCTTTACTAAAACGGGGTTGGGAGGAGGCTTTGTTATTTGTTCTACTGCTGATTGCTGCTTTAATTCTTGACAGGACTTTTGTATTGTTTGGTTTTGTTCTGTTCTGTTCTGTTGTTATTTTTTTGGTCTGGGGTTTTAAATGTTTTGGATTGCTTTTCATACCCAGCATCATAACCATGAGAGTATTCTCCCTCACTACCACAGAAATAACAACTCTTCACTGACAGAATTACTCTTTGTGAATTGACAATTTCTGAACTATTATTTTCCTCAAACAAGTCAACATCTGCAAGTATAACTATATATGCATTTGTCATTTTGTATGGAGTCAGTCTTTGAGGTCTCCTGCATGGAACACTGTCATTATGTTTACGCCACTGCTGCAATGTACAGTAATGTAGAGAAAGCATTATATTGGCCATATTTATGATATGGAATAATGATAACAGCACATACACACTGAGGTATTCATGTAGTGTAAACTCACTACTAGGTGTATATGTCTCAGGTGAGCAGAGAGCAGCTTGTCAGGTGTAAGCATTATGAGTACACAATAAAGATATTGTGTTAATTGTGTTGCAGTGTGTTGTGTTGTCTTGAAAAGAATGAATTATGGGCCTTATTGTTATCTTTTTGGTTACGGCCCACTGCACTGAATGTCACTTTTACGCTGTTAATTCTGTAGTTGCAGGGATGTTTGCCGAGGAAAAGGAACCAGTTGCGGAAGTAGAGGAGGAGGAGGAGGAGGAAGAGGAAGATGATGTAGATGAAGTGGAAGATGAGGAAGAGGATGGAGAGGATGGAGAGGATGAGGATACGGAAGAAGAGGATGAAGATGAGGAAGAAGATGATGAGGGTGAGGAAGAGGAGGAAGAAGATGAAGAAGAGGAGGAAGAGGATGAGGAAGAGGAAGCAGCAGCTGAGGCCGAGGTAGATGAGGATGATGATGATGACGATGACGATGATGGTGAAGCAGATGAAGAGGACTCTGCTGCAGCGACTGAAGAAGATGATGATGAGGACGAAGAGGTGGCTTCAGAGGCTGATGATGAGGAGGGTGATGATGAGGAGGGTGATGATGAGGAGGAAGAAGTGGCTTCAGAGGCTGATGATGAGGAGGATGATGAGGAGGAGGAGGAAGAGGTTGCTCCACAGGCTGATGAGGAGGATGAGGAGGAGGTGGAAGAGGCTGTTCCAGAGGTGGCTGCTGCTGAGGCTGATGATGAGGAAGAGGAGGAGGAGGAGGAAGAAGCAGCTGCAGCTGATGAGGTGGCAGAGGAAAATGAAGGTGAAGATGAAGCTGCTGCAGAGGTCATTGCTGAGATTGATGAGGATGAGGGCCCCATTCTGATTGATGTTGATGACACAGAGACAGAAACTTCTGCTGGAGATGATGGAGAGGAGGATGACACCATAGCTGAAGCTGAAACTGAAGCAATTACAGATGAGGATGCCAGTGATGCTGCTTCCACTGATGATGATGATGATGATGATGATGATGATGATGATGATGATGGTGATAATGAAGAGGATGAAAATGCTGTAGCTGGTCCTGCTGCTGCTGCCAGTGATGAAGCCACAGATGATGCTCCTGTTTCGACTGCAGATGATGATGATGATAATGTTGATGAGGAAGATCATAGCATAGATGTTGACCAAACAGATGACGATACTAAACCCATTGACCTAGAAGATGACGATGATGACGATGATGATATCAAAGTCGATCTTGCTGATAGTGAGGATATGGATATCTCAGACACATTAGCTGAGGATACAACTGATGACTCTACAGATTTAAAGGACACTGATGATGACGATGATGGCAAAGTCAGTGAGGACAGTGGTGCCGATGACAATGACAAAACAGTCGAGGATTCAGGACAGACTGTTATAGATGTCTCAGACATTTCTGATGACACAGAAGACGATGATGATGATGATGATGATGATGAGGTGAAGGATTCAGCTGAAGAGATCGGCAAAGAAGATGACGATGAGGATAATGAAATCACAACAGAAGCCTTTGATAGTTCAGCACCTGAAGAAGATGATCTATCCAAGGATGACGACGATGATGATGATGACATTGATGACCTTCTTTTGACAGGTATTGACCAATAACTTTCATTACATTGATGTTTCATCATCATGCATAACCCTTATACCTGTGTAGTAAATGAGAAAGATAATATCATTAATACATTGTTATCAACTAACTGGTCAGAATTAAAACTAGCTGTCTGTTTCACAGGGTACATTATTGATATTACTATTCTTGATTAGTAACGGACTGAAATCTGATATACAATATAGATAAGCGTTAAAATGTGTCTGAATATTACACACTTTTTACTGATCCATAATAGAACAATCTGTCTTAAAACAAAAGCTTTCTTAGAGTTACTGTTACATTATACAGCATCGCAAAAATATATATTTTTTTTTATCCATGAGTGATGGTTGGGGATTTATCATGGTGTTAGTCCAATTGTTCCTGGTATCAAGGCCTTCAATCATATTGATATATTTAGCATTAATTGTTACCTAAAGACTGCCCATGATATTTAAAATTGTATTAAATTATGATATTTGACACAGATAATATAAAGATTGTAAGGAAGCCTCATGATGGAAGGATGGAAGACGTATGAATACAGTGATACAATAGTACAATTAATGAGTATAATAAATGTGTTATTGTCAACCAGAGTGGCCCAGGTAGATACAGTAAAAACAAAATATGATCTTCTGTTCCTCAGTACATAATGAAATTTTACGTTTCAATGGCAACCACCAAAGAAGATGGTAGTTGCCTGGGTAATGGGATTCTTTCTCCCTCTGTAACAGGGCCTGTGTAGATTGTATTTTTCCCAATATCAGGCTGATTAGCCACCACAACAAAACAGGAAATATTATAACACATTATTGTTTTCGTGACCAGTGGTGTAAAGTACTTAAGTAAAAATACTTCAAAGTACTACTTAAGTGGTTTTTGGGGTATCTTTACTTTACTATTCATATTTTGAAGAAAATAATGTACTTTTTACTCCATACATTTTTCCTAAGACCCAAAAGTACTCTTTGTATTTTGAGTGCTTAGCAGGACAGGAAAATGGTCTAGTTCACCCACTTATCAAGAGAACATCCCTGGTCATCCCTTCTTTCTCTGATCTGGTAGACTCACTAAACAAACACAAATGCTTCATTTGCTAACCGTAACAAATGTACAACATAAAAAATAGTGGCGTCTGGTTTGCTTGATATAAGGAATTTGAAATGAGTTCTACTTTTGATACTTAAGTATATTTTAGCAATTACATTTACTTTGACACTTAAAACCAAATACTTTTAGACTTTTACTCAAGTAAGTATTTTACTGGGAGACTTTCCCTTTTACTTGAGTCATGTTCTATTAAGGTATCTTTACTTTTACTCAAGTAGTATTTTACTGGGAGACTTTCCCTTTTACTTGAGTCATGTTCTATTAAGGTATCTTTACTTTTACTCAAGTATGACAATGGGTACTTTTCCAACACTGTTCGTGGCACACATTTTGTAATGTTCTGGTTTAGATAAATCGAAAAAAGTCTTATTTGGACCTATTTCAAGATGATACACTGGTTTGGTTTGGCAGCGAACCCACCAAGACATGAGTATTAATTACATCAGGTGAGGAGATGTGTGTGGCCATGCATGTTCTGGGGGTTCTGATAGAAATCCCTGTATTCATGCTGTGTAGATCAGGGGATAGCAGCTGCTGTTGCTCTGTAGGGTTGCCAGGCCAGTACCCCTTTAAGGCAGGGGGTACCAGAGTCAGCTTTCATGTGTGAACTTGCCACTTACCAAGCTACTGTGGCTAGCTATTTTTTACTCCAGCAGTTGAAGTTGACGGTGTATGTAGTAGGTGTTGTAGAAACAATAGTATTTTACTCATGATTTTTGAAATTGAAATGCATTTATAATTCATTATCTTATATCATATTTGTTTATCATAATTACTCACCACAGGCACAGATTTTACTAATATGTCCCCGTAGTCTAGCTTTAATAGTTAGTAATAGTGTAATAGTAGTAATAGTGTAATAGTTTAATAGTTTAATAGTATTGCCAAAAGATGACATTCATCCATTCATCCAAGATGCCATTCATCCGTTCATCCAAGATGCCATTCATCCATTCATCCAAGATGACATTCATCCGTTCATCCAAGATGACATTCATCCATTCATCCAAGATGCCATTCATCCGTTCATCCAAGATGCCATTCATCCGTTCATCCAAGATGCCATTCATCCATTCATCCAAGATGCCATTCTTCCGCTGCGCCACTTGAGAGACCCCTGATTAGATTTTCTAACATGACTAATTGCATTCATTACAGTAACACCGCCCATTGAAGAAAAGTAACCCCACTTCTGAAGAGGCTAAAGAGAGTGAAATATAGGAGGAAAAGACAGAGGAGATCGCAGATGCAAATGAATGCTTTTCTCACTCGTGGAGGTCAAATGTGCACCAAATGTTATGTAACCTACTGATGTTAGTAGCATATTATTCCATTGAAAGTCGACATGACCCTTACAAAAGCTGTATAATATCCCCTAACGTTAAGTTGGGTTCTGCATTGATGCATTGAATCCTGGCAAAACTATTTAGCTCCAGCTGTGAATATATTCTCAGAGATCATCCTTTCAGAAGCACCGGAGGAGGAGGAGGAGACTGAGGAAACATCTGCTGAACCAGAACTGACAATAGAGGAAGCTCTGGAAGAGGTAGTGGAGGAAGGGACAGCAGAGCCCAAACCTGAGGAGAAGGTACAACCCATCACTGAACGAGAGGGGTTAGCACCAGAGCCCAAGAGGGTATTACCTAAACCCGAGGAGGTAGAACCTGCAGCCGAAGGTAAATAAAAAGAGGGGGTTGATGTTAGACACAGGATGAGAGGAGATAAGAAATAGGTCGAAGAAGAGAAAAGGGTCATGTTCCATAGCAATTTATCTATGTCATGTGTTCAATTAATTGCTACACAGATATTGAACCGAGTTGACAGTGTACAGTCGGAGTGCTTGAATAGAGGGAACGAGGGAGTAGAGTAGGAGGAGCAGGGGGGTGGGAGTGGAGAGAAAGGCTTTAGGACAATTCTTTGATCTCTCTCCATCTTCTACATTACTCATTCTCCCAGCTGTTCTTTTCTATCAATATGAAATATATGTCTGGCGGTTGGCATGTCTGCACTGAAGACTGTGTCACAGGCTGTGCCACTAACTACCTCAGAGACCTGATCAATAACAGTGGTCTGGCTTTGAATTTTTCAACTTTACCCTTACAGCTTTAGTGGAGAAGGATGTTTACTCTTTCTGTACGTTTACTTGAACAGATTTGCAAAATGGTCAACAACATTCAAATAGGCTAATTAAAATATGACCCCAAAAATTATCCCCTCACAAAGACTTCAATCAAACCTTTATCAGAATGATATAGAAGCTATGCATTCCGTTGAGGTACCTCAGCTTGAAATGACATATTATCTGACCTGGTAGCAGTGAGAACGATAATAATTTTATATGGTTGAGTTGTGATTGAGTTGAGTTGTGATCAAAGGAATATTTTTGTTGCTTGATGTGCCATACTTACACTAAGAGGCTTGGCAGATGTTTTTCCCTCCAGTGATATCGGACCCCATACAGAATGGCCATGGTCACATATAAACAGAACAGCTGAACCATCCACAACTGCTACAACACATTTGTTTCATTGTGATTTGACATTCAGGACACTCATCACACAGCCAAGATATAATTCCATTCTCAATGTTTGGGGATTGCCATTCCCATTTCTGTTTACATTTGGAGACACGCTGTGAATGAACTGATCTGCAATAGGAGGGAAATGTGATGTGACTGGAATGGAAATATATAGATTTCTCTGGGTTTCAAGAGTAAAAGAGATGCCCAGATTACCTCGGGTAGAATACAGGAGTGCAACTGGAAATGACAGTGTAGCTCCCACAAAGCTAAGGGTTGTAGTGGCTCTGAGGTATACATCTAAACATCTAATAGGCTGGAGACAATTTCATATGATTGTACAGGAGCCATCGTCATCTAATAGCGGTGAACAAGTGTTTGCATGAAAGACCATCATCTTCACTCTCCGATAGTCCCTATCGGGAGGAGGTACACTCTGCACAGCCAGAGTCCCTGTGGAGAGGCAGGACAGGATCGTCTACAGTATTAGAGGGAAATCATGATGGCCTTTGATGCAAACCCTTGTTCATCGCTATTAGATGATGATATAATGCCATGCCTCTCATTACATTTTAGGTCAATGATATTGCTTCCTAGAGCTATTTTGAATGATATAGTCAAGTAGGACGTGTAAGGATGTCGAATTCTGACATTTGATAAAGATATTTTTTGTTTTCAACCGAGCTTGCTAGCAGACTTCTGTGTTAGCATGACCGCATTTTGCATTCAGCTAAACATCTGAATAATTGAAAAGCTATAGAACGTCATCCATACCACCACAGTATTTGTTATTGTCACCGAGTCACAACCACAAGGCCATTCCACAGCAATACGAGCAATTCCACGATAACAGAATGATGCTATAACAGAATGATGCTATAACAGAATGATTACTTAGCTTTTCCACTTTAAAATGTATGCCATACAAAAACCAATAATTGCAAAGTTAAACAAACCATTACAACTCTATGCACAAGGACGACTTTTGAGAAATTCCACAGAAAATTGGACACATTTACTTGGAAGAACAGTGCAGATTAAACGTTTTGTAACAGAATGACAGCACAAACAGCACGACCCGTCCTTCTGTTATCAAACTTTGTGTCTGCACTGCTCTTCAAGTAAATATGTTTTTGTAACATTGTCAGTAGAGTTGTATAGTCTGTGCAATCATTGGTTTTTGTTTGACATACATTTGAAAGTGAAAAATCGGAGTATCAGCATCATTCTGTTACCGTGGAACTGTCCATACGCTATTGTAGTGGTTCCCAGACTTGGGATCAGGAACCTATGTGGGGTTCCCTGATATTGAAATGGGGCCCCTTGAGAAAATGTGTTGTAATTCTTAAACAAATTAAGAACATAGGTATATCCAACCAAGTCAACTAACTGTATTGTACACTGTTAGACTACACCTGGAGGGCAGTATTATGTGTTGAGGCAGCCTGGGGTAGACTAGTATTGAGTAAATATAAACACACAGCGATAACAGGCAAGATAACATACTAATTGGGGTCCCATGATTTTTTAGACATGAATTTGTGGAGCAGAAAAAGGTGGGGAACCCCTGTCCTATTTCCTCCAAAATGCAGTAGATGGGAATCTAGGTTCTGAATCCACACAGTGGACTTCCTTACAGGAGCGCCTGTAGGCTAGCCTGAGAGGAACAACTCCCCTTTGCCCCTGCAACTGTCTTAGAACCATGAAATCATAAAACTGGTATGGATTCACTGTCCATTCTGATGTGGCAGACATGGGCTTTGTAAAGATGTATTTATTGAATACTGTTCTGTTTATGCACTTGTTGACTTTGTCAGCTGTAGTGTTCGCTTGCACAACGTTAGCTTACATGCATTACATACATTTAGATCATTTTGTATACCAATCACTCCTATAGGCTACACAATACTCTTCTAAACTAAGTACAGATGTCCACTTACAGTGTACTGTATGAGTTATTCATTCTCTTCAGAATCCGAGGACACCTTGCCACGACAAAAAGTATTATGTTAAAGGGGAAGGGAAACACTAGGATTCAGAACGCCAGCTAACATGTTTAGTATTAGTGGATTGAATACATCTCTTGCTTAGATTTACTTCCTGAAGTGTTTCTATTCCCCTTTAATGTCTGTGGAACTTTCAATTTTTCTTCTGTCTCGTGAAGTGGTTTGACCTTAAGCTTCGAAACAGCATTTGTTGATAACTGTTTATTTTTGTCATGTCTTGCAAAAGGCTCTACTTAAACTGGAATGAAAAAACGTTTCCATCAAATGAGCATCTATTGTACACTAGATGTTCTGTTGTGTTTGTAGCTGGTTGAGAAAGAAGGACAATGTTCCCGAACTACAGTTTGCGTAATAACATATATTTTAATATGATAGAAAGGGAAACTAGTAAGTATACAAATGAACAGCAAACAGATACATGAGTTTATAGTGTAACGGATCAGTGATCGTGACATGATCATCTTATAGTTTCATTTGTCCTGTTTTGTCCTACAGCCATAAAGCATTTACCTGTTGATGATGAGGACGTACGCAGTGTCTTCTCTAGCACGCCTGTTCAAACTACGAAAGTATAGTTCACAGAAGACTGAAACAATCAAACCTCCGTATTTTGAAATATGTCCTCCCCGATGATCATGTATTAGACCACATGGTTGAGTAGTATTGTTTTGGGGCTAAAATCTTTCCAATGAGATCAGTCTCAATGTCCCCCGAAAGCATCTGAGAAGCAGCTCCAGATTTGATTTCTGTAGCATGATATTTGGATTTACACAAACTGGAAGTATTGCGGTATCCTTAAATTGTATTTCCCAAATTAAGCATATGGCCTCAAACGCTATGGTAACCACCATTCTTTTCTCTGTTATCTGCAGCTTTGTCATGTGCCACTAGTTTCAGCCAGATAGGTTCGCTGTGAATATCTCATCTCTCCAGTGAAAGGTTGCCGTTTAATCAAAATGTGTCACATTAATTCTGACAAATTCAAGCAATCCAGATTTCTAATAAAGCTGTCATATTCGCATCCTGTGACTTACTGTCTCCACTTTTCAAATTAATTCCAGTCATAACCTTTTGATTTATGAATGCATAATGTAAACGCTACAGGAGCTCTGACTTTTACAGAAGGAAGCATGCTTATTGTTAGCTCTGAAAAGCACTTTTTTTGGGGATGAATATTGATTTTCCAAGAAAAAAAATCTCCCTCTTGGTTGAATAATTAATTCTATTAATTGTCTGTGATTCACCTACCTTTTCTTTTCCCCTGTTCTTGGAGCATATTACCACATGTCTTTTATGAGGTGATATCTGTGTGACATCAAAGAAAAAGAGCTCCACCTTACATTTACATTGATTGATTATTTCGAAGAGGATTTAGTATACCAGACCATTTTGCTGTTTATATATTTATTAGTATTGATCAGTAAATCTACTTCTTTTTCAGAACTAAAGGTCAAGCAAGCTGCTCCTCCTGCAGAACAAGGTATATCAGAGCCGCCTGTTCTGTAATGATCTGAATATAAGTGAAAAGGAAACAATTAAAAATAGGGAATTGCACATTTCAATAATCTATTCCGCTCTATGTAGTCTTAAAGCTATGCATTCCATTTTACAGTAGTGTGCCCTTGTATGCATTCGTCCAAGCCCAAAGAGGCCAAAAGTGAGCCAACGGAGGAGAAAGGTATTAATATACCGATAATAGATCAATATCATGCATGGTTGTGGAGAAGTGAGAGCCATTCATTACTAACCCCTTTTTATCTTTACCATATCTTCGGCTGATATTATTTCTCATAGTAAGGGCTGTGTTCCCCTATGAGCCAGATGCATTTGTATATGACAAATATTGGAGTGATTCTTTCTGCATTGCTTTAAATCAAATCAAATCAAATTTTATTTTTCTTTAGTCTTGAATTCATCTTGAATGTAGAACTTGCTGTAGAGAGAAGCTTTACAAATGGCAAGAAGTATCCTCTGACTTTGAGAGGATCTTCTGTGTAGTAGACTCAACATCTGTTTCTGTTTCTGACTCATGAGTCTATTGGCAATACTTAAAAGTTTGGTTTGGCGATATCCGTGTTGTGAGTTCCATTTGTGGCTTAAATTGTGTTGTTGACATGCTAACTCTCAAGTAATGCGAAGTCCATTGTTACAACTTGCAGTGTTTCTACCAAACATATATTAAAAGTTCAGTAATGACAATCCTCAGTGACTTCATATTGCGATATGGTTGGTGTTTCCTTGGTTTTGCTTCTCAAAGTCGCCATCTAGTGGAAAGGTTTAGATAAGCCACGCATTAGGGTGCATTTCACTAACTGCCGGTATATCTGTGACATATAGCTAAAAGTGTCAAGAGGGAATTAGCCAGGGAAGGTATGTTAGAGTCACTTTATCCTTCGTGTGGTTAGGAATAGCAGCACAGTAGTGTATCTCTTCTTGCTCCCTACGGAGGGTGTTGGTCGCTGTTGAAGTAAGAGCTTATATAGAAGTAGAGGAACAGGAATGCACAGCCGTTAACATGCCCAGAGCAGCACTCTCAATATGTAACTCTCAGTGTGTAAAAATGTGTAGGGCGGCAGGTAGCCTAGCGGCTAGAGCGTTGGACCAGAAACCAAAAGATCGCTCGAATGCCCTATGGAAAGTACTGTAAACTGTGATGCATCCATGTATGCTGTAAATGATATGCACCAGTGACGCTGGTTTCACGTTTTTGCATGTTTTTGTAAGATTTCACTTGAAGTGTTCAGATGAAGTGTGTTTTTGTCTTAATAACATGTTTGTAACTGGAAGTACATTGAGACCTCAGAGAGCATGGCAGTATTGAAGCTTGCTGCAATAGGCACAATGCTGGCCCCTGCTGTTTGAAAAGAGGCAAATCTACATTGGTGATGGATACAGTATGTCTATATCTACAGTGAGGGAAAAAAGTATTTGATCCCCTGCTGATTTTGTACGTTTGCCCACTGACAAAGAAATGATCAGTCTATAATTTTAATGGTAGGTTTATTTGAACAGTGAGAGACAGAATATCAACAAAAAAATCCAGAAAAACGCATGTCAAAAATGTTATGAATTGATTTGCATTTTAATGAGGGAAATAAGTATTTGACCCCTCTGCAAAACATGACTTAGTACTTGGTGGCAAAACCCTTGTTGGCAATCACAGAGGTCAGACGTTTCTTGTAGTTGGCCACCAGGTTTGCACACATCTCAGGAGGGATTTTGTCCCACTCCTCTTTGCAGATCTTCTTCAAGTCATTAAGGTTTCGAGGCTGACGTTTGGCAACTCGAACCTTCAGCTCCCTCCACAGATTTTCTATGGGATTAAGGTCTGGAGACTGGCTAGGCCACTCCAGGACCTTAATGTGCTTCTTCTTGAGCCACTCCTTTGTTGCCTTGGCCGTGTGTTTTGGGTCATTGTCATGCTGGAATACCCATCCACGACCCATTTTCAATACCCTGGCTGAGGGAAGGAGGTTTTCACCCAAGATTTGACGGTACATGGCCCCGTCCATCGTCCCTTTGATGCGGTGAAGTTGTCCTGTCCCTTTAGCAGGAAAACACCCCCAAAGCATAATGTTTCCACCTCCATGTTTGACGGTGGGGATGGTTTCTTGGGGTCATAGGCAGCATTCCTCCTCCTCCAAACACGGCAAGTTGGGTTGATGCCAAAGAACTCCATTTTGGTCTCATCTGACCACAACACGTTCACCCAGTTGTCCTCTGAATCATTCAGATGTTCATTGGCAAACTTCAGACGGGCATGTATATGTGCTTTCTTGAGCAGGGGGACCTTGCGGGCGCTGCAGGATTTCAGTCCTTCACGGCATAGTGTGTTACCAATTGTTTTCTTGATGACTATGGTCCCAGCTGCCTTGAGATCATTGACAAGATCCTCCTGTGTAGTTCTGGGCTGATTCCTCACCGTTCTCATGATCATTGCAACTCCACGAGGTGAGATCTTGCATGGAGCCCCAGGCTGAGGGAGATTGACAGTTCTTTTGTGTTTCTTCCATTTGCGAATAATCACAGAAACTGTTGTCACCTTCTCACCAAGCTGCTTGGCGATGGTCTTGTAGCCCATTCCAGCCTTGTGTAGGTCTACAATCTTGTCCCTGACATCCTTGGAGAGCTCTTTGGTCTTGGCCATGGTGGAGAGTTTGGAATCTGATTGATTGATTGCTTCTGTGGACAGGTATCTTTTATACAGGTAAGAAACTGAGATTAGGAGCACTCCCTTTAAGAGTGTGCTCCTAATCTCCGTTCCTTACCTGTATGAAAGACACCTGGGAGCCAGAAATCTTTTTGATTGAGAAGGGGTCAAATACTTATTTCCCTCATTAAAATGCAAATCAATTTATAACATTTTTGACATGCATTTTTCTGGATATTTTTGTTGTTATTCTGTCTCTCACTGTTCAAATAAACCTACCATTAAAATTATAGACTGATAATTTCTTTGTCAGTGGGCAAACGTACAAAATCAGCAGGGGATCAAATACTTTTTTCCCTCACTGTATACATTGCGCCGATGTGTTTTCTGTTTGATAGCGCTATGCTAGATAGGCACATTATATGAGCATTGCATCATAAAGTATGCACTCTACTTTGTAGAATCTCAAGTGTCCTATTGCTTGTCTGAAATTACCTTTTTCAGAGTAAGATAAAAGGTTAAAGACAATCAAAATTGAATACTGGTCTAACACATTCATATTATATGTGTTAGCTGAGTCCGAGCCTAATTTAAAATGTATTAATAATATCATTTTTCAAAACTGAACTTTGTGACTTGTTTGACTACACCAATTTTGTCATCCACAGTTAAAATGGCCACTCCCGACAGGAAGAGTATGTGTTGTGAAGCTGATATAATATTGCTTTGAAAGTAGCTTTGAAAGTAGCATAGAGACTAGAGGCGACGGATGAACCAATTCAATCTTAGTGCAAATCTGTTGATCTTTATACTAGTGGAGGGTCTTTCATTCTCTTCCGGTTTGATCAGGTATCTTTTCAAAGTTAAAGATGGAACAAAGATTGAATTGTATATTCTTGATGGTTTATCTGCTTCACCTCTTTGCTACATTTGACATAAGTAGTTAGCTGTTCAATATAATAATGCCAATGATGATCTAAGCTATTTAAATGTTCACACATTTTTCATTTTCATAAATTTTTTAAAATATAATATGGTTTTATTATAAAACAGCTATACATGCCTGAACGTGTTCTCAAAAAGCTTGCGTCTATCTTTGGCATGCAACTACAGTGCAAAGCAAGAATGCGGATACAATGTTCCCTTATGTCATGTATTCTGCTTTCATTTTCAGAGGCAGAGCCCCCTAAAAAGGAACCAGTAGTGAGAGCTAAGAGAGGTACTGTGTGACAACTATGTGTTTTCTGTACTTTTACTGTGTATTTTGAATGTTGATCATACAGAATATTAGGTAAGGAAGAAACAAGCTGAAAGTAATAGTTGCTCGATATATGAGAAGAACATCAATGACATGTATTCATTATTGATTTTCCCCTTTTCTGTCATAAAGAGCGTGACATGTGCAGGCCAGTTGAGAAGCCAAAAAGGAGAGGTAGGAATCATCTCCGTTTGCAGCTCATTATAACATCTCTGAAATAGCAGATGAAAAATGTCTATAAGATGAACGGCAAGTGACCTTATGCAATAGCCTACTATATTGCTGCATTTCAAATGAATAACAGGGAAATGCTGTTTGCAAGTTGTTTGAATAAAACAAAACAAAACGAAACAATGAATAAATGTAAATATTCTAAGATCACTTTACATGTGTGGCTGAATCTCTGTAACTCCAACTATGTCATTTAACCAGAGGCTGCAAGGAAATTGGAATTAGAAGCGGCGATCAGGAAGAGAGGTAAGACATTCTGAAATACAGTACAAGCCCAAGATGAATGACTTAGCCGTGTATATGTAAACATATATTCAAATCTTCCTCAATGTCCTTTGGCTGTACACTGCAGAACAGTACATACTTCTGTGTAGTTAGATGGAGGAAAAAGTATATTCGATGATTAAAAGGTATTCTTTCTCAGTGCCTACCACCATTCATCAGTTATAGTGGGGAGATGAAGGTCTTTAGAGCGGCTGAGGTGGAAAAAGACTTCAAAGTCAACTATCAGATGTAACCCCATTGTACCGTACCGTTTCCCTTTCCCTCCTTAGAACTAAGACTTAAAAAGGAAGCGAAGGCCACAAAGGAAGGTAACTCAGTCATGCAATAATCACACCGTGGTTTTAACAGTCCTTCTGTAAAGGTACTTGTGTTATGTTTGTCCAACACCTATTTTTTATCACATTGCAGAGTCTCAACATGTAGATGCTGGGGTGCCTGCACCTGCAACTGCGCCAGGTACATTTGTAGAGATAAAACATTTAGATTCTGTAGCACTGTGTCATCTTAGGACACATTGCAGCAGTACAAGAGAACATGCAAGAATGAGAGAGATCATACAGTAGATACGAATCAGACCACCTTTTGAGCATGTTGTTTTTCTAACATGCACTTTAATAAAGCATTCTTTCAAGCGAAAGGTTCTTGAATACATTAAACATATCATAACGTATGTAGGTTCTGTATGAATGTGCGTTGTTGTATGTTGCAGTTCCCGCCTGTCAACCCACACAAGTCTACTGGCCATCATCATCTCCTGGCTGGTATTGTAAGTATACACTAACGCTCTAAAGCACCCCCTGAATATACTGTACAATATCAGTGGTATTTATTTTTCTGTATACTGTATGCCACTTTTCTATTGCAGTATAATACAGTCCTGTACATGTGCAGTGTAATATATCCTTCTCAAACTTGACTGAAAAGGTGTTGATTCCATTTATCTTCCAGTGCATCATATATTCACAGACAATCCATTTCCACCTACAACTATGACAGGTATTTGGTATTATTTTAATTCTTTCCAATCAGGCATTTAATGTCAACATTAACAATATTTAAATGTGCCTGACATTTTGGGCTGTTATTTGGGCGAAGAGTTTCTCCTGACCATATGACTACACCAGGAAAACTTCCAGGCCCTAGTTACTAGGGCTGAGAGTTATTTGCGTCATAGCCTCTGTTTACTGTATGTCCTTATGGCCTTGTATAGGTTTCTAATGATTATCTCTGGGTGAACATTTGAGTAGTGTTAGCAACAACCATTTAGAAAATACTACAGATTTACATCTTTAAACTGTTCTGTACTATGTTCCTTTATTGGTCTGTCAGCTCCTCGAGTTACAGTGGCTTTTCCCAGTAGTCTCTTGGTGTTTCCTGGTGCTTCTCACCTCAAAGATCTTTATTATTTTCAATTAGATTCTGTCACCTGAATTACTTTTCATGCACCATATTTTATAACTTCAGTACCATTTAAGTACAGTACATGGTTACCAAGTATGCAATGAAAAGGCATTGTACGTAGAAGTCTAACTGATCTGTTTTCTTGCTCTTTAACATTATTTAACATCCCTGGTTTAGTCCCTTGTTGCTCACCACCTCAGCTACTTTTTTCTCCTTGTCGTCACATACAATTTTAACTAGCTAACCTGTTTGATTTTATCTAGAGTTACATAATACATGATGAGATATGTCATCTGGGTCCATTTGAATTTACAACTTTTTTTTATCATCTCCACTGCCAATTCCAACAGCTCCTCCAGCTCAGCCATTTTATCAAGCTCCTCCAGCTCAGCCATTTTATCAAGCTCCTCCAGCTCAGCCATTTTATCAAGCTCCTCCAGCTCAGCCATTTTATCAAGCTCCTCCAGCTTATCAAGTTTATCAAGCTCCTCCAGCTCATCCAGCACCAGCTCAACCAACAGCTCCAGTTCAACCAGCACCAGCTCAACCAGCACCAGCTCAACCAACAGCTCCAGTTCAACCAGCACCAGCTCAACCAGCACCAGCTCAACCAATAGCTCCAGTTCAACCAGCACCAGCTCAACCAGCTCAAACAACAGCTCCAGTTCAACCAGCTCAACCAGCACCTGCACCAGCACCAGCACCTGGACCTGCACCAGCTCCATCGACTCAAGGTAATTATTCTCTCAGAACTTAAACTCTAACTTAGTAGCTGATATTGGAACTAGGTCATCTTTCTCTAAAGGGATAGAGTGCTTGCAAATAATATGAATATTACTTTTCCACAAAGATAGAAACAATGCTTATATTCTCTCCATGTAAATTAAAATGCTCATATTCAATGCCATATTCTTTATTTATTGACCCTTGATACTGTGCTTGAAAGGAAACTCTTAACAGACTGTTTTTGCCATTGAAGAACCACAGGCTCCCAAAGAAAAGGCTGCCTCCACAAAGACGGGTACGAACATATTGTGTTGATTCAAAGGGATACACTTATATAACTTGTTCATGTCTGATCGGAACACAATCTTCTTCACTCTTAGTTCCAAAGGAAAAGACCAAGGCAGCTGCCTCAAAGACGGGTAAGAGACTCTCTACATACCAAATCATCCTTCACACTAACTGAAAACTGTATATGTTCAGTACTTGTTATGTAAATGAACTCAATGGTAAGAGTTTCAGTGTTAGAAGTTACTTCAGGTAAAGGTAAGATAGCTGCTTATAAGTATTACACCATACCAGACACACATCGATCAGATTTTCTACTTATATTTTGTCAATCATTTTTTTCCAGAGTCTCCTAAAGGAAAAGTTAAGAAGCAAGGTAAGAATTTGTACAATTGAACGGGATCATTGCTTTCTGTATTTAAATACAGTTAGATAGTTTATATTTCTTTCTTTCCTTCTAGAACTTGTGGTGTCCAAAGGGAAGTTCAAACCAGCTGTTGTAAAGAAAGGTACAGATTTTGGTAGTACATTATTAATAACATGCTGCGTACTTGACTTGTATTTGAAAATGTTGACCATGATATTTCCATTCCAGAAGCTGTTGTCTCTGAAGAAAAGACAAAACCTTCCACGACAAAGAAAGGTACTTCAGTGTATGTTGTAATGTGTATACACAGACATTTTATATATGTTTACTTTTTAGAGTTGTTCAGTGGGTGAATTTAAGTTATTGGTCTGTGTTCTTTGTTTCAGAGGTTGTTGTTTCCGAAGATAAAGCTAAGACAACAGCTGCCAAGAAAGGTAACAAATATATGTAGCTGCTATGTGATTCTCAGAGCAACATTGAGCTGTATGAATACTGTACTTTGAATGATGAGCATATTTCTTATTTTCCTTTGTCTCAGATCCTGTGGAAAAGGACAAGGACAAAATAACTCCTACAAAGAAAGGTAACATCAACTTAGATCAAGTTATTCCAGTCAACAAATGAACACATGTTCTAAGTGTGGATATATTACTATTTTAGAGCCTGCAATCTCCAAAGAAAAAGTCAAGGCAACCACTAGCAAGACAACCACACCCACTACCAAGAAAGGTAATACTGTATTTCACAAATGTTAACTTGAGCAAATGCTCACTATGAACTGCAGTTAAACACTTATTACATTTATTGTTTCTATCAGAACCGTCACCTGCAAAAGCCAACGCCAAATGGTCGCTTGTAAAGAATGGTATAGCGCTTCCTGCATCCTGCTTGGCTTAATTAACTTGTTCAATCAGGAGCCTTATTATCTTTTTGTTTTATTAGTATGTAATGTAATAAATAATAGAATCTCTGCACTAGTTGTTTTGGAACCCGAGCCCCCTAAAGAGAAAGCCACTCCAAGAGTTCCCACTATGAGAAAAGGTAACCACACAAATGTAGTGGTGCCAATGGTAAAAGCCACCGCAAGAGTTGTCGCTATAAGACCCATATCTACAAAAAAAGGTAACCACACAGCAATTGAAATGTTTTTCACACTAAATACAGATTATTTTCAGTTAGATACAATGAAAATTGGAATCAGGCTGTCTAACTGTTCTCACACTTTTAGGTCCTGCAGTGAAGGAGAAGCTAACTAACGCACCTGAAGCAGGTACAGTAAAGTGCACCACTCCTATCTATTAGTGTGTCGAGCAGAAACTGACTATTATGTCTTTCACTGTTTTCCTTTTGCATTTTTACTACGTGGTACATTATTAAAAACTTCTTCTCATCAGCAAAAGACAAACTGAAAGCGGCAGAGAAAAAAAGTAAGAATGAGTTGACTATGCTTCGAGTGGACTTTTGAGTTTTTTTGGAAACAAACAGGTTAACACTTCAAGGGAAGTTAGAGGTAGTTGCGAGCAGATACCCATAGACTTCCAGTCATTGCGCTAATGCTAGTTAGCATTGGCTGGCGAACTTCCTTCATACTGGACACAGAGACATAAAAATGGTACCCACCAATTCATCTGACTCTGGGGAAGTTGTCAAAATCCTGAAGTATCCCTTTTTAAACAGCTGAAACAGGGGGGTGCGCTTATGACCTGGACCTACAGCGGTTTAACAGCTCTCTCCCATGATGTACTCTAGCACCTAATGGTTATGAAACCTACAGGATGACGCCTATTAGCAGAGTGGGAGCTTGGTTTTGTGCACAATATATCATATGCCACTTGCAAAATCCTTCAGAAGGATGCTGCAACATCTCTAATACATCCAGTATTTCTTCCAGCTATCTCTGGATGTTAATAAGATTGTGCTGTTCCATTTCCTCTGTTGGTGAACACCGGCATCACGTACACAACCCTCCATCACGTTACTATAGCAACCCTTCGCCGAGGCCCACAACATGGATGGGTTTATTTACTCACTCAATTACTGTATTGGCTAAACAAGTATAAACAACCTCTGAAATCCAGCATACTAAATAACTGAATATGTGTTCTGCGGAGCATGGAGCGATCAGGTCACGTATGTAGGATTGAGTCTCTCATACAGCCATCCTGATTGTCTCCACACTCTCCTGAGCAGTTAAATGTACGGTTCAAATGTTTACCTGACATTTCTTTTTTGTCTACAATCAGCATATGTTCTGCTCCTTCCACCCAATGCCTAATTTCCTCCATCTATCTAGACCATTACCGTAGGATCCCTCTGAATTACCTCCCTGTATATCGCCTGTGGTTTGTCTGCACGGTAGAGCAAAGTGCTTATTTACTGACCTGGGTAATGGGTTTGGAAGAACTTCACTCCAGATGTACAGTAATTCCCTTCAAGGACTTAAACCCTAAAATCAAACACAAACAGTGGGACATCTGTGAAAACAAAACAAACATGGTTAACGATATATGGCTTTGCTGTGTTTTGACTTCATTGATGATAGGCATACAGTAGGGTGAAATATGGTGTTATCTGGGTATTACATATCCTTTTGCATAACTGATTAATCTATTTTCATTAGAATGAAGAACTGATTTCAACAGTTTAACTCCCTTGTCTAATTCCAAAGAAAGAACCTGGTAGCTTTGTGAGATTCTCAAAAGCTTGCCTTTAACCCTATAAAACACACTTCCGTGCGATTTACCCTGGCTTTACCCTGAGGCTGTTTACACCACCCAAAGATGAATTTAAAAAGTCCCCTTTGCATTGTTTCATAGAGCTTAATGCTGAAACTTATCTTGTAAAGGGTCACATGTTGGGGTTATTGTAGAATGTTATGTAGGCAAAACAGGTAGCTATGAAGCAAAATTTTATCTGTGGTGTTTCTTAGATTGGATTCTTATTGGGGTCAAAACCCAGATTCCTATTGTATGTCTTACTGCACTGCAGGCAATCCATTGTACAGCACTGAACCCGATTCATACGTTCCCACACAAGGTTTGGGAAAGAGTATGCATAGAGTATGTGTAATGTAACATCTTCAAGCAGTTTTTTATAAAAGACGGGAATCTATTTGGATTTGTAATATAGATGGACCCGATGACTGCTGAGATTGGCATGTTCCTACTGTTTGACGTTTTCACAGCTAGATTAGAATACCTGTATCTCATATACATCTTTCCTCCTTGCGTAAGAAGAAGACAAGGTGAAGGATGTGAAGACATCAGACGGTGAGTTCTGTTCATATAAAAGTATATAAATGCTATGATCTAGTTTGAATAGATGCTGCCATTGAATTAAAAACAGATTAGATGTTATAAAAGCTAGCTACCATAGCAACATCTACGCAGTATACCGTATCTGTTTACACAACTACAAACAGACTCTTCTTTTATCTTTCAATAGAGTGAACAGATATTACAGTTCTTATTTGACTAAGCCTCATCCTTTAGCTATGGGGTATGTGGGATGGGCTGCAACGTCTTATTGCACAGGCCAACAACACTAGATTCCATTAGGGGGATGTT
This sequence comes from Salvelinus alpinus, assembly GCF_045679555.1. Lineage (NCBI taxonomy): Eukaryota > Metazoa > Chordata > Actinopteri > Salmoniformes > Salmonidae > Salvelinus > Salvelinus alpinus. The sequence continues at coordinate 33,693,250 of NC_092093.1, read as the reverse complement.
CTAATGCGTGAACCAGTGGATTCTTGATATTCTAGTCCCATCCCTTCCTGACCCATCTTCCCAGTTACTCTCTCCTCGCGTCCTGTGTGATTTGCCTCACAGTGCACACTGAACCTTAAGCAATACTTAATCCTTATTGTCAGTATGATGGCTATCTATATGTAATGTATGTACAATATTAAAGCAAAACTGACTGATTTACATATCTTTTAAGACCTGATTGATCAGCAGTTACTTTCTTTTAAATAGTTGTTGTAGTCATGCTTGTGTTCACTGCCATGTCCTTCCCACTCTCTGCAGTTAGGGTATGGTAAACAAACATACAGTACAGTATATATACTCTAACACTGTTGGTAATGCACAGCTCCAGTGTTTCCCCTATATTCATTTAGCAACGGTGGGCCACTCCCAAAAATGTGATGTAATTTTTGGGGGGGACATTTAAAAAAAAAAAAAAAGGATTAGATGTTATCAAACCTAGCTACCATAGCAATGTCTATGCGGTATATCTGTTTACACAACTACAAACAGCATCTCCTTTTATCTTCCAATAGAGCGATCAGATATTACAGTCCTTGTTTGACTAAGCCTCATCCTCTAGCTGTGGGATATTTGGGATGGGCTGCAACCTTTCATTGCCAGGCCAACAACACTAGATTCCAGTAATGAACTGATCTGAGGAAAAGTGGAAATCTGGTATTGACCATGTGAAATGCAGCCTATATCAAAGTGCGGCTGCCAAGACTTTTAGTCAATAAACCTGAGGCAAATGGCTCAATTTAATTAATGACCTCAGGCCAACTAGAGTGATCAATCAATAGATTGTGATGCAGCATTGAGTTTTTCCATGCCATTTCAGTCCCTCCTTCACATAAATACGTAAAAGACTAGAATTGTTTACTGCATGCATAGTTAATTCTCAAAGTTTTATTGACGTGACGTGTTAACGCAAGATGCACAGATTGGCTTATAGTTGTCATTAAACATTTTAAATGCTGTATGTGAATGACTTGTTCAAATTTCAACTAATTCAAAAGCTGTTTACATAATTACAGTTGAATAATACATTGTTGCTGAATAATGTACATGGTGCAAAACCTTTATCTGATCCCGGCATACACTAAATGCTTGTAAATGTATTATTGTATTATTATTGTAAATGTACTTATGGTTTATTTTTTTCTTTCAGCCAAAGCTAAAGCCACACACTCTGTGAAGACAGCCCAGCCCACTAAACCACGTAAGTAAATATTCAATCCCGAAGCAAGACATCTCCTTTGTTTTGATAAGCAGGTCACTTCCTGTCTTTTGTTTGTTTACCACGTGAATCCATGTGGGGCTTAATGCATTCCTTATCTTGCCTAAAACTGGAGAAGCCACAAAGAAGTGGTTTCAAGGGTTTGAATACATCTGTCATGCTAAATAGCACCATCAAATGCATATATTTTTTATTATTCATTGTTTTGTTGAGGGGCTCCTTGTCCATGGATCAGCCTTGTAAATGTCATATTCTCATCACTGGATGCCCTCTTCTTCTCTATTATAGTGTTTTGTAAAGCGGCACATTTATATTGAATAGCATGCCACGCATAATGGTATAGTATTATAGTGATAGGTTGACTACATGCCAGCATCAGTTAACTTTCTCATGCTTATTAAACACAAAACACTAGTTGACAAGAAGAAATTGGATCCTTCAAACGCCATGGCTTTAGACAAAGGCCCGGCAGAATTACTTTGGGTACTCGACAGCACAGATCTGTTTTGAATAAGCGTTGCATGATTCTCTTTCACATCAATCATTATGTACATTTTCCCGGAACAAACAACACATGAAAAATAAAATCAGTCTCTCGTCACTTGATTAGAGAGGACGTTTATGCATGGCAAAACTGCAATTACAGCCATGTCACTTTGTGTTACAGTTTGAGGAGAAAACGTTTGAGATTATAAACAGAGTTTGAAGAACAGGTTAAATGGCATTTGTATCTTCTCATAGATAAAGCTGAGAAGACTGAGAAGGCTGAGAAGACTGAGGAGGCTGAGAAGACTGAGAAGGCTGAGAAGACTAAGAAGGCTGAGAAGACTGAGAAGGCTAAGAAGACTGAGAAGGCTGAGAAGGCTGAGAAGACTGAGAAGACTGAGAAGGCTAAGAAGACTGAGAAGGCTGAGAAGACTACGAAGACTGAGAAGGCTGAGAAGACTGAGAAGAAAGCTGTGAAAGAGGCTCAAGGTATGTTGGCTCAAAGTATCAAATGATACCTTTCCTCAAACAGTTCATACATTATTGATGTCTTTTGATTATTTATGCTTGATTCTTTTTTTCCTATGATTTCAGAAAAAGAAGTAAAGACCCCTGGTGAAGCAAGTGAGTAAATACCAATGCCTTGTGCCTGTGCTTGATTCAAATGAGAGATACGGATGTAGCATGGTGGTGCTCTGTCTAACCTAATGATTTTTTGATGCATTTACTATTTAGGATTATCTCAGTGTGTGGTCCCAGACTAGTAAAATCCAAATGTAATGCGTAAAACATTTACTGCTACAGTAGTCTGGAAGTGGGAGTCATATATATGTGATTTTTTTATGATTTCATATTTACACATAATTTGTACAATTGATGTAATGTTGATCATATGCAAATATGATTTTTATTAATTAGCTACTGTAGCAACAGTTTCCCTTGCAATTTCACATTAGAATTATCATATGTTTACCATTTCTAGAGATTGGTGCAGAATCTTCTTTAGCTTCTACTCAGGACTAAGGTAGTAGCTATATCTTCCACTCTACTGGTCAACTCAAAGAGAATAGGATTCTCTCTCTACTGTTAATTGCTCTGTGGTGATTTATTGGGAGTAAATTAATGATGTTGATGATGTGCTATTAAACACTGTTCATGGAGCCAGCATTTAGTTATTGAGAGAGATTATGCCTAGTGATAAATAGTAATAACACTTGCTGGATTTGAAACCAAATGCGTTAAAGACATTAGGGGGATGTTCTAATGCGTGAACCAGGGGATTCTTGATATTCTAGTCCCATCCCTTCCTGACCCATCTTCCAAGTCACTCTCTCCTCACGTCCTGTGTGATTAACCTCACACCGCACCCTGAACCTTATGCAATACTACATGTACTGTATGTATAATATTATAGCAAACTGACTGATATATACAGTATATATATTTTAAGACCTGCAGCAGTTGCTTTCTTTTAAATAAGGGTTGTAGTCATGCTTGTGTTCCCTGCCATGACCTTCCCTCTCTCTACACTTAGGTTATGGTAAACAAACATACAGTACAGTATATATACCATGTATATGTTTTGTATGGGCATACTGTATATGGTGGAAACATATATACCCATAAATGCTTATATATGTATCCACACATATAAGTGGCAGCTTCATTAAATAGTACCCACAAAACACCAGTCTCAACGTCAACAGTGAAGAAGCGACTCCGGGATGCGGGCCTTCTTCTGAGAGTTCAGAGTTCTTCTGTCCAGTGTCTGTGTTCTTTTGCCCATCTTAATCTTTTCTTTTTATTGGCCAGTCTGAGATATGGCTTTTTCTTTGCAACTCTGCCTAGAAGGCCAGCATCCCGGAGTCGTCTCTTCACTGTTGACGTTGAGACTGGTGTTTTGCGGGTACTATTTAATGAAGCTGCAAGTTGAGGACTTGTGAGGCGTCTGTTTCCAGCTACAATAGTCATTTACAACATTAACAATGTCTACACTGTATTTCTGATCAATTTGATGTTATTTTAATGGACAAAAAATGTGCTTCTCTTTCAAAAACAAGGACATTTCTAAGTGACCCCAAACTTTTGAACGGTAGTGTATGTCTCATACAGTATATGTTGAAATATACATGAATTGGCCCTTTTCATATATGTGACATATATTTCTGCCTTATATTCACATACAGTACCAGTCAAAAGTTTGGACACACCTACTCATTCCAGGGTTTTTCTTTATATTTACTATTTTCTATATTGTAGAATAATAGTGACAACATCAAAACTATGAAATAACACACATGGAATCATGTATTAACCAAAAAAGGGTTAAACAAATCTAAATCTATCTTACATTTGAGATTCTTCAAAGTAGCCACCCTTTGCCTTGGTGACAGCTTTGCACACTCTTGGCAATCTCTCAACCAGCTTCATGAGGTAGTCATCTGGAATGCATTTCAATTAACAGGTGTGCCTTGTTAAAAGTTAATTTGTGGAATTTCTTTCCATAATGCGTTTGAGCCAATCAGTTGTGTTGTGACAGGGTAGGGCTGGTATACAGAAGACAGCCCTATTTGATAAAAGACCAAGTCCATATTATGGCAAAAACAGCTCAAATAAGCAAAGAAAAACGACATATATGCTTGACACATAGTATTGAAATGTTTATTACATTAATGTCCCTTATATGTGTAACGGCTGTCGTCTTCCTCCTCGTCTGAGGAGGAGAAGTTTGAAGGATCAGAGGACCAATGCGCAGCGTGGTAATTGTTCATCTTAATTAATGGAAGTGAACAACTCAAAATACAAAAACAACAAAGTGAAAACCGAAACAGTTCTATCTGGTGCAGACACACAAAGACTGAAAATAACCACCCACAAAACCCAACAGAAAACAGGCTACCTAAATATGGTTCCCAATCAGGGACAACAATTGACAGCTGCCTCTGATTGAGAACCATATCAGGCCAAACACAGAAATAGAAAATCATAGAAAAACTAACATAGACAACCCACCCAACTCACGCCCTGACCATACTAAAACAAAAGACCAAACAAAGGAACTAAGGTCAGAACGTGACAATATGTCACAATACATGTTAACAATATGTGTTAACATATATGTTTCAGGAGCATTATTTCAGTGATACTTGGTAATAAAACATTAGGAAAAAATTACACAAAACACAAACCTAATTTAATCCTATACCTTACATTTTTTCTCTCATCGCTTCTCAATTCAGCCATTTTACTGTTTTAAGCCGTTCCCGCTTGTCCCTTTCTTGCATCCGGGAAGCGCTTCATGACAGTATCTGTGGTGGGAAAGAAACAATTGTAAGATAAAGAGAACATAGAACAGTTAGGGGTTGGGTTTGGGCTCATACATCAATGTGAAAAGATTCAGTTTAATAAGAAATCCTTGACCATTAATGCCCTATTTACAATGATTGACTTGTACATTTAATTAAGGGATAGTTCACTTGTTTACACCTTATAGCCAGTCAGATGGTTCCTTACCCTGAATGTAGTCTATGGGCCAGTAGGGAACTGTAATCCATAATTCAAAGTTGTTTAAATAGTCACTATTAACTTGAGGGGATTTAGCCACAAACATTTAACTTAGTCAAATGTGTGTTTTTTTTGTTAGCCATCTGACTATTTGGTGTAAAAAAGTGAACTATCCTTTTTTAACATCTTCACTTATATTAAATAGAAATTGACCACAACCTGTTATGGGGTATTCATTTTTAAAGGGATACTGACAGATTTCGAGATTTAGGTCGTTTTTCTACTTACCCAGAGATTAACTCATGAATACCATGTATATCTCTGCATGCAGTTTGGAGATTATTGAAGTTAGCATGCCATGAGTGATGTCATAGTCTCTTTAAAAATATCATGACTATACCCGCACACTGTCAAATGCTCATTTGAAATTGATGAACAAAAAACTACTCGGCAGTTATTGCAGTACCCTTTTCACTTTTTCTCCCAGTCTTCTCTCCTTTTAGCTTTGCCACCTATCATTTTTTCAAATGAAATAAGTGTGTCATAATAATTCTCCAAAGTCATAATGACACAGCCAGATATTCAAATTTGAGTTAGTTCTGAAGATAATGTATTTTTTGGTTTCACCTTTATTTAACCAGGTAGCCCAGTTGAGAACAAGCTCTCATTTACAACTGCGACCTGGACAAGATAAAGCAAAACAGCGTGACACAAACAACAACACAGAGTTACACATGGACAGTGTGTGCAAGTGAAGTAAGATTAGAGAATGACTCTGGCTTATCTGTACAACACTAGAGATAATACATACATAGACATACTTGTACCACAGCCATTGTCGCATAGAATTGGAATGAGTAAAATGGACATTCCCACCCGAAACAGTGTTGGTTTGGGTGAACCTAGCCTCTTCCTAGAAGCCTCTTCACAGGCAATGTATCTCTGACACAACGCCTGTTATCCGTATATGAGCAGAATGTCGGCCCAGGTTCACCTAGTTCCATCCTCTCCCACTACCCGCGACTGGACTTCCTCTCACTACCATATTTGGTGGTGAGAAAACATTCTAAACTGATGCTTCAGCTTTATAGATCCTGTGATGTGTCTGGGTTCGCCCTTCTGTTGGTGACCACAAAGTGCATTCGGAAAGTATTCAGACCTCTTGACTTTTCCCACATTTTGTTACGTTACAGTCTTCTAAAATTAATTAAATAAAACAATTCTACACACAACACCCCATAATGACAAAGCGAAAACAGGTTTTAGAAATGTTTGCACATTTATTAAAATGCGCAATCGGGGGAGAAATCCTTGACCATTAATGCCTGACCCAGTGGTCAGGGAGGTGACCAAGAACCTGATGGTCACTCTGACAGAGCTCCAGAGTTCCTCTGTGGAGATGGGAGAACCTTCCAGAAGGACAACCATTTCGGCAGCACTCCACTAATCAGGCCTTTATGGTAGTGGCCAGATGGAAGCCACTCCTCAGTAAAAGGCACATGACAGCCCCCTTGGAGTTTGCCAAAAGGCACCTAAAGGACTCTCAGACCATGAGAAACAAGATTCTCCGGTCTGATAAAACCAAGATTGAACTCTTTTGCCTGAATGCCAAGCTTCACATCTGGAGGAAACCTGGCACCATCCCTATGGTGCAGCATAGTGGTGGCAGTATCATGCTGTGGGGATGTTTTTAAGTGGCATGGACTGGGAGACTAGTCAGGATCGAGGAAAATATGAATGGAGCACTCAGAATGGAGCACTCAGAGCACTAAGTGTTAAGTTCATGTTTTAAGTATCCCTATATTTCTGTTATTACGGGGCTATCACTCAGTCAAGAGTGCGCATGCGCAGGAAGTCTTGTCGTTGGACCTAGCCTCGAGTGTAATGGCTACTTGTATTGTGTTCATATAGTATTGTAAACTTTGTTAAACTGGAACCTTGTCATTGTGTCATTTCGAATTAACATTGGTAGCAGAGGATGGTTTCTAACTACAACGTGCCACCTCGCTTCGACGAGAAGAAAAAAGTTGGAAAAATGAACTGGGAATCTGGACACGCGTTACTAATCTGGACGCGAAAAAGCAAGCACTTGCGGTGGTATTATCGCTTGAGGGAAGAGCGAGAGATACAGCACTGGAAATATCCGTTGAGGATTTGAACAAGGATGACGGTATGGGAACTTTGATCACAGCACTGGATTCTGTATTTCTTAAAGAAGAGAAAGACCGTGCCTACGAGGCATATTCAAACTTTGACAGTGTTACGAGAGATATTTCGGTTGCAATGGCGGACTACATCATTGATTTCGAACAGAGGTACAATAGAATGCGCAAGTACGACATGGTTCTCCCAGATGCAGTGTTAGGGTTCAGGTTGCTAGACACTGCTTGTCTAGATGGTAGGGAGAAACAGTTGGCTTTGACTGCTTGTACTGTGCTGACTTTTGCATCTATGAAGTCGGCACTAAAAATAATATTTGGTGAGAAGACGTCTGTCGCGCCAATAACAGATGGAATGCAAGTGAGTGACGCAGCATATTACACCGAGCAGCACAGAAAAGGCGCCAACAAGTCACGTTCTCAAGACAACCAGAAGAGGGCGCCATTTCCCGGCACAAATCCACTGGACAAATATGGAAGGAGATCGAAATGTGCAATTTGTCAAAGCACTTACCATTGGGTTAAAGACTGTCCTCATAAAAATGAACAGAGGAAAATGTAAACACAGAGATAGAGCAGTGTAACATTACACTGTTTTCAAATGAATCTGATACTGAGATTTTTATAGTTGAATCCTTAGGATCTGCTGTGATTGATACTGCATGTACACGGACAGTGTGTGGTGCAAAATGGCTTGATAGCTATGTCAGTGAACTAAATATGAAAGAAGTACAAAATATGATTGACACACCAAGCAAAAGAGCTTTCAAATTTGGAGATGGGAGAATTGTCCATTCTACCAAGAGAGTTAAGATACCAGCAAAAATTGGTCAGACTAAGTGTCACATTGAAACAGAGGTGGTCCCTACAGATATCCCCTTACTATTAAGCAAAGCTTCCCTCAAGAAGGCAGAGGCTGTACTAGACATAAAAAATGACAAGGCAGTGATGTTTAAACAACCAGTGACTCTTGAACTTACTACCTCAGGCCACTATTGTGTAAACATTTTAGACAAAGGCATCTCACAGAGTCCATGCAAAAATGAGATTCTGACTGACACAGAGCACATGGAGATTCTGACAGTCACAGAGAACATGAGCACTAAAGAAAAACACAAAGTATTGCAAAAGCTTTACAAACAGTTTGGACATGATACAGTTGACAGACTTCAGAAGTTACTCAGCAGTTCAGGGAATAATGATGATGAGAAGTACGAAACTGGAAACAAAGTGTACTACAAACGAGTTGACTGTCAAGAGTGGAAAGGACCGGGAGTAGTCATTGGTCAAGATGGTGTGGTGATATTTGTGAGGCACGAAGGCATGATTGTCAGGGTGCATCACTCAAGATTGCGGAAAGTAAATGATCAACAAGATAGAGGGGCTGTAGCTGAGAATCAGTCTCCTAATGAAAATGACAAAAAGGACACAGTAACAGACACAAACCTACCAGATGTCACATCCAATGATATGGACACTGAAACTGACACAGGAAATGGAGCAGAGACCTTTAACCATGCCACAGGTAATACTATTGAGCGTTCAAATGAGGAAAACATTCAACAACAGCCATATGTGTTAAGAGAACATGGTTGTTCCAATCTGAAAACAGGACAAACTGTTAAATACATGGACAGAGAAAGTGGTATTCCACATACAGCAACCGTCATTGGACGAGCAGGAAAAGTAAAACACAAGAACTGGTACAACTTGCAGTACTCTGAACCAGCTACACTTTCTGGTACAACAGGGTCAGCTGACCTGTCACTTGTAGATAATATCAGAATTGAATCAATGGAAAATCGAGAAAAACAGAATGACATTCAAAATGATGATGTACTTGAAACAAAGGACGTGTCATTTGGCTCAGCTAAGCTAGATGAGCTCAGTAATTGGAGGAAAAATGGAGTGTTTGAGGAAGTCAAAGACATTGGCCAAAAATGCGTCTCAACAAGGTGGGTGTGGACCCTTAAAGAATCCTTAACTGGAATAGTGCCTAAAGCACGTCTAGTGGCTAGAGGTTTTGAGGAGCTGGCTGCTAAAGAACTCTCAAAAGACTCACCGACATGCGCCTCAGAGTCACTCAGATTGCTGATGTCAGTGATCTGCCAGAAAAAATGGAAACTTAATTCCATAGACATCAAATCTGGATTTTTGCAGGGAACAGAGCTGTCAAGGGACATTCACATCCGACCTCCGCCCGAAGCTAAAAGCGAAGGAACACTGTGGAAACTAAAAAAGTGTGTGTATGGACTGGCAGATGGATCACTCTAAATCAAATCAAATCAAATCAAATTTTATTAGTCACATACACATGGTTAGCAGATGTTAATGCGAGTGTAGCGAAATGCTTGTGCTTCTAGTTCCGACAATGCAGTAATAACCAACAAGTAATCTAACCTAACAATTCCACAACTACTACCTTACACACACACACACAAGTGTAAAGGGATAAAGAATATGTACATAAAGATATATGAATGAGTGGTGGTACAGAACGGCATGGCAGATGCAGTAGATGGTATAGAGTACGGTATATACATATGAGATGAGTACTGTAGGGTATGTAAACATAAAGTGGCATAGTTTAAAGTGGCTAGTGGTACATGTATTACATAAAGATGGCAAGATGCAGTAGATGATATAGAGTACAGTATATACATATGAGATGGGTAATGTAGGGTATGTAAACATTATATTAAGTGGCATTGTTTAAAGTGGCTAGTGGTACATTTTTACATAATTTCCATCAATTCCCATTTTTAAAGTGGCTGGAGTTGAGTCAGTATGTTGGCAGCGGCCGCTAAATGTTAGTGGTGGCTGTTTAACAGTCTGATGGCCTTGAGATAGAAGCTGTTTTTCAGTCTCTCGGTCCCTGCTTTGATGCACCTGTACTGACCTCGCCTTCTGGATGATAGCGGGGTGAACAGGCAGTGGCTTGGGTGGTTGTTGTCCTTGATGATCTTTATGGCCTTCCTGTGACATCGGGTGGTGTAGGTGTCCTGGAGGGCAGGTAGTTTGCCCCCGGTGATGCGTTCTGCAGACCTCACTACCCTCTGGAGAGCCTTACGGTTGTGGGCGGAGCAGTTGCCGTACCAGGCGGTGATACAGCCCGACAGGATGCTCTCGATTGTGCATCTGTAGAAGTTTGTGAGTGCTTTTGGTGACAAGCCGAATTTCTTCAGCCTCCTGAGGTTGAAGAGGCGCTGCTGCGCCTTCTTCACAACGCTGTCTGTGTGGGTGGACCAATTCAGTTTGTCCGTGATGTGTACACCGAGGAACTTAAAACTTTCCACCTTCTCCACTACTGACCCGTCGATGTGGATAGGGGGGTGCTCCCTCTGCTGTTTCCTGAAGTCCACAATCATCTCCTTTGTTTTGTTGACGTTGAGTGTGAGGTTATTTTCCTGACACCACACTCCGAGGGCCCTCACCTCCTCCCTGTAGGCCGTCTCGTCGTTGTTGGTAATCAAGCCTACCACTGTAGTGTCATCCGCAAACTTGATGATTGAGTTGGAGGCGTGCATGGCCACGCAGTCGTGGGTGAACAGGGAGTACAGGAGAGGGCTCAGAACGCACCCTTGTGGGGCCCCAGTGTTGAGGATCAGCGGGGTGGAGATGTTGTTACCTACCCTCACCACCTGGGGGCGGCCCGTCAGGAAGTCCAGGACCCAGTTGCACAGGGCGGGGTCGAGACCCAGGGTCTCGAGCTTGATGACGAGTTTGGAGGGTACTATGGTGTTGAATGCTGAGCTGTAATCGATGAACAGCATTCTCACATGGGTATTCCTCTTGTCCAGATGGGTTAGGGCAGTGTGCAGTGTGGTTGCGATTGCGTCGTCTGTGGACCTATTGGGTCGGTAAGCAAATTGGAGTGGGTCTAGGGTGTCCGGTAGGGTGGAGGTGATATGGTCCTTGACTAGTCTCTCAAAGCACTTCATGATGACGGAAGTGAGTGCTACGGGGCGGTAGTCGTTTAGCTCAGTTACCTTAGCTTTCTTGGGAACAGGAACAATGGTGGCCCTCTTGAAGCATGTGGGAACAGCAGACTGGGATAAGGATTGATTGAATATGTCCGTAAACACACCAGCCAGCTGGTCTGCGCATGCTCTGAGGACGCGGCTGGGAATGCCGTCTGGGCCTGCAGCCTTGCGAGGGTTAACACGTTTAAATGTTTTACTCACCTCGGCTGCAGTGAAGGAGAGCCCGCAGGTTTTGGTAGGGGGCCGTGTCAGTGGCACTGTATTGTCCTCAAAGCGGGCAAAAAAGTTGTTTAGCCTGTCTGGGAGCAAGACATCCTGGTCCGCGACGGGGCTGGTTTTCTTTTTGTAATCCGTGATTGACTGTAGACCCTGCCACATACCTCTTGTGTCTGAGCTGTTGAATTGCGACTCGATTTTGTCTCTGTACTGGGACTTAGCCTGTTTGATTGCCTTGCGGAGAGAATAGCTACACTGTTTGTATTCGGTCATGCTTCCGGTCACCTTGCCCTGGTTAAAAGCAGTGGTTCGCGCTTTCAGTTTCACGCGAATGCTGCCGTCAATCCACGGTTTCTGGTTTGGGAATGTTTTAATCGTTGCTGTGGGTACGACATCGTCAATGCACTTCCTAATGAACTCGCTCACCGAATCAGCATATTCGTCAATATTGTTGTTGGACGCGATGCGGAACATATTCCAATCCGCGTGATCGAAGCAGTCTTGAAGCGTGGATTCAGATTGGTCGGACCAGCGTTGAACAGACCTGAGCGCGGGAGCTTGTTGTTTGAGTTTCTGTTTGTAGGCTGGAATCAACAAAATGGAGTCGTGGTCAGCTTTTCCGAAAGGGGGGCGGGGGAGGGCCTTATATGCGTCGCGGAAATTAGTATAACAATGATCTAGGGTTTTTCCAGCCCTGGTAGCACAATCGATATGCTGATAGAGTTTAGGGAGTTTTGTTTTTAGATTAGCCTTGTTAAAATCCCCAGCTACGATGAATGCAGCCTCAGGGTGTGTGGTTTCCAGTTTACAAAGAGTCAGATAAAGTTCGTTCAGGGCCATCTGCTTGGGGGGGAATATATACGGCTGTGATTATGATTGAAGAGAATTCCCTTGGTAGATAATGCGGTCGACATTTGATTGTGAGGAGTTCTAGATCAGGTGAACAGAATGACTTGAGTTCCTGTGTGTTGTTATGATGATCACACCACTTCTCGTTAATCATAAGGCATACCCCCCCGCCCCTCTTCTTACCGGAAAGATGTTTGTTTCTGTCGGCGCGATGCATGAAGAAACCAGCTGGCTGCACCGACTCCGTTAGCGTCCCTTGAGTTAGCCATGTTTCCGTGAAGCAGAGCACGTTGCAATCCCTGATGTCTCTCTGGAATGCTACCCGTGCTCGGATTTCATCAACCTTATTGTCAAGAGACTGGACATTGGCGAGTAGTATGCTAGGGAGTGGAGCGCGATGTGCCCGTCTCCGAAGCCTGACCACGAGACCGCCTCGTTTGCCCCTTTTTCGGCGTCGCACAGGGTCGCCGGCTGGGATCAGATCCATTGTATTGGGTGGAAGGCAAAACACTGGATCCGTTTCGGGAAAGTCATATTCCTGGTAGGAACGATGATGAGTTGACGTTAATCGTATATTCAGTAGTTCCTCCCGACTGTATGTAATGAAACCTAAGATTACCTGGGGTACCGATGTAAGAAATAACACATAAAAGAACAAAATACTGCATATTTTCCAAGGAACGCGAAGCGAGGCGGCCATCTCTTTTCGGCGCCGGAAGTTCTAAGTTCTAAGTACAGCAAGTACTCTACTGGTACAACAAAGTCAAGGCAACAATGCTGAATACAGGTGGAAAAATGTCACAAGTGGATCCTGCAGTCTTCTATTGGCTTGATAAAGACTGCAATGTGACTGGAGTACTTGCCTGTCATGTTGATGACTTTATCTGGGCTATCATTCAGTGCGCATGTGCAGGAAGTCTTGTCGTTGTTGGACCTAGCCTCGAGTGTAATGGCTACTTGTAGTGTGTTCATATAGTATAGTAAACTTTGTTAAACTGGAACCTTGTCGTTGTGTCATTTCGAATTAACACTAAGGACCTCAGGCTGGGACGAAGGTTCATCTTCCAACGACCCTAAGCACACAGCCAAAACAATGCAGGAGTGGCTTTGGGACAAGTCTCTGAATGTCCTTGAGTGGCCCAGCCAGAGCCCAGACTTGAACTCAAATCAAACATCTCTGGAGTGACCTGAAAATAGCTGTGCAGCGACGCTCCCCATCCAACCTGACAGAGCTTGAGAGGATCTGCAGAGAAGAATGGGAGAAACTCCCCAAATACAGGTGTGCCATACCCAAGAAGACTTGATGCTGTAATTGCTGCCAAAAGTGCATCAACAAAGTACTGAGTAAAGGGTCTGAATACTTATGTAAATGTGATATTTCAGTTTTTTTATGTGCAAAATAACTGTTTTTGTTTTGTCATTATGGGGTATTGTGTGTAGATTGATGAGAGGGAAAAACTTTGTAATCCATTTTAGAATAAGGCTATAACGTAACAAAATGTGAAAAAAGTCAAGGGGTCTGAATACTTTCCGAATGCACTGTATCTGTTTAAGAGAACAAAGAAAAAGAGACAGGAAGAGAAACGGTTAGTTGTCACTTCTTCGAGTGTTGTTGAGGGGAGGGGGGACACAAACCACTGTGCTCCCCCGCCTCCTGCTGGTCGCAAAAGGCATGAACAATACCCAAAGGAAGTCCTTGGAGGGCTCAGGCCCAAATAAACGTGGATTTCAACGATATACAGTCATGGATTAAAACAACAACATCTTAACCATGTTTAATAAATACAATGTGATTCCATTGTAACGGCAGCCTTCCTCCTCTTCGTCTGAAGAGGAGGTGTAGCAGGGATCGGACCAAGACGCAGCGTATTCCGTGTTCAACATGTTTTAATAAAGAGACGATAACGTGAACACTATACAAATACAAAATAACAAACGTGGCAAACCGAAACAGTCCTATCTGGTGCAGAGAACACAAAGACAGAAGACAACCACCCACAAATCCCAACACAAAACAGGCTACCTTAATATGGTTCCCAATCAGAGACAATGACAAACACCTGCCTCTTGATTGAGAACCATAAAACATAGAATGCCCACCCAGCTCACGTCCTGACCAACACTAAAACAAGAAAACACAAAAGAACTATGGTCAGAACGTGACATCCATAACCTTATGGGCAGCCACAACTATACTGTACAAAAATAAACATTCATTCTTAGATAGGTTTTTGTGTGTTTTAAAACTTTTCAATCACAAATCATAAACCTACAATAGTCTACGCCATCCCAATCTAATCTCAAAATGATTTGGCAGGTGTCATATACAGTAGATACAGGAAACAACAAAGTAATCATACTTAACACTAAATGCAATTAGAAAATAATTTATTCCTACATGTAAAATGTATGTATTGTTTATAAATATATGCCATTTAAAAAACTAAAATGTTTCTGGAATAGATTTCAAAGCAATAAATGGGGGGTGACTTATATATGTTATTAAAATATAAGATCTTATATTTTAAAATGTATGTCACGTTTATATATAGGTTTTGAATATATGATGATATATTTAAAAAATAATATGTCATGTTCTTTGATATGCAGTGCCAGTCAAAAGTTTGGAGACACCTACTCATTCAAGGGTTTTTCTTTATTTTGACTATGGTAACAGCTCCGCTTCCTGAGGTAATTGCGGTTGTTAATGCATTCATCTTATTAGTTAAGTGTATCCAAGGTTCCAGCATTTAGCCATATTTTCCTTATTTAGCAACAGGTCAGCTAGTTTTGCGGTTTGGATTTATGCTGTGGATTCTCTGTTTTTCTCCCTGAGGACCGAACAAAAACCCTGTGTCATATTTGATTAGATTAAAAACATTTAAAACATCTCTTTCTAATGGGGAAATGATTCTCCTTTCTTCATCCATCGCAGGAGTTTTTAAGGTCATCTGTATCATTGAAATTCACAGTCCATTTTCCCCAGTGGACTACTATAGACTTTCTGATCAGAATTCCCCAGGAGAGTGAGCCTTTCTCATGTCTGCACAGCCACACACATTCTCTGCATCCCTGTAGTCTCCACAGGGCTGGAGAAGTCCCATTGGGCTTGAAAGGGTCTGCTTTGAAATTCCATTCTCTGTAATGGATATATTAAATCTACAGTAGGGGTAAGAGAGAGCCATCACATTGTGTATTTATACAAGGAGAATATATACATTGGGTACCTTGAGATAGTCTTTGTCCTCTCACTCTCATACATGTTCTATCTCTGATTCTCTGTGTTCTTATCCCACGTCAGAAGATTCTCAGACTGAGGAGAGAGCCACGGACAAGAAGAAGACGTCGGGTAAGATCACTGATGGAGAAAGTTCTGTCCATCTTAAAGGGAAACTCCACTCAAAAACTGTCTTTTGGTATTTGATTCATTAGTCCACTGTTGATACAGTCCCAAAATGTTTTGCATGTCAGCAGTTTTCAAGATATTGAAAACTGAAGCAAAGTGTCACTGGCCACAGCATCATGCTTCTTCTTCCTGTTATACAAACACATGCAAAAATAACAAATCCTTCATTTATTCCTTATTTTCCCTCATTGTATCTTACAGGTCAAACAGTCTTGCAGTGTGTTTTTATTGGTGGAAAGAGTGCCCACTACCCTTTGCTACCTCCCACCCCTGGTGTGACCCCTGTGTCGATGAGCCCAGCCATGCAGTCCATGATGATGCAGCAGGTGCAGCAGCAAAAAGCCCGAGCAGTGGGACAGTAGACTAGCTCCTCACCCCTATGCTGCTCCCTCATCTCAGTCTGCACTTCAACGTTAACCAGCAGGTGGCGCTGCTTGTATTTACTTCTGGCCCACTGGCTTCTCATTGAAAACGGAGGACAATCAGGAACTAAAGGGGAAGGATGGATGGACAGTACAGTATTATTTATTTTTCTATGACCGGTCGAGCTCCCGTGAGTTTCTAAGTCCCTAAATTCCTTTCCTTTAGCTGTGGCTTTGCTGCTTTTTCAACACTCTTAGAAAAACGGTTACGAAAGGGATCTCTGTCTGTCCCAATAGGAGAACCCTTTTTGTTCCAGGTAAAACCGTTTTTGGTTCCAAGTAGAACCATTTTGGGTTCCATGTAAGACCCTCTGCGAACAGGGTTCTACATGGAACCCGAAAGGGTTATACTTGGAACCAAAATGGTTCTATCTGGAACCAACAAGAATTCTTCAAAGGGTTCTTCTATGGGGACAGCCGAATAACCCTTTTAGGTTCTAGATTACACCTTTTGCGCTCAGTGTTGAGTTCTTTGTGATCTATGCTTTTCTGTAGATGTATTTATTATGAAAGGAGTGTAAGTTATGGATACATCACCTTCAGCAGCAAATGGAATTGATCATTTCTGTACATTTCAACCAAATGCAATGTACACATGCATTTCATTTGTAATTAGGCTGAAGTTCAATGTACTGTATATAATGTACATCTTGATATGACATCGTGTAGTTTACGTTTGTTGAATGGTTACTTCACATCATTATTTTTGTTACATCACAACATTCATCAAGTTAATGATTGCAATACTTGTCTGTACATTGATTTTTGGGCCATACATCTATGGCACTCGGATATAAATGGAGTTAGGAGTTTTATTTCATGTTTTGATTCTATTTTGTTAAGGAAACTCACTGAAAATGATATGCAATAACAAATGAACAATGTTACTCAGTTTGGCCGAACATGTCCATATCGGTAGGTTTCTGTTGATGTGTGTCATACCCTGCTGATATTGCACTCTGTGCCTTACCTGTGTCAGGAAATCCTAAACCATATTTTGAGACACTATTGTAGAAGTTGCGCATCAAATCCAGAGTACAAAAGATACCGCAAATAAACAATGACCCACTGGGCAAAAACAGGTTGAATGAACGTTGTTTCCACGTAATTTCGACCCAAAAAATGTATGTGAAGATTGTGGAATCAACGTGGAAAACTGATTAGATTAAGTAATCAACGTAAGGGCATTTCATATTCTTTTCACCCAACTTTATACTAAGTCTAATGACATGGTGACATTTGTCGTTGATTTCAAGTTGAATTCACGTTAGTTGACAATTCAACCAAATGCAAATCAAAACTAGACGTTGAACTGACGTCTGTGCCCAGTGGGGAAGATCTTCAGAAAATATATTTTTTTAATTGTGTGGCTTTGTGCATCATAGTTTGGCCAAGAAAGAGGATATATATTTGTTTTTGCCAAAAAATGGCCATATCATTAGTTAATGAAAAAAAGTTAAAATGTAGTCCCCCTTACAAAGATGACAAGGAGTTTTCACCTACGGTAAACGTGTCCATTCATTGTCAGAAGTTATAAAATATGGTTCACAGGCATGCTAACACCTACTGTATACATCTGCCCAGATCTGCATACACACATGAACATTGCCTTATCACTCATTACTTACACTGTGATGTTGTTTTATGTATTGTATGTTAAATGTGTTGCTTCCATGTAAATAACTGCATCAGCTTGTATTTTGCTGCTTGGCATGTCGGTAAAGGATTGTGGGATATTGAGTATGGTAGAATTACTCATGGGAGCTCCCGTTGTTAACCAGAAGAACCTCTCTCTCTCTCTCATCCTCTGAGGAGTGTGTGTAATGAGAATGCAACACTAGAGGAGGTCAAGTCAATGACTGTCCACACGTTTTTTTTATGACCAACAAGGATTATCGTGAGATGGTGTTATGATGTTATCCTGTGATATATAGGTGTGGGTGACTTCATCATCCAGTCATGTTCCTATCATAGCGTTTGCTTCTATGCGCAGCAGCCAACTGCTGAAATACAGTGCCCTCCATAATTATTGGGACAGTGAAGCATTTGTTTCTTATTTTGGCTCTGTACTACAAAAGTTTGTATTTGAAATCAAACAGTGACAATGAGGTTAAAGTGCTGACTGAGAGCTTTAATTTGAGGGTATTTTCATCCATATCGGTTGAACCGTTTAGAAATTACAGCACTGTTTGTGCATAGTCCCCCCATTTTAGGTGAGCAAAAGTATTGGGACAAAGTAGTACAAATGTAAGTATTTTGACCTATATTCATGGCACGCAATGACTACATCAAGCTTGTGACTCTACAAACTTGTTGGATGCATTTGCTGTTTGTTTGGTTGTGTTTCAGATTATTTTGTGCCCAGTAGAAATAAATGGTAAATAATGTATTGTGACATTTTGCAGTCCCTATTATTGTAAATAAGAATAGAAAATGTTTCTTAACACTTATACATCAATGTAGATGGTACCATATGATTACGGATACTTTTTTATGAATCGTGAAATGATGAGTGAGTTACAGACAAAAAGTTACAAAAACAAAAATGTCATACCCCCAAGACATGCTAACCTCTCACCATTACAATAACAGTGGAGGTTATCATTTTTGTGAGTCTTTTTGTGCCTCTCACTCATCATTATTCACGATTCATTCAGGATTATCCGTAATATGGCAGCTTCCACATGGCAGCATCCACACATCCACATATTCTCATTCACAATAAAAGTGACTCCAAAATGACACAATACATTATTTACCATAAATTTCTATTGGGTACAAAATAATCTGAAACACAACCAAAACAAACAGCAAATGCATCCAATAAATTTGTAGCTTTACAAACTTGATGTAGTAATTGCGTGCTGTGAATATGGGACCAGATAATTAACTACTTGCAAGTACTTGCTTCACTGTCTCAATAAGGAGGGCACTGCATTTTCAAGTAGGTGTACCTTTTTCTGATAATGGTGTTGCTCGAGACTTGATGGTCAGGAGTCCATGTTTCAAGACCGTGTGAAAGAAACTATTGGATCTGAGCTTAGATGTCCTCGCTACAACAGAAGGGACGATAAGTACAGTTGAAGTCGGAAGTTGACATACACTTAGGTTGGAGTCATTAAAATTCGTTTTTCAACCACTCCACAAATTTGTTGTTAACCAACTATAGTTTTGGCAAGTCGGTTAGGACATCTACTTTGTGCATGACGCAAGTAATTTTTCCAACAATTGTTTACAGACAGAATATTTCACTTATAATTCACTGTATCACAATTCCAGTGGATCAGAAGTTTACATACACTAAGTTGACTGTGCCTTTAAACACCTTGGAAAATTCCAGAAAATGATGTAATGGCTTCAAAAGCTTCTGATAGGCTAATTGACATCCTTTGAGTCAATTGGAGGTGTACCTGTGGATGTATTTCAAGTCCTACCTTCAAACAATCAGCCAAGACCTAAGAAAATAAATTGTAGACCTCCACAAGTCTGGTTCATCCTTGGAAGCAATTTCCAAATGCCTGAAGGTACCGCGTTCATCTGTACAAACAATTGTACGCAAGTATAAACACCATGGGACCACGCAGCAGTCATACCGCTCAGGAAGGAGACGCGTTCTGTCTCCTAGAGATGAACGTACTTTGGTGCAAAAAGTGCAAATCAATCCCAGAACAACAGCAAAGGACCTTGTGAAGATGCTGGAGGAAACAGGTACAAAAGTATCAATATCCACAGTAAAACAAGTCCTATATCGACATAACCTGAAAGGCTGCTCAGCAAGGAAGAAGCCACTGCTCCAAAACCGCCATACAAAAGCCAGAATACGGTTGCAACTGCACATGGGGACAAAGATCATACTTTTTGGAGAAATGTCCTCTGGTCTGATGAAACAAAAATAGAACTGTTTGGCCAAAATGACCATCGTTGTGTTTGGAGGAAAAAGGGTGAGGCTTGCAAGCCAAAGAACACCATCCCAACCGTGAAGCACGGGGGTGGCAGCATCATGTTGTGGGGTTGCTTTGCTGCAGGAGGGATTGATGCACTTCACAAAATAAATGGCATCATAAAGGAAGGGAAATTATGTGGATATATTGAAGCAACATCTCAAGACATCAGTCAGGAAGTTAAGCTTGGTCGCAAATGGGTCTTCCAAATGGACAATGACCCCATGCATACTTCCAAAGTTGTGGCAAAATAGCTTAAGGACAACAAAGTCAAGGTATTGGAGTGACCATCACAAAGCCCTGACCTCAATCACATAGAAAATTTGTGGGCTGAACTGAAAAAGCTTGTGCGAGCAAGGAGGCCTACCAACCTGACTCAGTTACACCAGCTCTGTAAGGAGGAATGGGCCAAAATTCCCCCAACTTATTGTGGGAAGCTTGTGGAAGGCTACCCGAAACGTTTGACCCAAGTTAAACAATTTAAAGGCAATGCTACCAAATACTAATTGAGTGTACGTAAACTTCTGACCCACTGGGAATGTAATGAAAGACATAAAAGCTGAAATAAATCATTCTCTCTACTATTAATCTGACGTTTCACATTCTTAAAATAAAGTGGTGATCCTAACTGACCTAAAACAGGGCATTTTTACTAGGATTAAATGTCAGGAATTGTGAAAAACTGACGTGAAAATGTATTTGGCTAAGGTGTATGTAAATTTCCGACTTCAACTGTATAGACAATACATGGTGACTTGAGAGCCCATACTGTGAAAGCCTGAGCGTAAAGGCTGAGCAATGACTTTGTTTTGACTGTAGCTGTCTCAGCCTGCTGTATGGTATCTATCTACTATCTATCCATACATTTTGCAGTGGTACAGTAAACTGTCTTTTTCCAAGGACACGTGCATCCACAGTCAGCAACAACAACTCGACAAAGTATTGAGAAGTAGGCCAGAGAATAAAAGAAACTTGACTTTGAAGTTCCAGAGCTCCATTTCCTGTTCCACCAGAGGAAATGCTGCTGTGTGCTGTGTGTTGTTTTCTGTGGATCTGACTAATGGCTGGGGGCAGAGCCCCCCCACCATGAGATACACTCATCAACGATAAACATCAACAACAACATCAGTGAATACTATTTTTTCATAATTATAACTATGTCTTACCTTTCTATTCTTGTATTTTTTGTCAGGGAAACTTGTTTACCGGTGGTGGAAAGTACTTGTTGGTTGACTGCTCTTTCATCATGAGCTTGGTCGTATCATCATACCTTTCTCGGTCACTAGGTATAACAAACCAACAGCAAAGACAACCGTACCGTATGAGGTTTTAATACCTTAAGTTTACTTGATTTACACCAGTGCCGCTGGCACATTTCAGTGAATTTATTCACTTGTGGAATTTCTTGACAGAGTACAGACCTCAGATATACATGATTTATAAGCACTGAGTATGTGCCGATTATGTGAGCTGTAACAATGTCATTTCAAAAACATTATTCAGAATTGAAATATGTTTTGGGTTGTTTTGTTCTTTAAGATGATTCAGTTTTGTTAATTGCCTGTATTATGCATGACTGTTATTTGAACAAAGACAACACATTTTGCAGTTATTGTCCCTTGTTTTCAGCAACACTCTGGTGAGTACTGTAGGACTTGTTGCACTACTGTAGGACTTGAAATATTAGCTATTAACAGACCTGTCAGACATCAGTTGAGCTACATGTAATGGATGGATATAGATTGCGTTGCTGTGAGATGTGTACGCTCTGTTGATTTCCTGACATGCACAGAGGAAAACAAACTCTCCACCTTATGTAACAGCAACAATATGAGATATGTTCCCAAAGACTAATTTAAATTTAGATACATTTTCTTGCAAAAAAATACACAAGGGACATTTTTTATTTTGGGATATTCCTTTTTTATAGCCCTTTACCCTGGGTTACCTTGTCAGTGCTCTATTGCTACTTTGTGAGACTATTGCTAAACTTTCTCCCTGCTCTGCTGTAGCTCTGTCCTGCAATTAATCACAACAGGATGTCACTGATATGTTTAATGATACTGTTCTTATGTTGTAGTTTTAGTTTTTGAACAGTTTTAACCAAGTCCAAACTCTTATTTAAACAACAGCACATTATTTATTTTAAATCCCCCCCCAAAATATATTTTGAAAGTATGTTGTACATGGAGCATAAAACAACTGGTAATACAGTACTTATATAGCATTACAGTATTTATATGAATTCTTATTTTTTTGTTTCTTTGTTTTGTTTTCAGAACAATGCTCTCTTTACTTTTTTTTGTCAACCTCGTTTAGTTTTTAGTATACAGTACTTTAAGCAAAATGTGGCTCTGGACTACACATGGCAATGCAATGTTAGCTTTACGAATTGAGTAAACATGTTACCATTTTAAAGGTCTTTGTGTTTTATTTTTGGTATGGGCTAACTTCATATTATAGATATAGATGTCTTTAATACCTTCGAGTCATAGAAGGGATAGTTCGGGATTTTGGCAATGAGGCCCCTTTTATCTAATTCCCCAGAGTCAGATGAACTCATGGATACATTTTTTGTGTATCTGTGTTCAGTTTGAAGGAAGCTGCTAACTAGCGTTAGCACTCTTACTAACTAGCGTTAGCACAGTTTCTAACTAGCGTTAGCACTCTTACTAACTAGCGTTAGCACTCTTACAAACTAGCGTTAGCACAGTTTCTAACTAGCGTTAGCAAATCTTCAGTAATCTGTCCTTAAACTGTTGTATTCTGCACAGCACATTGTCATGCCACCCAACAACAAAGTTATCTGAAACTTAGGCACAACAGTGACTATAAAGACTGTTGTTTAGGTCCAATCCTCTTATGTCCATCTTCCCCTGTGTAACAGCAGTCCTTATAGACAGGGACTAATATTAAGGGAATAAAACAGCAACAATAATACTGTTTCTGCAACAGAGGGATAATCCTACCTGACATTTTTATTGCTTTTTTTTTTACCCCAGTTATGAAGCAGGCAACCTTATGTGCTGCTGTAGAGTGCTTCCATCAATTGCTGCTGTGTTTTTATGACACTTTACCAGCTATGCAGCCTTTAAGACTCCCAGGACGGTGTATATTCCATTCCCAGGCTTGAGAGGGGAACTACAAATAAGACAGAGTACTTGAGGTGTGTTTGCCTAAATATCATGCAGTCCAGATAAGTGCTGTTGTTAACATTGAGTCAGTTCCACAGATACTGTATGAGTGGAGGCTACTGTATGCCAAGGTACCTTAGTGGTACTGTATAATTTGATTATTGGGTCCGTCCATTCTATTTTCTCTCAAGGCTCCTCCCAAACTGGCCCAACAAGATGAGTCAGTCAGCCCAGCCCACGCCTGGGCCATTCATAAATCTAATGGGATCGAATCTGCTCAGGACAGGGCAGGGAACAAAAATAGAATCCAGTGAGTCAATCTCTCTCTTACATGGGTTTCCTGCTAAAACCATGTTACTTTAATGCATGTTTTCTGTCCCCTAAAAGCAGTACACTATTTACTGTAAATGTTTAATTCTCCATGGTTCTGCAGCTGCGAAATAAATCAAATCCAAGCAGAGGAGAGATGTTTGTTCTGAGGTCCCTATGCTCCCTGAGCTACAGTAACAGGGTACCACAAAGAGAGAGAGCCACGCTAGGCCTCATCATCAGCTGATGAGCCAGGGGATCTGGGTCAGCCAGAGCACTAAATTAGTACAATGTGCCTCATGCTCGGTAATGCCATCTCTTGCAATAAATAACACAAGGGATGTTCAAAAAAAAACAACCACTTGTTGTTTTAGGTTTGGAGCTACCGTGGAGTTTTGGGTGAAAACAGAGTGAAATCAAGGATGCTGTGGGGGTTGTTTGAATTCCTGTATAACCACTGTGCAGACAGAGACATTAAAGAGAATATTGCTCCAGAGCGGGTGAGTCTCATGCGTGTGATGGTGAGTAAGAGACCTGAGGTAAAGAGGTGTGATTCATCTCTGCCTATTTGGCCACAGCATCCTCCACAACACAACTCCCTCCAGCATCAACAGCCTAAACACGCAGGCGGCAGGCAGGCAGCTCACAGAGGCCACCTCAGGCCAGGATTAGACCTCCAATCTCCATAAGAGACTGTCTGGGAGTGGACCAGGGCAAGGTAAGGCAATATGGAAGCTGTTGGTTCTACCTCTGGCTCCTCACACTCTCAGCAGAGTGACACAGCTATAGAACAAAGAGTGCTACATTGATACATTGACGTCAATGGGGAAGACCAGTAGACTCAGTCAAGGTGGAGAAACCCATGTGAAATCATAAATCGCACCACGTCTGTTGTCTCAGTCAGTATGGGCCTCTGACTGGGTGAACCAACTAGCCAAACAGACTGCACCGTGATGGTCATGTGGGAGGGAATAACGATGGCTTTCTCAATGAATAATTCAAAAAGCTTGTGGGTTTGCTGCTGTGTGTGTTCAGTAAGGGATTGAGGTGTGTCCTCTTCTTCACACACACTGCAGTAAACCCAGGGTGGCTCAGTATGGCTCAACTTCAGGAGGCTGAAGAAATGTTTCGTGTCACCTAAAACCCTGACAAACTTTTACAGATACACAATCGAGAGCATCCTGTCGGGCTGTATCACCCCCTGGTACAGAAACTGCACTGCTCGCATCCGCAGGTCTCTCCAGAGGGTGGTGCGGTCTGCCCAACGCATCACCGGGGGCAAACTACCTTCCCTCCAGGACATCTACAGCACCCAATATCACAGGAAGGCCCCAAAAAATATCCAGGACATTAACCACTCGAGCCACAGCCTGTTCACCCCACTATCATCCAGATGGCGTGATCAGTACAGGTGCATCAAAACTGGGACCGTGAGACTGAAAAACAGCTTCTATCTTAAGGCCATCAGACTGTTAAATAGCCATCACTAGCCGGCTTACGCAACCCTGCACCTTAGAGGGTGCTGCCCTATATACATAAACGTGCAATCACTGGCCACTTTAATCATGTTTAAATAATGTTCACATACTGCTTTACTCATCTCATATACTGTATTCTATTCTACTGTATTTTAGTCAATGCCACTCCGACATTGCTCAATCTAATATTTATATATTTCTTAAATCCATTATTTTACTTTTAGATTTGTTTGTATTGTTGAGAATCGTTTTTAGATACCACCGCACTGTTAGATACTACTGCACTGTTAGATACTACTGCACTGTTAGATACTACCGCACTGTTAGATACTACTGCAGTGTTAGATACTACTGCACTGTTAGACACTACTGCACTGTTAGATACTACTGCACTGTTAGATACTACCGCACTGTTAGATACTACTGCAGTGTTAGATACTACTGCACTGTTAGATACTACTGCACTGTTAGATACTACCGCACTGTTAGATACTACTGCACTGTTAGATACTACTGCACTGTTAGATACTACTGCACTGTTAGATACTACTGCACTGTTAGATACTACCGCACTGTTAGATACTACCGCACTGTTAGATACTACTGCAGTGTTAGATACTACTGCACTGTTAGACACTACTGCACTGTTAGATACTACTGCACTGTTAGATACTACCGCACTGTTAGATACTACTGCAGTGTTAGATACTACTGCACTGTTAGATACTACTGCACTGTTAGATACTACCGCACTGTTAGATACTACTGCACTGTTAGATACTACTGCACTGTTAGATACTACTGCACTGTTAGATACTACTGCACTGTTAGATACTACCGCACTGTTAGATACTACCGCACTGTTAGATACTACTGCACTGTTAGATACTACCGCACTGTTAGATACTACCGCACTGTTAGATACTACTGCACTGTTAGATACTACTGCACTGTTGGAGCTAGGAACACAAGTGTTGCGCTACACCCACAATAACATCTGCTAAATATGTGTATCTGACCAATACAATTTGATTTGATTTGATTTATAGGTAAGGATGGAAAAATCCTTCTGCTGCGACAATTCCTCATATTAGCTCTCTACACAGACACCAGCCGCTTGTATTTTGCTGAAACGCGGCCTAGACGTATTCTGAGGTAATTTTCCACTCGACCAATTACCCTGATCAGACAGCTTTTGATATCTTTCAGAGCTTTTCATGTATTCATCGGCAAATTTGCCAATACACATGTGTTTAGTGAAGGTGCTCTCGTTTGAATGCGACCTGCTTAATTAACACTTTGAAGGTCTCTCAATTACCTGCTGTTATCATAATGTATCCAGTTCAGTGGTCTGCCACTCATACTTCAACAGCAGAGGTCCGTCTAACAAAAGTGCCTATAAATACAAGGTCAGTTTCACCTTCAGCATAACCTTGGTCTTGACACTGTTTGGATCACACTCTTATGCCTTACTGCCAAGCTGGAATTGGTGTGCGTCAGGAGTATGGCTTTCCATTTTAGGATATTCATTCGACGTAAACATAGTATGCAGTATACAGGAGTGCAAAACAGCTAAATAAGAGAGCAGAGTGATACCAACCTGTGTGTCCATATTTATTGGTTTCTCATGTTTGATTCATTTACATAATTTAATTCAGTTGTTTAAAGTTGTTTTTAAGGACATTTAAACATTAAACACTCTTCCCAACACGTCCGCTTTGAATAATCTGTGATTTGACAAGACCTCTAATTTGAGTTTCTCTCTTATCTGTTCCTACATGTACACTACCGTTCAAACGTTTGGGGTCACTTAGAAATGTCCTTGTTTTTGAAAGAAAAGCAAATTTTTTGTCCATTAAAATAACATCAAATTGATCCAAAATACATTGTAGACATTGTTAATGTTGTAAATGACTATTGTAGCTGGAAACCGCAGATTTTTTTATGGAATATCTACATAGGCGTACAGAGGCCCATTATCAGCAACCATCACTCCTGTGTTCCAATGGCACGGTGTGTTAGCTAATCCAAGTTCCTCTGTCCAGTGTCTGTGTTCTTTTGCCCATCTTAATCTTTTATTTTTATTGTCCAGTCTGAAATATGGCTTTTTCTTTGCAACTCTGCAAAACCAGCATCGCGGAGTTGCCTTTTCATGTTGACGTTGAGACTGGTGTTTTGCGGGTACTATTTAATGAAGCTGCCAGTTGAGGACTTGTGAGGCGTCTGTTTCTCAAACTAGACACTCTGATGTACTTGTTCTCTTGCTCAGTTGTGCACTGGGGCCTCCCACTCCTCTTTCTATTCTGGTTAGAGACAGTTTGCGCTGTTCTGTGAGGGAAGTAATAAGTAATATTCAGTTTCTTGGCAATTTCTCGCATGGAATAGCCTTCATTTCTCAGAACAAGAATAGACTGATCAGTTTCAGAAGAAAGTGCTTCTTTAATCAGCACAACAGTTTTCAGCTGTGCTAACATCATTTCAAAAGGGTTTTCTAATTATCAATTAGACTTTTAAAATGATAAACTTGGATTAGCTAACACAACGTGCCATTGGAACACAGGAGTGATGGTTGCTGATAATGGGCCTCTGTACGCCTATGTAGATATTCCATAACAAATCTGCCGTTTCCAGCTACAATAGTCATTTACAGCATTAACAATGTCTACACTGTATTTCGGATCAATTTGATGTTATGTTAATGGAAAAAAAATTGCTTTTCTTTCAAAAACAAGGAGATTTCTAAGTGACCCCAAACTTTTGAACGGTAGTGTATATACAATCAAATTGACATGGAAACATGAAACCAAAGGATTAACTCAAAGCAATAATATGCATTCAATTCATGAACAATTATTAACTGTCATAAGAAGTCGTTACTGTACCTTCAAGCCATGGATGAAGTAAAGCATTATACAATAAAGACGTTGTTTTGTCAAAGGGGGGCTTTGGATGAAATGGCAAGTCTGCATACATGAAAATAGTTGGAAGAATATTACAAATGCTAAACATATTCAATTCTCAAACGTGTGTTCAAACCTCAAAAGGTTTCTGCTGTTGTTGTATCATCTTTCTGTAATGTAGGATGATCTGAAAAGTGCACAGGACAAACGAGTCATGGATGCCTTAAAATACTGATGAACATCACACAAAAACATGAAACACTTTAAACCAGGGTGAAACACACAGACAGCAGCATCCGATCAATGAGGCTTCAGATAACAATACCATTGTTCAGCTATCGGGTTATTGCAACGCCTCTCACACATCGCTACCTAACGGCCGCTACAGACAGACTGGGTAACACTGACAAGCTGTTACGGCGCCCTCACTTCACCAAAAAAAACAAAGAGGTTCCTGGGTCTGCAGCAGCTGAGTCCCTCAGTCATCGAGCTGGAGATGATATTGCCTGGACCGTGTGATCACTGGGTATTAGGACTGTCGATCTGTCTGGCCTAGTTCTGGGCAGCCAAGCAGCCACGCCAGAGTGAATCCATGTTAGTGCCATAGCAGGAAGGCAGCACTGTGTCAGGGCTCAGAGGCTCCAGAGCTGAACACTGCCTCGAGCTTCACCGCCATGCAAGGAGAAACAAAGGAGCGAGCAACGGAAGATCACACAGTGGCATAAACTGACTGTATCCCTGCAGCCATCACAAAAGCTTGATATCATATATAAATAAGTATACAGTATACTGTATCTTAACTTCCAGCATCCTAAAATAAGATATGAGAAAATAATATCTATATCTTTTAAATAGTGTATCTAAATTGGTTTTCAAGTAGGTGTGTGCTGTAGTGGGCGACATCTCTCCTATTGAAACAGATCGTTTCAAGATAATCCTTGAATAGAAACACATTTTTGGAATCACATGACACAGCGACAACACTGTTACCTCTTCTGAGCTGAACCAATAGCTGATACTAAATCCTTTCAAAATACGAGACATTTGTCATGTTTTCGTGGTTACTGGCAGTTAACCCACTGATCCCCGGTAGGCCTTCATTGTAAATAAGAATTTGTTCTTAACTGACTTGCCTAGTTAAATAAAGGTTAAATGTAAAAATAAAAACATTATTAGAACAAATCCCGAGCTGCACTTGCCGGTTTGGAAATGTTAAATACTGTACCAAAAGCCCCCAGCCTCCAATCCCCTTTAAGCGTGATTTCCCATCAACCTCCTATGGTACCACTTTTTTCACAAAACATTTCACGAGAAGCACATACAGAATATTAACAGCAGTCTTTGCATGTTTTCCTGTCACAATGACTCCACCATCCCCCTAGTGTTTAGATCAGAAGTGTATTTACAGTTTTGAATTGGCACTTGACAATAAAATTTGGACCTCCACCATTAGCTTCTCTTCCCTTTTTGTTTTTAGAAATATCTCTCAAAATGCCGTCTTTGCCCATCTTTATGATGCTAGAAGAGGTTCTCCTCCTGCTCCAATCTCTTCCCTCGCATCGTTATGTCTCTGTGTTCTTTTGTTTGTTTGAGGGAGCATGGGAATTCTCTCCCCTCTGTCTGTCTTTCTGTCTGAGGGCGATGTTTCTTGGTCTGCATGTGTTGTCGAGCCGTACTTTAGTCCAGCGAGAGCAGCGGCTGCATGTTCTCCTCCTCGCTCTTCACTTTTTCTGGCCGTTTAAGCACTCCGGGCTCCACCACCGACTGGGACCTGTGGATATGAATAAAAGATGACTGGCATCAGAGAGGCCTGTGTTCATTGAAGCACTATCACTGAGGACTTCTCACCTAGTACAAAGGAGTGGGATGCAAAGGTGCAAGCACCAGAGAACCCTTGCATCCTGCAGAGCAGGTAGCATACAAAGGAATCATACAAGGTCATAGACGATTGGTTTCATAAATGCATCCCAAAATCCCTCCAGCACAAATTGTTTTAGGAGGCCTCGGGTCACGTGCAATACCCAAAAACACTAAAACGTACACACACGTGCACGTGCAAACGAAACATTAAAAATGCTCTTCCCCTACAATTGTTGTTGTCTTGTATAGTTACATGAGCCCGAAAAGGTCATTTGATCACAAAATGTCACCCTCAGACACTGCTCTAACCTATTTCTGATGTATTTCTCCAATAGAAACCTAAGCTGCTTTTGGGGGAACAGGAGCATTGATTCCTCATGCAGAAGTCTGGTCTCCTGTGTCTGCCGTGACAGATAAACATTCATATGACTGATGAGGATTACTAAGAAAACAACCAGAGCTTCAATCACCTGTGGCAAAAAAACACCCACAAACAAAATAATAGAGATGATTGCACAGTATTTACACAGGGGCTCAAATGGCCTTTGGAATAGTAACTAGTAGGATCCTGTCAGCCTCAGTGAGCTTAACATTTAGAAGTTCATAAAGCTACTGCTGCTAGTGGGGACCTATGTAATTACTGCAGCAGTGAACAGTGACGTAAAACAGATCTGCCTCGGAGTCAGTCCACCACTCACACACACACATCACAGTCATACAGTTCAGTATGGCTGTGTCATTATGGGGTGGCCATGATACAGCGGCTCATCATTCATAGCATATGGTTCTCCAACAGTGACTCATAGCCAATTTTGCTATTTTTTAATCAAGTAATGGATAAGACAATGTTGGCTTGACCTTTGTGGAGCGTATAAATCGCAGCGTAAAGTGGGGACCTGAAAGCCCTGACTAAAATAAGTCACTTCAGATCATATGGCTGCAGGTGATTTACAGCATTACGTTCACCATATATCAGGCCCCTGACCAAGATGCTATGATACACCAATCAAATGCTTCTGTCACAGATTCAGGCCAGATCAGGGTAAAAGAGGGCTTAGGTAACAATAGGAAAAAATACATTATTAAATGCTTTTATGAAAATCCCATACAGTACCTTATCTCTCATTGCTTTGACTGCTGCGTCAGTGTATTGTCTTGGTAAGCAGAAATGTCATTGACAGTACATTTCACTGATAAAAATCTGCTGAACCAAAACATTTTCTTTTTTACTAAGGATACTGTGCTATGCATGGGGAAAGAGCATGTACTTTCTCTCCTTCAGTCATACACACACAAACAACAAATTGACATGGCTCTTGGAAAAAAAAGGACAAAAGGACATTGGATAACCTAATATTCTCAAGGAAAGAAGGCCTTCATGACAATGTCATATGTCTATACAGGTTCAGTCAGAGGGTTGTGTGTGGCAGCAGGAGTGGAACTGAGCTTATTGCCGAAGGTAAAACTCCATCACTTCTGTTCATGCTCCAGAAGGTAGCTAGCGCACTCCATTGAGTGCAGATCAGAGCATCATATTAATCTATTTTGCCTAATGCTCATTTCATGAGCCAGTAAGTGGAGAGAGACAGCCCTGAAGAAACTCACCGAGACAAGGGACTGTCACGAAAGCAAACTAAAGTCACCATGCCTAATTTATTATTTCTATAAAACATACAAAACTATCTGCCATGGAGGATTTCAGAAACTAAACCACTCACCTGAATGAAACACTGAGAACAATTTCTCTGAATAAGTTTCGCATTTTGAACAGTGAATACATATTATAATATCCAAGTATACCATTTCCTATGCTTATGTCTACCCCCTGAATAATGTTGGTGAGAGGCCTTTAGCACCCAACACACAAACCAGAATATAGATATCTGTGCTCTGTACTCCCGTGTTGTGCAATTGAATTACTCCTACTGTAGAAAATCAATCATGTGTTTTCCATGTATCTTATAGATCTAGGAATCCCTAGTTATGTCCAATTTCTGCCCTGCTTCTGTGGTTATTACCTGGAAGAAAACGCATCAGCTATGACATATCTGACAGACTAACCTGTCCGTTTCTTAGAAGACACCTCTACTTGTATCTCGTATGAAGACAACAACACACAATCTATCACATTGACACACGCGAATAACATGAGTCTAGACGGACCTCTTCATGGCTTTGGGAGACAGGTCTTTCTCCAGGTCTTTGACAGACAGGCTGTAGGACTCGGGGCAATACTCGGTCTCCTCGTCATAGGCGTGGTCCAGAAGGGTGCGGGCCCAGGTGCCCATGTCGTAGGGTGGCATCATCCCACCCAGCTCAGAGGGCAGGATCTCAGGGTGCATGAGCTGGTGAAGGCTGTTCAAGTTGTTCCCATGCATGAAGATCTGCAGAGGGGCGGACAAAACAACAACACAACATTGACACAGATAGATAAATGAGCATATACAGTCTAACAGCATGCAAAAGTCTACAGTATGTTAGAGAGGATAGGTTCGCCATTGTGAAAAGCTGACCTGAACACTGTTTATATGACCACGGCTATTCAGAAGGCTACCATAAATGATGCTGAACACATTGAACATACATTCATTGGTTATACTGTACAGCAGCACAGTTGACCCGGTGGTCTCTGTCGAAAATATTTTTCATTATGTTCCCGCAACAACAAACTCTCCTCCTACCCGTTTCCTCGTCTTGTCCTTCAGAAAGGGGCGTATGACGGTGTAAAGGGCGTGGATGTACCAAGGCTGGTTCACAAAATGGATTCCTCCGAACCTGGCAGGGAAGCTGTCCTGTGGGCAACAAAGAACACAAATACACTCATTATTCTGCCTGTTGGTATGGTTACTAACTTAATCCTATTTTGATTTGTTAATTTTATTCTATTCAAATAACAGTATGTCAGAGGAGAGTATGTTTTAATGAGAGTGGATTTGAACATTGTTATGTAGAATGTAAATTGAACATCATCAAGTGATTTTCCCATTCCCTTTTCCATCATCTTGATGGGTTTGCATATTGGGATTATGTTAATGTTGCTCATCGAAAATCACCCAGTCCATTTATTTGACTAGCTACTGTATATTGAATTAACATTGAATTGTTCAGTGCTGTTGTCTTCTGGGCAATGTTGCATTGCCATGCAGGTTGGAGACTGGCAGCCAGGGCATTTCTCATAGGTTGGACACTATTCTCATAACGGTCTAATCTCTATGTCAAAATTTGGACACAGGGAGTATGCTGAGATTATATCCTGATATAACAGGGTTGGCTGGCGAGCACCAGAACTGGATCCCTGGAGAAACATTTATGTAAATGAGTAATCTGATGATTTAGGGGATTGTCTGTGAGGTGGACACAGGAGGAACACCCAGAGTACACCATGTAACCTAGTGACACAGCCTGGGGGAAACTCTGGCCACACAGGGCCCGCTGGAGCGGGAAATCACCTGGAACGCTCAAAATATACAATAGTCTCACATAACATTTAACGAGTTGGTAATGGCTCAGTTTCATATAAGTGTGGTTTCCATCTGTTCTGAAGACTTTACTGAGGTTTAAGACTGGTGTAATGGTGACCTGTATCATTCTAATTAGCTAATGAAGGTAGTTAATGATGGTGTCGCTAGCTTACTGCAGCTCTCCCGCTTAAATCTGTCCGTTATTCATCCATATTCATCAGGCTCGACATTTAAGATCACAGACATGACTGTCATTATGGAGTTTTTCCCTCCCACGCTGTTAATTCTTCATTAACGCAAGCCTTGCTGTACCTTTCTACCGAGCAGAACGTACACCTCCACTGACTAAGCACGGCAATCAACTCATATCACAATACAGATACAGGGGATACTAATTCTTTCTATCACACTTTCAGACAACAAGTTGAAGTGCCAGAGGATGTTCTTGCCGTGGGAGATAGATCTTGCCTCTTGGCTAAGCATATGGATTTTTTGAAAGTTTGCAGATAAGCAGATGGCTGTTCTTTTTTAAAACAGGACAGTATTGGCTTCATGTGCACATGTAGTCCTTACACCTTAAACCTTTTACAAACAGGCACTGTGATCCCAGGGATCAGGGTGTTAAGAGTCCATTGTTTGTTCAGGATACTCGTCATCACCTTCAGTGGGGCTACCATGTGTCTGAGAGAGAAAAGAGTCATGTACTTTGATGGCAAAGATGACAGAACTGAGCTTTAAGGCCTCTTTCCGTCTCAGAAATGGACAGCCTCTGTCGCCACGGTGATGCTGAACAGCTGGGTTAGCGTCCCTTGGCCTGGCTGCAAGGACACCGGGCGGTCCAGAGTCTGGCACCAGCGGAGCCGCTCACAGTTTTCTGGCACAAGATCTGACACCAACGAACAGAGACAGCTGACAGTGGACAGGAACAGGGCAGAGGTCCGAGTCGCCTCACCCGGCCAAATCTCCCAGGCTGCCTCAGCCTGGAGTATGTTCCTGAGAGCAGCATCAGCCTACCCTAATATTCGTCCCTCCTGCTTTGTGATCCATCCGACAGCTTTGACTAGGATGAAGGCGCCATCTGCATTATACATGAAACACAAATCAGAATACATGATGGACGCTCTGTCTTCCTCCTCTGGTTGTTGGTAGTGGAAGTGGATTGATCTGTACCCCTAGTGGGGGAGTGAGAAAGGGGGAAGGGGGAAGAAAAGAAACCACCTCCGCCCTCATGTATTTATTTATTCAAACTACAAGATACTTCTGCTGCTGCTTAATTTGGGGAGGACAACCTCCAAAAATGTGAGAGCATGAAGCTCAACTGTGATCATCTGTTCATGTTCTATGCTGTTGGCCTCAGATGTTTGGATGTCATCTGCCTTTTTTAGCTGATCCGTTTCAAGTGACATTAGCCACCTAAGATGGATGCCCGCATACACGGGAATCTAATTGGCATAATAAAAAAATCCCCATAACATCCATCAGTTTAAGCTAGAGATATCTGCATTGGATGCGTCTCAATCCACCACATCTGCCGACTTCGCACTTCCGCATCTGCGATGAAAGGTGACAGAGCTAGAGTGGTGTTTGTGAGATTGTCTGGAGCATCCGAACGGTTTGGCCTATAATACTATTACGGCCCCTCGAAGAAAGACGAGACTCTCACAAACACGATGGTATTCACAGTTTTGCTCTATGACCACCACAAGCTTCTTGAGAATTGTCTGAAGTCAGTACAGCCAATCTGCCAACTTCTGTCTGTAGCGTCCAAACAGTTTGGGCTGCACACTAATATGACCCCTCTGTGGAAAGGTGAGACTCTCACAAACACGTACAGTAGCAGTCGAAAGTTTGGACACACCTACTCATTCAAGGGCTTTTCTTTATTTTTACTATTTTCTACATTGTAGAATAATAGTGAAGACAACAAAACTATGAAATAACACATATGGAATCAAGTAGTAACCAAAAAAGTGTTAAACAAATCTAAATAAACAAATAAAAATAAAAATATACAGCCCCTTCCTCTGGCTCAGACAGGGCTTAGACTCCTATAGGTTAAACTTGAAACTTGAAACTGATTAGCTAAAAAGGCAGATGACATCCAAACATCATCTGAGGCCAGCAGCGCGGAACATGAACAGATGGACATTGGCGTACATGGGCCATTTTGCAGGGCTCCAAAGCTCTTTTATCACAAGATCATTCCAATTGATTTATTAGCTTATTTAGCTTATGTTTGGACATATTAGTTAATAGACACATGTCATTGCTTTGATCTCTTGGGGGCTGTGATGTCACAGCTTAGCCTCCTGATGTCCTTTTGTTGGATATCTAGAAGTTTCCTGATGCTACATCGCAGATTTTCCCAAGCAACTAAAGCTCGAGACTAGAGCTGAGGTTCAGGCAGAGATTGCTGATGGGACATTCCCTTGCATTGCAAAGAGCCATTTATGGCAATAGAAGCCTATAAAGCCAAGCTGTCACACTCATAAGTGAACACTGATGAACACATACTGTCAAAGTCCCAGAATGAGGAGCTTACAAACTGCGTTGTTCCACAAGGAGTCAACGGTATACACTGATGACATGTTATTTGTCTACCAAAACATGCTGATTAGCCGATTGCAACAGTGACTATCATTTGATCTTGGCAGAGCCCCACCTGTTTTGAGCCCCCCAAAAAACAAGATTTGCATGCTAAAAACGCCACTGATAGCCTATAATATGTCAATCTTATTTGATTTTTCAATCTGGGCTTCTTCCACTACTGTCGATGTTGAACATTACGGCATGCGGCTCTCAAGTCTCCCCGTTCTTTTTTTAGAAGCTGATGAGCCCATCTTTTCCTGTCTTGACGAGCTCTCTAAATTCTGCTCTGCTCCTGTCAGGAGTCATTGATAAAGGATGAGTGAACTCATCCTGCGGTGAAAATGAAAAAATAAAACGTACATATAGCAGAGCCCTTTTTAAAAAGGAAACGTAGCCTGAAGTGAAGATGCTACTTTGTTATATCTCTTTACCGGAATCAGACCTCTTCGTGTGCACTAGTTTAAAAGCAGATTACAGTAAGCAGCAGCATTATCCTCGGGGAAGGCTTTTGATTGAGAGCCACGTTAAGTAAATTTAAAATGACAAAACCATTGCACATTCTCTGCTTTCTTTGAAGAGATACACCCTGGAATTAACACATTTAGCCATGGTAATAGAGAGGAGAAAGGAGAGACAGAAGAGAGACGCAGTCACAAACGATAGGTCACGTCAATATCAGGAGACACTTTATCGGCATTAGCCAGATACAGCCTGCTTTACTTAGCAGTGCGAGTGAGGGATGAAGCGCCATTCATTGGCTAGTCCAATCCTGTTGCAGACCAGACCAGCACAGTTCTGCTGCAGTAGAAACAACAACACAACTCCAGAGAGAATCGGAATCTGAGGCAAGCAGACTAACAATTCGTATTCCTCTGCCAGTCGGTCCCAGGTATGTCTGCTGCTGTTTCCTGAGCCAGCCGAGAGTCTCCTGGATGGGGCTGTGGGATAGGAGCCAGTGGAGCTGAACATCCAGATGGGAGATTCACAGTCAGACAGCCAGATGGAGGGAGTACTTTGTTTGGACTTGATACATGTGTGTAATGCACTATTGATCACAGCATTGAATAATCCCTGACCTCTCATGAGGAAAGGTTATCTTCTTCTGAATCACACTAAATGTGTTAACGGAGCAAATCTGTGAATATTATACAAACTTCTTGCCCTCGATAAAAGTCCAAACTTGACTGAGGGAGGGTAAAATCCATGTGTTATCGACAAGCTTGGAGAACCATGTTGAGCGGTTTACTGCTTTCAACTCATCCATCCTTTGGGTGGGCTTAATAAAACATGCAATCGATGGGATACAGTACATCAGAGCTCAATGAGGTATTCATAGAATGGCATTAGGATCCGGTCAGTGTTCTTCTGTTGGTCTTTTCACCACTTCAGTAGAAAAGGACGGACACTTTGTTTAACCCCTTCAAAGCTCAGTGGGTATTTTATCGATCTGTAATGACATTACTGCCTATGGATGAATCAAACCTTCATAGCTTCCATCCAAACAATACAGAAACACTGAGATGGCTGAGAATACTGACCAATACAAAAAACGTGTCTTCTTTTTTTTTCTCAGTGGATTGTAAGAAGCATTTGCCTAGGAAAATGTTTTTCTCCCTGCAGTACTACCTACACATAATGTGTACAGTAGCTACAGTGTGTAGAAGAGCACCAAGTTAAATCCCAGCAACAATTTTTTTTTGAATAAACCTTGTGGTCAAAATAGTCCATCAAATTATCCAGCACTTTCATTCTCAAGCATAAAGCCATCAAACCTATTTATACTACATCACTTCACAAAAGGACTTTCCTAATCCCAATACTCAGACAGAACAGCATATAATGTCGGGCCTCAAAGCACAAAACAGCCGTGTCTCCTACTACTGAAACAAGTCTATTAGCCATATGCAGAAAAAAAACACATTTGTGAAATCCATCTTTCTACGTATTAGAAAGAAATGTCAGTGCAGTATGAATACTTTATAGAGTGCTAATAAACAGAGCTCTGAAGATAGCTCCAAGCATGAACCTCTCGCAGTTCCAATTATTTCAGTAACAATGTCCTACTATCATTATTAAAAGTAATGAGAATTTGGCCACATTAAATCTTGTTGGACAAGAGCTTTTGAAAAATGTGTTGCCCTCATATATAATTAAAACTGATGGATTGAGCCTGGCTAAATGGGTATAAGCTGTCACCTTAGCACCATTGCACCATGTTACATAATTATGGAGAAACAGGCCAAATCGACAGAGGGACTGACTACAGCCCTACATCTGCAGAATTAGGTTAAAGGCTCAGTGCAGTCAAAAACGTGATTTCCCTGTGTTTTATATATATTTGCACACTATGCGGTTTGAATAATACTGTGAAATTGTGAAAATGATCACGTCATTTTAGTGTAAGAGCTGTTTGAAAAGAATGCCTGAAATCACAGCCTGTTTTGGTGGAATTGAGTTTTGGCCTGACTGGTGACATCACCAGGTGGTAAATTAGTTAATAGACCAATCAGAAAGACAGTTCCAAACCTCTCTGCCAATAACAGCTAGTTTTCCATTTTCCCCTCCACACTCCCAGACAGAAATTGCTATTTGCTAAGAAGCTATTTTTTTAAATCTTTTTGACCATTTTAATTGAACTCAATCACACTAAGTTACTTAATTTTTACCCAGATATGATTTGATATTGAGATATATATAAAAAAACAGCTGCATTGGACCTTTAATGTAAACAGGTTGAAAAATAGATTCATCCCCCATTCTGTCTAAAACC
This sequence comes from Salvelinus alpinus, assembly GCF_045679555.1. NCBI lineage: Eukaryota > Metazoa > Chordata > Actinopteri > Salmoniformes > Salmonidae > Salvelinus > Salvelinus alpinus. The sequence continues at coordinate 33,654,525 of NC_092093.1, read as the reverse complement.
CACAGAAACAATGTACACATCATCACCCACACTGAGGGAGAATGGCAGAAGTGTTTTTCTCTCATCTAGCAGCACAACCCATCTGGAGAGTACATAGCATGGCGGATGGACAGGTTGCCACGGAAACTCAGTGTGGGGTGGGATGGGGAGGACTGATCTATTGTGATTGGCTGCTGAACACAAGTTATTTCTCTAGACTGATAGGGACAAAAGGCATCGGTAAGACAGAGAGAGAGGGAGCAAAAGGAAACAACAGAGGCTCTAAGATAACAAAGTATAGCTTGGGGAAACCAAGGCCAGCATGATGTGTTCTACTCATTCCAAGCATTTGTTTTTCTTGGAATTGATTTGCCAAGAATATCTGCGCTCTGAACAAGTATTAATTTCTTTCGCCTCTTTTGCCAATACACAATGAAATCTCTACTGGAGTTTGTGCTCTCTGTATTAGCCATTCCAACTACAATAGATGTGACAGTCAGTTCGGGAATAAGGAACTCAATTACCACACAGTTGAAATATCCTTATGGACTATCTTCAGATTTTCTTTGAATTTTCATTTCTCTGTTCAGCTTCAGAATCTTCCAAAGTCTCTGTAAAGAAACTGCCGGCAGAGTGTTTTTTTATTGTTGCCCGTGGTAGTGTTAAACAGTTTTCATTGTTGTCAGTAGTGTTGAAATTCTTCATGGTATTCTGAACACATCACCCATGTGCAATAGCAAATGTACTGGCAGGAAATGATAAACAACCTGAACCAAGATCCTGAAGATCACACATGTACGCACACACGCACGCACGCAAATACACACACATAGCAACACACACACACACACACACACACTGGTGGGCAGCGAACAGTGAGCTGCACCTGGTACAAGTACCAATGATATGTAAGATGGATAGATCATCAGCTACTACAGGTCCTTCACAACATAATATGAAAAAACAACATCTTGACATGTCTTGTTCTTTTCAAAAATCAATAACCATACAGGCAACGAGTGTTAACCTCAGCTGAGGATGAAACCCTAATGTTGAAAGTGCTTCTGCCCTTAATGACAGGCATAGTGACACATGAGGTGTGCTGGCACACATATGAGACCCTTAAAGTCATTACAAAACCCACCAGGGGGCCGCAACACCCAGAGATAGTCGCAGTGCTCAGTGTCAAGTGGGCTCACAGATAGGGTGTCACCACTATTGATTACAATAGGAGAAGCGTTTCTCTCTGGCGTTAGCATTATGAGGAGAGGGGTCACATATTGTGTCTGAGGTGGAAAATCCATAGTGGTATAACATACCATGTAATAATATCCTATATACCTTGTGAAGTACCCACTATTGTAGAGCTGATGAACATATATGAATTACTGTAGATAAAGTATAAACTCGATTGAATGGAAACAGATTCAGTTGGGGCTTTTCAGTCTCCGACTCAGACAGGGAAGAAAATGTGGCTGATTCCATTAGTTATACAATGTTTCTGTGTGTTTTCTTTTGTTTTCCATTCAAGTGTGTTCCCGCATGATTTGGTAGCGGGCACATTGGGAGACTGAGATACTAATAGCAGTGATCAATTATTCACAGTCTATTCTGTGTCTGGAGAAGCAATGGAATGTGCAACGGCCTCGTCATGGTCCTCCATTGATATTCAGTCAACAAACCTCTCTGATGGTAACTGCCTATGCTCTACATGGTACATTATACACAGCTACACGGCTAGCCTATCTAAACTTTTCATACACTGGAATTTGAATAATGGGTTACAAGAGGAATTGGCTGACATTCACAAGGACGTTCAGAAAAATGTCTGTATGCATTTTGTTGTTAGGCTATAGGCTTAGGCTCCACATCATATTTATATTTTAGTTGGCCAGCTACCAAAGGATGCACTTGGTCAGAGATCTTGTATTTTTCTCTTCCATTAGAAAGGATTGAACAGGGTCAAAGGAATGCTGTCAAAGGAATAGGCCTACACTGCCAGCAATCAAAATATGAATATCATTATTTATTTATTATGCAAGTCTTTGATTGTAATGTCGTTTCTGAGAGTGCAGAAGAGTGATTATTGAGTGAAAGTGCTTTTACATTTGAACAGTTTGTCACATAACCAAGAGAAGGATAAGATAGTTGATCAGAAACAGTTTCACATGAAGATTCCGAGACGTGTCCACCTTCTCCAGTAGGTATGCAGGACCATGTGTGGTAAGCGGGTTGAAACAGAGCCTGTCTCTAATGTTCAACGCATATAAACTAGCAACAGTAGTGCTATACTTCCGTCAGAACAACGGAGATCTGCACTTCAAAAATGCAGCACCTGACAAGTGTCTGGTGTATTCAAAATCCCAAGAGGACAAGATCCCTGTGGCAGGCTTGACTAAGGTGATTAAATGTAGCAAACCCATGTAAATTAGGAGTGATCTGGGTAATCTCAGTAAATGGAGACAAGTGTCAAAAGTAGCTAAGAACTTCATATGAGTGATGTGGAGCCCAGCAAAGAGAAGGGTTAGAAAAATGTTGAGACTGTTACCTGTAGACCTTCTATGGCCAGTCTCAGCATACTCGGTGTTAGTTTGGAGGCTTGCTTGAATGTGAAGTTGCTCCAGTCGATGATCAGGACAAATCCATTCACCTGTAACTCTGGATCTTCGATCATGGACTCCAGCGACAACAGAATAGCTCGCAGTATGTCCACAAATGTATACCTATAGACGTGAGAAAAAGCATTAAGGGACTTTTCTAAGTAGCCTAGATTACAAACATAAGACAAAGTAGTCATTAAGTGACTATTGTGAAATTATTACGTAATAACAAATGTACCAAATAATCTTAGTATTTTAATTCCAGTTAAAATGAAATGTAACCAGCATACCCTTGTTTGGCATTATATACAGAAGGTGACTCTTTACCATTTTCATTCAGGAGAGTAATACAGAGAATCAGATTGGAGAGACAATTTGACTTGTGTGAGTGCTGTTATGGATTAAGTTAATGGCCATTCCTGATGGCATTTTGCTTGTTCGTCACATCCTGCTATTGCATGAGGTCTGAAAAGGCTGTTTTAAATGACTCATGTAATTGTCATTGTGACTATGGAGATCACAAAAAGTCAAATCTTTGAAATAAAGTAATTTGACTGTATCTGATTTAGTCCTTAAATTCAACATTCACTAGTGGGGTGATGATATAATTTCTACTGGCCTGTGCAGCCTAAACTTTTCTCATTTCCTGGCCTACATCCATGATACTGACAGGGATTGCCTTTGGGTTCATAGTTCAGTTTGTGGGGATTATGTTTCGGTTATGTTCATAAGACTAGGCTCTAACAAATCCAATAACACAGATTTGTGAAAAATAAATAGTCGACAGCAAGCAAACTGTCAAGTGGTGTTAGAGTAGTTCTGAAAAGACAGCTCCCTAATATCAGACGGACATTACCTGCTCTGGTCCCAGTTAGCAGCGAAGAGAATCAGTATTTTCCTGCCATATCTGTCCAAGTTGGTCAACACCCCCGGAAATCCGTCTTTGAGAGCTTGCTTGATGCCCGGATCGGTTGCTTTGAGGTTTTTGAACATATCCAGATTTTGCTGACGATACTCAAAATACTGGGCCAAGAGGCGGAACGCCTCGAAATGGTTAAATTTCCGAGCTCTGAGAAAGCGTAGGATGAAAGCATCATCGGTCCTAAGAAAGCCAATGTCTGGGCGCGTGATAATCATGTCCCTCACCTCCTGAATGTCCTGATGTGCAGTGTCGGGGTTCTCCTTTAACTCCACCTTGGCTTTCTCCAGTGTTTCTGGGGACAAGCCGGATTGTAAGTGAGTCATCGTTCTTGCTTCAACGTCCACCGCCAATATTGAATGGTAGGTAAAATGTTACCGTAGATAGAGGCAAAAGTCGTTAACAATGAATGCGTCACGTACAGGCCTATTGAACCTTCTCAATCAGGACCCTAAAATCAAAGCCTGACTTCAGATATCGTCCTGCTTCCCTGAGTATGATAGAAGGTGCTAGCAACATAGGCTGTATTCACTTTTTGGACAGCTCCATTTGGTTTCCACCTGTACCGTACATTTGACTTCTGTTTCCAAGTTTCTTTTCATACGTCGATATTTATAGCTCTCAATTCAGTCACAATACTGGCTGTGGATGACTTCCCAAATGGGTCTAAATATGTTGTTGGCTATGTTGAAAGCCTAACCACACAATTGTAAGACAGCCATTATCGTCCATCCCCACCCAAAATACCAATATTACAATTACAATAAAAGCATGACACTATCCAAGCGAGCAGGCAATGCGGCACCCTGCACTCTTGTCATAACTCTCCTTACCGAAAGCATTTCAATTCAAAATCAGAGAGATGCTGTCACCGACTGCTAGAAATTACAGTCGAAGAATCAAGGCGACATATTCCGTCGACATCCTCACTCCATCCAGCCTGCAGTCTATTTCCATTCTGTGTGTTTGGTACCAAAATTGTTTGGATGTGGGACCAACTTCATGTCCCGTTGTTCTGAGCGCCGTGCTGCTCCGGTTCTGTGGTGGCGGCTTTACGTCAAGTGCTACTGTTGCCGTTTTGTTGCTGTTGAAAGTGACTAAAACCATCGCTCCGGTGATACAGTCAGTCTGACCGTCATCACATGGTGGAGGGGGGAGAATCCCCCACTCTCCTCTCTCTATTCATCGCACCCAAACACCTGCTCACTGGCTGCTACCAGACCGCATATGGGCTCCTCACTCTGATTTTACATCCGAATTGATGCTGATTTCTACTCTATCCTCGTCTCAATCTGTCTCTCATCATTTTGTGTGGCGTGCATTATTCATTTTATTTTAGGCTGTAATGGTGCTGTCGCTTATGAAATACATTTTTGAAACGACCGCCAACCTATGCAGTCCCATCATGTTGATTTCATTTAGCATTTGCATTGGGGGACCAATTCTGCATTAGGCTATACATTTTCATATGGCTATGGCCTACAATTAGAACGAAAAAAACAAGTGTCCTTATGACTTATTGGTTAATTGTCTTTCTCTTTACATGTTCCCTCAACTAACGCGAATTCAACGTGAAATCAACGAAAAGTTGATGACTTTTTCCCACGTTGTTTCATTATTGTTACACTTCGCATCAAAATGCATACAATGTTGCTACAAATAGACTACACAAGTGGTTTGATAGATCTATTTAACTGATTGCAGGAACATCCCGACATGGCCTTTGTTTCAATAAGGCAAATTCATTGTCTTGTGGTGCCCGCTGAACTGAATATACCAACCTGTCCGGTCCAGCATTTGTTGCGTTTGTTGCTCTCTCCCCCTGGACACATTTTTTTAATCACAAGATGTGCTACACGGTTGTCCACATTCTGCCAAGCTCTCAGAGCGAAAATCAACGGTGAACCCTGATGAGGAAGACTTGGCATGCGCACAGGTGCACACACACACACACACACACACACACACAGGAACCCCGTGGCTTAGTTGACAGATGTCCAGTCGATGTGATTTTCTTAGCTAACATCCGCATCATGGCTGCTGATTTGAGCCCTTACAATGATGCGTAAACCTCCCACTGGGCACAGACGTCAATTCAACGTCTATTCCACGTTCAACGAGATTTCCAGTGAGTTCCGTGTGTAGGCCTGTAGGCTATTCTATTTGCCAGCCTGGAGAATAATCATAGGTCCTGCATGTTGTTTGAACAAATGTTCTCCTATTCACTCAAAGTGGAACCAATTGTGCATTGTACCTTGTGTATTTTCTTCGGATTCAGTCACACATTCTGCAAAGCTTGTGTGAGGTTTATTAATTGGTTATTTCGTTTAGTGAATCACAGTGTTAGTTAGCAATCAGGTATGCGGGAACGTCACCCAGTTGCTCCCAAGCTCGAGGCGCCACTGGTGACTAAGTGGCGGGAGATAAGGCGCAGCGCGTGGATCATAATGTCATGTAGCGTGAGCGGCCAGAGAGAGCAGGGGACTGACTGACAGCTGAGCACCGTGAAAGGGAGGAAAAACTAACTCCCGCGGGAGGTGGAAATGGGCAGCCGATAATTACATTCTGTTCTGACGGGTGTGTGTGGAGGAAATCAAATGAATGGACGGACCTGCATAGGAAATTACCTTTGTGTCGAAGGTGCAGCTGTCATTTTGAGGAGCTCGCTCACGCTCTGTGAAAATACATTTACATTTACATTTAAGTCATTTAGCAGACGCTCTTATCCAGAGCGACTTACAAATTGGTGCATTCACCTTATGATATCCAGTGGAACAACCACTTTACAATAGTGCATCTAACTCTTTTAAGGGGGGGGGGGGGGTTAGAAGGATTACTTTATCCTATCCTAGGTATTCCTTAAAGAATGTCATTTGATCTTTCGATGGTTGATTCCTTGATTAGAAAATGGGTAGCCTAAGATGACTTTAAACTCAGTTTGCAGTATTTGTATTGGTGCATGGCATTCAGAATGACATTAGGCTATGCTTGAAGAAAATTACCCCCATCTCCCCCCCCCAAAAAAAATAGATTTGTCTTGAGCAGTTCTCAGTTAAAACAAGTTAGATATTTACAAAATTCTTAATAGGGAAGAAGACACATATTACAGAGCGTGATCGCAAAGGTGTCATTAAATTAGTCACCACAGCGACCGAACTCCTGTGCTGCCCGTGGCGGTTTCAGCACCATGTGAGTGGACAGCGCCTTGTTGACTCTGCACTAGCGCTGCCGGGACCTTGGAAGCTACTGTTTTCACTGGTATAAATGAGGGCGATGTTAGATAACTCATGCATTATTTTAGATGTTTACATTGGGGTGTAGATGTAAAGATCAAAACATCCCAAATATATAGTAGTGAGTCGAAACAGGTTACTTAATAAACAGCACAGCACCATTAGGCCTGAACACAGTCAGATTTGGACAATGGACGCTCTTTGGCATGCTGTGAACTCTCCATACCTAAATGTAAGTGTGAGTGAAGCAAACCACCCCTGCATGGCAAGATGCCATGAGTTGAAAAATAGCCTATTTTGGGAACTACACGATTTAAACAAATAAATAGTGTAAGGCTATTCACCTCGAATATCAAGTGGTGGCGTGATTCAATTGCATATCTGAATGCAAAGACAGTGATCTCAGTTTGAGTTGTGATTTTTCTACAGTCAAGCTAATGAATTACATAAATTCATCATAGGCCCGGGGCTTCAGCCTCTGACCTTGGCTGGTCCACAAGCGTGTTTGTGTGAAAACCACTAGTCTGGTTCTGCTTCAATATTACACCGGGTGAGCGCCCATCAAGGCAATGCCCAGGAGCTTATCTCAATAGCCAGATGATGGAGGGAAAACGATCTCTGGAAGTTATGGGAGCACGTAGCCTGTTGAGCCTTCAACTGAAAATGGAGCAAATTACCAGAAGTGCCGTTTAAAGAATCTCGATAATTGTCATGAATTATTTTCATGAAAACATTATTTTTTTCTTAGCATTTCAGTTCCCTGTTCCAGCAAGATCAGAGAAATGGGTGAGTGGGTTCAACATGGCTGGCTCCCAGTGCTGAGTAGCGTCAGTGCTGCCAGGCCGGATGTGTTCGCTCGTCCAGACAGACAGTGATTCAGATGGCACTTAATGGACTCGTGTTGTTGGTTTATCGGAGGCTTGCCCAGGGGCGTCGCTAATATGGTCGTTGTGTGTGCACTAATGTTCAGATGGAGCAATATGCTTGAACTGCTGTATAAGTCATGATCAATTACACGCCATATTGCGAGCCGGCCCGTGGTTTAGGACTGACCCAATCTCACTATTTTACATCTGGTCAAACGCAGCCTTCATAATGTTATCAGTGGCGACAGGTTCAATTAATGATCTGGGAATTGAGGGATTTTGTCATAACTGGGCTCAGGTCCAGGAGACCAATAATGTTATGTTCACTGATTATGTTACAACATATAGGCCTAAAAATCTGTTTTGTACACCATGGTTATCTCTGTTGAACATTATGATTTTATTTTTTGGGGTTATATGTCAGTATATCTACATTTATCTCAGAATCACGTATACTATTGTTAGGAAGGTTCTCTTTCAATGAAGCACACACACACACACACACTAGGTTGGAGAGGCTGGAGCGTAGGGATGCCGCAGTGCAGAGCCCAATGAGCAGATTAGAGGGGTTAAATTCCTTGCTGGAGGGAACATCGCCATTGGGTATGATATGAGGAATGACATTCAATTCCATCAAGCTATACACATACCATCCTGACATGTTTATTGTTATTCTTATAATTTATTTAAAATGTCAGTCTGGTCACATCACACGTTTCCAACGGCAAATTGTGCAATTAAGTAAAAAGCACACCACCACCATATAAACAGATTACCCATGCACTCCACAATCAGTGCAACGTTTTGGCAGGATTTTCTTCAGAAGGATGCAATGCACATACAATGCCAGAGGATGGCACTGTTGTAGCAGTTAATCTTACAGTCTCCCACACTTTGCCATAAGTGCATAGCCTATTGCATTTTGGGTCAGAAGCTATGGATAGTTTGCATTGTTTGAATGATAATTTGATAAACCGAAGATGATCATAATGAAGGTTTTAATAGCCAGTTTAAAACTAAACCTAGCCTGTGGGTTGATTGTAGCAAACTACATAAATCTTAGTTTTGTTGGCCTGTATCGGTAATATGTGCAGTCAATACAGTGGTCAAATGACTGTAAGGTCATAGTCACATCATATTGATTGTCTGTGTCAAAACTGAGGTGGCAGCAGACATCCATTTTCCACATGAGCAGAATGCATGGGCCAGGTCTGATTGTGTTAAAGTATGCCCTGGTAACCTTCACACATCACTTCCTCTCCAATAAACAGCACAATCCCATATTCAAGATTTAGCTCATCACACCATAGCAATGAAGATGGCAATATACTGTGTCATGCATCCAACAGTGTAAAGTAAGTGTGGGGTAAAAAAGTATCTCGGGAATTGAAAGTCAACCTGATAATATTGAGGAATAGAATAGTATTTCAGAATAGTATTTCTACCAGTGGAGGCTCCCCAGATGAGGAAGTGGAGGACCATCCTCCTCAGTGAATTTCCTAAAACTTAAACATGTTAAAACATTTTAAAACGTATAATTTTTAGATAAAATTGTATTAAATATAATCACGTCACCAAATAATTGATTAAAACACACTATTTTGCAAAGAAGGTCTACAGTAGCCTTAACAGCACTCTGTAGGGTAGCACCATGATGTAGCCGGAGGAGAACTCCTTTCATCCTCCTCTAGATACACTGACTTCAATACAAAACCTAGGAGGCTCATGGTTCTCACGTCCTTCCATGGACTAACACTAATTATGACAATTTCCGGAGGACGTTCTCCAACATATTAGAGCTCTTGCAGCATGAACTGACATGTTGTCCACCCAATCAAATGATCAGAGAATTAATCTAGTACTGAAAGCATAAACTACATCTAGCTAGCACTGCAGTGCATAAAATGTGGTGAGTAGTTGACTAAAAGAGAGAGAAAGAAAATAAATGAACAGTTTTGAACAAATTAATGTCTTCCTAAATGAAGGAGAAGCAAGACAGAAATAGAGAGAGAGATACATTTCATCATATCTTTTCACTTTCAGTGTCACTTACTTAGCTAGCAAATGCAGCTAGCTAGTTTATCCTACTGAAACACCCTGCTCAAACAGAGGGATGCTATGTTAGCTAGCTGTCGATGACTATCCAATACAACACTGTAACTCTTCCAAGTCAAGGTAAGCTTTTGGTTCGACTAATTTAATGCCACTGGGGCCCGCCGGTGTAACTGCTTACTGACTGTACACCGTAACGTTACTACATCACCATAACATTACTGCATAACAAGTTAGTTCTATTAGCTATGCTGACTATGACGTTACTTTACTAGCTAATATGGTGACAACGATGTAGGCTGTGTGTAGCGGTTTGGCTTGGAAAGGTGTTTTCGCCTAGTCACATACAGCTGAAGTCCACAAGCGAAGGGAAGAGGTGAAAGGAGGAGAGTGCATAACGTACTGTAGATGCGAGAAGGAATACAACGTGGTTGCTATGAAACTGTGAACTGTGTTTACGTGTGATCAGGGGTGTATTCATTCTGCCGAATCTGTTGAAAAGTGTTTCTTAAACAGAAGCAAATGGAACAAAATGGGGATAAACATACCATAATTTGTCCAATAGAAACTCTCGTTTGAACTGTTGGACTAATGATTACACCCAATATCAGCTAGATGCAGGCAAGAGTGTGCAAGGTATTGAATGTCCCGGTCTGTCCATGTGTCATTGTCTGTCACATCAAATTTGTCTCTCAACCTGTGTGCACCTACGTTGTAAACTTTCATTCATAATCTAGGTTACAGCAACCTCATGATGGGTATAGGGAAAATTTGAGTATCATATAGTAGCCTAAACCTATTGCTGTTACATTTATCTGGGTGAATGGAATATGAATGACATTCATCCAATATGCTGTAATAGAAATAAGGCCAAGCTCATGAAAAAAAAAATCATCCTCCCTCATCTAAAACGGAACTGACCGCCACTGATTTCTACTGTGAATTATTTCAAGTACTATTTGTACAGTGTTTCTCAGAGCAATGGTTCATATCCATATCGAACTAGCCTGGTTAATGCATGTAACAAAGGTGAACATCAAGAATTCAAAAGGCAGTTAGCAGGGCCTAAATGAGCAAACCTGCCTTTAGAAATTAACCAGCGCTGTGCCCGACAGTGCACTAAGCTGCAGGAAGGGTCATCTGTTGGCCTGTGTGTTTCCAAATGGCACCCTATTCCCTACATAGTGCACTACTGTGTGCCCTGGTTAAAAGTAGTGCACATATTAGGAAATAGGGTACCATTTGGGATGCATTCATAGTATCATGGGTCAGTACCGTTGTCATCATGTGGAATAAAAGGGGTCATGACCCCCAGGCTCCACTCTGATCAAAGACCTTGGCCAACCTGTTCCATCCTGGGAAAACCCATTGACCCTGAACTAGTCTGCCTACTGAGGCCCAGCACAAACCAAGAATAAACCCCAAGGGAGAAAACGTGCAGCAAAGACAATTGGCTTCGGGCTGTCTTTAGAAAATCATTATTGACTGTCCTTCAATCAATCAAAAATGTCCTTCTGTTCACATATTTAGATGAAGCCACAGGGCGGGGGTAGATGGAACATGATCCTAAGATTTTAGTCTGTTATTTATGAAAGGAAACATAGGATGCCAGACGGATGCAAATCACAAGAAGACAGTCTACATTCATCAAGGATTTGGTCATTTCTACTATGGTTTGTAGGTCATTATTAATTAATATCAATCATCTTGTTCACAGATGATGTTAGGCTGAAAACTATGCAGCTACTGTCCATAGTCTCACAAAATGTTTGGGGAAAATTCTAAGTGTCATGATCACATCGTGTCAATTCTTCACTTTTGTCTAAATCCATTGAAGCAATAACAATGCACAAATTGGTTCAATAACTATTCACACTCTCTGTCAAGCAAAAATACTGTCAGTTGTATTCTTTCCAAATGACAACTTAATTCACATTATTTTCGTTTTGTATATTTCTGCTGACCACTGTCTCTTGCATGCATAAGGTACACTTCCCACTTCCACAGTCAGAGCTCTGTGTCTACAGACAATACGTTAACCCTAGTGTAACATGAGAATCTCCAGCCCCAGCACAGTGGGGTACATTTTAATTGGCAGTAGTCACCATAATGGTGATTTTCCCTGTATGTTTGACCCACTTCTAAACACTCCCTCATTCACTACTACAAGCCAATTTGTAAAATATGTCCCTGCAGAAATGGGTATTTTGTTCTCTCTACACTTTGTTGTGTATTCCTAGAGAGAAGTTCTCATGGAAGGCACGATGGAGTTCCATTCTTTTCCCAGAGTGCCTTTCTTCCTCTCAAATGGAAAAAGAGGGAGTTTTTAGTGTGCTTGCCATAGACATCATCTGACTGTGAGGTAATACCCTAGCTGCATACCCATTGGCTGATGGGGATCAGGCTATGCTCGGCCCACAAAGGACAGGGTACAATCAGATCTGAACCCCGATTTCATAAAAGGTGTCCATTCATGCTGGCTGACAAATTGCCACTGAAGCATGAGACGAAAGGACCCCCCCCCCCCCCTTTCCCCCTTCAAGACACCCTCTCTTACCACCGTATTGGGGAAACAGGCTGAATTGCACAATCACCCAGCCTCCCTCAATGGCTGTCTGTGCCAAGTTTGGCTTTGAAAATCTGTGCCACTCACTCTCTTCATATTCTGTATGAGAAGGAGTAGGGTGTGAGAGCTAGCACCACATGAGGTTCGCTCTATGAGTAGAACATTGTGTTTGTCTACAAGGGAATCTGGCCATGCCAAGAGTGATATTAAACTTTATACAGGGTTTTTGATTTACTAAGTGCTTGATGAAGTAGCAATGGCTATCTTTCATTTCACCAAATATAAACAATGTAAAACACTTGCCGTTCCTGTGAATTTGCAACGCTGAACATTTTAATTTAAATGTCTAATCTCCTGTAATGTTAAAAAGGACTATATGCCCATGCGTCTCTTCGTTTCACCTCTCTGTGAGTTAAGTTACAAAGGGATTAATCAAAGTCCCTACTTGATGAAGGAAAAACAGTGTTGTAAGCCAACAATATTAGTCTCAATTACATTCTGGGGGGAAGAAACACAAAGTTGGGAGTGAGACAGAGTGAACTGGCCAGTCAGCAGAAGTTACAGTAAGCAATATTTACAGACCAAGGGCATTTCCCCCAGGAGGATTACAGGGCTAGGTTAGGGAGATAGGTTACTAGAAGTAACAGACCAGATGACTCCTCTCCTTGTTGACGCAGATTCAGCACCAAGGCCTTGCATTGAGGAAGGAGAACCTAAAGATGACCCACAATTGAGAGGTGTGACTGAAAAGTATCTCTCCGGATCATCTACTCTTAATATAATACAATACTTCTCATGACTCATAGGGTTGAAGGGTTTGTATAGGTCTTGCCCAGCCCTGCAGCTATACTAGCTATAATAGGATCCTATAGGCCAACTGCACAGTTAAATGGAAGTAGCTGTATTTTAGCTGAGTCTGCAATGTACACTGACATTATCCAACAATGTTACATCATTCATTGTCTACAAGCACAAATTACTTGTTGCAGGAATAGACCCACTGGTATTTAGGCTACTCTGTGCTGTAAATGGCATCCTTTTAGGTTTTAGTTGCTGCATCAAAAGTCCTTTTAAAAATAGGTAAGGCCCCGATGTCAGATATTCTGACATTGAAATCAAGTGACAGAGAGGAGGGTGTGAGGACAGGTATCACTGATACGCACTACTCTTCACCAAAATGGCTGAAGACTTGTCTCTTCATTAGACTGAAGGTGTGAAATATTGACCTGGGGTATGAGACTCGTTCACACAACACCTCCACATAATTATCATGCACACTACAACCATGCACCACAACTGTTACTAGACAGTTTTATATAAATAAATACAGTACCAGTCAAAAGATAACACACCTACTCATTCAAGGGGTTTTCTTTATTTTTACTATTTTCTACATTGTAGAATAATAGTGAAGACATCAAAACTATGAAACAACACATATGGAATCATGTAGTAACCAAAAAAGTGTTAAACAAATTCAAATATATTTTATATTTGAGATTCTTCAAAGTAGCCACCCTTTGCCTTGACAGCTTTGCACACTCTTGGCATTCTCTCAACCAGCTTCATGAGGTAGTCACCTGGAATGCATTTAAATGAACATGTGTGCCTTTTAAAAGTTAATTTGGGGAATTTCTTTCCTTCTTAATGCGTTTGAGCCAATCAGTTGTGTTGGTAAACAGAAGATAGCCCTATTTGGTGAAAGACCAAGTCCATATTAGTGCAAGAACAGCTCAAATAAGCAAAGAGAAATGACAGTCCATCATTACCTTAAGACATGAAGATCAGTCAATGTGGAAAATTTCATGAACTTTCAAAGTTTCTTCAAGTGCAGTCGCAAAAACCATCAAGCGCTATGATGAAACTGGCTCTCATGAGGATCGCCACAGGAATGGAAGACCCAGAGTTACCTCTGCTGCAGAGGATAAGTTCATGAGAGTTACAAGCCTCAGAAATTGTCAAGTAACTGCACCACAGACTGCAGCTCAAATAAATGCTTCACAGAGTTCAAGTAAGACACATCTCAACATCAACTGTTCAGAGGAGACGGTGAGAATCACGCCTTCATGGTCGAATTGCTCCAAAGAAACCACTACTAAAAGACACCAATAAGAAGAAGAGACTTGCTTGGGCCAAGAAACACGAGAAATGGACATTAGAGCGGTGGACATCTGTCCTTTGGTCTGATGAGTCCAAATCTGAGATTTTTGGTTCCAACCGCCGTGTCTTTGTGAGACGCAGAGTAGGTGAACGGGTGATCTGCCGGTGACACTGGTGATTTATTTAGAATTCAAGGCACACTTAACGAGCATGGCTACCACAGCATTCTGCATCGATATGCCATCCCATCTGTTTTGCGCTTAGTGGGACTATCATTTGTTTTTCAACAAGACAATGACCCAAAACACACCTCCAGGCTGTGTAAGGCCCATTTGACAAAGAAGGAGAGTGATGGAGTGCTGCATCAGATGACCTGGCCTCCACAATCACCCGACCTCAACCCAATTGAGAATGTTTGGGATGAGTTGGACCGCAGAGTGAAGGAAAAGCAGCCAACAAGTGCTGAGCATATAAGACTGTTGGAAAAGCATTCCTCATGAAGCTGGTTGAGAGAATGCCAAGATTGTGCAAAGCTGTCATCAAGGCAAAGGGTGGCTACTTTGAAGAATCTCAAATATAAAATATATTTATTTCAACTTTTTTGGTTACTACAGTACATGTAGAAAATAGTAAAAATATAGAAAAACCCTTGAATGAGTAGGTGTGTCCAAACTTTTGACTGGTAATGTATATATATATATATATATATATATATATATATATATATATATATATATATATATATACACACACATGTATATATAATTCATATGCCATTTAGCAGATGCTTTTATCTAAAGTGACTTACAGTCATGCTTGCATACATTTTACGTAGGGGTGGTCCCGGGAGTCAAACCCACTACCCTAGCGTTACAAGTGTCATGCTCTACCATCTGAGCTAAAGGACCCTTTTTAATGTCTGAACAAGTTCATTACTGGCTACTACCCCTCTTTTCCTCCACAACGCAACCCTGTAGTGTCTTAGAGACACAGCCAAGATAAACGGGACAACAAAACAATGCACAGCTGCCTCTAACACATAACACCATGGCCGTAGACGGAAAGACTGTGTGGGCACGGTGAAGTAATTTAAGACACATAAAAGAGGATGTTTGACTGTTAAAAACGTTTTAAACAAAGCCTTGGATAAGACTTGGATAATCCAAGTAACTGAACAGATGCTCTAAGCCTAGGGATAGTAAGACTAGGTATCACTCCCTTATTAACTAACATCGTGTCCTTGCTCTCCATGTTGAATGAAAGCCTCCCTGATCAAAGTAAGACATTGTAATCTCTACTTTTGCTATGCCGTGTGTGTGTTCTCTACTCTGCCACCATCCCTTGAATTTAACAGTCATATTCCACAGATTCCAGTTCCCCAGGGGCCTGCCCAGTTACAAAATCTTGACAGTAATCCACAGATTAAATGTTTTGCGGCATCAACCCAGCCAGCAGGAACAAAAGCGCTGTGAGGAGCGGCGACTGATCACAGTCTGCTTGACCATAATGAGGGCTGGTGTTTAGCGTAGACTTGACCTACTGGGGTCCCTCACATTGACCTCATAACTACAGCTCTTAAGGTTTTCAGGAAGCATAGAGGGCCTAAGCATTCGTGACAGCATTAACCGTGCCTTATTACCCACTTAATTGGCTACAGTTCAGTGCAGATAAAAGGAAATCAACAAAATCCTATTCAGACAGAGAAACATGGACATGTCGAGCTTGTGTTCTGAGTTTTTACATCTTAAAACATAGATTGTTTATGTTACATCACTGATATCACAAAGAGATATAGCAATACTCTCCATTACATAAGCAAGGCAGGCTGTTGAGTTCCTAGTATCGCCCTAGTTCACTCTGTAAGGCGATACAAAGGGCAGAGGGGGTATATAATGGTATTAAGTCCACTACGGCTTAAGAGCTTGGCCTTCTGTCATTATTGTCTGTGTGGATTATTGGTTTGAAATGTAGAGCCTTGGTGGCTTTCTGAGAAAATGTGCCTCGCTTCTCATAAGATGCCTGGAATACTGCTGATATTTAGAAAAGTGTCTAATGGGCTTAGCCACATCCCTCGCTCACCTCAGTTCCACCCTACCCAAAACATTTTCCAGAGGGTCTACAGTGCCTTCAGAAATAATTCACACCCCTTGACTTTTTCCACGTATTGTTTGGTTACAGCCTGAATTGAAAAATAACTACATTGAGATTTTTGGGGGGTCACTGGCCTACACACAATACCCCATAATGTCAAAGTGGAATTCTGTTTATTTTTCAACCCCTTTATTATGGCAATCCTAAATAAGTTCAGGAGTAAAAATTGACTTAACAAGTCACATAATAATGTATATAGACTCACTCTGTGTTCAATAATAGTGTTTAACATGATTTTTGAATGACTACCTAATCTCTGTACGTACCCCACACATACAATTATCTGTAAGGTCCCTCAGTCAAGCAGTGAATTTCAAACACAGATTCAACCACAAAGACCAGGGAGGTTTTCCAATGCCTCGCAAAGAAGAGAACCAATAGGTAGATGGGTAAAAAATAAAAAGCAGTCATTGAATATCATGGAGAATGGTGAAGTTATTAATTATACTTTGGGTGGCGTATCAATAAACCCAGTCACTACAAAAGATACAGGCGTCCTTCCTAACTCAGTTGCTGGAGAGGAAGGAACCGCTCAGGGATTTCACCATGAGGCCAATGGTGACTTTAAAACAGTTACAGAGTTGAAAGGCTGTGATAGGAGAAAACTGAGGATGGATCAACAGCATTGTAGTTACTCCACAATACTAACCTAATAGTATTAGTTACTCCACAATACTAACCTAATTGATAGAGTGGGTATGCTTGTCATCAGCAAGGACTAGGGAGTTTGTTAGGGGAAAAATCGTATGGAATAGAGCTAAGCACAGGCAAAATCCTAGAGGAAAACCTGGTTCTGTCTGCTTTCCAACAGACACTGGAAGACAAATTCACCTTTCAGCAGGACAACAACCTAAAACACAAGGCCAAACATACACTGGAGTTGATTACCAAGTCGACATGAAATCTTCCTGAGTGGCCTAGTTACAGTTTTGACTTAAATCGGCTTGAAAAACTTTTGTCAAGACCTGAAAATGGCTGTTTAGCAATTATCAACAACCAACTTGACAGAGCTTGAAAAATGTTTAAAAGAATAATGGGCAAATGTTGCACAATCCAGGTGTGGAACGCTTTTAAGAGACTTACCCCAAAAGACTCACAGCTGTAATCGCTGCCAAACATGTTGCTGACATGTATTGACATAGGGGTTTGAATACCTATGTAATCAAGATAGGTTGTTTTTTTGGTTCTTTAAAAACATTATAATATTTTTTTTTTTTTTACAAATGTTAGAATTTTTCTTCCACTTTGACATTGGAGTATTTTTTGTAGTTCATTGACACATTTTTTAAAATTAAATCCATTTTAATCCCACATTGCAACAACAAAATGTTGAAAAGGTCAGGTGGGGTGAATACTTTCTGAAGGCCATGTATAAGAAGTGGTGTGGAGGAGGCCAATCCAGGCATTCACTTCTACTGCCCACTGCAGGAGGATCACAGTCTCCTGCTAGATTTATACTGTTGTTTAAAGCCTGGCCTGAACCCAGGACAACTCAGGGAGGCTTGCGGGTAGTGAAGACTGAAGAGCAAGAGACCCATTCTAGTCTCAAACAGTCACATCGACAGGGCAAATATTGACCCATCTCTCTCTCGCTTGCTCCATCAGTGGCTGGTCCTTTGAGGGGAACCAGCCCGTCTGATTGGCAGTCCAGTGATTCACGCTTATTAGTGCATCACAGAGTCATTAGTGAGGCCTGCCAGAGTTCTGCTGCAGTTACCCCGGAGTCGTCTTTATCACCATGTCAACCACTAACCTCATTTCCACAGTCCCTTCCACCAGGCATTGTGACTCTCCAAGACTCTTTCAGCCCCTGAATGCTAATGTTAAACCCAGTTGAGGGCATATGAGTGAAAAGATTTCGTCCCCAAATCCAAAAGGCAAGGGCAGATAGTCCTTCTGGACTGTGGGGAGAGGGGGAGAGAAGTGGGGAACAAGGGGAGAGGAGGAGAGGGTCGAATAGGGTTGGGGCTGTCTGATCCCCCCTCCCCCGCAGAGTGGTTTGGTCTAGAGTGGCATTTGCTAGCTTTTCATTTTCTCCAGCGAGGTCATGAGTTAACCTCTCTCACAGTACAGCTATAGAGGGGACTGGGGAGCAGGTGAAGAGGAGAACTGTAGCATGACAGCTGGAAAAACAATCTCCAAACTAGGGCCACTTTGATCCAGAGAGTTTGATCTCTGCACATGAGAAACTGATGGTGTCTCAGAGAAAAAAATATCACAACTTACAAATGCAGAGAAAATTGTTGTGCCATCTTTTATTTTTGGGAAATAAACATGTGCATTTAAAAATAAAAATATATTTTTTCTCATGAATGCCCTCCCCTTTTGTGCAACAGTACCACTTAAGAGGCAATTTGCTTTATACTGCAAGCAAAGCAATTCACAGTTTACAGTTTATTCAATAACTGCCAGACATTTTAAAAGCAATAACCATACAGTGTACTTAGCAGTTAGTGATCTATTTCTCCTTCATTTCAACATGTCACAGAGAAATCAATAAGAGGTCAAAAAAAGTTGGACACAATATTTGGCCTTTTGCTATTATATAATCATCAACATTATCATCTGGTATCGTGTCCGTATTTCAACCTCAGAGATGCTTAAATTGTCATCATTTAATTGAAAGTATTACATTATACATTTATATTTCATGGTCATGTGAAAACATATGAAATATCTCTACAGCATTAATAAAATCCCTGAATTTTTCCATTACAGTAGTTCACAATAAAAAGATCCCTGTTTTAGTGTCCCTTTTCAATATGTTTGAAATAGGAGGTATAGTCCAAGGACTGCACCGCAAAGACCTGAGTCAGCTTGCAGGCCCCGTCACACACAATGTTATCATCATAGCTCACCATAAAATGGCAAAAATACTTCTGAAACGCTTCACTTTGCCCCATCTCAAAACTCAGGGCAAGTTGAAACCAGCTGTGTGGTTGAATATCCTTTGATCCAAATGGTTCAGTGATTACTTATTCAAGTTTCCAGTCAGATCTTTTTTCTTGGTTGGCTTCGATGAGATTCAAGTAGTACTGCCAAATATCCTTCAGAGAGAGAAAAATACTATTTCAAAACCATGAAAAGCCATGTAAAAAACCTTGCTCTGAGAGAGTACCTTGATTAGAATTAGATTTGTTATGAATGACAGCACCATTAATCATGAAGGAACAACATTGCTGTGGGCGGGGATCATCAACTAGATTCAGCTGCGGGCCGATTTTTTCTTGAGCGGATGGTCGGGGGGCCGGAACATATTTACAAATCATTTGTAGACTGCAAATTGACAGCAAGAAGCACAAACCAATATAATATTTGACTAAAACATAATGATTTTCAGCCTTGCTTGCATTTGTATACGATCACGTGTGTCTCTCTCTATTATGTGTGGAAATACTAGGGAATAGACTTCCAAAATGTATAATCATTTGGAGCTGATTTCCAAGGCTTTTTACAGTCTTTAATGTCCAACAATGAAAATCCCCCCGCTCCCTCCCCCCAAAATGACTGCCAGTTGGGGAACCCTGGTCTAGGGATTTGTTAAGCTGTTGAGACTGAATGCTCCCCATTTGAAAAAGTGTTGTCAAGATGTTTCTGATTCGTTCTTATTTTCCACATTGCTTTTCTTAACAGATTACCCCATGAAGTAGAGCTACAAAGAGACTAACAGTGATTTTCAAAGCCTGGGCACTCCCCACTGTTGACTGTGGCGGTTACATGTTTGAGCTCCCGTCTTTGGGGCATACTGAAATCACATGTAAGCTACTCTGAGCTCTATGCTGTATGAGCGAGAATCACATTGGGATTGCTCTGTTGAAACTGTACTTGAATAAACCAAGCCAAGGACAGATCAATGCTGACCGTATGAAAATAATAGGAGGGAAAGTGAAAAAGCAAAACTGAAATCAGCCTCTGCATGGTAATCATGAAATAAGTTCAGCTTAACTACATCACCTTGAGAGGGTTAATGTTAGACATGAGGATGATAATACATAATGAATGCATATTTCCAAATGAAAGTAGATTGTCCCAAACCCCTGGATAATGGTGGTTCACAAGTTAACTAAGTTCCCTACTTACCAGCAGCCCGTAGTCCTATGGGTCATAGTACTACATGTGGAAGGCTCTGTTGTTGGAGTACGGCTCTTCTGCACTTTTGATTGGAGTAACAGCCGATGTGACAAACAGGGAATTAACCGGCTCCCCTTCAAAGCAAACAAATGATCATTTGGGTAAATAAATACATGGCTAAAGGCATTAATTCCTTAGTTTCTCCTCCATTGCATTAAGCTAGCTAATTATACAAACAAGCATTTTTGTGGCTGTGGGGATTCTAGCCAACACTGACAGTCAGGATAACACTGAACCCACAGGAGGTGAATGGGTCACATTGGTGGATGTCGATTGTCTGAGTAATTTGAGGTGGAGTTGAACACGATATAAACGCGTCATTATAGTTGGAAAGGTACAAAAGGTCACTTAGCGTATGATGCCTCGTTCACACAATGATACTGTATGTAGGAAGTAGAGTTCAGAATTTGATGACAGATACAAATAATGTCCAAACTTCATCCTGACCCAGGCACTTACCAGACATAAATGTACTTTTGCAAAAGAGGCTATGATTAAGTTAACAGCATATGATCTATTGAATACTATCGAATGCTATCAATACTATAAGTTAATCAATACTAGTTACTCCTTGATGACAGTCACTTATCCAACGCAGAGCCTTGACGCTATCCAGTGACTCACCTTGCTGATCCTGCAAGAACATTATGCTGTCTCTGTGAGTGTGGCCATAGAAATGCCTTGAGATGATCTCCCTGTAGTTGCGAATTATCTTCACAAGTCTCTCACTGTAGAGTTCTCTGACGGCCGTGGTGTTCCTGGCATAGGTCAAGTAACCCACTGGAACATGAGCAATGTTCAGGAGAAACAGCATGCTTAGGCATGATAGGACTGGTTTGGAGTCAAACCTTGCTTTAAAAAAGACATGTCAGTCTTCCATGTTATATCCTGTATAACCAGTCTTCTGGTGCTTAGAATCCATGCAGGACTATTCAGAAGCCCTCCGCACCTGGCTAGATATATTCCTTCTACTAAGTAATGTAGCTACAGTGCCTTCAGAAAGTATTCACAACCCTTGAGTTTTTTCCAAATTTTGTTGTGTTACAGCCCGAATTTAAAAATTATTAGATAGAGATTTTTTTGTCACTGGCCTACACACAATACCCCTTAATGTCAGTGTAATTATGTTTTTCATTTATTTTTATTATAATAAAATGAAAAGCTGAAAATGTCTTGAGTCAATAAGTTTTCAACCCCTTTGTTATGGCAAGCCTAAATAAGTTCATGAGTAAAAATGTGCTTAACAAGTCACATAATAAGTTGCATGGACTCACTCTGTGTGCAATAATAGTGTTTAATATGATCTTTGATTGACTACCTCATCTCTGTACCCCACACATACAATTATCTGCAAGGTCCCTCAGTCGAGCAGTGAATTTCAAACACAGATTCAACCATAAAGACCAGGGAGGTTTTCCAATGCCTCGCAAAGAAGGGTACCTATTCGTAGATGGGTAAAAATTTAAAAAGCAGGCATTTGAATATCCCTTTGAGCATGGTGAAGTTATTAATTACAGTTTGAATGGTGTATCAATACACCCAGTCACTACAAAGATACAGGCGTACTTCCTAACTCAGTTGCTGGAGAGGAAGGAAACCGCTCAGGGATTTCACCATGAGGCCAATGTGTCACGACTTCTGCCGAAGTCGTTGCCTCTCCTTGTCCGGACGGTGTTCGGCGGTCGACGTCACCGGCCTTCTAGCCATCATCGATCCATTTTTCATTTTCCATTGGTTTTGTCTTGTCTTCCCACACACCTGTTGTCAATCCCATTCATTACCTGTTGTGTATTTAACCCTCTGTTTCCCCTCATGTGTTTGTCAGAGATTGTTTTATGTCAAGTGTTGATTCTTGGTGTATAGGTGCGCGACGGGTCCTTGTACCCATGTTTATTTTATGTATGTATATTTTTGTGTTTGGAGCATGTTATGTGGACATTTATTAAAAGTCTCCATTTACACTTCGTTTAACTCTCCTGCGCCTGACTTCCCTGCCACCTACAGTGGGGAGAACAAGTATTTGATACACTGCCGATTATGCAGGTTTTCCTACTTACAAAGCATGTAGAGGTTTGTAATTTTTTATCATAGGTACACTTCAACTGTGAGAGACGGAATCTAAAACAAAAATCCAGAAAATCACATTGTATGATTTTTAAGTAATTAATTTGCATTTTATTGCATGACATAAGTATTTGATACATCAGAAAAGCAGAACTTAATATTTGGTACAGAAACCTTTGTTTGCAATTACAGAGATCATACGTTTCCTGTAGTTCTTGACCAGGTTTGCACACACTGCAGCAGGGATTTTGGCCCACTCCTCCATACAGACCTTCTCCAGATCCTTCAGGTTTCGGGGCTGTCGCTGGGCAATACGGACTTTCAGCTCCCTCCAAAGATTTTCTATTGGGTTCAGGTCTGGAGACTGGCTAGGCCACTCCAGGACCTTGAGATGCTTCTTACGGAGCCACTCCTTAGTTGCCCTGGCTGTGTGTTTCGGGTCGTTGTCATGCTGGAAGACCCAGCCACGACCTATCTTCAATGCTCTTACTGAGGGAAGGAGGTTGTTGGCCAAGATCTCGCGATGCATGGCCCCATCCATCCTCCCCTCAATACGGTGCAGTCATCCTGTCCCCTTTGCAGAAAAGCATCCCCAAAGAATGATGTTTCCACCTCCAAGCTTCACGGTTAGGATGGTGTTCTTGGGGTTGTACTAATCCTTCTTCTTCCTCCAAACACGGCGAGTGGAGTTTAGACCAAAAAGCTCTATTTTTGTCTCATCAGACCACATGACCTTCTCCAATTCCTCCTCTGGATCATCCAGATGGTCATTGGCAAACTTCAGACGGGCCTGGACATGCGCTGGCTTGAGCAGGGGGACCTTGCGTGCGCTGCAGGATTTTAATCCATGACGGCGTAGTGTGTTACTAATGGTTTTCTTTGAGACTGTGGTCCCAGCTCTCTTCAGGTCATTGACCAGGTCCTGCCGTGTAGTTCTGGGCTGATCCCTCACATTCCTCATGATCATTGATGCCCCACGAGGTGAGATCTTGCATGGAGCCCCAGACCGAGGGTGATTGACCGTCATCTTGAACTTCTTCCATTTTCTAATAATTGCGCCAACAGTTGTTGCCTTCTCACCAAGCTGCTTGCCTATTGTCCTGTAGCCCATCCCAGCCTTGTGCAGGTCTACAATTTTATCCCTGATGTCCTTACACAGCTCTCTGGTCTTGGCCATGGAGAGGTTGGAGTATGTTTGATTGAGTGTGTGGACAGGTGTCTTTTATACAGGTAACGAGTTCAAACAGGTGCAGTTAATACAGGTAATGAGTGGAGAGCAGGAGGGCTTCTTAAAGAAAAACTAACAGGTCTGTGAGAGCCGGAATTCTTACTGGTTGGTAGGTGATCAAATACTTATGTCATGCAATAAAATGCTAATTAATTACTTAAAAATCATACAATGTGATTTTCTGGATTTTTGTTTTAGATTCCGTCTCTCACAGTTGAAGTGTACCTATGATAAAAATTACAGACCTCTACATGCTTTGTAAGTAGGAAAACCTGCAAAATCGGCAGTGTATCAAATACTTGTTCTCCCCACTGTATACACATGACGTTGACAGAATCTCTGACCCAAAAAATTAAGTCAGCAGGAGGAGGCATTTCGCTAATGGAGGTAGAGGAACGCGTCATGGAACAAGCGGAGGAGATTGACAGTCTGAGCGCTGCCATGGATCGCATTGTCCAGAATATGGACCGCTGGGAGAGACAGGGAGCTTTTCCAGCACCTCCACCACCACCACCTGGAATTCCTTTGAACGCTTTTCCTCCTCCTGAACAGAACAGGATCCATTTATCCCTACCCACGGGATACAATGGAGATACTGCCAGCTGCCAGGGTTTTCTCCTAAAACTGAACTTGTATCTGGCCACGGTCTCTCCAGTACCATCAGACCGTGAGAAAAGTTCCGCCCTCGTCTCATGCCTCACCGGGAAAGCCCTGGAGTGGGCCAACGCTGTGTGTGGAGAGGATACGGCGTTGGACCATTTTGAGGAGTTCATCTGCCATTTCCGGAAGGTATTCGACCACCCATCCGAAGGCAGAGCAGCGGGTGAGCTCCTTTATCATCTGAGGCAGGGGACGAGGAGTGCACAGGAGTTCGCTTTAGAGTTTAGGACTTTGGCTGCCGGCACTGGATGGAGCGACAGGGCCCTGATCGACCACTACCGTTGTAGTCTACGCGAGGACGTCCGTCGGGAGCTGGCCTGTAGAGACACCACCCTCAACTTCGACCAGCTGGTGGATATGTCCATCAGGCTGGACAACATGCTGGCTACTCGAGGACGTCTAGATCGGGGTCTGGTTGTTCCATCCTCCCGCACTCTCTCTCCCGAACCTATGGAATTGGGAGGGATGGTGCGCAGGGAGACCGGAGGGGGTACCCGCTCGAGCACCATCTATGATCGCAGAGATCACACTGCTGATCGGTGCCGGGTTGGTTCCTCTGGGAATAGAGAAGGCAGGCAGGGCACTCTGGCATCACCCCAGGTGAGTAGGCACCATACTCATCCAGAGCCCTCTGCTGCACTTATGTTTGTCTCTGTCACTTTTCCGGATTTTTCCCTGCATTCCCAGTATAAGGCGCTAGTAGATTCAGGCGCGGCTGGGAATTTCATTAATAAAAATTTAGCTCATAGTTTAGGGATTCCTATTGTTTCTGTGGATATGCCTTTCCCTATTCATGCCTTAGATAGTCGACCAATAGTTTATCAGGGAGGTCACCGCACCTTTATCTATGATAACGCAGGAGGGTCACAAGGAGAAGATTAGTCTTTTCCTTATTGATTCCCCTGCGTATTCTGTGGTGCTAGGCCTGCCCTGGTTAACTTATCATAACCCCACTGTTTCTTGGCCACAGAGGGCTCTCACGGGGTGGTCGCGAGAGTGCTCAGGTAGGTGTGTAGGGGTTTCCGTTGGTGCTACTACGGTGGAAAGTCCAGACCAGGTCTCCACCGTGCGCATTCCCCCAGAATATGCCGATTTGGCACTCGCCTTCTGTAAAAAGAAGGCGACTCAATTACCACCCCATCGACAGGGGGATTGTGCGATAGATCTCCTGGTAGACGCTGCATATCCCAGGAGTCACGTGTATCCCCTGTCGCAAGCGGAGACAGTGGCTATGGATACATATATCTCTGAATCCCTGCGTCAGGGGTTCATTCAGCCATCCATTTCACCCGTCTCTTCGAGTTTCTTTTTTGTGAAGAAGAAGGATGGCGGTTTACGCCCGTGCATTGATTATCGAGATCTCAATAAAATCACGGTAAAATATAGTTACCCGCTACCTTTGATCAATACAGTAATGGAGTCAATGCGCGGGGCCCGCTTCTTCACAAAATTGGATCTCAGGAGTGCGTACAATCTGGTGCGTATTAGGAAGGGTGATGAGTGGAAGACGGCATTTAGCACCACCTCAGGTCATTATGAGTACCTGGTCATGCCATATGGGTTGATGAATGCTCCATCAGTCTTCCAATCATTTGTAGATGAGATCTTCAGGGACCTGCAAGGGCAGGGTGTAGTGGTGTATATCGATGATATTTTGATATACTCCGCTGCACGCGCCGAGCATGTGTCCCTGGTGCGCAGGGTGCTTGGTCGCCTGTTGGAGCATGATCTATATATCAAGGCTGAGAAATGCTTGTTCTTCCAACAATCCATCTCCTTCCTAGGGCATCAGATTTCCACTTCAGGAGTGGAAATGGAGAGCGACCGCATTACAGCCGTGCGTAATTGGCCGACTCCAACCACGGTAAAGGAGGTGCAGCGTTTTTTAGGGTTTGCCAATTACTACCGGAGATTTGTCCGGGGTTTTGGTCAGGTTGCAGCTCCCATTACCTCACTGCTAAAGGGGGGACCGGTGCGCTTGCAGTGGTCGGCCGAGGCGAATAGGGCTTTTGGACAACTGAAGGCTCTGTTTACCTCGGCGCCTGTGTTGGCTCATCCGGATCCCTCTTTGCCATTCATAGTAGAGGTGGATGCATCCGAAGCTGGGATAGGAGCAGTGCTCTCTCAGCGTTCGGGTGTGCCACTGAAGCTTCGCCCCTGTGCTTTCTTTTCGAAGAAGCTCAGCCCGGCGGAGCGAAACTATGATGTGGGGGACCGAGAGCTGTTAGCTGTCGTAAAAGCCTTGAAGGTGTGGAGGCATTGGCTTGAGGGGGCTAATCACCCTTTTCTCATCTGGACTGACCACCGCAATCTGGAGTACATCCGGCAGGCGAAGAGACTAAATCCTCGCCAGGCAAGGTGGGCCATGTTTTTCACTCGTTTTGTGTTTACGCTTACTTACAGACCAGGCTCCCAGAACGTCAAGGCAGACGCATTGTCTCGGCTGTATGACACAGAGGAGCGGCCCATGGATCCCACTCCCATACTCCCAGAGTCGTGTTTGGTGGCGCCAGTAGTGTGGGAGCTGGACGCGGACATTGAGCGGGCGTCACGTGCAGAGCCCTCTCCTCCTGAGTGTCCAGCTGGTCGTCTGTACGTTCCGTCTGCTGTCCGCGACCGATTGATTTATTGGGCTCACACATCACCCTCCTCTGGTCATCCTGGGATAGGTCGGACGATGCGCTGTCTTGATGGGAGGTACTGGTGGCCCACTTTAGCTAAGGACGTGAGGATTTATGTTTCCTCCTGTTCGGTGTGCGCCCAGTGCAAGGCTCCTAGACACCTGCCTAGAGGTAAGCTTCTACCTTTACCCGTTCCTCAACGGCCGTGGTCACACCTGTCAGTGGATTTTTTGACTGATCTTCCACCTTCACAGGGTTACACCATGATCCTGGTCGTTGTGGATCGGTTCTCTAAGTCCTGTCGTCTCCTCCCTTTGCCCGGTCTCCCTACGGCCTTACAAACTGCAGAGGCCCTGTTTACACATGTTTTCCGGCACTATGGGGTGCCTGAGGATATAGTGTCTGATCGGGGTCCCCAGTTCACGTCAAGGGTCTGGAAGGCGTTCATGGAACGTCTGGGGATCTCGGTTAGTCTTACCTCAGGTTTTCACCCCGAGAGTAATGGGCAGGTGGAGAGAGTTAACCAGGATGTGGGCAGGTTTCTGCGGTCCTATTGCCAGGACCGGCCGGGGGAGTGGGCGAAGTTCGTGCCCTGGGCAGAGATGGCCCAGAACTCGCTACGTCACTCCTCCACTAACCTTACCCCTTTTCAATGTGTATTAGGGTATCAGCCGGTTCTGGCTCCTTGGCATCAGAGTCAGACCGAAGCTCCTGCGGTGGACAATTGGTTTCGGCACGCTGAGGAAACCTGGGAGGCAGCCCACGTCCACCTTCAGCGTGCCATAAGGCGCCAGAAAATTGGCGCAGACCGTCGCCGCAGTGAGGCCCCGGTGTTCGCACCAGGGGACAGGGTCTGGCTCTCGACCCGAAACCTGCCCCTCCGCCTGCTCTGCCGGAAGCTGGGTCCGCGGTTTGTGGGGCCGTTTAAAGTCCTGAGGAGAGTGAACGAGGTATGTTATAGGTTACAACTGCCCACTAATTACCGTATTAACCCCTCGTTCCAGGTGTCTCTCCTCAGGCCGGTGGTGGCTGGCCCGCTCCAGGAGGCTGAAGTGCGTGAAGTTCCTCCGCCTCCTCTAGACATCGAGGGGGTCCCGGCGTACTCTGTTCGATCCATTTTGGATTCGAGACGTCGGGCGAGGGGCCTTCAGTACCTCGTGGACTGGGAGGGGTACGGGCCGGAGGAGAGATGCTGGGTTCCGGTGGAGGACGTTTTAGATCCTTCCATGTTAAAAGAATTCCACCGCCTCCATCCGGATCGCCCTGCACCTCGCCCTCCGGGTCGTCCCCGAGGCCGGTGTCGACGCGCTGCTGGAGCCGTGCGTCAGGGGGGGGGTAATGTCACGACTTCTGCCGAAGTCGTTGCCTCTCCTTGTCCGGGCGGTGTTCGGCGGTCGACGTCACCGGCCTTCTAGCCATCATCGATCCATTTTTCATTTTCCATTGGTTTTGTCTTGTCTTCCCACACACCTGTTGTCAATCC
This sequence comes from Salvelinus alpinus, assembly GCF_045679555.1. NCBI lineage: Eukaryota > Metazoa > Chordata > Actinopteri > Salmoniformes > Salmonidae > Salvelinus > Salvelinus alpinus. Next base: position 33,625,872 of record NC_092093.1, on the reverse strand, counting down.
CATTCATTACCTGTTGTGTATTTAACCCTCTGTTTCCCCTCATGTGTTTGTCAGAGATTGTTTTATGTCAAGTGTTGATTCTTGGTGTATAGGTGCGCGACGGGTCCTTGTACCCATGTTTATTTTATGTATGTATATTTTTGTGTTTGGAGCATGTTATGTGGACATTTATTAAAAGTCTCCATTTACACTTCGTTTAACTCTCCTGCGCCTGACTTCCCTGCCACCTATACACACGACGTTGACACAATGGTTACTTTTAAACAGTTACAGAGTTTAAAAGCTTTGATAGGAGAAAACTGCGGATGGATCAACAACATTGTAGTAAGTCCACAATACTCACCGAATTGACAGAGTGAGAAGAAGGAAGCCTGTACAGAATACATGTTTTCCTGTCTGCAACAAGGCAATAAAGAAATACTGCAAAACATATGGCAAAGCAATGAACTTCTTGTCCTGAATACAAAGTGTTATATTTGGGGCAAATCCAACAAAACACATCCCTGAGTACCACTCTCCATATTTTCAAGCATAGTGGTGGCTGCATCATGTTATGGGTATGCTTGTAATCGTTAAGGACTGCACAGGCAATATTTTAGAGGAAATCCTGGTTCAGTCTGCTTTCCACCAGATACTGGGAGATTAATTCACCTTTCAGCAGGACAAAACCTAAAACACAAGGCCAAATCTACACTGGAGTTGCTTACCAAGAAGACAGTGAATGTTTCTTAATGGCCGAGTCACAGTTTTGACTGAAATCTGCTTGAAAATATATGTCAAGACCTGAAAAAGGTTTTCTAGTAATGACCAACAACCAATATGACAGAGCTTGAAGAATTTCAAATAGAATAATGGTAAAATGTTGCACAATCCAGGTGTGGAAAGCTCTTAGAGACTTACCCAGAAAGACTCACAGTTGTAATCGCTGCCAAAGGTGATTCTAACATGTATTGACACAAGCAACTTACCTTCAGAGTTACAAGGGCTTCTGGCTTCAAGCAAGGCTCTCACAGTTTGGCTGCAGCCTGGTAAATATCATTGGTGAAGGTCAGAAGTTGATCCTGAAAATAAAGTTTAACACTATCTTGAAAATACAGTACATATACAAAACATGAAACAGAAACCTTCTTATAGAGGTAAAATAGGCAAGCAACTGCTGCCCACACTAAAAATGCATGAAGGAAACTATCTTTCAGCATATAACCAGATGTCTATCCATCACAGGTCATCTCCACGTGTGAAATAGAATAACTGGGGCCAGTAGTCGTGGTTCCCGAGGGCGGGGTACACCGGCATGTCTAGGAGGAACTCCCTGATGGTTTGAGTCATGTTGCTGATGACTTGGATCACCACGTCCGTGGACAGCTCCCCTGATGGGACATGTGGAGGGCTGTCTCTGGAGAGAGGAATAAGCTCAATCAAATAACTTATTAGAGAGAGCCCAGGGCAGAATTAATGAAATAAAACAAAGATCTGCTAATGTGTTACCCATAAATCCCTGTAATCCAGGAGTTGTCTTTTTTCACATTTGAATCAAGGTGCAGTGGCAGGGCCTTTCACCAAAGCATTTTAATTATGCTTAACAAGCATTATACATGCCAATAAAATGTCAGGCTTAACCGATTAACTGAAGATTTGTGAAATGAACTAGCTTAGCACCATACACATGCAGTACAAGTCCTTTCGTGTTATGTGTGATTAAAATGTTCAGGCCTTAGCATAGCATTTAGTAAATTTTTAGTAGCCTTTGCTATGCATTGCTCTTTATTCATATGCACACCTATCTGATGCGGATTTGTCCCCACTGGTTGAACGTTGGCATAATTACTTTATAGCACTTGGTTTTAATATCAGCAGAAGTTATTGTATGGATGATTTATGGCCTATTTGGCTGCTGTGCAAATTACCTTTTGCATTTCGGGTCGAGACAAAGCCTAGAGCCGTTTCAAGACGATACACTATACAGACATTGTTCATGCTTCAGTGAGCAAATCACTGATTGGTTGCTTATTTTACAACAATTCCATCAGTGACAATATCATTGTTAGTTATCCAATGACAGGAAGGAGGAAGCAATATGTTTTTGTTAGTTGTTTAACCTCTCAAAAGGTGTACAGGGTATTTCTCCATTAGCGTTGTATATGAAACAGGAACACGAAACCCACATTAACACCACATGTTGTTTTCCATACCATATACAGCTACAAACCTTGTCCAGATCATAAACTCTGGCTGTGGAGTAACGTGTTTCATGTGCTGGAAAGCTGACAGGATGAGCTGGTAGAGTCACACATGAAGTTTCCAAAAAGACCAGGGTTTGAGGCTGGGACACCCTTAGAGGAGAAACACACTTTGGTGTATTCATCAGTCACATGGTAGATGGGGTCAAAATGCAGGTCAGAGATGTGCCAGAATTTCCCCGAAATTGAAATATTATTTGGCATGTTATATCAATCTATTTTATTACATGTAGGGGATTATGTAATTAATGCTAGTCAGGATGTATTAACTATAGGTAACACAACTCAGTGGCCAGTTTATTAGGTAAACCCATCAAGTACCGGGTTGGACCCCCCTTTGACTCCAGAACATCCTGAATTATTTGGGGCATGGATCCTACAAGACGTGGAGTTCAAACATTGCTTAATTGGTATCAAGGGACCTAACTTGTGCCAGAAACATTCCCCACACCATTACACCACCGCCACCAGCTTGTACCGTTGACACCAGGCAGGATGGGGACATGCGACTCCTGCTGCTTAAGCCAAATACACAAAATTCAAAATCACACTATCAGTGTCATACCATGTACAATACATGGATAGATCTAGGCAATGGGGACAGTCTAATTTTGTTATGATGTTTTACAATATTGCGGACAGGCAGAGATGTAGAGAATGAAGTTGGGTTAGTCCTAAGTCATTATCTTCAACATTGTTACCTTCCATTACAGAACTTTGCTTGTGTGTGGATTGAGGCCTATACATTCAAATCACTGGTTTCTCCATTGTGTTGACATTTCCTTATTTATATTGTCGATGGTGTTTCTGTGGACCAATGGAAAGTCTACAAAACTATAAGCAAACCAGCCTTTGTATTGAATACATGAAATTGTGATGACACTGATTAATGAATTCGATTAGATTTTTTTAAATCCCCTTATTTTACCAGCTAAATTGACTGAGAACACATTCTCATCGACAGCAACAACCTGGGGAATAGTTACAGGGGATGAATGAGCCAATTGTAAGCTGGGGATGATTAGGTGACCGTGATGGTATGAGGGCCAGATTGGGAATTTAGCCAGTACACCTGGGTTAACAACCCTACTCTTACAATAAGTGCCATGGGATCATTAGTGACCACAGAGAATCAGGACACCCGTTTAAGTCCCATCTGAAAGACAGCACCCTACACAGGGCAATGTCCCCAATCACTGCACTGGGGCATTGGGAAATTATTATTTTTAGACCAGAGGAAAGGGTACCTCCTACTGGCCCTCCAAAACCCCTTCCAACAGCATCTGTTCTCCCACCCAGGGACTGACCAGGACAAAACCTACTGAGCTTCAGAAGCAAGCCCACAGTTGGATGCAGGGTGGTATGCTGCTGGAATATATATTCAATTGTTTGGTAAAATATGCTTAACATTTTTGTAATTACCCATAATTCTACACATTTGAATACTTGTACTTCCAATTTTGATCATCATGATTTAGAGACTGTAAATAAAATGTGTTGATCTACTGGGATTTTTTTTTAAATGTTCTGTTCTGTTTGCTTGGACTCACGAGATTAATAGCCTATGGTTGCCTTAATCTTTTGCAGGCAGTTATGTTCTTTTGTTAATGTATTCGCAATTTTGATGGTATAATATAATTTTGATAAATATAAACTCAGGAAAAAAAGAAAAGTCCTCACTGTCAACAGCGTTTATTAAAGGCAAACTTAACATGTGTAAATATTTGTACACTTTAAAAAATGACCCACGGGCTTAGTAAATACTGCAAAAGAAAATCAATGATTTTTACTTAAAATAATAGGTTTCTGGTTTTACTTACATTTTTGAAAATAGTACTTAATTTATATGTGTTGTAAAAGACTGGCATTTGCAAATAAAAATCCAAGGTAATATGCTGCTAAATTTGAACGAATATTTCTAAGTAACAACCATCAACTTAAAAATATGATATTCAAAATATCATTATTATGTTGGAGTGACTTGCTAGATCAAGTTCTGAACTTATATTGTGCTTGGAACAGCTCAATGGACCTCGTCTTGATCTTTCTCCTCTGGAAAGGCCATGCAGCAGGTAAGGACCAAATTATAACTTGGAATGTAGTTTGGATCTTTCTACACATATTTTCGATGAAATGTAGAAAATATTTGTGGAAAACTTTAACCTCTCTGGGATATGTGGGACGCTAGCGTCCCAACTGGCCAACATCCAGTGAAAATGTAGAGCGCCAAATTCAAATAAATTACTATAAGAATTTTACTTTCATGAAATCACACATGCAATAGCCCAAATTAAAGCTACACTTGTTGTGAATCCAGCCAACGTGTCAGATTTCAAAAAGGCTTTACAGCGAAAGCAAACGATGCTATTATCTGAGGACAGCACCTCAGCAAACAAACACAGACCATCATATTTCAACCCTCCAGGCGCGACACAAAACGCAGAAATAAAGATATAATTCATGCCTTACCTTTGACGAGCTTCTTCTGTTGGCACTCCAATATGTCCCATAAACATCACAAATGATCCTTTTGTTCGATTAATTCCGTCGATATATATCAAAAATGTCCATTTATTTGGCGCGTTTGATCCAGAAAAACACCGGTTCCAACTCGCGCAACATGACTACAAAAGTTACCTGTAAGCTTTGTCCAAACATTTCAAACTACTTCCTAATATAACTTTAGGTCTTTTTTTACGTAAATAATTGATAAAATTTAAGACGGGATATACTGTGTTCAATACCGGAGGAAAACAATGTGTAACGCGCCTCTAACAAAGATTACACTTCCTTCTAGCCTCGTTCTGAACAGTGCTACTTCTTCATTTCTCAAAGGAAAAACCTCAACCAATTTCTAAAGACTGTTGACATCCAGTGGAAGCGATAGGAACTGCAAGAAAGTCGATTAGAAATCTGGATTCCCAATGAAAACCCATTGAAAAGAGAGTGACCTCAAAAATAAAATTCTTAATGGCTTGTCCTCGGGGTTTCGCCTGCCAAATAAGTTCTGTTATACTCACAGACATGATTCAAACAGTTTTAGAAACTTCAGAGTGTTTTCTATCCAAATCTACTAATAATATGCATATCGTAGCTTCTGGGCCTGAGTAGCAGGCAGTTTATTTTGGGCACGCTTTTCATCCAAAATTCCGAATGCTGCCCCCTATCCTAGAGAAGTTTTAACAAATATTCTTAAAGTACGAAAAGCTTTTAGCTGGCTATATTGCCAGAGTACGTTATATATTTGCAAGTTGATAAGCTAGCTAGTTAACGGCCGTGATGTCTGTATAGTTAGCTAGTGGTGGGCATGCTACTAGCTAGTAAGTTAGCAGTGCATTTACTCACCTCGGCGCTGTTTCTAACCTTTGTCATTTTTGTGTACGTTTTATATTGACCGAAATCGCTATGTAACATATTAGCTACCTAGCTTACCAAAAAGTGCATCGTCATCAAACATTACAGTAGAACTGAACACATGGTTCCCCTGCAATGTAATATTTGCCTGCCAGGCAAGCTAGCCAGGCAGAAACAGGAACGAACAATACGTAGCTAGCTAACTACATCTGGCTATCTAGCTACACCTGTCCTTGCGGAAACCTTGTTGTTCATATATTCACAACATGTTCAAGGCAGCACTGCAAACGTTGACCTTGTGCAGTAGTTATCTAGCTAAATGAAATAACTGGGCTGGTTAGTAAGATAGATAACAAGCAGCTCTTCCAAGTCAGCTAGGATTGCGATGTTTCTGCTAGCTATCTAAAGCTGAAGTCATTCAAGTTTTATTTTCCTGACATTGTCATAGATTTTAATACAACTCCTCTTCTTTAGGTATAGGTATTCAGACGTTCCTGGATACTGGATGTAATATTCATATGTGTAAACATACTGAATTATAATTGGATGCATTTTACCGCCATATCATACTGTGCTATGATTGGTTAAACCACCCAAATGGTTAGGTCATGGTCAGTTTGATCCTGGTTGGCGATACGTGAACATGCCAGTTATAGCTAGCTAATAAAGAGCTACGTTAAGAAATATCCTGTATTGAAATATCTGAAATATCCTGCATTTTATTATTTTGTACAAAGTGTGCAAAACAAGACACTGAACAGACCATATTTTCCAGAATGCATTGACATGGTATGTAAATATATTCAAATGTCTTTGTGTTGTCATTGTAGCTCACATTAGGGCTTGTAAGGCCCTATGATTTCCGCAATGCCGAAATGTAAACAGAATACACGGTACCCCTCGGGCAGGATACACAGGATATTTTTATTACAGTAACCCAACATTAGTGTGAATAATATGTATTAGATATATACTGTATTTTTGAAATCACCCAAATGGATTGAACACATTAGGCAACAAAATGTTAACACGGAATACCGGAAAATAAAACGGCATTTGGGGGAAAAAAGGACAAAGATTTCATATGGCCTTATTAGTGTTTTACACAATGCGTTGTCACCCAGGCAGGTATTGACAATGTGTGTCTTCCTTTGCCGGTATTAAATGCATATCACATCATATTACAGTGCGACACGATCCAGGAAAGGAGAGACAGTGTGATCCATGGCCTGATCATATACCTTGGCGAGAGGGTTGAAGACCTTATCACAGAATACAAGGTAAAGGTTTTTATTTTTGTATCCGTATTTATCTCTAAATGATGTATTTTCCCTTCTTTCCCTCTCTCCTCTCAAATTGCACAGTTAATCTAGTAGCCTAGTCTGTTATTTCTTTTTTTTTTCACTCAGGATGCCGACAACACCATGATCCAAGAGGACATCGTTCAGCAGGTGATGAAGGTGTTCACTGTGAAGGATCTACACCAGAATATAGAGCATGGGATCTGCATCGAAGGAGCAAAGGTCCTGGCTGGTATTCCCAGTGTTACATGGTCATGTATGTTGCTTATGGGCCTCATCTATGGCTTAAATCTGAGGTACCCAAAGAACTGAAATATACATTTGAGGTGTTCCAAAAAGTATTCTTGGAACTTGATGATCTCAGGGTCTCCCCACGGGTCCAAGCTCTAAAGATGAAGTTACTTGTTTTCAGAGATATCTAAAGATATCTATGAGAACTCTCAAAGGGCCACTCACAAACTGTGGTCTAAACCCTACTCAGTTAGCTGAAAAGCTAGTTGCTAGATAGTATAGGAGCTACAGTTTATATGATGCTCTTTGTCAGGTGAAGTCATAAGAGACATTGTCCATTCCTGTTTAAAAAACAGCTTTGTTTTAAAATTTACTCCATGTGCACTAGTGGATATCTGAGATTATTTGTCAGGTGCAAGCTATCTGGATGTAACTTTACCTAAGGAGGCAAGATGGAGTTATACCCAGAATGCTTGTACCTGTCAAAACAATATGTGCATATGGAGTCAGGTTAAAGGGAGAATTTGGCATATATTTTGTAACAAATGTGCAATGTATGTTTTGAATACCCATGTTTAGATTAATCTAAAACAGATTGAATGAGGTTGTATTTGAGCTAAGGTTCATATTGTGCTTTGTGTAAAGTCTGTGAGGACAAATTGTTAATTTACGTTTCTGTTAAAATATTGCTTTGTTGTTAAGTGGCACACAGACCACCAGAAAATCTTTGCCAAACTGTACACGATGTGCGGTCAAAATGCTAATCCCAAACTATCACCTAAACTTTATGCAGTTGTGAAGATCTATAATTATTTGTAGTCAGGTGCAAGCTATCTGGATGTAACTTTACCTAAGGAGCCAAGGTGTAGTTATACCAAGAATGCTTACAGATGACACAATATGAATGCCTAAGGAGTAAGGTTTAAAGGGCAATTTGAGATTGAAGTTTGAAGAAATTATAAAATGATAACATTTATTTTATTAAAAATAAAGGCGTGGAAGTTTGAAGTTGAACACTTTTGTTTCTTTTTGCATATTCCCTTGTATAGAAATAATACTTTTTAGTAAATTATCCCAAGTATATTGAGGTAACTATTTGCATCAGCTTTTTAAGTATAGTTGTGAATACATTTGAAGTCAAAGTTTACATACACCATAGCCAAATACATTTAACTCAGTTTTTCACAATTCCTGACATTTAATCCTAGTAAAAATCCCCTGTCTTATGCCAGTTAGGATCACCACTTTATTTTAAGAATGTGAAATGTCAGAATAATAGTAGAGAATGATTTATTTCAGCTTTTATTTCTTTCATCACATTCCCAGTGGGTCAGAAGTTTACATACACTCAATTAGTATTTGGTAGCATTGCCTTTAAATTGTTTAACTTGTGTCAAACATTTTGGGTAGCCTTCCACAAGCTTCCCACAATAAGTTGGGTGAATTTTGGCCCATTCCTCCTGACAGAGCTGGTGTAACTGAGTCAGGTTTGTAGGCCTCCTTGCTCGCACACACTTTTTCAGTTCTGCCCACAAATTTTCAATAGGATTGAGGTCAGGGCTTTGTGATGGCCACTCCCAATACCTTGCCATTGTTGTCCTTAATCCATTTTGCCACAACTTTGGACGTATGCTTGGGGTCATTGTCCATTTGGAAGACCCATTTGCGACCAAGCTTTAACTTCCTGACTGATGTCTTGAGATATTGCTTCAATATATCCACAATTTTTCTTCATGAAGCCATCTGTTTTGTGAAGTGCACCAGTCCTTCCTGCAGCAAAGCACCCCCACAACGTGATGCTGCCACCCCCGTGCTTCACGTTTGGGATGGTGCTCTTCGGCTTGCAAGCCTCCCCCTTTTTCCTCCAAACATGACAATGGTCATTATGGCCAAACAGTTATATTTTTGTTTCATCAGACCAGAGGACATTTCTCCAAAAAGTACTATATTTTTCCCCATGTGCAGTTGCAAACCATAGTATGGCTTTTTAACGGCGGTTTTGGAGCAGTGGCTTCTTCCTTGCTGAGCGGCCTTTCAGGTTGTGTCAATATAGGACTCGTTTTACTGTGGATATTGATACTTTTGTACCCGTTTCCTCCAGCATCTTCACAAGGTCCTTTGCTGTTGTTCTGGGATTGGTTTTCACTTTTAGCACCAAAGTACGTTCATCTCTAGGAGACAGAACGCATCTCCTTCCTGAGCGGTATGATGGCTGTGTGGTCCCATGGTGTTTATACTTGCTTACTATTGTTGGTACAGATGAACGTGGTACCTTCAGGCATTTGGAAATTGCTCCCAAGGATGAACCAGACTTGCGGAGGTCTACAATTTCTTTCCTGAGGTCTTGGCTGATTTCTTTTGATTTTCCCATGATGTCAAGCAAAGAGGCACTGAGTTTGAAGGTAGGCCTTGAAATACATACAAAAATACAGGTACACCTCCAATTGACTCAAATGATGTCAATTAACCTATCAGAAGCTTCTAAAGCCATGACATCATTTTCTGAAATTTTCCAAGCTGTTTAAAGGCACAGTCAACTTAGTGTATGTAAACTTCTGACCCACTGGAATTGTGATACAGTGAATTATAAGTGAAATAATCTGTCTAAACAATTGTTGGACAAATTACTTGTGTCATGCACAAAGTAGATGTCCTAACCGACTTGCCAAAACTACAGTTTGTTAACAAGACATTTGTGGAGTGGTTGAAAAACAAGTTTTAATGACTCCAACCTTAGTGTATGTAAACTTCCGACTTCAACTGTATATATTTGAGTAGTAGGAACCCAATTAAAATACATTTTACTAACCTGAGTACCATAAGTAACTCAGCAAAAAACATTTGTAGATAAAACAGAATATAAATTACTATACTGAGTAAATTCAGCAAAATAAACGTACAATATTAGCTCTGTAACGGATTGCATTAAGTATATCAAACTTATAACATTAGTTCTGGGACTTGAAGGATTTAAGCAGGTCAAACAAACAAAAATATGTTCTGAACCTGATAAAATTAAGTTGAATGAAAGTAATGTTTGAGATCCAGTTAGTTGTTTGCCCTTCACATATTTGAGTTTGTAATACACTAAAAGCGAAGAATATTATACTTAAAACATCCTCCTTGTTGGATTTACTTAAAAAGCTGATGCAAATAGTTACCTACATTTTTTTAAGTAAAAGTGGCACAATATGTTTTACAGTGTATGAACATAAGATTCAACAACTGAGACATAAACTGAACAATTTCCACAGACATGTGACTAACAGAAATGGAATAATGTGTCCCTGAACAAAGGGGGGTTCAAAAGTAACAGTCACTATGTGGTATGACCACCAGTTGCATTATGTACTGCAGGGCATCTTCTCCTCATGGACTGCACCAGATTTGCCAGTTCTTGCTGTGAGATGTTACCCCACTCTACCACCGAGGCACCTGCAAGTTCCCGGACATTTCTGGGGGGGAATGGCCCTAGCCCTCACCCTCCGATCCAACAGGTCCCAGACATGCTCAATGGGATTGAGATCCAGGCTCTTTGCTGGCCATGGCAGAACACTGACATTCCTGTCTTGCAGGAAATCCCGCAGAGAACAAGCAGTATGGCTGGTGGCATTGTCATGCTGGAGGGTCATGTCAGGATGAGCTTGCAGGAAGGGTACCACATGAGGGAGCAGAATGTCTTCCCTGTAACGCACAGCGTTGAGATTGCCTGCAATGACAACAAGCTCAGTCTGATGATGTTGTGACACACCGCCCCAGACCATGACGGACCCTCCACCTCCAAATCGATCCCGCTCCAGAGTACAGGCCTCGGTGTAATGCTCATTCCTTCGACGATAAACATGAATCCGACCATCACCCCTGGTGAGACAAAACCGCGACTCGTCAGTGAAGAGCACTTTTTGCCAGTCCTGTCTGGTGCAGCGACGGTGGGTTTGTGCCCATAGTCTACGTTGTTGCCGGTGATGTCTGGTGAGCATCTGCCTTACAACAGGCCTACAAGCCCTCAGTCCAGCTTCTCTCAGCCTATTGCGGACAGTCTGAGCACTGATGGAGGGATTGTGCATTCCTGGTGCTTTCCTGGTGTAATTCTGGCAGTTGTTGTTGCCATCCTGTACCTGTCCCACAGCTGTGATGTTCAGATGTACCGATCCTGTGCAGGTGTTGTTACACGTGGTCTGCCACTGCGAGGACGATCAGCTGTCTGTCCTGTCTCCCTGTAGCGCTGTCTTAGGCGTCTCACAGTATGGACATTGCAATTTATTGCCCTGGCCACATCTGCAGTCCTCATGCTTTCTTGCAGAATGCCTCCTCTGCACATTCACGCAGATGAGCAGGGACCCTGGGCATCTTTCTTTTGGTGTTTTTCAGAGTCAGTAAAAAGTCCTCTTTAGTGTCCTAAGTTTTCATAACTGTGACCTTAATTGCATACCATCTGTAAGCTGTTAGTGTCTTAAAGACCATTCCACAGGTGCATGTTCATTAATTGTTTATGGTTCATTGAACAAGCATGGGAAACCGTGTTCAATCCTTTACAATGAAGATCTGTGAAGTTATTTGGATTTTTAAGAATTATCTTTGAAAGACAGGGTCCTGAAAAAGAGACGTTTCTTTTTTTGAGTTTATTTATGTTTTGAGAAGGCAACCACATTTTGAAAACGCATTTACTGTTTTTCAAAAGGTCACAGAGTTGTGAGCATCGACAATATTGTAAAAAATAAAAAGGCTGTACATGATTGAGAAAAACTGTACAAACATAGAATAGAATATAAAGGCAAATATCAGCATGCGCTTTCATTTTACATGCAAAAATGGTTGACAGCTCAACAATCAGCCTGACAAAATAATTAATTGGTGCAATCAACGCATATAAACAATCTACCTATGCTTGGCAGGTAAATGCTATTTACAGGTGCAAGAGGCGCCGCGTAAATCAGCAGCCCGTTGAACAGCAGCCCAACCAGAAGGAAGACGACGCCCATACTCTCACATTAAGCTCATAAAATGTGAGCGAAAATGCGTCGTAGAAGTTTTCTCAGCAGATACAAACAGGAAGTATGGCGGTCATGTGACTGCTTTATCCGCTCCCTGGTTGTGAAAACAGTGCGGTCACGGTAGCACTTTAGATAGCTTACATTTCAGAGAGAGTCGAGAGAGAGCTGAGGTCGCTCGGCGCAGATCTACTAAAATTATATTTGACTTTGGCGCAGGCATACACACGCCAAAGCACTTTTTGCAACATTGTTTCAACATGGACTTCCAAGGGATGTGAGCTTGATTTCTGCTGAGACATTGTATCGAATAGTCATAAAATGAATACATTGTGGCAGACACTTACGACATAGGATCTTACCTACGAGAACAACATCCTGCAATGCAGGACGTTTAAAACTTGTAGTGTATTTGAGGTTTCCACTTTGAAATGTCAGACTTAATTTTTTCTTACAAAAATTTGATCAAACGCTATAAAAAATGTCTATGAATTATAATCGACATATTAATTCACATTTCCTGTTGCTGCAGAACTATTTTACCGCTGTAGCAAACCGGCTACAAATAAGATCCTACATATTAAAGCTACGCACTGTAAATAATAGAGTAAAAAATATATACTTTTTGAGTTAATTTTTTTATTTCAGCATGTTTCACACATGTTTACAAAGTATGATCTATCATGAAAGAAATGTATATAAAAATGTCTTTAAAAAAAAGATTTCCAGCCCATGTCATAAAACATTTGGAAGGATGAAGTGCAACGGTCAGCATACAGTAAAAAAAAAAAAATGATGATAACATTGGCTGTCTTCCAGTAAAATGGACTCAAATGATTTAAATAGTGATGTCTCCCAGCTCATGCCTTCTCATAGGTACGCACTGCCACAATGTCTTCAAATGTGAGAGTCTGTGGATCAAATGAAATAACAAATAAATCACTGTGAAATGAGCAAATCAAACATGAAAGAGTGTAAATAAACATCATTATTAAAAGTAAGATATTGCTTGTTTTATGGTGATAAAAATAAGACTCCATTTTCTATTAGCTAAATACATCCCACCAGGTCACACCAGAAATGATCATTTAATATGATAATTGTATAATATGATAAATGCATAACATGGACAACTAGAGGTAAGCCTGCAAACTTGCATTAAAAAAATAGATATATAACTGCAGTCATCATGCTGAACTGATGAGGACAATGAACATTTTCTTTACTAATTTTCACGTCTCCACATTGACAACTAGACTACTGTACTTCAGAATAAAGGCTTTCAGCATAGAAATACCCTCTCCACCAGTACTAGTGGGCTTGCTTCCTCGCCGCCTTGTTTCATCATCCATATTATCCAGGAATTCACATTTCATAATTAACTCAGTAAGGCTCTTACCATGACCAATTTTCCATCCTTGATATCTCTCACAAACTTGGTCTCCTTGCCGTCCCACTTCTGAACGTGCGCAAGCTTATTGCCTTCCAAGCTCACAGTGGACTACAAACAGACGGGCAAAATAGGTCAGAATATTGCTCTCACCAACTAGTTACATATAATTACAATGTTATTGTAACTTCTATCAAGCAAGAGATATAATCATACAACATCCAAAACATAATCCAGACCATATTACTGTTACAAATTTGGACTGGGCTCTGTAACAGGCTTCTCAAACCCAGTGAAAAATATGAGCTGTTCCAACTGCCAAAGCCTATAGCTAAGTAGTGTCTAGTGCATATATCCCCAATTTGGACCATAAATCCCACATTGTAGCACTTACTTTACAGTTTCTGTCATCGGCAGTGGCTTCGTCAAACTCCTCCCCCAGGTTGAAGGATATTTCAGTGTTCTTGAAAGTACTCTGGGTTTTTACGACCACTTTGTCCCCCTCTTTTGAGATGATAACCGTTGGTTTGGTCACATTTCCGACCTGCCTTGTTGCAAAACCAACACCTGCGAAATTAAGGAAAATTTGAAATAAGAGGTGTGATCATGCGAACTACCATACATCATGTAATTTATGAAATATAAGTCATAAATAAACTGTATTATTATTAGGTTATACTTTTAAAGTTATAAAAACTCACCAAGTGCTTTCATGTACTCATCGAAGTTTTCACTGTCGACCAGTTTCCAGGTGGCACAGAAGGCATCAACCATGGTGAAGAGTTAGAGGACCGTGCAATAAGAGAACTGAGGTAAAGTTAATACTGACGGTGCCGTGAGTCTGTGAGCGTTTTCCCGTACTCCTACGTTATTTGTTTGGGGCTTATTAATATGCATCCTATAAGGGGCGGAGAATTACTTCCCATTGGCTCAGGAGATACACTCTACCTTCTGATTGGCGTTGAGCGCTTCTAAAGCTATATTTCGATTTTTACTTTACATAGATTTGACCCAGCGTACCCATTGCAAATTACAAATACTATTTATCAACTGCTCGTGCATCGATTGCAGTTGCAGATCCGTCTTGTGACTTACTAGAGGAAAGTTCTGCACAACACTAACTGCTCTCCTTGCTCTGCAAGACAGACTGTAAAAGGAATATGTCATATCTAGGTGTGTGAAAATACTCAGCCGGAATCAGAGCTTGTTTGATAATTCTTTGTCGTTAAGTGGATTAATCCACTCAAACAGTCGCATGGGCATTCTGCATGGAGGACAGCCATTATGCACTCTGTGAGCATTCGACTAGGCTATATGTTTCAGGCAAAGAAAGCTATTCATTTTCAGTATCATAAATCTGAAGGAAAGTAAAAATGGAACATTCATGTATTGCATTATTGAGTAGGCTATGGTTACAGTAATTATTTCATAGCATGACATCAGGTTCTGACTATTCTGATTAAATATGTGATGAATATGTATGCATGTGCATGTATGAATACTATTAGAAGACAATCATCTTTTTTACTTGGCCCTCTAAAGTGGTTCAGTGCTTTGTTTCCAAGCGCTTTGACATTTGATACAGAGTAAGTTAACATGGGTAGCCTAATTCATAGCATGGAGATTTCTTACTACAGTAACATACATAATCCATATTTGAACAAATATTTATCCTTCATTTATTGTTTCAATATCTATATTCAGTTAACAATTTGCTATATATTTAATGTCAATAAAAAAGGGTGTTATAAAGAGAATGTACTGTGTATTTGCCAGTGGATTCTGAAAGATCCATTAATGTTGGCGTGAAAGATATGTTTGGTGCCCTCCTCTGGCCAAATCAGTCACCAGACACTGTTTCAATACAGTATAAGACATAAATAAGACTAAAATAAATATTTTTTCATTGGTGACAAACACAACAATATTCTGGTTTCATGGCTAAGAAAAGCTCTACTGACATACTGTATTATTGCAGCTGACTAAGGAAAAGTAGGACAGACAATGTAATCACCATTTTACTGCCAATGATTGCACAAAGTTGGTATCAATTTCACTGTGTAATGAGATGCCTCCCCTGTACAAAGACAACAAACAAACATATTTTTTTTTATTATAGCATCTGAAAAATATTCACAACAATGCCGTACGTAGAGGATCATGTTTATTAGCTGCAGTGGACATTGAAATGCATCTTTACAGGGAGGCAAATATAATGTAAAACTATATTTACAGACCGAAAATACATATATTTTTTACTTCTATTCACTCAGTTGTTAATAATGTTGATTTTAACAGTAAAAAACACACAGTAGAGGTTTGCACTGTAGCACACTAATAAATCACAATTATAAGATAAAAATTGTACTTACATCACCAAATGGAATGTTTATACTTTTGTTGTGCAAAGAGACATTCCTGCAACTACATGTTGACATTCTGAGAAAATGCTTTCATTGGAACACCTCCGTATGCAACGTATGTACAAGTCACTCTCGCTCAAATATGAAATGACATTTTTCAGAGTCATGCCCAACTGTCAGCCACTTCACCAGTTCACTGCATATGCTAAGATGAACAATACATAAATACAGGCTCATTCACCGTACATGTAATGAATTATGGGTAATCTTGAATGAATACCCCCTTAAAGCTACAAAGAAACAACCACTTCATTCCTAGCGACAGAGCTCTCCCTTCCCTTCATCATCCAACAGCTCTATAAGTTTTCATCATAGGTGTCCTGATGTTGCATAGCACGGTGCATGGCGATTACAGTTGTCTGGTCAATGGGGTTTGTTTGAGGAGAAGTGGTCCATGTTAGAGACAGTCTCTCTCTTGTTCTCCATCTTCTCTCGTAGTCAGTTAGCCAGAGACCAAGGCCCAATTACGTCCCCTCTGCCTTCTCCTCACCCTCTGTAGGACTCTTCGGTGGGCTTCCAGAGGACGAGCCCTCTCCTCCTTCTCCTCCATCATCTGAGAAACACACAGAACAGCATTCATTATTTTAGTCAGAAACATATAATTGAAAATGCCTGAAGGCCCATGTAATGGAAAATGTCTGCATTCCAATTATAATCCAAGCTGTGTACTCTCCCCTCTTTTGTGTTGCTTTGTAAGATATGGATGATATGTTGCATTCACAAGATAAAAGGAATATGAGATTACCAACCTCAGCACATAACACAAAGCTGGCTGACACCTTGAATATCAACAGAGACTAATCATAGCATAGACCCTCAACTCAACCGCTTTGTTCATATCCAGCATTTTAATACTGTTTTGAACACTGACAAAGTGCAACACGCCACATAGAGACGAGAATCTTCTGAGGAAATGGGCCAATACCGACTGCTACTTGCCAGACACTTACAGTATTTTATTCTACCGATCAAACACTACTCTGCTTTGATCCTCATAGGGCAATGCCTAGGGGATTTATACTGCAAATTCAAAAACAACTATGTTATATCTGGTTCATGCCCTCTATAACTTGAGGACCTATGGACCCCGACATTGCACTGCAGCCACTAAGTGAAAAGAAGCAGAGCTGAGTAATACAGTTATACATCTACAGAGGCCTCCAACTAACAATTACTTCCCCACCCCTATGAACCAATGCATTGATTGGCTTCCCCTCACTGATAGATAACCCTTTCCAAATGACCCTCACAGCCATTGAGCTATTACTAAAAAGAGAGAGATGGCTGTTCCCTTCTTTAGTTTCCATTTAAACAGTTAAAGCTGTGGTACATTTTCCATACTGTTAACTTCCAGATGCCCTTTCCACTAAACCCTGCTTGATTAATGGAAAGCTGGCTGTCCAGACAGACACTTGCTAATGGTGATGGGTACTGGGCTGGCAGGGCCTAACAAAAGCACTCAACCATCTATTTATGACAGAGTGCTTTGTTCTTTGTTAAGTGATGTTCTGCCATGCTTTTCCCTTATATTTAGGTTTGGATTGTATAATTTATGGAAAAGTGCAATACTACATCTAAAGTAAACTGGTAGAACTGTTCATCTAAATGTTGAGATGAAAATACCTGCAATTCAAAAATGAAAATACCTGCAATTCATCCTAATCATTAACAGAGTGAAAGCATGCAGGCCTATGTAAATTATTGTAAATATTGCTGAAAGTATGCAGTCAAGTACTGTATGTAATTAAAAATACATTTCACTACCCACCTACAACAGAAAGCTCGGCTAGTTTGTCTGACAGGTCAGCAGGCCCCGCCTCAACGATATCAGGTACAGCGTTCCTCCGGCCAGTCCTCCCCGTGGCTGCAAAGTCGGTGACAACAGGCTCCACATCAGTCATCGCTGGGCCCTGTCCTCATAGCATAGTCTGGAGGGAAAGGAACACAACACCATATAGTGTATTTTATGTCTAAACATATTGTAACTGGTTGATAACACTGCGTTATAAATCATTACACAAGCTCTCAGTCACACATCCCAGTACAACAGAATATCTGCAGTGCATATTACAGAGGTAATCACTCACAGGAAGTTGGTGGCACCTTAATTGGGGAGGACGGACTCGTGGTTACGGCTGGAGCGGAATAGTTGGAATGGTATCAAATACATCAAACGGATGGTTTCCATGTGTTTGATGCCATTCCATTGACTCTGTTCCAGCCATTATTATGAGCCGTCCTCCCCTCAGCAGCCTGCACTGTAATCAATGTATTGGGCACGCTGCACTTGTAACAATAAGCAGTAACAGGCCTAATATTTTTTGAACAAAAATTATGTTCAGAATGAATCAGTCTATATTTCTTCGTCTGGTAAAGTGTCATGCTTTTAACTCCAACTATCTGGTAAGGTATTGTACAGTATCAAATCAAATTTTATTTGTCACATACACATGGTTAGCAGATGTTAATGCGAGTGTAGCGAAATGCTTGTGCTTCTAGTTCCGACAATGCAGTAATAACCCAACGAGTAATCTAACCTAACAATTTCACAACAACTACCTTATACACACAAGTGTAAAGGGATGAAGAATATGTACATAAAAATGTATGAATGAGTGATGGTACAGAACGGCATAGGCAAGATGCAGTAGATGGTATAGAGTACAGTATATACATATGAGATGAGTAATGTAGGGTATGTAAACATATAAAAGTGGCATTGTTTAAAGTGGCTAGTGATACATGTATTACATAAAGATCTCCAGCTTCATGTATTACATGAAGCTGGAGTTGAGTCAGTATGTTGGCAGCAGCCACTCAATGTTGGTGGTGGCTGTTTAACAGTCTGATGGCCTTGAGATAGAAGCTGTTTTTCAGTCTCTCGGTCCCTGCTTTGATGCACCTGTACTGACCTCGCCTTCTGTATGATAGTGGGGTGAACAGGCAGTGGCTCGGGTGGTTGTTGTCCTTGATGATCTTTATGGCCTTCCTGTGACATCGGGTGGTGTAGGTGTCCTGGAGGGCAGGTAGTTTGCCCCCGGTGATGCGTTGTGCAGACCTCACTACCCTTTGGAGAGCCTTACGGTTGTGGGCGGAGCAGTTGCCGTACCAGGCGGTTATACAGCCCGACAGGATGCTCTCGATTGTGCATCTGTAAAAGTTTGTAAGTGCTTTTGGTGACAAGCCAAATTTCTTCAGCCTCCTGAGGTTGAAGAGGCGTTGCTGCGCCTTCTTCACCACGCTGTCTGTGTGGGTGGATCAATTCAGTTTGTCCGTGATGTGTACACCGAGGAACATAAAACTTACTACCCTCTCCACTACTGTCCCGTCGATGTGGATAGGGGGGTGCTCCTTCTGCTGTTTCCTGAAGTACACGGTCATCTCCTTTGTTTTGTTGACGTTGAGTGTGAGGTTATTTTCCTGACACCACACTCCGAGGGCCCTCACCTCCTCCCTGTAGGCCGTCTCGTCGTTGTTGGTAATCAAGCCTACCACAGTATAGTAAAGCTCTACAGACAGAACCCTGATATGAGCAATATTACAGATCATAGTGCTTTCAGTAAGAGCACTGCTTCAATACCCTGCTCTAATGCCATTTGGTCCTTTAGCTCTAGTCTAAATATCCAGGACCTTTGTTAACTTGGCCTAAAGGCAATTGATTGGTATTACTACAGGGACATATACATCTGATCAATATTGTGATCAATACTCAACTATGTGTTACGCAACCTTTCGTGCAGCTCCATTTCCCCTTTGAATAAACAACCCTGCGTTTTACATTATGAGACCAAATGTAGGAAGACTAAATACCATGCAATGCAGTGTACAACTTGACCAGCAGAGGGCGCATTTCACATCAATACAGTATTGTAGGTCTAATAATAATCTACTGGTCATGTTAAACAGGGAGTAACTCATTCCCTCTTGTTTTGTTTTGTTAACGCTAAGTAAAGATACTCAGAGATTGGATTACAGTCTCTCCTGGACTATTCACTATCTTATATTTTTAACACCCACCAGCGATAACATTTAGACAGCCTATACATTTCCAAAGGCAATATGTCCTACCTCCAAGAACACAGCACACACACAGATAGTGCCTAAAAAACCCATCTAGCCATCCTTCAACAGATGGTGCATCGCCTCCAGTGGGTGTAGATCAAGGCCGTAGGTGATAAGCACCCACTGGATGTCACAAGATTTAGAATTTAATCAAACCCCCTAAATCAACACAGGCTATTCTTGGATTAGCTTTGTCGCTATTTTAAATAGGGCTCCAGCTTAACACCTGGGGCACCGGTGAGGCAGGTCAGACGGACACAGGGAGACGTTAGTCAGAATCAGGGCCACGCAGGGAGATGTTAGTCAGAATCAGGGCCAAGCAGGGAGATGTTAGTCAGAATCAGGGCCAAGCTGGGAGATGTTAGTCAGAATCAGGGCCAAGCAGGGAGACGTTAGTCAGAATCAGGGCCAAGCAGGGAGACGTTAGTCAGAATCAGGGCCAAGCAGGAAGACGTTAGTCAGAATCAGGGCCAAGCCGGGAGACGTTAGTCAGAATCAGGGCCACGCAGGGAGACGTTAGTCAGAATCAGGGCCAAGCAGGGAGACGTTAGTCAGAATCAGGGCCAAGCCGGGAGACGTTAGTCAGAATCAGGGCCAAGCCGGGAGACGTTAGTCAGAATCAGGGCCACGCAGGGAGACATTAGTCAGAATCAGGGCCAAGCAGGGAGACGTTAGTCAGAATCAGGGCCAAGCAGGGAGATGTTAGTCAGAATCAGGACCAAGCAGGGAGACGTTAGTCAGAATCAGGGCCAAGCAGGGAGACGTTAGTCAGAATCAGGGCCAAGCAGGGAGATGTTAGTCAGAATCAGGGCCAAGCAGGGAGATGTTAGTCAGAATCAGGGCCAAGCAGGGAGACGTTAGTCAGAATCAGGGCCAAGCAGGGAGACGTTAGTCAGAGTCAGGGCCAAGCAGGGAGACGTTAGTCAGAGTCAGGGCCAAGCAGGGAGACGTTAGTCAGAATCAGGGCCAAGCAGGGAGACGTTAGTCAGAATCAGGGCCAAGCAGGAAGACGTTAGTCAGAGTCAGGGCCAAGCAGGGAGACGTTAGTCAGAATCAGGGCCAAGCAGGGAGACGTTAGTCAGAATCAGGGCCAAGCAGGGAGACGTTAGTCAGAATCAGGGCCAAGCAGGGAGACGTTAGTCAGAATCAGGGCCAAGCAGGAAGACGTTAGTCAGAGTCAGGGCCAAGCAGGGAGACGTTAGTCAGAATCAGGGCCAAGCAGGGAGACGTTAGTCAGAATCAGGGCCAAGCAGGAAGACGTTAGTCAGAGTCAGGGCCAAGCAGGGAGACGTTAGTCAGAATCAGGGCCACGCAGGGAGACGTTAGTCAGAATCAGGGCCAAGTAGCGAGACGTTAGTCAGAGTCAGGGCCAAGCAGGGAGACGTTAGTCAGAATCAGGGCCAAGCAGGGAGACGTTAGTCAGAATCAGGGCCAAGCAGGGCCATTTGGACTAGAAATGTAATTGTTTTGACGGTGAGTGACTAACGGTGTTATGCAGTGGTGTAAAGTACTCAAGTACAATCACTTTAACATACTACTTAAGTAATTTTTGGGGGTACTGTACTTTACTATTTATATTTTTGACAACTTTTACTTCACTACATTCCTAAAGAAAATATTGTTACATTTTGGATGCTTAGCAGGACAGGAAAATTATCCAATTCACACACTTATCAAGAGAACATCCCTGGTCATCCCTAATGCCTTTGATCTGGCAGACTCGCTAAACATAAATGCTTTGTTTATAAATTATGTCTGAATGTTAGGATGTGACCCTGGCTATTCGTAAATAAATAGAAAAACAAGAAAATTGTGCCCTCTGATTTGCTTAATATATATAAGGATTTTGAAATGATTTATACTTTTACTTTTGATACTAAAGTCTATTTAAAACCAAATACTTTTACTCAAGTAGTATTTTGCTGGGTGACTTTTCTATTAAGGTGTTTTTACTTTTACTTAACAATTGGGTACTTTTTTCACCACCGGTGTTATGTATGGCCAGCTTCATCTGTTTACCAGCTTTAGAAGACAGAATGCTGGTTAAGCAGCATGGCCCATATAAAGGCCCTGTGTGCGCTGAGAGTGAGACCCTCGGAGGAGTGATCCTGCATGTTTAAAGGCCCACTGCTAAACACATGCATCCATAATCCAAGATGGCGTAGCAGTGTAGACGTGTATTTTTTAGTGCTCTCGTGCACATTGTATTTTTTCGTACTTCTTGTATATATTTATTATTATTTTTTCTATCTCTTTTCGATTTTCAATTCGATTATACCTTCCGGTAACCTACCTCACCCAATGTGGTACGGAATCGCTATCATTTTTTATCTTTGGAACACATCCACGAACCCCCAGTAGCTAACCAGCTACAAGCTACCAGCTACAAGCTACTTAGCCATTTTTAACCGATGCTAGCAGCTTTTACCGTTGGAACTGTGGAACACATTCAAGAACCCCCAGTAGCTAACCAGCTACAAGCTACCAGCTACAAGCTACTTAGCCATTTTTAACCGATGCTAGCAGCTTTTACTTTCGGCACAGACACCAGCCCTGTTATTAGCCTGGATATTACTCACCAATTTAACAGCATCGGACTGTCTCTCGACAACAACGCCGGATCCCTGCCGTAATCCCTGAGCCACTACTTCTGATCCTCACAGCTAGCCTGCAGCTAACGCAGCTAGCACAGCTAGTGCCACTGCTACGAAGCTAGCATCAGTTAGCAAACACAATTCTACAATCACAACCTCTCTCTCGCCATCCGGCCTGGATTCTCTGTCGACACGTCCACATCTGGTCTGCAGACGAATACCCCTTCCGCTGTACCCTCAACCGGCCTCCGTCTGAGCAGACCCCCTTCGTCTGAGCAGACTCACCCCCCCGGGCTACTAACTTTAAACACCGCGTGCTAGCTTAGCGGCGACTTCCCTGCTCCATCTACGGCTGCCCCCTGGACACTATGATCACCTGGCTACATAGCTGATGCCTGCCGGACTGTCCATTAATTTACGGTACTCCATTCTGTTTACTTGTGTTTTATCTGTCGGCTCTGTGTTTTAACTCAGGCTCTGTGTGTAGTTAATCCGACCCTCTCTGCCTAGTCGTCGCCATTTTTACCTGCTGTTGCTGTGTTAGCTGACTAGCTGCTGTTATCTCACCTGTTGTTTTAGCTAGCTCTCCCAATCAAGACCTGCAATCACTTTATGCCTTACTGTATGTCTCTGCCAAATATCAATATGCCTTGTATACTGTTGTTCAGGCTAGTTATCATAGTTATCATTGTTTTGGTTTGCAATGGACCCCGTAGTTCCACTCTCCGTACCTCTGATACCTCCTTTGTCCCACCCCCCACACATGCGGTGACCTCACCCATTGAGACCAGCATGTCCAGAGATACAACCTCTCTTATCATCACCAGTGCCTGGGCTTGCCTCCGCTGTACCCGTGCCCCACCATACCCCTGTCTGCACATTATGCCCAGAATCTATTCTACCACGGCCATAAATCTGCTCCTTTTATTCCTTGTCTCCAACGCTCTAGGCGACCAGTTTTGATAGCCTTTAGCCGCACCCTCATCCTACTACTCCTCTGTTCCTCGGGTGATGTGGAGGTTAACCCAGGCCCTGCATGTCCCCAGGCACCCTCATTTGTTGACTTCTGTGATCGAAAAAGCCTTGGCCTCATGCATGTCAACATCAGAAGCCTCCTCCATAAGTTTGTCTTACTCACCGCTTTAGCACACTCTGCCAACCCTGATGTCCTTGCCGTGTCTGAATCCTGGCTTAGGAAGGCCACCAAAAATTCTGAGATTTCCATACCCAACTATAACACTTTCCGTCAAGATAGAACTGCCAAAGGGGGAGGAGTTGCAATCTACTGCAGAGATAGCCTGCAAAGTTCTGTCATACTTTCCAGGTCTATGCCCAAACAGTTCGAACTTCTAATTTTAAAAATTAATCTCTCCAGAAATAAGTCTCTCACTGTTGCCGCCTGCTACCGGCCCCCCTCAGCTCCCAGCTGTGCCCTGGACACCATCTGTGAATTGATCGCTCCCCATCTAGCTTCAGAGTTTGTTCTGTTAGGTGACCTAAACTGGGATATGCTTAACACCCCGGCAGTCCTACAATCTAAGCTAGATGCCCTCAATCTCACACAAATCATCAAGGAACCTACCAGGTACAACCCTAAATCCGTCAGCATGGGCACCCTAATAGACATTATCCTGACCAACCTGCCCTCCAAATACACCGCTGCTGTCTTCAATCAAGATCTCAGCGATCACTGCCTCATTGCCTGTATCCGCTGCGGGTCCGCGGTCAAACGACCACCCCTCATCACTATCAAACGCTCCCTAAAACACTTCTGCGAGCAGGCCTTTCTAATCGACCTGGCCCGGGTACCCTGGATGGATATTGACCTCATCCCGTCAGTTGAGGATGCCTGGTCATTCTTTAAAAGTTACTTCCTCACCATATTAGACAAGCATGCTCCGTTCAAAAAATGCAGAACTAAGAACAGATATAGCCCTTGGTTCACTCCAGACCTGACTGCCCTCGACCAGCACAAAAACATCCTGTGGCGAACTGCAATAGCATCGAAGAGCCCACGCGATATGCAACTGTTCAGGGAAGTCAGGAACCAATACACGCAGTCAGTCAGGAAAGCAAAGGCCAGCTTTTTCAAGCAGAAATTTGCATCCTGTAGCTCTAACTCCAAAAAGTTCTGGGATACTGTAAAGTCCATGGAGAACAAGAGCACCTCCTCCCAGCTGCCCACTGCACTGAGGCTAGGTAACACAGTCACCACCGATAAATCCGTGATGATCGAAGACTTCAACAAGCATTTCTCAATGGCTGGCCATGCCTTCCTCCTGGCGACTCCAACCTTGGCCAACCCCCCCCCCCCCCCCCCCCGCTACTCGCCCAAGCCTCCCCAGCTTCTCCTTTACCCAAATCCAGATAGCAGTTGTTCTGAAAGAGCTGGAAAACCTGGACCCATACAAATCAGCTGGGCTTGACAATCTGGACCCCCTATTTCTGAAACTGTCCGCCGCCATTGTCGCACCCCCTATTACCAGCCTGTTCAACCTCTCCTTCGTATCATCTGAGATCCCCAAGGATTGGAAAGCTGCCGCGGTCATCCCCCTCTTCAAAGGGGGAGACACCCTGGACCCAAACTGTTACAGCCATATATCCATCCTGCCCTGCCTATCTAAGGCCTTCGAAAGCCAAGTCAACAAACAGATCACTGACCATCTCGAATCCCACCGTACCTTCTCCGCTGTGCAATCCGGTTTCCGAGCCGGTCACGGGTGCACTTCAGCCACGCTCAAGGTACTAAATGATATCATAACCGGCATCGATAAAAGACAGTACTGTGCTGCCGTCTTCATCGACCTGGCAAAGGCTTTCGACTCTGTCAATCACCATATTCTTATCGGCAGACTCAGTAGCCTCGGTTTTTCTAATGACTGCCTTGCCTGGTTCACCAACTACTTTGCAGACAGAGTTCAGTGCGTCAAATCGGAAGGCATGTTGTCCGGTCCTCTGGCAGTCTCTATGGGGGTACCACAGGGTTCAATTCTCGGGCCGACTCTTTTCTCTGTATATATCAATGATGTTGCTCTTGCTGCGGGCGATTCCCTGATCCACCTCTACGCAGACGACACCATTCTGTATACTTCTGGCCCTTCTTTGGACACTGTGATAACCAACCTCCAAACGAGCTTCAATGCCATTCAACACTCCTTCCGTGGCCTCCAACTGCTCTTAAACGCTAGTAAAACCAAATGCATGCTCTTCAACCGTTCGCTGCCTGCACCCGCACGCCCGACTAGCATCACCACCCTGGACGGTTCTGACCTAGAATATGTGGACATCTATAAGTACCTAGGTGTCTGGCTAGACTGCAAACTCTCCTTCCAGACTCATATCACACATCTCCAATCCAAAATCAGATCTAGAGTCGGCTTTCTATTTCGCAACAGAGCCTCCTTCACTCACGCCGCCAAACTCACCCTAGTGAAACTGACTATCCTACCGATCCTCGACTTCGGCGATGTCATCTACAAAATGGCTTCCAATACTCTACTCAAACTACTCTAGCAAACTGGATGCAGTTTATCACAGTGCCATCCGTTTTGTTACTAAAGCACCTTATTCGACCCACCACTGCGACCTGTATGCCCTAGTCGGCTGGCCCTCGCTACATGTTCGCCGTCAGACCCACTGGCTCCAGGTCATCTACAAGGCTATGCTAGGTAAAGTGCCGCCTTATCTCAGTTCACTGGTCACGATGGCTACACCCACCCGTAGCACGCGCTCTAGCAGGTGTATCTCACTGATCATCCCTAAAGCCAAAACCTCATTTGGACGCCTTTCCTTCCAGTTCTCTGCTGCCTGCGACTGGAACGAATTGCAAAAATCTCTGAAGTTGGAGACTTTTATCTCCCTCAACAACTTTAAACATCTGCTATCCGAGCAGCTAACCGATCGCTGCAGCTGTACATAGTCCATCGGTATATAGCCCACCCAATTTACCTACCTCACCCTCCCCATACTGCTTTTATTTCCTTTTCTGCTTTTTTTGCACACCAGTATCTCTACTTGCACATGATCATCTGATGATTTACCACTCCAGTGTTAATCTGCTAAATTGTAATTATCTGATTTATTGCCTACCTCCTCATGCCTTTTGCACACATTGTATATAGATTATCTTTTTTTTATTTTTTTCTACCATGTTATTGACTTGTTTATTGTTTACTCCATGTGTAACTCTGTGTTGTTGTCTGTTCACACTGCTATGCTTTATCTTGGCCAGGTCGCAGTTGCAAATGAGAACTTGTTCTCAACTAGCCTACCTGGTTAAATAAAGGTGAAATAAAATTTAAAAAAATAAAATAAAAAAAATAACTGTCTGGGACTACAGAGAGACTGCTGTATTTGGACTTGGGTCCCATCCAATAGAGGGCTCTGAGTAGCAGTGGAACCAACAGTGCCCTCACAGAGTGGGAGCAGCAGGAACTGGTGTTGGCATTCTCCTCAGTGCAGCCATTCAATCATCTACGTCCACTGGAATAAAAGGAGCTGGCTGCGTTGCCAGCAGGCCCCTGTGCCAAGCAGCCAACGAGAGCCCAGTGCCAGAAGACAGGAGGGAGGCAGCAGCTTGTGTGTGTTTGACTGAGAACATCACTGCCCACTGCTGTTAGAAACACAAGCTTGTCTCCGTATGGTTGAGCTCACTCACACACTGCAGCAAGGAGGGCGTCGTAAAGCATCCTATGCATATGTGGGTTGAAAGGTGTAGGTGTGAAAAGGCCTATTGTTGTCAGAATCAGAAAGGATAGAATCTGTTTACAGGTTAGACCACTAAAGACTGACTATAAGAGCCTTGCCAATCAGCAAACATGTTTCCCTTAAAAGGTCTCCTGAGTGGCGCAGTTGTCTAAGGCACTGCATCGCAGTGCTAGCTGTACCACTAGAGATTCTGGGTTTGAGTCCAGGCTCTGTCGCAGCCGGCCGTGACCGGGAGACCCATGGGGCGGCACACAATTGGCCCAGCGTCGTCCGGGTTAGGGGAGGGTTTGGCTGGCAGGGATGTCCTTGTCCCATCATGCGCTAGCGACTCCTGTGGCGACCGGGTACCGTGCACGCTGACACGGTTGCCAGGTGCACAGTGTTTCCGCCGACACATTGGTGTGGCTGGCTTCCGGGTTAAGTGGGCATTGTGTCAAGAAGCAGTGCGGCTTGGTTGGGTTGTGTTTCAGAGGATGCACGGCTCTCGACCTTCGAGTCTGTACGGGAGTTGCAGTGATGAGACAAGACTGTAACTACCAATTGGATACCATGAAATTGGGGAGAAAATGGGGTAAAAAAATTAATAAAAAATGTTTCCCTTGAAAGTATGCAAGGAAGTCAAATATCTTGAAGTCAGCACTTGAGCAACACTAGCCTGGTGGAACCAGCCTGATTGCTGCATTCACCATTCTGATTCACAAGTAAAATAGAATGATGAACACAGTGATCAGACTGGTTCTACTTCAACACATGCATTATCTAATAACAAACCCCTCTAAAACAAAGACTGTTAATCCAGTCTTGATCAGTCTTAATCCTTAACAGTGTTGGAGTAGCACAACATCTTATCTCCTTCTAATTCTTTACAACTTTCCAGCTACAGTACAGTATGACAACAAGAAGTTGTTAATGGAGAGAAATCTCCTCATTCCTGAATGCGTTTCCTTTCATGTCTATTTACGGTAATGCTCAATGACTACCCAGCTAGGACATTTGGTTCCTTGGAAGTTGTGGGAGTGTACGTTTTGGTTTCCCATTGGTTCTGGGAACGAAGCCATACGTTTCCCGACTGGAATATTTTTTAAACGTTCTGAAAACGGAAGTGAACATTTCGTCTGTTCTGGGAATGTTCATTTTTAGGTTGCAGGGAGGTTCTGAGAATGTTTTACTATGGTTCCCTGAACGTTCCTGGGAGGTTTTATTAATGTTCCGAGAACGGAAATGATAGGTTATCTGTTCTGCAATTAAGTTGGGGATGGGATTGAAGGGACAAATATAGGAAAAATATACTAACTGAGCACAGCACAGATGACTGACATCTCTCCATCAGATGAAGATTGACAATCTTGACAAAAACATGAAACCCAGTTAACAGTTCCAAAATGCAAACAATAATGTGGAATATCTCCAAAACATTTGCAATTATTATAGTCAACAACAGAGGAGGTAGAGCCGTCTTGCATTTCAGGCATGTCAAAGCTAAATATACAAGGTAACACTACTTTGGAAGTACACAAATAAGTCCATAAATATGCAAAAATAGGTCTAAATGGCTGACCTAGGAATGGACCCTGGGAGATGAGTGATTCATGCTAAAAACTCAGATTATGTTCCAATTTATCAAAAGATTAAATCAGTTGTAATGGACTTAATATACTTCACACTAATTTGAAAAACAAGCCTTAAAATACTCAGCCCATCTTATTGACTTAATGAGCCATCCCTTTAAAACATAGGATTGGTTATAGGGACAACAGGATTATACAGATACTTATATATGCAGCAAGCACTCATGCATACGATGAAAAATGTACGATGTGTGACCACTCCACGTTACATTTTATGAAGCATGAAAAGAAACACACCGTGTAAAAAACTGTGGGAATATAACGATCAGGTCAAAAACTTACTGGACATATAACCCTCAGGTCGTTTGGGTTCTATTTACGTTCCAACAAACAAGATAAACATGCTTGAGTTCAGTGAATATTCGCTGCTCCACGGAGTGGGGATAAGATGTGCACAGCCACTGTGCCGCAATGCCATTCCATTCACATGGCATTTCCCAGGAGACACTGTACATTCTAAAACTAACTCTGCACAAAGTCGTAAACACACTTAACTAGGCTCTGCTGCTCTACTTCTGAGAATGTCTCACTGCAGAACTCTTTGTGGAAAATACCTGGATGAGCCTACTACTTGTCTTTCTGAAATTTGAATGGAAATCTGTCCTTAGTTGTAAATGGAAGCGTCTTATGTCATGTGGTCTGTCCTCACAACCTGTCAAAGCTTTGTTATTTTAGTGGCTTGAATTGTCTCACTAACTAATGGCTGAACTGTAAACCGTCTCCCTCTGTCCACCAGTGCTGGTTGGACCAATGTGGAGTGATGACCTAGAGCAGCTTGGCTGAGTGTGATAAGGGTAACGGCCATTGGAAGCTCCTACTCCTGTGTCAGAACAGCAAACAACACGTGGAGCCCCAGCTAATTTACTTAGTGACAATGGCTTGAAAGAGAACCATTACTCTGGGCTAGGCTGACCTTCAAGCTCAGACGGCCACCACCACTCATCACTAGCGTTGCACACCCTGCCAGCCACAAGGTTTCTTGATCCTCCTCATATTAAATGGAGAATATAGCACACTTTCAATAACCCCACTGCCTCTTAATCTACATGGAAATAAGCTTTCAATTGAGGTAAGAGGATTCATAGGTGAGGGAAAGTGGAGCAGTTACAACAGCTCAGGTGTGACACAGGGTGCAGAGTCAACATGCCAATTAGCTCATAAGGGAACGAAAATAACTTCAGTGCACTTTTCTATTTCAACCAACTGTTTCTAGAGCCTTCTATACTATGTCATCTCTAGGTGATGAATACAATTTGTAAGCAAATCATGCACCATAAACTACATTCAACCAGCTGTCATAAAGGCCATTGTTGTGAGAAGGTTATCCGACAGTACCCGTATGTCCGATTGCCAGGAGGCTTACATGGACAGATATAAGTGATCCTCTGTAGCTCAGTTGGTAGAGCAAGGTGCTTGCAATAGTAGGATATTGAGTTCAATTCCCAGGACCACCCATACTTAAAATGTATGCACACGACTGACAAAGCTGCTTTGGATAAAAGCATCTGCTAAATGGCATATATATAATGTGGATGAATTGTGGATGAACTGCATGCAGAGAGAAAAACACCTGAGGCTCAACCAGGACCCTGTCCCTGGGTTCCCCCTCTTCTTTACACTCCACTGAGAGAAGAGAGAGCTCCCGACGTCTGATAATGAGCCGTGTTCAGTGGGAAACTTAAGGGAATTAAGTCACATGGCAGCTTTGTGAATAAACAGTTGGCTGTTCATTATTCAGGTGGGTCAGGGACTCTCATTACTGTAGCCCATAAACAAACAAAAGAGTCCTGCTCACAGAGCATAGTGAACAGCCTGCCTCTCCACTCCCACTGTTTACTCATATAGCAGCGCAAAGCATAACATGACATCATTGATCTGGCACCATTGTCCACTGAGGTATTATTGAAAACAATGATTTTCCACAGATGGAAGATACTCTACAAGGAAGAGAAATGTGACAGTGTCCTATTTATATCTGAGAGATGTCCATCCAAGAATGTTGTATCCTGCCCCTATGGGCTCTTTACCCAACCCAGTGGTAGCTGTGTTGATCCCTCTGTGAGTGACAGTGTGGAAGGCCGGCCCGTCCTCGGTCTGTCCCTCTCAGCAGGCTCACAGGCTTTTCCCAGCAACCCTCTGTCCAAAAGGGCAGCATGTGACCGAGCGAGCGGTCAGATAACACGGCCAACACAGAGAGACCCCAGCAAGGCAACGGGGATGACTGCCAAACATAACTTAGAAATACTGTTACAACATTTGATTAAGGCACAGCAGGTCCAGAAATAAAAAAACAAACGCGCACGTAACAGCCATTAGGCGAAGGAAGAAAATTAGTCATCTCTTTGAATGTTGTAGGAGCCAAATGCTTGTTGATGTAACTGATAAGAAACCACATTACATTGCGAAAACATGCAATTAAATGAATCACAGGCATCACGGCTACAGTACAGTATGTCTCTGCACAATGTTATTTCAGCGTTATTATAAAGCCTTGACAGCAGATGCCCATTTGATCATGTTACACTGCTCATTGGACATCTTCTACCCAGAAATATATCCTAGTTGGGGAGCCCACAATATTTCCTCTCAACTACTAATATTTGTCATTTTGCTATGGAAAGATGTAATTCGAAACAAAGCCTACAAAAGTTGCCTCCATGTTTTGCAGCATAGAGAGGGTAATTAAGTAAATGTCTCCCATAGCAGCCGGGAAGAGAAGAGGGCCCTCCACCTCCATATAGGGCTATATTTGGACAGGCGATCTCCTGATGACTGGGATTTAGAGGACACAGCTCCCAGGGCTGCACATTCTCTGTCACTCATATGTAAGAGCACCAAACTGACAAGTGACTTTAGTGCACTGAAAAGCTTATCTTTTTCAAATCACTGAGTAGGGCTCCTCCAGGGTATTTCCAATCGAGAGATTCATAAGCCTGATTGAGCATCTCTTGAGTTCATACCATCTGCAAATTCTTGTTGCCATTTCTCATAAATATCCTACATTATTGTAGCTAGTGTCACATCTGGTCAGACAGAGTCATTCTTAAAGCCACTGATGAGCTCATAAAACGTCTTTATAAACACCCCCAGTGCTCAAAG
Source organism: Salvelinus alpinus (assembly GCF_045679555.1). NCBI lineage: Eukaryota > Metazoa > Chordata > Actinopteri > Salmoniformes > Salmonidae > Salvelinus > Salvelinus alpinus. Next base: position 33,593,852 of record NC_092093.1, on the reverse strand, counting down.
AATACATATAACAAGCAATGGAGAGAGAAAAAAACATAAACATACTTAGCAGGCGAGTTGAAGATGCTGTGCAGGTAAGCCGGATGAGAGGTTTTAATCTTTCCCTATTTATAGCCAAGTGAGTTGGCCTGAGCAGCAGCAGCGAGGAGAGATGGAGATGAGGCAGAGCAGAGAGGCAATGTGATTCATCATCTACTGACCACTGTAGAGGCGGGACTATGGTCGTTCTCCCATTCCAGACGGAGGGAGAGAGGCCGTCCCTAGAGGATGCCTGTCCTGCTGGCCACCTGACTCCTCAAACAAACATGAAACATTCTCCCGATAGGCTTCATATGGGCTGTTTCCAAAATGGCACACTATCCACTGTATAGTGCACTATGTTTGACCAGGGCGCATAGGTCAGCGTAAAAGGTTTTGGGTTGGCATTTGGGACACAAATATGATCAAATCCCTCCAAGATTTACTAAAATCCTTTGAACTGGATAGTCAATTGGATATCTACATGCTTTGAAGTGAAGAAAGCCAGTATCTGATCTTGAAATAAGCCACACCAGAGCTTTGGAAAACAGCTGCCCGTGGCTGAGTTGGCAATTTACAGAACACAACACATTGAGGTCTTATTGAAGTTGAGCATTTGAGGAACAAAATGCCTTTTTCCTAGCTAAGTCATAATATCTAAGAAAATCACCCAGATGCCTAAAATAGTCCCACAAAAAATATAATACCGAAACAAACATTTCTATCACACCAGTGTGTTAAACTGATCAAGGCTATATTGAAGCAATAAGGCCAGAGGGGGTGTGGTATATTGCTAAAATACTGTGTCACGGCATGACGCAACACCGTGGGATAGGTACGATGCAACGCCGTGGTATATTGGCCATATACCACAAACCCCCGAGGTGCCTTATTGCTATTATAAACTGGTTACCAGCGTAATTAGAACAGTGAACAATACATTTTGTGTCATATCTGTGGTATACCATGGCTTTCAGCCAATCAGCATTCAGAGATCAAACGACCCCGTTTATAATCACAATTAATGCAAATCTTAGATGCTGGTTTCAAAGCTTGATGCTGTGACCCGTCGTGTTGCCAAGGGCATCTTTGAGACTCACTGTCAATTCATGGCCCTCTCCCCCAGGAAGCAGCCTGTGACTTTGAAAAGGCTTCCTCCCTTTGCACTTTGTTGAAAAATCACCTTGAGAAGATTCATGAGGAGTTTAATGTCGGGGAGAGCAAGAGTCAGGGAGCGGAAATTCTGAAAGCCGATTCATTACACACGCCTGCCAGAAGAGGTATGCACTCCAACACTGTAACTCCTCTCTCTGGTAGGTCTGATGGCCTCACCATTATGTGCCCGAGTGACAGTGACCCCATCAAATAAAAACAGCTCTCTCTGCTCACCCAAGATTGACTACAATTGCATAATTAATGATATAAGCGGATTTGAATAAAATATTTATATTTTGTACTGTGTATATGCACACACATGCACTGGCATTCTCTACAAATAGATATTTATAGTGACTCATCTATTTGGCTACATGTGAAATAACACATTTTCAATAGGCCCAAAGACCCTCCTTTATAATCAGTCAATCGATGCATTCAGAAAGTATTTACACCCCTTTACTTTTTCCCACATTTGTTGTGTTAAAGCCTGAACGTAAAATGTATTAAATTGCAATTAATTTGTCACTGGCCTACACACAATACCCCATAATATCAAAGTGGAATAATGTTTTTAGACATTTTTACAAATGTATTAAAAATGAAAAGCTGAAATGTCTTGAGTCAATAAGTATTCAACCCCTTTATTATGGCAAGCCTACCCTGTGTGCAATAATAGTGTTTAACATGATTTCTTAATGACTGTTTCATCTCTGTACCCCACACATACAATTATCAGCAAGGTCCCTCAGTCAAGCAGTGAATTTCAGATACAGATTCAACCACAAAGACCAGGGAGGTTTTCCAATGCCTCGCAAAGAAGAGAACCAATAGGTAGATGGGTAAAAAATAAATAAAAAGCAAACATTGAATATCCCTTTGAGCATCGTGAAGTTATTAATTACACTTTGGATGGTGTATCAATACACCCAGTCACTACAAAGATACAGGCGTCCTTCCTAACTCAGTTGCCGGAGAGGAAGGAGACCGCTCAGGGAATTCACCATGAGGCCAATGATGACTTTAAAACAGTTACAGAGTTTAAAAGCTGTGATAGGAGAAAACTGAGGACGGATCAACAACATTGTATCTACTCCACAACACTCACCTAATTGACCTAAGCAAAAAGAAGGAACCCTAACAGAATAAAAAATATTCCAAAACATGCATCCTGTTTGTAACAAAGCACTAAAGTAATACTGAAATACATTTGGCAAAGGAATTAACTTCTTGTCCTGAATACAAAGTCTTATGTTTGGGGCAAATCTAACGCAACACATTACTGAGTACCACTCTCCATATTTTCAAGCATAGTGGTGGCTGCATCATGTTATGGGTATGCTTGTAATCATTTAGGACTGGAGAGTTTTTCAGGATTAAAAATAAAACGTAATGGAGTTAAGCACAGGCAAAATCCTAGAGGAAAACCTTGTTCAATCTGCATTCCACCAGACACTAGGAGATGAATTCACCTTTCAGCAGGACAATAACCTAAAACACAAGGTCAAATCTATACTGGTGTTGCTTAGAAAGACAGTGAATGTTCCTTAATGGCCGAGTTACAGTTTTGACTTAAATCTGCTTGAAATCCTATGGCAAGACCTGAAAATGGTTGTCTAGCAATGACCAACAACCAATTTGACAGAGCTTGAAGAATTTTGAAAAGAAAACTGGGAAAATGTTGCACAATCCAGGTGTGGAAAACTCTTAGAGACTTACCCAGAAAGACTCACAACTGTAATCGCTGCCAAAGGTGATTCTAACATGTATTGATTCAGGGGGTTGAATACAGATATTTGTGTTTTATTTTTCATCAATTTTTCATCTACTTTGACATTTGCGTATTTTGTGTAGATTGTTGACAAAAAAATTACAATGAAATCAATTTTAATACCATTTTGTAACAGCAAAATGTGGAAAAAGTCAAGGGGTGTGAATACTTTCTGAAGGCAGTGTATCTGCACAATTTCCACAGCAATTTTGCTTAAAACAATCCAGATTAACAAGGTTTATTACACATGAAAGGAAAAACAATCATCCAAGACTCTTGGATAACATGGTGCCTCTTGGGCAATTCAAAAGACTGATTGAGGACCTTTTACCTGAATAATGTGTTTTTCTATGATTGTGTTTTGCTCTTCTAGTATTGATATGAATATTGATATGTACTGCTGTATATACAGGGCTAATCAGTAAAATAAACCTTGGTCTCAGCATAACTCCCTGTCAAAATTGTTGCGGATAGTTCACCCAAATTACACATTGGTTTCCTTACCCTGTAAGCAGTCTATGGACAAGGTATGAAAGGAATCCATTCTTTGGTTTAGATTCCCTGGCACGGTTTCCACATGCTAACGTTTTAGCATTTTTGGCACAAATCCCATTCAAGTCATGGGACTGATATTAGCATTTTTCGCACATCATGTCCAAATAATTTGAAAGTATCTCAAATGGATTGTGAAGCTCAACAAAGTCACATACCTGCATTGAACATGATGCGCGAAAAATGCTAATATCAGTCCCATGACTTGAATGGGATTTGTGCTACAAATGCTAAAATGTTAGCATGTGGGAAAAGTTCCAGGGAAACTAAACCAAAGCATGGATTGCTGTCATAACTTGTCCATAGACTGCTTACAGGCTAAGGAAACTAATACGTAATTTTGTAATTTATTTACAAACTATTGCTTGTAAATAAAATAAATAAAAACTTAAATTATCAATGGCTTTAATAAATAATTAATTTCCTCACATTCGAGAGAATTCCTGCCAGAGGTTAATAACAAACTTTGTGAATGAAACCCTTGTCTTTATATCGGCCCATATATCATGTGTCACAGACTTCATGAGCAGACAGGTGGTTTGTCTAGCAGTAAATGAGAGTACCATTTCATCAAATCACATAGGGCAGTCTACAATAAACAACCGGCTTGTTGACGACTTTACCAGGCAGTTGTGCGGTCTGCTGGGGCCAAACAATCATAGCTAGGTGGTCTATTTCATATTTGTTATTCCTCGTACAGTGTCTCGTTCAACCGCAGCTTCATCAACAGAGTGCAACGCAGGATATAAAGCAGGGCGACGAGTACAGCCTAGATTGCTTGTGGTTTATCTTTAGCCTCTGTGATGACTCGGCTCAAATCCAGTGATTTAAGATTACACAATCCTGGTTGTTTTATTGCCCCAAGTCTCTAGACTTTACACAAGGCTGGATAAAACAAGGATTAGGCCTTCATCTACTGACTGTGGGGCTCTTCATCTACTGTGTGCACTCTGTGAATTATAACGTGTATGGTTATAATTTATACAGATGTACACTACCTGTCAAAAGTTTTAGAACACTTATTCATTCAAGGGTTTTTCTTTAGTTTTTACTATTTTCTAGATTGTAGAATAATAGTGAATACATCAAAACTATGAAATAACACATATGGAATCATGTAGTAACCAAAACAGTGTTAAAAAAATCTAAATATATTTTCTATTTGAGATTCTTCAAATGCCCACGATTTTCCTTGATGACAGCTTTGCACACTCTTGGCATTCTCTCAACCAGCATTATGAGGTAATCACCTGAAATGTGTGCCTTCTTAAAAGTTAATTTGTGGAATTTATTTCCTTCTAAATGTGTTTGAGCCAATCAGTTGTGTTGTGACAAGGTAGATAGCCCTATTTGGTAAAATACTGCCAATATTATGGCAAGAACAGCTCAAATAAGCAAAGAGAAATGACAGTCTATCATTACTTTAAGACCTGAAGGTCAGTCAATACGGAAAATGTCAAGAACTTTGAAAGTTACTTCAAGTGCAGTCGCAAAAACCATCATGATGAAACTGGCTCTCATGAGGACTGCCACAGGAATGGAAGACCCAGAGTTACCTCTGCAGCAGAGGATAAGTTCATTAGAGTTACCAGCCTCAGAAACTGCAGCCCAAATAACTTCACAGAGTTCAAGTAACAGACACATCTCAACATCAACTCTTCAGAGGAGACTGTGTGAATCAGGCCTTCATGGTAGAAGTGCTGCAAAGAAACCACTACTAAAGGACACCAATAGTAACAAGATACTTGCTTGGGCCTAGAAACACGATCAATGGACATTAGACCGGTGGAAATATGTTCTTGGTCTGATGAGTCCAATTTTGAGATTATTGGTGAACGGATGATCTCCGCATGTATGGTTCTCACCGTAAAGCATGGAGGAGGAGCTGTTATTGTGTGGGGGTGCTTTGCTTGTGAACCAGTTCATGATTTATTTAGAATTCAAGACACACTTAACACTCTACTACAGTACACAACATAAGAATAATGTGGGATTGCATTGCTGTTCTGCCACTAAACCAATGGCTCCTTTCATTACCAAAATGCCAGAGGTTTAAAGGGCTAAAAAGGACCAAATGTGACCCAGCAGTATGGATAAAGCATTACCAATACATCCCAAAATAGTTTCCTCGTATTCAATATTTCACAGAAAGGACATGTGTGTGTGCAGCAGCCTCTGGAAGCTGTTCTGACTCTGGCAGTGCAGTCCAGAATGACAATGTTAGACTCCCACAATGGGCCAGATTTGTGATCATTTTATTGACTCAATAGTGAGAGGAGCGAGAGCATGCTTGACTAAGTGCTAAAACTGATGCGGTTTCACAAGAGCCAATAGAGAGAAATATTAACTGCGTCTTTTTGTAGGCACTAACTCTGCCATGGTTCGTTGGACAAAGCCTATGGGAAAGTTAATTTAGTTTTTGTAGGGTTTTTTGATAAACACAGAAAATAGCATATGTGGTAAACACAGGTTTAGGAGATTTTATACGTTTTGTTCTATGTGATAATCTTCATCAGCTAAAGTCACTTTCTGTGCATTTTGAAGCATTTATGTAATAAAAAAACACATGAAGGCTTTATAATTCATAAAGGTCATGTTAACTGACTGATATTACAATCATAGAACAAAATGTATAAAATCTCCTAAACCTGTGTTTACCTTATTTTCTACCTTTATCCCACAACCATATTCTTTCCTCATTAATTTTCTCCATATGAATGGCTGAACGAACCAGAGTTAACTCAGTTCTGTTTTTTAGGACTACAAGCTGTCGAGCTCTATTAATTACCATAGGGCAGACTAAGCTGAGAGGGAGCCAGGCAGAAGAGAGGAATGATGGGAAAGAGGAGCCCTCCTGGGGCATTGCTAGTGAAATACCAGCACAGAAACTGTCAAAAGGCATTCACAGATGCATTGATGACACTCACTGAAGAAAAAAACACTTCAAACAGCATGAGCCACAACAAAACCGCTTTCCTGTAGCAGGCAGACTGTAGTTAAAGATGGCCAAATTGAAATGCCACCTATTGTCAGCGTTTACCTGACTAAGCCCTAATCCTTTCAGATGCCATCTTTAAAAGACAGTTGGTCTCTGGGGATTTAAGGTAGAGGTGTCTTCGATCAAACTCCTGATGAGTCTCTGATCAGGTTACAGCTTACCCTCTTTGTTTGATACAATAAAAAGCACAGTTTCTCTCTGCATTTGTTTTATCAGACATTCCTGAGAAAAACGTTTAATGTGTAGATACGACACAATGTGATAACAGGGAAATAAGGGGTACCAAACTGCCCTTTTCATTCCCACCATGTGTGCAATTACACACACTAGTAGGCAGACAACATTACTAATTCTCTGTCATCAACTCAGCCAATTAACAGGATTATACAAATGGGAGGCACCTAAGCTCATTACCTGAATACATGTTTTTAAAGTACAGTCACGACTGACCAATTTGGAATGATCTACTGTGATATAAGATCCTTAGTGACAGGCAGATGATGGTCACTGGTCCACATGAATGATGAATAGTTATATTTGCATATCTAACACCGGACAACCTCCAGATAGCAGGAATATAAGCCTATAGGCAGCTACCAGCTCGGGACATACAAACCCCACCTCTAAGGTGAAAAGGGTAACAGCGTTCTTCACATTTCTCTTGACCTTTCCAGAGAGTAATAATAATGGTATAGCGTTGCGAGGTGAAGGAGCGCTGAGTCTATTTGACAAAGTGCTGACCAGAGGAAGCAGAGGGGGGTGTAATGCTATGTCCCCATGCAACTTCAGCTGTCGCTCTGGATATACGTTAACAACATCTCACTTCTACTTTTAGTATCCTCTTTAGAAAATACAGCAGTCCGTTGACAACAACAGCCTGGTCCAAGCTGAGTGGCACTTGTTTGGATGGTAAACTGACACCTACACGACAGTAATTCTAAACTTACACAATGATTATGGTGGAGAAGGTCAGACAGATTGTGCGACGGGGTCTGGAAATGACATGTTACACAGGATTCTAAAGACTAGAGCAGGCAGTCAACATATTTAAGATTAGAATGTGTCTGCAATCTCTTCCCTCTCCATGTCATAATCAACACATTTCCCCAGGCTGGCTCATTATTCTGCCAGTCATGTAGTCTCTCAGGGCAGGTGTTGACTGGTGGATGTGTTGATGGTGGGAGTGAAAGGAATAGCATGGTGCTTACCCTCTACTCAGCAGGAGCTAGGGAGTCAGACACTGGAATGGAATGCATGCTGTAATCAGGAATAAACCCAGTGCTTGGAGATCACCATAAATACAACATCCTACTGCATGATGCACGTAGAGCAGACACGGTTTCAAACCATAGGTTTGAGTTGTCATCGGAAAGGTTTTAGCTGAGTGTCACCTTCCTCAAACAGCTTATTCAAAAGATGAGAGCCACATAAATGTGACCATGCTTTATTTCATCAGTGGGAATAATATAAGATATAATATAAAATAAATGAGGAAACACTGATTGATAGAATCAGTATTGTTCTTCGTGATTGCACTGCAGTCAGGTAAGCTAATTGAAACATTTATGGCATTAAATCAAATCAACTAGGTATTCAGACAGAGCGACAAACAATTGAATTAGAGATAGGTGAGCTTTGTTTCAAGTATTGAATAGCCTTCAAAGGCTAATGTCATTTGGAATGAGAGGAGGATTTGTCCTTAAAATACAACGACCTTATGAACAATTATTAATAACCCTGATTATCAATCAATCCAAGTAGCATGATATTCGTTGATATTCTTCTGCATGACAAACAACATGATTGTTCAATAACAATGGAATGCATGTAGCCTACAACGGATAGATCGATTGAAAAAAAGGTTGCTCGAACATCTGCACATTGTAGCCTATAGTGTGTATGACATTGCATATACGGCATTGTCATGTGTGGAATTTACATGACTGAAATTCTCTGGCTGCAGATTTCTACCGCAAGTAATGACAACAATAACCAGCTGAATTAAGAACCGTATAACTTGCGCATAAATTAGGCTTCAGCAGCCTGTAGGTTACTTGTCGGCATTGGGCAACAACCTGACGACGAGTAACCTTCCAAAACACGAAATATTGTGACACTTACTTACCCAATGTGTAGAGCAAATGGTTGTTACAATAATGTGCTTAAAATGCGCTCCCCCGAAATATATATTTCACCATCGACAACCCATGGATAGGACGCGTTGTGCACAGTCCATCCTCATCGTGATTTCCTCTACTCTCTTTATTCTAGTGAGTGGAACAATATCCCCGCCACGGTGACATCACACAGACATACTTCGCACGGGAACGCGCAGAGGCCAGTGCGGGTTTAACTTGAGCACGTTTGTTTCGTCCTCTATCACAGTATCTTTGAAGTCTATAATAATGTAATTACGACCCTATATCACCAGTTTGATGGACATTCAGATTGACATATGTTCTGATAAGGAACTGATAATGTAGTATTGGCATTTGCATTGCATCAGTTTGAATTTAACTGTCATGTAATGAGAAACAAAGACTTTGGCCTACTATGTCATTAAAGCAATTCCAGTCATTGCATATTTCTGATGGATAAAGATAGTTTACCAAATGAATGCTTGAATTTCTTACTTGTCTAGTGGTTCATTTATTTGTATAATAAATATGCATCACTGAACACTATGATGAACACATGTATGCCTCCACATTATTGCTCTGTATCCAGAAATAAAATGAGCAATGAGGTTTCCTGTAAATTGTGAAATGTAACGTTAAATTCCAGAGCAGACAGGCAGCCACAGAGAAAATTAGTTTTCCAAGATATAATTGTGCGTATATGCATGGGAGGACAGGGAAAAACACTTTTTCAGCTGGAGAAAACACAGACTAACTGAACGGGGACAATGCCAAACGCAGCACAGTTGTGTGTAATGAACTATATGTATCAGATGCAATTCCATTTCACGAGTTTCAAATTGTTGGGGTCTCTTGTGATGTTGAGATTTGTTATACTTCTTTATGAATTGCATGAATTTCCCCCAGACCTTCCTGTTCTATTACACCATCAGGGATAGGCTATAGTAAGTAGCTTGGAAAGGTAAACCAAACTAACACTTATATAAGTATGCATACTGCATATCTGCAAATGTGATTTCACTTATCACTGCATTCAAACATCAGTATCATATACTGAGAATGTATGAAGACCCTTTGGAGAATTAGGCTGCTTCCAATCAATGCAATGTGTTTTATGTACTGTCTGAACAAGCAGTAGCTGTTGTAAAAGAAAAGCCACTGCTTTGACTTAAATTAAATGTGATTTCAAACCATCTGTCACTCTTCTTACTGTAAAGAGTAGGCCTATGTCAGGCTTTCATCCAAACTAAACAGGTGAAGAATATAATTAGATAAGGGAGGAAATGTATCTTCTAAATCTAACTAAAGCAATTAAAATAGCAACAAGATCAGACTGTGCTTGTTATGCTGGTGAATGAGGACCCAAAAGCGACGTAATAGAAACAGAGTCTTTATTCCAGTATCAAACAAACAATGATTCTCCTGGATATATCAAAGGTAAATCCAAAACAGGAAACTGAAATCCTCTCGTCAGTAGAGAGGAACGACTGGAGACGCGACCACAGACTGCAGGTCGCTTCAGGAAGGCACAGGCCGTAGCTGACATAGACACCTGCTCACACGCAGCATCTGAAGAAGGCAAAAACACGACAGGGCGGAACAAGGACACAGGACAGCAAACATCAAACAAGAATCCGACAAGGACAGAAGCGGAAAACAGAGGGAGAAATAGGGACTCTAATCAGAGGGCAAAATAGGGGACAGGTGTGAAAGAGTAAATGAGGTCGTTAGGAGAATGAGAAACAGCTGGGAGCAGGAACGGAACGATAGAGAGAGAGAGCGGGAGAGGGAGAGAGGGAGGAGGAGAGAGAGAGAGAGAAAGAGGGAAAGAACCTAATAAGACCAGCAGAGGGAAGCACAGGGACAAGACATGATGATCAAAGACAAAACATGACAGTACCCCCCCACTCACCGAGCGCCTCCTGGCGCACTCGAGGAGGAACCCTGGCGGCAACGAAGGAAATCATCAATCAACGAACGGTCCAGCACGTCCCGAGATGGAACCCAACTCCTCTCCTCAGGACCGTAACCCTCCCAATCCACTAAGTACTGGTGACCACGTCCCCGAGAACGCATGTCCATGATCTTCCGTACCTTGTAAATAGGAGCGCCCTCGACAAGGACGGGGGGGGGGGGGGGAAGACGAACGGGGGCGCGAAGAAAAGGCTTGACACAAGAGACATGGAAGACAGGGTGGACGCGACGAAGATGTCGCGGAAGAAGCAGTCGCACAGCGACAAGATTGACGACCTGAGAGACACGGAACGGACCAATGAACCGCGGAGTCAACTTGCGAGAAGCTGTCGTAAGGGGAAGGTTACGAGTGGAAAGCCACACTCTCTGACCGCGACAATACCTAGGACTCTTAATCCTACGTTTATTGGCGGCTCTCACAGTCTGCGCCCTGTAACGGCAAAGTGCAGACCTGACCCTCCTCCAGGTGCGCTCACAACGTTGGACAAAAGCCTGAGCGGAGGGAACGCTGGACTCGGCGAGCTGGGACGAGAACAGAGGAGGCTGGTACCCAAGACTACTCTGAAACGGAGATAGCCCGGTAGCAGACGAAGGAAGCGAGTTGTGAGCGTACTCAGCCCAGGGGAGCTGTTCTGCCCAAGACGCAGGGTTTCGAAACGAAAGGCTGCGTAATATGCGATCAATCGACTGATTGGCCCTTTCTGCTTGACCGTTAGACTGGGGATGAAACCCGGAAGAGAGACTGACGGAAGCACCAATCAAACGACAGAACTCCCTCCAAAACTGTGACGTGAATTGCGGACCTCTGTCTGAAACGGCGTCTAACGGGAGGCCATGAATTCTGAACACATTCTCAATGATGATTTGTGCCGTCTCCTTAGCGGAAGGAAGCTTAGCGAGGGGAATGAAATGTGCCGCCTTAGAGAACCTATCGATAACCGTAAGAATCACAGTCTTCCCCGCAGACGAAGGCAGACCGGTAATAAAGTCTAAGGCGACGTGAGACCATGGTCGAGAAGGAATGGGAAGCGGTCTGAGACGACCGGCAGGAGGAGAGTTACCTGACTTAGTCTGCGCGCAGTCCGAACAAGCAGCCACGAAACGGCGCGTGTCCCGCTCCTGAGTAGGCCACCAAAACCGCTGGCGAATAGAAGCAAGCGTACCCCGAACGCCGGGGTGGCCAGCTAACTTGGCAGAGTGAGCCCACTGAAGAACAGCCAGACGAGTAGAGACAGGAACGAACAGAAGGTTACTAGGACAAGCGCGCGGCGACGCAGTGTGAGTGAGTGCTTGCTTTACCTGTCTCTCAATTCCCCAGACAGTCAACCCGACAACACGCCCTTCAGGGAGAATCCCCTCGGGGTCGGTAGAAGCCACAGAAGAACTAAAGAGACGGGATAAGGCATCAGGCTTGGTGTTCTTATTTCCCGGACGATAGGAAATCACGAACTCGAAACGAGCGAAAAACAACGCCCAACGAGCTTGACGTGCATTAAGTCGTTTGGCAGAACGGATGTACTCAAGGTTCTTATGGTCAGTCCAAACGACAAAAGGGACGGTCGCCCCCTCCAACCACTGTCGCCATTCGCCTATGGCTAAGCGGATGGCGAGCAGTTCGCGGTTACCCACATCATAGTTGCGTTCCGATGGCGACAGGCGATGAGAAAAGTAAGCGCAAGGATGGACCTTATCGTCAGAATGGAAGCGCTGAGACAGAATGGCTCCCACGCCCACCTCTGAAGCGTCAACCTCGACAATGAATTGTTTAGTGACGTCAGGAGTAACAAGGATAGGGGCGGATGTAAAACGCTTCTTGAGGAGATCAAAAGCTCCCTGGGCGGAACCGGACCACTTAAAGCAAGTCTTGACAGAAGTCAGAGCTGTGAGAGGGGCAGCCACTTGACCGAAATTACGAATGAAACGCCGATAGAAATTAGCGAAACCGAGAAAGCGCTGCAACTCGACACGTGACTTAGGAACGGACCAATCGCTGACAGCCTGGACCTTAGCGGGATCCATCTGAATGCCTTCAGCGGAAATAACAGAACCGAGAAATGTGACAGAGGAGACATGAAAGGCGCACTTCTCAGCCTTCACGTAGAGACAATTCTCTAAAAGGCGCTGGAGTACACGTCGAACGTGCTGAACATGAATCTCGAGTGACGGTGAAAAAATCAGGATATCGTCAAGGTAAACGAAAACAAAAATGTTCAGCATGTCTCTCAGTACATCATTAACTAATGCCTGAAAGACAGCTGGAGCATTAGCGAGACCGAACGGCAGAACCCGGTATTCAAAATGCCCTAACGGAGTGTTAAACGCCGTTTTCCACTCGTCCCCCTCTCTGATGCGTACGAGATGGTAAGCGTTACGAAGGTCCAACTTAGTAAAGAACCTGGCTCCCTGCAAAATCTCGAAGGCTGACGACATAAGGGGAAGCGGATAACGATTCTTAACCGTTATGTCATTCAGCCCTCGATAATCCACGCAGGGGCGCAGAGTACCGTCCTTCTTCTTAACAAAGAAAAATCCCGCTCCGGCGGGAGAGGAAGAAGGCACCACGGTACCGGCGTCGAGAGAAACAGACAGATAATCCTCGAGAGCCTTACGTTCGGGAGCCGACAGAGAGTATAGTCTACCCCGAGGGGGAGTGGTCCCCGGAAGGAGATCAATACAACAATCATACGACCGGTGAGGAGGAAGGGAGCTGGCTCTGGACCGACTGAAGACCGTGCGCAGATCATGATATTCCTCCGGCACTCCTGTCAAATCACCAGGTTCCTCCTGAGTAGAGGGGACAGAAGACACAGGAGGGATAGCAGACATTAAACACTTCACATGACAAGAAACGTTCCAGGATAGGATAGAATTACTAGACCAATTAATAGAAGGATTATGACATACTAGCCAGGGATGACCCAAAACAACAGGTGTAAAAGGTGAACGAAAAATCAAAAAGGAAATGGTCTCACTGTGGTTACCAGATACTGTGAGGGTTAAAGGTAGTGTCTCACATCTGATACTGGGGAGAAGACTACCATCTAAGGCGAACATGGGCGTGGGCTTCCCTAACTGTCTGAGAGGAATGTCATGTTTCCGAGCCCATGCTTCGTCCATAAAACAACCCTCAGCCCCAGAGTCTATCAAGGCACTGCAGGAAGCAGCCGAACCGGTCCAGCGTAGATGGACCGACAAGGTAGTACAGGATCTTGATGGAGAGACCTGAGTAGTAGCGCTCACCAGTAGCCCTCCGCTTACTGATGAGCTCTGGCTTTTACTGGACATGACATGACAAAATGTCCAGCAGAACCGCAATAGAGGCAAAGGCGGTTGGTGATTCTCCGTTCCCTCTCCTTAGTCGAGATGCGAATACCTCCCAGCTGCATGGGCTCAGTCTCTGAGCCGGTGGGAGGAGATGGTTGAGATGCGGAGAGGGGAAACACCGTTAACGCGAGCTCTCTTCCACGAGCTCGGTGACGAAGATCTACCCGTCGTTCTATGCGGATGGCGAGTGCAATCAAAGAGTCCACGCTGGAAGGAACCTCCCGGGAGAGAATCTCATCCTTAACCTCAGCGTGGAGTCCCTCCAGAAAACGAGCGAGCAACGCCGGCTCGTTCCAGTCACTGGATGCAGCAAGAGTGCGAAACTCTATAGAGTAATCCGTTATGGATCGATCACCCTGACATAGGGAAGCCAGGGCCCTGGAAGCCTCCTTCCCAAAAACTGAACGATCAAAAACCCGTATCATCTCCTCTTTAAAGCTCTGATAAACGTTAGAACACTCAGCCCTTGCCTCCCAGATAGCTGTGCCCCACTCCCGAGCCCGACCAGTAAGGAGTGATATGACGTAAGCGATCCGAGCTCTCTCTCTTGAGTACGTGTTGGGCTGGAGAGAGAACACAATATCACACTGGGTGAGAAAGGAGCGACACTCAGTGGGCTGCCCAGAGTAACATGGTGGGTTATTAACCCTAGGTTCCGGAGACTCGGAAGACCAGGAAGTAGCTGGTGGCACGAGACGAAGACTCAGAAACTGTCCAGAGAGATCGGAGACCTGAGCGGCCAGGGTCTCAACGGCATGACGAGCAGCAAACAATTCCTGCTCGTGTCTGCCGAGCATTGCTCCCTGGAACTCGACGGCAGTGTTGAGAGAATCCATAGTCGCTGGGTCCATCTTGGTCGGATTCTTCTGTTAAATCCAAAACAGGAAACTGAAATCCTCTCGTCAGTAGAGAGGAACGACTGGAGACGCGACCACAGACTGCAGGTCGCTTCAGGAAGGCACAGGCCGTAGCTGACATAGACACCTGCTCACACGCAGCATCTGAAGAAGGCAAAAACACGACAGGGCGGAACAAGGACACAGGACAGCAAACATCAAACAAGAATCCGACAAGGACAGAAGCGGAAAACAGAGGGAGAAATAGGGACTCTAATCAGAGGGCAAAATAGGGGACAGGTGTGAAAGAGTAAATGAGGTCGTTAGGAGAATGAGAAACAGCTGGGAGCAGGAACGGAACGATAGAGAGAGAGAGCGGGAGAGGGAGAGAGGGAGGAGGAGAGAGAGAGAGAGAAAGAGGGAAAGAACCTAATAAGACCAGCAGAGGGAAGCACAGGGACAAGACATGATGATCAAAGACAAAACATGACAGTGCTCCCCTTCCACAGCCAAAATCAGGGTAGCCTAATATTCAGTAAGGAAAGGCTCAATTATCACCTGAGCAAGGTACCTGGCTGATAAACTGATGCCCATGTGAAACCCACAAGCCAAGGCTCGTGCAAGACTACTTACATACTTACTAATTTACATGTGAAAGCCAAGGTACTCATGAATGACTTCCTAATACTCCATAGCCAGAATATGTGATTATCCAAATTAGCCTAATCTGATATGTTGAAGGTAACAAAGCTACCACATATCTGACTGTGAATTTTAACAGTAGCCCTTTGTACTGTTGCTCACTGCAAAAAGCCACGAATGACTCATTTACATACTTATTTTCCACACATTATCTTTTTTCCCTATCTTAATGTCTCCCACTGCTGAGGCCATTAGTGAATGATTCAGAGCAGCATTTTGTGCTCAGGGGGAATGCAATTGGGATACATTTTTCTTCTCAAATTAAAGTGATGGTGATGGAATCCATGAGAGATTTAAGCGAGTCCATTTGACCCCCTTGATTGATAAATATATTTCTTCCCATTAACATGATTCCAGAATTATCCCTGCTTGTCCCTTTGAAAACAGCCCAGGGTCTATTAATAGAGGTTTCCTAGGGATGACCTTGTTGTGACAAGGAGGTGTCTGAGCTCACTCCTCGCCAGAGCTGTCTGCTGTCTCCAACAGCTGGCCATTTTGGGTAGAGAAAAGCTCTAATGTCTGTCTTGTAGAATGTGTCATGCTCTATAACACCTTCTAATCTGTTGGGTTCATGCTAAATCATTGCTACTATGGGTTTTTATTGGTTGGATGGGTTGTAGTAGCTATAAGTATAAGGTGAGACACATGGTTGAGCAGGAAATTTGGCATCCACTATTCAAGAAGTGAATGACTTCACTTGAATAGGAAATATACTGAAAAAAAATGTAAATGCAACATGCAACAATTTCAACAATTTCACTGAGTTACAGTTCATATAAGGAAATCAGTCAATTGAAATAAATTCATTAGGCCCTAATTTATGGAGTTCACATGACTGGGCAGGGGCACAGTCATGGGTGAGCCTGGGAGGGCATAGGCCCACCCACTGGGGAGCCAGGCCGAGCCAATCAGAATAAGTTTCTCCCCACTAAAGGGCTTTATTACAGACATAAATACTCCTGTTTCATCAGCTGTCTGGGTGGCTGGTCTCAGATGATCCTGCAGGTGATGAAGCCAGATGTGGAGGTCCTGGGCTGGCATGGTTACACGTGGTCTGTAGTTGCCAAATTCTCTAAAGCAACGTTGGAGATGGCTTATGGTAGAGAAATCAACAATCAATTCTCTGGCAGCAGCTCTGATTCCTGCAGCCATCTGTGGCGTTGTGTTGTGTTATAAAACATTTTAGAGTGGCCTTCTATTTTCCCAGCACAAGGTGCACCTGTGTAATGATAATTCTGTTTAATCACCTTCTTGATATGTAACACCTGTGAGGTGGATAGATTATCTTGGTAAAGGAGAAATGCTCACTAACAGGGTTGTAAACAAATTTGTGACATTTTAGAGAAATAAGCTTTTTTATGGGTATGGAACATTGCTGGGATCTTTTATTTCAGCTCATGAAACATGGGACCAGCACTTTACATGTTACATTCATATTTTTGTTCAGTATAGAACTATCAACTGACACGGAACAGGTTGAGCCATCCAGCAAAGAGGGAGCTGAATTATAGATACTTCCTTTGTCTGGAGTGAAATTGAATGGAATGTGTGCCAATGACTTTGAATATTTCCACCCCTGGATACTGTTGCCTTCCTTCATTGTGTTACAATGTTCATTCAACAACAATGAGGTCATTGTTTTTAGAACAAACAAACAGAATCAAAGCAAAAAATGTGGCAATTTTCTGAGTATGCTGCATTTATTCACACTTGTGCATGATCACATCTCTGATCACACACACCGGAAATGAGTCATAGATTGAGGTGTTTCCCATGTAAAAGAAACGGGAAAGTCAGTGAGATCGTAAACAGACGATGAGCGGGTAAGAAAAATGGTGTCCCTTGAGAGGGCAAACACAAGATGTACAGTATGTCAGGAGAAGTGCAATATTCTACTAAGGAGATGTACACCTGGAATGCGGAGGGGGACTGGAGGGAAAAAGAGAGACAGAAGAGGTCAAAGAGAGAGAGGGAGGAAGAGCGTGAGCTTGAATTGGTTAAAAATGGTGGGGAAAAAGGGAAATGGTTTGTTAAAGAAGAATGGTTGAAAGTGTAAGCAGAGTGAGCTGTACACTGGATCGAAGACAGGAGGAGAAATGGATTGAGTGAGGGCGAAGTATCAGAGGGGGTAGGTGTGGTGAAGTTCTCAGAGCCAGAGGCTTGCACCAAGGGTCAGGATAAAGATGAGACGTGAAGGTAGGAGTGACATTTTTGGAAAAAGTGTATCCTTGCCTTTTGGCTGATCCATTTGTGGTTTCAGGGTGGATGAAAAATGAGCTGGGTGCTGTGGAATCGGTGAAGGTTGTTGATAATTGTTTGTGCTTCTGCTGGTCAGAGGAAGCAGGCCATCCGCATTTAAACGAATGGGGACAAGAGACGTGAATTTTTTATTTATTTTTTGCTCTCAAGATAAGGGTGCCATTGAAAGGAGTGATTACTGAGGTAGCGGTAAACGTGAAGTTGACAAACTGAAGGAGAAGATTCCAGGTGCTTGTGATGCTTGTCATTTGGTGCGATGCAGACAGGGTGGCGTGAGTGGTGAAACAGAAGAGTCGTTGTCTGTTCTTTTGAGTTTTGATGTTGAGTCTTGGCCTGACAAAGTGATGGTAGAATATATAAGTTATCCCGTGTGTCAAACACATTACGTTGTTACAGGTGTCAAGCTTATGGGCATGTAGCAGCAGTGTGTGGGAGGGAGGTTCCTCGGTGTGAGACATAAAGAAGGGCATGAGACAAAGGAATGTGTAGCATTGGGGAAAGTAGTGGTATGTGTTAATTGTAGGGGTTCCCATGGTGCTGGGGATCAGAAATGTCTGGAGGAGAGAGGCAGGTTGAGGTTTCCAGAGTTAGAGTAGTGCAGAAGTTGTCATATGCTGAGGCAGTAAAGATAGAAGAGGAAAATGGGTCAAGGGGGAGGGATCCTGAGAGGAGTGGTGTGAGTAGTAGATCTGTACCAGTACAGAGGGATAAGCCAACAAGTGATATATGCTTCAGTAAGATTGGATTTTTAGCGTTTACAACAATGGTTATCAATTGTACTGCAGGGATGGTACATAAGTTGCAGACAAATTAGGTTATGGTAGCAGCTGCAGAGAGGTATTTGGATGTAAAAGACGTGACGTCAGAAGAGTTACAAGGTGTGTTGAGTGGTGGTGTCCCGTCCTTTCTGGCTGTTGCCCTGAGGTAGGACTAGATAGATGTAAATAGTGGAGTAGGGTGGTATGTTTTTAGTGAGCGTAGGATTAGATGGTAGGGTATTTGTTGATTTTTTATTTATATAGAGCACCATTCAAACGTTTGGACATACTGTACCTACTCATTCTAGGGTTTTTCTTTATTTGTATTATTTTCTACATTGTATAATAATAGTGAAGAAATAAAAACTATGAAATAACACATATGGAATTATGTAGTAAGCAAAAAAGTGTTAAACAAATCTAAATATATTTTATATTTGTTATGCCCTGACCGTAGAGAGCTTTTTATGTCTCTATTTTGGTTTGGTCAGGGTGTGATTTGGGTGGGCATTCTATGTTCATTTTCTATGTTTTGTATTTCTTTGTGTTTGGCCGGGTGTGGTTCTCAATCAGAGGCAGCTGTCTATCGTTGTCGTTGATTGAGAATCATACTTAGGTAGCTTTTCATCGGTGGGTAGTTATTTTCTGTTTTGTGTTTCTGCACCTGACAGGACTGTTTCGGTTTTCATTCATTTTCTTTGTTATTAGTGTTCAGTTGTAATAAAAAGCATGAACACTTACCATGCTGCGCTTTGGTCCGATCCTTCTTCAACAGACGACCGTTACAATATTTGAGATTCTTCAAAGTAGCCATCCTTAGCCTTGATGACAGCTTTGCACACTCTTGGCATTCTCTCAACCAGCTTCATGAGGTAGTCACCTGGAAGGCATTTCAATTAACAGGTGTTCCATGTTAAAATAGAAGGTAGTGTAACGGTTGTCGTCGGAAGGATGAGACCAAGGTGCAGCGTTCTTTGTGTTCCACATAATTTATTAACATTTACATTTAAGTCATTTAGCAGACGCTCTTATCCAGAGCGACTTACAAATTGGTGCATTCACCTTATGATATCCAGTGGAACAACCACTTTACAATAGTGCATCTAACTCTTTTAAGGGGGGGGGGTTAGAAGGATTACTTTATCCTATCCTAGGTATTCCTTAAAGAATATAACCAATTAAAACTTTTAACTTTTAACAATTAACCAAGTGAAACTTTAGAAAAGACAAAACAATAAAGAATACAATGACCGAACAGCTTCGTTGTGCAAACTACCTGCACACAAACAAATAATAAGATCCCACACAGAAGGAGGGAACAGGGCTGCCTAAGTATGATCCCCAATCAGAGACAACGATAGACAGCTGCCTCTGATTGGGAACCACACTCGGCCAGAAACAAAGAAATAAAGAACATAGAATGCCCACCCAAATCACACCCTGACCAAACCAAAATAGAGACATAAAAAGGCTCTCTAAGGTCAGGGCGTGACAGTACCCCCCCCAAAGGTGTGGACTCCGGCTGCAAAACCTGAACCTATCGGGGATCCATCCGCGGTGGCGGCTCTAGTGCGGGACGTAGACCCCCCTCCACCTCTGACTCACCCCACTTTGGTGGCGCCTCTGGTGCGGGGACCCTCGCCGCGGGCCCCGGACTGGGGACCCTCATCGCGGGCCCCGGACTGGAGAACGTCGCTGGAGGCTCCGGACTGGAGATCGTCGCTGGAGGCTCCGGACTGGAGACCGTCGCTGGAGGCTCCGGACTGGAGACCGTCGCTGGAGGCTTCGTGCCATGGATCGTCGCTGGAGACTTCGTGCCATGGATCGTCACTGGAGGCTTTGTGCCATGGATCACCACTGGAGGCTTCGTGCCATGGATCACCACTGGAGGCTTCGTGCCATGGATCACCACTGGATGCTTCGTGCCATGGATTACCACTGGAGGCTTCGTGCCATGGATCACCACTGGAGGCTTCGTGCCATGGATCATCACTGGACTGGTTTGACACACAGGAGGCCTGTTTCGTGGAGCAGGCCCAACCCCTTCTGGCTGGATACCCAATACAACCCGGCACGTTCAAGGCGCTGACACAGGACGCACTGGGCTGTGCAGGCGCATTGGAGACACCTTGCGCAGAGCCGGCGCAGGATACACTGGACCATGGAGGCGCACCGGAGGTCTGGAGCGCAGAGCTAGCACAACGCGTCCTGGCTGGATACCCCCTGTAGCCCAGCAAGTGCGGGGAGCTGGAACAGGCCGCACTGGGCTGTGCTGGCGAAACGGGGACACCGTGCGTAGAGCTGGCGCAGGATAACCTGGGCCGAAGAGACGCACTTGAGGCCAGGAGCGCTGAGCCGGCACCTTCCGTCCTGGCTGGATGCCCACTCTAGCCCGGCCGATGCGGGGAGCTGAAATATAGCGCACCGGGCTATGAGTGTGCACTGGAGACACTGTGCGCTTTACCGCATAACACGGTGCCTGCCCGGTCACTCTCTCCCCACGGCAAGCACGGGAAGTTGGCTCTGGTCTATAACCTGCCTCCGCCAATCTCCCCATATGCCCCCCCCCCCCAAAAAAAAAATTCTGGGTCTGCCTCTCGTGCACGCTTCGTTGAGCCAACTCCTCGTAGCATCGCCATTCCGCCCTTGCTGCTTCCAGCTCCTCCTTAGGATGGCGATATTCACCCGCCTGTGCCCAGGGTCCCTTGCCTTCCAGTATCTCCTCCCATGTCCACTCCTCCAGGAAACGCTGCTTGGTCTTTTTGTGGTGGGATCTTCTGTAACGGTTGTCGTCGGAAGAATGAGACTAAGGCGCAGCATTCTTTGTGTTCCACATAATTTATTAACGAAGTGACTTTAGAAAAGACAAAACAATAAAGAATACAACGACCAAACAGCTTCGTTGTGCAAACTACCTGCACACAAACAAAGAACAAGATCCCACACAGAAGGAGGGAAAGGGCTGCCTAAGTAGGATCCCCATTCAGAGACAACGATAGACAGCTGCCTCTGATTGGGAACCACACTCGGCCAGAAACAAAGAAATAAAGAACATAGAATGCCCACCCAAATCACACCCTGACCAAACCAAAATAGAGACATAAAAAGGCTCTCTAAGCTCAGGGCGTGACAGGTAGGGCTATTTGGTAAAAGACCAAGTCCATATTATGGCAAGAACAGCTGAAATAAGCAAAGAGAAATGACAGTCTATCATTACTTTAAGACATGCAGGTCAGTCAATACGGAAAATGTCAAGAACTTTCAAAGTTTCTTCAAGTGCAGTCGCAAAAACCATCAAGGACTGTGATGAAACTGTCTCTCATGAGGACCACCACAGGAGAGGAAGACCCAGAGAAACCTCTCCTAGAGAGGATAAGTTCATTAGAGTTACCCACCTCAAAAGTTGCAGCCCAAATAAATGCTTCACAGAGTTCAAGTAACAGACACATCTCAACATCACCTGTTCAGAGGCGACTGCGTGAATCAGGCCATCATGGTCAAATTGCTGCAAAGAAACTACTACTAAAAGACACCAATAAGAAGAGACTTGCTTGGGACCAGAAACACGAGCAATGGATATTAGACCAGTAGAAATCTGCCCTTTGGTCTGATGAGTCCAAATTTGAGATTTTTGGTTCCAACCTCCATGTCTTTGTAAGACGCAGAGTAGGTGAACGGATGGCCTCCGCATGTTTGGTTCCCACCATGAAGCATGGAGGAGGAGGTGTGATGGTGTGGGGGTGCTTTGCTGGTGACACTGTCTGTGATTTATTTAGAATTTAAGGCACACTTAACCAGCATGGCTACCACAGCATTCTGCAGCTGTACGCCATCCCATCTAGTTTGCGCTTAGTGGGACTATCATATGCTTTTTAACAGGACAATGACCCAACAAACCTCCAGGCTGTGTAAGGGCTATTTGACCAAGAAGGAGAGTGATGGAGTGCTGCATCAGATGACCTGGCCTCCACAATCACCCGACCTCAACCCAGTTGATCCATGGTTTGGGATGAGTTGGACCACAGAGTAAAGGAAAAGTAGCCAACAAGTGCTCAGCATATGTGGGAACTCCTTCAAGAATGTTGGAAAATGATTCCAGGTTAAGCTGGTTGAGAGAATGCCAAGTGTGAGCAAAGCAGTCATCAAGGCAAAGGGTGGCTACTTTGAATCATCTAAAATTAAATATATTTTTATTTGTTTAACACTTTTTTGTTTACTACATGATACCATGGGTTTACTACATGATACCATGGGGCGGCAGGTAGCTTAGTGGTTAGACCGTTGGACTAGTAACCGAAAGGTTGCAAGATTGAATCCCTGAGCTGACAAGGAAAAATCTGTCGTTCTGCCCCTGAACAAGGCAGTTAACCCACTGTTCCTAGGCTGTCATTGAAAATAAGAATTTGTTCTTAACTTACTTGTCTAGTTAAATAAAGGTAAAATAAAAATACCATATGTGTAAATTCATCGTTTTTATGTCTTCACTATTATTTTACAATGCAGAAAATAGTCAAATAAGAAAAACCCTTGAATGTGTGTCCACATTTTTGACCGGTACTTTATATTTATTTGTTTTTAAGCAAAGTGTAAGGGAGTTATACTCCAGTCTAGTAGGTGGCGGTAATGCATCATTTATTGGATGCCAACCGCGGTTAAACCTCATTGAAGAAGAAGAGATCGTAAACAGACGAGAAGCATCCATATTTTGTCACGGAGAAGTCGTATTTCAGCAAAACACCATGGGGGCCGTTCTTGGACTGTGCTCCATGGCGAGTTGGGTAAGTATTTTCTTAATTAAAATAAAAGTGGACATCATATCCAGTTATAAAAAACAAAAGGGCCGAATCAACAATCTCTTCCGAGATAGCTTCGCTAGCTCAGTTGCTAACCTACTGTAGCAAATGCGCAACAACAAAGGCAAGCAAGGGTGGTTCCTCCCTGTTCAGCTGTCGGGATTGGCGCATTGCCTTTTTAATGAAATCAATTGGCCTGTGATAATATTTCCAAAACATGAACGCAAATTATTGAAAAGGAATTATTTTATTTGGCAAACAACCGTCATAACTATTTGGGGTTTGACAGTTCGACCCCGACCAGGTTTTATTCAAATTAACGATTGCGCTCTCTCTACCGTCTACGTTTGACATTTTCGATACTACACAGCAATGTAGCCTTATGTGAAAGCTAACTAGATAGTTAGCCACTTTGTCATTGATAGCTAAGCTAACGTTAACTACCGGTACTTGGAAATATTGCAACACCGTCAAAGCAGAGTCAAATGTCAGATAACAGCTACAGCTATGACGTCTCCACTTAACGTTAGCCTAGTAGTGAATTGCGAAATGTGCGTCCTGAAAATAGACTAAGTTCATGTAGAGACAATAACAGGCATAGGTCTGTTTTTTTCTATTTGGTTATACTAATACTATTCCTGAAACCGTTTAAGCTGAAAGTGTAACGTTAGCTGTTTGGTCTTTCTCTTCCACATTGGTATCCACTTGATTAAGTTTGACACCAGTCATGGCCAGATCTCTATTGTTGGCAGGGATTTGGTTTCCATAATAGTTAGCAACTTGTCAAAAACAACAGTGTTGGTGTTATGTTAACCCTAGGTGGATTGATTAACTTTAATCAATGTTAATCTGTTGGTACCATTATTCTATTTGTTCAACCATTCAGTGGTAGCTAGGCAGATGCATAATTCTGTCACCATCAGTTCAATGCTTGTATTATTAGCTAATTGATTAATAATGTTGTCTTCCCTGTAGATCCCCTGCCTGTGTGGCACTGCCCCCTGCCTGCTGTGCAGATGCTGCCCCAGTGGGAATAACTCCACTGTCACCCGACTTATCTATGCCTTCTTCCTCCTTCTGGGTGTGGGCATCGCATGCATCATGCTAATGCCAGGGATGGAAGAGCAACTCAAGAAGGTACCAAACTATGTTATATGTTTGATGTACAACATGTACACTTGAACCGATGCTCCTGGCACCTACTACCATACCCTGTTCAAAGGCACGTAAATCTTGTCTCGAGGCTTAAAAATCCTTCTTTAATCTGTCTCCTCCCTTTTATGTACACTGATTTGAAGGGGATTTAACAAGTGACCTCAATAAGGGATCATAGCTTTAACCTGGATTCACCTGGTCAGTGTGTCATGGAAAGAGCACGTGTTCATAATGTTTTGTGTGCTCAGTGACCTCTAATTCTATCCATTTTTCTATTCACCTGACTAATTACCTGTGCATCTTGGCTCTTGCAGATTCCAGGATTCTGTGATGGGGGGATGGGTACATCAATCCCAGGTGTGGAGGGTCATGTCAACTGTGATGTCTTGGTTGGCTACAAGGCTGTGTACCGTGTCTGCTTCGGCATGGCCATGTTCTTCCTGCTCTTCTCCCTCCTTATGGTCAAGGTCAAGAGTAGCCAGGATCCTAGAGCTGCAGTACACAACGGGTAAAAATGGCACAGCAAGTCTTATTTATTATTATTATTATTTATAATCATAATAGGTAATGATGATATCAGTAAGCTTAAAAACTGCAAGGCAGGAAGATAATTAATAAATAAGGGTATCTGTTTATAAGGAAGTTAAAACAAAAGGTCAGACAGTTAAAATACTTATGCTTTCTTTTAGGTTTTGGTTCTTCAAGTTTGCTGCTGCGACTGCCATTACCACCGGTGCATTTTTCATTCCAGAGGGTGCCTTCACAACTGGTAACGCCCCTTTTCATTCGAATATATTTTTCTGTCTCATGGAAATATTAGCAGATCCTGCAGCTCTTTTGAAAGTAGTTCACACATTGCCCTTCTCTCCCATAGTTTGGTTCTACATAGGAATGGCTGGAGCTTTTTGCTTCATCCTGATCCAGCTGGTCCTGCTGATTGACTTTGCCCACTCCTGGAATGAGTCCTGGGTGGAGAAAATGGAGGAGGGCAACTCTCGCTGCTGGTATGCAGGTATGGGACTCGATGTGAGCTTCTCTTTGAGAATACCTTGTGGAAATGGTGACGGGTTGAGTTAAAGCAGTCTTCAGCGTCTACTCTCCTCTAACCTCTGTCCCCATTGTCCAGAAATAACCATCAAGTGTCATTCCTCCCTTGCAGCTCTGCTGTCTGCTACAACCATCAACTACATCCTGTCCCTTGTGTCTCTGGTCATGTTCTACGTCTACTACACCCACACTGACGGCTGCACTGAGAACAAGGCCTTCATCACTGTCAACATGCTGCTGTGTGTGGGAGCCTCAGTCATGTCCATCCTGCCACAGATTCAGGTAAGGAAGTGCATTGGACCAGCATGTCACCTACACTCCATGTTGTATCCCTAAAACCTTCATGATGTTATATAATAAACATGTCATTATAATATGTTCTAAGACATTTACATGTCTGTGTTATCTCACCCCTTTTCTCAACAGGAGTCCCAGCCAAGGTCCGGGTTGCTGCAGTCTTCCATTGTGACTCTGTACACCATGTATCTCACCTGGTCTGCCATGACCAATGAGCCAGGTGAGGATTTTAATGAGCCAGTGTCTCCCTTTTCAATACACCAATCAGTGGCTAGCTCTTCATCAAGACAACTTGAGTGAATGTATTGGTTTTTGCCATCCACAGACAGGAAATGCAACCCAAGCTTGCTGGGTATCATTGGCCTCAACAACACCACCCCAGCTGGCAAGGACCATCCTGTTGTTCAGTGGTGGGATGCCCAGGGCATTGTGGGGCTGGTCCTGTTCCTGATGTGTGTTCTATACTCAAGGTAGAAAACAGGTTAAACTCTAACTGTCTGCAGTTTCCTATAAGAAGGAACTGCTAATGTTATTTTATCATCAGGTAGCCTAGTGGTTAGAGCGTTGGACTAGTAACCGAAAGGTTGCAAGATCGAATCCCCTAGCTGACAAGGTAAAAATATGTTGTTCTGCCCCTGAACAAGACATTTAACCCACTGTTCCTAGGCCGTCATTGAAAATAAGAATTTGTTCTTAACTGACTTGCCTAGTTAAATAAAGGTAAAATATATATATTTTTTTTTTACCAGCTTCGTGTAGTTGCCATTGACCGTAACAATAACAAGTTATCCATTCATTCCTCTAGCGTCCGCAACTCCTCCAACACCCAAGTGAACAAACTGACTCTGACCAGTGACGAGTCTGCACTGATCGAGGATGGCCCCCACCCTGAGAACTTTGACGTGGAAGATGGCGAGAACCGGGCCGTGGACAACGAGAAGGACGGAGTCACCTACAGCTACTCCTTCTTCCACTTCATGCTCTTCCTGGCCTCCCTCTACATCATGATGACCCTCACCAACTGGTACAGGTGTGTATCTCTCACTCCCTGGTTGATCTGGTCTTATACATGAGAATTAGGCAATAATGAGTCTGCTGCTTAAGTATTGAATATTGTGAACATATACACAGGTCATTCATTTTAAAAGGTCTGTTTTTGATTTCCCCAGCCCCGACTCCAGCTATGAGACAATGACCAGCAAGTGGCCCTCTGTGTGGGTGAAGATCTCCTCCAGCTGGATCTGCATTGCCCTGTATGTGTGGACCCTGGCTGCCCCACTGGTCCTGGTCAATCGAGACTTTGACTGATGAACTAAAGAATTAGAGGGGGGGCGCAATCATTTGCTCATGATCGTGACTATTCAAAATTGTATAAGGTGAACAAGCTGTGTGTATTCCCCGTGGATAACCCACCCACCCTTTTTGTTTTTAACAAACGGCATGCATGCAAGTATTGAGTACATGTGTTATCCACTGTTTTTATCCTATTGTACAATTTAAAGAATGAAGATTACTTTTGCAGAGTTGGGGTTGTAAAGGTTGCTGGGGCTTGGGGAGATGGTCAGTTAAAGAAGGGAGGACTGTTCCTCAACTAATCGGTTCTGGATAGGACATTCAGAAAGAACTTAATTTGTTACAAAATGGGTAAGACTGCTTTGTTTATGCTACACTTTCCTTCACTTTAAGTTAGGCATATGTAGAGGAAATGCAGGGTTCCAGATATTAGCTAACATTTATCCTAGGTTCATTTCCATCAGTGAGCATGATATTATAGGCTAATCTACCATCATGTAAATCTTAATGTTGTTGTGGTTTCCTTTTCAGAATATCCGCCCCGATTGCTAACCTGCAGCTTTACCTTTTGAGCAACTTGCACATCTTGTAATAGGTCAAATAAGACCTTCAGTTTTATGTACCTTGTGTTAACTAGTGCAAATCATAAGTATCTTCTAAAGATAAAATACTGATGTGGATAAGTTATTTTGTAGATGCGTTAGCATAATTTAAGGTGTATTAAGTGTTTCTAGCAGACAAGATACATGTCAGAAAATGTCAACTCCCATTTCGCCAGAATAGTTTGCCTTTCGATATGTATTAAAGTGCATTGTAACCCAAGGCAAACCATGCTTTTTCTTGAATTTTGCCACTTCATTATACTGCATTCAGAATGAAAATACACTTTATTTGAATGTCATTGTGAAGCTTAACAGTGAATCTCACAGAATAGGCAAAATCAGACACCTTATGATACACACCAGACTGCAGTATTTGAAATGCTGAGCACTGTAGTTCTAGGACAATGAAATATGCAGGCACTTGTTTTTTTCATTTAAAGATTGATGTGATCATTAACCTATCAATAATACAGTGAAACAAAATTGCAGCCTTTTTTTAATCAGGGTTTACCTTCAACTGCTAGTGGAGAAACCATATCAACAGCTACATTATGGAATGTCTTACTTTTGACCTAAATGTACCAAAAGATACAAGGAAATAAATACAGTAAATCATTGCGTTTTTTCTGTTCCTTGGTTAAATCTCCAGCTGTGTCGAGTCAGTGGCGCTCCCTTCTGGGTTGAGTTCACACAGGTAGAAAAGCGTGGTCTCTGCCTCAGTCAGGGGCTCTAGGCGGATCAGGGAGCTCCGTGGAGGCTCCTCATCTGGCTCCAGGAGGTCTGTGGGTACCTCAGTGCTGGGCTGCAGCAGGCTGTCTCCCAGTTCTGTGGCTATGCTGCTGTCTGGCTCTGGGGCCAAAGGGGTGCAGCCATCCAGGAAGGCCAGCAGAGGGCAGGACGTGTACTGGACCAGCTGCTTGTCTGCAGAGACACCAGACTTGCCTCCTTTGGATAGCAGCCCTGCATTTCCTTTGGAACCACCACTCTCCTAAAGATTACATAATTGAGTGAAATTAATTCAGACAGGAAGGCTTGACGTTGAGTAAAGAGAGGGGAAGCAGGTAAACAGAGCCTCACTATCGACTTGTGTATTGCCTGTTTGACAGGACTCACTTAAGCTGTGCAGATGCTGAAATCTTGCAAGTTCACAGGGCAATTTGAACTGAAAAACTGAAGAGGAATCATAGAACTGAGTAAAAGTAATATTTTGTATGAAATGTCATTAACATAAACATCTGTGGCCTATCAACTTCCCGGTTACATTTAAAAATGAAAAGCATACCTCTAAAATATCTGGATCAATGCTGAACTGCTTCCCGTACAACATAGCCTGAAAGTCTTCCAAACTGCAGTCAATGCTGTCCAAGTAGTCCATTAGCTCAACCCTGTTAAAACATATGGATGCTTCTTATTAACTGTAAGCTGAAACAAATTCCATAGGCCTATATATCCTTAGTAATGCAAAAATGCTATCCAGTAATATGGGACATATTGTGAGAGCCTTTTCAAGTTCTTCAGGAACTACGGACCACGAAGGTAAAGGAAGTCAAGTCCACTTACTTTCCGAGGAGGTTGATATTCTGAGAAATAGCTCCACTCTCATTGAGGATTGAGTCCATCATCTTCATGGGATCCTCCAGGCTCAAGCCTGATGGTTTGTTGAGTTGCAAGACGCTGCTGGTTGGAAGGCTATCATATGTGCTTATGGTGGTCTCTTCTGGTTCGAATACCAAAGAGTTGGTCTGGCCTGGATTGTCAGCGCCATCTGTCTGTGACACAATATTGCTGTCGAAGATCTCAACAATTTCTACATCCCCCCTAAGAATGAAGGAGAGGTGAACAGGCATGAGGATAGATGGCACAGACGGAAATATACATGAAACAAAAATGTAGATGTTGACTTACGATTGATCCATTATTGAGGGGCCCTCTGTGATTTCTGTATCGTCGTCAGTTACGTCACAGATGACAACATCATCAGTAAGATCAGCGTTCTTCAAACCACTGACAGAGGGCTGGGAGAGGGCTCAGAATATACATTTTTAGAATGCTTTTCATTGAAATAACATTATAAACTCATATTGGAAAATTCCCCCCTGTCAAGTTTCATTGACTCACAATTTAAGCAATTTTCCTGGGCAATGATCCTGCCTTAATCTTGTCAAGAAAAAAAGATATAGCTAGTGTATTTGCTAGTATCATTAGTGTGATGTCTGAATGGATGGACATCCCCATGTATACCTTACATAAGGAGGTAAATCCCTTCAGACCTCTACACATACTTTGTTGTGCTCCAGAGGAGGTTCATCGTAGATTTCATGGATGTATTTAGGCTTCTTTCCATTGTTGTTCAGTAGAATAGGTCTGAAAAATGGTGATCGAGAAGTAAAATGTATTAATAATGTTTCATAATCGATGATGTCATTCGGTGGAAGAATTGTTATACTATGAAGGCTTACCGTTTGCGTTTTAAACCCATAATCCGGTTCTTCTGTACGAATGTGACAATGAATTGTATCAACTGCAATGAACAAAGACCACAACAAGCAAAGTTAGATTCAACTTTTATAGCCTTAAGGCCAATTATGCATTCAATGGTTAAGCTGTTTTATTGTGAGAAAATTGTTTCCAATTCAATTTCCACTGAATATGTGAAGTAATTTGGGGTGAAGAACGTTTTACTGCACCTTCTTAATGATTTGCTGCTGTTGGGAGTGCTTCTGTCTCAGGTCTGATATTTCCCTCCATAGACCTTCATTATCTCTGTAAACAGAAA
This sequence comes from Salvelinus alpinus, assembly GCF_045679555.1. NCBI lineage: Eukaryota > Metazoa > Chordata > Actinopteri > Salmoniformes > Salmonidae > Salvelinus > Salvelinus alpinus. The sequence goes on along the minus strand of NC_092093.1, from coordinate 33,563,404 downwards.
TTCAAGCATCAGCATAGTATCATCTCCAAACCAACATATCACTACTAATTTTATACCCCCATTTAATTGCCAGGGCATGGTAGTTTGCATACCTTTTCAATGTGTTGAGTCGGGAATCAATGCTTTCTTGTTTTCCATGAACATTCTGAACACTGGCCAAAATATTGGACAGGTCTTCCTGTTTGATCTTAGTATCCTCTGGTCTTGCATTAGAAACCTGGGGGGAAAAAATATGCCCATCACACAATGTCTACCTTATTCAGTTTGACCACTTACTGATATAGGTAATTTATGTGTTTACCATTATATGTTTGTTTCCCTATGATGGTCTCACCTTTCTTTTGATGTTTTCCAGCAAGTCATCCTGCCCATGTTTAAAGTAAGGATGCTGGAATTCAACTGGTCCATCACGCTCTTGCTTCACTATGCCTGTGTCAATGTGCATCACTTTGCGAAATCCATCTGCAGAGAGACCACCCATTAGACAGCTGCACAGGGGGCATTCCACTAGAACAGCTATGTTTATAGAATAGCTGACTTACACATATTTAGCTGTCTGACAAAGCTGGCCATGTTGTTGTGTTTGAAGAACTTGGGAAGGATCTCCTTGGCAAATCGCTGTTCGTTCATGACGAGGAAACTGTTACCCTCCTAGAAAACAAAACATTATTATAGTTATGAGACTGCAATGTCAACAACTACTTCCACTAAAGGGAATGTATTTGTGCTACATTTCAGGAACTAAACAGTGTATGGACTTTCTTGCCTGACGGAATGCTTATTGATGTGCTCTTATAAGGACACTAGCCAACATTCAAACCGATATTTCAAATAACACTAGCTAGCTATAACGTTAGCTTCTGGGGGGAGGGTTGTAGCGGAGGCTACTATGCAAGCTTTAGCAAACACGGACAACAATAGCAAATTCTTTGACATCAGTAGCAAAACAAAATTATGCTTCTTGAAGCCTACCAGTGACACCTGCATTTAAGACTAGGAAGAAATACTATAACTCGGTCTATGAGGCAACAGGTGATAAATCGCTAACGTTAGCTGGCTAACTCGTTCGTTTCACACCCTGCAGTGCTAGCGCTTACTCGCTAGCTAGCTCTGATACGCTCAGCGGGGCAATTTAATTTACCTGACTCCAACAAATAAATTCATTCGTATCAGAATCCTCCACAAGAGTCCAAAGCTTGGTGAGGAAAGCTGGAACATTTGAGTTTTGTTTCATTTTGCAAACTGAAGGTGGAAAGATGCCTTTTTGGGATGAAAAAAGCAAGTCGCTGAGAAGAAAATAACGTCGTAAACATGCACACAACTTCCTGTTTGAAGAGCAGAAGCTGATTGGTTGAATGTTGATTTACGTAACTTGTATCACGTGTAACGTAGAAGCATGGCTCAATTAGCAATCTGCAAATTATTGCTGAAATATGTTACCAATTTTTTTTCTGTGAAATGCTTTCAGGTAACTGGAAATGTTTTCACATATATATTGATAGCTCTCGAGTCAGCTGGCATGAGAGGATGCTCATAACTAGGTAACCGTACGTACCTAGGTTTGTTTACGTTCGATTGATGAGTCATTATATCTATTGCCACTAGGTGTCAGCCTTAGATTATGTAAATTCCAGCCTAATGTGAATAATGGCACCGTAGTCCTTAGGATAACCTTGTCACCACTCAAATTTAGTCACTACAGGTAGCATGTAATATTTTTAGGATAGTTTTCTACTTCAGATATTTCTCAAATTTCTGCTCCTATGTGTTAGTTTTCATCTTACAGTTTGCTTTCATTCACCTATTTACTGCATAAGGGTCTAACACAAATACAAGTATAACAATTATCAAAGTACTGAAGTGAAATGAAGGTTACATTTTTAATTGATCTGAATCATTCATTACATTTCTGTAATATCTGTAATATTTGCAATGTTCAGGACAAATGTCCTGAAAAGAATGGAAAGGAAAAAACGATTTGCTTTTATAGCCATCTCGGTGGAAAAAGCCACAAAAGATAGTTTAGGGGTTAAGTAAAACCGTTTCCCCCAACAGGTTGAGAGGACTACTGTTGACTACCTACCAGCTAGAGTTGGTTGGCCGTAACTCCCTGCTTTGTGAAACAGATAAGTAAGGATGTAATTTATTCCCAATAGAGGGCATTTCTCATTTGACATTAAAAGTACACTATTGTGATCTAGGTAACTTTTCATTCGATTGGTATATTTTGCATTCTTCAAAGGGATTCATGCAAATGTTTAAGAATCACCAAACACTGCACAAGAAGAACATTTAATGATATTATACTGTATTTATCAAACACACATACATACACTTAATTTCTGTGGCTTAACAACATACACTAAGTAGGCTAACATACTACACAGAGTGGGGCACGTTTTGCAGAAAGATCTATGTTGCCAACAGTGCATGCCTCTTCTACTCAGACATCATAACAAAATGAGGTTGACAAGTGCACAGCTAATTGGGACAGACAGTAATATTACATCAAAAGACGTCATGAAGTCCTTTTAAATGGCACTAATTAGGACATTCTTTGATTCTGAGACAGCGAGATTATAGGAAAGGCAAAAATCACAGCACATTAAAGTAAGACAGGTGACATTCTGCCTTTCATTGTATAGTACAGGGAAGTAAGCTCAGTGCCATATTTACAATTGTTCTGGATAGAAGTGAAATACTGCTTGAGCCTTGACCATTAATATATTTAAACAGTATGGTGCTGCTGTAATGTAAGTTGCTTCTTATTATATTTGACAAAAGCCATGCCACAGTTGAAAAACGTCCAAATGCTGGAGAGTAGGTGTAGTAACAGAAAATACAGTATGTATTGCTAAATCTGAAGGGGACTTACAGTATGTCTCACTTGGTGGCAGCATTGTTAAAGGGCTAATTCAGAAGATTAATTTGGTTTGACTTTGTGTTTGGTGAATGTCATGAGTCTTTGACATACTGGCCAATCAGAAGTGACACCCTTCTTATCTGACCCTTCCTATCTGACTTAAGGAGTTAATGCCATAGGAAAATATAGAATTAGCTGTGAACTGATCCATGTAGGGCTGCTTACAGTGTTCCAAAAAGAGATGGCTACTGTATATGACTTGGCCTACATTAATATGTTTTACAGCGACTTTAATTCAGGCCTGTGTTAATATGAAGAGTTTCATACCAAAATGCTATATATCAATTTTCAGAAATGTTGGTAAATGAGCTTTTATTGTTTAAAGACATTTTGAAAGAGATTGGTGAGTTTTTTTCCCAAGATCTAATCATGGCATGGGGTTGTTCAATGACAGAAATATATTTGTTTAAAATCTATAACTTGATGGTTTCATTTCAGAAAGACAAATAATCATGTTTTTTTGCAAAATTCTATATATCCACCTCATTCTCAGAGAAAGAAGTAGTACTGCTAGGTTTTACACAGTCAAATGTAACAAATAACTACATCTTTAATAAAGACATTTACAAATTGTACATTTGTGACATCGACATTTATTTAATAAAAAATAAAAATCAATAAATTTATTTGAAATTTACATTTGACATTTTAGTCATTCATCAAATCCTCTTATCGGGAGCGATTTACAGTAAGTGCATTCAACTTAAGAAGATGGCTAGGTGAGACAACCACATATCACAGTCAAATATACAGCAATACGAACATTCCATTCCAACTAAACAATGGATATAGCATTTTGTAAAAAAAAACTAAAACATTTTCATAAACATCTAAAATCTATTAATAAAAAGTCTGAGAACAGTAAACACGTGAACAATTTGTGGAAGTAGCGTTTTGGAAATGAAATCTTCATCTGTAACCTTGTGGAGGACAAAAGCACTGTTAAGGTTAAAGTTTTACCAAAGCATCCCTTAATCATGCCCATTCTTTGGATCAGGTCCAGGGTGTTCAGGTAGTGGTTGTGAAGCTGCATACTCACTCTCCCTTTTTTTGCAGCAGCAGAGTTGGAACAAAAACTTTGGAATGAATTTACATTTTCCATTGGATGTAGAACTTGGGCCCGCGTTTTATAGTTGTTGTTCTCATTATTCGATGAATCTTGAAGTCTTAACAGAAAAGAACCAAAGTAAAATATATTAGTGCTGATCTCAGCAGATTTAGTTTTTACTTAATGAATAAATAAGTTCTGAGTTTGCCATGCAGGTATTAGACTTCCTTCAGACTGCCAAACGAGTGGTTTACATCTTTGATTCAGTGTTACCGAGCGGGAATGCCTCTGTATATTAATTAATGCTGCATTTCCAAATTACACCACACAAATTGAATGATCTCACCAAATAAATTGTTATTTTTAAGACCTATGTATTAAAGAGCAAAAATAAAACACACCTTCTCAGTTGGATGTTAGAGACAAAAAAAAATGTTTTTCTTTACTTTGAGGAAGTTCTTTGTAAAAAGAGTATTACATCCATTTATTTACTTTTAGCTGAGTGAGACTTGGAAATGATATGGCTACTTACAAGCCAGAACCCATAAAAGACATGTATGCACATTTCACATTAGTGTTAAGTCCTGGGTCAAGAATAAATGGGTTACAGCATGGAGGGGGCATTTAGGTCAATAGGGGCTGGGATGTGGAACATCCTAGGCACTTAATTTAGTGAATTTGTTTTAATTAACTTTGTCCTCAGATTGATGACATACCGTATAGGCCTAGTAAAATTGTTGACAGAATTCAGAAACCTGGCCATTACTTACCCATCAGCCCTCATTTTCTTTAGGGAACAATGATGTCTTAATACTTTATACTTTACCTTTATTTAACTAGGCAAGTCAGTTAAGAACAAACTCTTATTTACAATGACGGCCTAGGAACAGTGGGTTAACTGCCTTGTTCAGGGGCAGAATGACAAGTTTTTACCTTATCAGCTCGGGGATTCAAACTAGCAACCTTTCGGTTACTGGCCCAACGCTCTAACCACTAGGCTACCTGCCAAAATCTAAAATCTTTTGCTTTGTCCAAATGGTCTTATTTCGTATTTTTCCTCCATCCTCCACCAGCTGATGCCAATGACATACACTAGATCACTAGACACTTCAAAAAAAGTTGAAATAGGGACATTTGATTGGTTGAATTCGAAAACCTCAACAATCATGGGACTATTTTGAAGGGGAAGAAAACTTCACCTTTAAATTCCGGAAAAGGCTGTTTGAAACATATACCTCAGTGATATGAAACCGATATTTAATTTCAAAATGCGTTAAAATTAGCTTAAGTTTAGCTTTAAGGTAAGGGTCAGTTTTAGATTTTGATGTCCTTATAGACTTTTGTTGTTTGTTTACTTGACTGGTAACACTTTAATTGACCACAGACGTCGTAACACATTATTACTGTACATGGTCATAACCATGTCATAAAATGCCACAACAGCTGACATAACTTGTCATAACTTGTCATATAATGGCCATAACACTGCCATGACTCATATATTTACACCTGTTGTGACATATATTGCATTATTTTATGGCTGGTTATGACACCTACATAAGAGTGTCAAAACGCACATTTATTCAAATGTGTTTTTTCCCTGCCAAGAAGTTTCCTTTTGTAACGGCTTTCTTCCATAGGTGAAGGAGAGGACCAAAGTGCAGCGCGGCTAGTGTTCAACATGTTTAATAAAAGAACAAGTGAAACACTACAAACAACATACAAAATAACAAAATGTGCAAAAACTGAGACAGACCTATCTGGTGCAGACAACCACAGAGACAGGAAACAACCACCCACGACAAACAATGTGAAACCACCTACCTTAATATGGTTCTCAATCAGAGGAGATGAAAACCACCTGCCTCTAATTGAGAACCATATCAAGTCACCCATTACCAACATAGAAACACATAACATAGACTACCCACCCAAACTCACACCCTGACCGTACAAACACATACAAAATAACAGAAAACCGGTCAGGAACATGACACCTTTCATTTGAAAGTTTGTTTCTTAAGTCCTTTGTTGTTGTTGTAGTAATTCATTCTGTTTACATATTTTAAATAACTTGAAGAAAATACACTTTATGACACTGTCATGAAGCATTATGACCATCCTATGTCACTTTACTTGGACTAAGAAAATGCACCTTATGATACTGTCAAGAAGCATTATGACCATCATAATCATTTTAGCCAGATAGACCTATTACGTACATGCCCTTATGTCATTCATCAATCAAAAAGTGAGTGTCTTGTCCTGCTCCTGAAATCTGCTCCTACATTGATCCCTGTCATCATCAACAGAGCGTTGGGGTAGGGGCATGTCTGACATCAATTTATGCGCAATTACAATGATCATTTAATACGGTCAATTTTTGAAAATGTTATATAACATAAACATAATGTTGACATGTAGACTATGGTGTAATGGAATGTTTTGCCTTGTGTGGTAGGTTTTGACACTCTTATGTAGGTGTCATAACCAGCCATAAGATAATACAATATATGTCACAACAGTTCGAAATATATGTGTCATGACAGTGTTATGACCATATTATGACATGTTATAACACATAATGTCAGCTGTTATGACATATTATGACATGGTTATGACCATGTCATAAAGTGTTATGACACTGGGTGTCAAGTAAAGTGTTACCAGACAGGTATTCACCAGTGAATTTGATAGCTAGTACTGATATTAATTACAGTAAAGTAAAACTAGTGCCGGCCAGCTATTAAGATGAACAGTTAAACTTTCAGCAGCCTTTACTTGTCCCATTTGCTCATTTGACGTACGTTTTGTTTCATCATACAAACAATTCTAGGTTGTGCTTGTCTTTTACTTGTGGATGGAATAACAAACTGCCTGTTGTGGCCTCCCAACCGGTTCGTAACCAACCTGGGTTAAAGTGATGCTCAGGAACTTTTGTATAATTTCATCCAGTAGTTTTGAAAGTGGTGCTCACATGCCAAAACGTGCCCCCCCGCTTTTTGTGTACTATGTCATCCATTTGTGTACTACGTTGTCCATTTCGTATGATATGTTACGTCCGACAATTTTTTTATATACAGTACCAGTCAAAGGTTTGGACACACCTACTTATTCCAAGTTTTTTTTTTCTTTTTACTATTTTCTACATTGTAGGATAATAGTGAAGACATCAAAACTATGAAAGAACACAAATTGAATAATGTAGTAACCAAAAAAGTGTTAAACAAATCAAAATATATTTTAGATTTTAGATTCTTCAAAGTAGCCACCCTTTGCCTTGATGATATCTTTGCACATCTCAACCAGCTTCAACTGGAATACTTTTCCAACAGTCTTGAAGGAGTTCCCACATATGCTGAGCACTTGTTGGCTTTTCCTTCACTCTGCGGTCCAACTCATCCCAAACCATCTCAATTGGGTTGAGGTCGGGTGATTGTGGAGGCCAGGTCATCTGATGCAGCACTCCTGTCGATGACAATAGGGGCGTGATCCCCCCCCTGTTTCCTGTATTCAATGATTAGCTTCTTGATTTTGATGACGTTGAGGGAGATGCCGTTTTTTGTTTACCCTTGCACAACGTCTGTTTGAGCCTTTAACGGATGGAAACTACAAGTGTAATGGCTGTGCTCAATGCAATGGCACTTATAAATGTAGAATTTTCAAACACCCCCAAACAGGGAAACAGATCACAATCAAAGGTGTTATCACGTGCTGGAAGCGAACCACTCGATTTCGTCCCTACGTTATATCGGCATCAAACACGTCACCTTCCCTAGGAGAGGCGGTGACCTTGACAATGTATTGTTATAACAAGAGGCTACCTGTATCTTTAATTTAAAGACCCTTGCTCCCTTTGGTCTCAACGTAGGCTTTGATCTGAAGCCATTCTTATGATTATTGTGATTTTGCTATTCATTGTAAATGTTTGTAGGGCTATGTAGCCAAATTTTATCTATGATTGTATACTATCCATTTATGTTTTTAAATGTTCTATTTATATCTGTAAATTAACCAATGATATCAAGCCACACCTGGCCATGATTACAGACTACAGATTACAGTGTGTATCCTTTGACACTATATAAACTAGTGACCCGCAGTGTTGGTCATTATACCCTGATGAAAACAGCTTGTCTGGCCAAACGTTGGTTATTAGGTTATTCAATTATTGCATCGGAGTGTGCGGCTCTCCTTTTCTTTTTCAAGAGGCTGTTTCCTAGCACCACTCTGCCAGGGCTCTAACCTCCTCCCTGAAGGCTGTCTCATCGCTGTCGGTGATCAGGCCCACCCCCTTTGTGTCATCTGAAAACTTTATGATGGTGTTGGAGTTGTGAGTGGCCACACAGTCATGGGTGTACAGGGAGTATAGGAGGGGGCTGAGCATTCACTCCTGGGGGGCTCCCGTGTTGAAGGTCAGTGTGGCGGAGGTGTTGTTGCCTACTCTCACCACCTGGGGTCTGCCTATCAGGAAGTAGACAAATGTATGCTCTCACTGCTAAGTCACTCTGAATAAGAGCTTCTGCTAAATGACTAAAATGTCAAATATAAATGTAAGTCCAGGATCCAGTTGCAGAGGGAGGCGTTCACACCCAGGTTCTTGAGCTTAGTGTCGAACTTAGAGGGGATCATGGTGTTGAACCCTGAGCTGTAGTCAATGAACAGCATTCTCACATAGGTGTTCCTTCTGTCTAGGTGGGATAGGGCAGTGTGTAGAGCAATGGCGATTGCGTCATTCATGTATCTGTTGGGACGGTATGCAAATTGGAGTGGGTCCAGGGTGTCAGGTAAGCTGATGTGGTCCTTGACCAGCCTCTCGAAGCACTTTATGACGACAGAAGTGAGTGCTACAGGGGGATAGTAATTTAGGCAAGTTACATTAGTTTGCTTGTGTACATGGACAATGGTGGACATCTTGAAGCATGTGGGGATCATAGACTGGGACAAGGAGAGGTTGAATATGTCCGTGAACATACAAGTAGCTAGTAGGCCTATGACTGTCAAATGTGATTGTGTATGTAGTAGTATTTATGTATTTGACAACTGCTGATTTAGTAGAAAGGGCTTTATAGCTATATAAAATGTATTGACATTTGTTTGTATGTGTCTCTACAAGACTGGGCCACTATTTCTTCCTTGGAAGGCCTGTCCGCTCCAAGACCTATCCATCAACATTGACTACTCCATTGTGTCCCAGACTGCAAAGAACCACGGTGTGACCTTGGACAACACCCTGTCGTGTAGTTCAGAGCCGAACCAATGGTGCTGCAATGCATAGACTACTACTGCTGCAACTCACACTGATTCACAGGTAAGTTGTACCTGTATGTTTGTATTCATTTATTAATCTCAGGCTCTGCCCTCTCTTTGTTGGCATCATAACTGGCATGTACCTGGCTCTCTGTGAGCCAGTCATATTGAGCACACTGAGGACACAATTGTTTACAGATGGTCTCACACATTGTATGACTCACAAATGTGATGTCTTGTAATTATTGTGGTTTGATAAAGGACAAAATATAAAAATGGTTATTTTATTATGTCAAACATGATTCTTTCTCACAATTTATTTGCTGCAGGAATAAAGACAGACACAAATCCAGGTTTGCATCTGTTTTGTATTCAGGTTATAGCCTGTTAATTCAGGTTTTCTACTCTCCCACCATCTGTGTGAGGTGACATCATTTTATGTACAACGATACCATACCTGTGACATCACTTTATAATAATGATATCAAGCTTTTTTAGAAAACAACTAATCCCTCCATAAAATCATTAGCAGTAGAACAGGGATAAAAACGGGATGGGGCACAGATGGCTTTGTTCTAACTAGACATCTACTGTATAGTTCATTACTTGACTAACACCTCCACATCCTTGGGGTTAGCTCCACGTCCTATGTCTGAAAATACTGCTCAATCTTCAACTCGTTGCACTTTCTCACCATGTCTTCCCTGATTGACCTTTCGGTAATTAAATCAAGCAATTTGGCCTGCTCTATCCCTGTGTGACACTTTTACTTTTACTCTTGCATGCCAAGAGTAATAAAAGTAAATATATATATATATATATATAAACAAAGCCTCCAGACTTTCAGAACCACCTGGCACACATGTTTATGTGTACCGGTATGAACATTTTCTTGTACTTTATTACTCAGAAAACACTTATAGCTGTGTCACTAGGCCACGGTGACACAGAGCACAGCCCACTAGGCATTTTCACCCAGGAGTGAACTACAACATGAGGTGAGGAGACGGGTCACTGAAGGGTAACAGAGATTTGGCCTTTGGCCCAGTCAAGGCGATTAGGACACACCTTTTTGTCTGATGGTTGAATATCTTGAAGAGTGGTTTTAGAAAGGTGGACAGCAGTTTTCTTCTGTACATAAGGTGCGGTAGATTTCCAGCAAGCTGTGATTTTCCAGGTGTCCCTCATTGTGTTGATATGGGATAATACAGTCTCATTTTTATACAAACGAGCAGTACATAGACTAGGAAATACATAGGAAATACTTTGACTGTGCCTGCTGCCAGATGCCTGCTGGGCTTCTGCATATTCAGCACTTTAGAGGCTATTCAAAAAAAATGGAGGCACTAATGCTTCTTGAAGCCACTATCATCCCAAGAGTTTGGGCAAAACCTTAATGGCTTTCCCTCTCACTCTTGGAGATAAACAGCACATGTCTGACAGTGATTTCAACGCACTGAAGCGTATTTCCAGCATAGAGCATTTCCACATACCTGTGGTGACGTGCACAAGTTCAGTTTGCGATGCTTGTTTTTCTGGCAGCTATGAGGTCTGTGCAGGGCTATAAGACTCTTGGACTGACTCCAGTAGTCCTGTTGCGAAGAACAGAAACAGTACTACCACGTCACTGGCAGCTGCTCTCTCTCTCTCTCTCTCTCTCTCTCTCTCTCTCTCTCTCTCTCTCTCTCTCTCTCTCTCTCTCTCTCTCTCTCTCTCTCTCTCTCAATGTGATTTAATGGCATGAACAACAAGGTGATATACACAATAATGAAAACAACAGTGACAACAATAAAAACAGTAGTAGCTAAAATACTTAAAAGAAAATATTATATATATTATATAACAAATAAATATCTAATACAAAAATGTAATAATGGTCAATGTTCAGAATCTAATCCATGACACAAAATGAAAAGTTTAAATAAATACAATTTTAAAAAAGGAAATTAAAATTAAAATGATTTTGGTATTCATGTTGTCTATATACTATAGTTATAATGCATGCTTTTTATGTTTCCTCCCTTAACTTTTTGCAAGCTGTGATGTATTTTGCTGTCAACGCTATCACAACAGACCTTTCCCCCCAAAAATATGCAACGTTTATCTTTGTTTGATTTTTCTGTCAATTTTGTAGACATTTGTAGACATTTTAAGTAATCTATATTTGGGGCAGAAGGACTCTCTAAGTAATCTATATTTGGGGCAGAAGGACTCTCTAAGTAATCTATATTTGGGGAAGAAGGACACTCTAAGTAATCTATATTTGGGGTAGAACGACTCTCTAAGTAATCTATCCATCTAGGACTTCCTGATCCCTTTGAGAGAATATATGGTAACATTTCATTTTAAGTGGTCGTTATTACAGTGTAATTACATGTGTAATTACACTAACAGATATTGTAGTTAATTTGGTACGACAGTTCTTACTCCTCGTCAGAGGAGGACGAAGAAAACCGTTACAGAACCACCCACCAACAAAGGACCAAGCAGCGTGGTAGCGGGCAAAAGCAGCAGCAGCGATCGTAGGACTCTTGGACCTGGGAGGAGATTGGAGGAGGAGGAGGACCTGGGAGGAGATTCTGGACGGCAAGGGACCCTTGTAATGGGCACAGGCTGGAGAGTATCGCCGCCCCAAAGCTGAGCTGGAAGCAGCGAAAGAGGAGAGGCGGTGGTATGAGGAGGCTGCACGTAAGCGCGGCTGGAAGCCAGAGAGGCAGCCCCAAAAATGTATTGGGGGGAGCACACGGGGAGTGTGGCTAAGCCAGGTAGGAGACCTGAGCCAACTCCCCGTGCTTACCTTGGAGAGAGAGGGACCGGGCAGGCACCGTGTTATGCCGTGAGGCGCACGGTGTCCCCGGTGAGCAGGCATAGCCCGGTGCGGTACATAGCAGCGCCTCGTATCGGCCGGGTTAGAGTGGGCATCGAGCCAGGTGCCATGAAGCCGGCTCAATGCATCTGGTCTCCAGTGCGTCTCCTCGGGCCAGGGTACATGGCACCAGCCCTACGCATGGTGTCCCCGGTTCGCCAGCACAGCTCAGTGCGGCCTATTCCACCTCGCCGCACTGGCTTGGCTACGGGGAGCATTCAGCCAGGTAGGGTTGGGCAGGCTCGGTGCTCGAGACCTGTAGTGCGCCTTCACGGTCCGGTCTATCCGGTGCCACCTCCACGCACCAGCCCTCCGGTGGCAGCCCCCCGCACCAGGCTGTCTCTCTGTCTCCTCACTACAGGTGCTCCCGTCTGTCCAGCGCCGCCTGAGCCGCCCGTCTGTCCAGCGCCGTCTGAGCCGCCCGTCTGTCCAGCGCCGTCAGAGCCGCCCGTCTGTCAGGAGCCGCCAGAGCCGCCCGTCTGTCAGGAGCCGCCAGAGCCGTCCGTCAGTCAGGAGCCGCCAGAGCCGTCCTTCAGTCCGGAGCTGCCCTTCAGTCCGGAGCTGCCCCTCAGTCCGGAGCTGCCCCTCAGTCCGGAGCCAAGACCCTCCCCTATAGGTTCAGGTTTTGCGGCCGGAGTCCGCACCTTGGGGGGGGGGGGGTACTGTCACGTTCTGACCCTAGTTCTTTTGTTATTTCTTTGTTTTAGTGTGGTCAGGGCGTGAGTTGGGTGGGTTATCTATGTTCGTTTTTCTATGTTGGTTATTTCGTTTGGCCTGGTATCATTCTCAATCAGAGGCAGGTGTCGTTAGTTGTCTCTGATTGAGAATCATACTTAGGTAGCCTTTTTTCACCTGGGTTTCTTGGGTGGTTATTTTCCGTGTCAGTGTTTGTCCCACACGGAACTGTTTCGGTTTGTATTTCACGTATCGTTTATTGTTTTGTTTCTGTGTTCGTTTGTATCATTAAAATATATTATGGACACATACCACGCTGCGCATTGGTCCGACAGTTCTTACTCCTCGTCAGAGGAGGACGAAGAAAACCGTTACACAGCCATTGAAGAGGAGTAGGACAAAATTCCACAGGTCACAATCAACAGACTGATCAACTATATTCGAAGATGTGTCGTGCTGCAAATGGTTGTCACACCAGATACTGACAGGTTTTCTGATCCACGCCTCTACCTTACATTTTAAGGTATCTGTAACCAACAGATGCATATACAGTGGGGAGAACAAGTATTTGATACACTGCCGATTTTGCAGGTTTTCCTACTTACAAAGCATGTAGAGGTCTGTAATTTTTATCATAGGTACACTTCAACTGTGAGAGACGGAATCTAAAACAAAAATCCAGAAAATCACATTGTGTGATTTTTAAATAATTAATTTGCATTTTATTGCATGACATAAGTATTTGATACATCAGAAAAGCAGAACTTAATATTTGGTACAGAAACCTTTGTTTGCAATTACAGAGCTCATACGTTTCCTGTAGTTCTTGACCATGTTTGCACACACTGCAGCAGGGATTTTGGCCCACTCCTCCATACAGACCTTCCCCAGATCCTTCAGGTTTCGGGGCTGTCGCTGGGCAATACGGACTTTCAGCTCCCTCCAAAGATTTTCTATTGGGTTCAGGTCTGGAGACTGGCTAGACCACTCCAGGACCTTGAGATGCTTCTTACGGAGCCACTCCTTAGTTGCCCTGGCTGTGTGTTTTGTTTCGTTGTCATGCTGGAAGACCCAGCCACGACCCATCTTCAATGCTCTTACTGAGGGAAGGAGGTTGTTGGCCAAGATCTTGCGATACATGGCCCCATCCATCCTCCCCTCAATACGGTGCATTCGTCCTGACCCCTTTGCAGAAAAGCATCCCCAAAGAATGATGTTTCCACCTCCATGCTTCACGGTTGGGATGGGTTCTTGGGGTTGTACTCATCATCCTTCTTCCTCCAAACACGGCGAGTGGAGTTTAGACCAAAAAGCTCTATTTTTGTCTCATCAGACCAAACGACCTTCTCCTATTCCTCCTCTGGATCATCCAGATGGTCATTGGCAAACTTCAGACGGGCCTGGACATGCGCTGGCTTGAGCAGGGGGACCTTGCATGCGCTGCAGGATTTTAATCCATGATGGCGTAGTGTGTTACTAATGGTTTTCTTTGAGACTGTGGTCCCAGCTCTCTTCAGGTCATTGACCAGGTCCTGCTGTGTAGTTCTGGGCTGATTCCTCACCTTCCTCATGATCATTGATGCCCCACGAGGTGAGATCTTGCATGGAGCTCCAGACCGAGGGTGATTGACCGTCATCTTGAACTTCTTCCATTTTCTAATAATTGCGCCAACAGTTGTTGCCTTCTCACCAAGCTGCTTGCCTATTGTCCTGTAGCCCATCCCAGCCTTGTGCAGGTCTACAATTTTATCCCTGATGTCCTTACACAGCTCTCTGGTCTTGGCCATTGTGGAGAGGTTGGAGTCTGTTTGATTGAGTGTGTGGACAGGTGTCTTTTATACAGGTAACGAGTTCCAACAGGTGCAGTTAATACAGGTAATGAGTGGAGAACAGGAGGGCTTCTTAAAGAAAAACTAACAGGTCTGTGAGAGCCGGAATTCTTACTGGTTGGTAGGTGATCAAATACTTATGTCATGTAATAAAATGCAAATTAATTACTTAAAAATCATACAATGTGATTTTCTGGATTTTTGTTTTAGATTTCGTCTCTCACAGTTGAAGTGTACCTATGATAAAAAATTACAGACCTCTACATGCTTTGTAAGTAGGAAAACCTGCAAAATCGGCAGTGTATCAAATACTTGTTCTCCCCACTGTATATATTCCCAGTCATGTGAAATCCATAGATCAGGGCCTAATGAATGTATTTCAATTGACTGATTTCCTTATATGACCTGTAACTCAGAGAAGAAAAAGACATACAAATACATGGCTCTGGATAGCATACAGGTCAGCTACAACCAAGACAATGTAACTTTGTAGCTAGCTGGCATTTCTTCCATGAACGAAGAAAACTAGTTAGCTACAAACCTAGTGAAATGGAGGCTTGATAACAAGAGAGTAGTGTTGATGATTTTATAGAAAGGTTAGGAAACGGAGTCTATTAATTATTCATTAGACAATCTAGCAAGTCCAGCGGTAGTCTGCAAATTGTTTCCTATCCATTCCTATGTGTTCTTGAGTCCAGCTTTCTGGCGCTCGTAACCTGGAACTACCAAAACGGGTTTGTTTATAAACATTCTGATTTGGCCTGTTTTTAATTGGCTTACGCTTATTATGTGGTTTGTGCAGGCTGAAATATGGTGCGTTGGGATGCTATCGGAAACTTTATCATTTGTAACAAGCATTGTAACAACCATTCGTTGTTACACCCCTGTAATTACAGACTGCAATTACCACCAGATACATGTTGTTATTACAGTATAACTATGAATTACTACAATGAATTACAATACTTGTTACAATGTAATTACATATCTAATTACACTGTAATAAGGAGTGATACCGAATATACCTTTTGTAAATCAAATGAATGACCATAATGTTTCTTATTTAGTAATACTGTATATTCAACTACAGCCTGGTCTCATAGACTAGATTTAACATACAGTTGAAGTCGGAAGTTTACATACACCTTAACCAAATACATTTAAACTCAGTTTTTCACAATTCCTGACATTTAATACTAGTAAAGTTTCCCTGTCTTAGGTCAGTTAGAATCACCACTTTATTTTAAGAATGTGAAATGTCAGAATAATAGTAGAGAGAGTGATTTATTTCAGCTTTAATTTCTTTCATCACATTCCCAGTGTGTCAGAAGTTTACATACACTCAATTAGTATTTGGTAGCATTGCCTTACAAATTGTTTAACTTGGGTCAAACGTTTCGGGTAGCCTTCCACAAGCTTCCCACAATAAGTTGGGGGAATTTTGGCCCATTCCTCCTTACAGAGCTGGTGTAACTGAGTCAGCTTGGTAGGCCTCCTTGCTCGCACAAGCTTTTTCAGTTCAGCCCACAAATTTTCTATGGGATTGAGGTCAGGGCTTTGTGATGGCCACTCCAATACCTTGACTTTGTTGTCCTTAAGCTATTTTGCCACAACTTTGGAAGTATGCTTGGGGTCATTGTCCATTTGGAAGACCCATTTGCGACCAAGCTTTAACTTCCTGACTGATGTCTTGAGATGTTGCCTCAATATATTCACATAATTTTCCTTCCTCATGATGCCATATATTTTGTGAAGTGCACCAGTCCCTCCTCCAGCAAAGCACCCCCACAACATGATGCTGCCACCCCCTTGCTTCACGTATGGGATGGTGTTCTTCGGCTTGCAAGCCTCCCCCTTTTTCCTCCAAACATAACGATGGTCATTATGTCCAAACTGTTCTATTTTTGTTTCATCAGACCAGAGGACATTTCTCCAAAAAGTACGATCTTTGTCCCCATGTGCAGTTGCAAACCGTAGTCTGTCTTTTTTTATGGCGGTTTTGGAGCAGTGGCTTCTTCCTTGCTGAGCGACCTTTCAGGTTATGTCGATATAGGACTTGTTTTGCTGTGGATATAGATACTTTTGTACCTGTTTCCTCCAGCATCTTCACAAGGTCCTTTGCTGTTGTTCTGGGATTGATTTGCACTTTTCACACCAAATTACGTTCATCTCTAGGAGACAGAACATGTCTACTTCCTGAGCGGTATGACGGCTGCGTGGTCCCATGCTGTTTATACCTGCGTACTATTGTTTGTACATATGAACGTGGTACCTTCAGGCGTTTGGAAATTGCTCCCAAGCATGAACCAGACTTGTGGAGGTCTACAAATTGTTTTTTGAGGTCTTGGCTGATTTCTTTTGATTTTCCCATGATGTCAAGAAAAGAGGCACTGAGTTTGAAGGTAGGCCTTGAAATACATCCACAGGTACACCTCCAATTGACTCAAATGATGTCAATTAGCCTATCAGAAGCTTCTAAAGCCATGACATCATTTTCTGGAATTTTCCAAGCTGTTTAAAGGCACAGTCAACTTAGTGTATGTAAACTTCTGACCCACTGGAATTGTGATACAGTGGATTGTAAGTGAAAGAATCTGTCTGTTAACAATTGTTGGAAAAATTACTTCTGTCATGCATAAAGTAGATATACTAACCGACTTGCCAAAACTGTAGTTTGTTAACAAGACATTTTTGGAGTGGTTGAAAAACGAGTTTTAATGACTCCAACCTAAGTGTATGTTAACTTCCGACTTCAACTGTAGTAAATGTAAATCCAGGACACTCAAATTTGTGTGATATGTTACGTTTGGTGTGGTTACATAAGACAGAAGGTTACTTAAAGATGAAAAGAAAGTAGGGTGATTGGGTGGGCGTATAACGCAAACGTCTAGCAACACAAAGGTTGTGTGTTCGAATCTCATCACGGACAACTTTAGCAACTTGGCAACTACTTCCAACTTTTTAGCTACTTTGCAACTATTTAGCATGTTAGCTAACCCTTCCCCTAACCCTAACACTGACCTTTTAACCTGACTCCTAACCCTGACCCTAACCTTAACCCCATAGCCTAGCTAACATTATCCACAACAAATTGGAATTCGTAACATATCATACATTTGCTAATTCGTAACATATTGTACGAATTGCAATTTGTAACATATTATATGAAATGGATGATGGACATCCACAAATTAGTACATACAATACGAAACATTACATATCACTCTAATTGGAGTGTCCCTGATTTACATTTACTAGGTTGTCAACTATGATGACACATAAGGCAACTTGAGTTCAACATGCAAACAGAGAGACAACGGACACATTGGACAGCCCACTGAAAGACTGCTTAAATTCAACAACAAAGTGTCTTCCTTAGTATTGCTCCATGGCAACAAACATTCTAAGCTTGATTTGTAAGCGGAGTATGTGAGGAAATTACTGATACTGAATATAACCATCCTTCTTATATAACTTCCAAATCCCAATAATATTTTATTTAACTAGGCAAGACAGTTAAGAACAAATTCTTATTTACAATGACGGCCTACCCCGGCCAAACACTAACCCAGACGACACTGGGCCAATTGTGCGCTCCCCTATGGGACTCCCAAACACAGCCAATTGTGATACAGCCTGGAACCGAACCAGGGTCTGTAGTAACACCTCTAGCACTGAGATCCAGTGCCTTAGAATGCTGCGCCACTCAGGAGGGTACTTGTTTGTTTATATATGAATAGGGAGTGTTAGGCGGTCACATGTTGCAAGTTAGACGTTGCATGGCTGGACACGTATAGGTGAACAGTAAACTAATAATCTTTAATGTACATGAGATCCACTCTCAGCACAGGCAGTCTTATACCTGAGCAGTATAATGAACACGGTCACTCAAATATCTGTGAATTTACTTTTTATCAACAGATACCATAGGAAATTCAAATAATTTGCAGTGATATAGGCTGTAACCAACCAATACTGGTGTTATTTGACATTGATTATCTGGGTTGCAGTGGCTTGTTAAAATCTATCCTGTTTAAAGATGTGTTTGTCCGGAGCGTGAACCTGCATGCTGCCAAGGAGATTATTTACAGTCGGCCCTTTGTATTTAGAGAGATACACCAACACTGGGCTTTTCAGAAATTTGTCCTTGGGTTTTCCTACTGACGTGAACATGCTTTTGTTCTCGTCAGTAGTCTCATCCCACATGCATTTCCCAGGTGGTTGAATTCAATGCATGCTTGACCTGATCACTTCATTTAGATACAAATGTCTAAGTGCATCAGACACAAATGTGTCCAACTTTGCATTGCTACTAATACAGTAGTGTAGACCTTGTGTGTCCTCATTCACCCTCCTCGTGTTGGGATGATAGAGGACACTACAGTCACACTGGAGGAGTGTGTTGTCAATGGCAGGCAAGGACTTCCAGGGGAGATGTGTTAGCCTTGGCATGCTCAAAAGGGGAAAACACTTGCTGAAGAAGATAGGCTGCACCTGTGGTTTCCAGAAATGAGTATGTCAGCAAATCTATTCATTATACATTTACAAATCCCTTCAGATTTTGCGAAAATGTACGTGCTGCATCTTCTACAGCTCTAATGACTTCTCAGACAGAGTTCACCCAAGTCCCTGGTGCACTTGAAAAAGCAGGGCATCTCTTTGTCTGGCTTTGCAGTGCCCTTTTCCCAGTACCCCATTGTGAATTCACTTAAGCATTCCGTACACATCCACCCCCCACCACTCACAGTACCATAGGAGAGGTTATCCTTTGTAAGTCCATCTCTACAATTCACCATGTGCCTGATGGGCTGTACCAACACTGCCAGAGAAATTAGAAATGCCCAGTAATCATTGGCTAGCCGCAGTGGAAGTACATAGAATTCCTTGACAATGCTCTTTTCTCTGGTCTGTCAGTGCCCTCCAGAGAAATTGTGACTTATAATCAAGAAATTGAATTATCGGGGGTATAAAACACAGATTGTCTTTTCACTTAACATTTGCTTTTATTGAATAGATGCAGGTCCATAGCTTATTTGGGGCACATGCAGGGAGATGAAGAGATTTAGGAAGCCTGAGCAGAATTCTAGGATATGTGAACAAGGAAACATTTTCCTTCGTGCTTCGGACAATGAGATGTTGTAAAAATCTAAATAAATGATTGTATTAGTATCTGCATTTAATAGAAATGTTGTTACATTTTTGTTTCACCAATGTTCCATATTCACCCATAATAATTGGTTAACTGTGTCAAATAAAGTTGTTGAATTTATTTAAAACTCATTAAGAGGTTTTATGGCTTTGGCAGCCATGTCCCCTGCTCAGGGTATTGTGGCTAAACTTGTATCAATCAATGAAGCAAGAACTTTAATGGAAGATAGTTAAAGGAATCACAGTTTTGTTCCACGACCACACCATGAACGTTCTATTTTGGAATTTATGTAATTACCCCACTTTAGCTCTGTTAATTGGCTCCGTTCACATCTAGGTGTTAAACCAAATCAAAGCACTGCGATGGAGAATGTCACATAGAGTTGATAGCTGTGGATGGAACTGGGATATAGGACACTTGGAAGTAACTTTATTTAATATTTAGTTACGTTTTCCTGCTGGAGTGGGTAACAAGTTAAGAATCAGTATCCTACCTCATGTAAAAAAGAGATACTGTAGATCTGCCAGTCTGAGACAGCTAAACAGGGAAGTGTGTGATCTCACTGCCTTGATGGATTTATTTTGGATGACAGAGGCACTCTGAATGACATTGAATCCGTGCTTAAAGTCAAAGTGGAGAGGACAGACAGGAAGGGAGAGGGGTTCTATGCCACAGATCCACTTCCTCTCAGTGGCTTGCTTGGTGTTTTGTCTCCGAACACTGAGGTTTTTAGTGTTCCACTTTTTTTCTCTTCCCTTTGTCCAAAACTCATTTGATTCTAGTCAGCCCCCCCTCTTCAGCCATGACATCTGGAACTTCCCCTCATGGTCCAAACCACAGCAGATTGTTTTGCACAATGTTATATTTTCTATCAGTAGACTGAGAAGAGCAGCTGATATTAACATTTTACAGGCTAATGGAATAGACCCACAGAGACCCACAGAGCTCTGAAACAATGCCTTTGATGTGTTGTATTCCATCTGCCTGAAGTTGATACTGAAGTATGGCTTCCGTCAAGATTGGAGAGATCATGTCTTTCCCAGCACTCACTGAATCCTGGTACAACAAAAAAGATTGCATTATGATGCTATGTTGTATTACATTATATTATTCAACATAATGGGTATCCTCATAAACCAATAGCATCATGTATGTGAACAGAATTTTTTGGAGTTTGGGCTGTTCGTTGCATGACATTATGAATGATAATTTCCCTACACAACATAAACCACGTTTCCATCTGCAGTCTCTATGCAAGTAAATTTAAAAGGTTAAATCACGACAGCTGTGATGGTACAATTGTATAAATGCCTACAGATAATTTGTTTCTTTCGACATGGTGGGATCTTTTTGTGTCGGTTAAAATGAATTATGCGAGAAATGGCGGTGGAAACACCTTTATGGGCAAATATTGATATAATAACCATCATATCGAAGTAAACTTGGAGTAACAGGATGATATGGTGTGTGGTCCTCCCACTACAACTCAGGGTAACCATGCAGTTTATTAGGCTACAGATTAAATAAGTTACGATGAACTTCACAGGGTGGTGAAAGTGCACCGTGATCTTGATGCTCCTTTCCAATAAATATCAAAGGTCTTATTCTGGTGACATGACGATCGATGCTTTGACTGCCATTTTGACAAATACAAATGAAAAATCTGTCGCCAATTGGATGAAAACCTAGCTACAGTTCAACAAAATTTGTCTTAGGCATAAAAAGTAAGCTCTTAACCCAATGTTTCTTTTGCTCTGAGGTCAAGACAACACTTTAACACTTAAGTTGACCTAGTTGACCCCGTTGTCAAGCACTTTATATTACGTTTATAGTAACCAGAATGAACCCAATGGAACTTTAATGCCATGTATATTCCTTTACTATGTTCTTTGGGCCACATTTAAGACACTTCCACTGCACCATGTGGTTATGCCACCGGCCAGGATTCTCAAAGAGGAAGAGAGAATGTGTAAAAAAGGAAGTATAAGCATTTGAAAACTACAAGTAATTGCATGTTGCTGGCAGAGGCAGTGCTACATGCTTGTTTAATTTTGTGTGTGGCAAGAAAGTGGTTTGCTTGTTTTATACTAACCAGCAGATACGCACAAAACCCTTTAACTTTTGTGCATGTATACAGTTGTAAATACTGGCAAATAAGCCTGTATATTCAGGAGGCCGGAGTGTGAGAGAACCAACACTGGGCAACAAGTGGCATAATGGGTGGTATTTACATGTACATTTGAGAGTCTTAAACATATTTTAAGTGCTTAAAAGCTATTTAAACGTATTTTTCAAAGACTAAAGTAAGGGTGTAGTGATAAAGTTTGATAATATCCCTTCAAATTCTATTCAATTAAACTTGACATGTCAAGCCATGTCAACCCCAACTGTTCCATTTTCATTAGGACTAACTGTTAAGGAACTTAAAATACTTCCCCTTTCAACCCAAAATTGTCTTGGATGGAGAAAGAGAATGCCAGAGTTAGTTTTGTCATAAGTCCGCCACATGATCAAGATTAATTCAAATCGTATTAAGAATTTCAACAACTCCACAACTCAAGAGTCCATCCACATCTTTGCAGTTAGTCTATCATCAGGAAGTAGTGGTGGAGGGCTGGTGCACACCTGTGTTGACCTTACTCTATGGTTCTCTGGCCATTCTGTCTGTGTCCTTAAAGAGATGTACAGAGGAGGAAACTCAAACAGAGTTTTGTATTGGTCTCTTGGGCTCCATTCAGCTGAAATCTCCTAGATATGGACCTTTGAAGAAGGGGATTTCTTTATTAAAAGACAAGTGACAGTGTAATCACCAGCTCCCAGACAAAACCACTGTGTTGAAATATTGACTGTAAACAGCAAGGGAATGCTAATTATGCACTGGCTCCGATCTTAAAGGACTAAATGGATTTAACTTGTAATTTTGAATGGTGGAGGAGAAACCTCACACATGGCTGTGTGGGGGATTGCACTGTATAGCAAGTTCAGTGTATCACCAGCATGAGCTTCCTGTATGAAATAATATTTTTGGTAACTCCTCTGTAGCATGCTAGCTATCTAATTGGCTGTAGCATGTGTTTAGTCTGTCCTAGGGCAGGGATGGGAATAGGAGAATACACATGGTACAATTTTGAAATGTGGTTGTGCATCAGCATTTTTTGTCTTTTTGTCAGTCACTGACAGTCACTCAATTAGCCCATGACAGTTAAATGTTTTTCGATTGGTTAATTAGTCTAGCCAGCTAATCATGGGGCTCCCATTGATTTTCTAAGTCACTCTCACTCAGATATCATATTAACATGGCATAAGTCAGGGCAATTGTAGTGTCGAATTGCAGGAGATGAGCTTAAAAACGGAAAACATTTCTCTGCACCCTATGGCAAAATGTGTAGAATTACATGAAATTAGTTATAAACATTTTCTCTATGCCCGATGGTAAAATGTCTAGAATTGCAGTAAATTAAATCTAAAACATCATTTTTTAACTCCTCTATTAAGAGCGGGCTGCTAGAGCCGGCTCTGACTGCTTGTGTGGATATGGATTTGGGTACACAGATCTTCGAGCCACTGCAGCCCCTCGTGATGAGTGGGGGCTCCCACCCCCATCAAAGTTGCCCTTCCCTGTTGTAGGGTTTAAAACCTCTGTTTATATGACATCATGTTGGTTGAAATATACTTATTGGTCAAAGACCACCTGCACCAGTGCTAAGTCCCACTTTCCGACAACACTGATTATAGTCGAGAAACAACCCTTATTTAACTAGGCAAGTCAGTTAAGAACAAATTCTTATTTACAATGACGGCCTACCAGGGAACAGTGGGTTAACTGCCATGTTCAGGGGCAGAACAACAACAGATTGTTACCTTGCCAGCTCGAGGATTCGATCTAGAAACCTTTCGGTTACTGGCCCAACGCTCTAACCACTAGGCTACCTGCCCCAGGTAGACTGAAGGTAGACTGGTAGACTGAAGAAAGAGTAAAAGATAGACTAAAAGATAGACTAAAAGAAAAACAACTCAATGTAGTTAGACTATGATGAGAGTTTCTTGATGATGTCTGGCCTGAAACTCTCATCATAGGCTAACTACATTGAGTTGTTTTTCTTTTAGTCTATCTTTTAGTCTATCTTTTAGTCTATCTTCAGTCTACCTGGGGCGGCAGGTAGCCTAGTGGTTAGAGCGTTGGGCCATATTGACTCTAAGCAGCTTCACATCTTTAATAAACCTTTGAACACATGTCTTTTCATTGTGTATGACCATGGTCTCATCCCTTGGACAATTGCTTCAGCTAAACAACATGCTTATGAAATGAAATAGAAAGATGGAAAAATGTAAACAAAGTAACCTTCATCAAAGAACAGAGACTCATTCATATCAGTTAATGGGTGCTGATTTGGATGCAAAAGGTTTTGTTTAGTAGTAGCAATGTGGTTTCAGTTACATTATACCATATGCTTTGAAATCTAAGTTAGCTGTTACTAGAAGACAAGCTGAAGTCAGAACAAAAACACAGACTTGCCTTCCAAAGCTTGTGAAAGCACACATTTTAATCTACTGTGTAAGAAACAAAGCCCATCATTTAAAAAAGAATACATTGAATACATCTAAAACCAAAAACAGCACTGTCACCTGTTTTACATTTCTTTTCACAGTATTTAGCTGTACTTTTGTAAATCCTGTTAGTTCCCGCAGATCCAGGAGCGGAGTTGGCTGTAAATGCAGAGTTTCCAGCAGAGGTCCTTCTTTTATCAATTTTATAGTGACAGGTTACAGAGCGCCGGGTCAGGGGGGTGAACCTCATTGCTTTTACACAGGGATTCAAGCCCCACCACACATGCTCAGATTTTTTGCCACACAGAAACACACACCAAGTCAACAAGGGGTCACACTTTTTTTGTTACTTAGGTAATTTACTGGGGTAGACTTAATGAGAGTGGAGCCTCTGGGGTTGGAAGCGGCACTGAGCCAGTTGTCAGTTCATTTCACAACCACGCAGCACATGATGAGGAGGCTGATTAGCATTGATTGCTTTGTCAGTTGATTAGTGAGTAATAAAAGATTGACTAATTGTCATCCAAGGTATGAATATGTGACTATGACTCAGGATTCTAGTCTCTGACTCACCATAATCTGAAATTATAGGCACATTCCTGTTTTACTCATTAGGACATGTAGGTTGAATAGATTTAGTTTCAAAAGTCTGCACGCTAAATAAACCCACATACATTTGAGCAAATTATGTTACTTTTAATTTAGGGTAGCATATTCTGCTGTAATTTAATAGGCAAGCTCTGTCTGACTCTGGCATCATAACGGAGAAGAATGGGATAATTAAAGCTTTTAATCTTCATTTTATCTCGGCAGGCTTTATATTTGAGAGAAACGGTGGTATAGTTGACCCTGGTCACTCAATCGACTGCTCTTCCCTCTGCCAGCCTCTAGCTGACTCAACGATTAACCCGTCAACTTCTAGTGAATCTTTGTTTTCATTTCAACTATTTATTATCTGTGATGTGCTCGATGCCTTGCTTAAGACAGATTTTTTTTTAAATACACTGGAGTTTATATGTTTATAAATTTTTGCTGCAGCTCTCTGCCCCCCGATTGCTGAATCACTAACCCATATTTTTAACCTGACGGTTATATCTGGTACTATCCCAAGGTTTTGAAGGCAGCCAATGTACTCCCCCTTCACAAAGGTGGTGACCCTTGTGACCTAAAGAATTATCGGCCTATTCATAAACTTTCTTGCCTAGCTAAAATATTAGAATCTTTGATTAATTCTCAGCTAAGATCTTTCTTATCTTTGAAATGTATTCTAAAGGTACATGTCAGGTTTTAGACCAGGTCGTAGCACTATCTCTGCTGCATCCCTAGTTATAAATGATGTGGTTAACTCAATGGATAAAAGGCAACATTGTGCTGTCCTCTACTTTACCTGTCAAAGGCTTTTGATACTGTTGATCACTCACTGGTAATTCATAGACTTTCCTCAGCTGGCCTAGACCAGGTTGCATGTAACTGGTTTAAAAATGACTTGACAGATGTACAGATATATCTAAAAATCATGTTTCCTGGATATTACGAAAGGTGTCCTGCAGGGGTCGATTCTGGGTCCTGTACTTTTTACTGTTTACATTAACAATATCGACTTGTTCGCATTTTTTTTAACCTGCACTTCTATGCCGATGTTACTGTTGTGTACTGTATGCTATTGCCCCCACAGTTGACCAGGCTCTATCTGAACTACAGTCTGCCTTCATTGTATTACAGAAAAACTTTATTGACCTGAAATTAGTACTGAATGCAGGTAAAACTAAGTATATGTAGTTCTCTAGAGAGCATAAAAATAAGATGATTTCAGCATATGTATTTTGGATGGTGTCCATATTGATCGTGTCCCTGCTTACAAATATCTGGGCATCTGGATAGATGAAAAGCTTTCTTTTAAAAAGCATATTGATGAGTTAGATAAGAAGCTGAGAATAAAAATGGGCTTCTGCTGTAGAAACAGGTCCTGCCTCTCGCTAAATAGTAGAAAGCAGATTATTCAGTCAACGTTCCTATCGGTCCTAGACTTTGGCGACATCATCTATATGAACGCAGCTGCCAATTCATTAAAGCCGTTAGATGCAGTTTATCATAACGCACTGCGCTTTATTACAGGTGACAATTTTAGTACTCCTCACTACCAACTCAGAAAGTTGGTTGGCCCTCTCTTTTTTTTCTTACCCCTTTTTTCTCCCCAATTTCGTGGTATCCAATTGGTAGTAGTTACAGTCTTGTCTCATCGCTGCAACTCCTGTATGGGTCGAGAGCCATGCGTCCTCCGAAACACAACCCAACCAAGCCGCACTGCTTCTTTGACACAATGCACATCCAACCCAGAAGCCAGCCGCACCAATGTGTCGGAGGAAACACCGTACACCTGGCGACCTGATCAGCGTGCAATGCGCCCGGCCCGCCACAGGAGTCGCTAGTGTGCGATGAGACAAGGATATCCCTGCCGGCCAAACCCTCCATAACCCGTACGATGCTGGTCCAATTGCGGCCGGCTGCGACAGAGCCTGGGCTTGAACCCAGAATCTCTGTTTGCACAGCTAGCACTGCGATGCAGTGCCTTAGACCACTGCGCCACCCGGGAGGCGATTGGCCCTCTTTGATGTCACGTAGGTTGATACATTGCTATGTTTTCATTTATAAAGCCCTTCTACAAAAAGTCCCACTGCTCCACTGCTCCCGAGTGGCGCAGCGGTCTAAGGCACTGCATCTCAGCATCATACAACATTGCATCCCACTGCTGGCTTGCTTCTGAAGCTAAGTAGGGTTGGTCCCTGGATGGGAGACCAGATGCTGCTGGAAGTGGTATTGGAGGGCCAGTAGGAGGCACCCTTTCCTCTCGTCTAAAAAATTCCCCAGGGCAGTGATTGGGGACATTGCCCTGTGTAGGGTGCCGTCTTTCGGATGGGATGTTAAACGGGTGTCCTGACTCTCTGTGGTCACTAAAGATCCCATGGCACTTATTGTTAGAGTAGGGGTGTTAACCCCGGTGTCCTGGCTAAATTCCTAATCTGGCCCCTCATACCATCATGGTCACCTAATAATCCCCAATTTACAATTGGCTCATTCATCCTCTCCCATGTAACTGTTCCCCAGGTTGTTGCTGTAAATGAGAATATGTTCTCAGTCTCAGTCTTACCTTGTTAAATAAAAAATAAAAATAAATACATCTCAGTGCTAGAGGCGTCACTACAGACACCCTGGTTCAAATCCAGGCTGTATCACAACTGGCCGTGATTGGGCGGTGCACAATTTGGCCAGTGTCGGCTGTCATTGTAAATAAGTAATTTGTTCTAAACTGACTTGCCTAGTTAAATAAAGGTTAATAAAAAAAACTAACATTACTAAACTTTAGACATGTGAATTACCACGCCCCGTATCAGGAATGGCTAACTGGAAATTAATTTGGTTTCTACTCAGTTAGATAAATCAGCTTTTTGTTTTCTTGCACCTTATCTGTGGAACAATCTTCAAAATATTTTTTCATGTGATGTTCTGGTGTTCTATGGCAATTCAGAAAGCTGGTTGAGGACGTTATTACTGATCAATGTGTTGTTTTTTATGACCGTGCTTCTACTTGCATTTTGCATTTATATTTTGATGTGTATATTTTCTGTAATTTATGTAATTCAGGGCACATCTGTAAAAAATACCTTGATGATCGTTATCCTTCACAATTATGTACTTTGACTCCATGATAAAATAAAGGTTAAATAAAAATAAAATAAATGTACAATGTATTCTTGATTAAGTTAGACCTTTAAACATTTACCTTTCACTATGACTTGAGTCTTTGTTCGAGGATGTTTATGATCTTAAGAAGCTAACATTTAGATCTGACATGTTTATCAACTACCTTGGCAACTGTCCAGGGATCCTTACGCTGACCTCACCATTGGCACAACAAACTTCCATGTTCAGGCAATAGTCAGTAATACAGTACATAATTGTGAATTTTTACAATCATCATGGGTCATGGCAGGCAAAAATGAATGTTATTTGATTCATCTTCAAATGGTCAAACCCTAGATTGACATCAGTATGTCAGTAAATCTCCCTGAAGATTCCACATTCCCAACTGTCTTTGAACTCATTGTCCCTGTCTTTGAATTTTTCTGCGTACCTGTGTTTCAATTTCCTGTGGACTCAAACAATGGCATTCCAGACAATTTCAATAAAAGTAAACAAATCCCCTGATGGAAATCAAAGCTGCCGTACTCTGGCAAATAAATACAAACGACATACTCTAAAGTATACAATGTCTGTGCACCAGAGCCCCCCACTGATGACCAAAGGCACCAAAGAATTCATGTAACGTGAGAGACATTTCTGCAGATTTCAGGGCATAAAGTCATGGAAATTACTTTTTATTTGTGCTTGTATCTCTGTTATTCTTTTGTAGCTATAGCACGTGTTGCATGTGCAAACTCAGTGTGGTCAGACCCTGAACCTTTAAAAACTTAGCACAGAGGGAGCGACAGTAATCTTCCTATCTTATTTGTACTTCTCCAGCTGTTGGATAAACAGTGTGATGAGCATACCAGAGCTAGTGAGCAGTCAGTGACTGTGAGGTCAGCACACTATGGTACATCTAAATTCAGCAAAAAAAGAAACGTCCTCTCACTGTCAACTGTGTTTATTTTCAGCAAACTTAACTTGTAAATATTTGTATGAACGTAACAGATTCAACAACTGAGACATAAACTGAACAAGTTCCACAGACATGTGACTAACAGAAATGGAATAATGTGTCCCTGAACAAAGGGGGTCAAAATCCAAAATAACATTCAGTATCTGGTGTGGCCACCAGCTGCATTAAGTACTGCAGTGCATCTCCTCATGAACTGCACCAGATTTGCCAGTCCTTGCTGTGAGATGTTTCCCCACTCTTCCACCAAGGCACCTGCAAGTTCATAGACATTTCTGGGGGGAACGGCCCTGGCCCTAGCCCTCCCCCTCCGATCCAACAGGTCCCAGATGTGCTCAATGGGATTGAGATCCGGGCTCTTCGCTGGCCATGGCAGAACACTGACATTCCTGTCTTGCAGGAAATCATGCACAGAATGAGCAGAATGGCTTGTGGCATTGTCATGCTGGAGGGTCATGTCAGGATGAGCCTGCAGGAAGGGTACCACTTGAGGGAAGAGGATGCCTTCCCTGTAACGCACAGTGTTGTGATTGCCTGCAATGACAACAATCTCAGTCCGCCCCAGACCATGACGGACCCTCCACCTCCAAATCGATCCCACTCCAGAGTACAGGCCTTGGTGTAACGCTCATTCCTTCGACAATAAACGCGAATCCGACCATCACCCCTGGTGAGACAAACCGCGACTCGTCAGTGAAGATCAATTTTTGCCAGTCCTGTCTGGTCCAGCGATGGTGGGTTTGTGCCCATAGGCAACGTTGTAGCCGGTGATGTCTGGTGAGGACCTGCCTTACAACAAGCCTACAAGCCCTCAGTTCAGCCTCTCTCAGCCTATTGAGGACAGTCTGAGCACTGATGGAGGGATTGTGCATTCCTGGTGTAACTCGGGCAGTTGTTGTTGCCATCCTGTACCTGTCCTGCAGGTGTGATGTTCAGATGTACCAATCCTGTGCAGGTGTTGTTACACATGGTCTGCCACTGCGAGGATGATCCTGTCTCCCTGTAGCGCTGTCTTAGGCGTCTCACAGTACGGACATTGCAATTTATTGCCGGGGCCACATCTGCAGTCCTCATGCCTCCTTGCAGCATGCCTAAGGCACGTTCACGCAGATGAGCAGGGACCCTGGGCATCTTTCTTTTGGTGTTTTTCAGAGTCAGTAGAAAGGCCTCTTTAGTGTCCTAACTTTTCATAACTGTGACCTTAATTGCCTACCATCTGTAAGCT
The DNA here is from genome assembly GCF_045679555.1 of Salvelinus alpinus. Classification (NCBI taxonomy): domain Eukaryota; kingdom Metazoa; phylum Chordata; class Actinopteri; order Salmoniformes; family Salmonidae; genus Salvelinus; species Salvelinus alpinus. The sequence goes on along the minus strand of NC_092093.1, from coordinate 33,533,234 downwards.
GTTTGTGTCTTAACGACCGTTCCACAGGTGCATGTTCATTAATTATTTATGGTTCATTGAACAAGCATGGGAAACAGTGTTTAAACCCTTTACAATGAAGATCTGTGAAGTTATTTGGATTTTTAGGAATTTTCTTTGAAAGACAGGGTCCTTTTTTTGCTGAGTTTATTTCCATTGACAGGTCAATCACTCACTGATATGAAAAAGAGGAGAGGTAAACATGTCAGAGGGACCCTTTTCCTTCTACGAAGTCATGCTCCTGTACGGGGTTGTTTTTCCGATGGCGACCTGGCAGGTATTCAACTTCATTATAGGGTCTCTTTGTCGACTGTTATATAACACAGAATCCGTAAATAATGTCAGGACATTTCCAGCACCTTGTGTTCCGCATGTTAAATTCATGAAAAGTTCCTCAGTGATATAATTTTGTAGGGGGACAAAGCTGTTGCTAAGCATGGCCATTCACCACTGAAGAAATGCACTATTTCTTCTGACTCTCCGTTGAAGGCTCTCTCTCAACATGCAGGAAGGTACCTCGAGGCTTCTGGGCAGCGCGGCTTTGCCTGGCTGTTTTGGCTGGATGCTAGAAAGCCATCAGCGTGTGTGATGGGACTAAAGCCTCTGTGGACAAGGGATAAAGAGGGATAGAGCTGAAACCTGCACTTTGAACCTCCTTCTAAAACACTGGGTGTAAATTGGCACAGATGGTTCAGTACACCATGGCTACAGAGGGGACATTCACACAGCCATTTAGCTACTGATCACAACAAACACACGTGGGTGTTCCATGTGAAGTAGAATCCCCATTTGAACTCCATGTGAAGCAGCTAGAGCCTTGCTAGCCTTAGTGTTTGCAGGTAGCTGCAGTCCATCTGATGAGAGGGGTTTCTGCACTCCATTTATGGATGCAACACAACTACTATCGCAGTATCTTTCTCTTTCTCAGATCGTCCGTGTTTCACTTAATTACCATCTGTCTGTAATCATTCCACAATCAAACGTCGAGCCCCATTAACTAGGGGGAGAGTGTAGAAAAATGAGGTGCCACATCCCGTCTCCCGTTGATGCAATATCTATGCCAAGCATGAAATGATGAAGGCTTGATTGAGTTTCAGATGTCTGCTGCACAAATATTTAAACTCTAACCACTGCTTTGATGTTGCGTTACGTCTAGACCATACATCATTTGAGAGTGTGGCACCAGCTGGTGCCATGTTCCCTCTCTACCATCTCTTCAGGGTTCCCACATACTGTAGAATGTCCCTTTGCTTTCTCTGAGAAAGTATATAGGCTTATACTGAAGGGTCCTGCTCTGAAGGGTTCTGCTCTGTGACACTCTCTCAACACAAAGACAGGGGAGAACTCAATACTTTCCACATGAGAAGTAGCGTGTAGAGAGGTGGACTGCATATCAAACATATTAGAACTTGATTGAACTGTTTAACCATAGGCCTAACTGAACATTAGGGTTAATGTCACAAGATCTACAGTCGTGGCCAAAAGTTTTGAGAATGACACAAATATTAATTTTCACAAAGTCTGCTGCCTCAGTTTGTATGATGGCAATTTGCATATACTCCAGAATGTTATGAAGAGTGATCAGATGAATTGCAATTAATTGCAAAGTCCCTCTTTGCCATGCAAATGAACTGAATCCCCCAAAACATTTCCACTGCATTTCAGCCCTGCCACAAAAGGACCAGTTGACATCATGTCAGTGATTCTCTCGTTAACACAGGTGTGAGTGTTGACGGGGACACGGCTGGAGATCACTCTGTCATGCTGATTGAGTTCGAATAACAGACTGGAAGCTTCAAAAGGAGGGTGGTGCTTGGAATCATTGTTCTTCCTCTGTCAACCATGGTTACCTGGAAGGAAACACGTGCCGTCATCATTGCTTTGCACAAAAAGGGCTTCACAGGCAAGGATATTGCTGCCAGTAAGATTGCACCTAAATCAACCATTTATCGGATCATCAAGAACTTCAAGGAGAGCGGTTCAATTGTTGTGAAGAAGACTTCAGGGTGCCCAAGAAAGTCCAGCAAGCACCAGGACCGTCTCCTAAAGTTTATTTAGCTGTGGGATCGTGGCACCACCAGTACAGAGCTTGCTCAGGAATGGCAGCAGGCAGGTGTGAGTGCATCTGCACGCACAGTGAGGCGAAGACTTTTGGGGGATGGCCTGGTGGCCAAGAAGGGCAGCAAAGAAGCCACTTCTCTCCAGGAAAAACATCAGGGACAGACTGATATTCTGCAAAAGGTACAGGGATTGGACTGCTGAGGACTGGGGTAAAGTCATTTTCTCGGATGAATCCCCTTTCCGATTGTTTGGGGCATCCGGAAAAAAAGCTTGTCTAGAGAAGACAAGGTGAGCGCTACCATCAGTCCTGTGTCATGCCAACAGTAAAGCATCCTGAGACCATTCATGTGTGGGGTTGCTTCTCAGCTAAGGGAGTGGGCTCACTCCCAATTTTGGCTAAGAACACAGCCATGAATAAATAATGGTCCCAACACATCCTCCAAGAGCAACTTCTCCCAACCATCCAGGAACAGTTTGGTGACGAACAATGCCTTTTCCAGCATGATGGAGCACCTAGCCATAAGGCAAAAGTGATAACTAAGTGGCTCGGGGAACAAAACATCGATATTTTGGGTCCATGGTCAGGAAACTCCCCAGACCTTAATCCCATTGAGAAGTTGTGGTTAATCCTCAAGAGGCGGGTAGACAAACAAAACCCCACAAATTCTGACAAACTCCAAGCATTGATTATGCAAGAATGGGCTGCCATCAGTCAGGATGTGGCCCAGAAGTTAATTGACAGCATGCCAGGGCGGATTGTAGAGGTCTTGAAAAAGAAGGGTCAACAATGCAAATATTGACTCTTTGCATCAACTTCATGTAATTGTCAATAAAAGCCTTTGACACTTATGAAATGTTTGTAATTATACTTCAGCATTCCATAGTAACATCTGACAAAAATATCTAAAGACACTGAAGCAGCAAACTTTGTGAAAATTTATATTTATGTCATTCTCAAAACTTTTGGTCACGACTGTACAGCAGGTCTTTGGAGTCCTGGTTAATGACACGTCCAGGACGGTATCGTACATGCATCAGTAGTCAAATGACCTCCCAGGAACTCCTGTACAGTTTAAAGGGTGGGTTATATGATGTCAAAGGTCACCTGTGTTCAAGGCCATGTACATTATGTAAGAAAAACAGTTTGAGAAGCATTCGGACATATAATATTAATAATGGAATGCATTTATACAGCGCCTATATATACCTACAGTAGGTGCTCAAAGCGCTTTACATAGTAAGGGGGTAACACATCTCTTCCACCACCAATGTTTAGCACCCACTTGGGTGATGCACAGCAACCATTTTGAGCCAGAACGCTCATGAGGGATAGGTGAGGAGTGATATATGCCAATTGGGAATCAGAGGGCCATGATAGAAGGTGGCCAGGTTGGGAATTTAGCCAGGGCACCAGGGTTAACACCCCTACTCTTACAATAAGTGCCATGGGATTTTTAATAACCACAGAGAGTCAGGACACCCATTTTAACATCTCATCTAAAAAACAGCACCCTACACAGGGTAATAGCCCTATTATGCCCTGGGGCATTGCAATCTCCATAGCTCAGAAGGAAGAGTGCCCCCTACTGTGGTCAGATTCCAGCATCATCTGGTCTCCAATCCAGTGACTGACCAAGACTGACCCTGCTTAGCTACAGAGAGAAGTCAGCAGTGGGATGCAGGGTGTTACGGAGGATGCAGGGTGTTATGGAGGATGCAGGGTGTTACGCTTAATTTCTCTTCACTTTAGAAATGTGACGTGTCATTCTTATACAGGCTTTATAGCACATTATGAATGCTCTATGAAGGCTTTAGGAATGCTTAAGTCTATGAAGTCACACTGAATCTGCTTCAAAATGGGACCGTATCTCATAATGTAGTTGGATTATAATAATAAACTACATTCATCAATCTGACTTCATTATTATGTGAATAAAGGCAACAGGCTCTGTACGTCTCTGGAGGATCTAGTCAAGGTAGTGAGCCTTGACTCACTCCTCAGTATGACTAGACATGTGTCTCTCTTGCACTGTTATGCAATTATTGAGAGAATAGATACAAATAGCTAATCCTAGCGATCAATGTTCAAGCATTAATTTACTGAGTCAAGTAGACCAGGGCTGCCAAGGTGGAACCCAAGCTATGTTTAGTGTAAATAATATTCACCAATAAATAAAATTCTACTATATTTTAGTATAATTCATACTAAATTATGAATGTATAGTCAATCAAAGAATGACTCTGTAAAACGAGGAATGCATTTACTCAATTCAACTAATAGGATTTATTAGTCACAAAATAATTAACACTCAAACAATTACAGTGTACATGAAATACATGATACATTACAGAATAACACAGTGTAAATGACTATCCACTAAATAAGATTTAACGTGGTTACTCGTACCTTCAGTTCAAAATGATCTCTGAGATAAAAAATTATACACACAGGAGCTGCTAACAAGTTCTCAAAGTAGGAATGAATTCCCTGTACTTGTCACCAAATGCAAGCAGAAAATCACGCCCAACCTGAACTACAATTTCTTTGCACTTTGCTAATAAAAAAAATAGGCAGGAAAACACATCCAGATTCTAATCGAATCAACTCAATTTAAATGGTAGAAGCACACCCCTGTGTCACTCCTCTTTGAACTATTCCCCATTTGATGAATAGAATAACAGCACCTGCAAATTGCGAGTATCACCTTCTTTAATTTTCCCATCACAATAACACCAGCTGCACCTGGTCTGAGTTAACATGACAGTCATACAACTGAACATAGCCTGTTATGATTAATTGAAGTGATATGAATTCAACTGATGCAAAGCCCATCCCCTTCAGCCAAAGGAGTTCATGTGTCTTGCCTTGTTTGTCTGTGTGTATCGGTCCGTATTGTGACTTGCCTGACTGAAAGTACACTGCTGGTGAATGACAACACCACAGCACATGTGGATGAGGTTGTAACCATGGAGGATTAGAGTTGTGTGGCCTGCCCTTTGACACACAATGCCGAGATCCATATCCCTGACAATGTGGGATGTCTCAGATCACACAGGATCAAATGGAGAGCTGCCACTGGCCAACCTTCACAAAGACATTCAGATGCTTCAATGGATTTAGGGCAAGCAAAAAAATGAAAAAATGATAAACAGGATTAACAGCCAGATAATCTCTAATGTTATGTCAGTGCTGGTGCCTTGTGTTAAAGATCAACTGATAATCCTTACCAAGCTATGGCAAGTGTCTTCAATGATAAAGGTCATTGAGTCCATGTTTTCTCAAATTGTTTAGTCATTTTCGAGAAATGGTGGTGCAAGATATCCGGTTACTCACACGAATATCTGACAACAACACTCTGTATGAAGTCTTTCCAGGCATCTCTGATTTTCCCAACATCTGGCAATAACACCTTGGCTTACCTTGGTAGTCCCACACTCTTAGAAAAAAGTTTACCAAAAGGGTTCTTCTTTGAAAACCCCTTTTTGGTTCTAGCTAGAACCATTTTGGATTCCAGGTAGAACCCTTTTTAGTTCCAGGTAGAACCATTTTGGGTTCCATGTAGAGCCCTCTGTGGAAAGGGTTCTACCTGGAACCCAAAATAGTTCTTCAAAGGGGTTTCATATGGGGACAGCCAAGAACCCTTTTAGGTTCTAGAAAGCACCTTTTTTTCTAGAAGTGCAGATAGAATGTGTATCCCCAAGGAATACAGATTATAACTGAGGTCTACATGAGAAGCTTTGGGAAGTGTGAAGTGTCTTTTGTAGAATAAATACAGTACCTGTCAAGGAATGGTTTACCAACGTACCACAGTGGCAGTGAGTGAGTCATGGCTAATTAATGACGTTATTGTTTATGTAGTGGAATTTGCAATGCTAGGCCTCATTGTGCTATTTTACCCTCAGAAGGGAAGCATATCAGTGCCCTTGAATGCCCCCTTTGAAATATTCCTCAATGGGAATATATGGTATATCAACAGGAGGAAGTGTCTCATGCCTAGTTTCCTGTGAATCTCCGAAACTCGAAGATAGTTGATCGTTCTTGATTGTGGGCATCATTGTGGTGGTGGTATAAGGCCACACAGAGAGAATGGCCACTACTTGCACCTAGTCAGGCTATGCCCTGGAAAACATGGCATTTATAACCAAAGCATTCCACATGATTAGCAAGATAGAGGGGTATTGTAGATGAAGGCCTGGTTTATATTGAGCTGTAGGAGTCTCAGGGCATCAATCCACACTGAGAGCACTGCAACACGCTCTGCTATTCCCCTGTGCTCCTGCAGCAGATGGTTCACATTTTTACAGAGAAGAATGAAATAATAATAATAATAACACATTCTGAATGACATGGAATGGGATGGAAAATTCATATTGGGAACAAAAATAAAAGTTTCCGACATGATTCCAGCCATGACTGAACTTCGTGACAGTATGTGGGTCAAGTAAGGGCTGGAGCGAGAGGGCTGGATGGCGATAAATCCAAAGCCCTGAACGTTGCACCTTTGCAGAGCAGCACTTTGATTCTTCAATGTGAGCACTATCCACTATCTCTGTATCTTTAACTGATGAGGTTAAACAGACAAGGTTAGCGTTATTCCTTGAAATGAGACTGGCCAGAATAACTGACAGACTGGCCAATAGCTTCTGCCCCCAGACCATCAGGCTGCTGAAAAGCCACCACTAGACTTCCTGCCCCTCCCTCCAGCCCTGCTCCCCCATTGACATTTTACCACTTTTTCCTACTCTATTATTTTACTTTGTATTATTACTATTATTATTTGTATTATTGACTCATAAACTCTGCTTTGGTTTGATTTGAGTGAAATGCTTACGTTTTTCACCATACAATGGACTTCAACAATGATGTGTTATTGTCATCTTTATTTATTTTGTACCGTATACTAAATAAGTTCTGCAACTAATTCTGACAATTCTCTCTCCCCCAATATCTGATGCAAACTGCTGGAAAGTTGTGCTACTTTTGAGTGGGGTTAAGGGGGTCAGGTTGCTATGGCCAGTGTTGCGAAGACACACACCACGCGCGCACGTGCACACACACACACACACACACACACACACACACACACACACACACACACACACACACACACACACACACACACACACACACACACACACACACACACACACACACACACACACACACACACACACACACACACACACACACACACAGTAATAGTTCCTTAATTAGATGATTTTGGATGTTACAGGTGTCCAGAGCCTATACCCAGCTTATCATGTTTCTAATTTTCTTTATATGAAAAAGTAGGTCTAGAAAAGTACAAATGCAGCATTTTTGGCCCTTACTGAAATAGGTAATAATCAAATAAAAGAACTCGGTGTTCTCCTCTAAATCTGCGAATAGCTCAATAATTAATCACTGAATCAACTTTATTATACCCGCAGCATTTTATGATGCAGACAAAGGCTTTCATAGAGAGAACTTTTTTACCTGGCACTTTCAAATGGACATACAGTGGGCAGCTTTGCATCAACAGTTTGTACATTTCAAGTATGTAGATGGCGTACATTTACCATTGAGTTGATAATGGATTCCAAGTCATATCTTACGAGACGAAACTACATGGATGGACTACAGTTCCAGATAGCACTGGAACTGCTCAAGAACATAGTGGATGCCAGAACGTTCAAGCCAGCTCTCCAATGACAATGACAAATAACAATTCTCAAGGAATTGTTAGGCATTCCCAAGTTGAGCAGTTATTTGCATTGAGACTAGTCACAATGAGGGATCCTTCCTCACTCTTTCTTGTCATGTGTTGTGAACTGGCCTTGGGTGGCCTCTTTGTCAGTCCCTCTACAGCTGCAGTACCGAATCCATGCAGATTTGTTACACTGACATTGTTTCTCTGATGATTTCAACTATAAAGCATAACATTTCCATTCTTTTTGATTCAAATAAGCATTTAATTTCTGAGGGCCCTCTGTGGTTTGGCTGCCAGCTGCTGTTTGTACAGCGTGCGGCGATGCGGCACAATGATAAGCCGTTCGCTGGAGAAACTGGAGAGCACTGCAGCACTGGCGAAACCCAAATGCCAGAGGTAGCCAATAAATGCTATAAAATCCATGTGGTCCTGGTGGAGTGGAAGATATAGCCGTGCACTGCTGCTCTTAGGCCTGGGCTTTGGCTCGTTCACATGGTGGGGAATAAAAAGGCTGAGTGGTTCAATGTGGCTCGCTCGCTGGGCGAAGCAGCATGGCAACCCGTTGACCTCTGCAAAGGCTGCTCCATGTGCTGCTCATGCCTCAGAACCGCCATTCCGAGGAGGAGAGGGAGGAAAAGGCCAACTGCCTCAGAACCGCCATTCCGAGGAGGAGAGGGAGGAAAAGGCCAACTGCCTCAGAACCGCCATTCCGAGGAGGAGAGGGAGGAAAAGGCCAACTGCCTCAGAACCGCCATTCCGAGGAGGAGAGGGAGGAAAAGGCCAACTGCCTCAGGCGCTGCTGCGGTTGGTGGTCTCCGTGTGTTTAACTGATTGGCTTTTCAGCAGGGAAGGTTTAGCTCGTTCTTCAAAGGAACGCGTAGAGAGGTGTGTTGACCACGGTGATCGACCAGACCACAGTCTGAAGACACTGGAAGCGTCTGGTTTTATTTGTTCAACATCTCCCAGACAAAGCACTGACTCCCTTCTGGCGGCGTCGGTCAGAATCATGAGATGCCATTGGGTGTTAACGTATGGGCTGATAAAAAAATGAGGGGTTCATCATCAAAGCCCAGTACCTCAGATCCCATCTCCACACTACATGGCCCAGTCTCGGCCCGGGCCCTAGGCTTAGTGCTACTATTATTATCTTTCTATTTTTTGCTCAGCGCCACATTCTTTGGCCTCTGCAAGGGCATGTAACAATTGAGTTCAGATGCATACAAACCCTCCACGGAGTCATTAGAAAGGTTAGAGGACTTGATTTAAAAGCCAGTGTGGTGTGTTTATGCATGCTAGATTATCCAGGTACAGGCCGAAGGGAGCCCTCATGCCGCCTTGGTGACACTTACACACTTTATTCGAAATAGTTGTAACAGTAATGTGCCACTTGAGGAACTGCCCCCACTAGAAATAGCTACAAGGGAGCTATGCAATATTTTTTTGGTGAAAATCTTTCCAATAACACTAAACCTCATAAAACTCAGGGAGGCAATAGAAATATGAACATTCCTCTTAAAGTAAAAACATTTTGCTTTGCTGCAATACACATGGGCATCTTTAACATTCATATAATTTATTACAATACTTATAACCAACAGGATAAGATCTGGATGCTTCCACTGCAAGGGGGACCTGTAAGGGACAGTTCAAAATTTACTGGGTGGGGGGATGGTCCAAAATAGGGGAGGGTTGTCAAATTATTATTTTTGCTTTGGGGAGGGTTGAGTGGTTTTTTATTGGACACAGGAGAGGCTAGCGCGTTCGTCCCTGGCTTACATTCACTTTTTTTTCCATCCTAGCCAAACTTTATCAACTGCTTTCATACGTCTTATTATGCACTACGCTTTTCCACCAGCTAACTATACCACAGGTCAATATTCTACCATTGTAACTGTCTATCCTGCCCTCTATCCACTGTTCTGCATAACATTAATGTTACATGAATAGTTTGTCCAGATCTGCAATAGGCTAATCTAGCATGATACTTCACATAAAATAATTCAAAGCTCCACCAGTTTTCTATGAGAGCAGAGAGGCCAGGTGTGTCATTGCGCGTGAAAGAACAGCGAAGGCTGCTCAAAAAGATCCCCTATTGATCTTGTTTATGGACAATACAGTTATCCTACCTAGACTAGCCTACAACACCACAATGCAATAAATAATTGCATTATTGTTTTCAGGTGAGTACAAAATTCTACTCTTGGCTGTAAACTGCCATGAAAATGTCATTTGAATAATGGCTCAGAAGCCATGTGATTTGTATATTTAGTTCCATTTGGATCCGTTGTTGGTCTACTTTTGACAGTTTATAAGGTCTAGAATGGTACAGTAGCAGGCCAGTCTGGCTGTATTTGAAGTTCTGATACTGAGATGCGCTGTCTGTTGCGGATCATCATTCTCCCAAGTCGTCCTATAATAATGTGGCCACATATGTTCCACATCTCCCATCCGAGCTGCTCTTGGTTGCACACCTAGAACCCAACGCTTCAATATAGCATAAATATTTGTCATTTAACTTAGAAAATGTTTCACCTTTTATGTGTGGTGTAAACACAAAAAGTCACAGTGTTTTAAACTGATTAGTCTACTGCAAAAATCTTCTGTAGGCTACTTGCACAGATTAGTCCAAAATATAAACTCTGCAGCAGTCATTTGATGATTGGAAAGAAACATCTGTTACAAAACACCATGAAATGTAGTGACATTCGGAGATTGTCAAGTTAAGCTTTTGATAATGGTTAGGCCTACAAGGTAGGGAGGGATGTAGGCCTACCTTCTGTTGAGATTGACATAATCTATTTTATTGTGGTGTTTAAAATGCAAAGCATGATGTTGAAGTGCCTGAAGTCAGTATGCTTTGCTTATTGGTTGTGTGGTGTATTGGGACAGAAACTTGTTAGTGGAAAATGTATTGCACATATTTTATATAATTAAGCAATAAGGCCCGAGGGGGTGTGGTATACGGCCAATATAAAAGTTTCAAGTGTTAATGTCACATGCACAGGTACAGTGAAATGCCTTTCTTGGAAAATCAAAACCCAACAATTAAATAATCAATAACAATGTATGACTAGAAAAAAACACATGAGAAATAAGAATAAGAAATATGAAATACACAATAAAGTAAGTAAGTAAGTAAGCATACTATTTACAGTAAATATTTAAAAAGTCAGTTCCAATACCATATTTATATGTGCAGGGATACAGTGCATTTGGAAAGTATTCAGTATTTCCACATTTTGTTACGTTACAGAAGTATTCTATAATGGATTAAATTTATTATTTTCTTCATCAATATTCACACAATACACCACAATGACAAAGCAAAAACAGGTTTATAGAAAATGTTGTAAATGTATAAAAAGTTAAAACAAAAATACCTTATTTACATAAGTATTCAGACCCTTTGCTATGAGACTCGAAATTGAGTTCAGGTAATCCTGTTTCCATTGAACATCCTTGAGATGTTTCTGCAACTTGGAGTCCACTTGTGGTAAATTCAATTGATTGGACATGATTTGGAAAGGCACACACCTATCTATATTAGGTCCCACAGTTGACAGTGCATGTCAGAGCAAAAACCAAGCCAAAAGGTCGAAGGAATTGTCCGTAGAGATCAGAGACAGGATTGTATGGAGGCCCAGATCTGGTGAAGGGTAACAAAAAAATGTCTGCAGCATTGAAGGTCCCCAAGAACACAGTGGCCTCCATCATTCATAAATGGAAGAAGTTTGGAACCACCAAGACTTTTCCTAGAGCTGGCCGTCTGGCCAAACTGAGCAGTTGGCGGAGAAGGGCTTTGGAGAACCCGATGGTCACTCTGACAGAGCTCCAGAGTTCTTCTGTGGGGATGGGAGAACCTTCCAGAAGGACAACCATCTCTGCGGTACTCCACCAATCAGGCCTTTATGGTAGAGTGGCCAGATGAAAGCTTACTCCTCAGTAAAAGGCACATGACAGCCCGCTTGGAGTTTGCCAAAAGGCACCCAAAGACTCATACCATGAGAAACAAGATTCTCTAGTCTGATGAAACCAAGATTGAATTCTTTGGCCTGAATGCCAAGTTTCACATCTGGAGGAAACCAGGCACCATCTCTACGGTGAAGCATGGTGGTGGCAACATCATGCTGTGAGGATGTTTTTCAGCGGCAGGGATTGGGAGACTAGTCAGAATTGAGGGAAAGATGAACGGAGCAAAGTACAGAGAGATCCTTGATGAAAACCTACTCCAGAGCACCCCGATGTCCTAAGCTTAGTGACAAGCTTGGAGGGAATAATGGTGTTGAATGCTGAGCTGTAGTCAATGAACAGCATTCTCACATAGGTATTTCTCTTATCTAGGTAGATGAGGGAAGTGTGGAGAGCAATTGAGATTGCTTCTTCTATGGATCCGCCAGTAGTACCGGCGCCGACCGAGATGCCCGCCTTGCTTCGCGTTCCTAGGAAACTTTGCAGTATTTTGTTGTTTTATGTGTTATTCCTTACATTGGTACCCCAGGTAATCTTAGGTTTCATTACATACAGTCGGGAGGAACTACTGAATATAAGAGCAACGTCAACTCACCATCGTTACAACCAGGAATATGACTCTCCCGAAGCGGATCTGGTGTTTTGCCTTCCACCCAATACAATGGATCTGATCCCAGCCGGTGACCCTAAACAACGACGCCGAAAAAGGGGCAAACGAGGCGGTCTCCTGGTCAGGCTTCGGAGACGGGCACATCGCGCTCCATTCCCTAGCATACTACTCGCCAATGTCCAGTCTCTTGACAATAAGGTTGATGAAATCCGAGCACGGGTAACATTCCAGAGAGACATCAGGGATTGTAACGTTCTTTGCTTCACGGAAACATGGCTCACTCGAGAGACGCTAACGGAGTCGGTGCAGCCAGCTGGTTTCTTCACGCATCGCACCGACAGAAACAAACATCTTTCTGGTAAGAAGAGGGGCGGGGGTGTATGCCTTATGATCAACGAGACGTGGTGTGATCATAACAACATACAGGAACTCAAGTCCTTCTGTTCACCTGACTTAGAATTCCTCACAATCAAATGTTGACCGCATTATCTACCAAGGGAATTCTCTTCGATTATAATCACAGCCGTATATATTCCCCCCCAAGCAGACACATCGATGGCCCTGAACGAACTTTATCTGACTCTTTGTAAACTGGAAACCACACACCCTGAGGCTGCATTCATCGTAGCTGGGGATTTTAACAAGGCTAATCTGAAAACAAAACTCCCTAAATTCTATCAGCATATCGATTGTGCTACCAGGGCTGGTAAAACCTTGGATCATTGTTATACTAACTTCCGCGATGCATATAAGGCCCTCCCCCGCCCTCCTTTCGGAAAAGCTGACCACGACTCCATTTTGTTGCTTCCAGCCTACAAACAGAAACTAAAACAGCAAGCTCCCGCGCTCAGGTCTGTTCAACGCTGGTCCGACCAATCTGATTCCACGCTTCAAGACTGCTTCGATCACGTGGATTGGGATATGTTCCGCATTGCGTCCAACAACAACATTGACGAATATGCTGATTCGGTGAGCGAGTTCATTAGAAAGTGCATTGACGATGTCGTACCCACAGCAACGATTAAAACATTCCCAAACCAGAAACCGTGGATTGATGGCAGCATTCGCGTGAAACTGAAAGCGCAAACCACTGCTTTTAACCAGGGCAAGGTGACCGGAAACATGACCGAATACAAACAGTGTAGCTATTCCCTCCGCAAGGCAATCAAACAAGCTAAGTCCCAGTATAGAGACAAAGTAGAGTCGCAATTCAACAGCTCAGACACAAGAGGTATGTGGCAGGGTCTACAGTCAATCACGGATTACAAAAAGAAAACCAGCCCCGTCGCGGACCAGGATGTCTTGCTCCCAGACAGACTAAATAACTTTTTTGCTCGCTTTGAGGACAATACAGTGCCACTGACACGGCCCGCTACCAAAACCTGCGGGCTCTCCTTCACTGCAACCGAGGTGAGTAAAACATTTAAACGTGTTAACCCTCGCAAGGCTGCAGGCCCAGACGGCATTCCCAGCCGCGTCCTCAGAGCATGCGCAGACCAGCTGGCTGGTGTGTTTAAGGACATATTCAATCAATCCTTATCCCAGTCTGCTGTTCCCACATGCTTCAAGAGGGCCACCATTGTTCCTGTTCCCAAGAAAGCTAAGGTAACTGAGCTAAACGACTACCGCCCCGTAGCACTCACTTCCGTCATCATGAAGTGCTTTGAGAGACTAGTCAAGGACCATATCACCTCCACCCTACCTGACACCCTAGACCCACTCCAATTTGCTTACCGACCCAATAGGTCCACAGACGACGCAATCGCAACCACACTGCACACTGCCCTAACCCATCTGGACAAGAGGAATACCTATGTGAGAATGCTGTTCATCGACTACAGCTCAGCATTTAACACCATAGTACCCTCCAAACTCGTCATCAAGCTCGAGACCCTGGGTCTCGACCCCGCCCTGTGCAACTGGGTCCTGGACTTCCTGACGGGCCGCCCCCAGGTGGTGAGGGTAGGTAACAACATCTCCACCCCGCTGATCCTCAACCCTGGGGCCCCACAAGGGTGCGTTCTGAGCCCTCTCCTGTACTCCCTGTTCACCCATGACTGCGTGGCCATGCACGCCTCCAACTCAATCATCAAGTTTGAGGACGACACTACAGTGGTAGGCTTGATTACCAACAACGACGAGACGGCCTACAGGGAGGAGGTGAGGGCCCTCGGAGTGTGGTGTCAGGAAAATAACCTCACACTCAATGTCAACAAAACAAAGGAGATGATTGTGGACTTCAGGAAACAGCAGAGGGAGCACCCCCCTATCCACATCGACGGGACAGTAGTGGAGAAGGTGGAAAGTTTTAAGTTCCTCGGTGTACACATCACGGACAAACTGAATTGGTCCACCCACACAGACAGCGTTGTGAAGAAGGCGCAGCAGCGCCTCTTCAACCTCAGGAGGCTGAAGAAATTCGGCTTGTCACCAAAAGCACTCACAAACTTCTACAGATGCACAATCGAGAGCATCCTGTCAGGCTGTATCACCGCCTGGTACGGCAACTGCTCCGCCCACAACCGTAAGGCTCTCCAGAGGGTAGTGAGGTCTGCACAACACATCCCCGGGGGCAAACTACCTGCGTTCCAGGACACCTACACCACCCGATGTCACAGGAAGGCCATAAAGATCCTCAAGGACAACAACCACCCGAGCCACTGCCTGTTCACCCCGCTATCATCCAGAAGGCGAGGTCAGTACAGGTGCATCAAAGCAGGGACCGAGAGACTGAAAAACAGCTTCTATCTCAAGGCCATCAGACTGTTAAACAGCCACCACTAACATTTAGTGCCCGCTGCCAACATACTGACTCAACTCCAGCCACTTTAATAATGGGAATTGATGGAAATTATGTAAAAATGTATCACTAGCCACTTTAAACAATGCCACTTAATATAATGTTTACATACCCTACATTACTCATCTCATATGTATAGACTGTACACTATACCATCTACTGCATCTTGCCTATGCCGTTCTGTACCATCACTCATTCATATATCTTTATGTACATCAATTTCAATCAATTTTATTTTATATAGCCCTTCGTACATCAGCTAATATCTCGAAGTGCTGTACAGACACCCAGCCTAAAACCCCAAACAGCTAGTAATGCAGGTGTAGAAGCACGGTGGCTAGGAAAAACTCCCTAGAAAGGCCAAAACCTAGGAAGAAACCTAGAGAGGAACCAGGCTATGAGGGGTGGCCAGTCCTCTTCTGGCTGTGCCGGGTGGAGATTATAACAGAACTATGCCAAGATGTTCAAAAAATTTCATAAGTGACAAGCATGGTCAAATAATAATCATGAATAATTTTCAGTTGGCTTTTCATAGCCGATCATCAAGAGTTGAAAAACAACAGGTCTGGGACAGGTGGCGGTTCCATAACCGCAGGCAGAACAGCTGAAACTGGAATAGCAGCAAGGCCAGGCGGACTGGGGACAGCAAGGAGTCACCACGGGCGGCAGTCCCGACGCATGGTCCTAGGGCCCAGGTCCTCCGAGAGAAAGAAAGAGAGAAGGAGAAAATTAGAGAGAGCCAAGATTTTCAAAATTTCCATAAATGACAAGCATGGTCAAATAATAATCAGGAATAAATCTCAGTTGGCTTTTCATAGCCGATCATTAAGAGTTGAAAACAGCAGGTCTGGGACAGGTAGGGGTTCCATGACCGCAGGCAGAACAGTTGAAACTGGAATAGCAGCAAGGCCAGGCGGACTGGGGACAGCAAGGAGTCACCACGGCCGGTAGTCCCGACGTATGGTCCTAGGGCTCAGGTCCTCCGAGAGAAAGAAAGAGAGAAGGAGAAAATTAGAGAGAGCCAAGATTTTCAAAATGTTCATAAATGACAAGCATGGTCAAATAATAATCAGGAATAAATCTCAGTTGGCTTTTCATAGCCGATCATTAAGAGTTGAAAACAGCAGGTCTGGGACAGGTAGGGGTTCCGTAACCACAGGCAGAACAGTTGAAACTGGAATAGCAGCAAGGCCAGGCGGACTGGGGACAGCAAGGTGTCATCATGCCCGGTAGTCCTGACGTATGGTCCTAGGGCTCAGGTTCTCAGAGAGAAAGAGAGAACGAGAGAATTAGAGAGAGCATACTTAAATTCACACAGGACACTGGATAAGACAGGAGAAGTACTCCAGGTAACCAACTGACCCTAGCCCCCCGACACAAACTACTGCAGCATAAATACTGGAGGCTGAGACAGGAGCGGTCAGGAGACACTGTGGCCCCATCCGAAGAAACCCCCGGACAGGGCCAAATAGGAAGGATATAACCCCACCCACTTTGCCAAAGCACAGCCCCCGCACCACTAGAGGGAAATCCTCAACCACCAACTTACAATCCTGAGACAAGGCCGAGTATAGCCCACAAAGGTCTCCACCACATCACAAACCAAGGGGGGGCGCCAACCCAGACAGGAAGATGTACATATTCTTTATCCCTTTACACTTGTGTGTATAAGGTAGTAGTTGTGGAATTGTTAGGTTAGATTACTTGTTGGTTATTACTGCATTGTCGGAACTAGAAGCACAAGCATTTCGCTACACTCGCATTAACATCTGCTAACCATGTGTATGTGACAAATACAATTTGATTTGATTTGATTTGATTTGTTGGGGCGGTATGCATATTGAGTGGGTGGCTGGGATGGTGGAGTTAAACAGCCTCTCAAAACACTTCATGATTACAGAAGTGAGTGCTACAGGGCGGTAATCATTGTGGCATCAAGCCTTAGAGTTCTTAGGAACGGGGATGATTGTGGTCATCTTAAAACATGTGAGGATTACAGACTGGGACAAGGAGAGGTTGAAAATTACAGTGAATATTCCTGCCAGCTGTTCTGCGCATGCTCTGAGAACGCGCCCTGGAATACCGTCGGGACCCTTGGGCGTGTTGACCTGATTAAAGACCCTTCTCACGTCGGCCTCGGAGAGTGAGATCACCCAGTCCTCTAGATCGGTGGCGGCCCTCAAACCCGGCTCAATGTTGTTGTTGTCAAAGCGTGCATAAAATGCATTGAGTTCGTCTGGTAGAGAGGCATCGTTGGGGAGATCACGGTTGGGTTTTCCTTTGTAATCTGTAATGGACTGTAGTCCCTGCCATATGCGGCGTGCGGCGGAACCTGTGTAATGTGATTCCACCTTGTTCCTGTATTGACTCTGTGGCGGGCCTTCTTGTACTTATTCCTGTCTTCGGCCGTAGCATCAGGGTTGTCTATGACACCACAGCTAAGGGCTGTTCTTAGGCACGACGCAACAGCCCTTAGCCATTGTATATTTGCCATATACCACAAACCCCTGGGGTGCCTTATTGCTATTATAAACAGGTTACCAATGTAATTATAACAGTCATTTTGCATCATACTCATGGTATATTGTCTGATATACCACGGCTTTCAGCCAACCAGCATCCAGGGCTCAAATGTCCCGGTGTATAATTGTAAATATAGCGTCAAAATGTTGAAAATCTGATTTCTACCTAGCTGATAATTGTCTGCAGCCAGCTCTGATTGTCGTCTAAGGAAACAGGCAGGGAGAGTTAGCACATCCGTGGTGGTCGGCAAACCCTCAACCTTCTGGCCCGTAGCCCAGCGTGACATTGACTGTACCACAAAAGCATGCTGAAGTGACAAAGTCTATCACGTATCAGGAGAAGACCCAGATGCAGACAGTGTCGAAGTAACAAAAGTTTATTACTAGAACAGGGGGCAGGCAAACTGACAGGTCAAGGGCAGGCAGAGGTCAGTAATCCAGATCAGAGTCCATAAGGTACGGAATGGCAAGCAGTCTCAGGGTCAGGGCAGGCAGAGGTCAATAATCCAGGGTGGTATGACAAGGTACAGAACGGCAGGCAGGCTCAGGGTCAGGGCAGGCAGAATGGTCAAAACCGGGAAAACTAGAAAACAGGAACTAGAAAAAGACAGGAGCAAGGGGAAAATGCTGGTAGGCTTGACGAACAAAATGAACTGGCAACAGACAAACAGAGAACACAGGTATAAAGACACAGGGGATAATGGGGAAGATGGGCGACACCTGGAGGTGGGTGGAGACAAGCACAAAGACAGGTGAAACAGATCAGGGTGTGACAAAGTCGATATCTACGGTTATGAACACAATTATTTTTATTTGTGGTCGTAAACATTATTCTGAGTTAATCCTATGAGGTATACAGTATAACGGAAGGGTCATGTGAAAATATACAATGAATAGAGTGACAGATACACTGAATGGAGTTTCCAAAGTTATTTGGGAATGCAGAAAGTACTCTTTCAATAAGATTTTAAACAATCTGGAGTGTCACCACTGACCCTAAATATTGGCTTGAAGATAAGTGTTAAAGTGACCCGGAAAATGCCAGATGTCCCAAATCAGTAACAATTAGGTTAAGAAGCTTATATGAGAGGTGCTGTATTCCCCATCACTATTTTTAGAATGCCGAGCATTTTTAAAGAGGAAAGAAACAGCCGGCAAAGTATTCTTAAATGTTGATTAAATTGGGCATTACCTCTTGTGACTAATCACATGGTCTACCAGAGGTATGTCTGTGGGGTGAAAAATGTTAAGCAGGCTCACATGGTCAGGAAGATAAATGGGGATAAATGGAGGTCTTTGGAAAGTGTGAAACTGGAAAAATGTGCGTTTGGTCTGCACTGCCAGTGTTAGTACAAGGCAGTGCACTCGGGGAGGTGGGAATGTTATAGTTCTACACTGGTCTCCTGGGAACCGGGAGGCAGAATAGGCCGTGAGGGAACCTATGTCAATAATGGCAGTAAAGAAAGGGAAGGAATTAGATTTTAAGTCGGTGCTCATTTCAACACAGAACCCATATCCCTGTCACTCAAATAGACTCAAATCATTATGAAACACTCACTTCTACTAAGTACAAGGCCCATATGTGTATACCATAAATCATCAGGTTGGTCTAACACTGGGAGGCATTCCATTCCTAGCTGGTTCGGTCCAGCTTTAACGTGGCAAGACCCTCAGCACACTGGCCTGCAGCGGACTGGCAGACTGGCTTGATGCTTGGCAGAGAGAGTAGAGAGAGAGCGGGGCTGCAGAGAGTCGTTGGCATGCTGAAAAGAGAAGGCTAGAAAGATGTAGTGGTGTTTAAAGGGCTTTGAGAACCACAGCAGTGGGGCAGAATAGACCCGGCCATCACAGTCAGCCCAGACACTTTGTTTCCCTTTCTCATCCATTTCAATAAACGTCTCCCTCACACTCTCACCCCACAAAGGGGATCCCTAACAACTTAGGGTGGCTCTGTTCACAGGCATATGACTCTGAATACCAATATGTCTCTGCATCACACTTCTGATCAAAACATGTTTGGGAGAGTATGAATTTGTCTGCGTTTGTATTTTGAGAATGTGTTTTCTGCCTGCCACATATTTTAAGATCCGTGCTCTTTCATGTGCTGTGCTGTGTAGTAACTGGTGGAATGCCTGCTGACTGTTGCAGTCGGTTCTGGTTCTGATTGTTCTCTTGCCTGCAGCTCATCTGTCTCCTTTACACCTCCCCTTTAATCAGAAGATCATCTGCGTCTAGTCTCTAAAGGCATGTACCGTCCCTTTTATGTCCCCGCCTCAGTGTCCACACACACACGCACACACACACGCACACACACACACAAGCCGCAGTGTGGAGAAGCAGCAGGTCCTGCTTTGTATCTTCCCTTAAGTCTCTTTAAAAAGGGGGTGGGAAGAGAAGAACAGCTTGAACAGTTCAAGAGTTACTGTTGGTGGGTTGTTTTATGCTATTTCATGCTAATTTATATAGTTATAGTTGATAAAAGTTTTTAAGAAATTGAAGTTAGCATAGACTGAACATGAGAAAGTTAGTTCGGTGTCTCTAGCTTGAACGGTTCAATAGTTACTGTTGGTGAGTTATTTTATGCAAATGTTTGCGCATTTATATAGTTATAGTTGTTTAAAGTACTTACGAATTTGAAGTTAGGATTGCCTGAACAGGTAAAAGTTGGTTCGGTGTCTCTAGCTTAAATGGATCAAGAGTTACTTTTGGTGAGTTATTTTATGCACATTTCTGCAAATGTGTATAGTTATAGTTGATTAAGAGCTTAAAGAATTTGAAGTTAGGATAGCCTGAATGTTTAAAAATTGGTATTATAGCTTAATTGGCCAAGGAGCAGGTCCGTTTTAGATAGAACCACAGTAATACAGTGGTAGCTAATTCAAACCCATGTTAATACACTGCTCAAAAAAATAAAGGGAACACTTAAACAACACAATGTAACTCCAAGTCAATGACACTTCTGTGAAATCAAACTGTCCAATTAGGAAGCAACACTGATTGACAATAAATTTCACATGCTGTTGTGCAAATGGAATAGACAAAAGGTGGAAATTATAGGCAATTAGCAAGACACCCACAAAAAAGGAGTGATTCTGCAGGTGGTGACCACAGACAACTTCTCAGTTCCTATGCTTCCTGGCTGATGTTTTGGTCACTTTTGAATGCTGGCGGTGCTCTCACTCTAGTGGTAGCATGAGACGGAGTCTACAACCCACACAAGTGGCTCAGGTAGTGCAGTTCATCCAGGATGGCACATCAATGCGAGCTGTGGCAAAAAGGTTTGCTGTGTCTGTCAGTGTAGTGTCCAGAGCATGGAGGCGCTACCAGGAGACAGGCCAGTACATCAGGAGACGTGGAGGAGGCCATAGGAGGGCAACAACCCAGCAGCAGGACCGCTACCTCCGCCTTTGTGCAAGGAGGTGCACTGCCAGAGCCCTGCAAAATGACCTCCAGCAGGCCACAAATGTGCATGTGTCTGCTCAAACGGTCAGAAACAGACTCCATGAGGGTGGTATGAGGGCCCGACATCCACAGGTGGGGGTTGTGCTTACAGCCCAGCACCGTGCAGGACGTTTGGCATTTGCCAGAGAACACCAAGATTGGCAAATTCGCCACTGGCGCCCTGTGCTCTTCACAGATGAAAGCAGGTTCACACTGAGCACATGAGCACATGTGACAGACGTGACAGAGTCTGGAGACGCCGTGGAGAACGTTCTGCTGCCTGCAACATCCTCCAGCATGACCGGTTTGGCGGTGGGTCAGTCATGGTGTGGGGTGGCATTTCTTTGTGGGGCCGCACAGCCCTCCATGTGTTCGCCAGAGGTAGCCTGACTGCCATTAGGTACCGAGATGAGATCCTCAGACCCCTTGTGAGACCATATGCTGACACATGCACATTTGTGGCCTGCTGGAGGTCATTTTGCAGGGCTCTGGCAGTGCACCTCCTTGCACAAAGGCGGAGGTAGCGGTCCTGCTGCTGGGTTGTTGCCCTCCTACGGCCTCCTCCACGTCTCCTGATGTACTGGCCTGTCTCCTGGTAGCGCCTCCATGCTCTGGACACTACGCTGACAGACACAGCAAACCTTTTTGCCACAGCTCGCATTGATGTGCCATCCTGGATGAACTGCACTACCTGAGCCACTTGTGTGGGTTGTAGACTCCGTCTCATGCTACCACTAGAGTGAGAGCACCGCCAGCATTCAAAAGTGACCAAAACATCAGCCAGGAAGCATAGGAACTGAGAAGTGGTCTGTGGTCACCACCTGCAGAATCACTCCTTTTTTGTGGGTGTCTTGCTAATTGCCTATAATTTCCACCTTTTGTCTATTCCATTTGCACAACAGCATGTGAAATGTATTGTCAATCAGTGTTGCTTCCTAAGTGGACAGTTTGATTTCATAGAAGTGTGATTGACTTGGAGTTACATTGTGTTGTTTAAGTGTTCCCTTTATTTTTTTGAGCAGTGTATATGCAAAAATTCAATGCTTATATTTTACAGAGTATAAATAGTATAACAAATCTGAATGTAAGCAATCTAAGTAGGGTCAGTCTGAACATCTCAACATTAACTTGGCGTTGATATCTTAAATGGTGAAAGAAGAGATAAGTCTAGAATTTATGTTTTTTTGCCATTTCCCACATTGAAATGCATTGAGAGGTCATTTAAATATTGTTATATATGAAAAATATTTTCTCAAGCAATCTAAGTTGGGGCAGTCTACACATTTGTAAGTTGGTTTCGTGTTAGGGAGTGGTCGAAATTTACACAATTGTTACCGGAGGAAATTGGGGGAGGATAATCATTTTTCTATTTCGGTCAAGGGAAGGGTTTAGTATTTTTTCTTTATTTAGTCAAGGGGAGGGTCATGTAATTTGTAATCGATTAAATGTCATATTTCTCTGTGTTTGAGAATTAGTTTCTTATAATAAACTGGGTGGTTTGAGCCCTGGTATGATAAAACAATTATTTGTACTGTTTTAATTAAATTGTTAACCAGTTTATAATAGTGATAAGGCACCTGTGGAGTTTGTGGTATATGGCCAATATACTACAGTATATTGGCCAATATACTACAGTATATTGGCCATGTACCACACCCCCTTGTGCCTTATTGCTTAATTGTATCTCGATGTGTGCCCGATGCTGCCCCTCATCCCCGATTCTCTGCTGGGTGCCCAATAGCAAGTGCACCTAGTGTGGCCTCAATCAAATTACCCATAGCTTATACCCCTCAAACTCAACTCTAGACCTCGAAGCCAGTTCCACTGCATGTTTTCATTGTTCCCCTCGAATCAGGGACTGATTTAGACCTGGGACACCAGGTGGGTGCAATTAATTATCAGGTAGAACAGAAAACCAGCAGGCTTTGGATCTTATTGTGTAAGAGTTGAATATACCTGGCCTGAACTATAGAAAATAGTAAAAATAAAGAAAACCCTTGAATGAGTAAGTGTGTCCAGACTGTATGTAGATTTTTTTATATCGATCAGATTATATAAATTGATCTATAAGAACTCTTTAGTTCGCAATGCTTTATGCTAGAAACAAACTGAGGAGACTACGATGCCTTTGAGATGTATTTGGTTTGTCTCTATGACATTCAGAGGCTGCACTACAACCGTCTATAGCCAAGGAGACAAAACATTTACTTTACTTAGGAAGTAATGTGTGATTCTGTCACTATCATTTGACGTTCAACATTTCAAGATGCTATTGAACAACATACTAAATCAAAATCAGTCAGAAGCAAGTCAAGTAGCCTAGGAAAGAATTTAAATTAATTATTTAGGCTATATTATTAAACTCAGCAAAAAAAGAAACGTCCCTTTTTCAGGACCCTGTCTTTCAAAGATAATTCGTAAAAATCCAAATAACTTCACAGATCTTCATTGTAAAGGGTTTAAACACTGTTTCCCATGCTTGTTCAATGAACCATAAACAATTAATGAACATGCACCTGTGGAACGGTCGTTAAGACACTAACAGCTTACAGACAGTAGGCAATTAAGGTCACAGTTATGAAAACTTAGGACACTAAAGAGGCCTTTCTACTGACTCTGAAAAACACCAAAAGAAAGATGCCCAGGGTCCCTGCTTATCTGCCTGAATGTGCCTTAGGCATGCTACAAGGAGGCATGAGGAGTGCAGATGTGGCCAGGGCAATAAATTGCAATGTCCATACTCCATACAGTGTTACAGGGAGACAGGACGGACAGCTGATTGTCCTCGCAGTGGCAGACCACGAATAACAACACCTGCACAGGATCGGTACATCCGAACATCACACCTGCGGGACAGGAACAGGATGGCAACAACAACTGCCCGAGTTACACCAGGAATGCACAATCCCTCCATCAGTGCTCAGACTGTCCACAATAGGCTGAGAGAGGCTGGACTGTGGGCTTGTAGGCCTGTTGTACCGCAGGTCCTCACCAGACATCACCGGCAACAACGTCACCTATGGGCACAAACCCACCATCGCTGGACCAGACAGGACTGGCAAAAAGTGCTCTTCACTGACGAGTCGCGGTTTTGTCTCACCAGGGGTGATGGTCGGATTTGCGTTTATTGTCGAAGGAATGAGCGTTACACCGAGGCCTGTACTCTGGAGCGGGATCGATTTGGAGATGGAGGGTCTGTCATGGTCTGGGGCGGTGTGTCACAGCATCATCGGACTGAGCTTGTTGTTGCAGGCAATCACAATGCTGTGCGCTACAGGGAAGACATCCTCCTCCCTCAATCGATACCTTCCTACAGGCTCATGCTGACATGACCCTCCAGCATGACAATGCCACCAGCCATACTGCTCGTTCTGTACGTGATTTCCTGCAAGGCAGGAATGTCAGTGTTCTGCCATGGCCAGCGAAGAGCCCGGATCTCAATCCCATTGAGCACATCTGGGACCTGTTGGATCGGAGGGTGAGGGCTAGGGCCATTCCCCCCAGAAATGTCCGTGAACTTGCAGGTGCCTTGGTGGAAGAGTGGGGTAACATCTCACAGCAAGAAATCTGGTGCAGTTCACAAGGAGGAGATGCACTGCAGTACTTATTGCAGCTGGTGGCCACAGCAGATACTGAATGTTACTTTTGATTATGATCCCCCCTTTGTTCAGGGACCCATTATTCCATTTCTGTTAGTCACATGTCTGTGGAATTTGTTCAGTTTATGTCTCAGTTGTTGAATCTCGTGTTCATACAAATATTTACATGTTAAGTTTGCTGAAAATAAACTCAGTTGACAGTGAGAGGACGTTTCTTTTTTTGCTGAGTTTATTATTTCAAGCCTACAGCTTGCCGTTTAAGAAATGATTTGTGAAGTGTTTGTGACATGCTACAAGCTGGCAGGAGCGTTCAGCATTTCAACAACAACAGCACTTCAACAACATGCGTATATTTTTCACATTTAGGCTGTGTAGAACTTAGAATTAAGTAATAATGAAATGTAAAATGCCTGATTGGGCTATTCAGTCATTATACATTGCCTTTGAATTCACTTTTAGAAACACGAGTTTGTCCAGACTTTGGTTTGAGTGTCAAGCATTGAGCTTTGCATGCCTAGTTTGTTAAAGTAGCCTAGGAGATGCTCTTATATTCCCATTCCCTATTCACAGTCAACAGAAATCCATTTTGTAACAACAATATAAAGGAATAAAATAGAATAAATAAGAAAATGATAGTTTCCCAAATGAAAAAAAGTTACAAGTGCATTTAGGCCTACATGAAGATATGTGTTTTTTTTTTAATTATGCCGTTTTCTCAAATTCATTGATGATCAGATACTTCAGTTGTAACTGGTTCTGTTGTACTCAATTTTTACAGTTGATAGACAACTTTAGCACTGTTCCAAACTTAGACTATCCTCTTTTTTAACAATAGCCTGTATAGAACATCTCTGGTGCTGCAGCATGCGCTCACTCGTTGTCATGCTCTGTTGTGTCTCCAGTCATGTAACATGATGTAGAATTGCATGCAATGCGTTTATAAAAGGCATTTCTTTTTTATCAGACTGCAAATAGGATGATAGATTCATGCAGTGCTTTTATAATTGGAGATCTTTTCACCCCTACCCTTGTCCGCGGTGGTCTCTGTATCCAGAACCATCTGGCTACTTTGCCATGTAATGCTTACAAAATGAAGAACGGTTTCTTAAACTGGATCTAAGGCTCTGGTCTGTCGTAGAAGTAAGGGTAACAGTAGGCATGTTCTCTGCTATCCACTTTATGTTTTAGTTATTATTTTGGGTATAGGGGAAGGTCACTTGTTTTTTTTCAAACGTTCAGGGAGGGTCAGTTAAAAATATATTTTACTGAAGGGAGAGCCCCCGCATTTGAATTTCAGAGAGATCCAATTTTCTTCAGGTATCCCTCATTATAAATAATCTACAGTGCCTTAATAGATTATATTGTTTAAGATCTAGTGCAAGGCAAATAAATGAAATAACAATAATAATGTGATTATGTAAGAATTCGAGAGTTGTGCAGTACTTTGCATGCACACCTAATGAGCTTCTGAGCCAGCTAACATCAGCCATCCTGATCTCCAATTCCATCTAGCCTAATGCTTTGACAGACAAGCTGAGGTTTTACTAACCCCACCATTAGCTCATGCCTGCTGAATAACTCACAGTGTGTGATGCTCAGCCCTGTCAGAGTGGGTTATCTACATCGTATTGTACTTTCCGGGATGTGACCCCGAGTGAGAAATATAGTAATATCCCCGAAATGGAGGGCTAGTTGTTCCAGAGTAGACTCTCTCTCCCTGAGTTGTTTGGATCTGGTCCTTACACAGTGATACAACCATGATGAACATCTATGACTGAAACGGGTCCAACTGTGTGTATCACTTTGTCATAGCAATCCACTCAACCTCCATGTGTAGTGTTAAACCTTGAAATTCTTGACGACACGAGTAGTTATGTGGTGATTGATCCCCCACAAACATTCTGAGAAAAGAATGTCAGTAGCACACTGTCCCCCCCAAAAAATCCTGTCGTTTTAACGGTAACTTACTGGCAACCTGTTAGTTCCTAGAAAAAAAGGTACAGTATGTTACCGTAAATTTAAAAGAAACTTTGGTTTAACAGTTATTTACTGTTAAACGGTAACATACTACACTTTTTTTTACAGTAACTTACTGCCAGTAAGTTACCGTAAAATCAACAAGATTTTTGTTACAGTGCAGGAGTCTTTTCAGGACACCAATCTAGCCTCTAATGAAGTAACCCAATGGAAATAGAGCCTGGTGTATTCCTATGGCCTTCTTTCCCTCCACGCCACATAGCTGCACATCACACCAGTGGCCAAACAGCTCTCACCTTCGTGCTATGAATATCTGGGCTAAGAATAGATACAGCTTTCATTGGAGTAGACAGGATGAGGATGAGAACTCTCGTAGGCCTACATCACATTGGTCGCACATCTACGGTGGCTTTCCCATCATCATTTCTCATTACGGGACCCCTGGTAAGAGCTATTAAAGGAAAAGGAGGATGTACTGTCTGTGCAAGGCCTGCAGACTGCTAAATATTCTTGGAACATTTTGACGTGAGACAGCACACTCTCTCGCAGACATTTTTCCTGTCCAGAACTAATTTTGGGAGTGTGTTTTTTCTCGCCTTTTAAAAGAGGTGGTGGTGTTGAAGGTGCTGAAATACTTTGCATTG
This sequence comes from Salvelinus alpinus, assembly GCF_045679555.1. NCBI lineage: Eukaryota > Metazoa > Chordata > Actinopteri > Salmoniformes > Salmonidae > Salvelinus > Salvelinus alpinus. Next base: position 33,505,903 of record NC_092093.1, on the reverse strand, counting down.
TCATGTGTTCTGCAGATGTTGGGGGAATGGGGGGGAGGGCAGCCTTCACAGCCTCGTGGAAGAATTAAAGTACAGATAAAGTTATCCCCACTGCAAGGTGAAGGCCTCGTTTTTACTGTTCATACCGGCATTAGAGCAATAAAACTGATTCCTGTATGCATAAACGTTTGATTCACTAGAGCCTGCCTCCTGTAAACACTTCCAATAGCTTGTCATATTAGCCTCTTAATTGATGTGATGGACAGAGCTGGGTCCTCCTGGCATCGTCCACCCTCCCTCAAAGTTTACTCTTTCTCTCACGCAGCTTGGGTTGATATTTTTTCTCTGCTCCGTTTGGAGACGTCCGCATGCTGTCAGTGACGTAGTTCACAACAAAACCAACTATGTCCAAAAGAAACATGAAAATGTTGGATTTCACAATATTACGACTATGTTTTGCTTAGGTGAGGTCTGGCGTGACTAGTGACTGTGTTTCCCCATCACTGGGGAATATGTGAGTGGTGAACACATGGTAACCCGAATATTGGCCAGTCCGTTTGGCCACAGGTTGTTACATCAAGACAGCATACCCACCCCCACACCAGCAACAGGAACGATCGATTTGCCTACAATACAACTGAGAAGCAATGTTCTGTGAAGTGTAATTGCTTTGCTTATTTCTCTGGACGTGTTTTGTACGGATAGATATGTAAATGTTTATGCGTATGACGTCCGATGTGGAGGGCTCTAAACTCTGAGGGAGTGCGTGTAGTCCACCTTATTGGCAGGCCCTCTACTCCGCCTTCTGAAGCTGCCTGTGTCTTGACAGTGCAGTGCTGTCCAGGCCAGGGTGGAGGCAGGGGCTATGGCTGCTCTATCCTAGGATGACGTGTGAACTCATGCTCCAGTCCCTGCTACCTGACACCAAAACACAGATGTTCACAGAGACGTTGCATGTGATGGTTAAATCAGGTCCGATCGGCACGTCCAGCAACATGTGCCACGATGCCAGTCAGTTGGTTTAACCCTGGGCCCTGGGGGGAGAGTTGCTGTTCAGCTGACACTGTGATCGGAGGCGGAAAGAGAGATGTCAGACAGACGGTCTGTGGGGTCTACAGAACACACACAAACACACACAGATCATGCCAAGGGCTTTCCCGAAACATAGAGTTTAATGTTATGTTAATGTTCTACCTATTTACCTTAGGGCCGAATAAGTAAAATATCATTATGTATTCAAAGTACATACAGTGCACATATCACATACACATATCAGATGTATTTTCTCTATGAGATCTATTCCTAAATTAAGCCTTCTGTCTGGTCTGATGCCAGTTGGTATGAATGAAACATCTGTCACTGTTAGAACGTACACAGACTGGGAGACTCAATAAGACACACTGGATCTTCTCAGATCATCCAGTCTCTATGTCTGGGCTGACAGGCTGCATAAATCACACAGGCCTCTCTGTCCCGCTCTGGGCCCTGTGGAGAGCACTGACTGCTGACTGACTGACTGTTTGAATGACAGATTGATTGTTTGTAGAGGAGGTGGTGGTCTGGGTGAATATAGTCTTGGATATTCTGAAAGTGCAGTTTAGAACAGTGTGATATCAGCAGCCAGCCACAGAGTGACAGTTTTTTGGGAGAACTCTGTATCCTGTTTTTCTTCATATGGTCCACCATATCCTCAACAAGACCCAGGCAGGCAGAATAGAAAAATCAAGATCGCTTCTCACGACAAGATGATCAGATCATGGGTGAATTACGCCAATTACTTCCATGCACGCTCGGGTTCAAACAGGCTCTCTGATGCAGCGTTTGGAGGGAGAGACATTCATCATCAACAGAAATAAATAAAAGGACATGAGAGATTGAAAAGCCTTTAAACACTTTCAATGTTATGAACCGAGTCTCAACATTCCTCTCTTTCTTGCAGTGGACAACATGTGCAAACAACATTCCTGTATGATCTATTGCAGGTTTCCTTTTCTATTTTACTAGGCCCTATATCAAACAGGCTGCAATTCCCCCTATGACTCAACTCTAAAAACTCACTGCACACGACGATTGTTTCCCCTGCTGAAATCCACTGAGCAGCATGTCCCAGTCCCATTCTGTCCCGTACAACCTCCAAAGCATTGTCCGTTCTGACATTAAACACCACGTGGAAACTGTAATGTACTGCAGATCCACAATCACATCTCTAGAGCAGCACAATGTTTGGGTACCGTGTTTAGGCGGCCAGCGAGAGTAAGTTAAGAAACATGACCTTGTAAACTAATTAAGACTTAACCAGACTGTATTCATTCAACATTTCATCATCTTATTTGATCTGAACTATAATGTTAAGTATGCATGCCATTTTTCAATTTCACTCTCATGATGTGTATCTATCACTGGAGTTTGGTGGCACCTTAATTGGGGAGGATGGGCTAGTGGTAATGGCTGGACTGGAATGGTATCAAATACATCAAACACATGGTTTCCATGTGTTTAATGCCATTCCATCAGCTCCGTACCAGCCATTATTATGAGCCGTCCTCCCCTCAGCAGCCTCCTGTGGTATCGATCAAATGTCCTTATCTGTTATTAAATAGTCTTACAATGCTGTCCAGGACAGCTCTTATGCGAGAGTCTTAGGTCCAGAGTACACTGTAAAACTTTTATTTAATTTAAGGACATACTGCTCTTGACCAGTTGCATCACCACCTGGTATGGCAACTGCTCGGCATCTGACCGTAAGGCGCTACAGAGGGTAGTGTGTACGGCCCAGTACATCACTGAGGCCAAGCTTCCTGCAATCCAGGACCTATATAATAGGCGGTGTCAGAGGAAAGCCCATAAAATTGTCAGAGACTCCAGTCACCCAAGTCATACACTGTTTTCTCTGCTACCACACGGCAAGTGGTACCGGAGCGCCAAGTCTACGACCAAAAGGCTCATTTATAGCTTCTACCCCAACCCATAAGACTGCTGAACAATTAATCAAATTGCCACTGGACTATTACATTGACCCCCCCCCCCCCCCCCCCCTCCCATTTGTTTTGGACACTGCTGCTTCTCGCTGCTTATTATCTATGCATAGTCACTTCACCCCTACCTACATGTACAAATGACCTCTAACCTGTACCCCTGCACACTGATTCGGTACCGGTACCCCCTGTATATAGCCTCGTTATTGTTATGTTATTGTGTTACTTTTCATAATTTTTTACCTTATTTGGTAAATATTATCTTAACTTTTCTTGAACTGTACTGTTGGTTAAGGGCTTGTAAGTAAGCATTTCACAGTAAGTTCTAAACTTGTTGTATTCGGGCACTTGTAACAAATAATGTTTGATTTGATTTTAATTAGGTAGTAATTTGTGCGGTCCTGGGTGTGTTAAGGATAGCTAGCTTTATCGGATATTAAGAAAATCATTACAGCAAAAGGCTATTATGCTAACGATACTGCTAATAACCATAACATATGTTTAAAACTAGGGATTTTAGGTCAACCTTCTGTTTCGAAGAGCTGGAAAAGATTTCTTGCGTAAAATATTTTTACAAACAGTATGTGTGGCAACATAAAATCCAATAACTCAAATCATTCTCCTACACAACAGGTTTCTGTCATGCATCAAGGTCCTTTGAGAGTACAAAAGGCATGCAACATAATTTGTTTATCCCCAACAATCCTTTAAATCAAAGCCAGATTCTCGACCAGCATTGCTGTGCTGCATCCAGTGCCGGCTCCTGTGCTGCCTCCAAGGCCGGCTCCAGGCATAAGCTAAATAAGCGGTAGCTTAGGATCCCAGGCCGCTCAACTCAACTTACTGTTGAGAGTTAGAATAGTGGAGTACACTATGTGCAAGTTCAAAATTTGGTTGTGCATCAGCAATTTCTTTCTTGTTATATCAGTGACTAACCACGTTTCCATCCACAGTTTTTACCCGAGTAAAGTCATATCGTATCATTTGTTTTATGACAGTAGTGATGGAAACAGGAAGTTTTGGTGTCATTTTATAAATGCTGACAGATAATTTGTTCGTTCTACATGGTGCGAACACATTGAACTTGAGATTTTTATTTGGTACATGAAAAAGTGAAAAAGTAAATTTTGTGTGCACTACGTCATCATGCACAAAGTCCATTTGGTGGAAACATACCACTGGTTGGGCCAGATTAATGCAGGGGTTTACCGGGGGTGTATTATTGTATCTATTATATACATTATTTTTTACTGCAACCACCAACCACAGGAAGACTCAGGAGCCCGCTGTCAATGAGTGTAGACAGTCTGCTAATGCCTGCGGCCGCTCTGATAGTCATCAGATGGGGGGAGGAGAGGAGGTAGGGGGCCCAAGTGGATAACTGGGGGGCCCTGCCTTGATTGGGTAAATGAATAATAAAAAATAAAATAAACGCATAATAAATAAATGTGATTGGTCAATTGAGTGGGTCAGGGGCTGAGCCTGAGATTACTTTTTTTTTCTTATTCAAATTTTTTATCCAACCACAGGAGCCCGTTGTCAATGTTCAAAATACACCAGAGTGCATAATTTAGCCACAGAGGCGATGCGATGAGCACTGCAGAGAACACCGGAAGAAGAATTATCACTGAATTACCACAGTGAATTATTGTAATGTTTGTTTATGTGCCAATTAATCCCATAAAGGATGGGTTGTCAATTGTCGATTTCAAACACGAAAATTAAATTAAATGAATTCATTAATTCATTCGATAGTTAAAAATAACTGTGGATTAAGTTTTATCCCAAGCACATACAGGTATCTGCCCAAATTAAGGAAACATAAAGTGTTTTGGGTGTTTTAGGCTGCCAGAACAGCTTCAATGCACCTTGGCATAGATTCCTCATGTGGACTTTTAAACCATGCCAGCAAAATGTACCCCACACCATAACATATACTTTGTATCCCTCGTTTACGCAAGTGTTTCTTTTATTTTGGCAGTTAACAGTATGCCTACAGTTGGGAAGGCCGCAGTTTAGGCAGCATGAGCACCAAATATAGGCTACAGCTTGTTGTGTTGTGGCCATAGACACACAGTTAAAAGTTTGGACACACCTACTCATTCAAGGATTTTTAAAAATCTTTTATGTTCTCACTTGTAGAATAATATTGAAGACATCAAAACTATGAAATAACACACATGGAATCATGTAATAACCAAAAAAGTGTTAAACAGATCAAAATATATTTTAGATTTTAGATTCTTCAAAGTAGCCACACTTTCCCTTGGTGACAGCTTTGCACACTTTTGGCATTCTCTCAACCAGCTTAATGAGGTAGTCACCTGGAATGCATTTCAATTAACAGGTGTGCCTTGTTAAAAGTACATTTCTGGAATTTCTTTCCTTCCTTAATGCATTTGAGCCAATCAATTGTGTTGTGACAAGGTATACAGAAGATAGCCCTATTTGGTAAAATACCAAGTCCATATTATGGCAAGAACAGCTCAAATAAGCAAAAAGAGTCGACACCCCATCATTACTTTAAGACATGAAGGTCAGACAATCCACTAAATTTCAAGAACTTTGAAAGCTTCTTCAAGTGCAGTCGCAAAAACCATCAAGCGCTACCTCTTGTGGTATGACAAATTATTTTCACTGTTTGCAATTCTAATAAAAGCAATCAGAGTTAATTCAAGTTGACTCCTCTGTAATGTGAAAATGTAATGTGAAAACGTGCCTGACATTCTAAGAATTAATTAGTGTTGGGCCGGCCCGGGTTTATGGTTTGCTCAACATTGTAGCCTATATAGACCAACGTGTGGCCATTGCTGTGGCAAGAGAGAGAAGTGTGTCTTTCTATTGTCTTGCTCCCGCTCTCTGCTCTGATAGACATGAGCCTGCAACTCGCATCTCTCCAGCATTGAAGTTCATAATTAACTAATTATTTTTTTCCCTCTGATAAATTGAAATACATTTGCCAATGTTATAGAATTACTGTTCTATGTTCAGAAATAAATTCAATAACTCCAAATACTACACCAGGAGTAGACCTATAATTTAGCCAAAAAGGGAAAAAACATAGCATAGCTGTGGATTGTGTGTAGACCAGTCACAAGGTATGCCTACAGTCGGGAACCGAGCATCAAATCTCTCCTTGAATAGCGTGCAGCCAAAACAGGCTTTAAGCAATATTTCAAATACAATCGCGAGGGAAACACAGGTTGGAAAGCAAATGGCTCCTGCTGAAAAGAGAAGACTAATCTGTCTGTAGGCTACCAAGTGATCAACTTCCAAATAGACCTATTGATTGAACAGCATTGTTTTACAAAGTAAAACAAAAGAGATTAGCTTTTGGCATGAATGCATCGGCCAATCACTGGTGAGTGAGCTGTGCATCATTGGGTGAGTCAGTTTAGGACTAAAATGCCTAGATTATTGATGGATTCAAGACAAGGTTGTTTTTGTCAATCTCAGATTCCTCAGAGGCCCCCAGGTCACCCCCCTCTTGGGCTCACTTTTTGTTCAGGCACCTCCCAATTTACAAATTAAGCACTGACCCCAACCGTACTCGCTTAGGGCCCCCAAAGGCTAGAACCGGCCCTGGCTGCATCTGCCTTGCCCTGTTTGAACCCTAAGGGGCTCCATTTGTAATGCACAAGATGATGCAAAGCATTATTGGGCCATAGCAGCCAGCTGGCCATTTGTAGTCATCCCTCTACTATTGAATCAGTGGCTGCAGCATGGTCCTAGATTTGATTTGTGTGTCAGCAGTAACGTTCTAATGAACACAGGTTTTCCAGCCTAATATATGTCCTCCCCAGCAAGATCTTGAGCACAACTAGAGCCAAAATGCCCTAGAGTCAACAGTGTGCTGGAAAGTGTTTTGCAGACAAGACTTTGAACAACACAGAATTAGTGTATTTCTAAATAATAGAAGTTTCAACAGAATAGTGTGTTGTGGAAGTAATTCTTACTCTCCTACACTAAATACTCACATACAATGCATTTGGAAAGAATTCAGACCCCTTGACTTTTTCCACATTTTGTTACGTTACAGCCTAATTATAAAATTGATGAAATAGTTTTTCCTCTAACCAATCTACATACAATACCCCATAATGACAAAGCAAAAACAAAAAAACTGAAATATTACATTTGCATAAGTATTCAGACCCTTTACTCAGTACTTTGTCGAAGCAGATTTGGCAGCAATTACAGCCTTGAGTCTTCTTTCGTATGAAGCTACAAGCTTGGCACACCTGTATTTGGGGCGTTTCTCCCATTCTTCTCTGCAGATCCTCTCAAGCTCTGTCAGGTTGGATGGGGAGCGTCGCTGCACAGCTATTCTCAGGTCTCTCCAGAGATGTTAGATCAGGTTCAAGTCCGGGCTCTGGCTGGGCCACTCAAGGACATTCAGAGACCTGTCCTGAAGCCACTCCTGCATTGTCTTGGCTGTGTGCTTAGGGTTGTTGTCCTGTTGGAAGGTAAACCTTCACCCAAGTCTGAGGTCCTGAGTGCTCTGGAGCAGGTTTCAATCAATGATCTCTCTGAAAAACATCACCACAGCATGATTCTGCCACCACCATGCTTCACCGTAGGGATGGTGCCAGGTTTCCTCCAGATGTGACACTTTGCATTCCGGCCAAAGAGTTCAATCTTGGTTTCATCAGATCAGATAATCTTGTTTCTCATGGTCTGAGAGTACTTTAGGAGACCTGCGTGGTTGTGGTTCTGGTTCTGACCGTCATTTTTGCCTATATTGAGCATAGCCCTGGTTCTCAAGGACGCAGTAGTATTTTATCTGAGCCTGTGTGACATAGGATGTGAAATCTGAAACCATTTGAAGCTCGGATGTCCCTCCTACCATTTTATTCGCTCTTCCGGCTGTCCATCAACTCCTGGCTGAACCCTACATCACAGCCATTGACAAAGCACATGCCCGCAATCGTTACATCGTAGCACAGCAGGAGAGAGGTTTCATTATAGTAACACATTCAGAGATCAATCTATCGCCATTAATCTAAAATAAGTCATAGATTTTAAACAACAAATACACTTTCTGTTAGTCATAGACAGACAGATTAATATGAGATTAATGTTCCTAACGAGTTCAGGAAGCCATGCTAGCCAAGCTAGCTAGCTCTCTAAAGCGTTCACAGCGATGGCAGATGTTTTGATCTTTAAAAATCTTTTGACCTTTAGAAAATATGCACATTTTCTCTAACACTAAACATACAAATATGTATTTTACAGTTATAAGGAAGGTGAAATCTTATAGTTAGTTGTTTTATCATTTGATTATGCTTTATTTACGAAGCATATAAGTCATTTCAAGCCTTATTTATACAGTTTTGTTGAATATGAAATACATCATATATATATCATTTTTGTACTGTATACTTGAGCTTGTGTCCTCAAAAGTGACTAAACCTCAGCGACTTAAAACAATTTTTTACCAGAAGGGTGAGATTTTAACATTTCTTTGAGTATGTAGCATTACTAGTTATTGTTTATGGCCCTTTCATGATAAATAATTACTTTTGGGGATTATTTAGATTACATTTTCGATTACATTTAGTTACATTTACCTGGTTATTAAATCTCTGAGAAGTTTCCCAAAACCATCGTTATTAACGTTGCACTTGAAAATGCTCATAATCTAACTGTCACGCCCTAACCATAGAGAGCCCTCGGGGTTCAGAGCGTGACTAGGGCGGTTTCTAGCGTTTCTATTTCTATGTTGGTGTGAGTATGGTTCCCAATTGGAGGCAGCTGAATATCGTTGCCTCTAATTGGGGATCATACTTAGTGTGGTCCGTTTCCCACCTGCTTTGTGGGATATTGTTTTGTTTTGGTTTAGTTTAGTGCTATGTGCGCTACGAACTGCACGTTCGTTCATTCTTTGTTGTTTTTTGAAGGTTTACTTTAATAAATATGTGGAACTCTACTCACGCTGCGCATTGGTCCGCTCATTATGTATACGACGAACCTGCCTCAGGTGTTAAAATATAAGCAGCCTACAGTAGGTTATAGGCCTATTTAATTATACTGAAAAACATTTAATGTTCAATCAATTGAGTTCTATTTTGCTAATTTTATGCTACTGTCTGTAATTTCTCTCAATATATTTAATGATGTGTAGCCTAAAACTGTGCGCAAATTATGTGCCAAATCTTGATTTAATGCATTATTATAGGGTAAACATTATAATAAGCCGCCTCAATATTTGCAGCCATAGGTGATATCTTTCTAGAAGCTGATTCGTTGTCAGTATCGTGAATAGTTACAATTTTAAGGTAAGATTTGAATAGAGAAAGCTGTGAGCAAGTGCTGAGTGGACCTTACTGACAGCTCTCACTGCAACCATCCTGCAAAGCAGCAAAAAACGACATGGGAGGCTTAAACTCATTATGAAACTGCTTCAGCATGTAATCCCAGAGCATGTTTACGCTATCGTACAAACTTCCCCTTCTCAGTCTCAGTGTCATTAAAATTGACCCACTATCAACAGATATTGTTTACAGCCTGCGCTGGTGCTGAACCATCCCCCACTGTGGGACTACAGGAATTGTTCACCATGGGAACTGTGTAAGGAGGAGGTTCTGGAGCCTGACACACATAGACAAGCACACACACGGCACGGACGTATACGAGTGTACACACACACTCAAACGCGCGTTTGAGAATCCTGTCGAACTGACAATGAACTTCAAAATGCACTATATGCATATCTCTCTCTCTCTCTCTCTCTCTCTCTCTCTCTCTCTCTCTCTCTCTCTCTCTCTCTCTCTCTCTCTCTCTCTCTCTCTCTCTCTCTCTCTCTCTCTCTCTCTCTCTCTCTCTCTCTCTCTCTCTCTCTCTCTCTCTCTCTCTCTCTCTCTCTCTCTCTCTCTCTCTCTCTCTCTCTCTCTCTCTCTCTCTCTCTCTCTCTCTCTCTCTCTCTCTCTCTCTCTCTCTCTCTCTCTCTCTCTCTCTCTCTCTCTCTCTCTCTCTCTCTCTCTCTTTCTTTTTTCTCTCTCTCCCCAGAGACAGTCTGTAGGCTTGTGTGAATAAGGGGAAGGGAGGAGCGGCGTCATGACATCCTCCTATAAGAGGAGTAACCAAATATTATCCTCAGGATGTCTCAGCCTCGGTCACTCACTGCTCACTTCCTGACCAAGAAGCAGAGGAGGAGGGAAACGTGAGCATCTGATGCCTGTGTCTGTGCTTTGCGCTCTCTGATCTTTGGCACAAATAAAAAGTGTGATCACCAACCGAAGCCGGTGAGGTTCTGTGAGAGTGGCATGGCAAAGGACCGCTCTATGGTTCTATAGGTTCCAGATGTTGAATACTGCTTCAAGAGAGAAAGGACCTATTTTCCACACATTCCAGATTATGTGTCTGGTATCCAAGTTGTAGTGTGGGTTCTTTTTTTTCTCTCACAGAGATGGAGAAGAAAAAAATTGTTGTTTAACTGTTATGCCAGCCAAATGCCACCATTGTTTTGTTATTATTGCGATGTCTCAGTCCAATTTGGGCACAGTAGCACACACGTAAGCAGAGTAGTCTATGGAACATTTAACAGATGCCCTCTCCAGATGATTGTACATGGGCCATATCCTGTAGAACGGCCGTCATCCCACCCCTTCCTGTTCATCATTCTGGGGAAACGTGGGCTGACAACTCATTGTGTTCATTGTGTCCGTGATTCACCAGAAATGCCAGGAGACATGGTTTTAGCCAAACTGACCAGCAAAGGAAAAACAGAAACAATCATCACACAGCAAAATAAATGACAACTGGTAATGCCAAGTCCTTGAACATTATCACATGGTATGTGGACACAGTGAGAGAGAAACCGCTGGCATAGGATGATAAAACAGGATGTCTGACTATTGATTCATTCTCCAGGGTCTCTACACTTATCACTGTTCTATTAGAATATGTAGGGCAAATATTCATTTGTATTTATATGAAATCTGGGTCATAAATCATGAGTTGAGCTGACTGGAGCAGAGAACATGTATTTTTGTCTGAAATTGAAGCAGCCGAAACCAGCCAGGAGACATGTTGCCTACTAACATTATGCTAACTGACTGCGTACAAACTGTGATTTGCAAAGGTCTGCAGGCAATTAGGAGATGTTCTTTGGAGATTGCAATGGCGCGGTAGCCACAGAGCACACAAAACTGATTACAGATTAGTTTTATAACTGCAAAATGTCAGCGTTGGTTGGTTGGCTGAGTGGGCCATGGGCCTGCTACTCTACCCTGGCCCTGGCTACATCATCCAACAACATCTGGCCTGTCCTCTGTGGCTGGGAAAGACCAGTGTGGCGAGGGAGCCGAGGGAGTTTAGCAGCTGAGAAGGAGACAAGACGGAGAGTGAGTGGCAGTGTGCACGGATATCCTGGTATATTCTAGCCTCCTCCAGCACCTTCTCCCAGGGGACTAATGAAAGCGAGAGAGAGGCAGAGAGGGAGGGGGCTGACAGAGTTCTTTCCCTTTGCTGAGTGGGCCGGAGCAAGCCCAGTTTCCTGAAGTGAAGTACTTAGTCAGCATGCCTTTGGTACGACCCTCTGTGGAGAGCCTTGTAATGAGCCCCAGAACAGTGACACATGCCTGGGAATTAATGGCACTTCAAAACCCAGGCCAGAACCCCTCCATCTATGTACATTTATTAACCCCCTTGCTGGGTGTTTGGTACATTGGAATGATGCAGTCACTTTAAAAAATATATAAACTTTGTGCCATGTTACTTTAACCTTGAACTTACTGTTGAGAGTTGGAATAATAGAATAAACAAGGTGCAAGACCAACATTTGGTTGTGCATCAGCAATTTTCCTCTTGTTATACCAGTCACTGAAAGTCACTCAGTTAGCCATGTCAGCTAACACTTTTCTGTCTAGCCAGCCATCCAAACGTGTAGTAATCATGGCAGAATAGTGTGCCCAGGTGCCCTGACCTCCAGTGGGCCCCAATTGATTTTGTTAGTCACTCTTACTATGATATCATTAACAAGGCATAAGTCATGCCAAAAATGTGTATAATTGCAGAAAATGTGGTTTAAAACTGAAACAAGGTCTCTCCACTGCATTGCAAATGGGTAGAATTGTAGGAAATTAGCTGTAAAACTGCAAAAAAATATATATTTGCCCCATTGCAAAATTTGTAGAATTGCATAAAATGCGTTATAACATTTTCTTTCTTGACAGCAGACTTTCAAAACCAAGTCAATCAAATCCAGGAAATATCTTAGAATCGCATTCATAAAACCAAGTACAGAATTTTGAAGTCTGTAATAAATGTGTGGCAGCCTACAAGAACCCTTCAGATGTCGTGGCCACTCATTGTTCGCAAATGTCAACATTCAACAAAAATGTGTTTTTGTGGATGTAACGAGGTGCGTACTGGCGGAAGAGAAGTCAGGCGCAGGAGAGTGAAAACTGATTTACAACAGTGTCGTTTAATAAACATAAACCACCGTCAACAGAACAATTCATGAAATGGGTCAAACAAAACCCGGTAAACGCCAGCATACCGTGCACAAGCACTACAAGAAACAATTACGGACAAGGACATGGGAGGGAATAGAGGGTTAAATACACAACATGTAATTGATGATATTGGAACCAGGTGTGTTGGAAGACAAGACAAAACCAATGGAAAATGAAAAGTGGATCGGCGATGGCTAGAAGGTCGGGGACGTCGACCGCCGAACGCCTCCCAAACAAGGAGAGGGACCAACATCGGCGGAAGTTGTGACAGTGGAAATTAAGATGTTGGATGTTTTGGATACATTAAAGCCTGTACTTTATTTGAATGTATTTGAAAATATTGTATGATTACTAAAGGGAAACATATTATTACCTAGCAAGATTCCCATTGCTAGTTAAAACTTCCCCTGGCCTGACGTGGGCGTCACAGCTGACTTGGCCCAATCACGATAACAGCCAATAGATAAATGAAATTAGGCTAGTTTAAACACAAAACAATTAGCTAGCTAGTTAGGATGCAGTTGTATAAAGCTGTCATTTACAATCAAATATTTAGTTCTGAACACAAGTAGTTGTCACACCCTGATCTGTTTCACCTGTCCTTGTGATTGTCTCCACCCCCTAAAGGTGTCGCATATTTTCCTTGGTGTATTTATCCCTGTGTTTCCTGTCTCTCTGTGCCAAATCGTCTTGTGTGGCTTTCAAGTCAACCAGCATTTTTTCCCATCCTCCTTCTTCTATTCTCTTATTGCTAGTCCTCGCCGGTTTTGATCCTTGCCTGTTTTCTGGACTCTGTACCCGCCTGCCTGACCATTCTGCCTGCCCTGACCTCGAGCCTGCCTGCCACTCTGTACCTCCTGGACTCTGAACTGGTTTTGACCTTTTGCCTGTCCACGACCATTCTCTTGCCTACCCCGTTTGGATTGAATAATAAATATCAAAGACTCAAACCATCTGCCTCCCGTGTCTGCATCTGGGTCTAGCCTTGTGCCCTTATAGTAGTCAGATTTTCTTTCAATGTTTTATTTAATAGTAGTACTATCAAGTAGGCTTCATCTTTGCCTGTGAGATTTGTGCTTACAGAAGTCAATAAGTTCAGTAAATAATGTATCCATTGTCTGACAGTATGATAGGTTAATGAATGGAGAGATTGAGTGTTGCGTGCTGCTGCTGATGAGGTCTGCTGAATCTGAGACAGGGGCCAGGGGCGATTCATATTTTCCACTGAAGCACAGTAGGATGACATTGTGTGTCTATTAATGAAGGGCAGAGTACTGTAGTCTACCCTGAGATATGACCCAAAAGTAGTTTGGTTTTCTGCTACATCCCCTTCCACTGACCACCACTCTGATTTAAAACACCACAAATCACTCAATATATCACAGCAACGGGACTTTTGGTTTCATGGGTAATTTTGACTAAAGTGGACTGCCAAGAAACCCAATACAACAGTGATATCCTTTATTCAATGCCAAAGGAGACCTCACACAACAACATACATTTAATTGGCCATGTTGTCATGTCCTAACTTCAACTGGCTAACATTGACAATTGGCCTTTTTGCTCTCATAGTCTCATCTATCTCATCGACTGGAGGCAACTTCTATTCACTGAACTTAACTAAACTTAACCTCCAGACTTAGGACCAAATCTCTTTAAGATTTTTAAACCAACCCTATGTTAATTTCCCAATAATCTACTAAAATAACATTATAAATACTTCATTTAAAGTGAGTCAGTGAGTGCTAGCGAACAGTCATAGTACAAACACAGAGACAGGAAACAATCACCCACAAATTCCCAACACAAAACAAGCCTCCTATATATGATTCTCAATCAGGGACAACGATTGACAGCTGCCTCTGATTGAGAACCATATTAGGCTGGACACAGAAACAGACAAACTAGACACACAACATAGAATTCCCACCCAGCTCACGTCCTGACCAACACTAAACAAGCAAAACACATAAGAACTCTGGTCAGGACGTTACAGTACCCCCCTCCTGAGGTGCGGACTCCGAACGCACCCCTAAAACTCAAGAGGAGGGTCTGGGTGGGCATCTGTCCGCGGTGGCGGCTCCGGCGCAGGATGAGGACACCACTCTACCACTGTCTTTGTCCCCCTCCTTAGCGTCCTTTGAGTGGCGACCCTTGCCCCCGACCTTGGTCTAGGAACCTTCACCAAGGCCCCCCCTAGATAGAGGAGATAGCTCAGGACAGAGAGGTAGCTCAGGACAGATAGGTAGCTCTCAGGACAGAGAGGTAGCTCAGGACAGAGAGGTAGCTCAAGACAGAGAGGTAGCTCACGACAGAGAGGTAGCTCACGACAGAGGGGCAACTCCGGACTGAAAAGCAGCTCCGGACAGAGAGGCAGCTCCGGACTAATGGCAGCTCCGGACTGAGTGGCAGCTCCGGACTGAAGGGCAGCTCCGGACTGAAGGGCAGCTCCGGACTGAAGGGCAGCTCCGGACTGAAGGGCAGCTCCGGACTGAAGGGCAGCTCATGACTGGGGGGCAGCTCATGACTGGAGGGCAGCTCATGACTGGAGGGCAGCTCATGACTGGGGGGCAGCTCATGACTGGAGGGCAGCTCATGACTGGGGGGCAGCTCATGACTGGAGGGCAGCTCATGACTGGAGGGCAGCTCATGACTGGAGGGCAGCTCATGACTGGAGGGCAGCTCCTGACTGGAGGGCAGCTCATGACTGGAGGGCAGCTCATGACTGGAGGGCAGCTCATGACTGTAGGGCAGCTCATGACTGTAGGGCAGCTCATGACTGGCAGGCAGCTCATGACTGGAGGGCAGCTCATGACTGGAGGGCAGCTCATGACTGGAGGGCAGCTCATGACTGGAGGGCAGCTCATGACTGGCTGGCGGCTCTGACAGCTCCTGACTGGCTGGCGGCTCTGGCAGCTCCTGACTGGCTGGCGGCTCTGGCAGCTCCTGACTGGCTGGCGGCTCTGGCAGCTCCTGACTGGCTGGCGGCTCTGGCAGCTCCTGACTGGCTGGCGGCTCTGGCAGCTTCTGACTGATTGGCGGCTCTGGCAGCTCCTGACTGGCTGGCGGCTCTGGCAGCTCCTGACTGGCTGGCGGCTCTGGCAGCTCCTGACTGGCTGGCGGCTCTGGCAGCTCCTGACTGGCTGGCGGCTCTGGCAGCTCCTGACTGGCTGGCGGCTCTGGCGGCTCCTGACTGACGGACGGCTCTAGCGGCTCCTGACTGACGGACGGCTCTAGCGGCTCCTGACTGACGGACGGCTCTAACAGCTCGGGACAGACGGGCGGCTCTAACGGCTCGGGACAGACAGGCGGGCAGGATGGCTCAGACGACGCTGGGCAGGCAGATGGCTCAGACGGCGCTGGGCAGGCAGATGGCTCAGACGGCGCTGGACAGACGAGCAGTGCAGGCGGCGTTGGACAGACGGCCGACTCTGACCTGCTGAGGCGCACAGTAGGCCTGGTGCGTGGTGCCGGAACTGGTGGTACCGGACTGGAGACACGCACCTCAAGGCTAGTGCGGGGAACAGGAACAGGGCACACTGGACTCTCGAGGCGCACTATAGGCCTGGTGCGTGGTACCGGAACAGGAGGTAAGAACTCTGGTCAGGACGTTACATACGCACTACGCAGGGCCCAGCCCATATCTCTGCAGTATGGGTTAAACTTATGGACGATAATGTATTGGCTATGTGTCGGCCGGGAGTTATCCTGCATACATGTTGCATTGATAAAATATCCATCTCATGACATCTGGATCTCAAACCAGGCAAAAGTAGATTGTTGGTAAACCAGTGGCTCTTGGGTTTGACAGTAATGTGTGTTTTCTCACACTGTCTGTCTACACCTTGAACTGAAGAGATCAGCTTGTGTGTGTATGACTCAAGCCAGTAAGTCTCTGCCTCATATGATTTACAGTTTGCTTCCAAATGGCTGGTTTCACATTCGTTTCCAGGGATCATAAGTAAAAATCCTCTAAAACAATTGCTACAGTATGTGTATTTACAATCGCCTTCTCCAAACAGATTACTCATTTACCTAGCTCTTATTGATATAGATGATCAAGTGGTAAATTATAGTACATGGAGAATGGAGTAATTTCTATCGGAAAAATTAAAGTAGATGCTTTTTCCACTTGGAAGCGGTAAGTTCGCTAGACCTTATTCAGAGTGGTCGAATTATTAGGGAATTAAGTCAAGGTCAGAATACAGTGTATATGTAGGCCCACCACACCTTTAATTTATTCAAGCTCCGCCTCAAACGAATAGTGGGTGAAATGATGCTATTCTCATGCTTCAGTTCAAGGTCAGAATATGCATAGACAGAAAAGCGCATAAAAAGGTAACTGAACTTGGGTCGGAATCTGGGCCATGGTGAATAAAAACAGACATGACGCTTCATCAGAGGACCAAGATCCAACATGTCCAATGGCTTCATAGAGATGTGCTGTAGAAAGTGATTTGTAAAGGGGAGATAAATGTCTTATTATCATACTAATTCTGACAGTGAGATTTAGTAACTGTAGTTTGTTCTCTTTCCACTGGGGTATAATTCATGTTCTGACCTTCATCAGTCTGTGTTAGCAGCATCACTCCTGGCTTCTACTCAGGGCTGTTACAACAAACTTCTGAGAAAAGAACATGACCTTGTTATCAGAGAATCTGTGCCCTGTCATTCTGCCTATGATTCATAACTACTGCAGATAAAATAGGCTGGTTGTTGTGTGTCTAAGTTGATAAGGACATGTGGTTAGCAGTTTTTTTTTTTTTTACTTTGGCTCGAGTGTTGGCTACTCAGTGAAGATATTGTAACTTCCTAAGGAAGAGATGCTTTGGAGTGCTCGCTGCATTTTATGATTGTTGATGCCCGAGCATGTTAATGCCCTAGTTATGTACAATGTAATATCTGAGTATGTGGTGCAGATGTAAGGATGTTTGAGGGTTGCTAAGGTAATAAAACAACAGGTTCTGGAATGAATCACCGTTTTGTTCTACCACTGACTGCTTTTGTGAGTGTATGTGTGTGTTAAACGTTTGTGATGAAAACGCAGCTATAATTTTGTTAGAAAACAACAAAAAAAGCAAGAACCTTGAGAAGGTGAGAATGCTGCCAAAATAAACCAATGAAAATTAAATTAGGTTGTCCATTGCAAACAAAGAACAACAAAACACGCCGAACTTCAGGACCAGCTCAATGGAACATTTGATTAATCAGATGAACTCTAATATTTACCTTTTAGTGTTTTGAGTCCATCACAGAGCTGATCCCAGTATAAATAGATGCCATCCGTTTCTGTCTTTGGATCAGAGGCTAAATACAAATTGGATGGCTTGGCCCTTTGCTGGGGTAAATAATATTTCCATTGCTAAAAAAATATAATCTTCCTGCAGAAAATGTGCAGCATAACCACATGTAGAAAATCCGCCATAACAATCACTATGAAGAAGGATTTCCACTTGTTGAGAAACTAGTTACAGTCATTTGTTATAGCACTTGGGAAGAGGTGTCTGTAAGCATTTAGCAGCATTGCATTGGTGCAGTCTATGGTCTCTGCTACTCAGCACCAGACCTTGGCTCCAAAATGATACATGCTATAATGTAACTTCAACCATTTGCCAGAGACTCTTTATTTGCACAATTATCTTGTAATCTTTAAAGTGTTTACTTATTGTTTTTATCACTACTGAAACAGGGAGCACTTATCTAAAACCTTTAATTAGCAGAAGTACTGTGAATACACAAGTCTTTGGAAAACCCTAGAAACCAACCCTATGAAATGGGGTAAGAGCAAACTTACTACAGTATATTGAACAAGTTCCTGAACAGGCATGAAACCGTATAAGAAAGCTGTGTGGAACAGACCGTAAACAGGCTTGCCAAGCTAGTAAGGCCTTCCATTCACTGACTACTCGGCATCAGTCAGCACTCAAATGTTTATAATTCATCATCATGTACAATGTGATGAGCGTTGTGTTTTGTTTTCTCTTGATGACTCCATTACTATTATGTTATATGAGGTGATATGTTTAATAATTATCTCACAGGTATGACACCATTACCAATGTACTGTAAGGTGCCATTATATTGGATGGTTATTTTTGGTGGAGGGGGGAATCTGAACCTACTGTAGGTCACTTTTCAGTTTGGACAGGCAAAAGGTGCAGATCGTTGGCAAACCACTGCTGCATTAAAACAAGGGCAACAAATAATCAGACTATTAAAAGAAATGGGATTCTGGCAAATATAGTCTTTATTCATTCTCTCTCCATTCCACATAGAGTTAGACGTTATTGGTACATAGTGAACCAGTGGACTGCACCAAGGCTCTGGATTTTAAAATGCTAAATTGGGTATAAAGAACAATTTTACTGCGTACCTAACAATGCTATTTTCAAGCTGTTACCGTGTTACAGCATGTGTTCTGGGACTCTCGAAGGGGGTGAAAACCCAGGAACCCGGGAACAGTGCTGTTTTCAATTAGCATGCCAGTCTGAATGGCATGTCCGGCTACGCTACGCACAGGCAGGCCGGGCCGATGGGAGCGTTGCACGCCGCCCAGCTACCTCCTACTGCAGCCCTGCAGCCATGGGGAGGATAGGAACCTGCCATGGCTCTGGAAGGGAGAGTGGGGGAGAGTGGGGGAAAAGGAAAGAGGGAGGGGGAGGAGGAAGGACAGGGAGAGAGGAGAGGGAGGGGGATAATTAGTGAGTTAAGACATACATACATGTATAGAGATGAATATGGAGAGAGATTGGCGGAGGGAAAAGAGGGTAAGCAAGAGAGAGAGAGCGAGGTGGGGAGGGGAGAGAAGAGGCAATGAGAGAGAGAGAATGACATGCAGCATTTGATGAAGAGTGTGAAAGTGGTCACATAATGGTCATGGATAAAGGGGGCCAGCAGCAGCATTCAGGCTTTAGCAGCACAGAGCCCTGGCTGGCATGAGTAGCTCTGCTTGGACCAAAACTGAAGCACTCTGTCTGTCCTTAAACAGCCCCGTGGAAGCACGGGTCTTGGATGCCTCACGCAGGTTGGGTTATAAGGGCTGCTGTTGGCATGACTATGCTGAAACCCGTTCATTTCTTTTGATGGGCAAGGCCATGTGAGGACATTACAACAGGATGAGTCCCACAGCAGGCGATCACGCTGGGCTCAGACGCATTATGTCTCGTGATACTGTATGTCTCCTGTGATTCTTAAAGGATCTGCTCAGTCATTAGCTGTTCACTGTGAAGATATACACACTTATCCAGGATATACAGTACCAGTCAAAAGTTTGGACACACCTACTCATTCTAGGGTTTTTCTTTTTTTTCTACATTGTAGAATAATAGTGAAGATATTAAAACTATGAAATAACACATATGGAATCATGTAGTAACCAAAAAGTGTTAAACAAATATATTTTATATTTGAGATTCTTCAAAGTAGCCATCCTTTGCCTTGATGACAGCTTTGCACACACTTGTTTAAACTCTGAGGTCTTCTCAGAGTTTAAACAATATACAATGTCTCTCTCTGCCAGGAGCCACACTCCAGCAGTGTTACCATTAACGATGGGAGACAAACAACCCGTACATTATCAGATCATTAGAATTACAGTGCCTTCGGAAAGTATTCTGACCCCTTGACTTTTTACACATTTTGTTACGTTACAGCCTTATTCCAAAGTGGATTCAATGAATGTTTTTCCTCAGCAATCTACACACAATACCCCATAATGACAAAGCGAAAACAGGTTTTTAGAAACTTTTGCAAATTTATAATCACCAAGACTCTTTCTAGAGCTGCCAAACTGAGTAATCGAGGGAGAATGTTCTTGGTCAGGGAGGTGACCATAAACCCGATGGTCACTCTGACAGAGCTCCAGAGGTCCTGTGGGGACATGGGAGAACCTTCCAGAAGTACAATCATCTCTGAAGCACTCCGCCAATCAGGCCTTTATGGTAGAGTGGCCAGACGGAAGCCATTCCTCAGTAAAAGGCACATGACAGCACTCTTGGAGCTTGCCAAAAGGCACCTAAAGACTCTCAGACCATGAGAAACAAGATTATCTGGTCTGATGAAACCAAGATTGAACTCTTTGGCCTGTTTGCCAAATGTCACGTTTGGAAGAAACCTGGCACCATCCCTAAGGTGAAGCATGGTGGTGGCGTCATCATGCTGTGGGGATGTTTACCAGCGGCAGGGACTGGGAGACTAGTCAGGATCAAGGCAAAGATGAACAGAGCAAAGTACAGAGAGATCCTTGATGAAAACCTGCTCCAGAGCACTCAGGACCTCAGACTTGGGTGAAGGTTCCACTTCCAACAGGACAACGACCCTAAGCACATAGCCAAGACAATGCAGGGGTGGCTTCAGGACAAGTCTCTGAATGTCCTTGAGTGGCCCAGCCTGAGCCTGGACTTGAACCCGATCTAACATCTCTGGAGATAGTTGTGCAGCGACGCTCCCCATCCAACTTGACAGAGCTTGAGAGGATCCCCAAATACAGATCTGCCAAGCTTGTAGCGTCATACCCAAGAAGACTCAGTTCTGTAATTGCTGCCAAATGTGATTCAACAAAGTACTGAGTAAATGGTCTGAATACTTTTGTAAATTATATTTCTTTTTTTTTTAAATAGATTAGCTAAATGTTCTAAAAACCTGTTTTTGCTTTGTCATTATGGGGTATTGTGTGTAGATTAATGAGCGGGAAAAAAACAATTTCATCAATTTTAGAATAAGGCTGTAACGATAACAAAATGTGGAAAAAGTAAACGGGTCTGAACATTTTCCCGAAGTCACTGTATTTTCAATTTCAATCTTTCATTCCACAGAAGGGGTACAAATTGCAGTCCCACCACCCCCCAAAAAACTATTTAATAAGTCTCCATATGTTCTAATTCAATCTTAAATTAATATAGTACAAAGTACAAAAAAATGAAGTACCACCTTTTGATGTCACTACCAAAACACACATTAAAAGCTCAGCGTTCAACACCATAGTGCCCTCCAAGCTAATCATTAAGCTAAAGACCCTGGAACTGAAATCTTCTCTCTGTGACTGGATCTTGGACTTCCTGACAGGCTGCCCCTAGGTGGTGAGGGTAGACAACGCATCCGCCACACTGACCCTCAACATTGGGGCCTATCAGGGGTTTGTGCTTAAGGCATCCGCATGCTTCTCAGCCGAAACAGTCCGGATGTGGGGAGCATTATGGCTACATTTTGTGACATTTTTGTTAGTTTTGGACTTCGTGATGTTTTTTTTGGCTGTTCGTGCACAAAAAAAAAATTCTGGAAGCAAGCCGAAGTAGGTAGCCGAAGTCTACGCCTCTTTGTCTTTTATTGGTCAACAGTAGGGATTCTTGAAAAGTCTATTGTTATTCAATGAGAGATTACTTGTTTTCATGCACATTTTTTGGGACTGAACATCTTAGTCTTCTCTGCAAAAATGTCAAAAATAATGACAGATTTCATGAGTTATCTTAGATTAATTCTGACTATTTTGAGGAAGAGTATACTGGCTACGGCGTTTTTCAAGCTTTCAAGCTAATGTCTTTTAAGGGTGTATGTGAGCACACCCGTTCGGTTTGACGATAGGCACCAGCCGAACTGAGGCATGCTGACGCCTTTAGTCCCTTCCTGTACTCCCTGCTCAACCACGACTGCGTGGCTGCGCACGACTCCAACACCATTATTAAGTTTTCTGACGACCCGACAACGATGAGACATAGGGAGTACATAGGGAGGAGGTCAGAGACCTGGCAGTGTGATGCAGGAAAACAACCTCTCCTCAATGTCAGCAAGACAAAGGATCTGATCATGGACTACAGGAAACGGAGGGCCGAGCACATCCCCGGGGCTGTAGTGGAGTGGGTTGAGAGCTTTAAGTTCCTTGGTGTCCACATCACCTCATCCTTCCTCAATAACTTCAAGCGAAGACTGGGGGTCAGCCTGATGAACCAAACTACCAAATAATCCCCTCCATGTAGCCTAACTCTCACACTCACACACATACACATGCACACACACACATATTCAAACATGGTTTTTCTTGTATACTGAGTATTTCATGTACAATTATACAGTTGAAGTTTACATACACTTAGGTTGGAGTCATTAAAACTCGTTTTTCAACCACTCCACAAATTTCTTGTTAACAAGATCCGACTTTGGCAAGTCGGATAGGACATCTACTTTGTGCATGACATAAGTTAACATAACAATTATTTTATTGTTATTTCACTTATAATACACTGTATCACAGTTCCAGTGGGTCAGAAGTTTACATACACTATGTTGACTGTGCCTTTAAACAGCTTGGAAAATTCCAGAAAATGATATCATGGCTTTAGAAGCTTCTGATGGGCTAATTGACAACATTTGAGTCAATTGGAGGTGTACCTGTGGATGTATTTCAAGGCCTACCTTCAAACTCAGTGCCTCTTTGCTTGACATCACTGGAAAATCTAAATAAATCAGCCAAGACCTCAGAAAGAAATTAAAGACCTCCACAAGTCTGGTTCATCCTTGGGAGCAATTTCCAAATGCCTGAAGGTACCACATTCATTTGTACAAACAATAGTACGCAGGTATAAACAGCATTGGACCACGCAGCCGTCATACCGCTCAGGAAGGAGACGCGTTCTGTCTCCTAGAGATGAACATACTTTGGTGCTAAAATTGCAAAATCAATCCCAGAACAACAGCAAAGGACCTTGTGAAGATGCTGGAAGAAATAGTTACAAAAGTATCTTTATCCACAGCAAAACGCATCCTATATTCTTAATGCTTAAGGACAACAAAGTCAAGGTATTGGAGTGGCCATCACAAAGCCCTGACCTCAATCCTATAGAAAATTTGTGGGCAGAACTGAAAAAGTGTGTGCAAGCGAGGAGGCCTACAAACCTGACTCAGTTACACCAGCTCTGTCAGAAGGAATGGACCAAAATTCACCCAACTTATTGTGGGAAGCTTGTGGAAGGCTACCTGAAACGTTTGACTCAAGTTAAACAATTTAAAGACAATGCTACCAAATACTAATTGAGTGTACGTACACTTCTGACCCACTTGGAATGCGATGAAAGAAATAAAAGCTGAAATAAATCATTCTCTCTACTATTATTTTGACATTTCACATTCTTAAAATAAAGTGGGAATCCTAACTGACCTAATGACATGGAATTCTTAATAGGATTAAATGTCAGGAATTGTGAAAAACTGAGTGTAAATGTATTTGGCTAAGGTGTATGTAAACTTTCGACATCAACTGTAATTAATATGCTTTGTTTGAACTTAAAAAAAAAAAAACATACAGTGGGGAGAACAAGTATTTGATACACTGCCGATTTTGCAGGTTTTCCTACTTACAAAGCATGTAGAGGTCTGTAATTTTTATCATAGGTACACTTCAACTGTGAGAGACGGAATCTAAAACAAAAATCCAGAAAATCACATTGTATGATTTTTAAGTAATTAATTTGCATTTTATTGCATGACATAAGTATTTGATACATCAGAAAAGCAGAACTTAATATTTGGTACAGAAACCTTTGTTTGCAATTACAGAGATCATACGTTTCCTGTAGTTCTTGACCAGGTTTGTACACACTGCAGCAGGGATTTTGGCCCACTCCTCCATACAGACCTTCTCCAGATCCTTCAGGTTTCGGGGCTGTCGCTGGGCAATACGGACTTTCAGCTCCCTCCAAAGATTTTCTATTGGGTTCAGGTCTGGAGACTGGCTAGGCCACTCCGGGACCTTGAGATGCTTCTTACGGAGCCACTCCTTAGTTGCCCTGGCTGTGTGTTTCGGGTCGTTGTCATGCTGGAAGACCCAGCCATGACCCATCTTCAATGCTCTTACTTAGGGAAGGAGGTTGTTGGCCAAGATCTCGCGATACATGGCCCCATCCATCCTCCCCTCAATACGGTGCAGTCGTCCTGTCCCCTTTGCAGAAAAGCATCCCCAAAGAATGATGTTTCCACCTCCATGCTTCACGGTTGGGATGGTATTCTTGGGGTTGTACTCATCCTTCTTCTTCCTCCAAACACGGCGAGTGGAGTTTAGACCAAAAAACTAAATTTTTGTCTCATCAGACCACATGACCTTCTCCCATTCCTCCTCTGGATAATCCAGATGGTCATTGGCAAACTTCAGACGGTCCTGGACATGCGCTGGCTTGAGCAGAGGGACCTTGCGTGCACTGCAGGATTTTAATCCATGACGGCGTAGTGTGTTACTATTGGTTTTCTTTGAGACTGTGGTCCCAGCTCTCTTCAGGTCATTGACCAGGTCCTGCCGTGTAGTTCTGGGCTGATCCCTCACCTTCCTCATGATCATTGATGCCCCACGAGGTGAGATCTTGCATGGAGCCCCAGACCGAGGGTGATTGACCGTCATCTTGAACTTCTTCCATTTTCTAATAATTGCGCCAACAGTTGTTGCCTTCTCACCAAGCTGCTTGCCTATTGTCCTGTAGCCCATCCCAGCCTTGTGCAGGTCTACAATTTGATCCCTGATGTCCTTACACAGCTCTCTGGTCTTGGCCATTGTGGAGAGGTTGGAGTCTGTTTGATTGAGTGTGTGGACAGGTGTCTTTTATACAGGTAACGAGTTCAAACAGGTGCAGTTAATACAGGTAATGAGTGGAGAACAGGAGGGCTTCTTAAAGAAAAATGAACAGGTCTGTGAGAGCCGGAATTCTTACTGGTTGGTAGGTGATCAAATACTTATGTCATGCAATAAAATGCAAATTAATTACTTAAAAATCATACAATGTGATTTTCTGGATTTTTGTTTTAGATTCCGTCTCTCACAGTTGAAGTGTACCTATGATAAAAATTACAGACCTCTATATGCTTTGTAAGTAGGAAAACCTGCAAAATCGGCAGTGTATCAAATACTTGTTCTCCCCACTGTATATATTTGTGGTTTTCATATCAGTTTTTTATCTGTTCTGTTTTGTCTTTCACTTATTTTTTAAGGTGCGTGAAAAAATAAAAACCAAAAAAACCTAAGGATCTATCATGGTCCACGCACACCAACACAGTCGTGAAGAGGGCATGACAATGCCTCTTCCCCCTCAGGAGGCTGAAATGATTTGACATGGGTCATCAGATCCTCAAAAATTTATACAACTACGCCATTGAGAGCATCTTGACTGGCTGCATCAGCGCTTGATATGGCAATTGCTTGGCATCCGGCTGCAAGGCACTACAGAGGGTAGTGCGTGTGACCCAGTATATCACTGGGGCCGAGCACCCTGCCATCCAGGACCTCTATACCAGGCGGTGTCAGAGGAAGGCCCTACAAATGTTCAAAGATTCCAGCCACCCAAGTCCTAGACTGTTTTCTCTGCCACTGCACGGCAAGCGATATCGATGCACCAAGTCTGGAACCAACAGGAGGACCCTGAACATCTTCTACCGACAAGCCATAAGACTGCTAAATGGTTACTTAAATGGTTAAGCAAATAGCTACCCGGACTATCTGCATTGACCCTTTTTGCACTAACTTTCTTGACTCAACAGATACGCTGCTGCTACTGTTTATTATCTGTCACTTTATTCCTTGTTATACTGTATGTACATATCTACCTCAATTACCTTCTACCCCTGCACATCTACTTGGTACCCTGTGTATAGTGCCAAGTTATCGTAAGTCATTGTGTATTTTTACTTTTATTATTATGTGTTATTACTTTTCTACTATTTCTCTATTTTCTTTCTCTCTGCATTGTTGGGAAGGACCCATAAGTAAGCATTTCACTGTTAGTCTACACCTGTTTTTTACAAAGCATGTGACGAATAAAATGTCATTCAATTTTTATTTGAAAATACTGCAGAATTAATGTGCCTTAAATCTATACTGTATATCTGTATATTTAAGAAGTGTCACTACCAAACATCCAATATATCAAGAAATGTTATGGTTTTGGGACTATAATATATGTTTTCTGGGATGTACGTCTGTAAATGAAAGAGAGCCAGCCATATGTTTGCTAAGTCAAAATTGTCCAATCCGAAACAGCTAAACAATTGACACCATAGAGATATATAGAGGTATCATCTTTGTATCTGTGCCATTATGGCATCTGTGAAAGCATGGGCAGCGCCATTGAGGCTATCTCCATTTTAAAGTTGCATGTGCCATGCTCAAGCAACTGAGCTACAGAGGACCACAATGTGGGTAATGGACAAGTGCACACTTCAGGAAAAAGTGTTGAGTATTGAGATACATAGCCAGCAGGGGGGCTCCAAACCTTCAAGAGCCCAAACATTGACATCTATAATGTCCTCTACTGTACTGTGCTCTACTGTACTCTACAGTACTGTGCTCTACTGTACTATGCTAAACAGTACTGTACTGTGCTTTACTGTACTGTGCTGTACTCTACTGTACTATGCTATACTGTACTCTACTGTACTCTACTGTACTGTGCCCTACTATTCTGTACTGTACTGTACTCGAGTTTACTCTACTTCTTACAATTGAAGAAAAGGCCCATGAGCTCTTGATCTAGTGGTGTTGGTCTTGAGACCACTCAAGACCACATACATTTGTTCTTTAACTTGTCATGGTCTCCACTCACTGAATCTGTGTCTGCATCTTGGGACCAATGTCCTGGTAGAAATCTTGGTCTTGGCTCCTGGATATAACCTTAGTTTAGGTCTACAAACTATAGGCAACACAATTTGTAGAAGACAATGCTCTCTGATCATTGGCTGATCACTCTCAGACCATAAGAATCCCTACCCAGGTTATGTTTAAATGGTGGAAGCCCGTAAGAGTTATATCCATCTAGAGTCCTCCATTTATCTCTATGATTGACACTTGACCACAAAACGCCTCTTATTTTGCCCAAATAAATATAGGTAAAGTGATCATTTAAACATCGAACAACATAATTAGATAGATGGTAATTCAATCAATCAACAAGTTTCAGATTCATACAATCAACATTAAACATTTTACAGAGAACAATAGAGATTATATTTCTCCAAATTAAATGTAAAGGTTTTGAAAATCAGGTTAAACTTGATTTTTTACTATTTTGCTAATTTGGTAAGCAAATACAATTTTTTATTCATCAAAATGTGTGTCGTTCTCTGTTTATTGCAACTTTTTCCCTATGTTTCGGTAATGAAAAATGTAGTGGGGTGGTAGGGATTTCTGGTAAATATTTCAAATATGCAATACCAACAAGTGAGAAGCATATATGTCTACCTGACATACAGTATGTTGGAAGACGTGTGCTGAAAGGTTGGGGAAAATAGGATACAAATTATAATTTTTTCTTCCAACCTCCAATTTGCACCACTTCTGTAGAATGATCCAGATACAATAGGTCTCCAATAAATATGAACCATCCTTCAATTTGTTTTAAAACAAGTACGACACAAACCAAATGAATTGAAGTAATGCAAAAGGTCACAGCACAGCTGTGATGTATTAACTGGAGATTGCTGCAGGAAGATAAATCACCCTTTAATTGCTCTGGCGATTTCCATCAGGACCTGCCTCACAGGGCGTGTTTGGGATTATGTGTACAGCAATAAAAAAACAAGCATCCTACGAAGTAAACTAGACTTGTTTTGTGTCTGTGATTTCATGTGGTTTCATGGGGAAAGGGAAGGTCAAGTAACTGTCCTCCATGATCATTTACTAACAGCAATCAATTCAATTCCGGCTGTATCCTATCTCTAGTACTATACTTAAAGGTAATATCTGAAGTATTTTCCCAGACAACTTCCGCCCCAATTTGACCCCCAGTACAGACTTCATATTTCATATTCCCCTTGGGTGTGTCAGCTTCTTTGGAAAGCTAAGCCTTTTCTCAGATAAGAGAAGCAATGTGTTTTTGAACATCACACCAGTAATATACCAGCTCACAAAGCCTGAATTCTAAATAATAAAAACATTACAACCAAAGCCAAATTGCTCCAAATAGTGTTGTGTGTTGCCTTTTCATAAAGGAGAATACTTAGATGTTCAGGGCAATAAACAGGGCTCTGGGTAAGAAGGGAGCACTCAATCGCTGTTTGTGAGAAGCAGAATGAGCTTTTTATTCCAGATTTGGCACAACTGCAAGCGATGGAAGGACTCATAGGAGGCAGCATGGAGTTCCACGTCCTCAGCGCGCTCTTCACATTTTCCCAGCTGAAGACAAAATCCCATGGTGCTTTTGTTCAGTGTGGTTGCTCAACTCAAGCAGAACTACTTTCCTTTAAGGATTAACAGAATGAAAAATTGTTCTAAATCAAATAACTCACCCCTAATGAAACCATAAAGTAAAATCTTGAATATCCTCATTGCACATATGCCTTATGTGTAGCATGATGTAATGGAACTAACCTTAATACTATTCATATATTATGACCTTTGAGTGACCTTTGACTTTAAAATGATACCTTTTTATCTAATACCTAGACACATTCAAAGGGGGTAGGGAGAATTTCCATGACACACGTAAGGTTGTTTCAATGAGTAACGGCTACAATGACGAACCTCCCATGGGGATTTGTTGTTCCGTGAAAATAGAATGGAAAGCTTGGGGACGGCATGGGTATTCATCACAAAATGGAAACCACGGCAGCATGTGCTGGCCTTGATATTGTTTCCTTCTCAACCTCTTAAGGATCTGCCCTTTTTTTTCAATTTTCGTCTAAAATGACATACTCAAATCTAACTGCATGTAGCTCAGGACCTGAAGGAAGGATATGCATATTATTGATACCATTTGAAAGGAAACACTTTGAAGATTGTGAAAATGTTAAATGAATGTAGGAGAATATACCACATTAGATATGGTAAAAGATAATAAAAGTAAAAGAAAAAAACATTTATTTTTATTTTTATTGTACCATCATCTTTGAAATGCAAGAGAAAGGCCATAATGTATTATTCCAGCCCAGGTGCAATTTAGACTTTGGCCACTAGATGACAGCGGTGTATGTGCAAAGTTTTAGACTGATCCAATGAACCATTACATTTCTGTTCAAAATGTTATATCAAGACTGCCCAAATGTGCCTAATTGGTTTATTAATACATTTTCAAGTTCATAAATGTGCACTGTCCTCAAAAAATAGCATGGTATTATTTCACTATAATAGCTACTGTAAATTGGACAGTGCAGTTAGATTAACAAGAATGTAAGCTTTCTGACAATATCAGATATGTCTATGTCCTGGGAAATGTTCTTGTTACTTCCAACCTCATGCTAATCACATTAGCCTACGTTAGCTCAACCATCATGCGGGGGACCCACCGATCCTGAGGACTTTGAGATAAGTTCAAAGAAAGTTGTCTGATATTATCGTGTCCATAAACCTTTGTCTATGTGGCCTACTTTTAGGTATGTGTCCTATTTTAGTTACTGGGCAAACTGTTTAATGCTATTACCATCATGTTTGGTAATCAGACAGCACTTGAATCACTCTTCAGACATTTTACGAATTCTTAAATTCTATTTAGAGAGAATTGCATTTACGAAACTGTTTTCCACGTATAGTCTCAGTTTCCACAACCAATAGCTAAGACACTCATTTTACAGTAAGTCTTCTCCCACATAGAAATCTTCTATATTTAAGGTTCCTCCTTTGAAGCATTTTGACAAGGTCATCCCGCTGGGCACAAACTGGTTGAATCAACATTGTTTCAATGTACACTGAAAAAAAGTGCAACATGTAAAGTGTTTGTCCCATGTTTTATGAGCTGAAATAAAAGGTCCCAGAAATGTTCCATACACACAAAATATATATGCACACATTTGTTTACATCACTGTTAGTAAGAATTTCTCCTTTGCCAAGATAATCCATCCACCTGACAGGTGTGGCATATCAAGAAACTAATGAAACTGCATGATCATTACACAGATGCACCTTGTGCTGGGAACAATAAAAGGCCACTCTACAATGTCACAGATGTCCCAAGTTTTGAGGAGGCGTGCAATTGGCATGCTGACTGCAAGAATGTCCACCAGAGCTGTTGGCAGATAATTGAATGTTCATTTCTCTACCATAAGCCTCCTCCAACGTTGTTTTAGAGAATTTGGCAGTACGTCCAACCGGCCTCACAACCGCAGACCATGTGTATGGCGTCATGTGGGCGAGCGGTTTGTTGATGTCAACGTTGCGAACAGAGTGCCCCGTGGTGGCAGTGGGGTTATGGTATGGGCAGGTATAAGTTACGGACAATGAACACAATTTAATTTGATCAATGGCAATTTCAATACACAGAGATAACGTGATGAGATCCTGAAGCCCGTTGTCGTGCCATTCATCCGCCGTCATCATTTCATGTTTCAGCATGATAATGCATTGCCCCATGTTACAAGGATCTGCACACTTCTTGGAAGCTGAAAATGTCCCAGTTCTGCCATGGCCTACATACTCACCAGACATGTCATCATCCATTGAACATGTTTGGGATGCTCTGGATCGGCGTGTACCACAGTGTGTTCCAGTTCCCGCCAACATCCAGCAACTTCGCACAGCCGTTGAAGAGGAGTGGGACAACATTCCACAGGCCACAGTCAACAGCCTGATCAACTTTCTGTGAAGGACATGTGTCGTGCTGCATGAGGCAAATGGTGGTGACACCAGATACTGACTGGTTTTCTCATCCACTGCCCTTTTTTAAAAGGTATCTGTGACCAACAGATGCATATCTGTATTTCTAGTCATGTGAAATCCATAGATTAGGGCCTAATGAATTTATTTGAATTGACTGATTTCATGATATGAACTGTAACTCAGTAAAATCTTTGAAATTGTTGCATGTTGCATTTATATTTTTGTTCAGTGTAATTTTTCAACGTATTGTGACGTGGAATGTACGTGGAAGGGTACATTCCACTGGATTATGTCATCATTGTAACCAATTTTCAACATAGACAAACTTTGCATGAATATGTTGAATGTGTTCCTTTGAAACTGTAGGCTGTGCAGCACCTCCTACTAGATCTATCTACAGCTATATTCATTTGGTCTCCCAGCCAGGGTTTTAAAGCAAGCCCTGCTTATCTTTGATATTTGTCACTGACTACTACCAATGTGCTATCGTGAGAATGATTAATGAGAGATCTCTTATATTCACTGTTGCTAAGTCATTCCAAAAGGTAGGTTTCACAGAGCAAATTAAATGTAACCATACTTTATAAGCCATATACTGTATCCTCAATGACACTATATAGGCCTATATAGCATTTGCAAAGTCCTCAACAGCTATTGTTTCAATTCAACCGCCACCAAAAAATTATACTTATATGCCTAGGGTTGGTTGAGTTCAAATTTAATCTGCAAGTTAATCATTAATATGTTGGTTTCACATCTCCATCTCAACCAAAAATCTAAGTTAATGAATAGGACTAACTCAAATCAAACTTTATTTAAGTGCATTTAATGTTTGATTAGATTAGATTTAGTCCTACTCTTTAACTTAGATTTTTGGTTGAGATGGAGATGTGAATCCAACATATTAATGATTCATTTGTAGACAAACTGGATATTGAATTGTGTTTGGTTGTCAACACAACCAAATATCAACATTTGAATGAGATGTATCTTCTGCTTGGATTTTTCCATCTGTGCCACTGACTTAGTCTGGCTTTAATTCCAGTTTGTCTACAAATTAATAACTGATATTTTGAATTCACGTCTCCATCTCAACCAAAAATCTGTTAAAGAATAGGACTAAATTCTTATTCTTTAACTTTGATTATTGGTTGTAATGGAGACGTGAATCCAACATATCAATTATTAATTTGTAGATGAACTGGAATTAAAGCAAGACTAAGTCAGTGGCACAAAAGATAAATGTCCTTCATATGTTTATATTTGGTTGTGTTGACAACCAAACAATTCAATATCAATGTTGCACTACTTTTGAAATACAATAAACAGCCTATTAACTTGCCGACAAGTTAACAAATATGTTGGTTTCAAGTCTACAACTAAACCAAAAAGAAAAGTTAAAGAATATTAAGCCAGTGGCTCAGATGAAACTATCCAAGCATTAGATATCCTTGTTTTTCCATTGTGATTTGGTTGTGCTTTTAGATGGTTGAAAGCATAGTGATAACACATTGGGAATTTAACAAACTTCTGGCTGTCTTTTTAAATGGGTGGATAAAGGTTGAAATATCATTGATCAACATCTCAACCAAATATTACCCAATTCTCCACGTTGAAATGACGTGGTGTGCCAAGTGGGATTCATTTCAATAATGGACGTTGCTACTACAATGAATGGAACAGCCTAGCTCAGTCAGTTTCTGCTACCCAAATGCATTGGTCACCATGTTTACCAGCTAAGTGGAGGCTGATATTGTAGGATAATATCCTATTTCAGGATCTGCACCAATAAAGGACAATGTCTCCTCACCCTGAGTTATTGGGCTCTTGGACCAGAGGGATACGTACCCTCCAGATTGGAGCTCAAATATCCCTTCTAGTAGGATATGTATCTTCCCAGGTCGTCTCCCATCCAAGCCCAAACCTGCTTAGCTTCACAGGATAACCAGCAAAGATGCAGGGTGCTAAGGTTGTTGGCAAGATCCTAAAGCATTGTGAAATGAAGAAAATCTAACATACTGTATGCATCAGCTTAAGCAGAATATGCCTTGATGGCTGTTATGGGAGAACTAATGGAAGGGTATGGGCTCATCTTGTAATATTAGTCATTCTTACTTTATTGAGGTCTGTGCAATAGCATATCCTGGTTTGAAACCGTTTTACAACACATGAGACCTATGACTCACATCCACCTACTGTATCTATAAGGTGAATGGAAGCCAATCTTTTCGTGATACAAAGCAGGATCTGTGTTCCAAATTATGCTGACTTTATATTCATGTGCCTGTTTGGCTGGGATTTATGGCAGTTTGACTTCAAACAAAGCCATAGTGAATTTAAGTGTGGTTTCTAATGTGTCAGTTCGTTTTTTTCTTACTGTAAATTAGGGTAATAGATGTGGTGCATGTGCACTTCAGACAATAATATTTTGTTCATTTCACATGGCCCTAAATTGCAGAGCCCTCGCAGGAGGTATTTCATGTCACCCGCTACTGACAAATATTGAATGATATTATAACTGAGGATTTTCTGCTATGCTAGTGATGTGAACTAAAGATGAAGAAGACTGTTCATCTTGTACTGTACTGTACTGCATACAACCCCCCCCCATGCCTCTAAACGACAGTAATTCAAAGCTAAATAGGCAGAGTTGTAATTTATAGGACTGGCTTACATTTGCTATTGCCTGTGTGTGGTAGAATTCCTGAACGACTGGCAATGCTTCAGTCTCCAGTACCCTGCTCTGTACACTGTGTGCTTCTAATATGTAGTGTGTATTCCTTTTGACAAGAATACAAATTGACTTCTATAAACTGAGCATCCAGACTGTCTGGAGAAAGCTGATTTAAGTGATGGTAAGCCCAAATGAGGAAGCTTCCTTCTTTCTTCTTTTAAGACCAATTCATCTGTAGTAGCTCAATGAAACACTTCCTGACTAATCTACTTACTGATAGTCATTTTAGAACATTACCTCAGATACGTTTATATTGTATAAGTCAGCCAAATTATTTGACTGCATTTAAGTGCTGCCAGATGCATGTTAACGACTTCACCCTGCTTTGTATTGCGTACGTACAGAGCTGTTCTTTCTACGTTATGGAGCTTTAATTATTATTTAAACATTACTTTCAATAGATGGCAAGAAGACAATCTTTCAACAACATATAAGTCAGTAATATGTTTGTAACATAATTATTGTAATGTTTGCAATAGCCTATTGTCTCTTGGGAGAATCAAATAATAACCTCCCCAGCATGACACAATCATATGACAGAGTTACATTATATTGTTATTAATGTGATTTTGTACTAATATGGGCTCTTGTAGATCAATGTCTCTTTTCAATGAGGTAATATCTCCCAACCTCATTTGAACTCTGAAAGTATGGAGAGCTCCAGCCCCAACATTCATTCACTCAGCGGGATTTAACGTCATTGTGAAAAATGAGAGATTATGTCATTTCAACAATGAAATTACTTTAGCACTCAGCAATAAATTGCCGATAGGTTTTAAATTACCAGGATAAAAAAGATGGAAGGAACCCAACGATTGTTTTCTCTTTTCCTCAAATAGAAATATAATCAAAAATATTACAATTTAGTAGAATTTCTTGGCCACTGCTATGGAATATGTTACATGCAGAGTTATTTGATACAGTGTATTTACTGCATTAAGGAGTAAATGGCTCTGCTCAGAATAATAATGCATATATTACCAGGCAATTACATTTTGGACCTCCCTTTAGAATACAGCTTAAATCTCATTCTGGAAGGATTGGGAAATATTTCAGTTTGAAGGTAATGTCTCCAGGTTTTTTGCAGGGCAACGTATGGTAGCTGGGAGGGAAATTATTATTTTAAAATGATTTTGCGATAAAGTAGATACAACTGGATATGAATGATTGTCACGATCGTCTATAGTAGAGAGTGAGGACCAACATGCAGCGCGTGGAAAGTAAGTCATCTTCCTTTTATTTGAAGAGAACGAACACCAAACGAAACCACTTTACAAAATAACAAAACAGACGAACGTGAAGCTAAACATGAACTAGTGCCTACAAGCAACATAGAACATCGACATAGACAATACCCCACAAACAGCTAAAGCCTATGGTTACCTTAAATATGGCTCTCAATCAGAGACAACAATAACCAGCTGTCTCTAATTGAGAACCCATTCAGGCAACCATAGACTTCCCTAGACAACTACACACAACCATAGACACAGCTAGATACCTATACTAAACATAAACCCAACTACTCTAATAAACCCCCTAAACCTTACAACCACCCTAGACACTACAAAAACACATACACTCCCCATGTCACACCCTGACCTAACTAAAATAATAAATAAAACAAAGAATACTAAGGCCAGGGCGTGACAATGATCGATCAGTATGTGGTTACCTCTGACAGAGATACTATCACTGTGTCAGAGACCTATTCATATACATTGCACACAATAACCTACAATACAGCTTGTAAAATTGTATTTTCTAATGGGCTGGAGTTTATTGTTATTAAGCTTAGTATAGATGTCTTTAACAGTGGTGAAAGAACATACATTTTTAAGGGCATGTGTCCTTACTATTTCTGTGAATTGGTCTGCGGAGGTTCTAAAAAAAGATTACTGGTTCCAAAGTTTTGTTGAGTGTTGTATAACCTGTCACACATTTATTTTTCATTTACATTATTTTCTTGAAAATAATCATGAACGGCTTCATGTTAGCCCACATCAGCGCTAACATTAGGCTACTTCACACCTCAGTGACTGTTGTCCATTTATTTGTTTGTTCTAGTGATGCCCACTCTGGATTCTTGAGGGATTTGGATATGTTAGATAAAACAGTAGGGGGACCTTTGGAAGCCTGAGTATGGGTAATTAGTGCAGAAATCCCACAGAAACATCTCTCATTAAAATGCACTGTGTCCGCCACTCCGCGATAACTTCTGCTGTACATCTGGCCTCTTTTTTCTCTTTAATTTTACAGCACAAATGTTTTGCTTTTTATGGTCTGTTTTTTTTTTATTGTCTCCATCATAAATCCATCTGGCAATTACTTCAAACACACATTAAAGTAGGCCTGTGGAATTTACAATGCAGACCCAAGTCATGCACTACATGCACAGTAGTTCATAAAAATGCACATACTACAGCATTCATTGTCTCAATAATATTTGGTGTACACAGTAGTTGACAGATCTTGTGTCCGTCATGGTGTGGACTTTCTGTGGTGTCGGATATTAAACATTTATAACTGAGCTCCATTACAGTCCTTTATCATTTCCATCAGTGGAGGCTCCTCAGAGGAGAAAGGGGAGGACCATTCTCAGTGAATTTCATAAAAATAAAAATAGTGAAACATTAAAAAAGTTCTAATTTTCAGATAAAACTGTATTAAATATGTCACCAAATAATTGATTAAAACACACTGTTTTGCAATTAAGGTCTACAATAGCCTCAGCAGCACTCTGTAGGGTAGCACAATGGTGTAGCCGGAGGCAAAACCTAAGAGGCTCTTGGTTCTCACCCCTTTACAAAGACTTACACAGTAATTATGACAACTTTAGTAGGACATCCTCCAACCTATCAGAGCTCTTACAGCATGAACTGATATGTTGTCCACCCAATCAAAATATCAGAGAATGAATGTAGTACTGAAAGCATAAGCTACAGCTAGCTGGTACTTCAGTGCATAAAATGTGGTAAGTAGTTGATTCAAAGAGAGAAAGACAATAGTTGAACAGTTATGAACAATTATTTTCTTCCAAAATTAAGGAGAAGCAAGAGAGAGAGACAACGAGCGCGAGAGAGAGCTAGCTATATTTGGTTGTTTTTTTACTTTCACTTATAGCTAGCTGAATGTAGCTAGCTAGTTTAGCCTACTCAAACACCCAGCTCAAACAGAGAGGGATGCAATGTTAGCTAGTTGGCTTTGGCTGTCCAACACTGGAACTCCAGGTCAATGTAAGCTTTTGGTTTTGTTAATTTATTGCTACCAGGGCCCGCCGGTGTAACTGTTCAACTCCCTTCTGACTGTACACTGTACTGCATGATTGTAGAGGCTTTACTAGCGCGCCAGTTCTAGTAGCTTTGTTGACTATGAGGTGACAACAATGTAGGCTGTGTGTAGCAGTTAGCAGTCATGATATGAAGGTTCGGCTTGGAAAGGTTTTTTCGCCTGGTCACAGACAGCTGGTTGAAGCTGTGCATTGAAGTCCACAAGCGAAGGGAAAAGGTGAAAGAAAAATGTTTCTTAAATGGAAGCAAACAGAACGAAATGTGGATAAACATACCTGAATTTGTCAAATGGAAACTCTTGTTTGCAATTGTTGGACTAAGGATTACCCCCTAGATCAGCTAGATGCAGGCAAGTGTGCAAGGCGGTACTGAATGTGTCAGTCTGACACCTTGATTACTAAAAACGATCTCGACCTGTTGTAGCAGTTCATGATAGGTACAGGGGAAAATGTTGTATCATGTAGTAGCTCTAACCTATCGCTGTTACATTGAGCTGGGTGAATGGAATATGAATGACAGTTATCCAACATGGTTTAATATAAATAAGACCAATCTCAATCAAAAAACAAAATTCCTCCAGCTTAAACTGCACCGACCGCCACTGATTTCCATTAATGCAAAACCTAATTCTTGGAGGATATGATTGGACCACCCTGACCGATTTCATGTCAATCTTCTCACCCATGACTCAACAAAAAGTTATTCATTGTTGTTCTTTCATACCATGAGACGATCACAAGCTACCACCCTACTCTGATCTCATGTTATTAATAGACGGGTTGGTTGTTTAGCAACAAAACCGACGCGTGCGCACCTATGGGGCAAAACAGACAGGGTTGGCTTAGACTGTTGACAACATGTAAACTGTATTTCGTCTCCACTGTTTCTTGAAAACATAAAGTTGCACAATGAGCACTTGTCTCTCAAATAAATTGTTACCGTTGTTGGTTAGCTAGCTGGCTAGCAATTTGTTGGCCATATTAGCATAGACTTAACACCGTGTCCCAAAACAAGGACACAAATGGCAAGGCAGTCCATTGTATTTATAAAAAATGGCATGCAGAAGAATCATTTGATGACCGTTCAAAATGCAGCGCTTTACTGAGTGGGGACCAATATCACAATATTGTTTTCTAGCTGCCAGAGTTAGAGGATAGTGAATAAGCACATTTCAATAGCAGTATATCTCAGAGGGGATGACATCATCTTCAAATAGTATTCAAATCCTGTAGTTGGCCAAAAACTTGAACACCAAATGACCATTATTCAACATCTCAAACATTACAAGCTCTATACAGCAGGAAAGCCATAAAAGCCAAAAAGAAACTACATAAATCACTGAATACTCCATATTTTCAGTATCATAGATAATATAAGCCCTTCCTTTACAGCACCACATAAATGCATTGCCGAGATGTTGTGTAAACAAAAAAATC
Organism: Salvelinus alpinus; assembly: GCF_045679555.1. Classification (NCBI taxonomy): domain Eukaryota; kingdom Metazoa; phylum Chordata; class Actinopteri; order Salmoniformes; family Salmonidae; genus Salvelinus; species Salvelinus alpinus. The sequence continues at coordinate 33,467,474 of NC_092093.1, read as the reverse complement.
CAGGCAGAAAAAGCAACATAGATATATCTACTCCAGTAATTGATTGGGTTGGGTTCTTTAGATTTTTGTTTTCTTCTTTATATATTTGGTTTGCTCTCCCCATCTGCTCTTGATAGAAAAGTAGCACGAATGTATCGCTATAAAACCATTGTGGGGTGAAACCGCCGTGTCCGTGCTAGCCTGTGCTCACGCAGTGATGCTTCTTTTTGGGGGACAGAGGAAGAGCTGCCCTTTATTCCAAAAGGTCTTGGCTGTCTCCCTTAGGTTTTCCACTGACATCAGCGCAACATCAGTATGTTGTTAGCTCGCCTGATACTGAATTGTTTGTTAGTCGGAAACTGGAGACGGGACTCACACAGGAAAATGAATAAATAATTGTACACTTTATATGTGTTTATTTCCAGCTTGCAACACAGGCCAACACAAAATCAGCATCTATTTCAACAAAGAGCATGTGTACAGACTTCATGCGTTTGTCAACATCTCTGTGAGAGTCTAACTTGGATTTATCTCCTAACAGTTTCAAGAACTACAACAACTCTATATCAGTTCTGTAGCTATTTCTACAAGGTGGGCTGTTGACAAATTGAGCAGAAAGGTACGGGAGGAAGGGAAAACCCTCAACATTCAACTGTGCTAATTACTGGCATTAAGGTGGAGAATGCCAATCTGAAATAAATAATAATTACAGAGGAACACATCCACATCCTGGAAGTTTCCCGGCGGGAGGCTGTCGCCTAATTGAGACAGTTTCTGCTTTCAGGGGTCTGTTCGGGGATGCCCTGGCTACCCGCCCAGCCCGGCGTCTGAGGAGGAAGGCAGCTAGCTAACGGCCCATTTGGAGGTGGACTTTCAGGTCATTAGTCCACTCTTCTAATCCCTGGTGATGTTGGAAGCCCTATACCAGGAGCAGCTCCACATTCTCTCTCCCAGCGTTCTCCATAGCATGAGAGAGTGACATGTTAATCCCGCTTGGGGCCTTTGTTTTTGGGGCCGACGTCATGTAACTTTTTCATAGGTGACTGAGTGACCCCTGCCTGGAGCTTAAGTAATTTCTTTAACAACTTGAGAGCAGTGTCAGTTTTACTATTGACTTCGGGTTAGACACGTCGTCAAGGCAGCGAGGCTGAACTCCATGTATGGGAAGAAGGCCTTTAGAAACGGTAATCTTGTCATGTGGCATGATAGACTACTGTCTGTTTAAGCTTACTGTATATCCTGAACAAGAGTTTATAGTCACCCGGGAAAATATCCTCAAATATCCTCATATTCTGCTTAAGTGTGTGTGTGTGTGTGTGTGTGTGTGTGTGTGTGTGTGTGTGTGTGTGTGTGTGTGTGTGTGTGTGTGTGTGTGTGTGTGTGTGTGTGTGTGTGTGTGTGTGTGTGTGTGTGTGTGTGTGTGTGTGTGTGTGTGTGTGCGTGTGTGTGTACAGTATGATCTTTACTGCCACACAATCCATCAACTTGTATTCCCCAAAATAATTCCCTTTGGAATGAGAAATGCAACATTAGCACTTTATTTTTAAGGGTGAACTAGAGAGATTCCAAGGGGAGCCAATGGTAATCCATGTATACAGACCAGATTGCCCTTTATCAGATTAAATAGAACATTTTCAATTAGCAAGTGTGGATGAGGATTTTCAACAGAAACATTTACAGAAATAAATAATTTGACTGTAATCAGGTTCAGGCAGGATTTGGAAAGCATTTCAACCCACTCCAATAATACATTTTCCCTCTTGTGCGGAAAGACCCATTTAGCAGTCATTTGAAGGCTTCTGGCAAATTTGTTTAAAGCCAACGTTTTTTAAATAGTTTGTCAGGGCCAAGGCCCTTGGCAAGGTGGTTGCCGCTCGGTTTACAGGACCTTGCATGTTGTGTTTGTTTACGTTGCAAAGTGAGGGGTTACGATGAGCGTGAGGATCTGAGGGCTGTGCTGTCTCTCAACCTCTTGAAACCTCACCTCGGAGGGAACTGGGGAACATTACCCTTAGAGCTTGGACCTCCTCCACTAAGTAAATAGGGAGTCTGTAGAAACATATGAAGTAGTAGGTCCTTAAGTTAAACAAACACACTGCCTTTTTACCTTCCATCAAGTTTGAAGTAGGGCTTCTACAAAAATGACTCTGTGCCTCTTTTTAAAAGCAGCATGACATGGCTTTCGTCTCGATCTCCATATTGTACATATTATGTCACATATTTTTGGTGAAGACCATCTTGTTCTTGTTCTGACCAAGCGTGCTTTCAGGAGCACAGACATGGACATTGGTAGCATTCAGCTACTTCGTGTACTCTCTCTCAGTACCAAATATTTACACTTTATGCTCTCGGTTACCTTTAAGAAGGCCACTACTGTATTTTAACCAGGGTCTAATTCTAGCTTCCACTTAAGTTTTCACTTAGTCTCCCATTGACATAAATCCATGACTAAGTAAATATTTGAGTTAAGTGGAAGTTAAGATTCACTCCTAAGTTCCCCAAGTGGAATCCCATCCCCAGGCCCTGGGTTGTATTCCAGAGTATCAGTGAAGGTAACCAGGCAGGATGGGAGACAGGAGGAATTCTGCTGGTTGGTCTTCCCAGCTGTGTTCACAAGTGTGAACAAACACATTGCCACATTGGCATCTCCTCAACATGTCTCACCAATAATGAATTCCCCTTAAAGAAGCTCAAGCACGGCTACATCTCATAAATATGCATGTTTACCCTCAGCAACACGCAACACATAGCTTTGATAGAGACGTTTTCCGATTTGAAATAGGCCACTGCTCCTACAATATGATGATATGATAAGCCTTGTTGGAGCCAACACCCGTGACAAGAGAGTAAACACAGTTACCATCCACACGCATTTCGATATAAACACAAACGCTATTAAGTGACAAACTATTAATATACCAGATTCACAATGGAAGCATTACAGGGAAAACCCAGTTCACCAAGCTGTGTTGCTTTGATTAGTAGATGGGTTTTGCAGCCTTGTCCAGGGATCCATCACTGAGCTTAGTCTCAGGTGCTCAATTTGGCCTCTCATATTCAACAAGCCTCAGTAAATACACTAAATCCTCAACCATAGCAGCCAATGTTTTCACACATGAAATTGCAAAACAAGGATAAAGCCCATGTGGAACCGTTTTGAGCAACTTTGAACTTCCAGGCCGAGGTTATTGTTCATAAGCATTTTCCAGCATGTTCCAAAACAGTCTTCAGACACCTGTACACCACATTTCAAAGAGCTATTGGCTTGTGCTAAGGACACATTTTTTCAGATCTTTGAATATTAAAGAAACATTTGCATTTTAGTTGGAACTCTATACAAACTATATTCAACTACCTCTAGTATTTGAAAAGTTGTTACAAAATACAAATATTTTCTTCCCAGGTCTGCACATTTTTTGCCTGTAGCTTATCTTGTTTTGTGTGCTTGGTGGTGTTGAGTACTGGTGTGAGTTGCCTGGGTTCAAGTGTGTTGGGGGCAGTGGTTCAGATTCCTTCACACCATCATCTTCCATCCAAATAACTTGTTTTGAAGCCTGTGACATTGGTCAAATTAATGGTCATTTGGTCCTATTTCCTTTTTTCCGGTTTTTGGCTATCTTCCTGCTGTAATTGCCAGTGTTACAGTAAAATAAAATGAGTCCTTTCAAGATGAGAAATGCTCATAATTAAAGACATCACAAACTCAGCATGAGGTTAATTATAGCTAAATTACTTATTTTTATGTTTACCATGGGTTGAGATTATCAATCTGGCATAAATTATGTCATTAACTTACAGATACAAATTCAAGTAACAAAATGCAACCAAACTACTTTTCAAATTAAACATGTTGTCTAGATTTCAGAAGTGACCAAGATGTAATTGATGCCAATTCAACTTAATCAACTGGTGTTTTAACATCCATGTGTTCCTACTTTCTTCTAGGAGGGTTTGGGGGGTTGGGCGCTCCTAAAAGCACAAGCCTTTGATGACTGTAGAGTCCATGTTGACCCATATGCATCAGATGTGGACCCAGTCAGAGAGGACTTAATTGAAGACGTAGGGTCTGGAAGGAAACAGAACATTGGCTCCACTTTCTTCCAGGGCCAAATCATTCAGTCTTCCCCCAGAAAATAGGCTGGGATGTGGGCAGAGACATGCAGAGCCACTGCTCTCGGGGCAAGAGTGGAGTGGAGCAGAGTGGCAGGATGGGTTGTGGATATACAGTACTGTACACCAGCCTGTGTCCTGACAGCTGCGCTCCAGTCTCTCTAATACGTGCTAATTGCATTCCCTCCTCGTCAGTAGATGAGAGGAATGTGGGTGTTATTTCTGTGTCCCTGGCTCATCAGCACATTCCCCTGGACAAAGTCAAAACACGCCTACAGAAATCAGAAAGGTGTGAAGCATGCGCTTAAACAAACAGCCAGGCCAGGGGGATTTTGGGTTATAATTTGTCTTTGTTAAAGTTTTGCTGCATGGCTGGGTGCTTAGAGCATGCTTAGATCTCAAGGGGGCAATACTTGCAAATATAAGAAAAAGTTTAAGTTCAAGGTTAAGTTTATGCATCACCCAATTAAAATAGTTGATGTGGTTGCACGTGATCAAAGGCTAAATGTTAGCTGATCCCATTACATAAGCTTGTACATTTAGCCCTATGCTAACCTCACCAGGTGGCCGTGATTATTTCCTGTAACAACTTCCGCATCAGCCTTTCAAAGAGCTTAAACTTTTTCTACCCAAACCAATGGCATTTCATAAAAAAGGTCAACTTGCCCACCAGAGGGATGCATTTCAACCTCCAAATACACGGTTTTCTTCTGTTCCTCTTCACTTGGTCTGTCTGAAGTGTAGAGTGCCAATATTGCTTGATTATCACATCCTTGACTAGGATACTTACTAACGTTATGTTTTCGCATATATGACAAATTCACACGTTTTTACTTGTCCGTTTCACATATAGGTAACTGCCAAAATAATGGAAACCCTTGTGTAAATGAGGGATACAAAGTATTTTGAAAGCAGGTGCTTCCACACAGGTGTGGTACTGAGTTAATTAGGGATACGCCCCTTTTTTTAATTTTCACCTAAAATGACATACTCAAATCTAACTGCCAGTAGCTCAGGACCTGAAGCAAGGATATACATATTCTTGATACCATTTGAAAGGAAACACTTTGAAGTTTGTGGAAATTTGAAGTTAATGTAGGAGAATATAACACATTAGACCTGGTAAAAGATAATATAAAGAAAAAAACACGCATTTTTTTATTTATTTGCTGTACCATCATCTTTGAAATGCAAGAGAAAAGCCATAATGTATTATTCCAGCCCAGGCACAATTTAGATTTTGGCCAATAGATGGCAGCAATGTATGTACAACGTTTTAAACTGATCCAATGAACCATTGCATTTCTGTTCCAAATGTTGAATCAAGACTGCCCAAATGTGCATAATTTGTTTATTAATAACTTTTCATGTACAAAATTGTGCACTCTCCTCAAACAATAGCATATTATACTTCCACTGTTATATCTACTGTAAATTGGACAGTACAGTTAGATTAACAAGAATTGAAGCCTTCGGCCAATATCTGATATGTCTATGTCCTGGGAAATTTTCTTGTTACTTACAACCTAATCGCATTAGCCTACGTCAGCTCAACCATCCCGTGGAAGGGACACCGATCCTGAAGAAGTTGTTTAACATTGGCCTGAATGTCAAGTGCAATTTAAACAACTTGATATGACATATCAAAACTAAGAAAGACAAGATACTGTTATCTGGGAGTTAATCACATTCAATATCTTTTGACTTTTGAATCTCCTTTGGTGAATTTATTGGACAGGGATATCTGATTTGACTGACCCTTTGACAGAACTAACGTTAGCTACCTTGTGCAATGCATTCCCTGTAACCAAACATTCCTCCGTCTTGTTTCCTGGATCTTTCCAGGTGTTCCAAGAATGGCGCTCAGGCTTCTCTAATGGGTCAGACTTTTATCCACAATGATGATCAAGAGACCAAAGCGCTGGGTCTGTTGTTAATCACGCCGTCTTATTCCTGATAACAGCTTATTAGCTGCTTTAGCGTTGCTCTGAAAAGAGATTCCATAGGGAACCCCTGCTTGGGAAAAGCCTTTGAAAGAGCTCTGGTGTTACAGTAAACGGTAAAGGTCCAGATCGATCACCATGGCAACTGAGAGAGATATAACGGGCATAATAACAGTCTCACAATTGCAGTCACCTGAAATCATGCCCTACTGGATCAGGCAACCTTATCTTAGAGAAAGACAGCGTGATCACAAGGCTTTGGAGTCTTGTAGCATTTCCAAGCATGTCATCAAGGGACCAGTAACTGGCCGTAACACCGCATTGAGACGATAAGATGGGAAATGCATGACTGAACATTATGATGTAAAGGGAAACAGACAAGCATTTATTTACAGCCTTTAGTTTCCTAATTATGAGTCCTTTGGGAAATATATTTATCTGATTCTGCATCCGTTGGTTAAACCCAGCAAACATGAAAATGGCATCACAGTACCAGCATGAAGTCATGAATGAGAATGCTGTTTCCGCTGAGATTAGAGCACTACATGTTGACCCTCCTTTCTATCCTCGAACACTACATTGGAGCTGGTGGAACTGGTGTACAGGGTGTACTGAACGCTTAACGCTTAATATTTATTTTGAGCATGACACAAAATTAGAGGCTGGGCTCTGGTGCTGCAACAAAAATGCTTATCTTTTTTGTTGCAGGCATTCACTTGAGCTACTGCTCAATATTGCTCTTGTTTCCCCATGCAGTTTTCTCAAACTGACAGGACGATTGATCTCGCTGCAGCAGATGAAACTTGACAAATGGAGGTTTTGTACCCAATTCCCTCAGTTCAATTTCCCATGAAAATATTAGTCATTTCTAAAGATTGTGAACAATCCAGGTCATCAAATACAGGCCCCCAAATACAGCCCCCCCCTCAAACCTGAACATGACAAAATCAGTTACATTTCTATATTGTAACAAGGTTTGTTCATATCAGGCCATTTAAATGGAAAATATTACAACATGTGATGAATATGAATCAATTATAACTCAGAGATGTCTGTTTTAAGTTGAGGTTGAGGTTGATGTAGCAATTTAAGTGCCTAAAACTCCCATGAATATAAAGAATGCTCAGAGTTTATGGGGTGGCATTCCAGCTGCGACCTGAGAGTCAGCCAATGTAAAGAGTTTGTGTTGCTCCTACTAAACAGGTGATGCGATCAGCGAGCAGTGAACCTCTCAGAGTCCCAGCCTATCTCACACAATATTGATTCCCTTCTCAACGTATTATTAGAAAGTCTCCAGGCTCTCCCCCTGGGGTGTGGAGAGTCAGGGTGAAATGAAAAAGGTTGTGCCTATCCTCTCTCTGTACTTTAAACATGATTTACACTTTATCAGAATGAAATGCTGAGGGAGAGAAAGGGGAGTAAGAAGTGCTCAATGGCATGCAGAACCCGGAGGGGCTGTGTGTATTTGGATTCATATTGGCTTTTGTGCCAGCATGGTCATCCCCCACCATTGTGAGCACCTTTTCCCTGGACCTATGCCTGCTGAACAGAAGATAAAAATTGTGCTGTAAACTGAGCTGCCTTCGCATAGTAAGGAGAAAGAAAGACAATCATACACAGCTGAGTTCAACAGCGTGAGGTGTGGATTCCAATGGGAATTCCTCTCTTCGACCTTTTGTCCAAACAGAATTTAAAAACGTGCCTCTCATGGTCAGTACCTGGGGGCCCATGGGGGTGAGGGAGGGACGTAGATCAGTGTCTTTCCCGAAAAGACAATAGTAGGAGGCCACTGGGCTTGTCCCTGTCCGTGGTCTTTGTGAAGGCTAACAACAGATGAAGCAAATTCACTTTCTTATCCTTCCTGCCAGTTAATTCTCAGAGGCCTCATGTTGATTTCTTTAGGACATATGTGGCCGTAACAGAGATAAGTAATAACCTACGGAGTACATAGGAACCATTTAAATAGCGTGTGAGAATATGCATTTTCTAGAGAGGTAACCTACAAATATGCCATATGAGGGTTACATTAATGTAAGCTCTAGAAAATAATGAAATTACCTAACACCTTATAGAAGGTGCTCGTCTGTACATCTCTTAATGTGGTATCATCAACACAGGAACCCAATAGCTTGTGTATATTATGTTTGATTCTCTCCGACTGTGAGAACTGGATATTTCATCAGCTGTCCCTCTTACATATGGGTCCACATGCTGTGTGGCCAGATCAAGTGCAGATTGTTCAGTATGATGAACTGCAGGGGCAAAGCTGGATCACGCAAATGTGTTTTACAAGTCACTTCAAGTATTCACCTTTCTGTTTTTATTGTCATATTATAAATTCTTTCAACATTGCTTGAGAGATACATGTGCTTCTTGGCCAGCATGGGTGTATCTTTATATCAATAAACCTTTGGAACTTGTTTAACCAGATGGGTAAAATAAACAAGCATGTCCATTATACCCATATTTTTATATAGCATTTGTAATTATAACAGAAAACGATGAATAAGAAATGAGTCATTCTTACAACACTGCTATTACATAGTTACTACCATGTTATAAACATCACTGGTCCATTACCCATCAGCATTATCACCTTGGGCACATTTTGCGTCTTCTAGGTCTCCAGTGCACTAGGTGCCTGTGTCAGGGAGGCATGCAGACTTCCCTGGTAGTTTATAAAGCGATCCCAGTGCTCAGGGGAGTGGCAGTGTGGTCATGCCTCCCTCACTTCCCCTGGCTCAGTCAGCAGTTTCCAGGCCTGTGTATGTTTAGCTTCCACCAGAGGTGTCCCGATTGTTTACTCACAACCATGTGCTGACAAATAGACGTGGCTCTGGACACAATTATGGGCGATTTGTTGCATTTTATTGTGAACAGATTGGATTTTTGTCAACGGATCAACCCCCCGGAACAATGTATACTGTATATCTTGGGGAGAAAGCCCTGTGCACTTCAGAAAATAAAGGAGTGAAAAGGTCTCCATATGAAATGACCCAATAAGCAATATCCTATTTGAGTGTTTATTACCTGTTTGAGGGATTGCCGGATGTACTCATTATGATAAGTACCTACAGTACACGCTCAGAAGAAAGTGTACAGTTAGGGTACAGTATTGTACCCTGGGGTACATTAATCTCACATGGTACTGTTCGGTACCTCTTAGGTTACTTGTGAGGTTAATCTAGTATAACGGTACATTTCCGTACCCAATATTTTGAATGTAAAAGTATAATCATCACACACTCTCAAAAACCAAGTCCATCATTATAATATTTCCCAGCATGCTCTATTGCAGGTAGAGTTTTAGAATTGTTTGTTTCATTATGTGTGTTTTTGCATGCACATTGATTGATTGAGCTTATCCCACACAAATATAAATAACATTCATTTTTCTAAACTAATCCAATCGGTTAGTAATTAGACTTTTTGCACCTGTTACTGAGATGGTTTCTTCCCATTTAGTAGTCTCATTTATACATTTTCCCTAATTTGGCACTCATTCTAAATACAGGTTGTGGGTGATTAAAAGCTCACATTTTTGGATATCCTAACTCTGGCTGGATTCCAATAGAAATTACATATCACTTTGCAAGCCAGCATAATGTGACTTGCCCGATATGGCCTGCAAACCAGGAGTTGCTTACCGTTGTGTTGGGGTTAAACTAGGCTGTTAAAGGATGGCCTTATTATATATGTAATGCATCGCATTAAATAGTTTACTTTCAATGATAAAATATTCACTTAGGTTCTCACTTGGTGAAGGTTACAGGACTGAAAGCAAATGAATGTAACAACCATGTCTCTGTCACTAACAAACACAGTCATGGGTGGTACTGGTAACTCTAAAAGTCACTTGAAAGGCACCCTGGGAAATATGCAAATACAACTTTACACCTGACAGTGTTAAAACTACACCCCCAAAACCTTTTTAGAGGTACATTTTTCCACTTAAAAGGAACAAACAGTACCCTAAAAAGTCAAATTTGTACATTTTCTAAAGGTGTACTTTTGTACCTGTGGACTACATGTAAGAAAGGTATTATCTCATCCCCTAAGGTACACTATTGGCTATTGTACGAACTGCAAGGGTACAATTATGTAACTATAACTAAAGGTACAATGGGTGTACCTTACAGGGTACCACTACATTGACAGGCATTTGTACAGTACCATTTTAGGTACAATTCTAAACCTTTTTTTGAGAGTGTACTTGCCATATGGATACAGACAATCTGCCTTGCAGTGGACCTGCTGTAAGCCACACTGACTTTGATATTTTGACTCAAATTTTTCCCACTCTTCAAGTTCTCTTCACGTGGGTGGAATTGAGTGTGTGGCACACTGTTTGATGGGATTTACTGTGAAGTGCAGGTGTCATTGCGCTGGGAACTGAGTGGTACCATTGTGATATAAACAATGGCGTGGAAAGCTTGGGAACTGCTGCTCTGCTTTTTTCTCCACTATTGTTCCTCCTCAGGATGTCCTTCAGGAAAATTACAGAGTTCAAACAAATGACTGTATTACTGGCTGCAAGAAATGTGAATGGGGGGACAAGGGCGGGTGGGAAGGAAGAACTCAACTTCAGAATCTGATGTTCCTGGAAGACTCCTGGATGACATGCCTTTCCAATATCTATGTGTCTCTACACTCTTAGAAAAAAGGTTCTATCTATAAACTAAAATGGTTCTTCAGCTGTCCCTATAGGAGAAACCTTTCAAGAACCCTTTTTGGTTCCAGGTAGAACCCTTTTGGGCTACATGTAGAGCCCTCTGTGGAAAGGGTTCTACCTGAAACCAAAAAGGGTTCTACCTGAAACCAAAAAGGGTTCTGATATGGAGACAGCTGAAGAACCATTTTGGAACCCTTTTTTCTAAGTGTTGATGTGTCCGTGCGTACATGTGTGTATGGCTGATCTTTAAGTACATTATATTAGGACAAAACACACAGCACAAACTTATGTCAGATTTAAATCCCACATCACAAAACAAACACAAAAGAAATGCATTCTTTGGCTCAATACTTTCTTAGTAATTGTGTGCATAGTGTGACTTACTTAATGTAGCCAAATTTATTGTACATAATGCGGCCCAACTTTACTGTATCCACAGGGCATACGCAGCAGAGCTAGGGTAGAGTAACAAAGCCTCCACACAGTAATCAACGCGGTCACTGGGCTGGAAGATGTGATGTCCACTGTCTGGAGCAAGCCACAAATTACCCAGTCTACATTACGCTTCTGGGATTCCTTATGAGCCATGTTATTCCTACACTGTTAATATACAGCCAGACGCTGAGTACACATATCGTTTGTTTAGCCACCTTGAATAAAATCCTAGCAGAGTAAATATCCTCTCTGTCTTTACAGGCATTGGAATCCACCCAGCACAGAGCAGGCCTGATAGAATACCGACTCCAGGCAAGACGGTACAGCACAACACACAGATATAAATGACTGTGAAGAGCACAATAACCTTTTTCATTACACTGAACATGGCGTCTCTAAATATGGACAAGGTCTAATCTCAAGATCTTATTTTCCCACACTGATCACCTCTTTACAATGAAAGCCCCCTGTGGCGTCTGCCACTCAGCATATCAGTAACAATCTCATTGCTGAAAAGAAAACATCTGCCCAGTGTGCTGTTCGTTCCCTATTTGTTCTTAGTAAATTATGCCTTTCAACAGTCACAGCTATTAATAATCAGGAATTGGATGTGCCTGATGCAAGGAGTATGGAAGGCAATTGCAGGAAGTGACCCGTGTCTGTGTTTACAGTTCTTAAAGCAAGGCAAGGAGGAGGAGCTCATGCAACAAATAAGGCCAAACAATTCCCCCCCAGCAACAAGTCCTCCATGTCTCATTGACAAAGACTTGAAAGGTCAAAGTTCAAATGCTCCATCTACCCGAGTCCAAAATTGTAATTAAGAAAAGCTAGCTAAAACAACATCTGTTTCAGATAATGACTGATACTCCAGACTGTAGAACATCATGTTCTCATCAATTGTTTGTCCTGCAGTTTGTTAAAGTAGATGTGTTTGTAGTGTTAAACAAATATTACTTTTTTGATTAGATTTATATAAAAAGTGACTCTGACCCCCTGTATTCTGACATATTTGGCTGTAAGTAATAGTTATTTAAATTGTGCTCACATGAAGTCATATTAGTTTGTTTTCACTTGGGGTGGAGATGGCTTGAAACGTTAACACTCATAACTTTAGGCCAAGTCTGAAAAAGCCATGAATGAACCAACAGTTTGTCCATAATAAAGCGCTGCTCTGCCTTCTTGACAACACCGTCAACAAGGTAGGTCCTACAGGCCCTAGTTTTGTCACACCTGGACTACTGTTCAGTCGTGTGGTCAGGTGACACAGAGAAGGACTTAGGAAAATTGCAACTGGCTCAGAATAGGGCAGCACGGCCAGCCCTTAAATGTACACGGAGAGCTAGCATTAATGATATGCATGTCAATCTCTCATGGCTCAAAGTGGAGGAGAGATTGACTTCATCACTACTTGTTTTTGTAAGAGCTGAATGCACCAAGCTGTCTGTTTTAACTACTAGCACACAGCTCGGACACCCATGCATACCTCACAAGACATGCCACAAGAGGTCTCTTCACATTCCCCAAGTTACTACATGGAACTCTACTCCACATCAGGTAACTGATGCAAGCAGTAGAATCAGATAAAAAAAACGGATAAAAATACACCTTATGGAACTGCGGGGACTGTTAAGAGACACACACAGGTACAGACACACGCATACGCACATGGTGCTAGCACACGCACTCTACACACACATACAGTGCATTCGGAAAGTATTCAGACCAGTTGACTTTTTACACATTTTGTAACGTTAAAGCCTTATTCTAAAAATGATTAAATTGTTTTTTCCCCTCATCAATCAACACACAATAGCCCGTTTTGACCCCCAAAAATTGCGAATTATTTTGAAACGAACGGAAATATCACATTTACATAAGTGTTTTGACCCTTAATTAGATATAGCTCCCATTTTTCCAATTTTCACCTAAACGACATACCCAAATCTAACTGCCTGTAGCTCAGGCCCTGAAGCAAGGATATGAATATTCTTGGTACCATTTGAAAGGAAACACTTTGAACTTTGTGGAAATGTGAATTGAATGTAGGAGAATATAATTTCAATAGATCTGGTAGAAGAAAATACAAAGAAAAAAACAACCGTTTTTTTCCCTAGCACCATCTTTGAAATGCCACAGAAAGGTCCCAGTTCCAGCCATCACTCTGGTTGTAATTCCGATGGCAGTAGTGTATGTGCAAAGTTTCAGACGGATATCTTGAAGTACGAGCAAACTAAATGACATTTTGTGTGAAGTCCCCCTTGTACATTTGGGCAAATCGTGAAGGAGACATTTGCATTCATATGACATTTCTCTGCAAGAATATCGTCAAATCTGTATACTTGGACTTTGATTTAGCTTTTCCAGTATTAGTAGCCATATTATAAGTTCAACATTTGCAAAACAACCAGTTTTCATAACTTCATAACTCTGACTATTCTTATAATTTTTGTCCAAAAGGAAAAGGCATGCTGTCGTACAAGGTTAGAAGTTACATTTTACGACAGATACAGGGTTTACGCGTAAAGCCCAGCTCATTGGCTATCTAGCTAGCTTTGTTTGACCCCAATTGGTGCTTATTTGACAAAATTAGAGTCGTTCAAGTGAAGACCGCCCGCGTCATTGGCGTGCCATGAAGGCGTCGCTCTCTGACCAAATATGGTGTCCTATAGGATATACTACACCCCTATTGATATAGTGAAGTCGGGTTACATTCTAGGATCTCTGAGGAATAAATATGAACATGATTTGACTGGTTGAAACAAGTTTAGGGTTAGATTTTCACAGTTTCCTTTCTTTGCAAATTGAACGTGTGGAAATACAAAATCGATCGTGCATGCTATATGGACCTTTTAAGGATACGAAAAATGATTTTATCTAACAAAACGACACTTCATGTTATCTCTGTGACCCTTTGGATGATAAATCTGAGCAAGATTTCAGAATGTAAGTACACATTTCACCTTCATAGGTGAATTTATCAAACCTATCGTGATGAAAAAAGTGTTTTGTTGTTAGGAGCTCTCCTCAAACAATAGCATGGCATTTTTTTTCCGCAGTAGTAGCTACTGTAAATTGGACAATGCAGTTATATTAACAAGAATTTAAGCTTTTCGCCGATATAAGATACTTATATGTACCGACATTTGTTGTTTCTCTAAAATCTGCGATCGTGACACAAGGCTCTGCATGATTTACAACTGTCCAGTTGACGGGACGCCTATCCCTAAGAAGTTGTTAACTCAGTACTTTGTTGAGGCACCTTTGGTAGCGATTACAGCCTCAACTTTTCTTGGGGATGACGCTACAAGCTTGGCACACCTATATTTGGGGAGCTTCTCCCATTTTTCTCTGAAGCTCTGTTAGGTTTGATGGGGAGCGTCGCCGCACAACTATTTTCAGATCTCTCCGGAGATGTTAGATCGGGTTCAAGTCCGGACACAGGCTGGGCCACTCAAGGACATTCAGAGACTTGTCCCCGAAGCCACTCATGCGTTGTCTTGGCTGTGTGCTTAGGGTCATTGTCCTGTTGGAAGGTGAGCCTTCGCCCCAGTCCGAGGTCCTGAGCGCTCTGGAGCAGATTTTCATCAAGGATCTCTCTGTACTTTGCTATGTTCATCTTTCCCAATCCCTGATGCTGAAAACCATCCCCACTGCTTGATGCTGCCATTACCATGCTTCGCCGTAGGGATGGTGCCAGGTTTCCTCCAGATATGATGCTTGGCATTCAGACCAAAGACTTCAATCTCAGGTTTCATCAGACCAGAGAATCTTGTTTCTCATGGTCTGAGAGTATTTAGGTGCCTTTTGGCAAACTCCAAGCGGGCTGTCCTGTGCCTTTTACTGAGGAGTGGCTTCCGTCTGGCCACTCAACCATAAAGGCCTGATTGGCGGAGTGCTACAGAGATGGTATTCGCTTTGGAAGGTTCTCCCATCTCCACAGAGGAACTCTGGAGCTCTATCATAGTGACCATCATTCTCCCCCGATTGCTCTGTGTCGAGGCCAGCTCTTGGAAGAGTCTTGGTGGATCCAAACTTCTTCCATTTAAGAATGATGGAGGCCACTGTGTTCTTGGGGACCTTCAATGCTGCAGAAATCTTTTAGTACCCTTCCCCAGATCTGTGCCTCGACACAATCCTGTCTCGGAGCTCAACAGACAATTCCTTCCACCTCATGGCTTGGTTTTTGCTCTGACATGCACTGTCAACTGTGGGACCTTATATTGACAGCTGTGTGCTTTTCCAAATCATGTCCAATGAATTTAATTTACCACAGGTGGACTCCAATGAAGTTGTAGAAACATTTCAAAGATGATCAATGGAAACAGGATGCACCTGATCTCAATTTCGAGTCTCATAGCAAACGGTCTGAATACTTATGTAAATAAGGTATTTCTGTTTTAAAGTTTTATACATTTGCATTTCACTTGGTCATTATGGGGTATTGTGTGTAGATTGATGAGGAAAAACATGAATTTAATACATTTTACAGTATGGCTGTAACGTAACACAATGTTGATTTTTGGGGGGGTATTTTATTAGGATCCCCATTAGCTGTTTCAAAAGCAGCAGCTTCTATTCCTGGGGTTCCACACAAAACATGAAACATGAAATAATGTAGAACATTAATAGACAAGAACAGATCAAGGACAGAACTACATAAAAAAAATTCAAGGCACACGTAGCCTACATATCAATAAATAGACACAAACTATCTACTGTAGGCGTTGGGCCGTGAGGTGTTGCTTTATCTGTTTTTTTTAAACAAGGTTTGCTCTTTATTTGAGCAATATGAGATGGAATGAAGTTCCATGCAATAATGGCTCTTTACAATATGCTTTCATGAATTTATTCTGGATATGGGGACTGTGGAAAGACCCCTGTCGGCATGTCTCTTGGGGTAAGTGTGTGTGTCAGAGCTGTGTGTAAGTTTACTATGTAAACAATTTGGAATTTTGGGATACTCTTAGCCAAGAGAGACTGGCATGCATAGTATATATCAGCCCTCTGATTACAATGAAGAAAAAGATGTGTCGCTCTGTTCTGGGCAAGCTGCAGCTTAACTAGGTCTTTGCTTGCAGCACTGGACCACACGACTGGACAATAATCAAAATGAGACAAACTAGAGCCTGCAGAACTTGATTTTTGGAGTGCGGTATCAAAAAAGCAGAGCATCTCTTTATTACGGAGAGACCTCGCCCCAGCTTTACAACGGTTGAATATATATGTTTTGACCATGACCCGACTGAGTCCGAACGCTCCTCAGGGACAACAACACCAGGCTCCAGAACATCGAAGCTGTAAAACAGGAAATAACAAAACAAAAATTGAAGACATTACAACCTTGCACAACATCAATTCACCTCCCAAGTTTGTTGAACATATACTGTATATATATATAAATATATATATATACAGTGGGGAGAACAAGTATTTGATACACTGCCGATTTTGCAGGTTTTCCTACTTACAAAGCATGTAGAGGTCTGTCATTTTTATCATAGGTACACTTCAACTGTGAGAGACGGAATCTAAAACAAAAATCCAGAAAATCACATTGTATGATTTTTAAATAATTAATTTGCATTTTATTGCATGACATAAGTATTTGATAACCTACCAACCAGTAAGAATTCCGGCTCTCACAGACCTGTTAGTTTTTCTTTAAGAAGCCCTCCTGTTCTCCACTCATTACCTGTATTAACTGCACCTGTTTGAACTCGTTACCTGTATAAAAGACACATGTCCACACACTCAATCAAACAGATTCCAACCTCTCCACAATGGCCAAGACCAGAGAGCTGTGTAAGGACATCAGGGATAAAATTGTAGACCTGCACAAGGCTGGGATGGGCTACAGGACAATAGGCAAGCAGCTTGGTGAGAAGGAAACAACTGTTGGCGCAATTATTAGAAAATGGAAGAAGTTCAAGATGACGGTCAATCACCCTCGGTCTGGGGCTCCATGCAAGATTTCACCTCGTGGGGCATCAATGATCATGAGGAAGGTGAGGGATCAGCCCAGAACTACACGGCAGGACCTGGTCAATGACCTGAAGAGAGCTGGGACCACAGTCTCAAAGAAAACCATTAGTAACACACTACGCCGTCATGGATTAAAATCCTGTAGCGCACGCAAGGTCCCCCTGCTTAAGCCAGTGCATGTCCAGGCCCGTCTGAAGTTTGCCAATGACCATCTGGATGATCCAGAGGAGGAATGGGAGAAGGTCATGTGGTCTGATGAGACAAAAATAGAGCTTTTTGGTCTAACTCCACTCGCCGTGTTTGGAGGAAGAAGAAGGATGAGTACAACCCCAAGAATACCATCCCAACCGTGAAGCATGGAGGTGGAAACATCATTCTTTGGGGATGCTTTTCTGCAAAGGGGACAGGACGACTGCACCGTATTGAGGGGAGGATGGATGGGGCCATGTATCGCGAGATCTTGGCCAACAACCTCCTTCCCTCAGTAAGAGCATTGAAGATGGGTCGTGGCTGGGTCTTCCAGCATGACAACGACACGAAGCACACAGCCATGGCAACTAAGGAGTGGCTCCGTAAGAAGCATCTCAAGGTCCTGGAGTGGCCTAGCCAGTCTCCAGACCTGAACCCAATAGAAAATCTTTGGAGGGAGCTGAAAGTCCGTATTGCCCAGCGACAGCCCCGAAACCTGAAGGATCTGGAGAAGATCTGTAGGGAGGAGTGGGCCAAAATCCCTGCTGCAGTGTGTGCAAACCTAGTCAAGAACTACAGGAAACGTATGATCTCTGTAATTGCAAACAAAGGTTTCTGTACCAAATATTAAGTTCTGCTTTTCTGATGTATCAAATACTTATGTCATGCAATAAAATGCAAATTAATTACTTAAAAATCATACAATGTGATTTTCTGGATTTTTGTTTTAGATTCCGTCTCTCACAGTTGAGGTGTACCTATGATAAAAATTACAGACCTCTACATGCTTTGTAAGTAGGAAAACCTGCAAAATCGGCAGTGTATCAAATACTTGTTCTCCCCACTGTATATATATATACAGTTGAAGTCGGAAGTTTACAAACACTTAGGTTGGAGTCAACCACTCCACACATTTCTTGTTAACAAACTATAGTTTTGGCAAGTCGGTTAGGACATCTACTTTGTGCATGACACAAGTAATTTGTCCAACAATTGTTTACAGACAGATTATTTCACTTATAATTCACTGTATCACAGTTCCAGTGGGTCAGAAGTTTACATACACTAAGTTGACTGTGCCTTTAAACAGCTTGGAAAATTCCAGAAAAGGATGTCATGGCTTTAGAAGCTTCTGATAGGCTAATTGACATAATATGAGTGAATTGGAGGTGTACCTGTGGATGAATTTCAAGGCCTACCTTCAAACTCAGTGCCTCTTTGCTTGACATCATGGGGAAATCAAAATAAATCAGCCAAGACCTCAGAAAAAGAATTGTAGACCTCCACAAGTCTGGTTCATCCTTGGGAGCAATTTCCAAATGCCTGAAGGTACCACGTTCATCTGTACAAACAATAGTACGCAAGTATAAACACCATGGGACCACGCAGCCGTCATACCGCTCAGGAAGGAGACGCGTTCTGTCTCCTAGAGATTAACGTACTTTGGTGCTAATAGTGTAAATCAATCCCAGAACAACAGCAAAAGACCTTGTGAAGATGCTGGAGGAAACAGGTACAAAAGTATCTATATCCACAGTAAAACTCGTCCTATATTGACATGACCTGAAATGCCACACAGCAAGGAAGAAGCCACTGCTCCAAAACCGCCATAAAAAAGCCCCAAGCATGACCCCCAAGCATACTTCCAAAGTTGTGGCAAAATGGCTTAAGGACAACAAAGTCAAGGTATTGGAGTGGCCATCACAAAGCCCTGACCTCAAACATATAGAAAATGTGTGGGTAGAACTAAAAAAGCATGTGTGAGCAAGGAGGCCTACAAACCTGACTCAGTTACACCAGCTCTGTCATGAGGAATGGGCCAAAATTACCCCAACTTATTGTGGGAAGCTTGTGGAAGGCTTCCTGAAACGTTTGACCCAAGTTAAACAACAAAAAGGCAATGCTACCAAATACTAATTGAGTGTATGTAAACTTCTGACCCACTGGGAATGTGATGAAAGAAATAAAAGCTGAAATAAATAAATCATTCCCTCTACTATTATTCTGACATTTCACATTCTTAAAATAAAGTGGTGATCCTAACTGACCTAAATTTTTACTTGGATTAAATGTCAGGAATTGTGAAAAACTGGGTTTAAATGTATTTGGCTAAGTTGTTTGTAAACTTCCGACTTCAACTGTATATATATATGAATCAGTGTAAAGGAGGAAATGTAGCTTACTTGTTGAGCAAAATCAAAGCTGTAATAAATCCTGACGTCTTTGCTTGCTGGTTCAGTAGGGGCCCCCAGAGACAACTGCAGGTCTTGACAGGTGGTCTTGCAGTCAGAAACTGTCTTCTGGTAGACAGACCGCTCACTCTGAACAAACAGGAGATGCTGCTCTTGCTTCTTCAGCTTGGCTGACTTAACAACTTGTGGCAGATTGGCAGATCTGAAGACCTGATAGTTGTTCCTCTGGCACTGCCAGCACAGGTCTGTCCTGGGCTTAGTGCTTGAGATGTGGGGCAGCAATTTTCTCCAAAGATGCCTGAATGAAGACAGCCCGACTACACGTACCTCTGGAAAATACAGAAATAATGTGAGATCAATTAAAGTAGGATCAATCATGTTGGAGGTAAATTTAATAATCAAAACATGTTGTTTATGCTTTAAAAAATATATATATTTATTTAACCTTCATTTAACTAGGTAAGTCAGTTAAGAACAAATTCGTATTTACAATGTCGGCCTACCAAAAGGCAAAATGCCTCCTGCGGGGACGGGGGGCTGGGATTAAAAATAAAAAATAAAACAAAAGTATAGGACAAAACACACATCACGACAAGAAAGACACCACAACACTACATAAAGAGAGACATAACACAACAGCATAGCTTGGCAGCAACACATGAAAACACAGCATGGTAGCAACACAACATGACAACAACATAGTAGCAAAACAACATTGCAGTAGCACAACATGGTACTTGTAGCAGCACAAAACAAGGTTCAAACATTATTGGGCACAGATAACAGCACAAAGAGCAAGAAGGTAGAGACAAAAATACATACATAGCGTGAAGCAGCTACAACTGTCACTAAGCGTATCCATGATTGAGTCTTTGAATGAAGAGATGGAGATAAAATGGTCCAGTTTGAGTGTTTTTTGCAGCTCATTCCAGTCGCTAGCTACAGCTAACTGAAAAGAAGAGCGACCCAGGGATGTGTGTGCTTTGGGAACCTTTAACAGAATGTGGCAGAACAGGTGTTGTATGTGGAGGATGAGGGCTGCAGTAGGTATATCAGATTAGCAAGAGTGAGGCCTAAGAGAGTTTTATAAATAAGTATCAACCAGTGGATCTTGCGACAGGTATACAGCGATGTCCAGTTTACAGAGTAGTATAGAGTGCAGTGATGTGTCCTATAAGGAGTACTGGTGGCAAACCTGATTGGCGAATGGTAAAGAACATGGGGCGGCAGGTAGTCTAGTGGTTAGAGTGTTGAACCAGTAACCGAAAGGTTGCTGGATTGAATCCCCGAGCTGACAAAGTAAAAATCTGTCGTTCTGCCCCTGAACAAGGCATTTAACCCACTGTTCCCTGGTAGGCCATCATTGTAAATAAGAATTTGTTCTTAGAGTGACCTGAGACATATGCCTAGTTTCCTGAAACAGGTCACATATGGTTGAATCATTGGCATACATGGACACACATGCTTTATTTAATGCCAATGACAGGTCATTGGTAAAAATGGAAAAGACTCGAGGGCTTAGAGAGCTGCCCTGTGGTTCACCTCACTTTACATGTTTGACATTAGAGAAGCTTCCGCTAAAGAAAAGCCTTTGAGTTCTATTAGATAGATAGCTCTGAATCCACGATATAGGAAGAGGTTGAAAAGCCATAAAACACAAGTTTTTCAACAACAGGTTATGGTTAAAAGCATCAAAGTCTGCACTGAAATCTAACAGTACAGCTTCCACAATCGTATTATTATCAATTTCTTTCATCAGTCATTTGTGTCAGTGCAGTACATGTTGAGTGCCCTTCTATATAAGCATGCTGAAAGTCTGTTGTTAATTTGTTTACAGAGAAATATCATTGTATTTGGTCAAACACAATTTTTTCCAACAGTTTGCTAAGAGCTGGAAGCAAGCTTATACTGTAGGTTTGTTGTTAGAACCACTAAATGCTGCTTTACCACTCTCTGGTAGCGGAATTACTTTGGCTTCCCTCCAGGCCTGAGGACAAAGACTTTCCTCTAGGCTCAGATTAAAGATATGACAGATATGCCTATAGACTCAGCTACCATCCTCAGTAGCGTTCCATCTAAGTTGTCAATGCCTGGAGGTTTGTCATTATTGATCGATAACAATAATTTTTCCACCTCTCCCACACTAACTTTACAAAATTCAAACTTGCAATGCTTTTCTTTCATTATTTGTTTTTTTATGCATGAATAAGATGGCTGTTCGTTGTTGGCATTTCCTACCTAAGTTTGCCCACTTAGGCGATCCCTACAAAATACAAATCCTACGTACCCCCGCAAACCTATGTGAACTTTTCTCCACATCTAAATGTGATGAGTTTGAGGCATATTTCAGAGATAAGATAACCAACATTAGGCTGGGTATCAGTCAAGCAAGACCTTGATGATATGTGCCCTAGCCTACCATGCAAAGGCACTATGGATTAATTTTCCCTGTTTGACACAGACATGCTCAGGAAACGTATATCACAACTTAAGCCTTCTACCTACCTTCTCGATCCTATCCCCACCACCTTTTTCAAAAAAGTTTTTAATTGCATATCTGAAGATGCGCAAGCTCTTGTCAAACACTCTCTGTTCACATGTACTTTCCCCACTGTACTAAAAACTGATATGGTGAAACCCCTTCTGAACAAAAGTAATCTCGATTTTTCAGCTTTTAGCAATTTGCGGCATATCTCCAACCTTCCATTCTTAAGGAACATTCTGGAGAAATTGGTGTTCAAACAGCGAAATTATTTTTTCACTTGTTATGGCTGCAGAGGGCGTATTGAAAAACTGGAAAATATGTGCCCATTTTCAAATGGCCTCTTACTCAATTTTTGCTCGTACAATATGCATATTATTATTAGTATTGGATAGAAAACACTGTCTAGTTTCTAAAACAGGTTTAATTATTTCTCTAAGTGAAACATAACTCTTTTTACAGCCCATTTTCTATCCAAAAGTGAAATTTCCAAGAAGCTATGTCTCTCTTCAAGATACTCTCTATAAAAGGCCTTGGCACTTAGGACTGTAGAAACACGTCACACGCCTTCCCCTGTGTGTCATGCGGAAGTGAGAGAAGAAATGACTTGATTATCTCTGTCAGGGACTGAAAACAACATCTTGGAGTCAGAAGTGCGCACTTAATTTTTTTTTCTGGGCGCGAAGTAGGAACTGGACTGCGCTCCTGGAAAACCCTCGTTATAGGTGAATATGACCTCCGGCTTCGATTTTATTTGATACATGTCACAATATCATCCTAAAGTATGTTTTTTCAATATACTTTAATTATATTATTGAAATTTATTCTGGACTTTAGACGTGATGCGACGCAAGAATTTTGTCAAGACGGAGAGGTTAGCACGGCATGGCCAGTGTGCATGCTAATTCAAGAGGGACATCGTTCGTTCTGGGTCCAAATGAAGACGGTTCTGAACAAAGGACCCTTTGGAGAACATTCTGATGGAAAATCAACAAAGATAAGGACCCAATTTGGGATGCTTTTTCATATATCTGACGAACTGTGCTATCGCTAGCGTTTGACTAGAATCAATGCTGCTGTGTGTTAGCTATTGTAGTAAGCTAATATAACGATATATTGTGTTTTCGCTGTAAAACACTTCAGAAATTGGAAATATTGTCTGTATTCACAAGATCTTTCTCTTTCATTAGCTATCCACCATATATTTTTCTGAAATGATTTATGATGAGTAATAAGGTAGTTGACGTTGGTGTCTATTTTCTCTGGCTACTCCCGTGCGATTTCTGACTGTAGCTATGATGGTAGCAGTAATGTAAAACTGATTTATAGCTAAAATATGCAATTTTTTTGAACAAAACATAGATTTATTGTGTAACATGTTATAGGACTGTCATCTGAGGTAGTTTTTTCTAGGTTATTTAGGTTCGTTCTAGGTTAGATAGGTTGGCTTGTGCATGCTACTTGCATCCTACTTGTGCTGTGAAAAATGTCTGTCCTCTTTTTTATTTGGTGGTGAGCTAACATAAATATATGTGGTGTTTTCTCTGTAAAACATTTAAAAAATCGGACATGTTGGCTGGATTGACAAGATGTTTATCTTTCAAATGCTGTATTGGACTTGTTAATGTGTGAAAGTTAAATATTTTAAAAAAATAGATTTTGAATTTCGCGCCCTGCATTTGAGCTGGATGTTGTCATAGGTGTACCGGCGTCGGGCTGCAGCCATTTAAGTGCCAACTGTATTTTTTTTACATTCCAGTCTGGTTTTCATGCCCACCACAGCACAGAGATAGCCTTAGTTCAATTGGTAAATGAGAGCCAACACAGATGCCAAACAGCTCTTAGATTTAAGTGCTGCATTTGACACTGTTGTCTATTTAGGTAGGTTGGCCTCTCTGGTCCAGTTCTAAATTGGTTTAGGACCTATTTAACCGGTCGAAAGTTTTTTGTCAGCCTTGGTGAACATAACTCAGAGAAAACACACATGTGAACATGTGGAGTTCATCAAGGTTCGATTTTGGGTCTGGTACTGTTCAGTTTATATATGTTACCCCTTGGAAGCGTTATCAGAAAGCACAGCATTGATTTTCACTGCTACGCAGACGATACACACCTTTACATTTCTGTGTCACCAGGGGATTTTAGCTCCACAGATAACTTATTAGACTGTATTAGTGATTTAAATACATGGAAGGCTCACAACTTCCTCCAGCTAAATCAAGACAAGAACGAGGTACTTTTTGTTGGAACCAAAGCACACAGAAAGAATCTAGCCGCACATTTTAATTCACGGCAATAAAGATTTTAGATACTGACCTAAATTTTGAATCACACATTAGGAATGTGACCAAAATAGTTGTTTTACACCTGAGTAACATTGCCAAGGTGCGGCCCTTTCTCTCTCAGGCTGATATAGAGAGACTCATCCATGCTTTTATTACAAGCAGGCTTTGAATACTGTAATGGTCTACCCAAGAAAGCCATTGGTCAACTGCAAAACATACAGAATGCTGCAGCACGGGTATTGACCAAGACCAGACGGAGAGCACACATTACAGTGGTTTTAAGGTCTCTGTACTGGCTGCCTGTGATTTTTAGAATTAATTTTAAGGTTTTTAAATCAATCCATGATTGTGCACCCCAATACATGTCAGACATTACTTTACGTTATGTACCCAGTAGGTCCCTCAGTTCCTCTGGCACTATCCTTCTTCAGGATTGGTGGGTCCCCTGCGGGACGGTTGAGCTAATGTAGGCTAATGCGATTAGCATGAGGTTGTAAGTAACAAGAACATTTCCCAGGACATAGACATATCTGATATTGGCAGAAAGCTTAAATTCTTGTTAATCTAACTAACAAAATTTATAGTAGCTATTTCAGTGAAAGAATAACATGCTATTGTTTGAGGAGAGTGCACAGTTTTGAATATGAAAAGTTATTAATAAACAAATTAGGCACATTTGGGCAGTCTTGATAGAACATTTTGAACAGAAATGCAATGGTTCCTAGGATCAGTCTGAAACTTTGCACACACACTGCTGCCATCTAGTGGCCAAAATCTAAAATGCACCTGGGCTGGAATAATACATTATGGCCTTTCTCTTGCATTTTAAAGATGATGGTACAAAATCAACTGTTTTTTTTCTTTGTATTATCTTTTACCAGATCTAATGTGTTATATTCTCCTACATTCCTTTTACATTTCCACAAACTTCAAAGTGTTTCATTTCAAATGGTACCAAGAATATGCATATCCTTGCTTCAGGGCCTGAGCTACAGGCAGTTAGATTTGGGTATGTCATTTAAAGGCAAACATTTAAAAAAAGGAGCAAAACATTTTTAAGGCATGGAGAGGCATGGAGAGGCAGCCTTTAGGTATTATGCCCCCAGCCTCTGGATTAGCCTGCCAGAGAACCTGAGGGTTGAAACTGTGGACATATTTAAGAAGCATATTTTTAGATTTTATTTTCCTTAGAGTGCTTTTTAGTTGTTCAGTTTGTGTCATTCTTTTGTTTTTTATCTTATGATTGTTGTGAAGTAAATAGTTCACCTTTTTTATAATTGCATTGCATTGCATTCCATGTCTGAAATGTGCTGTATAAATAAAGTGTGATTTGATTTGATTAATGACGTGCTATACTTAGTGTGTTGATGCTCAGAAAATCTCAAGTCAAAGGTCATGCAAACAAACACAATAATTTACAGTGAGTGGTCAAATGAAAATACAGCCAAACTCCAAAGAGACAGGCAACATTTTCCCAACAGAAACTCTTCAGTTAGAAAATACCCAGCTAAAAACATTAAAAAGCAAAATAGACATGACAATTAGTTAAGTCCCATATACTGCCCCCGTCCATACAGCCAGCTGGGTTCTCAGTACATTGCGCAGACAGGAATAAAGAACTCTCCGGGAAGAAGAAAGGCGGGGGAGTATGTTTCATGATTAACTATTCGTGGTGTATTTGTGATAACGTACAGAAACTCAAGCCCTTTTGTTCACCCAACCTAGAATACCTCACAATCAAATGCAGACCATATTACCTCCCAAGAGAATTTTCTTCAGTTATAGTCACAGCCATGTATATTCCCCTCAAGACGATACCACGACGGCCCTCAAGGAACTACACTGGACTTTGTGCAAACTGGAAACCACATATCCTGAGGCCACATTTAATTTTAAATTGTATTTTATATAACCTTTATTTAACTAGGCAAGTCAGTTAAGAACAAATTCTTATTTACAATGATGGCCTACCCCGGCCAAACCCTAACCCGGACGACGGTGGGCTGTCTTGCTCCCGGACAAGCTAAACAAGAAAGCAAAGGTAACTGAACTAAATGACTACTCACTTCTGTGTCATTCGGTGCATTGAGAGGCTATTTAAGGATCATATCACCTCTACCTTACCTTACCTGACACCCTAGACCCACTTCAATTTGCATAGCGCCCCAATAGATCCACAGACGATGCAATCGCCATCGCACTGCACACTGCCCTATCCCATCTGGACAAGAGGAATACCTATAGGATATAAGAATGCTGTTCATTGACTATAGCTCAGCCTTCAACACCATAGTACCCTCCAAGATCATCATTAAGCTCGGGGCCCTGGTTCTGAACCCCGCCCTGTGCAACTGGGTCCTGGAAATCCTGACGTGCCGCCCCCAGGTGGTGAAGGTAGGAAACGACACCTCCACTTCGCTGATCCTCAACACAGGGTCCCCACAAGGGTGCATGCTCAGCCCCCTCCTGTACTCCCTGTTCACCCATGTCTGTATGGCCACACATGCCTCCAACTCAATCATCAAGTTTGCAGACAACACAACAGCTGTAGGCCTGATTACCAACAATGACGAGACAGCCTACAGGGAGGAGGTGAGGGCCCTGGCGGAGTGGTGCCAGGAAAATAACCTCTCCCTCAATGTCAACAAAACGAAGGAGCTGATCGTGGACTTCAGGAAACAGCAGAGAGAGCATGCCCTTATCCACATCGATGGGACCGCAGTGGAGAAAGTGAAATGCTTCAAGTTCCTCGCCATACACATCAACGACGATCTGAAATGGTCCACCCACACAGACAGTGTGGTGAAGAAGGCACAACAGTGTGTCTTCAACCTCAGGAGGCTGAAGAAATCCGGCTTGGTCCCTAAGACCCTCACAAACCTTTACAGATGTATAATTGAGAGTACTGCCCGCAACCGCAGGGCTCTCCAGGGGGTGGTGCGGTCTTCCCAATGCATCACCGGGGGCACACTGCCTGCGCTCCAGGACAGCACCCGATGTCACAGGAAGGCCCAAAAGATCATCAAAGACATCAACCACCCGAGCCACAGCCTGTTCATCCCGCTACCATCCAGAAGGTCAGTACGAGGTCACTACAGGTGCATCAAAGTTGGGACCGAGAGACTGAAAAACAGCTTCTATCTCAAGGCCAGACTGTTAAATAGCCATCACTAGCCAGCTACCACCCAGTTACACATCCCTGCACCTCAGAGGCTGCTGCCCTATGTACATAGACTCACTGGTCACTTTAAATCACTGGTCACTGGTCACTGGTCACATTAATAATGAAACACTAGTGACTTTAATAATGTTTACATAGTGCTTTACTAATTTCATATGTATATACTGGGTTTATTCTACTGTATTTTAGTCAATGCCACTCGGACATTACTCGTCCTAATATTTATATATTTCTTAACTCCCTTCTTTTACTTTCGATGAATTGTTAGATATTACTGCACTGTTGGAGCTAGGAACACAAGCATTTCGCTACACCCGCAATAACATCTGCTAAATATATGTATGTGACCATTTGATTTGATAACGCCAACCTTTTCCTGTAAATTGTCACAACACAAGTCACTGAAAATTGCCATTCAGAAGGATGTTGAGAGCACTTGTTGACATCTCCCATCCTCAGGGTATGTTTAAGCTGAGCTCTGTGACTCTGTTTGTGTCTGCTAGCTGTCAGTAATAACACAGTGAAATCAGCTGTGGGTGGCCGTGATACTGTCCAGAGAGCTAGTTTGATATGAATCACCCTCCTCAGACTCAAACCGACAATTACCACAATACCTGCACATGACAAGTCATTTGAAATGTTAGTACAAAACACTTATTACTGTCATGATGAGGATCATTATTCTCTGGCCCTCTAAGTGAGGTCTGAGAGTCAGGACGGCAAAGTGTATGGTATTTACCAAATCACTGAGACAAAACCCAGTTCACAAATCGTATAAATAGCAAATCTAAAGCATATGGGCAATCTAGGGCCTTAAAATAATAATGCTTTGCAAAGTTGCCTATCATAAGATACAATTATGCTGCAGAAGATATAAATGCCACAAATAATAGACCAAGAGACATTAAGAGAAGGGGGGGGACAGATTATAAGGTGCCGTATTCTCATTGTAATGCAGAAGTGGACATAGCAAACCAAAAACCTCACAGATAAACAACAACAGAAGATCAACGACAACCAGAAAAGAACACGTTCAACCAATGCCACTAATTGTCACTTTATAGCATCAAAAAGTGAAGGGCACTTTCAAGAGGTCAAAAATGATCTCTCATGATTAGGGACAGACGTTCTGGAGTTCTTCCTGACTATATGACCTGACCAGAATGGGCCTAAGCTATTGGCTATGTGCTCAGGTTACATGTTTTGTGGACAGGCAAAACTCCTGTCCCTACTCATGATAGAAGAATAGATGGTGTTCAAAATAAGTATGTGGTTGCGTAATGTTGTTTCATATTACTGGGAATGGCAGATCTGTTCCTCAGTATCCCACGGTGATGTGGCCAACAGGCATCAAGGATATGAAATAACAGGGAGAAACGTGAATCAACATGATAACACTGACCTCAGTCATTCTGATATGACCTGACAGGGTGGGATCTGCCCAGCTGCTGTTTTATCACTGTGAAAACAGGTATCCTACAGCTGCGCGGTCTGTTTAATAAACATAGGCGGATATTCCACCCTTTTACCTTGAGTGTAACGTCTCTCCATCAGTCTCTATCAGTCCAAAGCAGCTCAGAATGAGATGACATTCACTAATAGCTTATTTGGGCTGTAAATCAACCCGTTATCCAACCTAACAATGTAGCATAACCAGATAAAATCACTTCAGATGTGTTTACTAGGCCTGTAAAACCACTTTTGGCAGCCAGCGATGTGTTTTGTAGCAATTTTCTCACTTAATGTCATCTTATGATTGTGAAAACAATTGGACTTTATGCGTAATGGTGTGGGCTGGTGACAACATTGTGCTTTTAGGTAATTGCATTACTATCTAGCACAATACATGTCACCACCATTGCAATAACTCTGAGGGCTGAGACATTCTGTCCATTACTAAATTGGACAATGTCATATTTCTGTAAAAGTAAACACTAATGGTAACTAATTTCCTTTAGATATTATCAGGAGGGAAGAGCAGCGTTGCTCTCTCTGGGTCACAACTCTCCCAACATTCCTGGCTATTACATACATCCCTGGGAGGCCATTCACAAGGATACCTCTATGGAATATGACCACTGTTACAGCATACGGATGTTTATTTAAAACAAATGAAATATTAATGGGATTTGGGATGTTTCATGGTTCCACTGTGGGTCAACATAGTCCAGAGCTGATGCTTAGGACTCTGAAGTGGTTACAGTAGCGCACAGAGTCTATTCTTGTCTGATACACAGACTGTGGATGTACTTATACAATATATCATCTCATGAAATCCTTTGCCAGATTTCATATTTTTTCTGTCCAAGAAAAGAAAGAGAAGAGTGAGGTGATAGTTCTGAAAAGAGCAAAGTGAGGTGGTAGCTCTGAAAAGAGCAAAGTGAGGTGGTAGTTCTGAAAAGAGCAAAGTGAGGTGATAGTTCTGAAAAGAGCAAAGTGAGGTGGTAGCTCTGAAAAGAGCAAAGTGAGATGGTAGCTCTGAAAAGAGCAAAGTGAGGTGGTAGCTCTGAAAAGAGCAAAGTGAGGTGATAGTTCTGAAAAGAGCAAAGTGAGGTGATAGTTCTGAAAAGAGCAAAGTGAGGTGATAGTTCTGAAAAGAGCAAAGTGAGGTGATAGTTCTGAAAAGAGCAAAGTGAGGTGATAGTTCTGAAAAGAGCAAAGTGAGGTGATAGTTCTGAAAAGAGCAAAGTGAGGTGATAGTTCTGAAAAGAGCAAAGTGAGGTGATAGTTCTGAAAAGAGCAAAGTGAGGTGATAGTTCTGAAAAGAGTAAAGTGAGGTGGTAGTTCTGAAAAGAGCAAAGTGAGGTGATAGTTCTGAAAAGAGTAAAGTGAGGTGATAGTTCTGAAAAGAGCAAAGTGAGGTGGTAGTTCTGAAAAGAGCAAAGTGAGGTGGTAGCTCTGAAAAGAGCAAAGTGAGGTGGTAGTTCTGAAAAGAGCAAAGTGAGGCGATAGTTCTGAAAAGAGCAAAGTGAGGTGATAGTTCTGAAAAGAGCAAAGTGAGGTGGTAGTTCTGAAAAGAGCAAAGTGAGATGATAGTTCTGAAAAGAGCAAAGTGAGGTGATAGTTCTGAAAAGAGCAAAGTGAGGTGATAGTTCTGAAAAGAGCAAAGTGAGGTGGTAGTTCTGAAAAGAGCAAAGTGAGGTGATAGTTCTGAAAAGAGCAAAGTGAGGTGGTAGTTCTGAAAAGAGCAAAGTGAGATGATAGTTCTGAAAAGAGCAAAGTGAGGTGGTAGCTCTGAAAAGAGCAAAGTGAGGTGGTAGTTCTGAAAAGAGCAAAGTGAGGTGATAGTTCTGAAAAGAGCAAAGTGAGGTGGTAGCTTTGAAAAGAGCAAAGTGAGCTGGTAGCTTTGAAAAGAGCAAAGTGAGGTGGTAGTTCTGAAAAGAGCAAAGTGAGGTGGTAGTTCTGAAAAGAGCAAAGTGAGGTGATAGTTCTGAAAAGAGCAAAGTGAGGTGATAGTTCTGAAAAGAGCAAAGTGAGGTGGTAGTTCTGAAAAGAGCAAAGTGAGGTGGTAGTTCTGAAAAGAGCAAAGTGAGATGATAGTTCTGAAAAGAGCAAAGTGAGGTGGTAGCTCTGAAAAGAGCAAAGTGAGGTGGTAGCTCTGAAAAGAGCAAAGTGAGGTGATAGTTCTGAAAAGAGCAAAGTGAGGTGGTAGTTCTGAAAAGAGCAAAGTGAGGTGATAGTTCTGAAAAGAGCAAAGTGAGGTGGTAGCTCTGAAAAGAGCAAAGTGAGGTGATAGTTCTGAAAAGAGCAAAGTGAGGTGGTAGCTCTGAAAAGAGCAAAGTGAGGTGATAGTTCTGAAAAGAGCAAAGTGAGGTGGTAGCTCTGAAAAGAGCAAAGTGAGGTGGTAGCTCTGAAAAGAGCAAAGTGGGGTGGTAGCTCTGAAAAGAGCAAAGTGAGGTGGTAGCTCTG
The DNA here is from genome assembly GCF_045679555.1 of Salvelinus alpinus. Taxonomy (NCBI): domain Eukaryota; kingdom Metazoa; phylum Chordata; class Actinopteri; order Salmoniformes; family Salmonidae; genus Salvelinus; species Salvelinus alpinus. The sequence goes on along the minus strand of NC_092093.1, from coordinate 33,436,115 downwards.
AAAAGAGCAAAGTGAGGTGGTAGCTCTGAAAAGAGCAAAGTGAGGTGATAGTTCTGAAAAGAGCAAAGTGAGGTGATAGTTCTGAAAAGAGCAAAGTGAGTGGTAGTTCTGAAAAGAGCAAAGTGAGGTGATAGTTCTGAAAAGAGCAAAGTGAGGCGGTAGTTCTGAAAAGAGCAAAGTGAGGTGGTAGCTCTGCAGCCTGTAAACACACTAGACGTGACAGTCATTTGTCTATTTCCTGCAGCTCTGGTTGTGACTGAGTGGTGACGTACGTGACATATGTCTGTGAAAGCCTCTAGGGAGTGTGCAGAGTCCGCCAGCAGCCTTCCGGCTGTGCGCTTCAGCACCGTCTTCTTTCTGGTGCAAGTTCAAATTCCAAGTGGACGTTTGGAATCGGAATTATCTGTCTCCCTCACAGAGCCTTGAGTACTAAGGCAGAGCTTTGGTGTGCGTGTGTGTGTGTGTGTGTGTGTGTGTGTGTGTGTGTGTGTGTGTGTGTGTGTGTGTGTGTGTGTGTGTGTGTGTGTGTGTGTGTGTGTGTGTGTGCTTCTGCGTGTGTGTGTGTCTGTGTGTGTGTGTGTCTGTGTGTGTGAGTGTGTGTGTGTGTGTGTGTGTGTGTGTGTGTGTGTGTGTGTGTGTGTGTGTGTGTGTGTGTGTGTGTGTGTGTGTGAGTGCTTCTGCATGTCTGCGTGTGTGTGTGTCTGTGTGTGTGTGTGTCTCCCTGAATCTCTGCACGTCGCTCCTTTGTCCCCAATGTGCCTCAGCAGTCAGGGTTTTATTCAAGTAGCTCCACTTCCGCCAGTGACATGGCTGTGGGAAGGAAAATAACCGTGGGCCTAGCTAAGGCCATGTGATAAGCTCCCTGTCATTGAGGAATTAGAGAGGTCAGGACAGCCTTTTCTGGGGGGAACAATTGTTTGTTTACTGTTTTAAAGCCATCAAGGCCAAGCGAAGCACTTTTTACACATTCTGTTTCCCCACCCGAAAAGGTTTCTGTTTTTGGCTTCTTTTAATAAGTCGTGGAAATGTAATTAAAATATTTGTTTGGCCGCTCCAGATTTAAATGAAAGCGACCAATGCTTTTTATGACAACTTTTTCTCACCATAAAGTTTGGGAGTCATGACTAATTACTTGTTGAGTTCTTGAAAACAAAAATACAGGCCTACTGTACATGTCCTCAGTAGTCTGTTTCCTTCTATGTCACACAGATCAGTTACCAAGTAACAGAGGTGTTACTTTATCATACATTTTAGTCATTTGATTAACTGAAGAAAGCGTAAGAATACTAATACTAATAATAATATACACTGAGTGTACAAAACATTAAGAACACCTTCTTAATATTGAGTCCAAAGGCACTTAAATCTTTTCCTTCGTGACGTTTGTACGTCCCACAACAACCCAGTCATACTGTAGGATCGCACAACATTTGGTTAGAGTGAGTCAGTTTATAAACAACTACATTTAACTGTGTGGGTGAATGGGCAGTTCAGCACAAAATATTTAATGACTAGTTTTCTGCAACGTAAGTACATGGAAACCACACTGAATGGGGCCAGAAAAAACGAAAACACGCTAGGGAGAGGGGAACATCTCTTTTCAGACACAACGACAACAGGCTGCCCTTGCTTTTCTATTCCTCACAGTCTCTCTTATTAAATCAAACTAAATACGTTAATTCTACCAACTTATTGCTGTATCCATTCACAATCGTACCCCTTAGTAACTGTTGTCAACACCTTCATGTAAATCATGTGTTACCCCTATGATCTCTCTAGAGGTGGCCGCTGCTACGCTCAAAGACGTCACAGCGGGAATGTCACAAGGTGAAGCCAAGCAGGGCCAGGCAGGGGAGAGGCCAGTACCCTCAGCCAACAGTCAAGTGTTAATGCATTGAAGGGATGTGTGTAGTAGTCTCCCTTCCAGTGCCTAGCTGACTTTTATAATGGATGTGAAATGGGCTCTTACGTACAGTATGTGTTGACAAGCTGTAAACAGAAATCATTCCCCCTTTCCAGGTCCAGTCGGACTCAAACTCTGTCTCAGTGTGACTGTGGCTTTATTAACATTCCACTTAAGTTCTGTGACAGCTGTTTTATTAAACTGCCACCCATTACTGCCGGAGGCGGGAGCTATGCAGACTGGGCAATAGAGTTGCAGAGTCACTCACTATGCCTACAACATGGCTAGGTCTTGTTGTGTAGCAGCAGCTACTTTAGTGTCCGATGGGAACCAACAATGACGTACAGTATAGTAGTATATGCTACTAGTATATACTGTAAACTATGAGGTCAAAGCCACATATTGGTGAGCCCGACCCCATCTCCACCAGTGGGAATAGGGACATACAGTACATGCTGCTACAGTACGGGGTCACAGCCACACATCAGGGTGAGCCCCGGTCCATGCTCCTCTTCCTGTTGATGCGCTGCTGCGCTCGCCGAACCCTCTGCTTCCCACGTTGACACAAATACACAAGGCCCACATGACATCCTGTGTGGAAGCGCCGAACAACAATGGATACTTACATCAAGTCATAGGCCTCTGTCCCTCATTAACAGTGACATGAAATTGTACGCCAAGGTTCAAGCCGAACGTCTTGAAACCATTTTACACAAACTAGTTCATCCTCATCAAACAGGCTTTGTCCAACAGAGATTGGAGTCAGACATTTGGAAACCCAAATAAAATTATTTTAAACAATGAACAAGGAATTCATCAACTTTCTGACATAATGAATGATGAAGGTTTATTATCCTTTCATGACCTTAAACAATATGTATAATTCACCTGGTTCGTCATTTATTAAATTTTATTCTGAAAAACATCCCAATGTCCTCCAAAATATGAATCATCAATTAATACACTACAAATTTGTGGAACCGCTTCCAATTTAAACTTGCTTCTATTCCAAATTGTCTGTTGTGTTCTCAAGGAAATATTGGAAGCTTCATGCACATGATGTGGAACTGCCCCAGCGTGAAGTCCTCCTGGTCACATGATGTGGCACTGCACCAATGTGAAGACCTCCTGGTCACATGATGTGGGACTGCACCAATGTGAAGACCTCCTGGTCACATGATGTGGGACTGCCCCAATGTGAAGACCTCGTGGTCACATGATGTGGAACTGCCCCAGTGTGAAGACCTCCTGGTCACATGATGTGGGACTGCCCCAATGTGAAGACCTCGTGGTCACATGATGTGGGACTGCCCCAGTGTGAAAACCTTTTTGTCACAGGTTGCCAGGTCTGTGTCGAGCACAGTTGGTGCTGCCATTTCCTATCGTCCCAATATTATTGTTGAACGATGACTCTTCACTGACTCTCACAGTACCTCCGAAACGAGTATAGTTGCCTGGATTGACTTCGGTAAAACAAATGTTAGTGACCAGATGGAAGCCTCCACATAAGCTTAGCATTACTCAATGGCTACAAAACTTCCTTGATGTTCTTTCACTAGAGCCCATAGCTCATGTGAACAGCGCCAAGGAAACAACATTAGATGCATAGAGCAGTCGAAAAGGTTGAAAGCTTATTATGAGTTATTCTAATGTAATCATGTTTGAATTCATCAATTGTATTTTAAATATCTGTATTGAATATCGATGTATGCAGGCTGATTCTATTCATGTGTGCCTCGGTCCTACAAACAATTTAACAAACATAAGAAAAGTTACCCATGATGTTTTGTTTTCTGCATAGATATGGCCACAACATAAGCCCATGGGGGGAGGGGGAGAGGTGGGGAGTGGGAGAGGTGGGGAGTGGGAGAGGTGGGGAGCGACGGAGGGGGGAATAGGAATGGGTTTCACCACAAAAGGGGGGGGGGGGATGGGACAGTGAGGAGAAATACATTTATTTATTTAATTAAATTTTTATTTTATTTACTGTTTTTCATTACTTTATATATATGTACTTTTTGAATATTATTGCCTGTCTGTGACGTGGTCACAAATGAAGACGGGAACTGATTCCAATAACACTTCTGACATTGCTGACCAGGTTTACTCTCTAGTACTGTAGCTCTATGCATTACATGGAGAGTTATTGCAGACTGGGGTGTGGAATCTGGATGGATATAATCACATAACTTCAACTCATAAAAATACACATGGCTTCCAATACCCGAATTGTAAAGCAGTTTATTCACTATGACAAAATTGAATGACTCATTGAATAGTATTGCATGTATGCCATATTTGAGAATCCTATGCAATACATGGCACCATTGGAGCTATTTTCATACCTCCATGAAATGCATCATGGAATAGATGATCTAACAGTGTTTGGAAAACAGGCTACATCCTGGTAATCATAAACCCCTCAAAGCTTCACAGTTACCACATTGCACAATCATCCAACAGTGTTTTAAATAACAGTGTTGGAGCCTGAACAGTTATGGTTCGGCAGGCATTAGACTTTCTCCGAAGCAATTAAATATTTCTCCCAGACTTGCCAAGATAAACAGGCTTGTACTTCATTAGTTTATGGTGGCTGACTTTTTTCTCTCAGCTCTGCAGATGTAGTGTCTCGGCAGTACGTATGAAACTCTTAATGGTGCGGATGATTATCTCAAGACAGGAACTGATCAGACCTGGGAACGAGATAGTTGTTTATTTGAAAATACCAACTTTTCAAAATACTTGAGGTAGTCGAATATAGTTTATATAGTTTAAAAGGCAACTAAAAGGCAACTATTTTCTTTGATATTAAAATACAGGTCTCAGAAAGAAATATATATTTGAAAGGAATTTGAATACCTCTCAGAAAACCAAATACTGTTTGACGGTATTTGAATATATGCTTTCTTGAAAACAAAAAGAAATTGTATTTGATTGCTGCCAAACATTTAATGAAGAACCGGAAACTACAACAGTTAGTTGAATTAGTCTAAATATATGATAATATGCACATGGTTTGGAGGGCTCTTAGATATGAATGTTAATATAGCTTTTAGTCTATGATTAAATACATGAGGGACATAGAATCACCTCAAAATTAGAATAGACCTTAGGGCCTCCCGAGTGGCACAGTGTTCTAAGGCACTGCATCACATTGCTAGATGTGCCACTAGAGATTCTGGGTTCGAGTCCAAGCTCTGTCGCAGTCGGCCGCGACTGGGAGACCCATGGGGCGGTGCACAACTGGTCCGGCTTAGGGGAGGGTTTGGCCGGCAGGGATGTCCTTAACACATCACACACTAGCAACTCCTGTGGCGTGCCGGGCGCAGTGCACGCTGAGACGGTTGCCATGTGTACGGTGTTTCCTCTGACACATTGGTGCTTGTGGGTTAAGTGGGCATTGTGTCAAGAAGCAGTGCGGCTTGGCTTGGTTGGGTTGGGTTGTGTTTCGAAGGACGCACGGCTCTCGACCTTCGCCTCTCCCGAATCCGTACGGGAGTTGCAGCGATGAGACAAGACTGTAACTACCAATTGGGGAGAAAAAGGGGTAACAAAAAAATCAATAACAAATTCCAATAGACCACTGTTGCAGCTTCAAAATTACTAACAAATATATTTTCATAATGAGTGAGACATAAGGTAATCCAGTAACAGTTGGCATAATGTGTAGTAACTTTGATTATTACAACATTATTACAACAGCAACATCGTTGTTACACAGAATTTATTTTTATTTTTATCGAATTGCATAATAATGGAGTTATTACATAAGTGGAATAGGAACAGTCACTATTCCTCTTGTGTATAGTAGTTACAAAAAAACACAGCTCATTGCTATGCAATTGGTTTGGTTTGGTTTCAATGATGTTTCTAGAGACAAGATCTCTCTCATCATCACTCAATACCTAGGTTTACCTCCACTGTATTCACATCCTACCATACCTTTGTCTGTACATTATTCCTTTAAACTATTTTATCGCCCCCAGAAACTTCCTTTTACTCTCTGCTCTAGTAGCTCTAGGCGACCAATTCTCATAGCTTTTAGCCGTACCCTTATCCTACTCCTCCTCTGTTCCTCTGGTGATGTAGAGGTGAATCCAGGCCCTGCAGTACCTGGCTCCACTCCTATTCCCCAGGCGCTCTCTTTTGATGACTTCTGTAACCGTAATAGCCTTGGCTTCATGCATGTTAACATTAGAAGCCTCCTCCCTAAGTTTGTTTTGTTCACTGCTTTAGCACACTCTACCAACCCGGATGTTTTAGCCGTGTCTGAATCCTGGCTTAGAAAGACCACCAAAAATTCAGACATTTTCATCCCCAATTACAAGATTTTCAGACAAGATAGAACGGCCAAAGGGGGCGGTGTTGCAATCTACTGCAAAGACTGCCTGCAGAGTTCTGTTATACTATCCAGGTCTGTTCCCAAACAATTTGAACTTCTACTTTTAAAAATCCACCTCTCTAAAAACAAGTCTCTCACCGTTGCCGCCTGCTATAGACCACCCTCTGCCCCCAGCTGTGCTCTGGACACTATATGTGAACTGATTGCCCCCCATCTATCTTCAGAGCTCGTGCTGCTAGGCGACCTAAATTTGAACATGCTCAACACCCCAGCCACCCTACAATCTAAGCTTGATGCCCTCAATCTCACACAAATTATCAATGAACCTACCAGGTACCACCCCAATTCCGTAAACACGGGTACCCTCATAGATATCATCCTAACAAACTTGCCCTCCAAATACACCTCTGCTGTTTTCAACCAAGATCTCAGCGATCACTGCCTCATTGCCTGCATCCGTAATGGGTCAGCGGTCAAACGACCTCCACTCATCACTGTCAAACGCTCCCTGAAACACTTCAGCGAGCAGGCCTTTCTAATCGACCTGGCCGGGGTATCCTGGAAGGATATTGATCTCATCCCGTCAGTAGAGGATGCCTGGTCATTTTTTTAAAATGCCTTCCTCACCATCTTGAATAAGCATGCCCCATTCAAGAAATTTAGAACCAGGAACAGATATAGCCCTTGGTTCTCTCCTGACCTGACTGCCCTTAACCAACAGAAAAACATCCTATGGCGTTCTGCATTAGCATCGAACAGCCCCCGTGATATGCAACTTTTCAGGGAAGCCAGAAACCAATATACACAGGCAGTTAGAACAGCCAAGGCTAGCTTTTTCAAGCAGAAATTTGCTTCCTGCAACACAAATTCAAAAAAGTTCTGGGACACCGTAAAGTCCATGGAGAATAAGAACACCTCCTCCCAGCTTCCAACCGCTCTGAAGATAGGAAACACTGTCACCACCGACAAATCCACTATAATTGAGAATTTCAATAAGCATTTTTCTACGGCTGGCCACGCTTTCCACCTGGCTACCCCTACCCCGGACAACAGCACTGCCCTCCCCTCTGCTACTCGCCCAAGCCTTCCCCATTTCTCTTTCTCCCAAATACAGTCAGCTGATGTTCTTAATGAGCTGCAAAATCTGGACCCTTACAAATCAGCCGGGCTAGATAATCTGGACCCTTTCTTTCTAAAACTATCTGCTGAAATTGTTGCCACCCCTATTACTAGCCTCTTCAACCTCTCTTTCGTGTCGTCTGAGATCCCCAAAGATTGGAAAGCAGCTGCGGTTATCCCCCTCTTCAAAGGGGGGGACACCCTTGACCCTAACTGCTACAGACCTATATCTATCCTACCCTGCCTTTCTAAGGTCTTCGAAAGCCAAGTCAACAAACAGATTACCGACCATTTCGAATCACACCACACCTTCTCCGCTATGCAATCTGGTTTCAGAGCTGGTCATGGGTGCACCTCAGCCACGCTCAAGGTCATAAACGATATCGTAACCGCCATCGATAGGAAACAATACTGTGCAGCCGTATTCATTGACCTGGCCAAGGCCTTTGACTCTGTCAATCACCACATCCTCATTGGCAGACTCGACAGCCTTGGTTTCTCTAATGATTGCCTCGCCTGGTTCACCAACTACTTCTCTGATCGAGTTCAGTGTGTCAAATCGGAGGGTCTGTTGTCCGGGCCTCTGGCAGTCTCTATGGGGGTGCCACAGGGTTCAATTCTTGGACCGACTCTCTTCTCTGTTTACATCAATGATGTCGCTCTTGCTGCTGGTGATTCTCTGATCCACCTCTACGCAGACGACACTATTCTGTATACTTCTGGCCCTTCTCTTGACACTGTGTTAACAACCCTCCAGGCGAGCTTCAATGCCATACAACTCTCCTTCCGTGGCCTCCAACTGCTCTTAAATACAAGTAAAACCAAATGCATGCTCTTCAACCGATCGCTGCCTGCTCCTGCCCGCCTGTCCAACATCACTACTTTGGACGGCTCTGACTTAGAATATGTGGACAACTACAAATACCTAGGTGTCTGGTTAGACTGTAAACTCTCCTTCCAGACCCACATCAAACATCTCCAATCCAAAGTCAAATCTAGAATTGGCTTCCTATTCCGCAACAAAGCATCCTTTACTCATGCTGCCAAACATACCCTTGTAAAACTGACCATCCTACCAATCCTCGACTTCGGTGATGTCATTTACAAAATAGCCTCCAAAACCCTACTCAATAAATTGGATGCAGTCTATCACAGTGCCATCTGTTTTGTCACCAAAGCCCCATATACTACCCACCACTGCGACCTGTACACTCTCGTTGGCTGGCCCTCGCTTCATACTCGTCGCCAAACCCACTGGTTCCAGGTCATCTACAAGACCCTGCTAGGTAAAGTCCCCCCTTATCTCAGCTCGCTGGTCACAATAGCAGCACCTACCTGTAGCACGCGCTCCAGCAGGTATATCTCTCTAGTCACCCCCAAAACCAATTCTTCCTTTGGACGCCTCTCCTTCCAGTTCTCTGCTGCCAATGACTGGAACGAACTACAAAAATCTCTGAAACTGGAAACACCTATCTCCCTCACTAGCTTTAAGCACCAGCTGTCAGAGCAGCTCATAGATTACTGCACCTGTACATAACCCATCTACAATTTAGCCCAAACAACTACCTCTTTACCTACTGTATTTATTTATTAATTTATTTTGCTCCTTTGCACCCCATTATTTCTGTCTCTACTTTGCACTTTCTTCCACTGCAAACCAACCATTCCAGTGTTTTTTAGTTTTTATTTTACTTGCTGTGTTGTACTCACTTCGCCTCCATAGCCTTTTTATATTTTTATTTATTTATACATATATTTGTTTGCCTTCACCTCCCTTATCTCACCTCACTTGCTCACATTGTATATAGACTTATTTTTTTTCATCTGTATTATTGACTATATGTTTGTTTTACTCCATGTGTAACTATGTGTTGTTGTATGTGTCGAACTGCTTTGCTTTATCTTGGCCAGGTCGCAATTGTAAATGAGAACGTGTTCTCAATTTGCCTACCTGGTTAAATAAAGGTTAAATAAATAAAAAAATAAAAAATTTAAATGAAATTGCCAAGGTATTATGTAACTACATGCTAATAAAATGTTGCTCCAAAAGTAATTACAGTTTTATTACACAGGAACAAGAACAGTTTAATGGTAAGTGTTGGTTAATTGGTTTGACTTGATTATGTACCCCTGCACAATGGATATTCAGGAGAATGGACATTTACAAAATGTTCAGATAGAAATGTAATGTGGAGATCCAATGTGGCTGTCAGACAGATTGGAATATTATAGGAGATTGTGTGTTTTCTATTCATTATATTTCTATCTTCAAAATGCAGTTCCAGATACAGCCCTGCCATTAGTTGAAGGCAGCCAATCCAATAGTTTCAGAAAAGCAGTCACTTCCTGAGATTGGTATTCAAATATGTTTTTGAGTAGTTGCTTTCTCAGATCTGTATTCAAATAGTTTTAAAAAGTAGTTACTTTCTGAGATCTGTACTCAAATAGTTTTGGCAAGTAGTCACTTATTCAAATAGTTGTAGTCACCTCCAACGTAACTATTTGTTCCTCCCCAAAAAATGTACCTTTCACAAAGCATAGTTAAAACTATAGTTGTCCCTGGTCTGATCTGGAGTGCATTCTGGAATACCGCCATTCAGCAAACAAATTCAAATGTTGCAGAGGAATGTGCAAAAAGACAAGCAAACAGCAGACTCATGCTTATTGGTCAAGGTTCAGCACGTTTGCAGAAGGTTTTTTCTTCAACTATTTCCATTTTCAAATGCCATTAAACGTTTGCTAGGAACTCACTTTGGACTGACACGCTGCGTCCCATTCAGCATCGTGTTTGTTGACAGGGAGAGGCTTCACGTGTTAGTGACCGCATTACATACTAATTGGCCTGAATGTCATATGTTGCACATTCCTCTGCAACATTTGAATTTGTTTGCTGAATGGCGGTATTCCAGAATGCACTCCAGATCAGACCAGGGACAACTATAGTTTTAACTATGCTTTGTGAAAGGTACATTTTTTGGGGAGGAACAAATAGTTACGTTGGAGGTGACTACAACTATTTGAATAAGTGACTACTTGCCAAAACTATTTGAGTACAGATCTCAGAAAGTAACTACTTTTTAAAACTATTACTGAATGTGTGTTGTTTTTCTAATTAAGGTCACAGTCAAAGGAACATGGATAGGTGTGGTGGGGAGTTGGAGGGGGATTGGGTACTGTACCTAATTTCCTCTGACTGGTCAAGCAGGGGGACTGTACAGCTACTGTCTGCTGCCGGGCCTTGTTCCTCCTTCACTGCACTGGGTCAGCACTCAGCATCTGTAACCATACATTCCCTTTCAAATTAGACAGGATGCCACCAGTATGGGAACAATGTGCCCAAGTCATCAGCAGAAAGGCCTTTGTGGTAATAACTGTTTAAGGCCTCGATCCAGCAAGAAGCGTGGTTATGAGAGGGCTTAGCCCTGAGACCCCTGTGGAAAACACAGCTGTTCCCGCTGATCTACCCTCTCTTCCGACTCTCTTTTCCCTCTCTTCTCCCTCTCTTCTACCTCTCTTCTTCCCTCTCTTCTCTATCAGACCAGTCAGCTGTTGCTGCTGCTGCATGTGGTGACCACACAATGTCAACAGAGCCAACTTGTCAAGAAGAATCCCAATTCAAGCATTCTAGGACAGTATGCTCATAGAGATGGAGCTCAGTTGGTTTGAATTTGTCATTGTTTTCAACTTCCTATCATTGTATAGTTTACTCTGAGTTTCCGTAATCATTCCTACATGTATTAGATTGATGAATAGCCACAAACAGTAGTACATCACTTGAACAGTCCTGAATAGGATTACAACTCAACAAACAAACATCTTAACTTATCAACATGCAGCACAGGTCTATGTTTAACTTTCTGTCTTCTTTCTACTATCAAATATTTTCCCAAAGGACATTTGACTTCTTAGAATTACCTGCCGGACAAGGACTTTTTTCTCCAATTAAAATGGATGTGACACTTTTCGGTGTGAAGTCGACCATTTCTCCTCTTTACAAAGGAGCTTTTAAAAATACATTAATACAGTCAGCAGCTCAGGAAGCGTCCATTATAACACGAGAGAGTTATGCCAGTTTGTTTTAAAGAGGGATGAAGCTCCTTCACCCTCACTACCCATATCCCCCCTCTTCCTCCCACCACTCGCTTTCAGAATTGCTTAGTGTCTACCAAGCTGTTTCTTTTAAAAGAGCGGCAGAGGCCTCTTGTTTTCATTAAAAAACTTCAGCATGACTGGGCCATTTATTGTGTTAAACTAATAAACTTTTATGGGAGTGAAATAACAACGTGTAATCTCAGTGTTGTGAGTTATATCCTCTGGTTAATAATGCAGTCACTGAGCTCTATTGTGTTCTGTTGCAATTTTTTTTACTCCTGGTATCTGTTTGGAATGCTGTATAGTTTCTGATACTTAACTGAATCAGTGGCTTGTCCTGAGACGCTGCCTGTTTTATATAACATAGTGTCTGCTAGCTAGTCTCTCATAGAAGTATGACAAATTATATTTTCAAGGATGACACTTTTTACATCCTGATGACAAATCATTTATTGTTAATTGATGTGGTAAATGTATTCGTATCAAGAACCTCTTGTTCTCCTGTGTGTCTCTTTCTCCAGTGTGTGTGTGTGTTTGTGTGAGTCAATGACTGCAGGTGCGTGCATGTGTGTGCTATCCACCTCTCAGCTCCCAGCAGAGAGAGAGAAAGGGGTGGTGAGCGTGTTCTCTGCAGCTCTCCAAACCTCTCGGTTTGAACCGGAGCCTCCTATTAAAGTGACCAATTACAGAGGAGAGCTAACACCATGCTGTCCGTACTCAGGCTAGCAGCCTTTTATGGGTTCCTCTCTTCAGGCCGCCAGCTTGGCCCTGCTTGTGAGGAGCAAACGAACAAACACCCCACTATGTAGCGTTATAAAAGCTGCACTATTGGACGGCGCTTCTAAGCAATAAAAAGAACAAGGTGCTTTGCTTTCTGAAATCCTACACATCTTCTGAAGTCCATGCCAAAACGAGAACAACGTCATGTGGAGTTGAAAAACACCTTAGCTGCTGCAGCAGGACACGTATGAAGTAAAACAATTAACAGCACCCTCTTGAGCTATACTTGTTCTCTCAGAGAGATTAAACTATAGCTGTTCTTATCATCTCAAAGACGAATCATTCCTTTCTCTATGTCATGGGTGACAACATCTTCATTTGGCATGTCAGTGTAAGCCTGTGTTGTCTCTCCATTCTCCCGGAGGGATTAGCTGCATGACGTTTATAATGCCCAGCCAGGCCCTCCATAAACTGTGCCTCTATATTTCTCATGTAAATCAACGGCATTGTGTACGCCCTATCAAGCTTTCTGCAGTGTCAGTTTTTGTCTCAACACGTCATTGATTGTCCTGCAGCCACGCTAGCCGAGGGCAGTTAAAAATACCCCAGTGAACCAAATGAGGTGCAATTTGTTTGTTACTCCTCAAGCTTGTAAAGTGGAACCATGTGAAGCAGACTTATATCTCAAAAGACCTTGCAAGTAATTGGAAATCTCAATTTCTAGTTACCACATTTCAAACATAATTACAAGTTGCAGGAATAGTTTATTTTGTCTGATGTGGTCTCTGCCTTTTCTTTCCTCTGTTTAAGGCTTTTAAACCAGCATCAATAACTTCGTTTTTTCCTGGCTTTATTTAGGCCAAACAATGCCCTGATATAAAATGAAGCCAAAGAGAGCCAAACGTAATACTATGTGTAACCTTCATTTCTTGATTGTGGATATTACATTCAATCTCCTCCAGAGGACTTGTGGGTCTTAGAATAAAATAACTCAAGGTTACAACGGGTAAAGTACTTTATCTTGTATTAATTCTCAGAATCACAAGAACGCAGCCAAGTTGGAATCCCATCAACATCAAAGCTTTTCTCTTTCCCCCTGGACAGGCGCAGGTGCCTTCTGGGAATAATTAAGTGCTTCACAATAAAAGTCTTAAAGGGGTATTGTCAGTAATAATGACGATATAATTTCAGAATGATAACCTAGGCTACATGCAGTGTTGGAAAAAGTACTCAATTGTCATACTTTAGTAAAAGTGAGAGTCACCCAGTAAAATACTACTTGAGTAAAAGTCTAAAAGTATTTGGTTTTAAATGTACTTAAGTATCAAAAGTAAATGAAACTTCTAAAATGTACTTAAGTATCAAAAGTAAAAGTAAAAGTATTAACCATTTCAAATTCCTTATATAAAGCAAACCAGACGGGACAATTTTCTTGTTTTTTTTATTGACGGATAGCCAGGGGCACCCTCCGACACTCAGGCATTTACAAAGGAAGCATTTGTGTTTAGTGAGTCCGCCAGATCAGAGGCAGTAGGGATGACCAGGGATGTTCTCTTGATAAGTGTGTGATTTCGACCATTTTCCTGTCAAAATGTAACAAGTACTTTTGGGTGTCAGGGAAAATGTATGGAGTAAAAAGTACATTATTTTCTTTAGGAATGTAGTGAAGTAAAAGTAATAGTTGGCAAAAATATAAATAGTAAAGTAAAAGTAAAGTACAGATACCCCAAAAAACTGCTTGAGTAGTACTTTAAAGTATTTTTACTTAAGTACTTTACACCGCTGGCTACACGTTTCAATGTGAGTTTCCCCTCAACTTCCGCAGATAAGATAATGTTTAGAAATATACAAATATTTTCTGAGATGAATCCATTGCATTATTTAGTTTACTGTTAACGTATTCTAAACAAATACTCAGTAAGCGCAAAAGGTAGGGGATAATAACATATTTTCAATGTAAACCATTTACTTTCTCTCAGAGGGGTCACAGAGGTCTGATGTTATCTTAGCTAAAATTGCATGGGAGTGTGGTCAGGTGGTCAGCTGTGGAGAAAGCCTAGTTACATGCTATAATTACAAGTTGGCGGGATGGAGGGATGAGTTATCTTCCCTGATTTACCTCTTCTTCAACCTCAGCCTCTTTTTTTCCTCCACAAGGGAGATTTGACATAATTAGGATAACACCTTCTGGTTCAAGCTCTTTTAATGGTTGCGACATAACATTTTACAAGACCCTGAGACGACTTGTTTAAGGTCTGTGGGAGGCAAAGGGCGATAGAGTGTACTAGGTGGGGCTCTCTTGCAGCCATACAGGGACATAATTATGTCAAGTGGGCTCTCTGCTCCTGACTTGAAAAAATGACCTTATTCCTCTTTTCTGCTTTTTTTTTTTTTACTTGTGTAAAAACACTGTGACCATTCCTCAACTCATGATGTTTGGCGAAGTTAAGTCATATACTCTCCTCAAATCTTCATTTGCATGTTATTCCATAATGCTTCTCAGTGAACACTATCCAAATAGGACCTGTTGTGTTGTTGCACGTAGAAGAGCTCTCTGTGTATTTTAGCTTTCAAAATCTTTCCAGCATCAATTACGAAAGGTTCCATAATGCCTGTGGTCTGTTTCCAAATTACCTTTTAACTATTTATAAAATATCTCTTTGCACTGGCAAGTGTGATGCCAGTCTAAATATTACTATTAAAAATGGAAAACACTCAAGGTCATCCTTGAAAATAAACCTTTGGACTTAATGGTAGATTAGAGATCTCTTTCAGTAGGAATGAAGGTGGTGTGGTAGAGCTCCACAGTACAGTATGCACCTCCCAAGTAAGGGAGATGGAAGTTCCATACTTTGCCATACTTGGCCAGCCTCTAGGCTAAGGTGAACATGTTAGTTCCATGCAGGAGATATTTCAGTGTTCTCCTCTTTAGAACAGTTATTATTTTATGATCTGTTCTTATTAGTCCACAATACAAATCTGACAGATTGCCTCCACGTGTTTTTCCTAGCTGCAATTACAGTCTGGCGTTCCAGCATGTTCATTTGAGTCATCATGAATGACAATGAAGGGTTACATCTTAGCTAATCATTCGTATGAATCTGAAATCAGACAGATCTGTCTTGGCCAAACTTGATCAGAAATTGCAATGAGCATCCATTTACACTGTCTTCAAAACTTGTTTTCCCTTCAAAATAGTTGTATTTCCCTCTATTCTGAGCAGAGCAACTTTGTTAATGTAGCACTCTTCAGATGGGTGTCCTTTTTTACGTGTGGAAATAAACCCATCTGACAGACTGATGGATAGCTTGTATGTCTTTAGAGGAAGCTCTTTGAAAACCAGTAACATTGGGAGAGAGCTTCATGGACACAATAGCCAAGAGCAATTAGTGCTAAAGGGATCATTTCTTTGTCTCTGCTTCATGCTGACTGCACTCAGTGGAAACAAAAAACAACTATTTTAACCATGATTCTGAACTCTTAAGAGCGACTGAAGATGTGTACCTCACATAACCAGAGAGCATGAGGTATTGTGGGACAGAGATAGGCATCACCCCAGTGAAAGGAACAAACTGCCACGGTAAGTGTTATTCTCTCACAGCTATGCAGTTGGCAGACTGAGTCTGATTTCTCAGAAGCGTTCCCATTTTTAGAGGCCCAGCACCACACTCAAGTATTCAAATGAGCTCAAATACAACCGACGACTTATAACAAGAATATGTTTAGTGTAGAAACGGTATGACCACTTTTTACTTGGCGAGGCAGTATTCTAGTGTGCATTAATGGGTCTTTACCTCACCCTTCTTAATACCAGGTTGGAAAGGACAAAATGAGGACGTCAGATCTATTGGTTGTATGCAACATTGCCAAAGATTACACATAATAAGAGCTTGGATGGCTTAGGCAATCAGGGCCTGATTGCTTTGGCCATTCATGAGAGTTACTGTGCTGTTTGATGTGCTGACCAAAAAGCCTGCTTTCTCATGATAGTGGTGTTAAACAATGTTCAACTGATGCAGTAGTCCCAAAATCAGCTGATGCATAAGTGGCTCGGACAAATTATATGTAAGAACAAAAGATAAATATCTCACAAGGCATAAAGGTTGAATTACAGAGTTATTTAAGACCTCTGTAGTGTTTTTGTAATGTGGCCCGAACACCTTTTATTTTTACAGAATTCAGTCAGCAAATAGTTTAGAATGTTTAAGCCATCGCTTGTGGAAGTAATGTATGAGATATGCAGTTTCTCAACTCTAGCCAGCTAATTAAAAGTGTCACATTATAAAGCTGTGGTTTTCTGTCCGCAACATAAAACCAGAGGAACACAGCCAAAATGCACAGCCACACAAAGTGCTATGGATTAAATAAAGACAATGTGACTGGAAACAGACATCTGGACCCGTATCCACAGTGTCTCAGAAAAGGTCCTAGAAATCCTGATAAAACTTGTTTTAAGACAACAACAACAACAACAAAAAACAGCTCAGAGTAGGTTTTAGGATGTCACTGCTCTGACAAACTCTGAGCCAGGAGTAAAATCAACTCCTAAATGTTTATCTCAGCTGGTAATCACGACAGTTTGAGGTACCGTATTGCTGTCTGTCTTTCCGACATTTGCAATATTGTTTCAATATTCAAATTCTATCTCCAGCTGTCCCCTTGTAATAAATGTGTTGGGAGTCGGGACAAGACAGACAGGCAGGCAGCGTTTCTCAGCCAGTCTAAATCATGAATCAGCTGGCATAATTTTTATGGATATATACAAAGAAATGTCAATTAAAAGGAAACTAAGTGCATATAGGTTGCAGTCTTTCCAGCTTCAGTTTGAGGTGATTGTGTTAGCTGTGCTGTTGGCTAGCAACTCTGAACAACAGTGTCCCGACGAGAGAGCACATGTTCTATGCCAAGCAAAATCGCACCTCATTAGCTCATTGTTATGGATGTGCCCAAATAAATCTCACTAGAAAACAGCTTAAACAAATGCAGCTACTGTTGTTATTCTGGCTGCACTGTTTGACGTGATTGTAAGTTAGCCACAGTTGGCTAGCTAGCAAGCAAGGGATAAGAGCGTCCATAGATACAGAACAAAAAGACTGAACGACTGGGTTGCGTCTCTGGCAACCGAACCAATAGAACGAACGACCAGCCGGTTTGGGTAACAACCCTAGATTTGTGTTGGGACTATATCTTGTGGAAGGATGAAATAGTATGAATAAATTCATCAAAATAAAGTTTTTAATGAAAATATGTCAATATGTTGGTAACCCGTTGTATAAAAGTGATAATGCCCTCAAAGCCGGTGTTTGGAGTATATATTGGCACAGTGAGACTTCGTCTCGGGCCTAACAACAACCGTACCAATATATCCTCCACCGGCATTATCACTTAATTAGGCATATCATGTGAAGTAGCCTTCACATAAAATAATTGTCAAAAGTGCAAAAGATACTGTTGCATGTGGGTCTAGATTATTTATGAATTAATCATACAGAAATATCTAAATATTTTTTCAACAACTCAAAAGCAATTGCCTGTCTATTATGAGGGATCCTCTGACTCGCTGCATTTTTCTATTAGCAAGACACCTGCTGGTAACTCTTAACTGGTTAGGATAGCTCATGAGGTGTCCAAAATATCTGGTGACTAGGTGTGACTCTTATGAGTAAAGAGGCTTCATGCATAGCTTTTAATTTTTCACATAAGAGTAGGTGTAAAATGTCTCTATTCTCAGGACTTATGGACAATTTTCGATACGGCCCCTGGTTAAAATCTTTAAGAGTCTATTGATGCACCCATCAGTCAATCTAAGTAACATAGTAAAAGAAATTGTAAAAAAATCCCCATCAAAATCTGTCAATTTAAGCTAGATATAATCTGTTTTTTGAATGGGCTGAGTCTCAATCCACCACATACAGTATGTCTATGTTGGTCTTTCGCATCTGCGGTGAAAGGTGGCCGAGCTACGGTGTTTGTTAGAACATCCCAAAAATAGGTCTTCTCACAAAACTGTCTGTAGCATCCAAACTATTATGACCACTCTATGGGAAGGGGAGACTCTCACAAACACGATGGTGTTCTCCGTTCTGCTCCACAACCCCCACAAGTGTCACGGGACTCGCCTGAAGTCAGTAACGCAGACGTGCCAACTTCTGTTTCTAGCATCCGACCGGTTTGAGCAAGTGTCATGGGACTCGTCTAAAGGTAGCCCATCCCAGAGTAAGTGAGCAAAGTTGAGTACTTGCGCACCGCTCCTGCGCTACTCACTTGCTAAAAAACGCTCCTCGCTCACAAAAGAAACTGCAGCTCCAAATTCACTCCATTCATTAAAATCACAACACCCATCTATTTTTGTCACTACCTGGACCTACCGTTTGGTTTCGAAGTATTGAAACCAAACTATATCATTTGAATTAAAAGTATTTTAATAAACATGAAAAGGTGAACATAAGAAGTGCTCATCATTTCAAATAGGCTACATGTCATATTAAACAGCATATAAACACTCTAAATAGGTCAGGAGCCAAACAGGGAGCCTAAGAAGAAACAAAAATGTATTATTTAGGCTGTATTATTTAAATTATCTCAAGGCTATAGTCTACAAAGAAAGACATTGTGAAGCATTTGCAAATGTGACACACTAGGCTGGTAGGGAGTCAGGAGCATTAAACGCTCAGCATTTAAACAACATGTCGTTGTATTAAATTATTGTAGTCTATAAATTGTGCATATAGGCTGTGACTTAGAATTCAATTAAAATTACACAAAAAATGCCTTTTAGGCTCAGTCTATAGTGCCTTTGAATTCATTTTTAGAAACACGAGTTTGGCCAGTCTGTGGCTTAAGGCTCATGACATGGTGCCTGGAGAGCAGGCCAGCAGTGGAGAATATCCCCTTTGAGCTCGCAGAGCCACTGGGGATGCTGAACACCCTTTTGGCCACTCTTGCCAGGCTGGGCAGGGATGCAGAGTTGTATTTGGTTTTATATATGTAGGCAGGCCGAAAGGTTTTTAGACAAAATAACCCAATCAAAATGGAAAGCTCCTTGAATGTTGGAATAGGCCATGACTTTTGGGCCAAAATCAATCATTGTAAAGATAATAAAACATAACTGAAGGAAACTTTTAAGAGATCAGATTTTTTGTTTATAAATACCTTGCTACAATGACACACTTAATTAGCTACCCACCTCATTCCTTTCTTTTAGCATATGCATGTACACTGAACAAAAATATAAACGCAACAATTTCAAAGATTTTATTGAGTTACAGTTCATATAAGGAAATCAGTCAATTGAAATACATTCATTAGGCCCTGATCTATGGATTTCACATAACTGGGAATACAGATATGCATCTGTTGGTCACAGATACCTTAAAAAGGTTGCTGGATATTGGCGGGAACTGCAACACACTGTTATACAGCAGACATGTCACTCACACAACGGCATACACATTGTCTGCCATCTGCCCGGTACAGTTGAAAACGGGATTCATCCGTCAAGAACACACTTCTTCAGCGTGCCAGTGGCCATCGAAGGTGAGCATTTACCCACTGAAATCGGTTAAGATGCCGAACTGCAGTCAGGTCAAGACCCTGGTGAAGACGATGAGCGTGCAGATGAGCCTCCCTGAGAAGGTTTCTGACAGCTTGCGCAGAAAATATTTGGTTGTGCAAACCCAGAGTTTCATCAGCTGTCCAGGTGGTTGGTTTCAGACAATCCAGCAGGTGAAGAAGTTGGATGTGGAGGTCCTGGGCTGGCGTGGTTACATGTGGTCTGGGATTGTGAGCCCCGTTGTACCTACTGCCAAGTTCTCAAAAACAATGCTTTGGTACATAAATTAACATTCAATTCTCTGGTAACAGCTCTGGTGGACATTATTGCAGTCAGCATGCCAATTGCACGCTCTGTGGCATTGTGTGTGACAAAACTGCACATTTTAGAGTGGCCTTTTATTCTCCCCGGTACAAGGTGCACCTGTGTAATGATCATACTGTTTAATCAGCTTCTTGATATGCCACACCTGTCAGGTAGATGGGTTATCTTGGCAAAGAAAAAAATTCTCATTAACAGGGATGTTAACAAATTTGTGCACAAACTTCGAGAGAAATAAGCGTTTAATGCGTATGGAAAATTTCTGGGATCTCATGAAACATGGGACCAACACTTTACATGTTGTGTTCGTATTTTTGTTTAGTGTAGTAAGTACACCATCATGCTTTTGGGACGTGTGTCTTTTCAGATTCCACAATGATTCTTTAGTGGTGGACACTACATCATCGCACTCCCTCTCTTGCTCTTGGTCCTCATCTTTGTAAGTTACTTTGATTTTGCACCTGTGTGTATTATCAGTTTCTTAATGAAAATATTTAGCGAACTCCATGACAGTAGCTAAAGCAAGGGGCTATTAGCAGCACACAAGTAGACTACAAATGCATGCTGTGTCACGTTCTGACCATAGTTCTTATGTGTTTTGCTTGTTTTAGTGTTGGTCAGGACGTGAGCTGGGTGGGCATTCTATGTTGTGTGTCTAGTTTGTCTGTTTCTATGTTTGGCCTAATATGGTTCTCAATCAGAGGCAGATGTTTTGTGTTGTCCCTGATTGGGAATCATATATAGGTGGCTTGTTTTGTGTTGGGGATTTGTGGGTGGTTGTTTCCTGTCTCTGTGTTTTCTCTGCACCAGATAGGGCTGTTTCGGTTTGCCACGTTTTGTTATTTTGTAATTGTTGTAAGTGTTCACAGTATTCGTTTGTGATTAAACATGTTGAGCACCGGAATACGCTGCGTGTTGGTCCGATCCCTGTCACACCCTCTCTTCTCGTGAAGAGAGGGAAGGCTGCCGTTACAGAACCAACTACACAGGACTCCTGGAGATGGGAGGAAATTCTGGAGGGAAAAGGACACTGGGCTCACATTGGAGAATATCGCCGCTCTCGTGAAGAGATGGAGGCAGCTAAAGCCCAGGAGCGGTAGTATGAGGAGGCAGCACGGAAGCGTGGCTGGAAGCCCGAGAAGAAATCCCAAAAATGTATTGGGTGGTGGCTAAAGAGGAGTGTGGCGAAGTCAGGTAGGAAACCTGCGCACACTTCCTGTGCTTACCGTGGAGAGCGGGAGTACGGGCAGACACCGTGTTATGCGGAAGAGCGCACGGTGTCTTCTGTACGTGTGCTTAGCCAGGTGCGGTACATTCCAGCTCCACGTATCGGCCGGGCTAGAGTGGGCATCGAGCCAGGTGCCATGAAGCCGGCTCAACGTATCTGGCCTCCAGTACGTTTCCTCGGGCCGGTGTACATGGCACCAGCCTTACGCATGGTATCCCCGGTTCGCCAACACAGCCCAGTGCGGGTTATTCCACCTGGTCGGGCTACGGGGAGCATTCAACCAGGTAAGGTTGGGCAGGCTCGGTGCTCAAGGGAGACAGTACGCCTGCAAGGTCCGGTATATCCGGCGCCACCTTCCCGCCCTAGCCCAGTACCACCAGTGCCTACACCACGCACCAGGCTTCCGGTGCATCTCCAGAGCCCTGTTCCTCCTCCACGCACTCTCCCTGTGGTGCATGTCCCCAGCCCAGTACCACCAGTGCCTACACCACGCACCAGGCCTATAGTGCGCCTCGAGAGACCAGTGTGCCCTGTTCCTGCTCCCCGCACTAGCTTTGAGGTGCGTGTCTCCAGTCCGGTACCACCAGTTCCGGCACCACGCACCAGGCCTACTGTGCGCCTCAGCAGGTCAGAGTCGGCCGTCTGCCCAACGCCGCCTGCGCTGTCCGTCTGCCCAACGCCGCCTGCACTGCTCGTCTGCCCAGCACCGCATGCGCTGCCCGTCTGCCCAGCGCCATCTGAGCCATCCGTCTGCCCAGCACCATCTGAGCCGTCCGTCTGCCCAGCGCCATCTGAGCCGTCCGTCTGCCCAGCGCCATCTGAGCCGTCCGTCTGCCCAGCGCCATCTGAGCCGTCCGTCTGCCCAGCGCCATCTGAGCCATCCGTCTGCCCAGCGCCATCTGAGCCGCCCGTCTGTCCCGAGCCGTCAGAGACGCACGTCCGTCCAGCGTCATCTGAGCCGCCCGTCTGTCCCGAGCCGTCAGAGCCGCACGTCTGTCCCGAGCCGTCAGAGCCACCCGTCTGTCCCGAGCCGTCAGAGCCGCCCGTCTGTCAGGAGCCGCTAGAGCCGCCCATCTGTCAGGAGCCCCTGGAGCCGCCCGTCTGTCAGGAGCCGCTAGAGCCGTCCGTCAGTCAGGAGCCGCCAGAGCCGCCAGCCAGTCAGGAGCCGCCAGAGCCGCCAGCCAGTCAGGAGCCGCCAGAGCCGCCCGCCAGTCAGGAGCCGCCAGAGCCGCCCGCCAGTCAGGAGCCGCCAGAGCCGCCCTACAGTCATGAGCCGCCCTCCAGTCATGAGCCGCCCTCCAGTCATGAGCCGCCCTCCAGTCATGAGCCGCCTTCCAGTCATGAGCCGCCCTCCAGTCATGAGCCGCCCTCCAGTCATGAGCTGCCCTCCAGTCATGAGCTGCCCTCCAGTCCTGAGCTACCTCTCTGTCCTGAGCTACCTCTCTGTCCTGAGCTACCTCTCTGTCCTGAGCTACCTCTCTGTCCTGAGCTACCTCTCTGTCCTGAGCTGTCTCCTCAATCTAGTGGGGACCTTGGTGAAGATTCCTAGGCCAAGGTCGGGGGTGAGGGTCGCCACTCAAAGGACGCTAAGGAGGGGGACAAAGACAATGGTGGAGTGGTGGCCTCGTCCTGCGCCGGAGCCGCACCGCGGACAGATGCCCACCCAGACCCTCCCCTTGAGTTTTAGGGGGTGCGTTCGGAGTCCGCACCTCAGGAGGGGGGTACTGTCACGTTCTGACCATAGTTCTTATGTGTTTTGCTTGTTTTAGTGTTGGTCAGGACGTGAGCTGGGTGGGCATTCTATGTTGTGTGTCTAGTTTGTTTGTTTCTATGTTTGGCCTAATATGGTTCTCAATCAGAGGCAGATGTTTTGTGTTGTCCCTCATTGGGAATCATATATAGGTGGCTTGATTTGTGGGTGGTTGTTTCCTGTCTCTGTGTTTTCTCCGCACCAGATAGGGCTGTTTCGGTTTGCCACGTTTTGTTATTTTGTAATTGTTGTAAGTGTTCACAGTATTCATTTGTGATTAAACATGTTGAGCACTGGCTACGCTGCGTGTTGGTCCGATCCCTGTTACACCCTCTCTTCTCGTGAAGAGAGGGAAGGCTGCCGTTACATGCTGGGCCGGGCATGCCCTGAACTCGGGAAGTGAGCGCTACTGGAGCAAATTCGGAGCGGGCAAGAAGGCAGATGCTCCAGCCTTTGGGAATCTAGCTCCACGCTCCAGTCAAATTGGGCACGCTAAGCTCCTCGCTCCGCTCTGCTCACATACGCTGGCCCCTACAAACCAATGGAAGAATGGAGGTAATTTTGTGACAAACAAAAATAAGGTGTTACATACGTGTAAAAAAATTAAAAATTAAATACAGTACCAGTTAAAGGTTTGGACACACCTACTCATTCAAGTGTGTCTATTTGAAGAATCTCAAATATAAAATATATTTTGATTTGTTTAATACTTTTTTGGTTACTACATGATTCCATATGTGTTATTTGACAGTATTAATGTCTTCACTATTATTCTACAATGTAGAAAATAGTAAAAAATAAAGATAAACCCTGGAATGAATAGGTGTGTCCAAACTTGAGACTGGTACTGTATATATATATTACATATATACATATACAGTATACAGTGCATTCAGAAAGTATTCAGACCTTTTTTCACATTTTGTTACGTTACGGCCTGATTCTCTGGTCTGATGAAACCAAGATTAAACTCTTTAGCCTGAATGCTAAGCATCACGGCCTGAAGAAATCTGACAACATCCCTACGGTAAAGCATGGTGGTGGCAGCATCATGCTATGAGGATGTTTTTCAGCGGCAGGAACTGGGAGACTTGTCAGGATTCAGGGAAAGATGAACAGAGCAAAGTACAGAGAGATCCATGATGAAAACCTGCTCCAAAGTGCTCAGGACCTCAGACTGAGGTGAAGGTTCACTTTCCAACAGGACAACAACCCTAAGCACACAGCCTTGACAACGCAGGAGTGGCTTCGGGACAAGTCTATGAATGTCTTGAGTGGCCCAGCCAGAGCCCGGACTTGAACCCGATCGAACATCTCTGGAGAGACCTGAAAGAAGCTGTGCAGCGACGCTCCCCATCCAACCTGACAGAGTTTGAGAGAATCTGCAGAGAATAATGGGAGAAACTCCCCAAATACAGGTGTGACAAGCTTGTAGCGTCATCCCCAAGAAGACTAGAGGCTGTAATCGCTGCCAAAGGTGCTTTACTGAGTAAAGGGTCTGAATACTTATGTAAATGTGATATTTCCATTTTATTTTATTTTATACATTTGCACAAAAAAAAAAACGCAATTTTAGAATAAGGCTTTAAAGTAACAAAATATGGAAAAAGTGAAGGGGTCTGAATACTTTCCCAGCATCCCGGAGTCGCCTCTTCACTGTTGACATTGAGACTGGTGTTTTGCGGGTACTATTTAATAAAGCTGCCAGTTGAGGACATTTGAGGCATCTGTTTCTCAAACTAGACACTCCAATGTACTTGTCCTCTTGCTCAGTTGTGCACCGGGGACTCCCACTCCTCTTTCTATTCTGGTTAGAGCCAGTTTGCGCTGTTCTGTGAAGGTCGTAGTACACAGCGCTGTACGAGACCTTCAGTTTCTTGGCAATTTCTCGCATGAAATAGCCTTAATTTCTCAGAACAAGAATAGACTGACGAGTTTCCAAAGAAAGGGCTTTGTTTCTGGCCATTTTGAGCCTGTAATCGAACCCACAAGTGCTGATGCTCTAGATACTCAACTAGTCTTCAGAAGGCCAGTTTTATTGCTTCTTTAATCAGGACAACAGTTTTCAGCTGTGCTAACATAATTGCAAAAGGGTTTTCAAATGATCAATTAGCCTTTTAAAATGATAAACTTGGATTAGCTAACACAACGTGCAATTGGAACACAGGAGTAATGGTTGCTGATAATGGGCCTCTGTACACCTATGTAGATATTCCATAAAAAATCTGCCGTTTCCAGCTACAATAGTAATTTACAACATTAACAATGCCTACACTGTATTTCTGATCAATTTGATGTTACTTTAATGAACAAAAAATATGCTTTTCTTTCAAAAACAAGGATATTTCTCTGTTCAATTATTTATTAAATTCACTCCCTGTACTTGCTTCTCGACTCCAAGCGTACACGTTACGGAATAACGCCTCACCAAAGGGAAGCAACCCAGGATTTTTTTTATGGTGTTGTTGGGTCCATGGGCCACTGCGGAAGCAACCGGGGATGCCTCAGCTGGCTCGTCAGGCTTCCATGCCTCAGCTGGCTTGATAGGTTCACAAGCCTCGGTTTGGCTCGTCAGGCTTCCATTGCCAAAGCTACCGGAGATGCTTCAGCTAGCTCGTCAGGCTTTCAAGCCTCAGCTGGCTCGACAGGTTCTCAAGCCTCGGTTGACTCATCAGGCTTCCATTGGTGAAGCTACCAGGGATGTCTCAGCCGACTAGTCAGGTTCTCAAGCCTCAGCCGGCTCGACAGGTTCCCGTGCCTCAGCAGAGCAACCGGCCCGCTCCTGGTCCCCAGGACCATCCCTCTGGTCGGCGTCCTGCGGCTTGAGCCACATGTCAGGGAGGGGGTACTGTCACGCCTACTCCCGCTCCCCCTCTCTGGCGCTCATTGTCGCCAGTTTTCTCATTATTACGCACACCTATCACCATCGTTATGTGCACCTGCGCCTCATGAGACTCACCTGGACTCCATCACCTTCCTGATTACCTCCCCTAAATCTGTCACTCCCTGTGGTTCTTTCCTCAGGCGTAATTGATTCTGTTTCAGTTCCTGTGTTTGTCTGTACGCTACTCGTGTCTCTTGTTTTGTTCCGTTATTTATTAAATTCACTCCCTGTACTTGCTTCCAGACTCCTAGCATACACGCTACAGCTTTCCACTAGATGTTGGAACATTGCTGAGACGTTCTTCCATTCAGCCACAAGAACATTAGTGAGGTTGGGCACTGATGTTGGCCGATTAGGCCTGGCTCGCAGTCGGCGTTCCAATTCATCTCAAAGGTATTGGATGGTGTTGAGGTCAGGGCTCTGTGCAGGCCATTCAAGTTCTTCCGCACTGATCTCGACAAACCATTTCTGTATGGACCTTACTTTGTGCACGGGGGCATTGGCTCGGAATAAATTAATTTGACTAGAAAATTACGTTCACCGGCACACAGCGACAAACACAACACTCCAGACTTTTGAACAGGTGGAAACAAATACCCTCCTGTTGGGATTACATGATAAAAAAGCATTTGATGATAGAAACAGCTGCTTGATAGCTGAAATATTTTCAGTCAGGGAAAATTGTCCTGTAAATGACATAAAGTAGTTATTCTCAACAGATTACCGTCACAACTGTTCCTAAAAAAGGATTTCATTAAACAAAGCTGACAATCCAGGATCTCTTGGCTGAGAGTTGAGGAAAGACTGACTGCATCGCTTCTTTTTTTAATAAGAAACAATAATGTCTTTTGTTTGCATAGTTAATTTACACACAGCACTGACACACACACCACCAGACGCCTTTTCACAGTCCCCAGGTCCAGAACAAATTCAAGGAAACGTACAGTATTCTACAGAGCCGTGATTGCATGTTACTCCCTTCCATCTCACTAGTGAACAGCAAACCTGGTTTAAAAAAACAAATATAGCAACACCTCACAACGCCTTTCCCCATGTGACCTACTTTTTGTGTGTATGTACTGACATGTATGTGTAACTGATAGATACACACACACGCACACTACATGTTCATGAATTTACATACATTCTTAAATGTATGTAAATTGTAAAGTCTTTGGCCTGTAATGCCTTTTTCGTTGTGTCAGACTCCGGTAAGACTTGCTGTTGCCATTGGCTTCGGCTAATGAATCTCCAATCCCTTTCCTTTCCTAATGGGGATCCATTATAGTTAATTTTTTCCAAGTTAATCACCAACCATCTATCTCCACCATACTGTGGGAGATCAAATGAAATGGATACCAAATGCTGTCACGGCTGCAGTTTGGTAAAAGCCATACAATTGCCCTTTACTAAACTCCATAAAGATCTTATTTTCCCACTGTGATCTTCTGACAAGGACACATCAGTTTGACAGCCTTCATCATAGTGAAATGAAGAGACCTTTTTTCTGCTGTGTGATGCTGCAACAGTCCTAGCTGCTCTTCAGCTTCAGCCCTGCTAAACACAACAGCTGTCCTCTGGAGCCCCAATCCCCAAGCCTGCACATTGAGCCTGGGCTTGGATCCATGTGACTCACTAAGAACTTAACACCAGCCAGCCTGCAGGCCCAGGCCCTCCGCTGAGGCTTCAGGGGGAGAAGAGAGGACAGGGAGGCAGAGAGGACAGAAATCTGCGTCCAGATGCACCTCGACCTGGGCCAAGACAAGTTCACAACCTTGGATGCCCTTTGTGTCATGAAAGAGCTGCCAGCTGAGGTAAAAGAGGCAGTCTATCACTACTTAGGGTTATATTAGAGGCAGTTTGGCTCCAGAGGCAGTTTGGAACTTGGTAATGAGTGTTGCAACCGAGGACAGATGATTTTTACGAGTTACGCGCTTCAGCACTCCTAGATGTTTCCACTTCACAATAACAGCACTTGCAGTTGAGCTCTAGCAGGGCAGAAATTTGATGAACTGACTTGTTGGAAAGGGGACATCCTATGACGGTGCCACGTTGAAAGTCATTGAGCTCTTCTGTGTGGCCATTCTATTGCCAATTTGTAACGGCTGTTTTCCTCCTCTTCGTCTGAAGAGGAGGAGTAGGGATCGGACCAAAATGCAGCGGTTGATGAATACATGAAGATTTATTAAAGCAAGACGAAACACGAAGAACACTTGAATAGATTACAAAATAACAAACGACGTAGACCGACCTGAACATAAGAACTTACATAAACACGAAGAACGCACGAACAGGTACAGACTAGCACAAACGATACAGTCCCGTGTGGTAACAAACACAAACACGGAAGACAATCACCCACAAACAAACGGTGTGAACAGCCTACCTTAATATGGTTCTCAATCAGAGGAAACGTAAAACACCTGCCCCTAATTGAGAACCATATCAGGCAACACATTGAACCCAACATAGAAACACATAACATAGACTACCCACCCAGCTCACGCCCTGACCATACTAAACACATACAAAAACAACGGAAAACAGGTCAGGAACGTGACACAATGTTTGTCTATGGAGATTTCATGGCTGTGTTCTTCATTTTATACACCTGTCAGCAACGGGTGTGGCTAAAATAGCCGAATCCACTAATTTGAACAGTTGTCCACATACTTTTGTATATATAGTGTATGTTGATGTTGGGGGGTGCTGGAGATGATAAATATGAAAATGTAACATTCTGAAATGTTCCTTTAACATCTCCCTAAAACCTACTCTGAGCTAGGAGTATTTTCTTTCAGGATTCCAAGGACATTTTCTGAGATGCTTTGTGTTTACAGGCCCCGTTCTTCTGTCTCAGAGAAAGACCTACCGATAGAAAATGATGCCTTCAGACAACCAACTTCGTATTTCTTTCCAATATAAAATGTATAAAATATACCCACAATGAAGAATACAAACAGCGCAAGAGCTGTTACTTACAGTAGGTAGCGCTATGCAGGGGCCCTTTTAAGACACCTTTAGTGCTCTATTCTTCTGTTGATGGATGATGCAATCTCAGACACTCTTGCTGGGTTTTCTTCCTCTCACGGAGACTTGGTAACTCAATTGACGAGGAGCAAACATGCCTTCATATAGGCTGGCCACTAATTTAAAGCCACATAAACTTTCCACCAGACTTAATAAACTGAGCTCACTTACACACTCCTCGATAGCAGACGGGAGGTGAACCAGCCCAACACAGCACTATATCACCATTTCTACAGCAGCTGGGTCTATACGGAGGGTACAAAACATTAGGAGCACCTGCTCTTTCCATGACGAATTTAGACTGTTCTGAACGCAAAACGGGGTGCAACTAAATATTAGGCATGGTGTTCTTCGTGTTTTGTACACTCAGTGTATATCATACAGTCATGTTTTGGATGGGCCTGAGCCCTTTTTGGTATGGTGAAAATGGCTTTACACATTACACCCTGCTAAAATGTCCACTCCACCCTCCTAAAATGTTGATTTACTTGAGAAAGCGAAAAGGTTAGGGATTGGTGTGTACTCTACCGTACTCTACCTTGAAATGTGAAACTCAGCTAGGGCCTGTGGTGAGGGTGACAGGGGGGCTGGAGGGTATTCTCTTGTGGCATAGCCACACTGTCCCTGGCTGGCCCACTGTCCACGGGCCAAGCACACCCAGCAGGTGATACTGGTAGCTACTGTTTATGAAGCTGTTTTGTGGGCAGTAAAACCCAAGAAGAGGGTTATTAAGCCCTGTCTATGTCTGAGAGACCCAGGCCAAACGGTTCAGTAATTACAGCATATAAATGTTCAACTGCTTTAATTTTCATTAATTGTTGCTGAGCCCAGCAAAAAAAAAAATATTGTTGGACAAACATACCTAGTGTGTAAATTACTGAATGGCTGTCCTCCATCTATATTGACTCAACTGACTGTCTGATACAGTTCCAATGTGGGAGATTGCTAGAGGTTCAATAAGGTTTTCCAAACCAATAATGAATGGTACTGAA
The DNA here is from genome assembly GCF_045679555.1 of Salvelinus alpinus. Taxonomy (NCBI): domain Eukaryota; kingdom Metazoa; phylum Chordata; class Actinopteri; order Salmoniformes; family Salmonidae; genus Salvelinus; species Salvelinus alpinus. Next base: position 33,406,182 of record NC_092093.1, on the reverse strand, counting down.
CCAGGATACTGTGACTGAGTGACACTGTTGCTCACCAAAACATGAAAGAATTTGTTTGGAAGAGACTTGGCCAAGCCCACCTGACTGACTTCCTCTGAAATACCGTGGGAACATAATGGTGGGAACGTTCAAACTGAAAAGGTGAAAATAATAATTTCCTCAATAATTATGTTTAGGCAAAACAAACCCGAACCATACATAGAATCACATGATGCGTTGGCAGCATAACATACGATTTCATAATCATGGAGTAAACTTTGTCTGGGTTCAAGTTCATGAACATAACATCATTTTATTAAAAAACAATGTTGTGGGCAAAGAATGGGCTTAGTCTTCTTGAAAAACAAAAGAACGGCACATTTCAAGGTTTCATGTGGGATTTGAATTTCAGGTCTTTAAGAGAAGTGTACGTGGTTGGTAGTGTAATCCTATTTTCCACAGATACAGTGTTTCTGTTCTGATTAAGTACAGATCAGTCTATGTACTACTTTCTGCTGTATTGCTATTGTAATTAATTATCATAATGCTCTCTTCTAATAATAATAATTATTATTATTTATTGTGCGTCACTTTCGGGAAAGTTGTCTTGCATCTCAACAAACAACAGCACAGCATCACCAACAGGGTCATAAATACAGACATAAATCACAAGTAATATCTACAACAGACAACACAGACAACGTAATTCAGTTTGTAAAATCTAGGATGGGGAGGGGGGGGGGTGGGGGTGGTTGAGCAGTTATTTATTGAAATGACTTATGCTGTTGGGAATGAATGATTTCTGGGCTCCGGCGGTTGTGCAAAGATGGACTCTGTATCGGCGCCATGATGATAGGAGCTGGTACTCCTGGTTGGGGGGGTGGGGGGGGGGGGGGGGGGTCAGGTCGGTGGCGATTCTCGCTGCTGCTCTCACTACTCTCTCCAAGAACAGTGCTTCTAATGGAAGTATATTTGACAAGTATATGCTATATCACATTTTCCTCTTCTGCGCACTTTTTTCTTCACACGTAGTGAGAAAACACTATTTCTATGATCTGAAATAAATCATGAAAAGATGTGCAGGTCTTTCCTCTAGACTAGAACTAAAGGCTATCAGAACATTGTGAGAAGAGTGTTTGTACATACAGGAAGGAAGGATATAACATTTGATGAAAGGGACAGCGAGCCAAATGAAACACTTGTCTGATTTGCTATGGTTACCGTTCTTCACACTTTTCTATGGCCTGTGGACTATATTGGTACAAAGGCGTGCAGACATCAAGAGCTTAGTGCACTCACCTCTAGTACGTGGAGGGATGAACCCAGTCTCCTGGAGTGCACTTTCTGTGCATTAGCTTAGTTAAATGGTACTTAATCTTACTCTCACATTACTACCATAAATCATTTTCCATCTGAGAAACTATTTCAAAGTATACATACATATATGTACTACAGCTGAAGTAATTGTTGACCATAACAATGACTGAAGCATAAAGATGTGGTCATGCCCTAATTTATATCCACTTCTCTAGATGAGATGAGCTCATTGCTTCTGCTGTGCATTTTTTAAATCAACCCATAGAAATGATAATTGCTGTATAAATACATACAGTACTTTTGGACTCAAAGGTGTTTCTTTTAAAACCTTCATAAAAGCATACAGAGCTTGGCAGTGCATTTAAGTATGTGTCCAACTCTTTGTTGCCAATATCCCAAAGACTGACAGCAAGGCATTCGGAGGCGTGCGAAGCAGAGGTGGGGTTGCGTAGGAAAGAAATTCCTGATTTGTGCTCATGCGGGGAAAATTTCAAAAAGCAAAACACATTTAGTTGCGCATGTGGGAGGGTGTCTGCAGTTGTGCGCCATTTTGTCTTTCCATCAAACACATTGAGACTAAATACTTGCATTCCTTAGGTCTGTCACTTTACATGCTACTGTCAAGGGCAATGAGAGCTCATGTCCGTGAAGTATAAATCCTGAGTGTGTGCCTGGGTACACAGCTCCATTGTTAGTAAATAGACTTTGAATGGGCCTTCCCTTGAGTAAGGGCTTGGTTTTATTTGTCAGCATCATTTTGAATCAGCATTTTCAGCTGATTAGTTCTGGCAGTGGGATTGGGTTGGAACGTTAGACATTTGCCAATATACTTTGGGTGAGGAAGGATCTCTCTCTCTCTGGCTGTACTCAAGTCAAAGTGAAGGATTTGACGTCTCTGCTGAATCCTGGAGTTAGGTGGATTGCTTGCAGTGGTACCTACTCCCCTGTCCCCAATCCCTGTGCATATTAGCCGTTACATCCAGGTCTAATCCAGTGCATGTGCTTGGAGATAATGGGGGTCGCCAAGGCAACACCTCATTAGCTTCACCTCAAAATAACAGAATAATTAACAGATTAGACCTACACTACCAGTCAAAAGTTTTAGAACACCTCCTCATTCAAGGGTTTTTCTATATTTTTACTATTTTCTACATTGGAGAATAATAGCGAAGACAGCAAAACTATGAAATAACACAGTTGGAATCATGTAGTAACCAAAAAAGTAATTTGACCCTGAAGGCCTGGTTCATACAGTCTCCTCTGAACAGTTGATGTTGAGATGTGTCTGTTACTTGAACTCTGTAAAGCATTTATTTGGGCTGCAATTTCTGAGGCTGGTAACTCAAATGAACTTATCCTCTGCAGCAGAGGTAACTCTGGGTCTTCCATTCCTGTGGCAGTCCTCATGAGAGCCAGTTTCATCATAGCGATGGTTATTGCGACTGCACTTGAAGAAACTTTCTTAGTTCTTTAAATTTTCCATATTGACTGACCTTCATGTCTTAAAGTAATGATGGACTGTTGTTTCTCTTTGCTTATTTGAGGTGTTCTTGTCATAATATGGACTTGGTCTTTTACCAAAATGGTGCTACCTTCTGTATACCCCCCTACCTTGTCACAACACAACTGATTGGCTCAAACTTTAAGATGGAAAAAAAATCCACAAATTTACTTTTAAGAAGGCACACCTGTTAATTGAAATGCATTCCAGGTGACTACCTCATGAAGCTGGTTGAGAGAATGCCACACGTGTACAAAGCTGTCATCAAGGCAAAGGGTGGCTACTTTGAAGAAGCTCAAATATAAAATACATTTTGATTTGTTTAACACTTTTTTGGTTACTACATGATTCCATATGTGTTATTTCATAGTTTTGATGTCTTCATTATTATTCTACGATGTAGAAAATAGTAAAAATAAAGAAAAACCCTTGAAGGAGTAGGTGTTCTAAATCTTTTGACCGGTAATGTATCTAAACTGCTTTTATTGTTATGACAGGACACAAATCCTCAATTATTTTCACCTGATTGAGATTAGATTTGGGAAGATGGCTGGCCAAGAGAAAGCTATGTCTTGGATATGGCTACCAGACTACCATGGGTAGTAATAGGGTGGCAAAGTCCATTCTGCAAGAGGTTGTGCCATTTCCAAGCCTCTTCAAAGAGTTCTCTGTGAGTTGATTACTAATTAGCGTCTTGTTGGTTCCCGGTTTAACATGTTTGTTGTTTTGTTGTTGTTTGTGCCTGGCTCGGTTGTTGAAGGCATTTGCCTTGCTTGGCCTTCTCATCGTGCAGTAAGTGTTTAGCTCTTGTTCATACAGTACCTTAATAGATTTCTAGAACTCTCTTTCCATATCTCTCAACCCAACCCACTTGGCACAGACGTCAATTCAACGGCTATTCCACTTTGGTCCAATGTAATTTCATTGATATTACATGGAAACAACGTTGATTCAACCAGTGTGTACCATGTGGGAAGTTTTTTGTTGTTGTACTTCCATTTAGTAATTCCACTGCAACATGCTGTGGAAAACATGACAAATTATTGTCTAACAATCCTTAATGAAACATTTTGTATTTGTTGATGTTTTAGTACACAAACCATGCCATAGGGTCATTGTATATGCAGAGTTTTGGAAAATAGCAATGAGATCATTTAAGAACATAAACCAAATGGATTATCACATTAGTCCTGAGTACAATTACCATTTGTCTAGGATGATGGAGAGGAAATATGGCAGTATCTCTGATGTTTGGAGATCTCATCACTATTACTGCCCCAAGGTAGTGGCACTAGCATCTTATATTTTTTGTCCTCTGTTTTAAATGCCATTTAATCCTGTTCATTTGTGCTGCGTCCTCCTTCCTTCCCTCTTGAACATAATAGTTTGTTCCACATTGGATCTTTGTGTTCTGTCCAAAAACACTTGGGATTGTCTCCTTTCTATCACAGCGTGAACATTTTGAGAGTCTCTTTTTATTGAACAAAGGATGTTGAGGGTTCCCAAAAACTGTCTGGATGGTATGCAGGAACTAGCAGGATCAACATCCTCAGTCTTCTTTCATGTTGCTTTGCAAAACCTGTCCAGTCCCCATTGTTGGAAAGCACACGTACCCTCCACTTCCTGTTCAATTTCCGCAGTGGCCTGTCTCCTCCTTTTCTACATGAGTTGCTTACGCTCTTTTCCTCTCTTTTCATTCTGCTTCATCCAGCTAAATGGCCACGTCCCCAGTGTGCAGGTTTGTATGCTAATAGAAAAGCAGTATGCTCTAAGAATGCGTGACTCATTATCAGTAGCAAAGACACTGCCCCGGTAAATCTACTACAACTACAATCGCTTGAGAGGCAAGACAGTAGCCTATCATCTTTACATTTCATCTTCATTACATCTTCAACATAATCTACGCCTCATGTACATAGCCTTATATTGCGTAATAGCTTGCCAATGAAAATAAGTTCTGTTTTGACATTGGTGGATGTGTTCTTCAACTTGTTTGTTGATTGCATCCACAGCTTTAAAGTGGTGCTATGTTATACTCAGCATGCGGTATTGGCCTCTGAAAGTCATTTGTAGCCTACAGTCCTCACTAATCTGCTGAATCTAGTTAGCCCTTTCCTGCAGTCAATGACCAAAAGTGATATATTTGGCCTCATTGGTGGAATGTTATTAATATTTTTCATAATTTCATAGTAAATACATCATTTAAAAAAATGTTCTACAAAAATCCATTGTTTCTATGTTAAACAGTTTTGTTATATTTCAGTCTTCAGTTATGTATATAAAGTGTAATATTGGATGCAAACTCAAAATGTAATACATTTCAAGTCTATATCTGACATTGTACAGGTGTCTTCTTTTTTTAAAGCCCATAACCATGTGTGTGAGGTGTATACTTTTGTTTCAAAGTAGATTTGTTTAAGACTACCAAGAATCACTGTGTGGCCCTGATTTAGCCCACTGCAGTAAAAGGCCAACTAACCAGCCTGGCCTCAAAGCCATACGAAGCATACTATATATATTTGCATGTACCTTCAAGACGTATGAAATGTACTAATGGTCTAGTTAATTTAGTAGGGAGGTCGGTTGGGGAGGATGGGTGGGCGTATACCGTGACAGTCTAGCAATCCAAATGTTGCGTGTTGGAGTCAGGTTGGAGACAACTGTAGTATTTTTTTACCTAATTCTCCTTTTTCATTTTAGTTCTCCTAACCTTTTACGTAAGTTATCCTAACCTTTGTTGTTAGTTCTCCCAACCACCAACCTAAATTGTCCCCCATTTTCTTCTTTGTTGTTATGATGCAACAAGCAACCTGGTCTCAGAGAAATATGTATAATAATATACGTCCTCCAAGATGTATGATAAATCGCTTCATCCAATTCATATGCTATTCTCGAACGGGTAAGACGTATGATACCATACGTCCTCTAATTATTATGATATTATATAACCGCTATTACCTTCATAATGTAACCTAACGTAACATAATACAGTATTACATACTAACTGGAGGTCGCAAATTTACAGACCAAATCCTATGGAGGATGTATATTATTATACATATTTCTCTGAGACCAGGTTGCTTGTTGCATCATAACAACAAAGAAGAAAATGGGGGACAATTTAGGTTGGTGGTTGGGAGAACTAACAACAAAGGTTAGGATAACTTACGTAAAAGGTTAGGAGAACTAAAATGAAAAAGGAGAATTAGGTAAAAAAATACTACTGTTGTCTCCAACCTGACTCCAACACGCAACATTTGGATTGCTAGACTGTCACGGTATACGCCCACCCATCCTCCCCAACTGACCTCCCTACTTTGCCCTGAGGCCATGTTATGGAAAACTCCAAAGAGTAATATGAAAACAAATATACATGTCAGAGGGTTTAAGGGTTTGCATTCTTGGTGTGATTGCAAAGTGTTTATGAATTGTATCTTGTGATATAGGCTACTCTGGTGATGAATACTTGGGCAAACTAAGGACTGTAGTCATTTGGGTGAAGGTAAGCTTTAGCTATTGCTAAGAGTTAGTGCAAATCCAGATTTAGCTTAAACACCGGATTTAACTGGTTCTGATTATCAATCATAACAGAATGATAATCAGAAAGTTTTTTTTTCCCTAAAGGAGATTTGGATCGGTTTACAGTGAGTAACAGTTTCCACTGGGCAGTCTGTTCTGCTCTGCACTCCTCCTACTGTCTAAAGCCATCTCACTTGCTTTGGGATTAAGAATTATATGTTACTACCAACTGGTCTTGTTTCGTTTCATTTGCATGAGAGGCCAGGTGGTATACAGTATGTACTGTAGGGTCTTTATTTTGTTACGCAAGTGAGAGGTTGACTTTGGGCCTGACCCAGTGACTCTCCAAGCCATTAATCACACATTACCTCTGGTTATTTCACTCTGTTCCCTCAGCGAGAGCAAGCGTATAACTGCTTACAGACCTCTCCCGGTGAAATTATTGCTATGGCGAATATGTACAGCATTGCCAAAAGAATCTTGTGCTTCAATGTGAAAGTGATTCAATCTCAAGCATATTAGGTATGTGAAATATAATGTAGAACTCGCCATTCCTGGCTGGATTTTCGAGATTTGGATCTTTCCATGGAAAACCAGGACCCAACTGGCTAAATATAGACTAACCAGCATTGCCTATGCACCAACCAGGCTACATTGTTAGCGACTGCTGATGTGGAAGTGTTAAGAAAATATACAGAACAGTATTTAGTGAGATGTGGAAATACTTGTGTGTGCCAGGAAAATTAGCTATGGTCTTTGTATGCATGCTACATACTGTACTTTCTTTATCATGACCTTTCAAAGAACAAAAAGCTGTCATGGTTCAAATTTTACGATATCCCATCCATCTAAATCCAAATACAGTATCTTGATTCATGGGCAGTGGCTTGAACTGGCTTCTAATACTTAGGTTAACTTGGACACCTTTCATGTTACCCTTAGCCACTGTACTGGCGCCGCGGTGGATAGCAGATGTTTTACATGTGTTTTTTTACGCTGACCTTAACTTTTTTTGTACATAATGTCTCCGCCATAAATTCCTATGACCGAAAACAGCTTCTGGACATCAGAACAGCTATCACTAACCTCAATTTGGATTACAATTTCTACTTCAACAAGTCGTCAGCTCTGGACGATCTGCTTACTCTGGACCAGGCCCTAATCCCCGGGACTTCGAAAGAGGCAGACGAGCCGGCATCCTGACTTGACTACGTTGGTGAGCAAAGAAGACGCTTCTACCCTCCGTTCTATTGGCAAACGTACAGTCACTAGAGAACAAACTGGACGAGCTCCGTTCAAGACTATCCTATCAACAAGACCTGAAGAACTGTAACCTTCTATGTTTCTCAGAGTCGTGGCTGAACAAGGACATGGATAATATACATCTTGCTGGTTTTTCCATGCATCGTCGAGACCGGTCGGCAATGTTCCCTCTAAACTGCACACGGGCGCACAGCTCCCCCGGGACTGCCATGCAGAAGAAATATAAGCCAGTGCAGGGAAGCACGAGATAGAACTTCACTCAAATTTCTAGAGTTTTCCCCTTTAGTTAACACTATCAACATTTCCCTTTACTGTGGGAATTGTGATCAAATCAACACAATATTAGCCACTTTCAATGGATCATACCGAAACAAAACAAACTCTGCAACACTTAGTATGCAAACTAACTATGCAAGAGATTTTGTAGAAGGCCGAGAGCATCGGAATAGGATTCTATTGCATTGACAGGCACGACTCAGGCCTTTAGTCTACACAGACCGGTGCGCTATAGGCAATCAGAGCCAGAATAGGCCTATATGCAAATAGACAATTTTTAAAATGTATTTATCCTATATTTAACTAGACAAGTCAGTTAAGAACAAATTCTTATTTTCAATTACAGCCTAGGAACAGTGGGTTAACTGCCTTGTTCAGGGGCAGAACGACAGATTTGTATCATGTCAGCTCGGGGATTCAAACTTGCAACCTTTCGGTTACTCGCCCAACGCTCTAACCACTAGGCTACCCTGCCGCCCCAATTGCCATATATGGATTTGTGCCATTCACTTTGAACTGGACTGTTTTACAGCATGACCGGTTGTGATTAGACACATTTGTTTTGAGATCAAAGCGAGAGCTACATGTAGCAACATGTGCACATTTGTTCATATCCTTTGCTAGTTAGTAAGTTATTATCCCAGTTATAGCAGATTTGTAGTCAGCAAAGTGGGAGTGATTGCTTCCTACAAAACCACAAAACGTACATTTCTAGCCATCTTTTTAAAGCGAGTCAGGCAAAGATTATTTTTTTATTTAAAGGGCAGTGGTGTATTTTGAGACAGGCTTGTATAAGCTAAGTAGCAAATAGGCAGAGGGTAGCATAATTTGTCAGATTTTCTGTAATAATGGTATTGGAATAATAATGAATTGTATTTTGTGAAGTGGTTTCTTGCGTCAAACAACACAACAACATGTTCAGTCACCTCATTGTCGGAAGGACAAGTGGATAAACAGGTTAATGTCAAGACCTGCATGTTTTTTTTTTTAAATCTCAAGTAATTAGGCTTACATTGAACACCACACATGGTAGGCCTACATTATGATCAAATAGCCACAGTAGTCTACTTGGCCACAGTTAAAACACTAAATAAAAAATTATAACGCACGCTGGAAGTTGCACAGAAGTTTGCGCTCAGCAAACCTCAAATGTTCTCAGTGCCCGAAAACGTTTTAGGTGAACATTACCGGTCGGCAGCCTTTGGTAAGATGTTAAAAACAGCTGGTGCGCGATCTATAATGTTAAGTCTCAAGTTTTTGCTTGCCTGAGTTAGAATTCCTCATGATACGATGCAGACCATACTATTTACCAATAGATTTTTCATCTATATTTTCCGTAGCTGTCTATCACAAACTGATGCTGGCACTAAGACTGCACTCAGTGAGCTGCATAGGGCCATAAGCAAACAGGAACATGCACGTCCAGAGGCGGCGCTTTTCGTGATCAATGATTTTAATGCAGGGAAACTGAAATTTGTTTTACTTCATTTTTACCAGCATGTCACCTGTGCAACTAGAGGCAACAGAACTCTAGATCACATAGATTACTCCACACACAGAAATTCATACAACGCTTGCTATACTTCCTGACGGGCCACCCCCAGGTGCTGAGGGTAGGCAACAACACATCTGCCACACTGACCCTCAACACTTTGTCCCCTCCTGTACTCCCTGTTCACCCAAGACTGCGTGGCCGTGCACGACTTCAACACCATCGTTAAGTTTGCCGATGACACAACGGTGGTAGACCTGATCACCGACGACGATGTGACAGACTAAAGGTAAGATGTCAGTGACCAGGAGCGTGGTGCCAGGACAACAGCCTCTCCCTCAACGTCAGCAAGAGAAAGCTGATCGTGGACTACAGGAACAGGATGGAGGAGCATGCCCCATCCACATCAACAGGGCTGCAGTGGAGTGGGTAGAGAGCTTCAAGTTCATCGGGTTCTACATCACTGAGGAATGAACATGGTCCACACACACCAACACAGTCGTGAATGCACAACAATGTTGCTTCCCCCTCAGGAGGCTGAACAGATTTGGCATGGGCCCTCAGATCCTCAAAATGTTCTACAGCTGCACCATTGAGAGCATCCTGGCTGGCTGCATCACCACTTGGTATGGCAACTGCTTGGTCTCCGACTGCAAGGCGCTACAGAGGGTAGTGCGAACGGCCCAGTACATCACTGGAGCCGAGCTTCTTGCCATCCTGGACCTCTATACCAGGCAGTGTCAGAGGAAGTCTTTAAAAACTGTCAAAGACAACAGCCACCCAAGTTATAGACTGTTCTCTCAGCTACCGTACTGCGAGCGGTACCGATGCACTAAGTCTGTAATCAACAGGACCATGACCAGCTTCTACACCCAAGCCATAAGACTGCTAAACAGTTAACCAAATAGCTACCTGGACTATCTGCATTGACCCTTTTTGCACACTTTTGTGTAAGGACAGAAGCTAGGAGATGAGAAGCAAGTACAGAGAGTGAACATTTCATAAACAGCAGACATGAAACAGAACACGGACAGTGTCTGGACAGGGGAAACAAAACAACATTAATGCAGACACGGGAAGAAACTGAGGAAGTGACAGATATAGGGGAGGCAATCAATAAAGTAATAGAGTCCAGGTGAGTCCCATGAAGCGCGTAACGATGGTGACAAGTATGCGTAATGATGGGCCTCCTGGCGCCCTCGAGCGCCAGAGAGGGGGAGCGGGAGCAGGCGTGACACTTTTGACACATCACATAAGCTGCTGTTACTGTTTATTATCTATCCTGTTGTCTAGTAATTTTACCCCTACTTATATGTACATGCCTATCTCAATTACCTTGTACCCCTGCACATCGACTTGGTACTGGTACCCTGTGTATATAACTAAGTTATCGTTACTCATTGTGTATTTATTTCTCATGTTATTACTTTTCTTTTCTTCTCTATGCATTGTTTGGAAGGGCCTGTAAGCGTTTCACGGATAGTCCACACTTCTTGTTTACATGTGACAAATAAAATTAGATTAGATTTGATTTTGATTTGATTCCAGCTACCTGAGAGACCCTGTTTTTGTGCTCAGTGCTTCTTCTCTGCATCTCTCTCTGCCTTAGGCTCCAGTTGTGTGGGACAAGGAAGCTCATTAACCATATGCCTCATATGCTGCTCACAGACTTCAAAAGCAAAAATGTCTGGGACACAGCTTTCTGCAATCTGTGGTTTATGTGCCTTGAAATAAATGCATAATAAAAATATGAATGTGTTGTTCTGTGTGTGTGTGTGTGTGTGTGTGTGTGTGTGTGTGTGTGTGTGTGTGTGTGTGTGTGTGTGTGTGTGTGTGTGTGTGTGTGTGTGTGTGTGTGTGTGTGTGTGTGTGTGAAAAATGTAATAAAAAAAGAATGCATTAAGTTTAATGAAGTGATGTTTTATGGCTGATATTATGGTAAGAACCCCTAAGAATGCTTTTAGCTTTCAGTGTCTGGTAACTTTTCCACAATTATTCAACTCTTCTATTTAAGTCAGTTCATAAAAAAATGAACTAATAAAAACACATACTTCAGATACAGAACTGTTTAACTTTTTGTGTCCTTTTCCGTGGGAGGAAACGCTGGGGGCACATGCTCCTATGCTCTGGGACCCCACATTTCAGCACATACATCCTGCTATGGCTCGACTTATGGTGGACACTTCCAGGGCAGATCCCTAATAGATTGGGCATGGTGTTGTGTGCTTGTCTAACTGACAGTAAAAGTGCATTCGCACAAACCTACTTTGACTCAGTGCATGTCCTCGTGTTCATGAGACATGTTTGGAGCAGCTTTCCCGTGTTTAATAAAACCACAGTGCTCTGTTTGGGGGCCTCCGTCCGGCAGAGGAAAAATTCAAAGAAAATGTATTGGGTATGAATCCAATTTGTAACCACAAAGAAAGCTGAGACCATTTGAGATCTGCTACTCTTGCCATTTAAAATTGGAAGCATCCTATTGTTTTCCTTTCCTTATGCTTATATAAACAGTTAGGAGTTTGTAGACAGCTCAGGAAACATGACTGAGCATGATATCCGCACTCACTGTGGATCTACCCATTAAAGAAGATCTGAGGTTACAGTACACAGGTAGCACAAACAGTGACTATGAGATCTCCTACATTTTCTCACATACATGTGGAATGGTTAGGTTTATCCAGCCTGGGTTTATACTCTCCGTGCTCGGTTTGAGTCTGATGAAAGACCTGCTTGAAGGGATGAGACATGATGCTCTGTTTCACCTATAATCCCTGCAACTGCCAGCTAGCAGCAGGTGGGATATTTCCATGCTGTGATTTTGAAAAAGCTGCACGTCGAAGTTTGTTAGCTGACCCAATAATGGTGACTGTAAAGTAAACAGGGTCAAGTCTGTGTTGTGTCCACAGCTTTGTCCTAACAAGAGATGGGAAACTGAAAGGCATGTAAAAAATTAAAATTAAAACTCGTAGGTCAGTTAAAAAATGAATGCTATACTGTCTAGTCAGGTCCATAATTATTGGCACCATTGATAAAGATGAGCAAAAATATTTATACAAATAATGAGCTGCTAAAAAAATATATATTATTTTATACTAATACAATTGCTCAGAGAAAGAGATTTTGTGTAACAAATAATGCAAAATCTTAAAAAAGAAAGGGGTCACAATTATTTGCACCCCGTTTTCTATACTCCAGAACCCTCTCTTTGCCTTTTTCTAAAATGTTTTATGAGATTGGAGAATGCGTTGCAAGGGATCTTACAACCATTCCTCCATACAGAATCTTTCCAAATCCTTAACCCTACAGTATCAGTCCCGAGACCCCAGCAAAAATGGTATTTTCATTTATCTGACTTTCATTTATCTGCATGTCCAGCTCTTCTATTTAGCCTCACAATTAAATGTTTTACCATTTTATTTTCAGGACAACCAGTGCTACAAGTAGAATACAAAACAACTTGACATAAACAATAAAATAATGTCCGCCAAAGCAAAAACCTGATAAAAAAAGGAATTTGTATGAATGCTGTAATTACAGAAATGGTTTGATCAGTGGGGAAATTAATATCAAACTAGTCAATGACAACTGTGTGGAGTTTGGAGTTTGTGACAACAACTATGTGAGCTTAATACAGTATTATAGATCTTCTATGTAGAAGAACCCTTTATCTTCTAACGACTCTTGTGTAGCTTGTGAGCATCACAGAGGAAAACATACAGTACAGGTATTCGTGGGATTCTCAGCTTTTCATAAAGAGCTTTTAATAGTTTGTAGCTCAAACCATTCAGACTCTACAGATGATTTTGTAAAAAGACCCTGCCACAGGCCCCTTTGGGATACGTCCTTGTCTCACAAACACCGCTTTAGTTATGCCCCCATTAATCACACAAACTAAGGCAGAGGCAACCAGGTTTTTGGCAAAAAATGTCCTAGCACTGGGTAGAGTGCATGATGCCCTTGACCTTAACAAGGGCCCCAGAACCAGTGGAAGCAAAATATCCCCATAACGTCAAAAATTCATCACCGTATTTTACTGTATGGGGTACTTTTCTACATATGCTTCTGTTTTTCAACGCCACTGGTGTGCGTGGCCAAAGAGCTCTATTTTCATTTCATCTGATCATAGCACCGGTTCCGATCTAAGTGGTGGATTTGGCGTAGAAAAACAGAAGCATATGCAGAAAAGTACCTCATACCCACGGTAAAAAATGGTGGTGGATCTTTGATGTTATGGGAATATTTTTCTTGCAATATGCAATATAGCTCAGTATTTGTATTATATATTTCATACAGTCTTTTTTGCTCATCTTTATCAAAGGTTGCCAATAATTATGGACCTGGCTATATCTACCATATACAGTACAGTAGATAGTTTATCTCACTTCTGATGTGTTGTGCTACCCATTCATCTGTAGTTTTGCAAGCTGTCTTTCCTTTAGAGGGCAAGGGAATGGCTAATCTGTCAAAGATGCCTAATAAAACTCATTTCCACCCTACTGACATGATAAAAGGAATAAATAACTTTTAAAAGCTTATTTTGTGACGTGAAATATCTGTCATGGCCGTTAACAGAAGAGGACTAAGGTGCAGCGTGGTGAGCGTACATTTTCCTTTATTAATAAAAATGACGCCGAACAAAACAATAAACACTACAAAAACAAACCGTGAAGCTAAAGGCTATGTGCCCTAAACAAAGTAAACTTCCCACAAAGACAGGTGGAAAAAAGGGCTACCTAATTATGGTTCTCAATCAGAGACAACGATAGACAGCTGCCTCTGATTGAGAACCACACCCGGCCAAACACAAAGAAATAGAAAACATAGAAATAAAGAAACTAGAATGCCCACCCTAGTCACACCCTGGCCTAACCAAAATAGAGAATAAAAACCACTCTATGGCCAGGGCGTGACAGTACCCTCCCCAAAGGTGCGGACTCCGGCTGCAAAACCTGACTCTAAAGGGGAGGGTCCGGTTGGGCTTCCTTTACGGCGGCGGCTCTGGTGCGGGACGTAGACCCCGCTCCGCCTCTGGCTCCCCCCACTTTGGTGGCGCCTCTGGTGCGGGGACCCTCGCCGGCGACCCCGGACTGGGGACCCACGTGGCGGGCCCCGGACTGGGGACCCTCGTAGCGGGCCCCGGACTGGGCACCCTCGTTGCGGGCCCCGGACTGGGCACCCTCGTTGCGGGCCCCGGACTGGGCACACTCGTTGCGGGCCCCGGACTGGGCACCCTCGTTGCGGGCCCCGGACTGGGAACCCTCGTTGCGGGCCCCGGAATGGGAACCCTCGTTGCGGGCCCCGGACTGGGCACCCTCGTTGCGGGCCCCGGACTGGGCATCCTCGCTGGGGGCCCCCGACTGGAGGCCGTCGCTGGAGACTCCGGACTGGAGAACGTCGCTGGAGGCTCCGGACTGGAGGCCTTTGTTCCATGACTCCTCACTGGAGGCTTCGTGCCATGGATCATCACTGGAGGCTTCGTGCCATGGATCATCACTGGAGGCTTCTTGCCATGGATCATCACTGGAGGCTTCGTGCCATGGATCATCACTGGAGGCTTCTTGCCATTGATCATCACTGGAGGCTTCTTGCCATTGATCATCACTGGAGGCTTCTTGCCATGGATCTTCACTGGAGGCTTCGTGCCATGGATCATCACTGGAGGGAGGAGACGTATGGGCAGTCTGGTACGTTGAGCTGCCACAGGGCTCACCAGGCTGGGGAGACATACGGGAGGATTAGTTCTAGGCACAGGCACAGGACTCACCAGGCTGGAGAGACATACAGGAGGCCCTGTCCTAGGCAGAGGCACCGGATACACTGGGCCGTGGAGGGGCACTGGAGGTCTCGAGCTAGGAGCCTGCACAACCCGTTCTGGCTGGATGGTTACTTTCGCCCTGCAGATGCGGGGCGCAGGCACAGGACGCACTGGGCTGTGCAGACGCACCGGAGACACAGTGCGCAGAGCCGGCGCAGGATATCCCGGGCCGTAGAGACGTACTGGCGGCCAGATGCGCTGAGCCGGCATCCTCCGACCTGGCTGGATGCCCACTCTAGCCCGGCTGATTTGGGGAGCTGGAAGGTAGCGCACCAGGCTGTCCACGCGCACTGGAGACACCGTGCGCTCCACCGCATAACACGGTGCCTGACCAGTACGACGCTCGCCACGGTAAGCACGGGGAGTTGGCTCAGGTCTCCAACCTGACTCAGCCGCACTCCCCGTATGCCCACCCAAAAAAACACTGCCGCTCTGCTCTTGCTGCCTCTAGTTCCTCCCGTGGACGGCGATACTCCCCAGCCTGCCTCCAGGGTCCCTTACCGTCCAGGATCTCCTCCCAAGTCCAGGAATCGTGGACACGCTGCTCCTCCTTACCACGCTGCTTGGTTCGTTGTTGGTGGTGGGAAGTTCTGTCACGGCCGTTAAATGAAGAGGACCAAGATGCAGCGTGGTGAGCGTACATTTTCCTTTATTAATAAAAATGACGAACAAAACAATAAACACTACAAAAACAAACCGTGAAGCTAAAGGCTATGTGCCCTAAACAAAGTAAACTTCCCACAAAGACAGGTGGAAAAAAGGGCTACCTTAGTATGGTTCTCATTCAGAGACAACGATAGACAGCTGCCTCTGATTGAGAACCACACCCGGCCAAACACAAAGAAATAGAAAACATAGAAATAAAGAAACTAGAATGCCCACCCTAGTCACACCCTGGCCTAACCAAAATAGAGAATAAAAACCTCTCTATGGCCAGGGCGTGACAATATCACGTGAGGTCTACACCAGGCACCAGCTGTTTCTACTAGCTTTACTACAGTATGTATTGGTAGCACCGCCCTGGCCTTGTGGTCTGAACGGTTGAACAGGCGGTGGAAATGTAACTCAGACATTGAGGTTCACAGTAGTCTGTGAAGAAAATAAAGTTTAAAGCGCTGTAAAGCTGTTCTCATTTGAATCCTTGTTGTCTAAAAAGAAGCAATGAAACATGCATAAACACAGTAAAATGTTGTCTTTCTAACCTGACCACTGCACCAATGCAGTTACAATCACAGGACTTTATTTGACATTTATCAAGTATGCATGTGGTTAGCATCTGCGCCAGAGAGTCAGAAGTTGTAGTGCTATCGTTTTCCATCACCTTCTGAATGCTTTCAAATGTGCTAGGACTACTGTTTGAAATGTGAAAATGCTGTGATTTAGTTTTGCTAATTTTGTTTTACATTTGAACTATTTCTGCCATTTAGTACTCAACAGTAATGCATTTGCTTTTAAACAGAGAATACAGATTGTTGAAACACATTTAAGATAACTTTATCTTAATTGAGTAAACTGCTGCTCTGTTACTTTTCAAACTCTGGCAACAGTTCTTAATTGGTATGTTCTGTTATGTAAATACATTATGTAATAAATATTTTTCTTTTAAATGGTGTGTTTCAACTGTTTTTGTGTCTTACAGTGACATCTTGTTTAAAAGTCCTGATAAAAAGTAATTGTTAAATTAAAAATGTAGATTAATTAGCATCGGATCAAAGTCAAGCTTTTCTATTCGGCTCCAGCCACATGTGGTCTACAGACTGGATCCAAACATGTGGTTTTATTTAGCTTTGTGGAAAGGTTAAATAGGAAACTTGGATAACAGAAAAAAGTGCTGAGTCTTTGCATATTATGAAGTTTTCAAAGTCTCCAAGGCATTTTCACAACATATACTATATAGTACTTATCATTCTCTTAATATCCACGAGCAGGGGATCATATATGATCATTTGGGGGGAGGGGGGTTGTTACCTATGATAGAAGAAAGGCTACTGTAGTCTCAACACATGACAAATGTATCTTTTGACCATAATATCTATTTAATACCTATTTTTAAGGCACTTAGGTTCTGGTGGCCCAATGAGTCTGGACTATAGACACATAGACTGAATCAAGAAGAGGAAAGGCAGAATGAGGTGCATATGATGACAGACTTGTAAAGAAAGAAAAAATCTTTATTGGTTAAAATAGCCTTTCACAGATATAATTAATGAGTTTTGTTTCTTGCTCTCATGCACTTACACACTGTACAACAGTGGATTTCCATGGAATGACATTATCTGACCGCATAATTAAACAAATGTACACTGAAGTGTGTCTTGTATTCTGAATGGAGGCCCTTTGCTTTAGCCTTTTGAGATCATAGAAACCAGCGGTCACAAAAAAAGCCCTGTCAATGTATGTACTGTATTAATTTCTGCCTGGTGTAGTAACATGAATTAGTAACTTACATATCAGAAAACATTTGCCACTTTTTTTGCCTCATATTACACCGTAGTCAAGATCTCAGTGCAAACACCATTGTAGCTGAATAACCCATGAAACTCTCTGTTGACGTACCGAAATACCATGATGCAAAATTGGGAGAGAAAACCCCCCCACAGAAAACATGAAATCCCATCTACAAATGTTTGGTAGTTGTGGAGCTACATTGGCATATACCTTTTAATATATTTGACTAAATATTAGTCTAGCTCTATAAGCAGTCTTCTAAAAACTCACATTGGTGAAACAGTTAGCTTGAATTACAGTACTAAAAATCTATCTCTCAAGCAGCAATGATTACATTGAGTTCAAAAAAAAAATTCACTCCAAAGGTAAAACACAAATAATTATTCTACTGCCCTCTACCATCCTACAGGAAAGAAAAGAAAAAGCAGACGTACACTTTAAAATTAGGAAAAAATAAAGGCTTTCTTTCAAAGATGCTTCGAGACCCAAATGTAGCAATAGAAAACTGTTGCTCTGTATTTCTCTTACAGCAGCTTGAGTCCACAATCTGAAAGCAACCTCTTACCCACAAAACCCCAAACAACAAATATCAAATAAAACAACCGACACCACATAAATTCAAAGTTTATCAGGAAATGACAGTCCACGATAATAAAAGCAACCTCTTATTTGTTGAGAAAATTGTATTGTATTAATAATTTTTTATTATTATCAATAAATATGCAGTTGGGTGTAGTGACTTTATATAATTTATATGGATATGACCTTGGATAGTAGTACATTTTTATCTAGTGGTGGATGTACTTTTACTAATAAATAAATATTAATTCATGAAACTGAGCATCCTTCTTACAATCCTGTTTCACAAGACAGACTTGGAAGTCATACAGAAGATGAGTGTGACGGAGACATACAAGCCAAATGTTTTCAAACTACTTGCAAAGCATGGAAAAAGACACATTGCTATTATATTGAAGTGCAATCTTTCTAAATGGAATGTAACTGTGTGAGGCTATAAAATGAAACCTACAGGTAAAAACATGATAACTAACACATCGCCAAGGCATATTCTTCTAAAGTGAAACGTGGGCACAGTTATCGGAACAGGATCACATGTTCTTCGCCCACTAGATGTTTTTGTTGTTAAAGCTTGTTAGCTCCACTAGTTTCAAAGTCATCAATAAATGTATAGTACCTCCAACAGTAAGTATTTTAATGTCTCTTTATTGACTCTCTAGTTAGGACAGTGAATGGGCTATGCCCCGCCCTGCCCCGCCCCGCCCCCCTTGTACTCTCTGTTCTCTGGCACCAAGGCCACCGACAGGGGGGGCTGGGGAGGGGCTAGACATCTAGATCATCTGGCCTTGGCCGACTGCTCATGCGACTGCTGGCTCGACTGCAGGGCCTGGGGTCCATCAGGGCCAGCGGCTGCAGCTCGTGCCCTGGGGTCAGTTTCTTACTCTCCTGGGTGTCGTCAGGGAAGTCAAAGGCCTGTGCATGGGAGTTGGAGATGGTGCTGCCATTATGGCCCAGGCGGTTCTGCTCCGTGCTGTAGTTGGCCCAGTTTTGCTCGTTGGCTTGCTTGTTGTAGTTGCGAACGGAGTTGGTTCTCTCCCCAGTGGCCAGCTTGTACCCCGGGGGTGACATGGGTGACAGGGGGGCAGTGGGAGAGGAACAGCCATTATAGTAGGCATACTTAGTGGTGGACAGATCCTTGGGAGTGGGGCTTAATGTCCCAGTGCCAGGGTAGTGGATGGGCGGTTGTTTCCCCTTCACGCGGTCCTTGATCCTCTTGAACGTCACGTAGAAGAGCTCAATGACGTTCAGAACCAGGGAGACCAGAGAGACCACCAGCATGAAAATGATGAAGACGGTTTTCTCAGTGGGTCTGGAGAGGAAACAGTCGACTCTGTGGGGGCAGGGGGACCTCTCACAGGTGTAGACAGCAGCCAAGCTGAAGCCGTAAATGTACCACTGTATGACCAGGAAGCCCACCTCAAAGATGGACTTAAAGAAAATGCTGACGATGTAGGTTCTCAAGAGGGCTCCCTTCATCTTAACCTTCCCATGCTCCTCCAGCCCATGCTTGAGCTTTTTTAACTCAATCTTCTTCAGAGGTACGTCCACGTCGCCTCCGTCGTTCTGGATGGTTTTCAGCCCTTCCTCTTTGCGGTTAATCTTCTGCTCTATTCGCAACAGGTAGAACACATGGGCAAGGTAGAGAAGAGTCGGCGTCGAGACAAAGATAATCTGTAGCACCCAGAACCTTACATGTGATATAGGAAAGGATTTGTCGTAACACACGTTCTCACAACCAGGTTGCTGGGTGTTGCACTTGAAGGCGGATTGCTCGTCCCCCCAGGCAGACTCCACAGCCGTCCCCAGCACCAGGATCCTGAAGATGAAGAGGACAGAGAGCCACACCTTCCCTCCAGCTGTGGAGTAAGCCTGAACCTTGTCCAGTAGCCTCCCCAAAGCACTCCAGTCACCCATGATGGAGTTTTAGCTGCAATTAGACAGAAAATAATGAATATATTGTAAGTGTTCAAACATATTCCTATATACAGTAAACATGGTTATATAGCACTATATCTCAAGTTACATTTGTGAATCGGATCAAATCAAATCAAATTTTATTTGTCACATGCGCCGAATACAACAGGTGTAGACCTTACAGTGAAATGCTTACAAGCCCTTAACCAATGATGCAGTTTTAAGAAAATACCTAAAAAAAAAAAAGACCAAAAAAAGTAAGAGTTAAGAAAAACAAATAATTAAAACGCAGCAGTAAATAACAATATACGGGGGTACCGGTACAGAGTCAATGTGTCAAACACATCTCAATGTTTGAGGAAAATGTGTAACAACTAGGAGTCTTGTGATGGCTGTAGTGACGCACAGAACAAATCCAATTGCCGGAAAAGACCTGAACAAGACCAATGTCAACGACCACCTTTCACTATGCTTAATAATTAATCAATCCAGAGAGCCATTTTAAAGCCTATTGTCTTCCTATTGGAAGTAATGAGAGGAGAATCACATTGTGTGGTCCTACCAGTGTTGATGGAACTTCTTAAAATACTGAGTAAGTGAACAGTGTAATGGTAGATGATAGGGCCCAGGTTGGTGAAACACAAGCGCAGACATTTGTTTCCCCTTCATCGGCAGAGTATGAAAACATGCGCCGGGGACCTGTTTCTCATCAAACCATTGTTTGTTAACAACTGTAATAAACATGAAACAAAGTAGAAATAAGAGACGCCGACCAAATTAAAAGATGTCAAATAGCGTGTATGTAAGCATTTGTCAATGTTAAATTGTGCCGTACTGTGTAATCTAAGGATTGCTATGCAAATACCCCCCAGTCTCAAAGAAATGTCGTGCAGTTTTAGACACGGTTACTGTTCCTCACATAACACATGCATTTACTAGTCAGCGGAGAAAATAACTAACCGATCTTCATAGTAGATGTGTCATTTTTATCCTCATTAACTATCATCCTCAGTAGATATCATTCCCAAAATCTGGAAGAAACTCCACCTATAACAGCCTATGAAGGAAGTGGACAGTGTACTAAGGCACGATACTGTAGCTCTCTGCTCTCAGTGTAAGCCTAAGACTGGGGACCAACAGCTCTCCTGCTGGGGAGTGTCTGGAACGCGCTCTCTCTGAGCCTCTGAGTCTAGAGCACAGGGCCCCAGTTCATTGTATGCATATTAGCGACCTGCCTAGCTCCGCTACAAAGACGCAATTCTTACAGATACTACTGACACTGCATGTCAGATGGGAATCAAGTTTGAAAACATGAATACCATCTGAATGAAGATTCTGAGTGATGCCAGTAAACAAATGAAGTCCCTGGAATGACTGCACAATAAACAAACATAGATCAGTAAAGCGATCTGTTGGAGGGTGTACCAACAGCATGGCTTCACAGCTAATACTGTACTGCCTACAGTATAGTGGAAAATAACCAAGGACTGCTTCCTACTCAACAATGATGGTACTATGATAAAAATATTTATATACAGTGAGGGAAAAAAGTATTTGATCCCCTGCTGATTTTGTACGTTTGCCCACTGACAAAGAAATTATCAGTCTATAATTTTAATGGTAGGTTTATTTGAACAGTGAGAGACAGAATAACAACAAAAATATCCAGAAAAATGCATGTCAAAAATGTTATAAATTGATTTGCATTTTAATGAGGGAAATAAGTATTTGACCCCTTCTCAATCAAAAAGATTTCTGGCTCCCAGGTGTCTTTCATACAGGTAACGAACGGAGACTAGGAGCACACTCTTTAAGGGAGTGCTCCTAATCTCAGTTTCTTACCTGTATAAAAGATACCTGTCCACAGAAGCAATCAATCAATCAGATTCCAAACTCTCCACCATGGCCAAGACCAAAGAGCTCTCCAAGGATGTCAGGGACAAGATTATAGACCTACACAAGGCTGGAATGGGCTACAAGACCATTGCCAAGCAGCTTGGTGAGAAGGTGACAACAGTTTCTGTGATTATTCGCAAATGGAAGAAACACAAAAGAACTGTCAATCTCCCTCAGCCTGGGGCTCCATGCAAGATCTCACCTCGTGGAGTTGCAATGATCATGAGATTGGTGAGGAATCAGCCCAGAACTACACAGGAGGATCTTGTCAATGATCTCAAGGCAGCTGGGACCATAGTCATCAAGAAAACAATTGGTAACACACTATGCCGTGAAGGACTGAAATCCTGCAGCGCCCGCAAGGTCCCCCTGCTCAAGAAAGCACATATACATGCCCGTCTGAAGTTTGCCAATGAACATCTGAATGATTCAGAGGACAACTGGGTGAACGTGTTGTGGTCAGATGAGACCAAAATGGAGTTCTTTGGCATCAACCCAACTTGCCGTGTTTGGAGGAGGAGGAATGCTGCCTATGACCCCAAGAAACCATCCCCACCGTCAAACATGGAGGTGGAAACATTATGCTTTGGGGGTGTTTTTCTGCTAAAGGGACAGGACAACTTCACCGCATCAAAGGGACGATGGACGGGGCCATGTACCGTCAAATCTTGGGTGAAAACCTCCTTCCCTCAGCCAGGGTATTGAAAATGGGTCGTGGATGGGTATTCCAGCATGACAATGACCCAAAACACACGGCCAAGGCAACAAAGGAGTGGCTCAAGAAGAAGCACATTAAGGTCCTGGAGTGGCCTAGCCAGTCTCCAGACCTTAATCCCATAGAAAATCTGTGGAGGGAGCTGAAGGTTCGAGTTGCCAAACGTCAGCCTCGAAACCTTAATGACTTGAAGAAGATCTGCAAAGAGGAGTGGGACAAAATCCCTCCTGAGATGTGTGCAAACCTGGTGGCCAACTACAAGAAACGTCTGACCTCTGTGATTGCCAACAAGGGTTTTGCCACCAAGTACTAAGTCATGTTTTGCAGAGGGGTCAAATACTTATTTCCCTCATTAAAATGCAAATCAATTCATAACATTTTTGACATGCGTTTTTCTGGATTTTTTTGTTGATATTCTGTCTCTCACTGTTCAAATAAACCTACCATTAAAATTATAGACTGATCATTTCTTTGTCAGTGGGCAAACGTACAAAATCAGCAGGGGATCAAATACTTTTTTCCCTCACTGTATATATATGTTTCACTGAGTCATTTATAGGCCTATTTAATATCACAGTACCATTTGGAAACTTGAAGAAGAAGAAACACGTCCATGTAGACATTGCTGATCTACAGTAAGAAACCCACCGATGCTATCATCCGCCTGAGATATCTGATCTTGACATTATGTTATTACAGCAATTGAAACGAGAAGTTGGGTGAATAAAGCAATTTGTAAGGTTGTAAGCACATCAGCTCAACTTCAAGATGTCCTGACATTGGAAGAGGATTTAAACTGTGCTCTCAAGATGCAAGGAAGACCTTTAAAAATCTGAGTAGCCCAACTTGATCCCATTTCACGAAGATTTTCTATAAGGCCAAGGAAAAATATCAATGAAGCATGTCAATATGCTTGGTTACGATGTAGCTTGTTTTAAAACAAATCAATCCTCAGTTTACAACGTATACGCTGTTCAGTTAAAGTCCTCTATAAAGCTTGTAATAATTATTCATTCCATGCTGCTTTGAGTAATTTGCCTCAGGTTACTCGTTTATCTTAAAAGCACTCAACAGACGAAATTGGAAAAATAAAACAGCAAAAGAAACAGATGGATCATTTAAACTTTTGCTTGTTAAACCCAGAAAAAATTGAATGTTTTATAAAGGATATATTATGGACCATACTATAGCAGATAGCCTATAGAAATGCAATGCGTCTGGATTGACACAGTGTGTCTGGATTCTGAGCGCAAATTAGTTTCTCCGCATAACTTCTGACAGTGACAAAAATATATATAGATACGAATTTTTACTTCTTCATGTCAATAATGGCAGTTGAAATAGCGCAAAGCTTACCTGGAAAGTTACTGAGAAGTCAGAAGAGAGCCCTTAAAAGGACTTCTCCGTCACTTCTTGAAAACAGTCACCGCTTTCTTGAAATCCAAGTTCGGGACCACGGAGAATCTGAGACTGACTTGTCAAACTTTCCTTGCTTATAACAGTCCACATACGGGCTGGGGGAGAGAAAAAAAATAAACGATGGAGAGAAAAGTTTGGAGTCAGTCACCTGACCCCTACGTCAAGACTTAGACATCCTTACGCTCGGTTTCTGTACTTTTCTCCTACTGAAATGTAATTGTGCAATAGAATATTTTTTTTTATAACAAAGATTAATAGCACCTTTTTCAGACCAACATGAATTTAAAACTTTACCAAGATCAAGTCTACAGCCTATACTAAAGCGTTCTGTATTAGGTCCTGTGGGCAAACCTGTAAACTAATAGCCTAGTTGTGGAATTGGCTATGTTTTAATGGGTTAAAATAATTCATATTAATCGCATGTAGATCAAAACATATTTGATAATCTTGTTTTTCATCATTTCTTATGCCATGCTATGTTGTTGTCCTAGGTCTCCCATTATGTAGTGTTGTGTTGTCTCTCTTGTGTTTTGTCCTATATTTATATTTAATGTATTTCTAATCCCAGCCCCCCATCCTGGCAGAAGGCCTTTTGCCTTTTGGTAGGCCGTCATTGTAAATAAGAATTTGTTCTTAACTGACTTGCCTCGTTAAATAAAGGTTCAATAAAAATGACAGACCATAAGTGTGAGTAATTCATGAGAGTAATTCATCAAGAAGCCTAACGATTTTATGTTGCACTATAATACGGAACTTTGACATGAAAGGTAACTTGTGTTGCGTGTGCTTATGTACATAGATCTAGACCTATAGATAAGACTATAACATATAGCCTATACTGCAGATCAGCAGTGCTGTTCACGTGATCTCAATCACCAAGTTTATGCTGCCATCTAGTGTATGCTCTGGGAATGAGTGGCTGTGTGGTGTTTTTCGAATTTCCTTTTACAGTATACATAGTCTGCCAAACATTTGGCATCACACTGTCAGCATAGAAATTAACTGTAACATGAACAAACACATACTCAATTCACTGGAATGTAACTTTACACTTTTTATATTACTTGTAGGCCACCCATTACAGTATGTCACTTCACAGAGCAGAATATCATCAAGTGAAATCTATTGGAAGCCTAACAAATGTTTTTCTCTTCCTCCAACAGTTCAGCTTCACTCTGGACTCTGTGAAGTGATGAGTGAGTGATCTTTATGTCCATCCATGTTACCGTGCCATGCTGATGCTGGATTGTAGAGGGTGGCTGTGTTCTCAGATGAGTTAATATGCAGTGGGCACTGTTTCTTGGCTCCACATTTTACTCTGGTGCAAATCAAATAAAACACCTCGACCACATTCAAAAGCAGAGACACAGTGGTCACAACAAGCATGAATATTATGAAAATGGTCTTCTCTGTAGGACGGGACATGAAGCATTCAGCACCCAGTTTGGAACAGGGCTCTTGTTGACATTGGAAGAAGGATTTCATGACAAACCCATATAAGTAGTACTGTCCCACAATAAAAGCGAGCTCTAAAGCTATCTTAAAGAGCAATAGGGTCATGTAGCTACGCAGCAGTATTCCCTTGATTTTGATTTCCCCCCGGTCATCTGTGTATTTGGGCTTCTTCAACGTGCCATTATCTTCTTGGCTGTGCAGTGTGGCTCTTAGCTTGTTCTCCTGGCTGATGACGTGCATGGCATGGCCCAGGTACAGAAGAGTTGGAGTGGAGATGAAGATGATCTGCATGACCCAGAAACAGATGTGTGATATGGGGAAGATCCAGTCGTAGCAGACATTTTCACAACCAGGTTGTTGCGTATTGCATATGAAACCAGATTGTTCATCGCCCCACACGCTCTCCGCTCCAGCACCCAGAACCATGATTCTGAACAGGAACAGGACACTCATCCATATCTTCCCAATCACCGTTGAGTGGGACTGCACCTTGTCCAGTAATTTAAAAGATAAGACCAGTCCCCCATTGCGGCTGATTAGTATCTATGGAATAAGAAAAGGAGTAGTCTAATTACATTTTATTCAGGAATCACTTCATAGAGAAATAGTGAAATCATACTTTGACTTTGATAGTGGACGAGTGAGCTGTCAACCTGACTGGAGAAGTACATTTGTTTCACAGGACTATTTTAAAATTAAGTTTAAATAATTTCTAATCAAAATCTATGATAGTTTACTGTATATTTCTATTGATATCTACATTTACATGAGATACTGTATTATCCTCAGTTTGTACAAAACTGATTTACTCACCAGTTTTGTTGCTCAGGTCAGAAATACATTTTCATCTACAAGCCGGAGGCGAGGAATAATGTTTGTGCCCATGGATTAGGATATTGAAAGACTGAAAGGGTAGGCCATTCTTATAAACCTGATGGGTTTGGTCAGCCTGACTCAGTCACACTGCATGCTTGTCACACTTTGTCTCGACTTCCGCCGAAGTCGGTCCCTCTCCTTGTTCGGGCGGCGTTCGGCGGTCGACGTCACCGGTCTTCTAGCCATCGCCGATCCACCTTTCATTTTCCATTTGTTTTGTCTTGTTTTCCCACACACCTGGTATTCATTCCCTCATTACATGTCGTGTATTTAACCCTCTGTTCCCCCCATGTCTGTGTGTGTAATTGTTTATTGTCAGGTTGGCACTCTTCCGGCTGGTTTGCGCCGGGTTCTATTTTACACCCGTGCTTTTTGACAGCCTGTACGTTGTACCTTGTTATTTTTGTACTTAGTGCTGCCTCGCCTGTTCTGAGGGCATTTGGTTTTGTGACGCAGTTGCGTTCTATTAATATATTGCCTCAGTAAAGTGCCTTGTCCACTCATCTCTGCTCTCCTGCGCCTGACTTCCAATGCACCTGCTACACCCACACCTTGATACACTTTTACACCAATCAGACTTCACTTATGAATTTGACCCATGCAACAATGGGTCACTTCCTTGAAAAGTGGATGACCTTTTGATACTCCACCCTCACCTCATGTTAACTTCAGCACAAAGAAGATCTAAACATGTGAGATCCAAACACACTCTGTGGAGTCATTCAACCCTCTCTGACTGTATTGTCTGCAGAAAGTTAGTGATTCTTACCGGATGTTTGTCTTATCTGAATGTTTGTGTCAGTACTTGAAATGATTGTACACAGCTGAGATCCTCCATGAGCAAACGCATCTGTTGATGTTAGGCATCTTTGAAAAGTACCAGTTGCCTATTCTCTACAGTAGGTAAGAACCAAATACCATGGATCATGTTTGATAACATCCATGAATCCAAGTCGTGCAGGGTGTCAGTGAGTATGGGGGTGGACGGTGTTGACATCATAGTGATACAAACAGATGTCAAACTGTAAGAGGAGAGAATCCAATACATCAAGAGAGTTCAGTAGAAAATAACTGGTGTGAAGAGACGGTGCTCACCTCTGAGGTAAGAAAGCTGCTTTGGTTTAACAGTTCTATTCATCAGGTTCTGTATCCTTTAGCTTACGCGGCAGCAAAACATGTTACTCATGAGTGGGTTGAGGATGTAAAAGGTGCTATGCGTTCGCGTTATATCACAGCTACCCAGTCAGTGAAATAAGAATTTGTTCTTAACTGACTTGCCTAGTTAAATAAACAAGAGATAAAATACAGACCTTCTAGTGGTTGTTCTAACCCAGAGAGTATCTTGGAGGGGAGTTTAGCTGGCTGGTGATCCCAAGACCTTTGAAGATGAGGATAATACACTCAGAAATGTATTTCCTGAAAATGTCAAAGATAAAGCATTATGTAGAGACTTTAAGAAAATGATTAGACAAAGCCCTAACCCATATTTCCTAGATGTACAGCCCTTCACTTCAGGGAGAATCTAAATCACATCATGAGGTGCAGGATCCAGTTGATTGTGAAGCCACATCGGTTAAGAATCAGACAGACCCAATACTACTACAGCTACTTGAAGCTGTTCAAACTCAACATAAAACACCTGTGGATGAAGTGGCTAACCTACCAATTTGTTTCAAATGTTAATGTCCTAGCCACATAGCCAGGTGTTGTAACCAGAGTGTGAACCCCAACCTAGCAAGGGGGCAGGAGGCAAACCATGCCAGCTCGGCCGAGGGCCACGTGTCGGTTGTGGAAAACCGACACGGTTTTAGATACAAACTGTTTGATTGATACAGGTTCCACGGGGTGCATGATCACAGAGAGTTTCTTTAAAGAAACCTACACCTTGAAGCTGACGGTCTAGGTCTGCTGTCAGATTGTGGTTGGCTTGTGCTGAAGCAGAAAAGGGTCTAGACATCCCTTATGTAGGCAACCTAGAGTTGGATGTAGTGGTAATGGGTAAAACCCTTTCAAAACAAAATGTATTTTATTTTATATTTTATATATTTTCTCCCCAATTTTGTGATATCCCCAATTGGTAGTTACAGTCTTGTCCCGTACGGACTCTGTAGAGGTGAAGGTCGAGAGCCATGCGTCCTCCGAAACATGACCCTGCCAAGCCGCACTGCTTCTTGACACACTGCTCACTTAACCCGGAAGCCAGCCTTACCAACGTGTCGGAAGAAACACTGTACAACTGGCGACCGTGTCAGCGTACATGTGCCTGGCCCGCCACAAGGAGTCGCTAGAGCGCAATGGAACAAGGACATCCCAGGCGGCCAAACCCTCCCCTAAACCGGACGAAGCTGGGCCAATTATGCTCCGCCTCATGGGTCTCCCGGTCGCGGCCGGCTGCAACATCGAACCCGGGTCTGTAGTGATGCCTCAAACACTGCGATACAGTGCACCGCGATACTTAGACTGTTGCCCATCTCGGGAGGCCAAAACAGGGAATTCTGTCATGCCTGCTCCCACTCTTCCCCCCCGGGCGCTCGAGGGCGCCGGGCTCACCAGCATTACGCACTCCTGCCACCATCATTACGCACACCTGTGTCCCTCGTCACGCGCATCAGCGATTTATTGGACTCACCTGGACTCAATCCCCTATATTTGTCAGTTCCCCAGCTCTGTTCCCCGCTGCTGCAGTGACTGTCGTCTGTCTTTGTATATCCGTGTGCTGACGCTGTTCCTGTCTTGTTTCATGTCTGTTCCTAATTAAATGTTGACTCCCCGTACCTGCTTCTCGACTCCAGCGTTGGTCCTTATAGAATTATAGTGGTCAAGGACTCCATGGACCCAGATACCAGGGAGAGAAAAGGGGAGGTTCCAGGACTAGTGGGAATTAATGTAATTCAAAATTATTTCAGCATTCTCAAGCAGCATCATGGTCCACAATACTGCCAGATACCAGTGTGAAGCCACATTTAGGCAGGCCTTAGAGGTATGTTGAGCCTAGGACAAACAGGACAACAAGTTTGTAAATCTTCTCTCCACTGCACACCTTTTAATCCCACTATGAAGTTGGTCTCAGCCACTGGCTGGCAGGTTGGGCTCAGCCCAGGGGCACCAGTACTGTTAGAACCTTTGACACCAGAGGAAGGTGACTTACCAGCTGGTATCTTAATCACCAGTGCCTTTATAGCTCAAGCAACAGGCCAGTTAATGATGCCAGTTATGAATGTGGGGGTAGAGAATGAGTATCTGGAACCAGGTATGCATTTAGCTTCCGCCCAGTCAGCAGAGGTGGTGTTTAGCAGTTCAGAAACAGAGGTTATGTTTACAGATATTCCTGATGAGAGTAGGTCTACTGTATTCATAGAACATATTCAGGTGTGTTCAAAACCAGATAAACCATCCATTTCACAACAGGTGAACAATCTACAGTTTCACAAATTGAGTCCATCTCAGGAAGAACAGGTCAGGGGTTTACTGCGTAAGTACTCTGATGTTTTTGCTAAAGGGGATGGAGATGTAGGATACACTGACCTGATAGAACATGAGATTCCTCACATAGATGATGTTCCAGTACGTCAGAGGTACAGATGTTTTCCACCAAGTCAGTCGAAGAAGGTCAAGGCTGACATCAAACTGCTGAAGAAGGATGGCTCAATAAAGATGTGGATGGATTACAGGAGACTGAATGCTACAACGAGACGAGATGCTTATCCACTCCCAAGAATTGAAGAATCCTGGATGCACTGAGTGGCGCCTGCTGGTTCCACACCCTTGAGCTGGTGAGTGGCTTCAACCAGGTGGAGGTGGCAGAGAAAGACAAACACAAAACTGCTTCTTTTTTTTGGGATGCCTGCGACACGGGACTAAGGGCCCAGGTACACGACAGAGAGGAGCAAAAAATAAAATAACAAACTAAATTAAACATCAACAATATGACCATACATATTTGTGTGCGTCACATTAAGCTACTGAGCTTGAGTGGCAGGTTTGTTGAGAGGCAGCCTCATGTACAGGCTGGAGGGGTTATTTAAAGTGTGCATTCAGAGCCTCAGATCCTATCACGGTTTTAATTTATTCCCAGTATTTATTGAGATCTATTCCTGTATCATGGTATGACCCAGTAACTTATTTGCATCATAGTCTTATATCCTAGTAGCACCCTCAAGTTCAACGCTATGTGCCCTGTCTTTGTATCGCTAGTTCTTTTTGTTAACAATTATGAATTATTGTGTAATTCAGAGTTTGAGTAGATTTACCCATGCAACACATCAGGTGTCAAAGATTAATCTGGAGTTCATTGTGCTTTATGCAACTAGCTCTCACAGTCTCACGTTAGAATTAAACGTTGGTCCATGTTTCTCAAATGTAAAAAATTGAAGTTGTTGAAAATGTAGTAAAATTTCCAAGTGTTTAATGTTAAGTTTAGGCATTAACTCCACATTTTTAAGGTTGGGGTTAAGTTTAGGCATTACTTCCTAAAGGTTAGGCATTAACTCAGAATGGTTAAGGTAAGGGTTAAGGTTTGGGATAGGCTTAAAACAAAAATCTCAAAAACATCTTTCTATCGCTGGATTTCAACTTGCAACCTTTGGAATCAGAGGCAGATGTGTACGCCGATCCACCATCCCCAATGCCCTTGCAAATCCAAAATCTACTTGAAGGTAACAGCGCTCACTGTTGCCCCTAGTGGCCGGTTTCCACATCATCTCCCGACTCTCAAGCAAACTTTCACTGAATAGTACAGACAGTAGATGATTCACTTGTATTGAAAATCTAACAAATGAGGTACTTATACTTGCGTCTTATAAAATGAAACCATAATTGACTTAATAATACACTGTACATTCCTGCAGATATACATACAGCGTGTAGTCTACAGCCTCATTGCACACATATTTGCTATAGTCCATTATTACCATGAAGATTTTGTTTCACCTCTTGACCGAAGAAGACTATGCTATATTTACAGCTTATATTTTGGTCTGAGTCAGTCAAATCACTGATACAGTACACACATCATAGTCCAGTTTTGCTGCACGATTGACTTTTTTATATGCTGTACATACAGTATATTGACAGGAGAAAATATTATGGTATAAAACATCACACCAGTCGCCTATTTATAGTTATTTAAACGTTTTCCTCATCTTATAACATAAAATACACTCCAGGCAAACTCACATTTTTTACATTTTATTTACAACCACATAAAATAAATACAAAAATCAAACTGACATATTTACAAATATTGAAAGCCACAAATATTTTCTGGATTTTGTTTTGGTCACTTTAGGTCAGTGTGGTTTCAATAACCCAAACAATGTATGATGAATCGCATTATATTAAGATTCATACATGATCACAAAAAGCCAATTCGATGACCATCTCACTGAGGAGCGACAAGACTGCTGAAAATTAAGTTGCATTGCATTTGATTTCCTTCTAGTGCACACCATGAACAAATACAACATGTTGGCTTGGTTTACCAGAGGACAATAAATCAAAGCTCAAAGTTTCGGTCCTGTTACACGTGTCATCCTTTCTCTGCCACTGAATAGTTGAGTGGTGATCAATGATTTCAGGCAGTGCTGCCTCCATCCAGACAGCTGTGCATTGCGATGGCTGGGACTTCTTGGGCTCGTCTTCTTGAGCCAGAGCCACACTTAGAGCAGATCAGATATAATATCTCCACCACATTCAGCAGCAGAGAAACACACGCCACCACCAGCATGAAGATGATGAAGATGGTCTTCTCTGTTGGTCGTGACATGAAGCATTCTACAGTGAACGGACAGGGAGCTCTGCTGCATTCAATCTTGGGGTCCAGAATAAACCCATATAAGTAATACTGACCCACTATAAATGCTATCTCAAGCAGAATCCTGAAGAATATATTGGCTGTGTAACTAGCCAGCAATTCACCTTTGATTTTGACATGACCCTTCTCATCAGAATACTTAGGCATTTTCCCCATCTCATTGCCTGCCTGACTCAGCCATTGCCTCAGTTTGTTCTCCTTGTGGATGACGTGCATAACATGTCCCAGGTACACCAACGTTGGGGTGGAGACGAAGATGATCTGAAGGACCCAGAAGCGGATGTGGGAGATGGGGAAGGCGTGGTCGTAGCACACGTTCTTACAGCCGGGCTGTTTGGTATTGCAAATCATATTGGACTGCTCATCGCCCCACACCTTCTCCGCCCCTGCTCCGAGGACCATGATCCTGAAGATAAACAGGACGGTCATCCAAACCTTTCCAATGACCGTGAAGTGTGACTGCACCTTGTCCAGCAGTGATGACAGGAATCCCCACTCTCCCATTTTTGCTGATAGCTCTGGCTAGAAAACAAAGCAAAAGGTTGAGTTACACTATTGGCAACATTCTGACAAATGATTGGAAATCTATGATGAGAATGAATGAAAAAGGATTAAATAGGTTAAAAAAAAACACAGTAGATGAACAGAGAGCAGTCTGTGTTACGGAGAGAAGAACACAAGTTGTTTATGGGATAGTAAGGCTATTTCTTTGAGTAAAGTAAGCTATAAAACACATTGCCTAAATGGAGAGATTCCACATGCTGTCTGTTATCAAGAGATTAAGTGTATTCTGAGTCAAAATCTGATGTATAATATTTTAGCATCAGACATTATAATTCAGTTTTTCAATAGCAAAATATATAACGTTTTTTATATATGCAGTACATTACAGTCAGACCCAACATTATTGGCACCCTTGATAAATGCACACTCTATAAAAGAAATAATACAAATGCTAAGCCACAGTATATTGTAATATTATTTTATACTAATAGAATTGCTCAGAGATTTTGTTTAACAAGTCATTTAAAAAATCTAAAAAAGATACCGGTCAAAATGACTGGCAACTATGTTTTCAATAGCTTTCAATACCTCACCTTGCGAGGATAATGGCACTAAACATGTCCTGGTACTTGGTAGAGGGCCCAAGGACCAGTGGAAGGACAAATAGCTCCATTACATCAAAGATCCACCACCAACATATTTGATGTTATTGGGCTATTTCGCTTCCACTGGTCCTGAGGCCATTGTTAAGGTCATACGCATCATGAACTTTACCCAGTACCAGGACATTTTAGACCTGGTTGCCTCTGCAAGGAGGCTAAAACGGACAAAGGTGCATCTTCCAGCAAGACAATAACCTCAAGCAAACATCAAAATCCACAAAGAAATGGTTAATTGACAACAAAATCATCTCAGCCTCCGGACTTGAACCCCGTTGATAACCTGTGGTTTGAATTGAAGAGGGGATTCCAAAAGCACAGACGAAGGATATCAAGGATCTGGATTCTGTATGCAGTAATGGTCTAAGATACCTCCCAATGTGATCTCTAATCTACATCTCTAAACTACTGTATATCTCTTTCTCTGAGCAATTGTAATAGTATAAAATAATTTCTATATTTGTTTGAGCATACAATATAGCTCAGTATTTTATACTCCCTTTATTGCTAATCTTTATCAAGGGTGCCAATAATTATGGGCCTGACTGTACATTCTGTTTTGAGTATCATTTTTTAAACAAATTATTTCGATTTATTTTTATGATATGCCCAAAGTATGTAAGTGTAAAATGTCCCAAATACCACAAAATCAATATTTAAATAAAAACTCAAACTTTTGTTTCTAGGTTAAAGATATGTTTAAGCCTAGGTTGTCCATCTTACAATGGTTCAAGCTTATCCATAAATCATTTTGGTTTTGGTGATATTAGATTTGCATTCTTATGTGTTTTCATGTAAAGTGAAAACAACAAAATAGTTCATTAAATATGTCTTACCTTTAAACAGACACCTTCTGGGCAGAACACAACATCCACCAGTTGTAGTGACAAATGCTCAAATGCTACGTACTGCTACTAGTTTACCTTGAACTTTAGTTTTGTAGAATTACACAATTGTCTTGTCATGCGAGCTGACACGTTGTGCATGGAAATGACAAATCTGCTGTTTAGAATTATGTGTTCCTGGGAATGATTGTACAAGTTAATAATTGGCAAAACAATGATAAGGTACATTTTAACATTGAGTCATTTTGTATTTCCAAATGAGTCAGTAATAACCATGAAATAGCATTGTAATCTAAGGCCTAGCCTTTGCTAATGATTTCTCATTGAAAATGTGGGTGGTCTAGGTCTAGGTAGGCAAAGGGTAATATAAGTTCATGAAATCTTAAATCAATATTTTGGTGGGGGATTTCTTTGGGTAGTTTTCAGAGTATACTGTATGAAATTGTATTTTTGTTGTTGACAATGCTCTCTCAGAATATGTGCCATAATTGACATTAATAGAGTTCTGGCAAAAAATGAGGATACTTATTTTATTATACTATAGCTATAAGCCCCTTTATTGTGAGGGTTGGAGGATGTGCCATTCCTTATTTTCAAATTATGCCTATAGCAATATTTTCATATGCAGTGTACACAGTCTTGCACTCCTAGAACATTTGTCTGGATTGGTATTTTGACAAAGTTCTGGTATAATAATAAGCCACTTTATTTTGAGGGTTGGGAGACATACAGATAGATGTAGGATCTTAATTTGAGCCAGTTTGCTACAGCAGGAAAATAATCCTGCAGCAACAGGAAATGTGAATTATTAGGTGGATTATAATTTATGGATTTTTTTGTAGGGGTTGATAAACCTTAAATACACTACTGCAAGAAAATAGTGATCAAATTAAGATCTTATTCTTCAGTGATGTTCATTTAAAAGCCATATTTCCATAAATAATGTCCTAAGAGAATCAACTATTCCTTCATGTGTGTTATTGTAACATGTTTCAGTGATTGTTTGATGAGTTTTCAGTCTCTAAGGTTCATGCAACCACCATTAATACAAACATTTAAAACATTTTTTTTTACAATATATTTTATTTATTCCTTCAAAAAAATAAACACTGCATATCTAGATTGTATTGTAGGATAGACAATATCTCGGTTGTTAACATTCATCAGGCAATATACAAATAATTTCAAGACCCCAGGTGGTAGGGATTTTGGCAGAAGTCCTTTATCACCTTCTCCATGCTAGCAGATACCCATAGACTTCCTGTAATTGTGCTAACGCTAGCTAACATGGGCTCACTAAACTACCTCTAACTTCCTTCATACTGGACACGGAGACATAGAAATGGTATCCACAAATTCATCTGACTGGGGAAATAGATTTCCAAAATCCCAAAGCTTCCTATGACAGAAAATGTTACGTAGAACATACCATTGGGATATTATAACTGAATGACATTTCTACTTCACAGATATCAAGGTTTATTGGCATTTAGGGGTAACATTTCATTTTGTAGTAGTCCACAATTGAACAGTAAACATTCAACATCAATACATAAAATACACTAACTACTAGTACACTGCGTTTAAATCAATAAACATAAGAAAGCAAAACAGGTAGTTTATTAATTCAGATTTTCAACAATACAAAAGATCAAGATACAATCATGGCTAATTAACTTTCACGTGTTTTAGTGGTGACCTAGCAACCTTTCCTCTTGTTTAGCTCCATCCAGACTACCCCCTAAACTCTGGCCACTCTCAAACTCCAGGTTCATCTTGTTCTGTCTCAGTGTGTCCATCTCAGTATCCACGCGACCAGACCACCCAGAGGAGGAGAGGGTGGCGGGGTTCGCTGCTGAGGTAGTGTGATACCTGCGCCCCTTGGAACCGCCACATCTCACTCTTGTGTAAAGCAGATAGAAAACCTCAATCACATTCAGAGCCAGAGACACACAGGCCACCACCAGCATGAAGATGATGAATATGGTCTTCTCTGTGGGACGAGACATGTAGCATTCTACAGTAAAGGGACAGGGAGATTTGGAGCAAGGGAACATGGGGACCATGACAAACCCATACAGGTAGTACTGGCCAACAATAAAAGCGATCTCTAGAATGATCTTAAAGAATAGCTGGGTCATGTAACTGCCCAACAAATCTCCCCTAATTCTGACCTTCCCTGCTTCATCTGTGTATTTGGGCTTCTTCAACATGCCATTATCTTCTTGGCTGTGCAGTATGACTCTTAGCTTGTTCTCCTGGCTGATGACATGCATGGCATGGCCCAGGTACAGAAGAGTTGGAGTAGAGATGAAGATGATCTGCATGACCCAGAAACGGATGTGTGATATGGGGAAGATCCAGTCGTAGCAGACATTTTCACAACCAGGTTGTTGCGTATTGCATAAGAAACCAGATTGTTCATCGCCCCACACGCTCTCCGCTCCAGCACCCAGAACCATGATCCTGAACAGGAACAGGACACTCATCCATATCTTTCCAATGACCGTTGAGTGGGACTGCACCTTGTCCAGTAACGTGGAAAGAAAACTCCAGTCTCCCATGTTTGCTGATGTTCAATGGCTTTCTAAAGAAGAGAAAAAAATAACCAGTTAATTAATTTGACAGTAGAAGGCCCATCTTATCAATAAGTCAGGTTGTCAAACATTTTCCACTTCTCTTTTTACCCTTAATCATTCATTTGATTTTTGGGGCACGCACACAACGGCATCAAGACCAAGTTCCTAAAACTGATATCCCTCTATCATCAAGACAATATTTATATATTGTATGTAATAACCCTTCTATATTGAAAGATAACCCTCGTTCAAAAACAAACTTAAAATGTAAGCAGTTAGTCACATAATGAAAAGCAACAAAAAGCACATGACAGGCTAGATTATAGTTCATGTCTAGTATGTATTGATTATGAGGAAAAGTTGATGTATGCCTTATTTACTATTAATAATATGTTCATATTTTATGATATTGCATGGTAATCAGTACACCCCAAACACCTTACGTACTGAACAATCTACTCTTATAATGACTTTAATAAAAATTCATTAGATCCAAAAGAATTACAGAACAAACTACTACTAAATGACTCAAAGGATAGGAAAATGTGAAACGAGGAGAAAAAAGGTGCCTCCTACCTGTTCCTGACTCTATGGCGAATATACCTCTAAGACCAACTGATCGCTAACATGAGTTGAACCTTGAGTTTTGGAGGATGGTGGTAAGGTTTGCGTCAGGTTCCCTGTCACGTTGTCATAATCAGCAAAATCAATTTTAAAAGTTAACCTGTACAGAACTGACAGGAAGGGCCATATATAATGACTGACAGAATGATACATACCCACAACAATAAGAAGCATGCACTCAACAGACTTAACAGGAACACATCTAAATAAATAATTTTGTCTTGTAATGAATTGATAACACAGAGCCCAGAGTTGTTCCTAAAATAGGCATCATGGTGTCCGAAACATTCAAACCAAACACAATACCAGCCAGAATAATTTCCTTATAAAATAATAATTTATTAAATCAAGATTATAGTGTTATAAAATAATAATTTATTAAATCAAGATTATAGTGTTATATGAATGACATCTACTTATACATGCAATGTCACAACCAATAATACAAATCCCCAAGAAATATTTAGAAAATTAAGAAATGCATCTAATATAAAGGAACATATTTATATTAGACAATATTTGTCTGTGGTACAAGCTCAAACATGAATCCTTTATCACATAAAAACATGATGAATATGTTATTTAATGTTTAGGAGAAATATGTATGGCTGTAGACTGGCATGCGAATCATTGAGTCAACATACGAGCAGGTTTTGTGAAAAAGAATGTGTACAAAAGCTGACACCTTAGATGTGGACTTCCCCCATGTTAGCAGTGTTTTCCTCAGAAGCCACACTTTTCGCCACCCCACTGCCCAGCTTCCTCCCCTGCAGCTCCAACTCCAGATTGACCCAGTTCTGGATCATCTGGTCTTTGTTCTCAAAGGCCTTCCTCTCCAGGACAGGGGTGACCGGGGTCACCGTGTAGTCCTGCCTTCTGTCCAGACACTCTTTGACCGATTTGACAAACAGGTAAAAGAGCTCAATGAGGTTGAGGAGTAGAGACACACAGGCTACCACCAGCATAAACCAGATGAAGACGGTTTTCTCTGTGGGTCTGGACAGGAAGCAGTCCACCTTGTGAGGGCAGGGGAAGCGAACGCAGATAAAGCGGGCCTGGAGGGTGAAGCCATACAGGTAGTACTGTCCCACGATGAACCCCACCTCTAGAAGGATCTTCACCAGTACATGCAGCACGTAACTGCGTAACAGACGGCCACGCAGGTTAATCTTTCCATTGTCGTTGCTGTACTTGGGGACTTTGTAGCCTTTCTTCAGGAAGTCATTGGCCTGCTCATCCTGTGCTTGCTTCTTCATCTTCTCCCTGACTTTCTTCTCTACGTGGATGATGTGGAGGACATGGCCCAGGTACACCAGGGTTGGGGTGGAAACGGAGATGATCTGAAGCACCCAGAAACGGACGTGTGAGATGGGGAAAGCGTGGTCATAACAGACGTTCTCACATCCCGGCTGGTCTGTGTTACAGACGAAGTCTGACTGCTCGTCCCCCCACACCTTCTCTGCCCCGGCCCCAAGGACCAGGATCCTGAAGACAAACAGGACAGTTAGCCAGATCTTCCCTATGACTGTGGAGTGGGACTGCACTTTGTCCAGCAGCCGGCCCAGCAAGTCCCATTCACCCATTTCGATCAGTTAGACAGTTTGCTGTGGAAAAACATATAATTGATTTATCACATGTTGGATTACTGTTGACTACAACTGTAAAATGTATTTCATGTTTTAAGCAATGTTTTAGAGAATGAATTGATCTCATAACAGCATGAATTAAACTGTACTAATTCAAATGTACCAATGAGTCGTCAATCAAGGACCTTCTTTATCGGTTAGTTTGAACCATTGAGTACATTGATAAGTGAAGACCCATGAGGCCCAGATATCAGGAGCCATTACAATAACAGACCTTTCCAATCTGGTGAGAACCAAGGACCTGACCTTGTTAAACCCCCAAACATTGATTGCTTTATTCAGAAGGCACAAGAAGACATTACAATTATTTCCTGCCTTTCCATTACAGTTTTCTGTGCCACAATTTAATTCAGGGTCATTTATTGAACGCATACTCAAAATTGAATCTTTGCCTATCAACGTTTTCTGAGGAAAAACCTCTCACTGCAGATAGTTTTTCATCAAAGATGTACGCGTAGTCTAAGTATTGTTAAACAGGTATGTTCACATGTTATAAATACTATAATTATAGGCTATGTCATTACTTTTTAGTCATGGTCAGCAAATCTCATGCACCCTTACAAAATATCCCTTTAATGTAAATTTCAATTGATTAACCTCACTGTCTATGCATTATTATAGTATTACCAACAACTAATCAGAGGCAATGCACTTAACTATTTTAAGAGGTTGCATTTTCGTAATAAAATAAGAGACCATTACATCTCACTTTCTAATGTCATGAATGCAATTTGCACAAACCTGGTATTTGATTATGTAATTATCATAAGTGAATTGCTTGCTTTTTCAACTTACCAACGGACAAGACTCGAAGAAAGTTTGGAGCGCTCAGTCTCTCAGGAGGCTGATGTCCGAGTGAAGCCGAGAATCTTCTCAACCTTCCCCTTTTATGGAGGCACCATCCAAACCACAACAAAGACTACATATCCCACCTCTTAGTCATGACACCATTCAATGACCTGTGGTAGTGTTGTTGCCCAAGGTGAAACCATAAAATGATCATTTAGGTTCATATATCTACTGTATGGCTATACCAAACAGAGGCAGGGTATGCCAATATCCGAGAAATTAAGCTTAAAAAACAAAAGTGAGACACTGCCAACCTGCAACAAGATTGAATTGACTACAGATCAAATATTGATATTCATACACAATATGCATTTTATGTGTCTAATAATTAGACATTTTGCCATTTCTTTGTCAGTTGTTACTTTCCAATTGTTCCATCAATTGTTTTGTTTTAAACAGCAGACTTTGCTTCACGTGTCCTTGTGAGGATTACAGACAATGACTGACCACATTGCTTCTAAAGAATATTCCATATGTCAAGATGGTTGGTCTTTCTAAATATAAATGATTTACAAAACTATCTTGTCTTTGTTGTTAAAAACATAGATATTTGATGTTCAAAAATGAAACCCTAATCAAGTACATCAACAAATAGTTATCTAGTAAGGATCATCTTTATTGAGATACATTTTTTATTATGCTGTGCATAACATATGCATATTCACCAAGTATAGACTACAAGAAAAGTCATTCACAAGCACACAAGTTGTTTCTGCAATCATATCACCAATAATTATAATCACAGCACATCACTAAATAAAAAATAACCCATTTCAAAATCTATTCTCAAGTATACTGTCCGTTGTTTCAAAACAACTCTTTACATAGGAATGCCAGTTAAACACCTCAATGATCACAGTTGGTCAAATAAACCTCAAATCACTGCAAAAAATATCTCCATCACCTCCCATATCTGTAAATTTCACAGACGTTATCAACATAATTTGGGCACTACACTCCTGGAGATTCTTTAGTATTATTATAAACTATGAATAAATATCATTTTTTATGCAATTCAAGATACAATCATTACACACACTAATTCACTCACTAGTGTAATATCATCTGTATGATGACAGTATGACTACCAGCTAGGCATAACTTTGTTGTCATGAGTTCAGTGGCTGGAGTTCCGTTTCTGGAGACCGTTCAGCATGAGCTTGTGAGCATACGTGACCCCAAGACCCAAATCCATTCTGGCATTGACTGCACAAGTCGAAACTGGAAAAGATAACACCAACAAGAGAGTCATGGTTAGTCTATAGTTTAAAATGGACTATGGCTACTAAATGTCTATCCCTCAACTCTACCAAGACCCATTTTAATCAGCACTGATCTGTGTACCTGCAGTGTATGGGCCCAATAGCCTGTGGTCCTGTGTGAGATGCCCAGAGTGGAGATGGCATGACGGGCATACACATCTGACTGCGGTATTAGCCACCCGCCTGCTGATGCTCCATGGGGCGCCACTTGGAAAGGTACCAAACTTTGCACAAAGATTCCCTGACGACCATATTCATGGTGCAG
Source organism: Salvelinus alpinus (assembly GCF_045679555.1). Taxonomy (NCBI): domain Eukaryota; kingdom Metazoa; phylum Chordata; class Actinopteri; order Salmoniformes; family Salmonidae; genus Salvelinus; species Salvelinus alpinus. The sequence goes on along the minus strand of NC_092093.1, from coordinate 33,364,673 downwards.
AGCACGGGAAAAGTTGTCAAGGTAAGCCTGAGAATAAAAAAGAGAAGAATCACAGCCATTTCAGTACAACAAAACAGTAGGCTGATAAGACCACAACACGTTTAAAAACATGAACGTCATTAGGGTCGCACGCACGCACGCACGCACGCACGCACGCACGCACGCACGCACGCACACCTAATAGGGTGTATGTGTGTGCGTAGAATCTGACCGTAGACGCAGAGAGAGCAGCTTTGCTTGGAGAGGGTCTATAACATGCCCCAGAAGAGATGTTCACTACTGCTCCACGTCTCCTTTCTACCATGCCAGGTAGAACCAGGCGCGTCATCAGTGTGGTGGCAGCAATATTTCTGTTGATTACGTCCCATAACAGGTCTTCAGACAGGCCAGTAAAGTTTGGCGAGTTGCGAAGGGAGTCATCCACACAGTTAACTAGAAAGCCTATATCTTTGTCCCGCAAGGCGTCTTTGACAGGCTTGCAAGCTGCGTGGCCCTGACTGAAGTCTGCCACAAGCACCATTGTATCCACTCTGTGAGTCTCAGATATGGCCTTGGCTGTGTCACTGACACTGGCGCCCTCTTGGCTTATCAGGATGATGCAGATGCCCTGCCTGGCAAGCTCCTCTGCATAGGCTTTCCCTATGGCCTCTGAAGCACCTGCAATACATGGGCAGGGAATACATGATGAGAACCACAACATAAAAACCCTTTATGTGAACTATGGAATTATTCGCCGTCTATTCTATTGCATTTACCTTACCATAAATGACAGCCCATTCACCAAAACGGTGGCCAAGGCGCGTGCTTGGCATCAGTCGAGGAAGGAAATGCAACCTGACAAAGCTGTAGCAGTCCCGCACGAGGATGACAGCTTTGCTGGCTGTATACAGAGCACCCACAACGGCTAGGGTTTCCACACATGAATTGCATGACCGAGCAATTTCTCTGTACAAAAGCTCAAAACTGTCAACAGCAGCCATAGCAGTCACGGGTTGGTATTTAGCTAGCTAAACAAAACAAAAAAACTATAAACAATGGTTTCCAATCCTAGCCAATCTGTACTACTTATGTACTTCAATAAGCTAGCTAACGCTTTTCTGATTATATATTTTACTTGATACTTAGTTAAATTTTGTATCGTATTATGCCATCTAGATAAATAGCGGTTCTGACAGTTGCAATCTTGAGCTAGTTTGGCTTTTGATAGATGATCCTTTCCCGGAAGGGATTGTAAACATGGGGACCATGTGACACCTAACACAGGGACGGGATTTAAAGGCACAGTAACAAGCATAACGTCTGAAAACGTAGTAGCTGTAATTTATTGCATATCATCATTGTCAATATTAACTTTATAAATATTCAAACATCCTTAAACATCCTCCACCATTGGTGTTTGTTTGCAACCCTTTTCTCAGCATCATCTTTGCCTGTGACCTTCATCTGCTTTGAATATCCCACAATGCACGAGTGTGAGCTAGCTACCCGTTTCCATAGAGACAGTGGTCGAGCCAAGCTGCAGCAGGTTCGAAATGTTTACAAACTATTCAACTAGCTAACGTTAGCTAGCTATATTGACTAAATAAGCTGTACCATATGTAGCTAGTAAGTCTTACACCGTTTATTACAATGTGATACATTTGAAATGGTTTGGGGAAATGTTGAACGAAGTTAGGTCATGCAAAGGACTTTATCTAATTTCCTTCATTGCTAGCAAGCTAACGTTAGCAACCGTCGTTAGCAAACTATGTTAGCGCCGAAATTGCAGAAATGTCAACAAACACAACATTAACTAGCTACATAGCAAGACAATGCGTGTACAGGTTTTTAATACAATTACATCGCTTGTCTAACTAGCTAGTTATCGCATTGGAGAAGCACTGTAGTAGCTAGCTAGATAACTAAATTGACACATTCTAATCTGAATTCTGCAGATACTGTATTTCTGCAGAGAAGAGTGAATCCACATCAAGACCATGTCTCAGTTCTCAGCTGAGGCTGAGGCTGAACTTCAGTCTCTGTTGAGGCAACTTCTAAAAAGCATCAAAGACAGAATCTCTGGTGCACCATCCATTGAATGTGCAGAGGAAATCTTGCTTCATCTGGAGGAGACAGACAAGAACTTCCATAAGTATTCAGAAATTATTTGCTTTCTCGATTGTTACCATCAAATCTATAGTAATTTGTATCCATTTTCATATAATTCTTGTTTATTATTGGTCTCTTTTTTAGTTATGAATTTGTTAAGTACCTGCGGCAGTATGTGGAAAGCTCTCTGGGAGCAGTCATCGAGGAGGAGACAGAGAGCTGTGCCCGAGGAGAGGGATATGCTGTTGGGTCTGTTCAGGACACCTTGGTCCATGCTGTTACAAGGAAGACTAGAGAATCTGGAGAGTATGTATGGTGTCTCTCCAGTGTCCATAAAGCATTCCCAGTGAAGACGAGATGACTAACATGACTCGCCACTTATTTCACAGAATATTCCACTGCTTACAGGGGGGAGTCTGTATGTGCTTGTATGCTTCACAATGAATACAATCTTGAAGCAGGAGTGTAGACTAGATCTGGCATTGCATTCACCCATCACATTTACTTTCTCATTTGTAGATACAAGCAAATGATGCAGACATTGAAGAACACGATGATGGTAGTCGTTGAATCATTGATTAATAAATTTGAAGAGGACCAACTGAGAAAGGAGGAGATGCACAGGGAGAGCCAACATCAGCAGTCAAACAGCCATTACACAGACAACTGCTCCGACAGTGATTCATCCTTCAATCAGGTAATGGCATGTACAATAAATAGCCTACAAGTCACTCTTGATGCCCTAATTGAATTTGGTCTGCAACTCCGTAGTCTGCTACTCAGCATTGCTATATAAACGCATGATGTGTTTTTGTTTGTGCTGGCAGAGTTCATATTGATTTATAGGGGGTTTAATCTAGGCCGGGACAAAGTGAGGATCCACCCAACAATCCACTGAATGGCTTTTTATACACTATCAGAGCAGTATCATTATACCTTATTAACATATTTATTTTGGTTTGGATAAGTAATACTATTAAACGTGTAAATCATTACGTTATAGGCCACATTTGTTTGTGTTGCCTCTGAGTTGCGTTGGTAATCAGTGTAATTTATGCTGTCTAATTATACCTTACCCAGCTCAAAAAAAGGGAATGTACAGTAATTACACATTAACTACAGTTGCAAATGCTTCCATGTTTCCATACAGAGTTATGCATTTATCAAACAAGAACAGCTGCAGGTTCTTGCTGAAAAGCTTGACCCTAGTAAGCCTAAAGAGGTAAAAGGATTTCAATATGATTTCTATCCTGTATAATTTGCTAGGTTATTACTAGCGGCAGAGATTTAATTGATTGGAGCCAATGTTGTGTGGTCCCTGAGAGTGAAAGTGATGTGTTGTGCAGGTGCGCTGGGAGGCCCTGCAGGCTCTGTGCTGTGCCCCGCCCTCGGATGTGCTAAGCTGTGAGAGTTGGAGTGGCCTGCGCAGGAACCTCTCTGCTGCCTTGGCTGACCCAGACCCTGACCTCAGTGTAAGTCACTGAATAATGCTCACAGAAAAGTTGGCTCCTATGATAACATGTTCTCAGAGAGATGCCTGTCTTATGACATTTTGAAAATCATATTAAAGAGCCAACAAAGGAGAATGAATACTGTCATCCTTGTTTTGCTTATACAAGGAAAAGAGCTGGCCAGCTTAGTTTGGCAACTGATGATTTCTAATATATTAACTCAAAGTAAAGTAAGCCATCTTCACATATAGTTGCACATTGTCGGTATACTTAGAGTAGACATTTGAAACCTCAGATGAATACAAGGTCCTTAAATAGAAACGGATACTCTGATATGGGAATTCACCCCCTAGGGAACTTGTGGTCAACTTTAGTTGTTTTCAGTCTGATGAACATTTGTCACAGTGAAATTGCAACAATTCACATCTGTATGAGTCCTATTTCCCAAAGGTTGTCTGTTTCTCTCCTCAGATTTCTCAGTATTATTTTGTTTACTCTCTACTCAGGATAAGGTCCTGCGCTTTTTTGCAAAAACATTCTCCTGTTCGCCACTGAATGTAACAAGGGAGATCTACACCAGTTTAGGTAATTCATTTGTTTTTCCCATATATGTTTCTGAAATGTATAGTAAAAAAAAAAAAAATCAAAGTCTGATGTGGATGATGCATATTTTGCCTTCTGATAAATAGCCAAAAGTCTGGAGTCTGACTTCCTGTACCATAAACTGAGCCTCCCTACTGGATCAGCGGGGATTGATGTAAACAGACAGGACATTACCCGTCTCCTAAAACAAGTATGCACCCTCTCTAATGGGATACTTTCATGGCAGTTATACCTTTTCTGAAAATGATGTCATTATTATACTTTTTTTTTGTTTTTTTGCCAGATGCGGTTAATGAATGATTTTCAGAAGGAAGTAACAACCTTTTGGATTCGGCACCCAGAGAAGTGAGATGTTTGTTCTATTTTATTAAGTGATCCAAATTAATAGTTTAATCTAGAATTAGATTTAGTATCTTCTTTCTGTCACTAGGTACATGGAGGAGATAATAGAGAGTACTTTCTCTCTCCTGTCCTTCTTCCCTGAACATGGGTTAGAGACACAAGGGTCAGAGAAAGCCTTGAAGCCCATGCACCTCATTGCTTTACTGGATATCAAAGCCACCTGGTTTAAGAAGTGGATGGTGAGCACAATATTAACCTTCTCTAAACACCACAAAAAAACAATCCTCCCCATAAGTAGTCAAACCAATTGTCAGTTCTGAGTGAATATGATGTCAATCCTGTCTCTTCCAGCATGGTTACTACAGCAGGACCGTGGTCTTTAGGCTCCTGGAGAGGAAGTACAAGTCTCTGGTGAGTGAGTGATGACTCATCTTTATGGTTCTGTGACAGTGAGGGTGGTGGATTGATGACGAGCTGATGATTGTCTCTGATTGTCCTCCTTCATGATGATACGTTCGTTTCCAGTTTTATTAAGATTAAAGTTTAGATTGCCTTTATAGCTATTAAAACCTTGCCATACATTTCAGTTTTGTCTTGCAGTATACAGTTGTTGGATGTTGAAGACATTAAACCTTCTATATATCTAGTTATATTTTATTCGCAGGTAGAGTGCTGGAAAATGTATTACCCTCAAACAAATGATTTACTTTACAGGTCTTCAGTTGTATTTTTTCAGTGTTTTCAACATTCCTTTGATGATTGTAATGAGCGCTGTTCTATCCCAGATTGTGGCAGCTCTTCAGCAGTGCATTCATTATTATGACTCCTGTGACCCAGTCAGAGATGAGACGGCTGAGGTCATCCACTCTATGGAGCACCAGCACATCGGTAAATTGAACTTTCATCTACACTGGTATTTCTCCATTCTATTCAAATGATATTGTAACCAAGATCTACTGTAGCACAACACCAATAATCAACATGCAGACCTATTTTGTATTTGGTTGTTGGAGAACATTTCTAATTATTACACAGGACATTTTAATCAGTAGAGGCTAATAGCTTTTTCTGTGGCTTTTCACCTGCTGTACATCCCTTGAGAACTCAATGCAGGCGCCAGGCCCTCCCTCCCAGCTCGCCTCCACCTCTCCCTATTCACCTGGTTCACACGCCTCCTTATCCCACTGAGTGTGGGGTGTTTAGATGCTGAATAAGTCAAGTCTTTTTGAGGCGGCCCGTATCTGCAGTTATCAGACACCCGGTGGTTTGTTTTCCTCTGTCTGTGGTCTTACAGTCTGTCCTCCTCTCCAGGCCCGATGGCTCTGCTGCTATCTATCTATCGCCAGGGCCGAGGAGGGCTCCCATGCTTTGAAAGAGATTACCACTGTGTATACTGTGTAGTCTGGGGAAGAGCAGAGGAGCTGCATAGTGAAATACTGTTAGGGATGGTGGGGTTGGAGGAAATCACTGACTGGCCAAGCTCAGGGAGTAGAATAGCAAAATGTCTATAATATCAGCCAGAGTATATTCAAGTCTGGTCTTTTGAGTCTTGAGAAGCCCAGATTATGTATGGCCATGTAATATGTATTCATAATTTGGTCCATGATACAAATAATGACTTGTGTGAACTAGAGCTCACATGTAATGATTATGCAGTGAGTCAGGAAGCAGGTGCAGAAAGAGAGTTTAATAATAAGACAAGGCAGATGAACAAAACAGGAGTAGTGTACTGAATGTGAAAACAAACCAATTCTGCCTGATGACTGAGGCTACTGAGAGCTAAATAAAGGGAAGGTAATCAAGGTGATGATGAAGTCCAGGTGTGGGTAATGATGGGGAGCAGGTGGGGGTAATGATCGGGAGCAGGTGTGGGTAATGATGGGGAGCAGGTGTGTGTAATGATGGGGGGTAGGTGTGTGTAATGATGAGGAGCAGGTGTGGGTAATGATGGGGAGCAGGTGTGGGTAATGATGGGGAGCAGGTGTGGGTAATGATGGGGAGCAGGTGTGGGTAATGATGGGGAGCAGGTGTGGGTAATGATGGGGTGCAGGTGTGGGTAATGATGGGGAGCAGGTGTGGGTAATGATGGGGAGCAGGTGTGGGTAAGGATGGGGAGCAGGTGTGGGTAAGGATGGGGAACAGGTGTGGGTAATGATGGGGAGCAGGTGTGGGTAATGATGGGGAGCAGGTGTGGGTAAGGATGGGGAGCGGATGTGGGTAAGGATGGGGAGCGGGTGTGGGTAATGATGGGGGGCGGGTGTGGGTAAGGATGGGGAGCGGGTGGGTCATTTTGGGGAGCGGGTGTGGGTAATGATGGGGAGTGGGTGTGAGTAATGATGATGAGCGCGTGTGGGTAATATTGGGGAGCAGGTGTGGGTAATGATGGGGAGCACGTGTGGGTAATGATGGCGAGCGGGTGTGGGTAATGATGGTTGCCAGGACCGGTGGTTAGTAGACCGGCGACGTCAAGCCCTGGAGATGGGGAGCGGGTGTAGGCGTGACATCACCATGATTGTGCTAAACAACTAATTGTAAGCTATGTAGGAGGTAATTAGGTAAGTGAGACTGGGGTTATGGAAGTGCAGAAATTATTTAAGCATCCCTTAGGCTTTTTGAAAAAAACTTTTCCTAAGCCTGTATTCTAATTCAGACTAGCTTCTCTCTCTTCTCTCCCAATGCTATATCCACTGAGACCTAAGAATGGCCCATTATTTCAAAGGTACTGTTTCTCCTGAATACAGTACCTTTAATATTTCCTACAACCTCATGTATAGTATGGAAGGCCTAATAAAAAAGATGCGTAATGTCTCTATCCTTTATAGTTCTCCTTAAAACAGAGCGTGCCTCGTGTTGTCTTCTGTGGGGCAGCTCTGCCTTAGAGTGAGGCTGCGTTCTTGACCTTGCATTGGATGAACACAGATAAACTGATCCCGTTGTCAGTGATTGTGCAAAAGGCTTTTTTTGTCCCTTGTTTGAACCTGTATTATCAGCACTGCCCGTAGTGTTTTATTGTTTCAGCATATGCTAAAAGGTAGGTTGGTGAAGAAATTGTATTTTGTTTCATATGAAATTACATCAGCATGCTATTTGTTACATGTCGTGAATGGAGTTTCAGCTGAATAAATGTTATAGGAGTTTAGACAGCATGTTATCTCTTTTGTTCCCACTGTTGAAGCATAATCTTGTTTCTGTCCAGGCACTGCTCAAAGGACTCTCTACACTACCAAGGAGCTGGAATATATGTATTTCGTTCACTCATTATGTGTGCTTGGAAGGCTTCTCATGTACACTAATGGGAGAAAGCTCTTTCCCATCACAGTGTGGAAACGCAAAGGTATGAACAGAAATGAATACTTTTTTAAATGGAAAAAACATAGTTTGACAGTTATTTCACAGAAGATATGTAGACCCCATCCTGGAGGAAGAGCTGTTGCATTTCTCTAGGTTGCCACCCTAACTGTCTGATACATGTGTAATTTTCTTACAGATCCAGTCAGTCTGACAGACTTGGTTGTCATTCTGATTAGCATCATGTACCAACACCCCAAGCCTCCTCACAGTGACTCATCACATGCAGGTGTGGTTCACGTTGCCTCTCCCATCCCTTGACTCACTATCAAGCCTTCTTTTACACATGCTTCCCACCCTCTCATTAAGATGATGAATTAACTATGCAAGAAGGTGCAACAACAGATGAGTTGTTCCACGAAATGAGTGCCTTTTGCATCCCTTTGATATTTTAAGTAGAAATATTGCATTTAAAAGCAAGTTATATTAATGGAAGTGCACTTTAATATAGACCACATGGAGAATTCAATACATCAGATTTTTATAATGACTGAAGTCTTGTTAAAGTCCCAAAATCCAGCATTTTGATATGTCCCTCGGTGCACCCTTTTTGACATCTAGGAAGATTTTTTTTCACCTTCGTTGGCCCTAGTTCTTTTGTTGCTTTGACAAAGTCATTTCTGAATAGTATTATTTATTTTGTCGTTCACGTCTGTCTGTCCCTCATTTTAACCTTTCTCGCCCAGGGGTTCCGCTAGCGGAACACCCACAACATTCCGCTGAAAAGGCAGCGCGCGAAATTAATTTTTTTTTTGTATAAATATTTAACTTTCACACATTAACAAGTCCAATACAGCAAATTAAAGATAAACATCTTGTGAATCCAGCCAACGTGTCCGATTTTTAAAATGTTTTACAGCGAAAACACAACATATATTTATGTTATCTCACCACCAAATCCAAAAAAGCACAGACATTTTTTCACAGCAAATATAGCTTTCACAAAACCCACAAATAGAGATAAAATTAATCACTAACCTTTGAACATCTTCATCAGATGAGTCATATGACATCATGTTACACAATACATTTATGTTTTGTTCGATAATGTGCATATATATACATTAAAAAAATCTCAGTTTACATTGGCGCGTTACGTGCAGTAATGTTTTGATTCCAAAACATCCGGTGATTTTGCAGAAATACTCATAATAAACATTGATAAAAGATGCAAGTGTTATTCACAAAATTAAAGATAAACTTATCCTCTATGCAACCGCTGTGTCAGATTTCAAAATAAACTTTACGGAAAAAGAATAATCTGAGAACGGCGCTCAGAGCACAATCCAGCCAAAGAAATAGTCGCCATTTTGGCGTCAACAGAAGCTACAAAATCACTATAAATATGCACTTACCTTCGAATAACTTCATCAGAAGGCACTCCCTGGATTCCCAGTTCGACAATAAATGACTGAAAAGTTCCATAAAGCCCATCATTTAGCCACTTGTTGTTAGCATGTTCAGCCCACGAATCCATTTTCATGACGCACGAGCAATCCCTCCAGACAAAAACTCAAAAAGTTCCGTTACAGGTCGTAGAAACAAGTCAAATGATGTATGCAATCCATATTTAGGATGCGTTTAACATTAATCATCAATAAGGATCCAACCGGAGAATTTCATTGTCTGAAGAAAGAGCATTGGAACGAGAGCACTCTCTCTCGCTCGCGCGCAAAATGAGAATTTCTGAAGACCACTCAGTAAAATAGCTCATATGAGCCCCTCCTTTATAGTAGAATCATATAACCAAAATCTAAAGACGGTGACATCTAGTGGAAGCCCTAGGAAGTGTTTGCTTATCCATAACTATATGGGGTATCATTTGGCACTGTTTTGAAAATCGAGTTCTCACTTCCTGTTTGGAAGTCTTCTCAGGTTTTTGTCTGCCAAATGAGTTCTGCTCTACTTACAGACATAATTCAAACAGTTTTAGAAACTTCAGAGTGTTTTCTATACAATAGTAATAATAATATGCATGTATTACCTTCTGGGGCAGAGTAGGAGGAAATTCCGTTTGGGTACGCAATTCGTTCAAAGTGGAAACACTGCCCCCTGTCCATAACTTAAGGTCAACCTGTTACGTGAACTGAACTCTTGTTTTAATGTGGTGAAACTATTTATTTTTAAATATATATTTTAAAATAAACATTGAACATCTAATCCTGAAACCATAGTGTAAAAGCAGCTGAGCTGGTTCTACGATTTTTTGGGCTGTGTTCTAGTATTTTGTGGTTGAAAAGTGAGAGGGTCAAACATAACTTGTCAACCCTGCTACCCATAGATAGATAAGCTAGAAATGTTTTAACAATAAAGCCATTTTTGTGAAGCTTTCTTTCAATTGCCCCTCCCTGTTGCCCACAGCAAACTTCCAATTCCCCTGTCATAAGGGGATTTATGGCTGTTTTAAGATTACATTTTGGCACTTTATAGGCACTTACCATAGTAATTTTTTTATTTAACCTCGTGAGATGCGAAATAGTGCTTTATTTATTTAGTTCTTTATGACAGAATGTAAAAATTCCGTGAAATCTAAGTTTGTTTTTGCCCAAGTTACACTACTCAAAGGCACCCAATTGGTGGAACAACTCAGATACTCCAGTATGTGGCTTAGTTTTTATGACAGCCCTTTATCTTGATATGTGTGTTCTAGAGTACACCCACTTTGTGTCTGTCAGACCTTTGTCTAGAGAACGCTGTGATACTCACTGAGACGAGACATAACATCACTGAGACTCAACTTGTGTTGAGCCATTATACGCTGAGTGTACTACTGCTTTTTCTATGATACAGACTGACCAGGTGAATCCAGGTGAAAGCTATGATCCCTTATTGGTGTCACCTGTTAAATCCACTACAATCACTGTAGATGAAGCGGAGGAGACAGGATATAGAATCATTTTTAAGCATTGAGACAATTGAGACATGGATTGTGTATGAGTGCCATTCAGAGGGTGAATGGGCAAGACAAAATATTTAAGTGCCTTTGAACAGGGTATGGTAGTAGGTGCCAGGCACAACTCAATATTAGGAAGGTGTCCTTAATGTTTTGTACACTCAGTGTATATTATCTGTTGGTGACACCAACACCCATTTTATTGCCCCTTCACTTTCATGAGCAACACTACAATACCTTTACCCCAGTCAAATGATCAATAGTAATGTACCTTCCCTGTCTAACAGCATGTCCTTTGCCAGTATTCCACAGCTAAAGCCACAAACTATAGCTTAAAATAAACTTATATTTCATGGTCCTTGTTCAAATAATGATTACTGATACTTAGGAATTTTCGTGGCAGTTTCAAAAAATCTTAAACTGAACTGTCCCGTGTGTTTGTGTGCGTGGGTGTATGTGCATGTCTGCATGTGTGTCGTTGCAATTGTGTTTCTAGACACTCTCTCTCCCACCACTCTTGTAATGGAGTTGCTGAGGACCCTGGGTGACCGCACAGAGTGTGCAGTGGAGTGCCTTTACCAAACCCCTGTCATAGAGACACTGCTGGCACCCATCATCACCCTGCTCAAAGGAAAACAGGTCAGCATAAAGCAGGTCAGCATAAAGCAGGTCAGTATAAAGCAGGTCAGCATGAAACAGGTCTGTATAAAGCAGGTCTGTATAAAGCAGGTCAGCATAAAGTAGGTCAGCATAAAGCAGGTCGGCATAAAACAGGTCAGCATAAAGCAGGTCAGCATGAAGCAGGTCAGTATAAAACAGGTCAGCATGAAGCAGGTCAGTATAAAGCAGGTCAGCATTAAAGTGGTCAATATAAAGCAGGTCAGTATAAAGCAGGTCAGCATAAAACAGGTCAACATAAAGCAGGTCAGCATAAAACAGGTCAGTATAAAACAGGTCAGCATAAAACAGGTCAGTATAAAACAGGTCAGTATAAAACAGGTCAGCATAAAACAGGTCAGCATAAAACAGGTCAGTATAAAGCAGGTCAGCATAAAACAGGTCAGTATAAAACAGGTCAGTATAAAGCAGGTCAGCATGAAGCAGGTCAACATAAAGCAGGTCAATATAAAGCAGGTCAGCATAAAGCATCTGTTGCATTTTAGGTTACGTGGTACAATATCACGAAATAACTACACTAAAAAAGTACAATCTCTCAGCTCTAATGGTTATAAACCTGTATTTATTCAATATATGTAATGCAGTGTAAGCTGGGGTAAATCCAAGTGTTTATTTGGACATAATATATACAATATTTCAGTTCAGTTCTATATACAAATGAATGAACCAACATCCCCAGCATGATGTTTATTAGTATTGTAGAAATGTGTTGATGTTATGTGGTAAATTAGTTACATTTGCACTGTATGAGTTGTCTGTGTTATTTTGTATTAATTCCGCAATGTGCCCAAAGCCATTTCAATTGTGTTTTGTGTCACAGGCTAAATTAAACTCCCCAGAAACTACATTGATTCATATAGCAGACACTCTCGCAAGAATTGCCACCACTGAGCGAGGATTATCACTTTTCTTATATGAAAGAAATCTAGTTTCTGGTGAGGGGGAAGGGTAAGTAAAAACGTATTTTATACACAGGGTACTTATTCATTGTTTATTATTATGAATATTGCACTTTCAGCATCTTAAGTATACTACAAAAGTATGGCGTTTTTTCTCGTGTACTTACAGAGCACAACAATTTATGTTGGATTGTTAATCCTTGTACATCAAACAATTGAATGGTATACCAGTATGAGTGACGGCTCATGTAATCGATCAGGGTATTTTATTTGTGGTCTAGTATTTCAGCTGCCCATGTAATCGTTCAGTTCACCCAGAGGCTCCTGGCTAAAGAGCTGCCATTGTTACGGAATGCAGAGACATCCTATGGCGTGAGCGGGGCCTTCATCTTCGTGTGTCGGCAGATGTACAACACATGTGAAGGACTGCAGGTGCTCAGGCCCTATGGCCTGCATGAGTGCATCGCTGCAGCTTGGAAAAAGGTATGTTTTAACTCTACTGAAAAGGAAGCAATTTTCCATCATACTAATCAATTCTAAATTTATTGGTCGAGTACACCGTTTAGCAGATGTTATAGTGGGTGCAGCGAAATGCTTATGTTACTAGCTCCTAACAATGCAGTAAAATGTCAAACAGGTACACAAATAATCAATAAAAAAAATAGAAAGAACAAGAAATCTAGAAATAATGTAACGAATCCAATTAACAACCCAAATAGCACTTTAACAGTAATCCAAATGCAATCTATAAGTACTGTATCTATCTGTACTCCAGCACTTTGGATTTCAAATTATACAATGACTGTGAGGTTAAAGTCAGCTTTAGTTACAGCACTTTTTGTACATACAGTGGTTCTTCCTTTAAAAGTTGCGGCGTACTGCAGCACAGCTTGCGGGGTGCCGCAGAATTCTATGTCACGTTATTTAAATGTCAGCCATTGTTGCCAGAATGATGCAATTTACCACCATCTACCACAAATGGTCGCGGCATAAGCTCAAAACTTTGAAAAGAAGAACCACTGTAGTTCCCTCGTTTTAGGGGACCAATATATGAAGGGGAGAAGGCGGGTTAAATAAGGATTTTTAAGGCTTGAGACAATTGAGACATGGATTGTGTATATGTGTCATTCAGAGGGTGAATTGACAAGACTAAATATTTAAGTGCCTTAGAATGGGTTATGGTAGTAGGTGCCTGGCGCACACATGAGTGAGTCAAGAACTGCCACACTGCTGGGTTTTTCACACTCAAAAGTGTCCCGTGTGTTTCAAGAATGGTCCACCACCCAAAAGACATCCAGCCAACTTGACACAATGGTGGGAAGCATTGTAGTCAACATGGGCCAGCATCCCTGTGGAACGCATTGTAGTCAACATGGGCCAGCATCCCTGTGGAACGCTTTCAACACCTTGTAGAGTCCATGACCCCGACGAATTGAGGCTGTTTTGAGGGCAAAAGCGGGTATTAGGAAGTTGTTCCTGATGTTTTGTACACTCAGTGTATACTATATCTATATATATATACTGTATATATATATAAGGTTACATAAGCAAGATTTTAAACTTATCCTAAGACACTCCCAGTGTATCAGCAGTTTTACTAGTTTGATTACTCATTTGCCAGCTAGCATGTATGATATGCTGTTGGCTTTTATGAGCTATTGTCTACGCCTTTATCAATAGGAATTCTAAGTAATCCTTATCCCACATTCAGATACCAAACTCCACCCTCCTAAAATGTTCTCATAAACATATCATGTGAAATACAGTATTAACTATTGTACTTGGTAGGGGGAAGACATCAGAAAAATAATATTTTACCTGTTGAGTCAAATGTCAGAAAGTAAAAGTTCCTGCAGCCCTATAAAATATTTGAGAGTCATTAAATGACCATCGATGCTGGAGGTTACCGAAAACCATACTTTATGATGGACAAGCTGTATTTTGTTGATCGCAAACCTCCAGCATCCGTGGTGTCTTAAAAATCGAATAAAATTGTATTTGTCACATGTAGGCTTAACCATGAAATGCTTGCTTACGAGCCCTTCCAATGATGCAGAGTTTAAAGAAATTATTATAAAAAGAAAAATAGTAATACAAGACGAATAAAATACACAAGAATGGAGCAATATACAGGGAGTACAATTACCAGATCAATGTGCAGAGAGATAAAGAGACTTGGCATCAGGATAGATAATAATAAGAGTAAAATAAAGAACAGAGTAGCAGCAGTATATGATGAGAGTAAAAGTGTGTGTGAATGTGTGTTGATGTTGTCTCCATATGCGTGTGTGTATGTATGTTGAAGGTAAGCGTGTGTGTGCGTATGTAGTGTATATGTGTGGGTTTTCTGTGAGTGTATCAGTGTAGTTGTGTGTGTGTGTATAGTCTTGTGAGTGCGCATAGAGTCAGTGCAAGAGAGGGTCAGTGCATATAGTCCAGGTAACCATTACGTAACTATTTAGCTGTCTTATGACTTGGGGGTAGAAACAGTCTCGGAGCCTGTTGGTCCGAGAGCTGATGCTGCAGTACCGTTTGCCGGACAGTAGCTGAGTGAACAGTCTGTGGCTGGAAACTTCAGCAATTTTTATGGCCTTCCTCTGACACGTCCTGAATGGCAGCTGTCCGCACCACCCTCTGTAGCACTTTGCGGTCGAGGGTGGTGCATTTGCCATATCAAGCGGTGATGCAGCCAGTCAAGATGCTCTCCATGGTGCAACTTTTTGACGACCCTTGGACCCATGACATATCTGACCCCTCCCTGTAGGCTGTCTCATCGTCGTCGGTGATCAGGCCTACCACCGGAGTGTCGTCAGAAAACTTGATGATGGTGTTGGAGTCGTGGGTGGCTACACAGTCGCGGGTGAACAGGGAGTACAGGAGGGGACTAAGCAAACACCCTTGAGGGTCCCCCGTGTTGAGGGTCAGCGTGGCGGAGGTGTTGTTGCCTACCCTCACCACCGAACAGTTACAGAGGGTGGTGTTCAGTCCCAGGGTCCACAGCTTGGTGATGGACAATGATGTTGAACGCTGAGCTGTAGTCTATGAACAGAATTTTCAAATAGTTATTTCCCCTTTCGTCCAGGTGGGAGAGGGCAGTGTGAAGTGCAACTGAGATTGTGTCATCTGTGGATCTGCTGGGCGGTATGCTAATTGGAGTGGGTCCAGGGTGTCTGGGATGATGGTGTGATGTGTCTCATGACCAGCCTTTCAAAGTATTTCATAATGACAGCTGTGAGTGCTACGGGGCGATAGTCATTTAGGCAGGTTACCTTGGAATTCTTGGGAACAGAGACAATGGTGGTCAGCTTGAAACATGTTGGGATTACACACTGGGACAAGCAGAGATTGAAAATGTCTGTGAAGACACTTGCCAGCTGGTCTGTGCATGCTTTGAGAACGCGTCCTGGTGTTCCGTCTGGCGGCCTTGCGAGAGTTAACCAATTCTCAATTAGAGCTTCGCAACTACCCTCACAAACCCCAGAACAAAACTTTGCCTTCACAATAGCACCTCCACAAGCCAAATATCATGAAAGTTTAAACAAAACCATATTGTCTAAGGCCATTGTTTTGTGATGGGTGTTGCGTATCAGGCAGGCAGCTACAGGAGACAGAGAACTTTCTACACTGCTAATAATGAATCCCTGTGAGCCCTGTGCCTCTATGGAGGAAGGTAGAAAGACTGGAGAAATGAGATGCAGAGCCTCTAACATGACTGCTGAACTCCTCATTATTGAAGTTCAGTGTACAGGTTCAGGGGACAAAAACAAAGGCTCAAGCTGAAGGTTTCTTTTCTCTCTCACAGACAAGCTCCCTGTCAGAAAGAGTTCCCACCCCGGTTCCCGGAGCCATCCCTGGCACGTCCTCTCAGGAGCTGCAGAATGTGTACGTTTCTTTGTGTCTCCCCCTGCAGGCAAACAGCATCTATTATAATTATGTTGTGATTTTATTTTCAGTCACCCCTCTAGCATGTTGTTAGGAAGGATAAATAAGATGGAAAATAATGAGTCTTCCCATCAATCTTTCCTTCTGCTGTCTGTTCACACAGAGTGGTTTGGGAGGAGACTTTGCTGGACAACCTGCTGAACTTCGCTGCCACACCGAAAGGCCTGCTCCTCCTCCAGCAGACTGGAGCCATCAATGAGTGTGTCACCTACATGTTCTCCAGGTTTACCAAGAAACTACAGGTATGGAGAGAAAACACCATGGTAGGGATGAATAGGCAAAATTGAGTCCACTACCCTACTTAGTATTTATAACGCCCAGCTATATACAGTATACAGTTGAAGTCGGAAGTTTACATACACCAAATATATTTAAACTCAGTTTTTCACAATTCCTGACATTTAATCCAAGTAAAAATTCCATGTCTTAGGTCAGTTAGGATGACCACTTTATTTTAAGAATGTGAAATGTCAGAATAAGAGTAGAGAGAATGATTTATTTCAGCTTTTATTTCTTTCATCACATTCACAGTGGGTCAGAAGTGTACATACACTCAATTAGTATTTGGTAGCATTGCCTTTAAATTGTTTAACTTAGGTCAAACATTTCAGGTAGCCTTCCACAATCTTCCCACAATAAGTTGGGTAATTTTCCTGCTTCATGATGCCATCTATTTTGTGAAGTAAAACAGTCCCTCCTGCAGCAATGCACCCCCACAACATGATGCTGCCACCCCCGTGCTTCACGGTTGGGATGGTGTTCTGCAGCTTGCAAGCCTCCCCCTTTTTCCTCCAAACATAACGATGGTCATTATGGCCAAACAGTTCTATTTTTGTTCATCAAACCAGAGGACATTTCTCCAAAAAGTACGATCTTTGTCCTCATGTGCAGTTGCAAACCGTAGTTTGGCTTTTTTATGGCGATTTTGGAGCAGTGGCTTCTTCCTTGCTGAGCGGCCTTTCAGGTTATGTCGATATAGGACTCGTTTTACTGTGGATATAGATACTTTTGTACCTGTTTCCTCCAGCATCTTCACAAGGTCCTTTGCTGTTGTTCTGGGGTTGATTTGCACTTTTCGCACCAAAGTACGTTCATCTCTAGGAGACAGAACGCGTATCCTTCCTGAGCGGTATGACGGCTGCGTGGTCCCATGGAGTTTACACTTGCGTACTACTGTTTGTACAGATGAACGTGGTACCTTCAGGCGTTTGTAAATTGCTCCCAAGGATGAACCAGATTTGTGGCGGTCTTGGCTGATTTCTTTTGATTTTTCCATGTCAAGCAAAGAGGCACTGAGTTTGAAGGTAGGCCTTGAAATACATCCACTGGTACATCTCCAATTGACTCAAATTATGTCAATTAGCCTATCAGAAGCTTCTAAAGCCATGTCATCATTTTCTGGAATTTTCCAAGCTGTTTAAAGGCATAGTCAACTTACTGTATGTAAACTTCTGACCTACTGAAATTGTGATACAGTGAATTATAAGTGAAATAATCTGTCTGTAAACAATTGTTGGAAAAATTACTTGTGTCATGCACAAAGTAGATGTCCTATCCGACTTGCCAAAACTAGTTTGTTAACAAGACATTTGTGGAGTGGTTGAAAAACTAGTTTTAATGACTCCAACCTAAGTGTATGTAAACTTCCGACTTCAACTGTACATATGCTGGTACCGCTACACTGAATTTGATGTATTAATGTCTCTTTATGTAGCCTTACTGCCCAATGTATACATCATGTACTGCAAACGTGGGCACAATTCCCTGCTGATTTAATTACCTTCCTTGTTTTGCGTACATTTTGCTCCAGATTGTAATTAAGCTAATCTATTTTTAATTTGCGCCATTGTTTTGTAATTAGTTAAGAATCTTTACGCATGAAATCACTTTGTATTTACATTTATAAATGTTTTAAATCTTGCATTTCAGATTTTAGTCCTATCTGTAGTTAATGCTCATTACTTTGATTCATCCACAATATTGGTGAAAATGTGCTTGGAATCTGAGGCTTAATAGGCTTAAATTCTGTAGGTCTTTCTTGCATTTTCCACTTGTTGTTTTACTTTCATCTTTATTTTTGATCAATTGTTTGAGCTAGTGATTTACATCAAATCAATTAACAGAAATACGGTGTATTTATACATCTGAGTGCCATTTCGATAACCCAGAGGATAGAACAATGCCTCTGGCCTAACTAATGTGTTCCCATTTTCAGAATAAACAAATATTCTTCACACAAAGACATGCACACACATACACTTTTTGATTATGCAAGATAGTAAATAGCTTTTGGCTAATAGCAATTATGGGCTATTTTCAAATCTGTGAAAACGCTTTCCTCCAGGTCAGCCGATGTGAGAAGTTTGGCTACGGTGTGATGGTAACACAGGTAGCAGCAACAGCCCCCGGTGTGGTGGCTTTACACAGTTCTGGTACAGTAATACTACTAGTAAAACAGAGCATATTGTTATACAGTGTTAACACATGAGTTACCCCTCAGTATGTCCTGGCAGGTTTTGTGCAGGCCTTAGTGGTGGAGATATGGTCAGTCCTGGAGTGTGGGAGAGAGGATGTGAGGGTCGTTTACCCCAAGTCCACCCCCATGGACCCCATTGACAGGAGCTGTCTGAAGGTAAATTATTTTGCTCAGATCTTTACAGTGCCGTGTGTTTCAACGTCCATGGTTTTCTCATGCAGCCTCCTGAGGATAATCAGCAGGACAACTCAGCCTTGGTATTCACAGTCAGCCTTTCTTGGTCATCAGGTCAGAGAGAGGACTTACTACAGAAAGTGCTCATGAACGGGATGGATGGTTTATTTCAGTGAGCAGTGCTCTGATTGACATTGGTGTTATGACTGTGGGCCCTGTTCTGTTAGCTATTCATGGTGGGTGGGTCAAAGGTTGAGTGGTAGGTCTATATCATATTCAGACAGGATAGGAACCAGAATGACAAGAATGACAATAATGTTTTTGTTTTGCTGCCATTTATCCCCTAAATTAAATAACGGTATCTAACAGATAATAGCCTAGCTCTTGTTTTCGGTTGTTTTATTTCAATACGGTCTTTTATATTCACCAATCTACAGGAAGTAATCTACTCAGGTATTCACAGTTGGTGTTCATCAGTTTAAGATGATCTAGCAATATGTCAGTCCTCTGATACGCCTCAGCAATACACACTGTCTGGAGCACATGTGAATGTAATTGTCATCCCTTTGATCCTTTTTTATTGAAATGCAGTATAGATCATTAGACCTATAACGTTCCTTTTGAATAAATAGAATGTAGGAAAGAAACACAAAAAATTGCTGCACCCCAACCTTGTCATAAACCCAAACTCATTTCATCTTGACCTTAGCTTTTCAGAACAACCAAATGATGTATGACTGTATGACTGTTTTGACCCCACCCCTCCCCTTCCCCCTAGTCGTTCCTGTCCTTGGTCAACCTGCTGTCCTCCCCCTATGCTGTGTGGGAGCTCCTGGGACAGCAGCCTCTTCCCAACAAGGCTGAGTACAACCTAAGGGAGATGCCCACATCCATTACAGTCAGTCCCGACCCTCACACCCTACCAGGAGAATGCTGGACTTGACATACACTTGTATCTGTTTCCTATGTTGGATATGGTTTTAACATCAGTTTGTTCGGATTATGCTACCCATAAATAAAATGTATTGCTTCAGATATGTGAAAATGTGAAATATAAGATTATGCAGACAATGTCAAAGATAAGGTAGTACCAAAAGGTGAATAAATGAAGATAGTTCACTCGGGCCATTTACCATTGGAAAACAATGGTCAGTTCCGGTCTGCTTAACGGGGTGGTTCTCTCATAGACACCAATGCAATAGCAGCTGGGTCTGGTCTGCTTAGTTTATTGAATGTAATGTAACCAGAAAAAAATGAGGGAGTGGGGTGTGTCGCTTCATCTTCTGTCTCTGGTAGTACTTTTTAATGTGGTTGCAGTTCCAGGTTTTGCCATAGGAGGCCACACTTACATTGGTTGTGTGCAAACGCGGCTATTGTAACATGGTCCTACATGTGTACTTCTACAGACATAGCCGAATCAATAACTACTGCACACGATCAGGATGTAGGTAGAAATGTAATTATCTACCTTTCACATCATCACAATCTTTTCAGCATTTTCACTCTGTGTTGTACCTCTTTGCCACAGGATTTGATTGATAGGCTGATTGCTGTGAACTCAGATGTGAAAATTCATTCACTGTTCAACTACGAGCAATCTCACACGTTTGGCCTGAGGTAAGATCAATACTGTTCTCCGATCTTTCTTTCAGAATGAATGGGGGGCGGGAGCACAAAGGCACAGCAGTGCATGTATTGTGTGGTTTATCATCTGATTGGCCTGATTAGCCTGATCAATATGAGATTGACTCTTTGCTTTATGCTATTTTTATGCGACATCGACTGTCTGAATAATTCCACTGTATAAAAAGAGCTTTTCTCAGAATTGACTCGTATGTTTTCTTAGTTGAATTAAGGCTGTGTTACTGAGTCACTATTTTAGACACAGAGAAAGCAAATTAATATAACACTAAATAATTTGCTACAGATTAGACCCCACGACTGTTAAAGCTACCACAAAGGATATTCTTATTTTTGAAAAGTCCGTTTTTTCATTCTAAACATGATTTGATGTGAGTGTTTTGTTTTGTTTATATCGCTCACATCTTTTGTGAACTCTCCGGAAAATAATCTTCCATCAACTTAGTGATGTATATGGATTGGAAAGGGCAATGTATTCCACATCGACTTCAAACAAACACCAGGCTGCCTCAGTGTTAACATGGCTGGCTGGTTCTTTCACTTTTACACACTTCTAGTGGTTATAGACTTGTCACTGGATGACCTCTGCCTCACTCTCTGTCTCTCTGGGGAGAGGTCATCATTACTGAGCCACTGTCCCTCCTCACGTCCTAATTTCACCCAACAACTGTCACAGCCGTCTGTGTGTCGCTGGACTGGCTGGCAGGATATCACAGGGAGGACCTATCAGAGTGACGTGTACGGTGTCCATAGGACAGTCTAGACATGTCTAGTCTCTGACAGCACAGCACAGTGTAGATGTAGCAGCTGCTGTGTGTTTATGGGTGAGTAAACCAGTTTCCTAGTGGAGGAAGAGTGGATAAATAATGCACAGCACTGTGAGTACGGACCACCTGGTAACCATTTCTCAATGCTGGGGGGCTGTATTTCTTCTCTGGCATGGAAGTAGCTCTTGGAAATGAGGAAAGTATTTTTTGTTCCACTTCCAAGCTGCCTTACTCAGGCTTGACTGGGTGTTAGCTCACTCACTGTTTGTTAGGGTTTCTCCACGCTAATTGTCCTTGTAACTGAACACAACATCTACATCTTGAAAAAGAACTGTAGATATAGGTTAGATGTTGACCTGCATGTTAAATAATGAAGGATGAGTTGGGAAACGGACAGCCTTCAGAACTCACAAAGCCATTCTGTCTTCCAATGGACGTCAAACTGAATGACTGAAGGTGCCCATCACACTGAGGGCGTGATGACAGTTGACAGCATCACAGAAATGAATCATCTTGCTTTGACAGAATGCTCCATCACAGCAACAACTCACACCTCTCCTTGCTTAACCAGATCACATCTCTGTGTACCGCATCGCAAAGGGCTGTCTCTAGATTGTTCTCTTACAGACACCTTATTGTTTTTTTAACACATTGCCCCTGAATTTTTCACTACTTTAGACTATTTTCTCTCTGCTGTTTTGAATGTTCTGTACTTCGCTGCCAGAGGGACACACTGGTTTTGAAGTCAAAGTGAATCCTTAGCGATGGCCGCCCCAGTCAGAAGGAGGGCAAGTCAGTGTTGGTGTTTCCGGGAGCGTGGCGGAAACTGCAGATGAAAGAGCCTGAGGGCCCCACTCAGCTCCACCAAATATGCAAAATGGATCAATTAGGAGACTCTTGTTTTTGAAGAGGAAGGCTTCCTGTTGACAAAACGCTGTGGCTGTGTAATTTGCTTGAACGGTTTTATTCAGTGTTCATTTCACAAGTGTCTCAGCAGCACGTTGGCTCCCATTTTTCATGCTTAAAATAATGATAATGAATTGCCCTCACGCTGCACTCCTTATCAGAGCCTGTAATGGTATGAACAAAGATGGAGCTCCTTACTCCCTGAATGCAGAACAAGCATTTATAATGTTTACTGCCTCCTGGCTGGCTTCTACACAATCTTTCACTTGTAGTTAATGATTTGACTGGTGGGATTATTTCTGCTCAAGGACTGGATCTTTTTTCCTGTTTACAAGAACTTGCATTCCTGCAGTTTGGTGTCTGTGTCGAAACAATTATGTTTGGAATTGCTCCAAGGGTCCCAAGATTGTTTTGGTCTTGAGTTAAAGAGCAGGCTGCAATGGAAGAACCATTTTGGTTGAGTACAGCTTCAGTACTGTATGTTGTGTTGCTGCCCAAATCCTGTTCAGTAGGCTTGTGTCACTGTCACTGTAAAAGGACCAGGCTGGTATGAACTGACTGCTCGGTAGGAAATCCCTTCATTATAGCCATTAGAGAGGGACATCTCTGTCACTTAACAATATAACCCAAGGTTGTCATATTTTACTGCTCACTTCCACCTGCCTGTTTTATGTCGTAGCTATGTTCTCCAAAAATACACAATGTCTCCGTCACATCGCTCCTGCATCCGCTTTCATGATTTATTACTCTCACAACTGCTGCATTAATGTTGAAATCTATTTCCACAACTCAGTTAGGGATTCTTTCTCCCTATTATGCAAAGCACTCTGGCTTGGTCCTCTGTGGAGTCTGTTAATACACAAGGCAATAAGGCAGGCTAGCAGAAACAAATGATAGCTTTCATAAGACCTGGGTAAAAGACAACATGCTGTCTGTTGTAGGTGTGTAAGCAGTAGGCAGCTAGACCCAATGGGTTGTCAGAGCAAGCACTCGAAATCAAGTGGCTGAGTCATTTTATAACGATTACGTCTGTACGATCTGTAATTCTATGTCCTTGAGAAGTAAAAATGTGTTTATCTATTTATTTTGGTGTACTTTCAGATTACTTAGTGTGATGTGCTGCAACCTAGACTCCCTCCTTCTTCTGGAGTCACAGTACAACATTTCCGACATGTTGCTGCAATGTCAGAAGGACAACATCACCGATCCATCGTCCGGTGAAGGGTATTTGAAAAGGGTTTTGATTTCCTGTGCCTCATAATGCTATGGCAGGCTTTGGTTCCACCGTTAGAGGTTAATCACAACAAAATAAGAAATGGATCATTTGCCTTGTCATGGAAATAAAGCGTAAACAAAAGGCAATTTCCAAAAGGGTGTTTTGAATGCCTCCTTAATGGATATTGCAACTGTTCATGAATTGAAATGCTCCATATTGTCCGGTCACAAAATAAATATATCTGCATGCACGCTAGTTTTATTTGTGAAGTGGAGATTTCTCCTCCCATCTTTCCTTCCCTCCTCTCCTCTCTCAGAGATTTCATCATTGATGGTCTATCTGTGGAGAGGAACCACATCCTGGTGCGTATGAGTGTGATTGGAGGACCATCGGAGAGGAGACTTCCCCTTAGGGTCCTCCAGAAGGTCAGTGCCTTTCTACTCACACCCCTTGGCCTTACATCAAGTCAAGGAAGTCCTGATGACTGAAGGAATTGTTTTCCAGAACTGTGTGTTACATTAAAATGCTATCATCTGCATACAAAAGGTTCATCATGGTAACCTGTTCCAGGGATGCTGTGATATTCCGTGGCTTCCGTGACACAGAAACTAGTGACCTGGAAAGACATGCTTTCAATAGCACCATGTCTTCAATGAATGTAAATAGCACAGACAAGATGATAAGGATTAGCAAACAAAACTCCATTGACATTTAGAGTACTCTGAATCTGAAAAGTAAACCATGGTTCATATGTGATTTATATTCTAAATATTTACATGTGGAATAGCTCAGATTTCACTTATTACACAGCATCTACAGACAATCAGTAATACACCATATTTTTATTAGGTGTGTCAATAATATGAGATACGTACGCTTGTAGGAGTTTGTAAACAGAGAGATCACATATATTTTAACTTCTTATGGCTGTAAGCGGAGCCTTGAGTACCCTGGAAAGAGGTGGCCATTTCAAACGGCCTCGTTCTCAATTCTTGCTCGTACAATATGCATATTATTATTAATATTGAATAGAAAACACTCTCTAGTTTCTAAAAACGTTTGAATTATGTCTCTAAGTGAAACAGAACCCTTTTTACAGCTCATTTCCTATCCGGAAGTGAGATTTCCAAAAGCTAAGTCGCTCTTCAAAAGCTTGTCTATATAAGGTCATGTCACTTAGGACTGTAGAAACACGTCATACACCTTCCTCTGGGTCTCATGCGGAAGTGAGAACAGAAAGGAGTTGAATATCTCTTTCAGAGAATGCATACACCCTCTTTGAATGAGACGACCGCCATAATTTATTTTTCCTGAGGCGTGAACTCGGACCAGGACTCTCCACCTGGAAAACGGTCGTTCTCGATGAATATGACATCTGGCTTCGATTTTTTTTGATACATGTCACAATATCATCCTAAAGTATGTTTTTTAAATATAGTTTAATTATATTATTTAAATTTATTCGGGATTTTATACGTGATGCGTAGGAAGAATTTTTTTCAAGATGGAGAGGTTAGCACAGGAAGGCCAGTGTGTTTGCTAATTCAAGAGGGAAATAGTTCGTTTTGGATCGAAACAAAGCTGGTTCTGAACAAAAGACCCATTGTACAACATTCTGAATGAAGATCAACAAAGATAAGGACCCAATTTGGGATGCTATTTCATATATATCTGTCGAACTGTGCTATGCTACCGTTTGCCTTGAGTCAATGCTGTTGCTATGTTTGCTATTGTAGTAAGCTAATATGACGATATATTGTGTTTTCGCTGTAAAACACTTAAAGAATCGGAAATATTGTCTGTATTCACTAGCTGTATTCACTTTCATTAGCTATCCACCATATATTTTTCTGAAATGTTTTATGATGAGTAATTAGTAGTTGACGTTGGTGTCTGTATTTACTCTGGCTACTCCCGTGCTATTTCTGACTGTAGCTATAATGGTAGCTATGATGGTAGCAGTAATGTAAAACTGATTTATAGCTGAAATATGCACATTTTTCGAACAAAACATAGATTTATTGTGTAACATGTTATAGGACTGTCATCTGAGGTAGTTTTTTCTAGGTTATTTAGGTTAGTTCTAGGTTAGTTAGGTTGGCTTTGCATGCTAGCTGCATGCTAGCTGCATGCTACCGGTGCTGTGAAAAATGTCTGTCTCTCTTTTTGTACAAACCCACTGGTTCCAGGTCATCTACAAGACCCTGCTAGGTAAAGTCCCCCCTTATCTCAGCTCGCTGGTCACCATAGCAGCACCTACCTGTAGCACGCGCTCCAGCAGGTATATCTCTCTAGTCACCCCCAAAACCAATTCTTCCTTTGGACGCCTCTCCTTCCAGTTCTCAGCTGCCAATGACTGGAACGAACTACAAAAATCTCTGAAACTGGAAACACCTATCTCCCTCACTAGCTTTAAGCACCAGCTGTCAGAGCAGCTCATAGATTACTGCACCTGTACATAACCCATCTACAATTTAGCCCAAACAACTACCTCTTTACCTACTGTATTATTTATTTATTTATTTTGCTCCTTTGCACCCCATTATTTCTGTCTCTACTTTGCACTTTCTTCCACTGCAAACCAACCATTCCAGTGTTTTTTTAGTTTTTATTTTACTTGCTGTGTTGTACTCACTTCGCCTCCATGGCCTTTTTATATTTTTATTTATTTATACATATATTTGTTTGCCTTCACCTCCCTTATCTCACCTCACTTGCTCACATTGTATATAGACTTATTTTTTTTCACTGTATTATTGACTATATGTTTGTTTTACTCCATGTGTAACTATGTGTTGTTGTATGTGTCGAACTGCTTTGCTTTATCTTGGCCAGGTCGCAATTGTAAATGAGAACGTGTTCTCAATTTGCCTACCTGGTTAAATAAAGGTTAAATAAAAAAAAATTGGTGGTGAGCTAACATGAATATATGTGGTGTTTTCGCTGTAAAACATTTAAAGAATCTGAAATATTGTCTGTATTCACAAGATCTTTGTCTTTCATTTGCTATCCACCATATATTTGTCTGAAATGTTTTATGATGTGTAATTAGAGTAGTTGACGTTGGTGTCTGTATTTTCTCTGGCTACTCCCGTGCGATTTCTGACTGTAGCTATGATGGTAGCAGTAATGTAAAACTGATTTATAGCTAAAATATGCAAATTTTTTGAACAAAACATAGATTTATTGTGTAACATGTTATAGGACTGTCATCTGAGGTAGTTTTTTCTAGGTTATTTAGGTTGGTTCTAGGTTAGTTAGGTTGGCTTGTGCATGCTACTTGCATCCTACTTGTGCTGTGAAAAATGTCTGTCCTCTTTTTTATTTGGTGGTGAGCTAACATAAATATATGTGGTGTTTTCTCTGTAAAACATTTAAAAAATCGGACATGTTGGCTGGATTGACAAGATGTTTATCTTTCAAATGCTGTATTGGACTTGTTAATGTGTGAAAGTTAAATATTTAAAAAAAAAAAATAGATTTTGAATTTGCCGCCCTGCACTTGAGCTGGATGTTGTCATAGGTGTACCGGTGTCGGGCTTGCAGCCTTAACAGGTTTTAACATAATGATTATTAATCTTTTTTAGGGCACTGACCCTTATCCATGGCCGATGTTTTCATCATACCCTCTGCCCAAGTATTATATACTGAATCTTCCAAAGACAACCCGAGGTAAACAGGGTAAGTGTTACATACTGAATCTTCCAAAGACAACCCGAGGTAAGCAGGGTAAGAATTACATACTGCATCTTCCAAAGACAACCCGGGGTAAACAGGGTAAGCATTACATA
Organism: Salvelinus alpinus; assembly: GCF_045679555.1. NCBI lineage: Eukaryota > Metazoa > Chordata > Actinopteri > Salmoniformes > Salmonidae > Salvelinus > Salvelinus alpinus. Next base: position 33,337,458 of record NC_092093.1, on the reverse strand, counting down.
CTGAATCTTCCAAAGACTACCCGGGGTAAGCAGGGTAAGCATTACATACTGAATCTACCAAAGATAACCCAGGGAAAATAGGGCAAATATTACCTTATACATTGTCAGGAATTGTGAAAAACTGAGTTTAAATGTATTTGGCTAAGGTGTATGTAAACTTCCGACTTCAACTGTATGTCAATGTTGTTTAAAAGGTCAGCGTCACGAAAGAAAAGATATCTCTGATTGCATAATGGAGGCAAAAGACTCTACTGGAAGTTGATGAGAATGTGAATAAATGCATTTGGTAGTCGGAGTGAACAATGTATTTTTGTTTTGTCTGTAGACTGTGAGATAAGTGCATTCCTGGCCTCCACCAAGAACACAGAGAAGGATGGGAGCTGGATGGATACCTGTAGGAGACAGTACTGCAAAGCCATGACCACCAAGTCCAACATTGTCTCAGGGAACGGTGGGTGATATACAATGATGTTATGTGTAGGGCAATACGTTTTTCTAGACCACATGGTCTAACCAGGAACAACTCTGGGCCCTAGATACGATACAGAGATATTCCTGGTCAGGTCACATGGTCAGAAGGGAAAAAACCCAGACCTAGACTTCTGACTTTGAATAGTTTATCAATAAAAACCCTGAATCAACATTTCAAAGTTCTTGCCATTACATGATATGCTACAATCAATATGTTACACACTGTATTTGAGAACAATAGTTCTGTTGGGTTATAACTCATCTGTTTTATATTCAAACCACAGACGGAGGACACAGTATGTTAACATTTGATAGTCCGTTAAGTTCCCACGAATAAATGGACGATCAATTTGTCAGTGGATGATCAATTTGTCAGTGGATGAAATGATAGACCCATATTGAGTGTCCTGAGTACTAGATAATGAGGAACCAATAGCTCTCTGCATATACAGTGGGGCAAAAAAGTATTTAGTCAGCCACCAATTGTGCAAGTTCTCCCACTTAAAAAGATGAGAGAGGCCTGTAATTTTCATCATAGGTACACTTCAACTATGACAGACAAAATGAGAGAAAAAAATCCAGAAAATCACATTGTAGGATCTTTAATGAATTTATTTGCAAATTATGGTGGAAAATAAGTATTTGGTCACCTACAAACAAGCAAGATTTCTGGCTCTCACAGACCTGTAACTTCTTCTTTAAGAGGCTCCTCTGTCCTCCAATCATTACCTGTATTAATGGCACCTGTTTGAACTTGTTATCAGTTTAAAAGACACCTGTCCACAACCTCAAACAGTCACACTCCAAACTCCACTATGGCCAAGACCAAAGAGCTGTCAAAGGACACCAGAAACAAAATTGTAGACCTGCACCAGGCTGGGAAGACTGAATCTGCAATAGGTAAGCAGCTTGTTTTGAAGAAATCAACTGTGGGAGCAATTAGTAGGAAATGGAAGACATACAAGACCACTGATAATCTCCCTCGATCTGGGGCTCCACGCAAGATCTCACCCCGTGGGGTCAAAATGATCACAAGAACGGTGAGCAAAAATCCCAGAACCACACGGGGGGACATAGTGAATGACCTGCAGAGAGCTGGGACCAAAGTAACAAAGCCTACCATCAGTAACACACTACGCCGCCAGGGACTCAAATCCTGCAGTGCCAGACGTGTCCCCCTGCTTAAGCCAGTACATGTCCAGGCCCGTCTGAAGTTTGCTAGAGAGCATTTGGATGATCCAGAAGAAGATTGGGAGAATGTCATATGGTCAGATGAAACCAAAATATAACTTTTTGGTAAAAACTCAACTCGTCGTGTTTGGAGGACAAAGAATGCTGAGTTGCATCCAAAGAACACCATACCTACTGTGAAGCATGGGGGTGGAAACATCATGCTTTGGGGCTGTTTTTCTGCAAAGGGACCAGGACGACTGATCCGTGTAAAGGACAGAATGAATGGGGCCATGTATCGTGAGATTTTGAGTGAAAACCTCCTTCCATCAGCAAGGGCATTGAAGATGAAACGTGGCTGGGTCTTTCAGCATGACAATGATCCCAAACACACCGCCCGGGCAACGAAGGAGTGGCTGCGTAAGAAGCATTTCAATGTCCTGGAGTGGCCTAGACAGTCTCCAGATCTCAACCCCATAGAAAATCTTTGGAGGGAGTTGAAAGTCCGTGTAGTTGAAAGTCGAAAGTCCCAGCAACAGGTCTGTGAGAGCCAGAAATCTTGCTTGTTTGTAGGTGACCAAATACTTATTTTCCACCATAATTTGCAAATTAATTAATTAAAAATCCTACAATGTGATTTTCAGGATTTTTTTTTTCTCATTTTGTCTGTCATAGTTGAAGTGTACCTATGATGAAAATTACAGGCCTCTCTCATCTTTTTAAGTGGGAGAACTTGCACAATTGGTGGCTGACTAAATACTTTTCTGCCCCACTGTAACTGCAAGTGTATCAATGACCAATTTGTTAAGATTACTATCTTTCCCACGTAAGATTTTAATTTACTTTACTTGTAATTGACCATACTTGTCATGTGTCAGCTGTTGCGGTCTCTGAGGGTGTTCATGTAATTTATTGGTTGCTAATCATCGAAACCGTCATGATTCATTGTGTGTTCAATTGCTTCCTCTGAATGTCAATCTAAAATAGTTACATTTTGAATTATTGCTTGTGAAGGGATCACGGAGTGCAGAGTAAGAGACTTCTTGATTTCTTATTTAATTCAGAGACAAAGAAGCGCCCAGGACGAGGGCCTTTGATGTAGCTTAAATTATAAAAATTGTCTACACAGAGCTTCCTTTCTTCATATATTAGATAAACAAGATGCTTGATTACCTTCCTATTTTCCCGGCTGTGTGTACAGTAAAAGCAGCTCAATTTGTACTTGCATGATGTATCATTGAAGAGAGATGGCTTTTCAAAGGCATCTGTGATGTTCCTAAAACCCACTATGTGTTTCCTGTATCCGCCCACAGTCCTGGCTGATCTACTGGAGAAGGCTGTGTCGCACCTTTCTGCTTTGCCGTCAGAACGTTTCTTCCCACCTGCGGACTACATAGGTCAGTGTGGCCTAGTGAGTGAGTGATTCATCTTGCATTTTTGTGGATTTTGGCTTGAAGCTTTCCCAGCGGTGACACATTTATCAATCAAAAATAAAGAGCAAAGGATAAAATGCTGCCATCGGTGTCACATTCACAGTTTTTTTTTAATCTATAATGAACTGTTTTAATTAGTGATGAGTCTCTCATCTACAGTTGAAGTCGGATGTTTACATACACTTAGGTTGGAGTCATTAAAACTCGTTTTTCAACCACTCCACAAATTTCTTGTTAACAAACTATGGTTTTGCCAAGTCGGTTAGCACATCTACTTTGTGCATGACACATGTAATTTTTCCAACAATTGTTTACAGACAGATTATTTCACTTATAATTCACTGTATAATAATTCCAGTGGGTTAGAAGTTTACATACACTAAGTTGACTGTGCCTTTAAACAGCTTGGAAAATTCCAGAAAATGATGTCATGGCTTTAGAAGCTTCTGATAGGCTAATTGACATAATTTTAGTCAATTGGAGGTGTACCTGTGGATGTATTTTAAGGCCTACCTTCAAACTCAGTGCCTCTTTGCTTGACATCATGGGAAAATTAAAAAAAATCAGCCAAGACCTCAGAAAAACAAATGTAGACCTCCACAATTCTGGTTCATCCTTGGGAGCAATTTCCAAATGCCTGAAGATACCACGTTCATCTGTACAAACAATAGTACGCAAGTATAAACACCATGGGACCACGCAGCCGTCATACCGCTCAGGAAGGAGACGCGTTCTGTCTCCTAGAGATGAACGTACTTTGGTGCGAAAATTGAAAATCAATCCCAGAACAACAGCAAAGGACCTTGTGAAGATGCGGGAGGAAACAGGTACAAAAGTATCTATATCCACAGTAAAACGAGTTCTATATCGACATAACCTGAAAGGCCTCTCAGCAAGGAAGAGGCCACTGCTCCAAAACTGCCATAAAAAAGCCAGACTACGGTTTGCAACTGCACATGGGGACAAATATCGTACTTTTTGGAGAAATGTCCTCTGGTCTGATGAAACAAAAATAGAACTGTTTGGCCATAATGACCATCGTTATGTTTGGAGGAAAAACGGGGAGGCTTGCAAGCCAAAGAACACCATCCCAACCGTGAAGCACGGGGGTGGCAGCATCATGTTGTGGGGGTGCATTGCTGGAGGAGGGACTGGTGCACTTCACAAAATAGATGGCATCATGAGGTAGGAAAATTATGTGGATATATTGAAGCAACATCTCAAGACATCAGTCAGGAAGTTAAAGCTTGGTCGCAAATGGGTCTTCCAAATGGACAATGACCCCAAGCATACTTCCAAAGTTGTGGCAAAATGGCTTAAGGACAACAAAGTCAAGGTATTGGAGTGGCCATCACAAAGTCCTGACCTCAATCCCATAGAACATTTGTGGAAAGAACTGAAAAGGCATGTGCGAGCGAGGAGGCCTACAAACCTGACTCAGTTCCACCAGCTCTGTCAGGAGAAATGGGCCAAAATTCACCAAACCTTTTGTGGGAAGCTTGTGGAAGGCTACCCGAAACGTTTGACCCAAGTTAAACAATTTAAAGGCAATGCTACCAAATACTAAGTGAGTGTATGTAAACTTCTGACCCACTGGGAATGTGATGAAAGAAATAAAAGCTGAAATAAATCATTCTTTCTACTATTATTCTGACATTTCACATTCTTAAAATAAAGTGGTGATCCCAACTGACCTAAAACAGGGAATTCTTACTAGGATTAAATGTCAGGAATTGTGAAAAACTGAGTTTAAATGTATTTGGCTAAGGTGTATGTAAACTTCCGACTTCAACTTTATGTGGATATCTAATGTCAGGACAAATCAGCATCCATCCGCCACTCATATAGAATAGAACATTTTAAATCCAACTCAAATATAGTTTTTTTCCCTAGTGTTATAATAATTTTCCATGTATTATTTATCTCGTACAATGTGCTCCATCATGACATCTGGCTCTTTGTCCAGAAATCCAAAGGCAGGTTATTTACTGTTCAGTGAGAACATTCTCTCCATCTCATCAGTAGTTATTTAACTAACTTTCCCTTGAAGCTCAAAGGATCCTCAGTGCTTTGGTGTTCTTTTAGCCTCATTATGCTATCAACACACATCAACGTTTTCAGGGTCCAATGAGACCTCACTGCCCATTATCTATTAACGGGAGCTAGCTAGTAACTTTAGACCAGTCTGTCATTTCTAAAGCATTGGTGCTGATTTGAATCTTTATTTTCATGTTTTCTTGGAGCTTAGTTTTAGTGTTTCCTCAAACCTAGGCTAATATATCTTTATCACTGTTTGAGACCCCTTCCTTTATATATGTTCCGTCATGTGTTCCTGTAGAATTCTGTTAATAAATGTCTAATAGTATATGGTTGACTTGGTAACATGCAGAGGTGCGTCAGTGTTTCTCATTGAGCCCTCTATGTGTTTTAGTCCTGATCAATACCATGAATGTGGCAGGGCTTGCAAACTATCACAGATTACAAAGGGAAACCGAGCTGAGAGATGCCCAGTGATGTGAGCCTACCAGATAAGCTAAATTCCTTCTATGCTCGCTTCAAGGCAAGCAACACTGAACCATGCTGTCCCCTGACGACTGTATGATCACACTCTCCGCCGATGTGAGAGAATTTTAAGTCCTTTCAACAGGTTAACATTCACAAGGCCGCAGGCCCAGAGGGATTACCAGGGCGAGTACTCAAAGCATGCGCTGACCTGCTGGCAAGTGTCTTCACTGACATTTTCAACATCTCTCTGACCCAGTCTGTAATACCTACATCAGGGCTGCCCAACCCTCTTCCTGGAGATCTACCGTCCTGTGGGTTTTCAGTCCAACCCTAAATTAACACACCGGATTCTACTAATTAGCTGCTCAACAGGACCTTAACTAGCTGTAACAGATATGCTAAATTAGGGTTGGACTGAAAACCTACAGGACAGTAGATCTCCAGGAAGAGGGTTGGACTGAAAACCTACAGGACAGTAGATCTCCAGGAAGAGGGTTGGACTGAAAACCTACAGGACAGTAGATCTCCAGGAAGAGGGTTGGACTGAAAACCTACAGGACAGTAGATCTCCAGGAAGAGGGTTGGACTGATAACCTACAGGACAGTAGATCTCCAGGAAGAGGGTTGGACTGATAACCTACAGGACAGTAGATCTCCAGGAAGAGGGTTGGACTGAAAACCTACAGGACAGTAGATCTCCAGGAAGAGGGTTGGACTGATAACCTACAGGACAGTAGATCTCCAGGAAGAGGGTTGGACTGATAACCTACAGGACAGTAGATCTCCAGGAAGAGGGTTGGACTGATAACCTACAGGACAGTAGATCTCCAGGAAGAGGGTTGGACTGAAAACCTACAGGACAGTAGATCTCCAGGAAGAGGGTTGGACTGATAACCTACAGGACAGTAGATCTCCAGGAAGAGGGTTGTGCAGCCCTGACCTACATGTTTCAAGCAAACCACCATAGTCCCTGTGCCTAAGAATGCCAAGGTAACCTGTCTAAATGACTACCATCTCATAGCACTCACATCTGTAGCCATGAAATGCTTTGAAAGGCTGGTCATGGCTCACATCAACACCATCATTACAGACCCACTCCAATTCGCATACTGCCCCAACAGATCCACAGATGACACAATCTCTATTGCACTCTACACTGCCCTTTCCCACCTGGACAAAATAAATACCTATGTGAGAATGCTGTTCATTGACTACAGCTCAGCGTTTAACACCATAGTGCCCTCCAAGCTCATCACTAAGCTCAGGAACCTGGGACTGAACACCTCCCTCTGCAACTGGATCCTGGACTTCCTGACGGGCCGCCACCAGATGGTTAGGGTAGGCAACAACACATCTGCCACGCTGACCCTCAACACAGGGGCCCCTCATGGGTGCGTGCTCAGTCCCCTCCTGTAATCCCTGTTCACCCAGGACTGCGTGGCCGCACACGACTCCAACACCATCATTAAGTTTGCCGACAACGCGATGGTGATAGGCTTGATCACCGACGACAATGAGACAGCCTATAGGGACGAGGTCAGAGACTTGGCAGTGTAGTGCCAGGACAACAACCTCTCCCTCAACGTCAGCAAGATAAAGGAGTTTATCGTGGACTACAGGAAACGGAGTGCCGATACACCCCCATTCACGTCGACGGGGCTGTAGTAGAGCGGGTCGAGACCTTCAAGTTCTTCAGTGTCCACATCACTAAGGACCTATCATGGTCCAAACACACCAACACAATCGTGAAGAGGGCACGACATCGCCCCCCCCCCCCCTCAGGAGGCTGAAAAGATTTGGCATGGGCCCACAGATCCTCAGAAAGTTCTACAGCTGCACCACTGAGAGCATCTTGACTGGCTGCATCACCGCTTGGTATGGCAACTGCTCGGCATCTGACCGCAAGGGGCTACAGAAGGTAGTGAGTACAGCCCAGTTTGGGGCCAAACTCCCTGCTATTCAGGACTTTTATACCAGGCGGTGTCAGAGGAAGGCCCTAAAAATACTCCAGCCACCCAAGTCATAGACTCTTCTCTCTGCTTCCACATGGCAAGTGGTACCAGAGCGCCAAGTCTGTGACCAAAAGGCACCTGAACAGCTTCTAGCCATAAGACTGATGAAAAGTTAATCACATGGCTACCAGGACTATTTACATTGACCCTTTATTATTATTTATTTATCTTAGTTGTTTTGCACTGACTCCCTTGCACTGGCTGTATGCACACTCACTAGACTCTACCCACACACTCACACTACATACGCTCACACACACAAAACACACATACACACATGCATATTGACTCCATACACACACACTCACAGATTGACACTTTCACACACTCTGCTGCTACTCTGTTTATGATATATCCTGATTGCCTAGTCACTTTTACCCCTACCCAAATGTACATACTGTATTACCTCAACTACCTCGTACCCCTGCACATTAACTCGGTACTGGTACTTCTTGTATATAGCCTCGTTATTGTTTTTATTGTGTTACTATTTCCTTTTTTATCCAGCAAATATGTGTCTTACTTTTTAACTCTACACTGCAAAGTAAGCATTTCACTGTAAAGTCTACTCGTGTTGTATTTGGAGCATGTGACAAATTACATTTGATTTTGATTTGAAGTGTTCTTTCTTCGCTTCGCTTGCTTAACTCAAACAAACACTGGAGTCTCTTTGTGCGAGACATGCTCATTAGAGCTGAGCTGTACTCTTGGGCTGTACTGTAGCTCACAAAGGAGGGTGAATCGTAGAAAAAGTCTAAAGAAACTTGAAAAGTCAAGAAAACCATTTCTCTCTCACGCTCTCCCATCTCCCCCTCAGACACACATGCACACACACACTCCCATGCCCTGTTTTCCCCTTTTGTCCTTTCCTCCGTGAAGTTATTCCTTTCACCAAATGGTCCATCAGGGGAGCAGTTGTCATAGCCTGTGCGGTTTAGCTCTCTTCCCCTCTCCTGTCATGGCTTGTGATTGACATTAACAACAGGCTCACAGATTTGCTCATGTCGAGGGGCTGCCATTATGTGGTGGAGAGTCATTTGCTGGAGTTCCTTCACCTCACTCCCAGGCCTTTCTCAGGGGCTCATCTATCAAGAAGAAACAATGGCAGACGGGAGAGAGAAGCCATTCATCTCCATTAGATAGTCATTTCAATCAGGGAGTGGCACTGATATTAATAAGGAGGGAAGAGTAGTTTCCACAGAGCTGCAGGTTTACTTCACTCTCATCAAGACCATTTTCTCAATTAAAGCATGCATTGGTTTCTATGATGAATACAGAACGCTCGTCTGATCATCTCAAATCAAATCAAATCAAATTTATTAGTCACATACACATGGTTAGCAGATGTTAATGCGAGTGTAGCGAAATGCTTGTGCTTCTAGTTCCGACAATGCAGTAATAACCAACAAGTAATCTAACCTAACAATTCCACAACTACTACCTTATACACACACACAAGTGTAAAGGGATAAAGAATATGTACATAAAGATATATGAATGAGTGGTGGTACAGAACGGCATGGCAAGATGCAGTAGATGGTATAGAGTACGGTATATACATATGAGATGAGTACTGTAGGGTATGTAAACATAAAGTGGCATAGTTTAAAGTGGCTAGTGGTACATGTATTACATAAAGATGGCAAGATGCAGTAGATGATATAGAGTACAGTATATACATATGAGATGGGTAATGTAGGGTATGTAAACATTATATTAAGTGGCATTGTTTAAAGTGGCTAGTGGTACATTTTTACATAATTTCCATCAATTCCCATTTTTAAAGTGGCTGGAGTTGAGTCAGTATGTTGGCAGCGGCCGCTAAATGTTAGTGGTGGCTGTTTAACAGTCTGATGGCCTTGAGATAGAAGCTGTTTTTCAGTCTCTCGGTCCCTGCTTTGATGCACCTGTACTGACCTCGCCTTCTGGATGATAGCGGGGTGAACAGGCAGTGGCTTGGGTGGTTGTTGTCCTTGATGATCTTTATGGCCTTCCTGTGACATCGGGTGGTGTAGGTGTCCTGGAGGGCAGGTAGTTTGCCCCCGGTGATGCGTTCTGCAGACCTCACTACCCTCTGGAGAGCCTTACGGTTGTGGGCGGAGCAGTTGCCGTACCAGGCGGTGATACAGCCCGACAGGATGCTCTCGATTGTGCATCTGTAGAAGTTTGTGAGTGCTTTTGGTGACAAGCCGAATTTCTTCAGCCTCCTGAGGTTGAAGAGGCGCTGCTGCGCCTTCTTCACAACGCTGTCTGTGTGGGTGGACCAATTCAGTTTGTCCGTGATGTGTACACCGAGGAACTTAAAACTTTCCACCTTCTCCACTACTGACCCGTCGATGTGGATAGGGGGGTGCTCCCTCTGCTGTTTCCTGAAGTCCACAATCATCTCCTTTGTTTTGTTGACGTTGAGTGTGAGGTTATTTTTCTGACACCACACTCCGAGGGCCCTCACCTCCTCCCTGTAGGCCGTCTCGTCGTTGTTGGTAATCAAGCCTACCACTGTAGTGTCATCCGCAAACTTGATGATTGAGTTGGAGGCGTGCATGGCCACGCAGTCGTGGGTGAACAGGGAGTACAGGAGAGGGCTCAGAACGCACCCTTGTGGGGCCCCAGTGTTGAGGATCAGCGGGGTGGAGATGTTGTTACCTACCCTCACCACCTGGGGGCGGCCCGTCAGGAAGTCCAGGACCCAGTTGCACAGGGCGGGGTCGAGACCCAGGGTCTCGAGCTTGATGACGAGTTTGGAGGGTACTATGGTGTTAAATGCTGAGCTGTAATCGATGAACAGCATTCTCACATGGGTATTCCTCTTGTCCAGATGGGTTAGGGCAGTGTGCAGTGTGGTTGCGATTGCGTCGTCTGTGGACCTATTGGGTCGGTAAGCAAATTGGAGTGGGTCTAGGGTGTCCGGTAGGGTGGAGGTGATATGGTCCTTGACTAGTCTCTCAAAGCACTTCAAAGCACTCGGTCCCTGCTTTGATGCACCTGTACTGACCTCGCCTTCTGGATGATAGCGGGGTGAACAGGCAGTGTTCTCGCACACCCCGAGAGCTTCTGGTCAGCGGGGTGGCGGCACCGGGATCCTCATCTCTCCCAAGTGGTCTTTCTCCCTTTCTCCCCTTACCCATCTGTCTATCGCCTCCTTTGAATTCCATGCTGTCACAGTTACCAGCCCTTTCAAGCTTAACATCCTTATCATTTATCGCCCTCCAGGTTCCCTTGGAGAGTTCATCAATGAGCTTGATGCCCTGATAAGCTCCTTTCCTGAGGACGGCTCACCTCTCACAGTTCTGGGTGACTTTAACCTCCCCACGTCTACCTTTGACTCATTCCTCTCTGCCTCCTTCTTTCCACTCCTCTCCTCTTTTGACCTCACCCTCTCACCTTCCCCCCCTACTCACAAGGCAGGCAATACGCTCGACCTCATCTTTACTAGATGCTGTTCTTCCACTAACTTCATTGCAACTCCCCTCCAAGTCTCCGACCACTACCTTGTATCCTTTTCCCTCTCGCTCTCATCCATCACTTCCCACACTGCCCCTACTCGGATGGTATCGCGCCGTCCCAACCTTCGCTCTCTCTCCCCCGCTACTCTCTCCTCTTCCATCCTATCATCTCTTCCCTCTGCTCAAACCTTCTCCAACCTATCTCCTGATTCTGCCTCCTCAACCCTCCTCTCCTCCCTTTCTGCATCCTTTGACTCTCTATGTCCCCTATCCTCCAGGCCGGCTCGGTCCTCCCCTCCTGCTCCGTGGCTCGACGACTCATTGCGAGCTCACAGAACAGGGCTCCGGGCAGCCGAGCGGAAATGGAGGAAAACTCGCCTCCCTGCGGACCTGGCATCCTTTCACTCCCTCCTCTCTACATTTTCCTCTTCTGTCTCTGCTGCTAAAGCCACTTTCTACCACTCTAAATTCCAAGCATCTGCCTCTAACCCTAGGAAGCTCTTTGCCACCTTCTCCTCCCTCCTGAATCCTCCTCCCCCTCCTCCCCCCTCCTCCCTCTCTGCAGATGACTTCGTCAACCATTTTGAAAAGAAGGTCGACGACATCCGATCCTCGTTTGCTAAGTCAAACGACACCGCTGGTTCTGCTCACACTGCCCTACCCTGTGCTCTGACCTCTTTCTCCCCTCTCTCTCCAGATGAAATCTCGCGTCTTGTGACGGCCGGCCGCCCAACAACCTGCCCGCTTGACCCTATCCCCTCCTCTCTTCTCCAGACCATTTCCGGAGACCTTCTCCCTTACCTCACCTCGCTCATCAACTCATCCTTGACCACTGGCTACGTCCCTTCCGTCTTCAAGAGAGCGAGAGTTGCACCCCTGCTGAAAAAACCTACACTCGATCCCTCCGATGTCAACAACTACAGACCAGTATCCCTTCTTTCTTTTCTCTCCAAAACTCTCGAACGTGCCGTCCTTGGCCAGCTCTCCCGCTATCTCTCTCAGAATTACCTTCTTGATCCAAATCAGTCAGGTTTCAAGACTAGTCATTCAACTGAGACTGCTCTTCTCTGTATCACGGAGGCGCTCCGCACTGCTAAAGCTAACTCTCTCTCCTCTGCTCTCATCCTCCTAGACCTATCGGCTGCCTTCGATACTGTGAACCATCAGATCCTCCTCTCCACCCTCTCCGAGTTGGGCATCTCCGGCGCGGCCCACGCTTGGATTGCGTCCTACCTGACAGGTCGCTCCTACCAGGTGGCGTGGCGAGAATCTGTCTCCTCACCACGTGCTCTCACCACTGGTGTCCCCCAGGGCTCTGTTCTAGGCCCTCTCCTATTCTCGCTATACACCAAGTCACTTGGCTCTGTCATAACCTCACATGGTCTCTCCTATCATTGCTATGCAGACGACACACAATTAATCTTCTCCTTTCCCCCTTCTGATGACCAGGTGGCGAATCGCATCTCTGCATGTCTGGCAGACATATCAGTGTGGATGACGGACCACCACCTCAAGCTGAACCTCGGCAAGACGGAGCTGCTCTTCCTCCCGGGGAAGGACTGCCCGTTCCATGATCTCGCCATCACGGTTGACAACTCCATTGTGTCCTCCTCCCAGAGCGCTAAGAACCTTGGCGTGATCCTGGACAACACCCTGTCGTTCTCAACTAACATCAAGGCGGTGGCCCGTTCCTGTAGGTTCATGCTCTACAACATCCGCAGAGTACGACCCTGCCTCACACAGGAAGCGGCGCAGGTCCTAATCCAGGCACTTGTCATCTCCCGTCTGGATTACTGTAACTCGCTGTTGGCTGGGCTCCCTGCCTGTGCCATTAAACCCCTACAACTCATCCAGAACGCCGCAGCCCGTCTGGTGTTCAACCTTCCCAAGTTCTCTCACGTCACCCCGCTCCTCCGCTCTCTCCACTGGCTTCCAGTTGAAGCTCGCATCCGCTACAAGACCATGGTGCTTGCCTACGGAGCTGTGAGGGGAACGGCACCTCAGTACCTTCAGGCTCTGATCAGGCCCTACACCCAAACAAGGGCACTGCGTTCATCCACCTCTGGCCTGCTCGCCTCCCTACCACTGAGGAAGTACAGTTCCCGCTCAGCCCAGTCAAAACTGTTCGCTGCTCTGGCACCCCAATGGTGGAACAAACTCCCTCACGACGCCAGGACAGCGGAGTCAATCACCACCTTCCGGAGACACCTGAAACCCCACCTCTTCAAGGAATACCTAGGATAGGATAAAGTAATCCTTCTGACCCCCCCCCCCCCTTAAAAGATTTAGATGCACTATTGTAAAGTGGTTGTTCCACTGGATGTCATAAGGTGAATGCACCAATTTGTAAGTCGCTCTGGATAAGAGCGTCTGCTAAATGACTTAAATGAAATGTAAATGTATGATGACGGAAGTGAGTGCTACGGGGCGGTAGTCGTTTAGCTCAGTTACCTTAGCTTTCTTGGGAACAGGAACAATGGTGGCCCTCTTGAAGCATGTGGGAACAGCAGACTGGGATAAGGATTGATTGAATATGTCCGTAAACACACCAGCCAGCTGGTCTGCGCATGCTCTGAGGACGCGGCTGGGAATGCCGTCTGGGCCTGCAGCCTTGCGAGGGTTAACACGTTTAAATGTTTTACTCACCTCGGCTGCAGTGAAGGAGAGCCCGCAGGTTTTGGTAGGGGGCCGTGTCAGTGGCACTGTATTGTCCTCAAAGCGGGCAAAAAAGTTGTTTAGCCTGTCTGGGAGCAAGACATCCTGGTCCGCGACGGGGCTGGTTTTCTTTTTGTAATCCGTGATTGACTGTAGACCCTGCCACATGCCTCTTGTGTCTGAGCTGTTGAATTGCGACTCGATTTTGTCTCTGTACTGGGACTTAGCCTGTTTGATTGCCTTGCGGAGAGAATAGCTACACTGTTTGTATTCGGTCATGCTTCCGGTCACCTTGCCCTGGTTAAAAGCAGTGGTTCGCGCTTTCAGTTTCACGCGAATGCTGCCGTCAATCCACGGTTTCTGGTTTGGGAATGTTTTAATCGTTGCTGTGGGTACGACATCGTCAATGCACTTCCTAATGAACTCGCTCACCGAATCATCAGCATATTCGTCAATATTGTTGTTGGACGCAATGCGGAACATATTCCAATCCGCGTGATCGAAGCAGTCTTGAAGCGTGGAATCAGATTGGTCGGACCAGCGTTGAACAGACCTGAGCGCGGGAGCTTGTTGTTTTAGTTTCTGTTTGTAGGCTGGAATCAACAAAATGGAGTCGTGGTCAGCTTTTCCGAAAGGGGGGCGGGGGAGGGCCTTATATGCGTCGCGGAAATTAGTATAACAATGATCTAGGGTTTTTCCAGCCCTGGTAGCACAATCGATATGCTGATAGAATTTAGGGAGTTTTGTTTTTAGATTAGCCTTGTTAAAATCCCCAGCTACGATGAATGCAGCCTCAGGGTGTGTGGTTTCCAGTTTACAAAGAGTCAGATAAAGTTCGTTCAGGGCCATCGATGTGTCTGCTTGGGGGGGAATATATACGGCTGTGATTATGATTGAAGAGAATTCCCTTGGTAGATAATGCGGTCGACATTTGATTGTGAGGAGTTCTAGATCAGGTGAACAGAATGACTTGAGTTCCTGTGTGTTGTTATGATGATCACACCACGTCTCGTTAATCATAAGGCATACCCCCCCGCCCCTCTTCTTACCAGAAAGATGTTTGTTTCTGTCGGCGCGATGCATGAAGAAACCAGCTGGCTGCACCGACTCCGTTAGCGTCTCTTGAGTTAGCCATGTTTCCGTGAAGCAGAGCACGTTGACATCCCTGATGTCTCTCTGGAATGCTACCCGTGCTCGGATTTCATCAACCTTATTGTCAAGAGACTGGACATTGGCGAGTAGTATGCTAGGGAGTGGAGCGCGATGTGCCCGTCTCCGAAGCCTGACCACGAGACCGCCTCGTTTGCCCCTTTTACGGCGTCGCACAGGGTCGCCGGCTGGGATCAGATCCATTGTATTGGGTGGAAGGCAAAACACTGGATCCGTTTCGGGAAAGTCATATTCCTGGTAGGAACGATGAATAGTTGACGTTAATCGTATATTCAGTAGTTCCTCCCGACTGTATGTAATGAAACCTAAGATTACCTGGGGTACCGATGTAAGAAATAACACATAAAAAAACAAAATACTGCATATTTTCCAAGGAACGCGAAGCGAGGCGGCCATCTCTTTTCGGCGCCGGAAGACTATCTCTGCAGTGTAACACTTGATGCGAGATTAGAGTTTGAGTCATTTCGCCAAATGAGCGAGCATTGCCAAAGGCACAGTCGCTTTGCTTTGCCACAGTCATTGAATTAACATTTTTATTGATGGCTGGGGAGCGCTAGTGAGTAAACCCCTGGTAATTTCCAGTTCCTTTATTGCGTGTTTTATAGCGTCGGGGAGCGGCATAAAGACTGGCAGCCTGTCGTCTGTGGACCAGCTGGGGATTCAGGCCTCTCTCAGGTAACGCCGTCTGCATCCTCAAAGTCTGAACCTCCCAGCTTTGTTCCTAATCCCCCCAGTAAGCACCAGCCATTTTCTCAGAGAGAGCAGGTACTCAACGGCCAATAAAGATAACAAAAAAACGATTATTACAGAATGATATAGTGATCAGCACTATTGCAGAGACATTCTAGAACAATAGGTAAACTTTCTATGAACTCAAATAAGATATTGCGTACTCTTTGGGCGATATGCTAATGAGAGATGAGCGTTAAGACAAGACTCATTTAGGCTAATTATATCCTTCTATTAACCCTAATTGTTCTGATTGAACACCACATAATTTGTTAAATAGATGAGTCAAAGTGTGATCTACAGTAGAATCCTGAATGTTTGAATTTGTGTCTGTTTGTTTGTAGGTATGGGAGACATCTGAACTTACTGAGGGATAACTCTGAGCAGGACCTCTGTCTTTTGATGAAGCATTGCCAAGAGCTCCTATCTCAACAGAGAGCCAAACTCACGTCGGAGCTTTGTATCCTTATCAGCTATGTTTGACAACCATACGAATCACAATGGGACTGACTAAGCATCTGCTGACTATTCCAGAGTCAGTAAAGTGATATCTATTATTTTCTCTCAGAGGAAGAAAATATATTTTACACCTGCTTTTTTCAAGGACGCAACATGAACCCTCAAGAGGCTTTCAGAAACTTACATTTTTCTCAATTGAATGATACTTGAAGTTCTGCTGAGATTCCTCTCTTTATTACCTGATAAGAGCCTCTCATGACTATGCTCTGTTTTAAATTCAGATTCATACGTCTATGTTTATCATCATCGTCCACTCCCCTACAGTATGTGTCTGTCAATTAAATTGAGAAGGCCCACTGCATCCAGCCTCAGTCCCCTCAATCTTTAACCCCTCTCCTGCCTGCTGAGACTGGCCTGTGGTGCTCTGGGTGGGTTTTTTATAGTGGCCCTGACATTACCCCTGGTCTGGTTGTTCTGCTGGGGGGCCATGGTGATGTCCAGTCAGACAGGCCCAGATGTTGCACTCTGTCAGAGCCTCTCCATAACTCCCCTCCACCAGACACTCTGCAGGGAGCCTACCCAGGTCATGACTGGTTCGCCTCCACCGTGTTCCTCATCATGGCTGGAGACATGGAGAGAGCCCTCCGCCTCCTCCTCCACCTCTCCACCCTGCTCACATCAGCCTTCCTCTGGCCCGCCAGGCTCCACGGATCGGTGAGTCCAGCAGCCCACCCCTCGTTCTTCCAGGAAGGGACTGAATACTAAATTGCCTCCAGTCTGACAGATAGAGCGTAGCTCTTTTCTCCCCCTGCTCTCTACCTCTGTTTCTCCCTGCCTTCTATTTTCATGCAGCTTTGGAAGTAGTCAAGGAAGAAGACGGTTAAAAGTATGTAAGGAGATAAACACGTCTTTCATTTGGTGGGAGCGTGTAATGAATCCTCCTGCAAAATTGGATTCTTATGAAATACTGTCATTTGTATGGCCATACATTGGAAAGATGAGTTGCATTTTAATGCTAAATATTCTCACCCAATTTATGCACCACAAGCCAAATCATACACGTTTGAGTTATGTTATCGTTTGTATCTGTGTAGACTAGGGATTCTTAATACTGCATGTTTTCTTGATAGAAATGGTGAATATGATAAGATTATGCTGGAATAGTCATTATCAATGTCCCCACTTACATTTGGAAACAGCCATCTCTGGCTGCTGATGACGTTGAATACTCAGCCGTTAATAGCGTTTCAGCAGTAAGAATATGTCTTGGAAATGGTGGAAGCGCTTGCACAACTGATTACAAATCTTCATGGCTCTGCCATCCAAACAGCAGTGCATGCAAATCAGGATGTATGCAGGCAGATGGGAGTAAGCACACCATGTCGCAGATGAGGGAGAATTACTAAACAGTGGCGGCACAATCCTCTGTAAATTTTATGCGGTCGATGCTGTCAATACCTAGAAGAACAGAGGGACAAGTGATTAAGTGATAGTAGCAAATTCACACAGTGTACCCAGTGAAACACATACACGCACGCACACACACTGCGTTCTCCGAAAGCATTGGGCTCTGACAATTCTGTTTGGAGGAAGTGAAAATCAGACCAATCAGCTGTCTGTTTGGCATTTGGCGTTTAGCTATTAACCTACAGAGCTTGGCTTTTGTAGTTAGTTACTATGCTTTGTAAATCTGAACTTCTCTTCACCTTTTAGGTTCACCTACCCATGGAGATTGCTCAGTCTAGCATCCATCCGGTCTACTCATGCACAACACACTATGTAGAGATGCTGCTGAAGACTGAAGTGCCTCTAGTTTTCTCTGCCTTCAGGATGTCCGGTTTTACCCCCTCCCAGGTATAATATCACCCTCCATCCTTTCACTTGTCCAAATGTTTCACTCATCAGTATGGTATTATAATGAAATGGACACGCTAAGGGACTATTTTGACCATGCTTATGACCATTAAAATGGGATAGAAAATTAGTTTTCATGAACCGGCATAATACGTTTCCCTCAAGGTGACAGTAGTACTTATTCTCCATATAAAAGTTCAGAACTGAGGCTGCGGAATCCCTCTGTTGTTCGGCTTGCCACAGTTGATTCCCTTGACGTAAACTTTCATCCTCAAACAAAAAGTTCACCTTGAAAAATCTTCCTTTTGATCTCATCTCCTTTTGGCTCAGTGTTTCAGGCGGACTGTCATCTCAGACGTAATGTGTGTCAACAGGGACTATAAGCCAAAGAGTCTCTCACAATAAAAAAAGTTTATAATATAGCTTTTAAGTCAAAGTCATTGAGTGCAAACTATTGAATGCACTTCCTCCCAGTTTCCCAATCACAGCTCTATATATAAATCCAGTATATTCTTTGCCATAAATGAAAATATACCCTAATAAGTTGAGTTTTGAAAACATGACAAATCAGGAATCACGTCATGAATCTGACCATCGGATGAAGGTCAGATTCATTCCTCCATCAGGAATGGCAAGATATTATTGTGCTCCTGGGTGCCTCGTTAAAATTCCAGCTGCAGCTACGCCACATCCTTTGGAGTTGCTAGGAAAGATATTCAGAGAACGTAAACATACAGAGTAAATTGCAGTGTGGAGTTGGTGGGCAGAGGTGGAGGGCCTAGCAGAACAGGCTGGGACTTGGGTTAGCTCTGTCTGACTGAATAGTTCAAGTTGAATTCACTTCTTTCCCTTCAAAATACTGTAATTGAAAATAACTTGAAAATACAATGCATTCTCAACATGCTCTTGGAGGCCCAGTTAGAAAGAACTGTAAAGGGTGTTCAGTGTACTGGTGATTCTGACAGGAACACCAATTAGGATTTGTCATTGTTTTTATTGCTGCATTATATGAGCTTGATAGTAATCCATTATGCATTGAAAATAAACTCAGCAAAAAACAAAACGTCCTCTCACTGTCAACTGCGTTTATTTTCAGTAAACTTAACATGTGTAAATATTTGTATGAACATAAGATTCAACAACTGAAACATAATCTGAACAAGTTCCACAGACATGTGACTAACAGAAATTGAATAATGTGTCCCTGAACAAAGGGTGGGTGAAAATCAAAAGTAACAGTCAGTATCTGGTTTGGCCACCAGCTGCAATAAGTACTGCAGAGCATCTCCTCCTCATGGACTGCACCAGATTTGCCAGTTCTTGCTGTGAGATGTTGCCCCACTCTTCCACCAAGGCACCTGCAAGTTCCCGGACATTTCTGAGGGGATTGGCCCTATCCCTCACCCTCCGATCCAACAGGTTCCAGATGTGCTCAATGGGATTGAGATCCGGGCTCTTCGCTGGCCATGGCAGAACACTGACATTCCTGTCTTGTAGGAAATCGCGCACAGAACGAGCAGTATGGCTGGTGGCATTGTCATGCTGGAGGGTCATGTCAGGATGAGCCAGTCCAGGTAGTTCCAGACCATGACAGCCCCAGACCATGACAGAACCTCCAGCGCTGTCTTGGGCGTCTCACAGTACGGACATTGCAATTTATTGCCCTGGCCACATCTGCAGTCCTCATGCCTCCTTGCAGCATGCCTAAGGCACGTTCACGCAGATGAGCAGGGACATCTTTCTTTTGGTGTTTTTCAGAGTCAGTAGAAAGGCCTCTTTAGTGTCCCAAGTTGTCATAACTGTGACCTTAATTGCCTACCGTCTGTAAGCTGTTAGTGTCTTAACGACTGTTCCACAGGTGCATGTTCATTAATTGGTTATGGTTCATTGAACAAGCATGGGAAACAGTGTTTAAGCCCTTTACAATGAAGACCTGTGAAGTTATTTGGATTTTTACGAATTATCTTTGAAAGACGGGGTCCTAAAAAAGGGACTTTTTTTTTAACCTATTGTCCTCTGTGTGCTTCAGTATCCTAGGTAGAGTGTTAAGTCTATTATGGTCAGTCAGGCTGTCCAGTTATTTTTCATGTAACCCCAGTTATTAAAGCACATGGTAGACTTACAACCACTCTGCATACTCCATAAAGCTACTGCCACAAAGTCTTAATAGTCTTTTCTCCAAGTCATTAGATAAAAATAAAAAGCATAAAACTTTATTTTCATCACTTCAACCATCTAATTTTATGGTTTACATTCTTTATATAATTTATTAAATGTGTGGGCGGGTGTTTTTCCAGATGTGTGTGCAGTGGCTAGGCCAGTGTTTCTGGAACTACCTGGACTGGTCTGAGATCTGCCACTACGTGTCCACCTGTGTGGTGATGGGGCCGGACTACCAGGTGTACATGTGTGTGGCTGTACTGAAACACCTGCAGCAGGACATCCTGCAGCACACACAGACCCAGGACCTGCAGGTCTTCCTCAAGGTGAGTCTGTTTGTCTACCTGGAGTTAGTGAATCGGTCTTCAGCAGATAACAGCAGAGTCCACGCTCCATCAACAGACTCTGACAGTAGTTTGAATAAAATATCATGTTATGGCTGTATCTGGAGATATTCTTGTGATGAATTGTAGCATGCATTTTTGTAGCAAATACAGCTTGACAGAAACACACTTAAGCAGCCTCTTCACTGTCCTCGGTTCAACTTGGAAAGTTTGAAACATGCCATCTTGTATATGCTCATTGAGGTTCACACTTTGAATAATATGAGATGGGTTTAAGCTGGACTTCGGATGGGTTTGTTGGGTTTTTACATATCTACACCTTCTGAGTCTATATTTCATGTAAATAAAACATTGAAATGGAAATGACTTGGTACAATTGTTCTTGATGTCAGTCTGCAGCTTGATGCGGTGGAAGACACAAAGTGAAAAAGCATCGTCAGTGACTCAGATGTTACATGAAAAACTGAAAATAAAGCCTTTCTTTGTGAAAATTCTAAAGGAAATGTCTATCATTACACAATGCTGCCATAGGTTTTATCACCCAAAGAAGTGCTCCCAAACATTTTCTAAAGTGCCTTCCAACATGTCCACTTCTTCCCTTACTTACCTCTCTCTCACGGTAACAATAAGATCGAGGCTGCAGTACAGTTGGTATACCTTCTTGCTGTATGAATTGTTATCTGTTCACTATTTCCACTTGTTTGACGGTGTTTACAGCTCTTTTCTGGGTGACAAGTGATAAAGGGAAATTGCATTGGTCATTTTGATGGATTTTCATACAAAGATTGGTGTCTACAGAGAAAGAAACAGGATGTAGGATGTTCTTCATGCTAATCTCACATTTATCATGACGGCACTCTCATGTTTTGACAGGGTGATTAAGTGAATGTACTCCTGAACATGCTGTAGATAACAGGTCTACCTTACAGTGGGGAGAACAAGTATTTGATACACTGCCGATTTTGCAGGTTTTCCTACTTACAAAGCATGTAGAGGTCTGTCATTTTTATCATAGGTACACTTCAACTGTGAGAGACGGAATCTAAAACAAAAATCCAGAAAATCACATTGTATGATTTTTAAGTAATTAATTTGCATTTTATTGCATGACATAAGTATTTGATCACCTACCAACCAGTAAGAATTCCGGCTCTCACAGACCTGTTAGTTTTTCTTTAAGAAGCCCTCCTGTTCTCCACTCATTACCTGTATTAACTGCACCTGTTTGAACTCGTTACCTGTATAAAAGACACCTGTCCACACACTCAATCAAACAGACTCCAACCTCTCCACAATGGCCAAGACCAGAGAGCTGTGTAAGGACATCAGGGATAAATTGTAGACCTGTACAAGGCTGGGATGGGCTACAGGACAATAGCCAAGCAGCTTGGTGAGAAGGCAACAACTGTTGGCACAATTATTAGAAAATGGAAGAAGTTCAAGATGACGGTCAATCACCCTCGGTCTGGGGCTCCATGCAAGATCTCACCTCGTGGGGCATCAATGATCATGAGGAATGTGAGGGATCAGCCCAGAACTACACGGCAGGACCTGGTCAATGACCTGAAGAGAGCTGGGACCACAGTCTCAAAGAAAACCATTAGTAACACACTACGCCGTCATGGATTAAAATCCTGCAGCGCACGCAAGGTCCCCCTGCTCAAGCCAGCGCATGTCCAGGCCCGTCTGAAGTTTGCCAATGACTATCTGGATGATCCAGAGGAGGAATGGGAGAAGGTCATGTGGTCTGATGAGACAAAAATAGAGCTTTTTGCTCTAAACTCCACTCGCCGTGTTTGGAGGAATAGAAGGATGAGTACAACCCCAAGAACACCATCCCAACCGTGAAGCATGGAGGTGGAAACATCATTCTTTGGGGATGCTTTTCTGCAAAGGGGACAGGACGACTGCACCGTATTGAGGGGAGGATGGATGGGGCCATGTATTGCGAGATCTTAGCCAACAACCTCCTTCCCTCAGTAAGAGCATTGAAGATGGGTCGTGGCTGGGTCTTCCAGCATGACAACGACCCGAAACACACAGCCAGGGCAACTAAGGAGTGGCTCCGTAAGAAGCATCTCAAGGTCCTGGAGTGGCCTAGCCAGTCTCCAGACCTGAACCCAATAGAAAATCTTTGGAGGGAGCCGAAAGTCCGTATTGCCCAGCGACAGCCCCGAAACCTGAAGGATCTGGAGAAGGTCTGTATGGAGGAGTGGGCCAAAATCCCTGCTGCAGTGTGTGCAAACCTGGTCAAGAACTACAGGAAACGTATGATCTCTGTAATTGCAAACTAAGGTTTCTGTACCAAATATTCAGTTCTGCTTTTCTGATGTATCAAATACTTATGTCATGCAATAAAATGCAAATTAATTAATTAAAAATCATACAATGTGATTTTCTGGATTTTTGTTTTAGATTCCTTCTCTCACAGTTGAAGTGTACCTATGATAAAAATACAGACCTCTACATGCTTTGTAAGTAGGAAAACCTGCAAAATTGTCAGTGTATCAAATACTTGTTCTCCCCACTGTATGTCTGGCAATGTACTCAGACACAAAGACCTCGTACCTGTACCTCTCTACATCATTTAAAGCGTGAATTTAAGGATGTGAAATTAGCTTTGCACTTGTTTGATCAGGGTTGTTCATGAAAAAGTCATGAAAATGAAATGTGCTTTTTGATCTTAATTGAAGGTTAGGGTTAGGTATTCAGATTAGGCTTAGCAGTATGGTTAAGGTTCAGTTTAAATCAGATTTTATGATTTTGAGACTGTGCTAGCTAGTGACCACTGCATAGCTACCTCCAGGGCAAGATTCATGACAATAAATGCCAACCTGCCCTTTGGGTGCTGTGTTCTGTAGGTAGCAAACAGAATACACTTGCACTGCACACCGAGTGTTTTTCATTTTCATTGTCTGTGAACTTGAGAATCACCATAAAAGATGTGTCACTGAGAGTAATTATAATACCTTAAAGTAAATTGCTGACAGTACAAATGACCAAATTAAATGTTATCTTCTTATCCCTAGCATTTTGGCCTTGATCCAATTGGGGTTGTTAAGTTGTCCTTGCAAATTAGGTCATACCACATACTGGCTGTACTATTACAGGTTGTTAAGTCCACGTTGTTGTATATTGCTATGCCACCCCCCTTACCGCACACACACACACACACACACACACACACACACACACACACACACACACACAGCCCATAACGCTCTGGACTAGGAGCCTAACCAGAGTTGTTGTGTTCTCTTCTCTCCCCTTGATTCCCATCAGGAGGAACCCATCCAAGGCTTCAGAGTGAGTAATTACCTTGAGTACATGGAGGGTCTGGAGCGCAGTTACAGAACAATGGTACTGACAGACATGAACAATATCTCCCAGAGAGTCAGCTAGCAGTGCTACGACACACAATAGTCTCCACTCACCAGGCTGCACTGGGACTGGTTGTAACAAGGTAAAGGATTCTCAAGACGGGTTTAACATTTGATATTGCGTATGCTCTCTGTAAATGTTTTTTTGTGTGTTTTTTTTCCTCTAAGATCTGTCAATATTTCTCGCCATATTTAAAGATGTTCAGTGGCATATAATGTATGTATGCCATATTATTTAACGGATTGAGATAATGTTATGAAATACATGGTAATTCACTTCTTGCTTGATGTACTTTCTTGTCTATTTACGTCTTCATGGATCGTCTTGAAATGTTATGATCATTCTCTATATTAATCCAACCTTAAGGGCATAATTATATTTACCTGTAAACCTACTGACCTCTCCTATCCGATACAGCCACTACGAATACCTCCACTAGACAATATGATGACTGTTTGTTTCCCACCTTTTAATTCTACTTCTACTCGTCAATGCATTACAGATCGTAAGCTCCTAACCGTAATGGGAGGTGTATGAGCTGTGTACGTGCCACAAGTGTAGCTTACCAAGTGTATCTATGTTGTGGGTCCATTCTCCTCATTGAGAGGCTTGATGGTGACCGTGGAGAGGCAGCGTGTTGTTGTTACAAGTCTTAGTAAACAGCCCATCTCTCTCTTTCAGCTGAACCATCTGATACGAGCGCCTCTGAATAATGAATGAGATCATTAAAGCCCTTGGTTACTCCAACACAACTGTTAAATATTATATACTGTTTACCATCTACGTAGGGCAGAGGTCGATAGAAGAGATAGAAATCAGTGCCACAAAATGTTTACCCGATAAGCACTTGAAGTGAGGTTTAAAATGAGTTTGACTTTTATTTCTTTATCTTTGATCTCCCATGTGTTAAATAAAATTGAACATTCAGTCTAGGTTTGATTGTCTGTCAGTGTCCTTTGTCCCCTGTTTGTACGTCCCATAATTCCGTTGTGCTAAATCAATTAATTTCAGTGTAATGAGCTGTTTATTTAAATGATGTGAAAAATCTCATCGGCCAACACTGCTGCATCTGCTGGAGATGGCGCTTAGATTACATTTTAGAAATGACAACAGCAACCTTTACAGTAATGATGACTCTAATAGTTCATCTCAATGATAGACTTTAAATTACAGGAACTAATTTGAATTGGCTAATTAGTTATCATTACACTGATTGTGGTAATTAAGGCACACCCTCAGCTGCTGTGCGACACTACCATGCCAAGCCTTTTCTTAGCAGATTCCCGATATTATTATTTATTTATTTTTTACTAGCATTTCAGTGGTTACTAATGCCTATGTTGGTGCGGTATACTGTTCACCTTGCATGCGTGTGGAGCAGGGTGGTTTGGGAATAACAACTCAATACCTCACACCAGACATATTGATGGGCAACCAACTCACAGAATAGTATAGGTCATTGGATGCCATCTGAACTTAGTATTTTACAACCACGTCTTTGCTGACTATAACAATTTGCAATTGTTTATTGATCCAAAAGTGCATTAAACAGCGGTAGAAACTCCATAACTGGAGTCTCCATTCCATTGCTGCCTCCCCTTTAATTTGAAATGGGCTGGTGTTGATTAAAATGCAAGAGGTAGACTCTCATAGTCCCTCTGCCTAAACCCTGCTTACGTCTACCCCTAGATTGACAGTTTGTCCCGTCTGAGAGAGAACAGAACGACGGAGAGAAAATAATACATTCCGTTCTCTTCGTTGGATAGAGGTGGAAGAAGGAATTGGATGGAAAGGACAAGATAATAGGGAGACCAATCAGGAAACTTGAAACAACTCTTGAAGAAAGATTCTTTGTCATGGGCACAGGTTCTGAATTGGTAGATATTCACGAGGCAACATTTTGCTTGGTCTTTTAAGATTGTAATGGCTTTGCTGTCCCCAACATAGTGGCTAAGTGGGTGGCTATATATGCCCTATCCATTTCTCCACATCTAATCTAATGCCTCCATGATCTAACATTTCATAATTGTATTAGTCCACAGTCACACTTCGACTTCATCATTGATCCGCATTATTGTTTGTTGCCGTTTGAAAAGCAGTTGTAGGCGTTTGTACAGAGATTTGTATAGAGCCCATGAGAGAGTAGAATGGTTTGAGAACCAAAGGCAATGAGTGAACTGTAAATGATAGCCCGGCCGTACAAACTCCCTCTAAGTGTCTATCAGTTGTAATCGCTGCATTGGCCACACTCCCCAAGTGTTTATTCCACTCACTGGTCCCAGGTCAGTGGAGAAGGACTGGACTAGAAAGGTGCAGAGGCGCGACTGTGGCACCTGGCTGGCAAAGAAATCAGCTTTGTATGTTTTCATTCTGTGTCATCCAAGCCGTTGCACTCTGACCCTTTGGGAGGCCTTGTGAAGGAGAACTGTAAATTGACCTGTAGATTGCTTGGAGACTCCTCGCTTTAGAGAGGAGAGGTGAGTGGATCGATAGCGCATTAATCACCCTGGTCAACTTGCTCTTATTACTCCCCTTTCACACAAATAACACCCTGCCACAGCACCCTCATATTCTTTACCTCTTTACAAAATATTCCAGATGGTCTGTCTGTTGTATCTGTCAGGGCTTGGTGACACAGGCAGAAGTGTAGTAATGAAGAGCTTCCAACAAGACATGTTTGGTGGTGTACAACTGAGAGGTGAGTGATAAAGGTTAACACTAATTTAACACTCATTTAATTAGTCAAAACTCTGGTCTCTTTTGCTTTCTATTTATACAAAATATATGGTTTTCAACGTCTGCTTCAACTTCTGCAGTTGAAGGACATCTTTCCAAAGAACACACAACATGCACTGGTCCATGTGTCCTGTTAGAATACTGAACAAGAGCCCTGAAGGAAAATAAATGAGAAATGGCAAAGAAACCCAGACCTGAACTGCAATACAGAGAGGAACACAAACTGATAACAGCGCACACACTCTCACCTCTCCTGCACGCACACATAAACACACACACTCACCCGCAAACATTAGGTTTCCAACCAACACTCAAGTAGCACTTATCCATCCAAAACAATGAAACAGGAAATCAAGCTGCAAACCAGTCATAATTAATAGGCTGGCAGTTGCAGAATAAGAGATGCTAGAGAGCCCGGATTGTACCAGTGTCACTCGGATACAGCCGTTAAATGAAGGGGCAGTACCTGAATAGGCACTGTGTAACGCGCGTGAAGGGCAATAAGTCAGAGCAGCTCCTCACCATACATCACAGCAACATGATAGCAGGAACACTTCCTCACGTCTCAGACACCCGCGGAGAAAGGTCACTAGCTGGAGACATCATTAGAAGGGCCTGACCGCTGTGCAACTAATGGATAGATCCTCTCATTCTGACTCAAGTGCTCTCATCACCTCAGCCCTCGTAATGGTCAGCATTGAAACATGATTTAGTCGTGTTGTGTTGTATTCGTCTCAGCTGTGCTTCATTGGGATTCACACGTTGGCAGGCTGTAATGAATGACAGATGATTATGGCTAACCAATAACAGTCATGTTTTGGGACCATGCTCCGTACTAGCAACAAAGCAGCATGTCAGACAAAAACGTATAGTGTTTTTTTATTTGTTTATTTCACCTTAATTTAACCAGGTAGGCTAGTTGAGAACAAGTTCTCATTTACAACTGCGACCTGGCCAAGATAAAGCAAAGCAGTTCGACACATACAACAACACAGAGTTACACATGGAATAAACAAACATACAGTCAATAATACAGTAGAAAAAAAGTATATATATAGTGTGTGCAAATGAGGTAAGATAAGGGAGGAGAGGCAATAAAATAGGCCATAGTGGCGAGGTAATTACGATATAGCAATTAAACACGGGAGTGAAAGATGTGCAGAAGATGACTGTGCAAGTAGAGATACTGGGGTGCAAAGGAGCAAAATAAATAAATAAATACAGTATGGGGATGAGGTAGTTGGATGAGCTATTTACAGATGGGCTATGTACAGGTGCAATGATCTGTGAGCTGCTCTGACAGCTGGTGCTTGAAGTTAGTGAGAGAGATAAGAGTCTCCAGTTTCAGCGATTTTTGCAGTTCGTTCCAGTCATTGGCAGCAGAGAACTGGAAGGAAAGGCGGCCAAAGTAGGAATTGGCTTTGGGGGTGACCAGTGAAATATACCTGCTGGAGCGCATGTGGCGGGTGGGTGCTGCTATGGTGACCAGTGAATTGAGATAAGGCAGAGCTTTACCTAGCAAAGACTTGTAGATGACCTGGAGCCAGTGGGTTTGGCGATGAGTATGAAGCGAGGGCCAGCCAACGAGAGCGTACAGGTTGCAGTGGAGGGTAGTATATGGGGCTTTGGTGACAAAAAGGATGGCACTGTGATAGACTGCATCCAATTTGTTGAGTAGAGTGTTATTTTCTAAATGACATCGCCGAAGTCGAGGATCGATAGAATAGTCAGTTTTACGAGGGTATGTTTGGCAGCATGAGTGAAGGATGCTTTGTTGCGAAATAGGAAGCCGATTCTAGATTTAGATTTGAGATGCTTAATGTGGGTCTGGAAGGAGAGTTTACAGTCTAACCAGACACCTAGGTATTTGTAGTTGTCCACATATTCTAAGTCAGAACCGTCCAGAGTAGTGATGCTGGACGGGCGGGCAGTTGTGGGCAGCGATCGGTTGAAGAGCATGCATTCAGTTTTACTTGCATTTAAGAGCAGTTGGAGGCCACGGAAGGAGAGTTGTATGGCATTGAAGCTCGTCTGGAGGTTAGTTAGCACAGTGTCCAAAGAAAGGCCAGAGTATACAGAATGGTGTCGTCTGCGTAGAGGTGGATCAGAGAATCACCAGCAGCAAGAGCGACATCATTGATGTATACAGAGAAGAGAGTCGGCCCGAGAATTTAACCCTGTAGCACCCCCATAGAGACTGCCAGAGGTCCGGACAACAGGCCCTCCGATTTGACACACTGAACTCTATCAGAGAAGTAGTTGGTGAACCAGGCGAGTTAGTCATTTGAGACCAAGGCTGTTGAGTCTGCCGATAAGAATGTGGTGATTGACAGAGTCGAAAGCCTTGGCCAGGTCGATGAATATGGCTGCACAGTATTGTCTCTTATCGATGGCAGTTATGATATCGTTTAGGACCTTGTGCGTGGCTGAGGTGCATCCATGACCAGCTCGGAAGCCAGATTGTATAGCGGAGAAGGTACGGTGGGATTCGAAATGGTCGGTGATCTGTTTGTTAACTTGGCTTTCGAAGACCTTAGAAAGGCAGGGTAGGATAGATATAGGTCTGTAGCAGTTTGGGTCTTGAGTGTCTCCCCCTTTGAAGAGGGGAATGACCGCGGCAGCTTTCCAATCTTTGGGGATCTCAGATGATATGAAAGAGAGGTTGAATAGGCTAGTAATAGGGGTTGCAGCAATTTCGGCAGATCATTTTAGAAAGAGAGGGTCCAGATTAGGGGGGTCCGGCTGATTTGTAGGGGTCCAGATTTTGCAGCTCTTTCAGAACATCAGCTATCTGGATATGGGTGAAGGAGAAATGGGGTAGGCTTGGGCGAGTTGCTGTGGGGGGTGCAGGGCAGTTGCCCGGGGTAGGGGTAGCCAGGTGGAAAGCATGGCCAGCCGTAGAAAAATGCTTATTGAAATGTTCAATTATCGTGGATTTATTGGTGGTGACAGTGTTTCCTAGCCTCAGTGCAGTGGGCAGCTGGGAGGAGGTGCTCTTCTTCTCCATGGACTTTACAGTGTCCCAGAACTTTTTGAAGTTTGTGCTACAGGATACAAATTTCTGTTTGAAAAAGCTAGCCTTAGCTTTCCTAACTGCTTGTGTATATTGGTTTTTAACTTCCCTGAAAAGTTGCATAACATGGGGGCTATTTGATGCTAACGCAGTACGCCACAGGATGTTAAGCTGGCTGGAGACACGGCAATTCAGACAGCTAGCGGGCCGGGGCTAGCAAGCTAGCAGAAGGGCCTTTGAGGGACGTCGTGACTGAAGAAGTTTGTTGAAGCCTCCTCGCAGACCAGCCTTGATGGATTAGTAGGGTTCCTTGTAGTAAAGGTGCCCAGTCCAATTGGCAAAATATGTATAGTGGCCCAAGAAATTGGCCGATGGACCTATTCAGCTAACAGTCCGATATGCTCTAGACAGCTAGCGGGCCGTGGCAAACAGGCTAGCAGATGGGCATTCAGGGGACGTTGCGACGAAGGGTCCTGTTGGAAAAAGAACCCTCGAACAGATTACGTCGGTAGTCCAGTCGTGATGGATTAGTGTAGGGCTTACAGGTAGTTAATATCTTTAACTCTTCACAATGCATGCGTTTAACTCTCTGTCATAGTATTATGCACCTGCGGCTCAAGCGTTTTGAGTTCAAATGCTGTCCATGGGCATTAGTGTGCAGACGAGGGCTATTTCTGACAGCTTGTATTGGTGTGAGGAAATGTCAGGCTAGTGTCAGAGTGTTCATAGCTGCGTTAGCTGCTCTGTACTGTTGAATGTCACAACTCCAGAGACATTGTTTGGAGCGGAGCACGCCCGGTCAACAGCTGATGCTAAACTTTACGGTAACAATGGCTCCCTTTAAAGGTCAGAGCTGAATGTCACTCATTTTTTACAGGGGTTTAGTAGTGTACGTAGAGAAAGAAACCTGTCGGTCTAAAAGTGACATTATTTGTTGAGTGTACCACTCTAACATGCTTAAAACATATTTTATCCAGGGTTGGCGATGCCAGTGATAAGGTGCTTTATTTATTGACATGAATACAGTTTGTGTATACTGTGCATAGTGATGCCCGTATAAAGGTGTCCATACAAAAGCAATGTGATTACAGAGACACTTTTTCTTACTGATCACCATGATTTATTACAGTGACATAAGGCAGTAAAAATAATCACTGGACTGCTTTGCTGGGGATGTGAAAAACAACATCGGGCGAAAGATAGATGAGACCGATGTATTGGGATGCAACTGTTCTCTATTGTATAGCCTTGACTGGGCAGATCAAACAAGCTGAACTTCGTGCTCTTCATGCATCAATACAGGCCCCTCAGGGGGAAGGAGAGACAAGAGTCCAGGGACAGTTCCAGTCAAATATTAATCATAATGTCACAGAGTATGAGTGCACTCTACAAGCTCCCAGTCATGGAAAAGTGGTCCACTCTGCAAGTCATGCAAAGAGATTAGATTGATAATGACAAGGCTTTGCAGACTCACTAAAAGTCTGAATTTAGCTCTTAGCCAGGCAATCTATAAAGCTAAACAAAAAGCTAATAATAATGTATTAATATTAATAGCTACGATGACTAACCGAGGGCGTTTTCCCATGGCGTCTTGTTGGCTGTCTTGATATTCCCCTTTGGATATGAGCAGCGGAGCAGTTTGGCAGTTTGAGAGAGAGGGTGTGATAAAAGTGCAACAGTAAATGAGTTTGGCCTGATGAGGTGCAGGAGTTCTCCCTGTACAGAGGAGATGAAAGGTCAGTAAGCGAGATGGGCTGAGTAATCAGATCAGATGGGCCGGTGAGCTCAGCCATGCAATAAACATGACCTCTGTCATCTATATTCTTTCACCAGCGACGGACGGCCAACAGCATCTCATCTGCTGATTTAAAAAAAAGAGATAACAAAAACAGATCACACTGCACCTGTAAAAGCAAGTCCTGGAATCACCCCCTAGCACCATACTGCAGGCAATGCATTTGAACTAATATTTAAATACAATAATATGACATAACTAAAACGTCCAATGCTGTTGTGTGCAGAGGTGTCCCGGTCAGGATGGAGTGAGTGAGGGAAGAAATAGAGAAGAGTAGATGGAGAGTGATTATTCAGTGGGGACGCTGACATGCATGGTAAATGCAGCCTGTCCCTTTCCTCGTATTACCATTTGAAATATTCCTCCAGTTTCATTAACCCTGGAATGTTCACATTCGTCATGCTGCTATTGATCCGACTGGCATGACCAGCAGAGGAGAGGAGAAGGGGAGGGGTGGCCCTCACATCGAGAGCTACCGTCAAGCTACATTATCTGGATGGATTCATTAGCAGTAGGTAGACTTGTAAACCATCTGTTGTCATGGTCAAAGTCTGTCCTCGTGCCAATCAATAACCTTAACCATATTCGTATCATGCTAAATCAATGTTTTGTATACAGTTTCTACTTATGTATTTACCAAAAATAGTTGTGTCAGGGATTATGCAATCAGTGTAGCTTCACTTCTTGAATGGCAGTGAAATGAGCATTAGAGCCACTGATGTCTGTGAGGGCAGTACAAAAATAGGAGACGCTCATTTACATCCAAATACATTGACATTAATTTGGTGGCAGCTGCACTAGCCCTGAAATCCCTGCAAAGTTCAGCATGGGGCACAGATTATACCAGCTCTAATTAAGGATGTGGCCCTGGAGCCTCGGCAACCAGTGATCAGAGTGGCAATGAGCTCACATATCAATCGACAGAGCACGCACACACACACACACCCTGTATGCACACACACACAGTATGCCCTCATTACCCCCATATACATTTGGATGAGTGCTCATTACTGAGGGCAAATCAAACAAATTCATCAACGATTTTAAAGATCCTACCACCTGAGCTTTTTGTAGATTACGAATTTTCATAACCATAGCCACTACAATTAGAATATGATTCCCACCTTCCAGACATACTATATCACAGTAAATAGATACTGGAGAAGAATATAATAAAAAGTTGCCTAGGCTTTCAAGAGGGCTTGTCACCATACTATGGATTGATTGCAACACATTTTCCTCCCAGACAAAGGGAGCGCCTTAAGAGAATTCCTCATCTTACTAACAAGCATCCTGTCGAGAACTTTGCAGTTCATCTGATTTAAATTACACATTCCATCATCCAAAATTTGCATCTGCACAATATCAGTAATTAAAGAGAGAGCTAGCGAGGCAAGTCGGTAATAATTTCAGCCTTTCTCACACTGAATGAGACACACAGTCGGAGAGGGAGGAATTATCACTTCCATCCCAGCCTCCTTTCAGCACATTCATAGACCTACAGTGTTGCTCTTTAGAATATACAAGAGCAGAGGTTATGTCCAAGCACACCTAGCTAGTGAATTACCCTGAGTCATGGTAGATGTCTGTTTATGGTTAACATTAATAATGTTGTAAGCAGTAGTCAAGGATACCGTGTCTATTTATCTCATTTACCTTTTCATCAACCCATCGTCTTCTTGAACTGTCATTAGCTAGGTTTCCATCCATTTGGGGACAGATTTGAATGCAAATACTCTAAAATCTGCATAAAAACATTTTCAACTTTACCGATGGTTGTCACAAAAACTGTTGGGATTAATAAAAATGTGCTCACTCTGCTCTCTAGACAACTGTTTGTTGATAAAGTGGAAGGCTTATATGATGAGATATGGATAAGAGCAAGATTATTTTATTTGATAACTGGCAGCCAAGCACCGATCATCATGTCACCAGCATTAAAAAAATTGCCTACCCTCGCTATTTAGCCTTTTGGAAATGAGCATGATCACAAAGCAACTGTTCTTTCATCATGACATGTTTAATCTGCCTTGAAACTCTTCATCCCTTTCCACCTCATGGAGGTAGGCCTACAACTTAACATATCATTGCGTGACTCCACATTTTTGTTGTTGTTGATATTATGGTTATTTGAGCAATATTTGCGAATAAAGCCATTTCCACGGCAATTTCTCTCATAATACATTTTGCCATGTCGAACGAACAAATTGTCAGTCGACATCTATGAATTTGAACCGACATTTCCGGGTTTCCATCAGCACTGTAGTGACTTTCTTTTTATGTGTCAGGTAATTCATCCGCATTGAAAAGGTTGGATGGAAATCTTCCTAATGGCACTTCAGAAAGCCTTGAATTGAAATGTATAAAAAGCGGACAGGCACAGATGGTCTCCATGGTGGCTGGGCACACAGTGCAATGCTCATGATGACATTATCATCGTCCTGAGAAAGGACCGTGGTTTATGTCTGTGGTTGATGGGGACAGTTAAGGAGGTGATTGTTTTTTTTACACACCCACAAATTGATCTGCCTTGACTCCATCACGTGGTGTCGTTATCAACACCGCAGATGATATTCTCTCTCTCTCTCCTGTCTCTCTATCTTTCTTATTTGGAGGTTCTGTAGGAGAGAGATCACCTCATCACCTGCTCTGACAGTGGTCCTCGTCTTCATAGATGAAGAGGGGGCTTGGGTAGTCATGCCTGTCCATTCGGATTAAATGGGTGGTTTGTAAGGGGCTGACGGGCACATTTATATCACCTTGGAGGCTCTGATTTAGCCTACTGTGCCCAGGGTCTTCCTGCTCAGCAGTAAAACAGTCATATCTGATGAGCAGGCCCAGTATTGGACTTGGGTGGAAGTGTTCTTTAACACCTATTTTTATATCTAAACAATGGTTGTCATTTGAAAGGGTGTCATTTTATAGGGTTAGAGCAGGAGTCAAATACATTTTGTTTCCGACATAGCTGTTGTGAGTGACACTCAAACCACTGTTTGGAAAGTTTTGCCCTTTCCCAGTGATGGTGTATCTGGGCGGAATAGAAAATACTGTATATCCCTAGTGACAGTTATGGGGGCACAGTGTCCCCTATTTCCTGGTTATTGTGGCAGAGTAGAATATCTCCATTACTGCCATATTTCTGGTTGACAGTAATGGACCAATACAAGTGCCTGAGACCAGAGTCCAGTGACAGGCAAAAGACAAGGTCCCAGCCAGCCCAGGCTAAAATAGTCAGTGGAGGACCTCGGGCCCCTAGCAGCCCCACTCTGTCTCCTCTGACGTAGCCTAATATGATTTGAGTCTGGTACTTTGAGAGGGGAGGTGTGTGTGCGCGTTTGAGGCATTTGCACTGGCGTAATTCCGACAGGCCCCGCTTGAACTTGTCACTTCACCGTTCTAAAATACAGAGCAATAATCACAAACACAAGAGCTATTTCAGTATCCACAGGAAGCATAACAGATGCCATTATTTCCATTGGTGCGAGACGTTTTGCGCAGTCTTCTCTGAAATGCAAAAATGAAAGTTCAGAGCAGTGATCTGTGTATTCAAATGAATAGGTTGTGGATTTGTCAGCTAAGGATGGCAGTCTAGACATCAAAATGCCGCCTTGCTCAAACACAAAAGGGTCTTCATATTAGGCGCTGTGTATGGTGTGGCATGAAAAGGTGCCTACTCTCACAAATTTAAATTGTAAGGCATAAATTACAGATAATAAGGCGATTTTTGAAAATGTACCAGTAGAACAATTAGTCATCATGTCTAGACATGGCTTATGCTTTGTTTTTTAGCTGTCAAACAGAATTGGAGACAAAATGTAATAATGAGAGGCCGGGTGTTTGCTATTCAACCTTCTTGTCTTGAGCAGTTAAGTATTCTTCTGTTCTCTTGTTGCTCGCCAGGTAAAGCAGAAAACATAAGGAGGGGATTTGTGGGCTCAATTGGATTCATCATTCATAGAAATGTCATGTCAAATTATCAGATGGAAGCAATCTCTGCCTTGTTATTTTCAGAGAAATATTATTTTCTGACTAACACCTTCACAAAATACTTCAGTGTTTTTTTCAACATAAACAGTCAGTGAGTGGATTTGCCCAATGAGTCCCACCGTGGTGAACTTCTAACCCCTTTAAAAATATTGCCTAGGGGTTAAGAGCGTTGGGCCAGTAATCGAAAGGTTGCTGGTTCGAATCCCTGAGCCGACTAGGTAACAACTCTGTCGATGTGCACTTGAGCAAGGCACTTAACCTTAATTGCTCCTGTAAATCGCTCTGGATAAGAACGTCTGCTAAATTATTTTAAAAAAGACAAATATTAATAATAATTAACAGGGGCTGAGCTCAAGCGTGCTTGTGAAACAAGGAAGGATCCCAAAGGGGCCGGGTCTTTTTACAAAAATGCCTGTAGAGTCTGAATGGTTTGAGCTACAAACCATTAAACGCTATCTATGAAAAGCTGAGACATGTTTTGCTCTATGATGCTCACAAGCCACACGAGTCGTTATAAGGTAAGGGGTTCTTCTACATAGATCATAGGAAATCCAAGGACATAGTGTCTATAGTACTGTAATAAGCTCACATAGTTGCTGTCACAAACTCCAAACTCCACACAGTTGTCACTGACTAGTTGAATATTAATTTCTCACTGAGCAACCTATTTCTGTACTTTTCTATACATTTTTACAGCTTTGGCTGACCTTTTATTTCTGGACATTTGTCAATAAAACTCATGAATGCAACTGTTTATGTCAAATTAATTTGTGTTCTACTTGTAGCCCAGGTTGTCTTGAAAATAAAATGGTAAAAACACTTAATTGTGAGGCTAAATATAAGGGCAGGTCATGCAGATAAATTAAACTCAGATAAATGAAAAGCAGATTTTTTTGCTGTGGTCTCGGGAGTGATAGGGTTAATTCACTGATCAGCGATGTAAAAGGTTAACATTTCATTCACTCTATCAAGAATTAACAGAGAAATGTGACAGTAAACTAACTGTTGGTTACTGTTGTTCAGTTCTCCTCTCCCCTCTTGTTCATATTCCCATGTCACTCACACATAGCCAGTGTTCCCGCAAACCATATTCAGCATGAAAACTGACACTCCATTTATTATACAACGGTCATATTTGACTGATAAATGATAATGGTTCTAAATAAATCAGAACTTTCCAGCGACAAGAGGCCATTTGAAAAACGTGTTCCAGTTTTGTTTTTGCTGTTGTCTCTTTCATTTCTCTATGTCAGAGGGGGAGAATGATGGTGGAAGGTTGTTGAAACAATACACTCCCAGGAGGGGATGTCTGTCCTGTTTTAATGGATTCCTTCAAACAGTCCGATCGGCCGGTGCCCGCTACTCGTTCAGCTTAGGGGCGCGTGCAACATATATCCACTGCTCACTAAACAAGATGAAATTCTGGCACCTCAGAACGCCATGCCATAGAAAATATCAACAACAGACAGCAGAGGGATTGCTGCTTTCACTGCTTTGCTAGAAACGCTGTGATTGTTTCACTCAAAAGACAAAGATTAGGACTAGAGGAGAGGAAGCAGACAGCATCAATGAAGTGATAACAACGTGTTTAATAACTGGCAGTTAAACAGCAGGATTGTGACTTGCAATTAAGTGCTGGAATCTGTCAAATAATCCTGCTCATAAAGGAGAAGGGGAGGACATTTTAGAAATCCTACCTTCAGAAACTTTGAGAAGCTACGTTTTTGGAGAACATTGTTTTTGAATAAAGAGATCTTTCTACTCTCACAGTAGAGAACCGTCTTAGTCAATACTTTCACAATAAAGTTCTAGATTAGCAGTGGAGTGCACATTTGCTGGTGTGACAAGTTTATCAAGCAGTACTGAAAGTCCGTTTTTTTAGGCTTTTGAATTGCCTCTTGAAGCATACAGCTTTTACAGTATGTCTATACTGAACTAGTATGAAAATGTATTTTAAAAAGACTATGCTAGATGAATCAGGGAATTACCACTAATACTGCAATATTTTGTAATCCTCATGTCCGGTGTGATATCACAATCCAAAAGTAGTAAACACTGGAGGGTAACTACTAAGGAATGCAGTAGTTTGTGGTGAGGCCATAGCAACATGCTTATAAAGAAACCTTAGTGAGCACAAAGCATAGGGAGTGTTTGAGAGCAGAATTGAGATGAGACAGAGGAGCTTCTTGGCCTGAACGCATCACAAAGCATACACACTCTGAGACCTCCATCTCAAACATGTAAATCTCAGTGAGCCATATCCTGCAGGGACGGAGAGAGAGAGGGAGAGAGGGGGTGAGCAAAGAGGGAGAGAGTTTCACTGAAGTCAGCCTCTCTGACTCTTTGCTCTCCATGGGGAAATCCCATCCTCTGCATAGTATAAAACTGCAGAGGTATGCAATAAAAAATCATGTAGAATACATATAGCTAGCTACATACGGTATGTCAATCTTTATCTATACTTCATGCTGACCCCAATCTAACCAACTTGCTCAAAGACACCGACCCAATTTTTTTATCTGCATACAGAAATGGATTTCTTGTAACAGACTCTCTAGAAAGTAAGACAATTCTCCCGGGATCTCTAAGACGACCAATACTTGGGAAACAACTTCAAAGGAGAATTTTTCCCAATAGCTGCTTATGTAGGCATCAAAGGGACTGTATTAAAGACATGCTCCGGAACTTTAACGACTACTAAGTAGTTTTTAAACCTCCCGCTTTGGGCTGGATGTGTCAATGTGTAGTTCATACATGCATAATCTATGAGCAGAATTGCTGTTTTACCTCAATTAGCCACGCAATCCCCTAGTTTAAAAGTGACTGTTTTCTGGAAGGTGTGCAGTGACATTTTCCCCACATTGCTAGCCCCTTAGCAATTTCAGCCAATGAGCTTGAGCCCCTTGCCATTTGAGTGACAGTTAGCAAGATGCACACACAGCGGAGCGAGAGAGAGAGAGAGCAGTGAAGTGGTGCCCATATCAGCACATATGTGATGTAGTACACAATTTTCAGGGACCACTTTTGGCTCTTGAGCACTACTTTCAGAACTACTGGCTAAAAAGTATACAAAAGTACCAGAGATAAAAAATAAATAAAAAATCATTGCAGCCCAACAGGCTTTAATGTCAAGATTTATATATGAAGCTGTGGGAATTGTTGAAATAAAATATAAATGATGAATGCCTTATGATACAGATGTGTATGCTGGGTAAGATTGTTATTATCAATATTATATTGTCAATGAATGTAATATCCCAATGCCTTTATAACAATCAGTTTGTGATATCCTGCAATGATTTTGATTTTAGAATCATACACAGGTAGTGCCAAAGCGTATTCATTCTAGATACCTTGTGTGACCTTGAGTCATTAATCCTCAGTAAATTCATGTAATGCAGTATTAATTGCTCTACAGCACATTAGATTTTTTTGCATCTCCTGTGTATTCACCCACATCTCAGTAGATTCAAAAATATATATATGTTCTGTGCTTTGGTTCATTGACACGTTTATGTTTTCCAAGCTCCATCAATTCATCTGAAAATATAAAAAAATTGGTTACTGTGTTTGTCAATAAAAATTATATATCAAAAGATTCCCAACTCATTTGAATTCCTATTCCGGTAGCAAGTAAGTGAAATAACCATGACACTCATCAACTGCAACAAAATATGCAAGGAATATCAAATAGTGCATCTCATAGATCCAGTACTGTATTGTTCTGCAGTCAGAGGATGCAGGGCACAGTATCTATTAGTGAAGATGTGGCCGTCAGTTCCCCTTCCCTGGGTTCCCTTGGATCATTTTCACAACGGTGTGTCTGATTTAAGGAGAGCTCTCCCGGGAAGGGTAAGAAGAGACAAACGTCAGGCCAGATTAAGGCAAAACCACAGCCATAGAAGAACAGCCTCATCCACTCCAACACTACACTCCTGAGTGCACTTACTCACCCTCATCCAGTCACTTACTCAGTTTCAAAACTCTCGGAGACAATGGAGACCTTACTGTCAGTGACAGCAATATGGACTACAGCTAAGAATGAAAAGGCCCAAGACCCACAGTTTGCTCACTCCTACAAGCGTCAGATCCAAGATCTTTGTGGATTATGGACTTTTGGAAGCAGTGAAGACAAATACTGTACAGAATATAGGAATTTTGCTTTGGTCATTGGAGAAAATAACCACAAGAAAAGCAATATGAAAGAGATGAAGAACATAGCATAAAACATGGATAGGGAGTTTCACCCAGCAACAGGGTTCTACCTATGATCTCTAC
Organism: Salvelinus alpinus; assembly: GCF_045679555.1. NCBI lineage: Eukaryota > Metazoa > Chordata > Actinopteri > Salmoniformes > Salmonidae > Salvelinus > Salvelinus alpinus. Next base: position 33,297,860 of record NC_092093.1, on the reverse strand, counting down.
CACACTGATCCAGAGTAACCCTGCTGTGATCCCCGGAGATTATACCAGCACCCTAAGAGTGGAAGGTTCTGATCCCAGATCAGTGGAGAAGGGCGCCCTGTTGGAGCAGATACATTATGGGATTCCTTTGAAAGTCCTCCCAGGGGTACGCAGTTTAATCTGTTTTTACCCTTTGAAGCATCTGCTCACAAATGAAATATTAATCCAAGATGGTTGAAGTAATTTCAATATATTCTCAAGTGCAACGCCGGATGTGATCTGTTGCCAAGAGCAACAGCGTATTCATATTTCTTGTAAACATGAACTGATAGTCGAGGGAAATGCATACAAAATAAGCTGTCAACTTCTTGATTATTCATCTTTATTGAGATGGAAAATGGTGATGATTTCTATTATATTTCCATCTCAGCACTGTGAGCAGCTCTCAACTTCAGTCAATCATTCTGGAAAATATATGCCCCAATAAAACTGTGTTATATAGTCAGTAGGGGACAAAACAGTTATGAAAGACAGAATAACGGTCAGAGTTTGAAAGGTTTCTCAAATGTATGCACTCAAGGGAAAAAAGTGGAACCCTCTATCTACAGTGAGCCCCAAAAGTATTGGGACAGTGACACATTTTCTGTTGTTTTGGCTCTGTACTCCAGCACTTTGGATTTGAAATGATACAATGACTATGAAGTGAAAGTGCAGACCGTCAGCTATAACTTGAGGGTATTCTTATCTGTATCTGGGGAACCGTTTTGAAATTACAGCACTTTTTGTAAATAGTACCCCCATTTTAGGGGACCAAAAGTATTGGGACAAATTCACCTATAGTACCAGTCAAACGTTTGGACACACTGACTCATTCAAGGGTTTTTCTTAATTTTTACTATTTTCTACATTGTAGAATAATAGTGAAGACATCAAAACAATTAAATAAAACATATGGGATCATGTAGTAACCAAAAAACTGTTAAACAATTCAAAATATATTTTAGATTTTAGATTCTTCAAAGTAGCCATCCTTTGCCTTGATGACAGCTTTACACATTCTTGGCATTCTCTCAACTAGCTTCACCTGGAATGCTTTTCCAACAGGCTTGAAGGACATCCCACATGAGCATCTGCTGGCTGCTTTTCCTTCATTCTGTGGTCCAACTCATCCCAAACCATCTGAATTGCGTTGAGGTAGGGTGATTGTGGAGGCCAGGTTATCTGAAGCAGCACTCCATCACTCTCCTTCTTGGTCAAATAGCCCTCACACAGCCTGGAGGTGTGTTGGGTCATTGTCCTGTTGAAAAACAAACGATAGTCCCACTTAGTGCACACCAGTTTGGATGGCGTATCGTTGCAGAATGCTGTGGTAGACATGCTGGTTGAGTGTGCCTTGAATTCTAAATCAATCAGAGATAGTGTCACCAGCAAAGAAACCCCACATCATCACACCTCCTCCTCCATGCTTTACGGTGGGAACCACACATGCAGAGATCATCCGTTCACCTACTCTGCATCTTACAAAGACACGGCGGTTGGAACCAAAAATCTCAAATTTGGACTCATCAGACCAAAGGACAGATTTTCACCGGTCTAACGTCCATTGCTCGTGTTTATTGGCCCAAGTCTTTTCTTCTTATTGGTGTCATTTAGTAGTGGTTTCTTTGCATCAATTCAACCATGAAGTCCTGATTTACGCAGTCTCCTCTGAACAGTTGATGTTGAGATGTGTCTGTTACTTGAACTCTATGAAGCATTTATTTGGGCTGCAATTTCTGAGGCTGGTAACTCTAACGAACTTATCCTCTGTAGCAGTGATAACTCTGCGTCTTCCTCTCTTGTGGCGGTCCTCATAAGAGCCAGTTTCATCAAAGCGCTTGATGGTTTTTGCGACTGCACTTGAAGAAACCTTCAAAGTTCTTGAAATTTTCCACATTGACTGACTTTCATGTCTTAAAGTAACGATGGACTGGTATTTCTCTGCTTATTTGAGCTGTTCTTGCCATAATATGGACTTGGTCTTTTACCAAATAGGGCTATCGTCTGTATACCACCCCTACCTTGTCACAACACAACTGATTGGCTCAAACGCATTAAGAAGGAAATAAACTCGCAATTCATACCAAAGGTGTTCAATGGGGTTGAGGTCAGGGCTCTGTGCAGGCCAGTCAAATTCTTCCACACCGATCTCGACAAACCATTTCTGTGGACCTCGCTTATTGCACAGGGGCAATGTCATGCTGGAACAGGAAAGGGCTTTCCCCAAACTGCTGCCACAAAGTTGGAAGCACAGAATTGTCTAGAATGTCATTGTATGCTGTAGCGTTAAGATTTCCCTTCACTGGAACTAAGGGGCCTAGCCCGAACCATGAAAAACAGCCTCAGGCCATTATTCCTTCTCCACTAAAATTTACAGTTGGCACCATCCATTTTGGCAGGTAGCGTTCTCCCGGCATCTGCCAGACCCAGATTCGTCCATCACCTCCTAGACCTTAGTGATGCATTTGATACCATCGATCACCACATTCTTTTGGAGAGATTGGAAACCCAAATTGGTCTACACGGACAACTTCTGGCCTGGTTTTAGATCTTATCAGTCGGAAAGATATCAGTTTGTCTCTGTGGATGGTTTGTCTTCTGACAAATCAACTGTACATTTTGGTGTTCCTCAAGGTTCCGTTTTAGGACCACTATTGTTTTCACAATATATTTTACCTCTAGGTGATGCCATTTGGAAACATAATGTTAACTTTCACTGCTATGCGGACGATACACAGCTGTACATTTCGATGAAACATGGTGAAGCCCCAAAATTGCCCTCCCTGGAAGCCTGTGTTTCAGACATAAGGAAGTGGATGGCGGCAAATGTTTTACTTTTAAACTCAGACAAACAGAGATGCTAGTTCTAGGTCCCAAGAAACAAAGAGAACTTCTGTTGGATTTGACAATTGATCTTGATGGTTATACAGTCATCATAAAACTATGAAGGACCCCAGTGTTACTCTGGACCCTGTACTCTCTTTTGATGAACATATCAAGAATACTTCAAGGACAACTTTTTTCCATCTTTGTAACATTCAAAAACTTTCTGTCCAAAAATTATGCAGAAAAATGTATCCATGCTTCTGTCACTTCTAGATTAGACTTCTGCAATGCCCTACTTTCCGGCTACCCAGATAAAGCACTAAATAAACTTCAGTTAGTGCTAAACACGGCTGCTAGAATCTTGACTAGAACCCCAAAATGTATCATATTACTCCAGTGCTAGCCTCTCTACACTGGCTTTCTGTTAAGGTTTCCTATAGAGATCAATTTTTATGGAATGGTCTGCCTATCCATGTGAGAGACGCAGACTCGATCTCGACTTTTATGTATTTATTGAAGACTCATCTCTTCAGTAGGTCCTATGGTTGAGTGTAGTCTGGCCCAGGGGTGTGAAGGTGAACGGAAAAGCACTGGAGCGACGAACAGCCCTTGCTGTCTCTGCCTGGTCGGTTCCCCTCTCTCCACTGGGATTCTCTGCCTCTCTCCACTGGGATTCTCTACCCTATTACGGGGGCTGAGTCACTGGCTTACTGGTGCTCTTCCATGCCGTCCCTAGGAGTGGTGCGTCACTTGAGTGGGTTGAGTCACTGACGTGATCTTCCTGTCCGGGTTGGCGCCCCCTCGGGTTCGTGCCGTGGGGGAGATCTTCGTGGGCTACGTATACTCGGCCTTGTCTCAGGGTAGTAGGTTGGTGGTTGAAGATATCCCTCTAGTGGTGTGGGGGCAGTGCTTTGGCAAAGTGGGTGGGGTTATATCCTGCATGTTTGGTCCTGTCCTGGGGGTATTGTCGGAAAGGGCCACAGTGTCTCCCGACCCCTCCTGTCTCAGCCTCCAGTATTTTTGCTGCAATAGTTTATGTGTCAGGGGGCTAGGGTCAATCTGTTATATCTGGAGTATTTCTCCTGTCTTATCCGGTGTCCTGTGTGAATTTAAGTATGCTTCCTCTAATTCTCTCGCTTTCTTTCTCTTTCTCTTCTCTCGGAGGACCTGAGCCCTAGGACCATGCCTCAGGACTACCTGGCCTGATGACTCCTTGCTGTCCCCAGTCCACCTGGTCATGCTGCTGCTCCAGTTTCAACTGTTCTGCCCGCGGCTATGGAACCCTGACCTGTTCACTGGACGTGCTACCTTGTCCCGGACCTGTTGTTTTGGACTCTCTCTCTACCGCACCTGCTGTCTCTAACTCTGAATGATCGGCTATGAAAAGCTAACCGACATTTACTCCTGAGGTGCTGACCTGTTGCACCCTCTACAACCACTGTGATTATTATTATCTGACCCTGCTGGTCATCTATGAATGTTCGAACATCTTGGCCATGTACTGTTATAATCTCCACCCGGCACAGCCAGAAGAGGACTGGCCACCCCTCAGAGCCTGGTTCCTACTAGATTTCTTCCTAGGTTCCGGCCTTTCTAGGGAGTTTTTCCTAGCCACCATGCTTCTACATCTGCATTGCTTGCTGTTTGGGGATTTAGGCTGGGTTTCTGTACAGCACTTTGTGACATCGGCTGATGTAAAAAGAGCTTTAAAAATACATTTGATTGATTGATTGAAGCTTGATTCATCACCCCAGAGACCGTGTTTCCACTGCTCCAGAGTCCAATGGTGGCGAGCTTTACACCACTCCAGCTGATGTTTGGCATTGTGCATGGTGATCTTAGGCTTGTGGAAATCTATTTCATGAAGCTCCCAACGAAAAGTTATTGTGCTGACGTTGCTTCCAGAGGCAGTTTGGAACTCGATAGTGAGTGCTGCAACCAAGGACAGACGATTTTTATGCTGTTGTTGCTTTAGACGATTCCACTTCACAATAACAGCACTTACAGTTGACCGGGGCAGCTCTAGCAGGGCAGAAATTTGACGAACTGGCTTGTTGGAAAGGTGGCATTCTATGACAGTGCCACGTTGAAAGTCACTGAGCTCTTCAGCACGGGCCATTCTACTGGCAATGGTTGTCTATGGAGATTGCATGGCTTTGTGCTCGATTTTATACACCTGTCAGCAACGGGTGTGGCTGAAATAGCTGAATCTACTAATTTGAAGGGTTGTCCACATACTTTTGTATATATAGTGTATGTTTCTAAACACTTCTACATTAATGTGGATGCTACCATGATTACGGATAATCCTGAATGAAGCGTGAATAATGATGAGTAAGAAAGTTAAAGGCATAAATATTATACCCCCCCAGAAAATGCTAACCTGCCCTGTTATTGTAATGGTCAGAGGTTAGCATGTCTTGGGGGGTATGATATTTGTGCATCTCACTTTCTCACTCGTCATTATTCACGATTCATTCAGGAGTATCCGTAATCATGGTAGCATCCACGTTGAATGTAGAAGTGTTTAGAAACAAACAAAAAATGCATCCAACAAGTTTGTAAAGTCACAAGCTTGATGTAACTTTTTACTACGTTAATACACGTATAAATGAATTTGTCCCAATACTTTTGCTTCACTAAAATGGGGGGACTATGTACAAAAAGTGCTATAATTTTTAAACGGTTCACCCAATATGATTGAAAATACCCTCAAATTAAATCTGACAGTCTGCACTTTAACCTCATTGTCATTGTATCATTTCAAATCCAAAGTGCTGGAGTACAGAGCCAAAACAACACCAAACGTGTCACTGTCCCAATACTTGTGGAACTCACTATATTTCATTTCTGAAACACATTTCGGTTAAAAAACATCCACAAAGCAGTCTGTACACTTTGTTCCCACCATTCCAGTGCCTGACATGGGGATAGTTCTGTATATGCTGCTGTAAAGAGCATCCTCACAACGGATGCACCAATCTAAATTAACAATTGAAAAGAAGGTACTCTACATAACTGGTGCCCCCTGTGAGGACTATTTCTTTTCACAGCTTTACTCTTTACTGTTTAAGATGCTGCCGTCCCCTCTAGTCACCCTCTCTATTTTAACTACAGACATACTCATTTGGACGAGCTGCTTTACATTTTCAATGCGGAACACTGTATTTTTCTTTCTGATTTCATCTTTCCCATCCAATTTTACAGTGTCAATAACCCCCAGCCATTTAAGCCTAAGGCAGTGGTTGGAAGAATATCCTTGAACATCCATATGATGCATCAGCCTTTTCGAATTTAATGAGAGCAAGAGAGAGCTGAGTGACAGTATCTGCAGGTGGGCAGGGAAACAAGAACTGGTGCTGAGAGCCTCTTTTAACACCCTGGTTGTGTGAAGTAGAAAACACCTCCTCTGGTGTGTCTTACAAGTGGGGATATCATGTAAATATCAGAGAAGCTACTGTCTTTGATATCTACTCATTCCAGTAAGTAAGTGCTAGCCAGCTTCATTATTAGTGCTGTGTGTCTCCCTATGGGAGTGATCTTGTAGTGGGTTTATATAGCATCTCCATCTGAATCACACAACAGGGGGCTGATGGGACATGAAGGTGTAGTAGATGGATTTATAACTCCAGGCTGTGGCACACAACTTGGAAAAGCTGTTCGCATGCAGGAATAATAATAATATAACACATGAATTCACTTTAATCTGCAGGCTGAAGTACCTCTTTAACATGCCTCCACTAAATAACCTTGTTGGGAAGAAAACAACTCACAGCTCCCACTGAGCAGTACTATCAACCATATATATCTTCTCAATCATGGGCACCTGGTGGCATAGGTTGTGCGTGAGTTTTGGTAAGCTTACCGATCAGTGATTTTCATATGCACATTCTTGTGGAATGGTTTCATTTTAATAATTTGTTTCTCAAAATCATGATCAGGTGGTTAATTATATAAATCAGAATTGAAATGATAAAAAATCAAAAAGTTAAAATGAACTAATGCGAGAGCAACAGCCTGTGCCATATGGACACATTGATACACCGTGAGCCATTGTCGGCTTAAGAAATTAGTTTATGGAACTCAGAGATTGCCTATAGTCCAATGCAGCATGCCTATAACTTCCATTGTCAACTAAGTAAAAATACATAAAGCCGACAAATAAAAACATTCCTGATGAAAACATATCCTCTATTTTTTATTTATTTTTTTATTTCACCTTTATTTAACCAGGTAGGCTAGTTGAGAACAAGTTCTCATTTGCAACTGCGACCTGGCCAAGATAAAGCATAGCAGTGTGAACAGACAACACAGAGTTACACATGGAGTAAACAATAAACAAGTCAATAACATGGTAGAAAAAAAAGAGAATCTATATACAATGTGTGCAAAAGGCATGAGGTAGGCAATAAATCGAATAATTACAATTTAGCAGATTAACACTGGAGTGATAAATCATCAGATGATCATGTGCAAGAAGAGATACTGGTGTGCAAAAGAGCAGAAAAGTAAATAAATAAAAGCAGTATGGGGGTGAGGTAGGTAAATTGGGTGGGTAGTTTACAGATGGACTATGTACAGCTGCAGCGATCGGTTAGATGCTCGGATAGCAGATTTTTAAAGTTGTTGAGGGAGATAAAAGTCTCCAACTTCAGAGATTTTTGCAATTCGTTCCAGTCGCAGGCAGCAGAGAACTGGAAGGAAAGGCGTCCAAATGAGGTTTTGGCTTTAGGGATGATCAGTGAGATACACCTGCTGGAGCGCGTGCTGCGGGTGGGTGTAGCCATCGTGACCAGTGAACTGAGATAAGGCGGCACTTTACCTAGCATAGCCTTGTAGATGACCTGGAGCCAGTGGGTCTGACGACGAACATGTAGCGAGGGCCAGCCGACTAGGGCATACAGGTCGCAGTGGTGGGTCGTATAAGGTGCTTTAGTTACAAAACGAATGGCACTGTGATAAACTGCATCCAGTTTGCTGAGTAGAGTATTGGAAGCTATTTTGTAGATGACATCGCCGAAGTCGAGGATCGGTAGGATAGTCAGTTTTACTAGGGTAAGTTTGGCGGCGTGAGTGAAGGAGGCTTTGTTGCGGAATAGAAAGCCGATTCTTGATTTGATTTTGGATTGGAGATGTTTGATATGAGTCTGGAAGGAGAGTTTGCAGTCTAGCCAGACACCTAGGTACTTATAGATGTCCACATATTCTAGGTCGGAACCGTCCAGGGTGGTGATGCTAGTCGGGCGTGCGGGTGCAGGCAGCGAACGGTTGAAAAGCATGCATTTGGTTTTACTAGCGTTTAAGAGCAGTTGGAGGCCACGGAAGGAGTGTTGTATGGCATTGAAGCTCGTTTGGAGGTTAGATAGCACAGTGTCCAAGGAAGGGCCGGAAGTATATAGAATGGTGTCGTCTGCGTAGAGGTGGATCAGGGAATCGCCCGCAGCAAGAGCAACATCATTGATGTATACAGAGAAAAGAGTCGGCCCGAGAATTGAACCCTGTGGTACCCCCATAGAGACTGCCAGAGGACCGGACAACATGCCCTCCGATTTGACACACTGAACTCTGTCTGCAAAGTAGTTGGTGAACCAGGCAAGGCAGTCATTAGAAAAACCGAGGCTACTGAGTCTGCCGATAAGAATATGGTGATTGACAGAGTCGAAAGCCTTGGCCAGGTCGATGAAGACGGCTGCACAGTAATGTCTTTTTATCGATGGCGGTTATGATATCGTTTAGTACCTTGAGCGTGGCTGAGGTGCACCCGTGACCGGCTCGGAAACCGGATTGCACAGCGGAGAAGGTACGGTGGGATTCGAGATGGTCAGTGATCTGTTTGTTGACTTGGCTTTCGAAGACCTTAGATAGGCAGGGCAGGATGGATATAGGTCTGTAACAGTTTGGGTCCAGGGTGTCTCCCCCTTTGAAGAGGGGGATGACCGCGGCAGCTTTCCAATCCTTGGGGATCTCAGATGATACGAAGGAGAGGTTGACCAGGCTGGTAATAGGGGGTGCGACAATGGCGGCGGACAGTTTCAGAAATAGGGGGTCCAGATTGTCAAGCCCAGCTGATTTGTATGGGTCCAGGTTTTCCAGCTCTTTCAGAACATCTGCTATCTGGATTTGGGTAAAGGAGAAGCTGGGGAGGCTTGGGCGAGTAGCAGCGGGGGGGGCGGGGCTGTTGGCCAAGGTTGGAGTCGCCAGGAGGAAGGCATGGCCAGCCATTGAGAAATGCTTGTTGAAGTCTTCGATTATCACAGATTTATCGGTGGTGACCGTGTTACCTAGCCTCAGTGCAGTGGGCAGCTGGGAGGAGGTGCTCTTGTTCTCCATGGACTTTACAGTATCCCAGAACTTTTTGGAGTTAGAGCTACAGGATGCAAATTTCTGCTTGAAAAAGCTGGCCTTTGCTTTCCTGACTGACTGCGTGTATTGGTTCCTGACTTCCCTGAACAGTTGCATATCGCGGGGGCTCTTCGATGCTATTGCAGTTCGCCACAGGATGTTTTTGTGCTGGTCGAGGGCAGTCAGGTCTGGAGTGAACCAAGGGCTATATCTGTTCTTGGTTCTGCATTTTTTGAACGGAGCATGCTTGTCTAATATGGTGAGGAAGTAACTTTTAAAGAATGACCAGGCATCCTCAACTGACGGGATGAGGTCAATATCCTTCCAGGGTACCCGGGCCAGGTCGATTAGAAAGGCCTGCTCGCAGAAGTGTTTTAGGGAGCGTTTGACAGTGATGAGGGGTGGTCGTTTGACCGCGGACCCGTGGCGGATACAGGCAATGAGGCAGTGATCGCTGAGATCTTGATTGAAGACAGCAGAGGTGTATTTGGAGGGCAGGTTGGTCAGGATAATGTCTATTAGGGTGCCCATGTTTACGGATTTAGGGTTGTACCTGGTGGGTTCCTTGATGATTTGTGTGAGATTGAGGGCATCAAGCTTGGATTGTAGGACTGCCGGGGTGTTAAGCATATCCCAGTTTAGGTCACCTAACAGAACAAACTCTGAAGCTAGATGGGGAGCGATCAATTCACAGATGGTGTCCAGGGCACAGCTGGGAGCTGAGGGGGGTCGGTAGCAGGCGGCAACAGTGAGAGACTTATTTCTGGAGAGATTAATTTTTAAAATTAGAAGTTCGAACTGTTTGGGCATAGACCTGGAAAGTATGACAGAACTTTGCAGGCTATCTCTGCAGTAGATTGCAACTCCTCCCCCTTTGGCAGTTCTATCTTGACGGAAAGTGTTATAGTTGGGTATGGAAATCCCAGAATTTTTGGTGGCCTTCCTAAGCCAGGATTCGGACACGGCAAGGACATCAGGGTTGGCAGAGTGTGCTAAAGCGGTGAGTAAGGCAAACTTAGGGAGGAGGCTTCTGATGTTGACATGCATGAGGCCAAGGCTTTTTCGATCACAGAAGTCAACAAATGAGGGTGACTGGGGACATGCAGGGCCTGGGTTTACCTCCACATCACTCGAGGAACAGAGGAGTAGTAGGATGAGGGTGCGGCTAAAGGCTATCAAAACTGGTCGCCTAGAGCGTTGGGGACAAAGAATAAAAGGAGCAGATTTATGGGCGTGGTAGAATAGATTCTGGGCATAATGTGCAGACAGGGGTATGGTGGGGCGCGGGTACAGCGGAGGCAAGCCCAGGCACTGGGTGATGATAAGAGAGGTTGTATCTCTGGACATGCTGGTCTCAATGGGTGAGGTCACCGCATGTGTGGGGGGTGGGACAAAGGAGGTATCAGAGGTACGGAGAGTGGAACTACAGGGTCCATTGCAAACCAAAACAATGATAATGATAACTAGCCTGAACAACAGTATGCAAGGCATATTGATATTTGAGAGAGACATACAATAAGGCATAAAGTGATTGCAGGTCTTGATTGGGAGAGCTAGCTAAAACAACAGGTAAGATAACAGCAGCAATAACAGGGTGCTAGTCTAACACAGCAACAACAGGTAAAAATGGCGACGACTAGGCAGAGAGGGTCGGATTAACTACACACAGATCCTGAGTTAAAGCACAGAGCCGACAGATAAAACACAAATAAACAGAATGGAGTACCGTGAATTAATGGACAGTCAAGCATGCATCAGCTATGTAGCCAAGTGATCATAGTGTCCAGGGGGCAGCCGTAGATGGAGCAGGGAGGCCTCCACTAAGCTAGCACGCGGCGTTTAAAGTTAGTAGCCCGGGGGGTGGTCTGCTCAGACAGAGGGGGTCTGCTCAGACGTGGTCGTGTCGACAGAGAATCCAAGCCGGATGGCGAAAGAGAGGTTGTGAATTGTAGAATTGTGTTTGCTAACTGGTGCTAGCTTCGTGGCAGTGGCGCTAGCTGCGCTAGCTGCAAGCTAGCTGTGAGGATCAGAAGTAGTGGCTCAGGGATTACGGCAGGAATCCGGCGTTGTTGTCGAGAGACAGTCCGATGCTGGTAAATTGGTGAGTAATATCCAGGCTAATAACAGGGCTGGTGTCTGTGCAGAAGGTAAAAGCTACTAGCAGCGGCAAAAAAAATGGCTAAATTAGCTTGTAGCTGATTTAGACCAGTTGTGATGGATTGGCAGGGCTCTGTGTCGGCAAAAAAAGGTCCAGTCCAATTGGCAAAAGAGGTATTGTAGCCCAAGAATTCGCTGGTAGACCTCTTCGGCTAGCCGGCAGATGGGCCTAGCTCGAGGCTAGCTCAAGGCTAACTGGTGCTTGCTTCGGGACAGAGGTGTTAGCCAGTAGTAGCCACTCGGTTGCAGCTAGCTAGCTGTGATGATACGGTGTAATTGTCCAGAGCTTGCGTCAGGAATCCGGTGATGTGGTAGAGAAAAAGCAGTCCTATATGCTCTGGGTTGATATCGCGCTTGCAGACTGGCAGGTATTGGCCCGAGCTGAAGCTGGCTGTGTCCGAGTTAAGGGTGAAGACCGCAGCAGTGGCTAACTGACTACTAGCTAGTAGCTAGTTATCTGGCTAGCTTCTGATTGGGGTTACGGTTCTAAAGTATAAAAAATAGCAGGTCCGTACCACATTGGGTGAGGCGGAATGTAGGAATGTATATTCAGTTCCTAGATGGAAAGTGAAATTAAAATATATACGAAATGTATACGAAAAATACGAGGACTATTTACACGGGACAAGACAAGACAAACACACGTCCAACTGCTACGCCATCTTGGATTGGATTCACACTATAAATCACATTGACTACGCATGGCAGTTGGTTCAGATTCTTTCAATCACATTCATCTCTCCATTCCGCCTGTCTGCCTCCCTTTCTGTCTGTGTTGACTTGAGCTATCGCTGGTGACTGTGCAACATTGTATCAAATCAATCAACAAGGTCCTGACGTCAATAGGCCTAGCTGATTATTGAGTTGCGGCTGTCAGTGAAAAGCATCTGAAATATGCCTGAAGATAACGTGTCTTGAGTATAATAAAAAATGTTGAGACAAGAAGAAGGAGAGAGGTGTGTGGCAAACATGTACAGTAGGTGTGTCTCTCCAGAATGCTCTCAGCTGTCCCCCACCAATTCTTTTGTGTTTTGATACAATGTTGCAAGTTCGCTAGCCACAGCTTCGGGACTGACTCACTTTATATTAAGTTGCAAGTTCACTAGCAACAGCTTCGGGCTGATGTGCTCCCTGCCCAAGTTGCGGCCTTCCCAACTGTAGACTATATGTGCTTGAGATTTGAAACAGTCCACAGCTATTTTTAAAAGAAGCAAATGATCCTCTGTGGCTAAGTCATGCTCTCTGGTGTAGTATTTAGAATAATATTTATTTATGTATAGACTGGGGTAATTATATAATTTTGGTAAATGTATTTCAATTTACTTTAGAGGAAGCGTAGTTTAGCCTATTGGACACGCCGCCTATGCCTGGTGGTAGCAAAAAGTGAGTGATGCAACTCATCATTTGCCATTAATAGCATAGGAGGAGGAGGAGATGGGGCAGTAGTGTTTTTTTTAAATGATTTATTCTGTTTATTTCCCCCTATAATAGCTCTACTAGGGTAAAATAAATGTATTTTTGATTCAGGTGTGTTAAATTAGTCTTAGATTTTTTAACAACCTCCCAACATAGTGATATTTAAACATAAACCCTTATTTGTTAAGTCTCTTGTTTATATGCAGTATGTGGGATCACTCATTCCCCTCCTAAACTGAACAAATAACAAATCTTCAGAAACATTAAAACCCCAACTAAATACTAACATTTTCCCAATATTATTTTGATGTGAAAGATACTTTAGGTTTGTATTAGTTGTTATAAATGGAGATTGATTTCTTTCTGTTTGAGTCTACTGCTAATTGGCCAGCCAGTATGTGTGTTTTAACGTGGCTGAAGAGATTGACAGGTAGCTATACAGCCCTGTTGTGCATCATGATCACAGAGTCATCGTGGTGTCAGGCTGCATCTGAATGAACTGAGCTGCTGCTTGTTAAATGGGCTCCACTTCATTTAATTACCAATTTTTCAAGGTAATTACATGCACCTCCGGGAAAAAGTATTCCACCGCAGCGGTCAATCATGATTTTTTTATGATTTTTTAGTTCGAACATAATATCCATATAAATGATGCAATCTCTATGAAATGTGTTCATACTTCAATTTACTAAAATCAACTTCAGCAAATCACACAGCACAGCATGCTTTCAAAACCTGTCTGTTGTCTGTAGCATCATTCTGCCTGCAGCAGAATTATGTGAGGAGCATACACATTGCTGTCGTCAGGTGAAAGAACAGGTCCATGTCAGCCAGATAGTTCTCCTTCATTACTGAGGCTACCCCTCAGAGAGATAACCCAGCTCATTGGGTATTCAGGTCCAGTCTCCTGCTCTGCTCCCACTTAACTCAGACCCACTTCTTGTGCATTGGACCTGCATCCCCGATCACTAATTACTTACAGTAAACATGGGCCTCAATCCTGGCATACATGGGGGAGAGGGGGTCAATACCCTGGCATACATGGGGGAGAGGGGCTCATTTTTGACACTGCATTACGGTTTTACAAGTCTGTATCCTTCAAAGCTAATGAGGTGTGTTTCTTTTTTCAAATAATATTTATCACAAAAGCTGACCAGAACAATAGAATACCACTACACGCTCCTGGAGAGCTATAGTAATGGCCGTGTACAAACAGGAAGCATAGCGCTGATGATTAAAGAACGACATTCCACGTCACTTGATTAAAGTACATTTGAATCAACAGTTGTGTAAAAAGTAAATGCACAAATTTAACATCACTGTAAGAGTTACATTTTATTTCAAAGACAACAGAGAGAAAGACATTGTTTACTGCAGGGATTTGAAGACTTGAACATTTAAAAATATAGTAAGAAAAATATGGTAATTGTTACAAGCATAACCTACTCTATTAGCCCTGAGATACATTTCAAATGTGGCAGACCTTGTAGTACTGCATCTGAATGACACAAAATGTATCTTATTAAATGTGTGTATCTCTGGATACATGTAACATATACCAAAGCTTCTGGGATTGAAAGGCATATTCAGTGATCTGTGTGAAAAATCACTGATTCTGTCATTCAGGCACATTATTTATAGCGATTCTACAGAAATAAATCAGAGAGGGAAAGCAAATCTTTCAGTCCTTGAATTTATGTATTCCATTTTCCTCATTATATCATCAATTAATAATTCAGCGTTTGACGTGGTGAGACTGATGATTTCAACCCACTGATGGAGTCATTGCAATAATCAGCCATGCACTGGGGATGTGCAGTTATCTGAATTAATTTTATAATTGAATGGTTTTCATTTAGGCTCCATGTCGCTGTGTGCACTGGTGTCTGCTGCCTTCTATCAGTAAGTCCAGGGAATCTGTCACGCTTCCTCTGAGCCGGATGTAAGCCATGGGCCATATCCGAGCAGCCTCTCATCGGGGTGGGCCTGTCTAAGATCTCTCTCCCCACCGGGCTGCATCATTTGAAAAAGGCTCAGCAAAGCAGCATGGCCACAGGTAGATTTGCAAGGGATTCAGGATCTGCTTAGGGTTCCCAGACATGCTTGATATACACACTGTGCAGTGTCTGAAAGAATCTGAGGGCCAAAAGCTGTCAGTCATATGCCCACTATCTGTTATTTTCATTGTTGCATCCGTTTACTGTTGACAGATAAAGGAATATCCACCATAAGGCTTGCCTGACGACTCAAACTGAATTTTTCCGCTGCTTTATTGTTCGCTACATACTTCAGTCTGAGATTGCCATCATTGAAGTCGTTTGAGTAAATGTCAAAATGAGGGGTGTTGTACAAAACAAAGTCATCAGTGATTGGATCATCTCTAACCAATCAGAGTATCAAAGCCAATGACACATTTTCTAACCGCCGCTTTACCCACGTGTGTTCTGGATCTAGCTCAACCCATCGGTTTCTGGGACCAATCAGAAAGGCTAGAATCTTTTTCCGTTCTAGAAATCATCTAAGAGGTACTCAGATCCAGACTCGGAGAAGAAACTAACATCCTTGGGCGTGGCGCAGCGTTTGGCCGGCCAAGGAGTTTGGGTAGCCAGGCAACTGTAAGGTAACATCATCTCCAAGGTAACTGCTGAAAGGCTTCATAATTTCTAACATAATTCTCTGCTCTCTTCTGAAATATGACTATGGCGAAATATGTCCCACTGTGCACAGACGTCCATTCTATGTCTATTCCACATTGGTTCAATTTAATTTAATTGAAATGACGTGAAAACAAGGTTGATTCATACAGTGTGTGCCCAGTGGAGTAGCCTGCTATGGTAGAAGTAATGTAAAATGACAGTGAGGACATTAGCATTACAGATATGATGATCTGGACATTTTAAGGTCTGAAATCAGCAGGTGAAAGACCGGTATCAGAGCCCCAGTTCTATAAAGCTTTCATCTGCCAGTGATTATAAGGTGGCCGTGTTACAGCATCCCTCAGGGTACCACTGGTATCCAGAGACAGGAGAGGAAGTCACACTCCGACTGTTCCATTTGCAAGCACCTTTCAGATCTGAGAATTCCCATCATGTAGCTATTCATCAGTACATGGTTGCCAGAATGGCTGAATGGTAGAGAGAGGGGACCCACTTTTATTCTCCTGGGGAAAGGATAGCACATGTTGATATGTCTCAGCCCCCCCCCCCCGACTCTCATCACATAGATAAATATTTTTCAGGTTCATGACTCATAAGAGGTCTCTTATGTGGAAACAGCGTGGATCCGTCTGCCCTGGTTACATAGTTAACCAGGATAAACATTGACACTGACAATACAGGTCACGGAGATTCTAGCTATATGTGCCGCACTCAGAATTTCAAACAGGGTGTGCTCACTTCTGTAGCTGTACACTGTATGTCTCCGACAAATCCATGTGCTATAGTGGTTGACTCGCCCTTTCGCTTTGTTCAGTAAGTATTTAAGCAGCTAGCCTATTCCCCAAAACAGCCAGTGACTGAAACTGGTGAAATTTTTCAAATGTGTCCTGATTTGCAGTATATTTAGATACTAATATACACCGAATGTACAAAACATTAAGAACACCTGCCTAAAATTGAGTTGCACCCCCTTTTGCCCTCAGAACAGCCTTAATTCATCAGGCCATGGACTCTACATGTTTCGAAAGTGTCCCACTGGGATGCTGGTCCATGTTGACTCCAATGCTTCCCACAGTTGTGTCAAGTTGGCTGGATTTCCTTTGGTGGACCATTCTTGATACACACGGGAAACTGTTGAGCGTGACAAACCAAGCAGCGTTGCAGTTCTTGTCACAAACCGGTGCGCCTGGCACCTACTACCATTCCCCGTTAAAAGGCACTTAAATATGTTGTCTTGCCAATTCACCCTCTGAATGGCACACATACACAATCCATGTCTCAATTGTCTCAAGGTTTAAAAATCCTTCTTTAACCTGTCTCCTCTCCTTCATCTACACTGATTGAAGTGGATATATCAGGTGACATCAATAAGGGATCATATCTTTCACCTGGTTTCACCTGGTCAGTCTGTGTCATGGAAAGAATAGTGGTTCATAACACTCAGTGTATGTACAAAATGAATATGTAATGCAACCAAAGGCCAATTTTAATTGCTGATTGATTGAAAGGGTACTTCCAGGACAACTGTAGTCAGTCTAGTATCCCTAGTAGTTAGTCTAGTATCCCCAGTAGTTAGTCTAGTATCCCCAGTAGTCAGTCTAGTATCCCCAGTACTTTGTCTAGTATCCCCAGTAGTTAGGATAGTATCCCTAGTAGTTAGTCTAGTATCCCCAGTAGTTAGTCTAGTATCCCCAGTACTTCGTCTAGTATCCCCAGTAGTTAGTCTAGTATCCCCAGTAGTCAGTCTAGTATCCCCAGTAGTCAGTCTAGTATCCCCAGTACTTTGTCTAGTATCCCCAGTAGTTAGGATAGTATCCCTAGTAGTTAGTCTAGTATCCCCAGTAGTTAGTCTAGTATCCCCAGTACTTCGTCTAGTATCCCCAGTAGTCAGTCTAGTATCCCTAGTAGTTAGTCTAGTATCCCCAGTAGTTAGTCTAGTATCCCCAGTACTTTGTCTAGTATCCCCAGTAGTTAGGATAGTATCCCTAGTAGTTAGTCTAGTATCCCCAGTAGTTAGTCTAGTATCCCCAGTACTTCGTCTAGTATCCCCAGTAGTTAGTCTAGTATCCCCAGTAGTCAGTCTAGTATCCCCAGTAGTCAGTCTAGTATCCCCAGTAGTTAGTCTAGTATCCCCAGTAGTTAGTCTAGTATCCCCAGGAGTTAGTATAGTATCCCCAGTAGTCAGTCTAGTATCCCCAGTAGTTAGTCTAGTATCCCCAGTAGTTAGTCTAGTATCCCCAGGAGTTAGTATAGTATCCCCAGTAGTCAGTCTAGTATCCCCAGTAGTTAGTCTAGTATCCCCAGTAGTTAGTCTAGTATCCCCAGTAGTCAGTCTAGTATCCCCAGTAGTTAGTCTAGTATCCCCAGGAGTTAGTATAGTATCCCCAGTAGTCAGTCTAGTATCCCCAGTAGTTAGTCTAGTATCCCCAGTAGTTAGTCTAGTATCCCCAGTAGTCAGTCTAGTATCCCCAGTAGTTGGTCTAGTATCCCCAGTACTTAGTCTAGTATCCCCAGTAGTCAGTCTAGTATCCCCAGTACTTTGTCTAGTATCCCCAGTACTTAGTCTAGTATCCCCAGTAGTCAGTCTAGTATCCCCAGTAGTTAGTCTAGTATCCCCAGTAGTTAGTCTAGTATCCCCAGTACTTCGTCTAGTATCCCCAGTAGTCAGTCTAGTATCCCTAGTAGTTAGTCTAGTATCCCCAGTAGTTAGTCTAGTATCCCCAGTACTTTGTCTAGTATCCCCAGTAGTTAGGATAGTATCCCTAGTAGTTAGTCTAGTATCCCCAGTAGTTAGTCTAGTATCCCCAGTACTTCGTCTAGTATCCCCAGTAGTTAGTCTAGTATCCCCAGTAGTCAGTCTAGTATCCCCAGTAGTCAGTCTAGTATCCCCAGTAGTTAGTCTAGTATCCCCAGTAGTTAGTCTAGTATCCCCAGGAGTTAGTATAGTATCCCCAGTAGTCAGTCTAGTATCCCCAGTAGTTAGTCTAGTATCCCCAGTAGTTAGTCTAGTATCCCCAGGAGTTAGTATAGTATCCCCAGTAGTCAGTCTAGTATCCCCAGTAGTTAGTCTAGTATCCCCAGTAGTTAGTCTAGTATCCCCAGTAGTCAGTCTAGTATCCCCAGTAGTTAGTCTAGTATCCCCAGGAGTTAGTATAGTATCCCCAGTAGTCAGTCTAGTATCCCCAGTAGTTAGTCTAGTATCCCCAGTAGTTAGTCTAGTATCCCCAGTAGTCAGTCTAGTATCCCCAGTAGTTGGTCTAGTATCCCCAGTACTTAGTCTAGTATCCCCAGTAGTCAGTCTAGTATCCCCAGTAGTTAGTCTAGTATCCCCAGTAGTCAGTCTAGTATCCCCAGTACTTCATCTAGTATCCCCAGTAGTTAGTCTAGTATCCCCAGTAGTTAGTCTAGTATCCCCAGGAGTTAGTATAGTATCCCCAGTAGTCAGTCTAGTATACCCAGTAGTTAGTCTAGTATCCCCAGTACTTAGTCTAGTATCCCCAGTAGTCAGTCTAGTATCCCCAGTAGTTAGTCTAGTATCCCCAGTAGTCAGTCTAGTATCCCCAGTACTTCGTCTAGTATCCCCAGTAGTTAGTCTAGTATCCCCAGTAGTCAGTCTAGTATCCCCAGTACTTCGTCTAGTATCCCCAGTAGTTAGGATAGTATCCCTAGTAGTTAGTCTAGTATCCCCAGTACTTCGTCTAGTATCCCCAGTAGTCAGTCTAGTATCCCCAGTAGTTAGTCTAGTATCCCCAGTAGTTTTTATTTATTTATTTATTTTATTTATTTTTATTTAACCTTTATTTAACCAGGTAGGCAAATTGAGAACACGTTCTCATTTACAATTGCGACCTGGCCAAGATAAAGCAAAGCAGTTCGACACATACAACAACACATAGTTACACATGGAGTAAAACAAACATATAGTCAATAATACAGTGAAAAAAAAAATAAGTCTATATACAATGTGAGCAAGTGAGGTGAGATAAGGGAGGTGAAGGCAAACAAATATATGTATAAATAAATAAAAATATAAAAGGCCATGGAGGCGAAGTGAGTACAACACAGCAAGTAAAATAAAAACTAAAAAAACAATGGAATGGTTGGTTTGCAGTGGAAGAAAGTGCAAAGTAGAGACAGAAATAATGGGGTGCAAAGGAGCAAAATAAATTAATAAATAAATACAGTAGGTAAAGAGGTAGTTGTTTGGGCTAAATTGTAGATGGGTTATATACAGGTGCAGTAATCTATGAGCTGCTCTGACAGCTGGTGCTTAAAGCTAGTGAGGGAGATAGGTGTTTCCAGTTTCAGAGATTTTTGTAGTTCGTTCCAGTCATTGGCAGCAGAGAACTGGAAGGAGAGGCGTCCAAAGGAAGAATTGGTTTTGGGGGTGACTAGAGAGATATACCTGCTGGAGCGCGTGCTACAGGTAGGTGCTGCTATGGTGACCAGCGAGCTGAGATAAGGGGGGACTTTACCTAGCAGGGTCTTGTAGATGACCTGGAACCAGTGGGTTTGGCGACGAGTATGAAGCGAGGGCCAGCCAACGAGAGTGTACAGGTCGCAGTGGTGGGTAGTATATGGGGCTTTGGTGACAAAACGGATGGCACTGTGATAGACTGCATCCAATTTATTGAGTAGGGTTTTGGAGGCTATTTTGTAAATGACATCACCGAAGTCGAGGATTGGTAGGATGGTCAGTTTTACAAGGGTATGTTTGGCAGCATGAGTAAAGGATGCTTTGTTGCGGAATAGGAAGCCAATTCTAGATTTGACTTTGGATTGGAGATGTTTGATGTGAGTCTGGAAGGAGAGTTTACAGTCTAACCAGACACCTAGGTATTTGTAGGTGTCCACATATTCTAAGTCAGAGCCGTCCAAAGTAGTGATGTTGGACAGGCGGGCAGGAGCAGGCAGCGATCGGTTGAAGAGCATGCATTTGGTTTTACTTGTATTTAAGAGCAGTTGGAGGCCACGGAAGGAGAGTTGTATGGCATTGAAGCTCGCCTGGAGGGTTGTTAACACAGTGTCAAAAGAAGGGCCAGAAGTATACAGAATAGTGTCGTCTGCGTAGAGGTGGATCAGAGAGTCACCAGCAGCAAGAGCGACATCATTGATGTAAACAGAGAAGAGAGTCGGTCCAAGAATTGAACCCTGTGGCACCCCCATAGAGACTGCCAGAGGCCCGGACAACAGACCCTCCGATTTGACACACTGAACTCGATCAGAGAAGTAGTTGGTGAACCAGGCGAGGCAATCATTAGAGAAACCAAGGCTGTCGAGTCTGCCAATGAGGATGTGGTGATTGACAGAGTCAAAGGCCTTGGCCAGGTCAATGAATACGGCTGCACAGTATTGTTTCCTATCGATGGCGGTTACGATATCGTTTATGACCTTGAGCGTGGCTGAGGTGCACCCATGACCAGCTCTGAAACCAGATTGCATTGCGGAGAAGGTGTAGTGGGATTCAAAATGGTCGGTAATCTGTTTGTTGACTTGGCTTTCGAAGACCTTAGAAAGGCAGGGTAGGATAGATATAGGTCTGTAGCAGTTAGGGTCAAGGGTGTCCCCCCCTTTGAAGAGGGGGATAACCGCAGCTGCTTTCCAATCTTTGGGGATCTCAGACGACACGAAAGAGAGGTTGAAGAGGCTAGTAATAGGGGTGGCAACAATTTCAGCAGATAGTTTTAGAAAGAAAGGGTCCAGATTATCTAGCCCGGCTGATTTGTAAGGGTCCAGATTTTGCAGCTCATTTAGAACATCAGCTGACTGTATTTGGGAGAAAGAGAAATGGGGAAGGCTTGGGCGAGTAGCAGAGGGGAGGGCAGTGCTGTTGTCCGGGGTGGGGGTAGCCAGGTGGAAAGCATGGCCAGCCGTAGAAAAATGCTTATTGAAATTCTCAATTATAGTGGATTTGTCGGTGGTGACAGTGTTTCCTATCTTCAGAGCGGTTGGAAGCTGGGAGGAGGTGTTCTTATTCTCCATGGACTTTACGGTGTCCCAGAACCTTTTTGAATTTGTGTTGCAGGAAGCAAATTTCTGCTTGAAATAGCTAGCCTTGGCTGTTCTAACTGCCTGTGTATATTGGTTTCTGGCTTCCCTGAAAAGTTGCATATCACGGGGGCTGTTCGATGCTAATGCAGAATGCCATAGGATGTTTTTCTGTTGGTTAAGGGCAGTCAGGTCAGGAGAGAACCAAGGGCTATATCTGTTCCTGGTTCTAAATTTCTTGAATGGGGCATGCTTATTCAAGATGGTGAGGAAGGCATTTTTAAAAAATGACCAGGCATCCTCTACTGACGGGATGAGATCAATATCCTTCCAGGATACCCCGGCCAGGTCGATTAGAAAGGCCTGCTCGCTGAAGTGTTTCAGGGAGCGTTTGACAGTGATGAGTGGAGGTCGTTTGACCGCTGACCCATTACGGATGCAGGCAATGAGGCAGTGATCGCTGAGATCTTGGTTGAAAACAGCAGAGGTGTATTTGGAGGGCAAGTTTGTTAGGATGATATCTATGAGGGTACCCGTGTTTACGGAATTGGGGTGGTACCTGGTAGGTTCATTTATAATTTGTGTGAGATTGAGGGCATCAAGCTTAGATTGTAGGGTGGCTGGGGTGTTGAGCATGTTCAAATTTAGGTCGCCTAGCAGCACGAGCTCTGAAGATAGATGGGGGGCAATCAGTTCACATATAGTGTCCAGAGCACAGCTGGGGGCAGAGGGTGGTCTATAGCAGGCGGCAACGGTGAGAGACTTGTTTTTAGAGAGGTGGATTTTTAAAAGTAGAAGTTCAAATTGTTTGGGAACAGACCTGGATAGTATAACAGAACTCTGCAGGCAGTCTTTGCAGTAGATTGCAACACCGCCCCCTTTGGCCGTTCTATCTTGTCTGAAAATCTTGTAATTGGGGATGAAAATGTCTGAATTTTTGGTGGTCTTTCTAAGCCAGGATTCAGACACGGCTAAAACATCCGGGTTGGCAGAGTGTGCTAAAGCAGTGAACAAAACAAACTTAGGGAGGAGGCTTCTAATGTTAACATGCATGAAGCCAAGGCTATTACGGTTACAGAAGTCATCAAAAGAGAGCGCCTGGGGAATAGGAGTGGAGCCAGGTACTGCAGGGCCTGGATTCACCTCTACATCACCAGAGGAACAGAGGATGAGTAGGATAAGGGTACGGCTAAAAGCTATGAGAATTGGTCGCCTAGAGCTACTAGAGCAGAGAGTAAAAGGAGGTTTCTGGGGGCGATAAAATAGTTTAAAGGAATAATGTACAGACAAAGGTATGGTAGGATGTGAATACAGTGGAGGTAAACCTAGGTATTGAGTGATGATGAGAGAGATATTGTCTCTAGAAACATCATTGAAACCAGGTGATGTCATCGCATATGTGGGTGGTGGAACTGAGAGGTTGGATATGGTATAGAGAGCAGGGCTAGAGTCTCTACAGTGAAATAAGCCAATAAACACTAACCAGAACAGCAATGGACAAGGCATATTTACATTAAGGAGAGGCATGCTAATCGAGTGATCAATAAGGGTCCAGTGAGTAGAGGTTGGTTGGGGTCGTGGCGATCCAGACAGCTGGCCGGGTATATGGCTATCGGTAGCAGCATAGGATGGAGGTCTGTTTGTAGATACCTCGTGCGTTTCCGTCGGTAGGTTAGTGGGGTTCCGTGTAGTGGGGTTCCGTGTGGTAGAGGGGATCAATCCAAATTGGCAAAATAGATATAGTGACCCAAGGAAAAAATAAAATAAATAAATAATAATAATAATAATAGTTGTCCAATATACTTGTTCAAATAGCAGCCGATAAGACAGCTAACGATTAGCGGGCCTCAGATGAGCGTTCAGGTAACGTCGGGACGGAGGTGCCAGTTGGATAAATCCAACTACTAGTTAGTCTAGTATCCCCAGTACTTCGTCTAGTATCCCCAGTAGTCAGTCTAGTATCCCCAGTAGTCAGTCTAGTATCCCCAGTAGTTAGTCTAGTATCCCCAGTAGTCAGTCTAGTATCCCCAGTAGTTAGTCTAGTATCCCCAGGAGTTAGTATAGTATCCCCAGTAGTCAGTCTAGTATCCCCAGTAGTCAGTCTAGTATCCCCAGTAGTTAGTCTAGTATCCCCAGTACTTAGTCTAGTATCCCCAGTAGTCAGTCTAGTATCCCCAGTAGTTAGTCTAGTATCCCCAGTAGTCAGTCTAGTATCCCCAGTACTTCATCTAGTATCCCCAGTAGTTAGTCTAGTATCCCCAGTAGTTAGTCTAGTATCCCCAGGAGTTAGTATAGTATCCCCAGTAGTCAGTCTAGTATACCCAGTAGTTAGTCTAGTATCCCCAGTACTTAGTCTAGTATCCCCAGTAGTCAGTCTAGTATCCCCAGTAGTTAGTCTAGTATCCCCAGTAGTCAGTCTAGTATCCCCAGTACTTTGTCTAGTATCCCCAGTAGTTAGTCTAGTATCCCCAGTAGTCAGTCTAGTATCCCCAGTACTTCGTCTAGTATCCCCAGTAGTTAGGATAGTATCCCTAGTAGTTAGTCTAGTATCCCCAGTACTTCGTCTAGTATCCCCAGTAGTCAGTCTAGTATCCCCAGTAGTTAGTCTAGTATCCCCAGTACTTCGTCTAGTATCCCCAGTAGTCAGTCTAGTATCCCCAGTAGTCAGTCTAGTATCCCTAGTAGTTAGTCTAGTATCACCAGTAGTCAGTCTAGTATCCCTAGTAGTTAGTCTAGTATCACCAGTAGTCAGTCTAGTATCCCCAGTACTTAGTCTAGTATCCCCAGTAGTTAGTCTAGTATCCCCAGGAGTTAGTATAGTATCCCCAGTAGTCAGTCTAGTATCCCCAGTAGTTAGTCTAGTATCCCCAGTAGTTAGTCTAGTATCCCTAGTAGTTCATCTAGTATCCCAGTTGTTAGTCTACATTCCCCAGTAGTCAGTCTAGTATCCCCAGTAGTTAGTCTAGTATCCCCAGTAGTTAGTCTAGTATCCCCAGTAGTTAGTCTAGTATCCCCAGTAGTCAGTCTAGTATCCCCAGTAGTCAGTCTACTATCCCTAGTAGTTAGTCTAGTATCCCCAGTAGTTAGTCTAGTATTCTACGGGACAGCATCTCTTGCTCTCAAGATGAAAGTAGCAACTAATTGTATTAATGCATCTACATTCAAAGGAGAAATCAGCCCGTACACCCTCTCCTACTTCATCAAGTTTTATTTTCATTTCTCATTAGTTGGGGAGAACTCAAGGAGGAGTCGCAGTGTGCATCGCCATAAAATCCCATTGCCGTTAATACTCTAAATCTGCGTGGAGCTGCTGCGTGAAATCACAGTCGTGGGGGGTGGATTAGTTACAGTACCCCTCAATGAAAGAGAGAGAGAGGAGACCGGTTTGTCAATCAGGATGTGTTGTTCACCTAGCTAGCTAGCCACTCTGCAACCCATCATGAAAGTTAACCTGCACAGCAACCCATCTCTGTATACATGTTGGAGATAGAATAACGACAGACTGGCAATCATCACTCCTGGCTAGACGTTTGATTATGTACTGATGTTTACATCTGAAATCTATAGTTTTGTATAGTCCAAAATTATAGACAAATTAAAATCCATAGTTTAGAAAAAATTTATACAGGTTGTCCTGTCATCATGTCTTGCATTCAGTATTACAGGCCAACATTTATTTTCATTCTCCACAAATAATAAGTATGTTCAAAAAATTATATTGGAGACTGCTGATAAATTGTAGCAGTTTTGCTGGTAGTTGTACTTGTTTGTTTGTACCAGCTCTGAATGGTGAAGTCACAGACTTTACTTGCCATTAAGATTTGTTGTTAATTAGAAGTGAGAGGTGATGAAAATGAGGGAAAACAAGCTGTCTCCTGGGAGAAGTGATTACATATTTAACGACAGTATCGTTGATGTTGGAGAGAGAATGATTGGCAAGCCTGTCGATACAAATATTTAAATACTTTCCTGAGATACCTTTAGTGGCTTTATTCAAGCCATTGCCGTTACATAATCTTGTCGTCGAGTTGTATTTATTGTTATTTCTACTCTCTCCTCCTAGCATTCAACCGTACATACCCCTATGTTACATCTGTTTATGATGGATAAATGTACAGTAAGTACCAAACAAGTTTTACTTATTCATGAGTATAGCTCAAAACAAACTTTGCTTAATCCCCTTCAATAGCTAGGGTAATCAACATCAGAACGCTGAGTTTCCATAGTCACACATGACCACAGCAAGTCCTAGCACATCTAATATGATGTATGAGGCGCTAGCCAACCAGCTTGCATAAAGTGTTTAATTATAAATGGGACGGAGGAGCAT
The DNA here is from genome assembly GCF_045679555.1 of Salvelinus alpinus. Classification (NCBI taxonomy): domain Eukaryota; kingdom Metazoa; phylum Chordata; class Actinopteri; order Salmoniformes; family Salmonidae; genus Salvelinus; species Salvelinus alpinus. The sequence goes on along the minus strand of NC_092093.1, from coordinate 33,272,126 downwards.
ATTTTCCATGCAGTAAACCAAAACAGGGAACGGTTTGATGCACCAGGCAGAAGTCATTAGTATGCTCACTAATCTCTGAAACACTGGTTTTCCTTGCAGCTACAAAAAAGCTAAAAGCTCAAAAGGCACGGGGAGTCAGACTTCAGCTCAGTACCAACGCTGAAGCAACTTGGGAAAACACACTCAGCAAGGAGAGAAGAAGAAGTAGAAGAACTTCAGTGCAGCCAGCCAAGTGAGAACAGATACTGTAGTCCTCATCAATTGAGGTCAACCTCCTGTGAATCACTCAGTGAACATACTTAACGCGAAATCACAATGTGCCCGTGTGCAAAATTAGGCGGAAAAGTGTTTTACGTGCTTGTAATCATCACAATAGGAATGCATCTCCTGGTGATTTATCCTCAAGGTTCCTGATTTTGTGTGCTGTAAATCAGACTGTGCTTCTGGCTACTGCTGCTCGCCTGCTTTACAGCCTGCAGGCCGATAAGGAGACAGATTTATTGAATGTTTGCCTGCTTCTTTGGGGCATTTACGAGCAATTCTGTGCTACCGCATCGAAATTAGAAACAGGCTAGGATTATTGTTTTGTTACTGGCAAGGCCTGTGTAACAAGCTTTTTACATCTTACAGACACTGTGAAACAGTCAGTCTCCTTCAGAGTGATGTGCGTTACTCTCAACAGGTGCTTGCACAACTCTAGCTAGACCTTGAGCCACACGTTTTACAAACTTTAAATAGACTCCTTCAGTTTTTAGATAAGCCAAATGTATTCAGCCTCATGTTCAATCAGAGTTGTTTTCACTCTCCTCTACTTCATAACTTATTTTCTTTCATTGGGTGATGACTGACGAGGGAAGGCAGGCAGTGCTCAGAGCGGTGAAATAATTGTCAACCGTATGAGCCAACGCCGGGCGTAGGGCGGGGGATGCGGTGTCATGGGAGTCGCTACACGGATCAGTCAGAAGTAATTACTGCAGGCAGCCACAACACTGAGGAGAAACGCTACAGGGTCCACAGGTCCCCAACACCCCACTCACTTCCTCATTAGCACGACACCTCCCAACCCAATCTCACAAAACACTACCACACTCACTACCACAAACTAAGTGCCATCCGTTCCTGAACAATTCAACCCACTCTCACACCAGAGCCTCTCCAGTCCAATCCTTAGTCCATTAATCCACGGCTAATACAGCTACCGGCCACAGAAAGTCTGATGTTCATTAGAGAGAGGAATAATTGGTCTGGGGTGTTTGTAAAGGTGTTGTTATCTCCCCTGATTCATTTTGAGTATTAGGTATTTTCCAGTGGTGGAAAAAGTACCCAATTTGTCATACTTGAGTAAAAGTAAAGATACCTTAATAGAAAATGACTCATGTAAAAGTGGAAGTAGCCCAGTACAATTCTACTTGAGTAAAAGTCCCAAAAATATTTGATTGGAATATACTTAAGTATCAAAAGTAAATGTAATTGCTCAAATGTACTTAAGTATCGAAGTAGAAGTTCAAGTATACATCATTTCAAATTACTCATATGAAGCAAACCATACAGCACCATTTTCTTGATTTTTAAATTTACTGATAGCAAGGGGCATGCTTCAACACTCAGACATCATTTACAAATGAAGCATGTGTTTAGTGAGTCCACCAGATCAGAGGCATTAGGGATGACCAGGGATGTTCTCTTGATACGTGTGTGAATTAGACCATTTTCCTGTCCTGCTAAGCATTCAAAATCTAACGAGTACTTTTGGGTGTCAGGGAAAATGTATGGAGTAAAAAGTACATACTTTTCTCGAGGAATGTAGTGAAGTAAAAATGGTCCAAAATATAAATACTAAAGTAAAGTACAGATACCAAAAAAAATGATTTAAGTAGTACTTTCAAGTCTTTTTACTTAAGTACTTTACACCACTGGTATTTTCACTGTTCTCTTACTCTAGCCTTGATTAAGAGATCTTGTATGAAGGAACTAACAGTCAAGTAGACCCACTGGTCAGCAAATGAATCAACATTAACATGAATAAGTCAGAGAATTGTCTGACAACTCTTTTCTGCTTTCCCCTGTAGAATATTGAGGAAGTACAGTACCATATTGAGCAAATCATTTTTGCAGCACTGCTTTGATGGACTCTACATTTATTGAAGTTATGAGCACCGTAAGCTGTTTTCGGAGCTCTAAAATAACATAAACGTGTATCTCACCGTGATTAAATGACTTAATCTGCTCAGATCCTTAGCAATGCTTCGATCAATATGAGGCTGATGATATGCATGTGAACACTCCACCAGTCTCATTCTCCTGCCACCGGTGCATGTCCCTATTAAGACATATTAAACCTTTTATTTCCAGCCCGTGCTCAGGGCTGAAGTAGGGTCTGGACAGAGATCATGTGGAAAGGTTGCACTTCAGGGATGAATGAAGGATGACTGAAGCAAAAAAGGCCCGGGGGTGGAGGGGGGGGTTGCGGAAAATTGCCCATATATCACAGCCCCCTGAGGTGCCTTATTGCTACTTTAAACTGGTTACCAACGTAATTAGACGAGTAAAAATACACGTTTTGTCATACCCGTGATATACCACGTGGTATTGAACCACCCAGTTTATAGCACTTGATTGGTACCTTTTGAAAGTTTGATCCAATCAAAACAATACACATGATCACACTGAAGTGGCTTTATGTACTGAAGGGCTGAATACTGCAGCATGGATGTGGGAGGAAAACGAAGGAGGAATATCTGCTCTGAGTGTACAACATGGGATGCCTTATTCAGAAGACACAGATACACACGTTTGCCATGCAGTAAATTCATCTACCATGAGATGTTTCATACTTTCATGCAGTGCAATTTATCATAAACGAGTTGACCATACATAGGGCTACATATAAAATATCCGATAAGGACTCTTAAGTGAGATTAAAAATAGCACATGCCAGGTGCCTATTTCATACACTCCGCTCACCACAAAGGTGTAGAGGACATCGATATAAATAATATATGAAACACGATGTTGAACCTAGACCTAAATGTCCTAGTGTAGGTCTTTGTTAATAGTTGTAGCGATCATCTTGGATGAATTTCCAAGACAGGGGGACAGGGCTATAGTGGATGAGCATTAAAGGTCATGCTAAGATCATTTAGATAGGACTGCTTGATGAAAAACCAGCAATGACATGATATAGCTTAGAGAAATGTGTTTTCTCCCCTCAGCATACACACACACACACACACACATACACACACGCACATGCACACGCACACGCACAGCATTGGCTGACAAACTGCAGCATTTTTAAAGCTGGGTACAGAGTGTGTTCCTCCCTGACAGGCCTGCATCATTCTCCCAGTGTGGCTCCTCCGGTGTCTCCCTGAGGTCCTACTGATGTGGAGGAACAGCATGTTGCTGACAGAACCCAGATGAATTCCTGGAACCTCAGCTTTAAATAGGCCCCTGTATTTAAAAAAAATTCACAGCCATTCTCCATGGGCTCCTTCATCACTCCATTCTGCTTTGAGCTATGGGAGAGGCACTAAGCTTTACACGTGATTAAGATCCTATATACCCTGGCCACTGATGGTGGACATCTAGAGGTACACAGTAATGTTCTAGAAAACCAATTTTGATTTCTTTGTTGCAGCCAGCACAGCACACAAAAACTCTTTCCTTCTTGTTTTCCGTTGCAAAGTCGTGGCTAGTAGCTGCAGGGTGTTATGGAGTTAGTGTCTCTGTGGCCAGCTGTATTGATCGGCCTGAAGTTTGGATGGAGCCAGAGGGTCCACTGAGCAGACAGATAACTGTCTATGCCTGAGAATCAGACTTCCTCTCTCTAAGCACACAGACTAATAACATCAAACCCCTTTGGTCTGCCTGCCTGCCTGCCTGCCTGCCTGCCTGCCTGCCTGCCTGCCTGCCTGCCTGCCTGCCTGCCTGCCTGCCTATCTCACAGAGTAGCTCTGAACCGGCCGTCCAAAACCTCCTTTGTCTCAACAACTTGCTTGGAAAAGGCTGCTTTTACAAATGCTACACAAAAACGACATTGTTCTATAATTACAGCAGAAGATAAAGCATTCCCGGTAAATGTCATTCAGCCTTGGCCAAAAAAAACAGACAAAGCCTTTGCAGTACTCAGCGGAAACAGTCAAAAGACAGAGAGAGAAAGCTACTGTAGGACTGGAAAGTAGTTAAATTAATCATACCGCTTTGAAATTAACAGATTAATCTCACTGTGTTATCAATTTGGTGGTATTGGTTACAATAGATTTCCTGACATTAGAGAAAGGATGTGCATCTATTTCGAGGTTCTCTCTCTCTCTCTCTCTCTCTCTCTCTCTCTCTCTCTCTCTCTCTCTCTCTCTCTCTCAATCTCTCTCTCTCTCTCTCTCTCTCTCTCTCTCTCTCTCTCTCTCTCTCTCTCCCTCTCTCTCTCTCTCTCTCTCTCTCTCTCTCTCTCTCTCTCTCTCTCTCTCTCTCTCTCTCTCTCTCTCTCTCTCTCTCTCTCTCTCTCTGTCTCTCTCTCGTAGTGAGTGAACAGAACAACTGGGAGAGGCCAGTACAGGGGTACAGTAGACGTTCTTGTGTTACATGGATAGACGAGAAGACTAGCCACACTGCCTCTGGGAAGTAACGCACAAATTATTGAGAATGCTGTTTTACCATGAACAATTTGTGGATTGTTCTCCATGCATGACTTCAGTCATAGCTGTGCCCACTGAGAATACACATTTCAGGTAAATGCACTGATGGTGCATTCGGAAAGTGCATTCGGACCCCTTCCCTTTTCCATATTTTGTTACGTTACAGCCTTATCTAAAATTGATTAACTTTAAAAAAAACACACAATACCCCATAATGACAAAGTGAAAACAGGCTTTTAGAAATGTTTGTAAATGTGTTAAAAATAAAAAACAGAAATATCTTATTTACATATGTATTCAGACCCTTTGCTATGAGACTCAAAATTGAGCTCAGGTGCATCCTGTTCCCATTGATCATCCTTGAGATGTTTCTACAACTTGATTGGAGTCCACCTGTGGTAAATTCAATTGATTGTAGATGATTTGGAAAGGCACACACCTGTCTATATAAGGCCCCACATTTGACGGTGCATATCAAAGCAAAAACCAAGCCATGAGGTCGAAAGTAATTGTCCGTAGAGCACTGAGACAGGATTGTGTCGAAGCACAGATCTGGGGAAGGCTACCAAAACATTTCTGCAGCATTGAAGGTCCCCAAGAACACAGTGGCCTCAATCATTCTTAAATGGAAGATGTTTGGAACCACCAAGACCTGGCCGCCCGGCCAAACTGAGCAATCGGGGGAGAAGGGCCTTTGGTCAGTGAGTTGACCAAGAACACGATGGTCACTCTGACAGAGTTACTCTGTGGAGATGGGAGAACCTTCCAGAAGGACAACCATCTCTGCAGCACTCCACCAATCAGGCCTTTATGGTAGAGTGGCCAGATGGAAGCCACTCCTCAGTAAAAGGCACATGACAGCCTTTCCTGGAGTTTGCCAAAAGGCACCTAAAGGACTCTCAGACCATGAGAAACAAGATTCTCTGGTCTTTTGGCCTGAATGCCAAGCGTCACGTCTGGAGGAAACTAGGCACCATCCCTACGGTGAAGCATGGTGGTGGCAGGATCATGCTGAGGGGGTGGTTTTCAGCTGCAGGGACTGGGAGACTACTCAGGCTTGAGTGAAAGATGAACATACAAAGTAAAGAGAGATCTTTGATGAAATCCTGCTCCAGAGCACTCAGGACATCAGACTGGGGTGAAGGTTCACCTTCCAAAAGGACAATGACCCTAAGCACACAGCCAAGACAATGCAGGAGTAGCTTGGGGACAAATCTCTGAATGTCATTGAGTGGCCCAGCCAGAGCCCGGACATGAACCCGATCGAACATCTCTGGAGAGACCTGTAAATAGCTGTGCAGCGACGCTCCCAATCCAACCTTACAGAGCTTGAGAGGATCCGCAGAGAAGAATGGGAGAAACTCCGCAAATACAGGTGTGCCAAGCTTGTAGCGTCATACCCAAGAAGACTCAAGACTGTAATCGCTGCCAAAGGCACGTCAACAAAGTACTGAGTAAATGGTCTGAATACTTATGTAAATGTTATATTTAATTTTTTTAAGTATTTTTTTTTTTACCTGTGTGTAGTTGATGAGGGGGGAAAACAATTTAATACATTTTAGAATAAGGCTGTAACTTAACAAAATGTGGAAAAAGTCAAGGGGTCTGAATACTTTCCAAATACGCGGTACATAATCAAGCAGAGAGAACAGTCTATGACTAGGGTGGCTGGAATCGGACGATTTTTAGGGCCTTCCTATGACACCGCCTGGTATAGAGGTCCTGGATGGCAGGAAGCTTGGCCCCAGTGATGTACTGAGCCGTACGCACTACCCTCTGTAGTGCCTTGTGGTCGGAGGCCGAGCAGTTGCCATACCAGGCTGTGATGCAACCAGTCAGGATGCTCTCGATGGTGCAGCTGTAAAACCTTTTGAGGATCTGAGGACACATGCCAAATCTTTACAGTCTCCTGAGGGGAAATAGGTTTTGTCGTGCCCGCTTCACAACTGTCATGGTGTGCTTGGACCATGTTAGTTTGTTGGTGATGTGGAGACCAAGGAACTTGAAGCTCTCAACCTGCTCCACTGCATTCCCGTCAATGAGAGTGGGGGCGTGCTCGGTCCTCTTTTTCCTGTAGTCCACAATCATCTCCTTTGTCTTGATCACATTGAGGGAGAGGTTGTTGTCCTGGCACCACACGGCCAGGTCTCTGACCTCCTCCCTATAGGCTGTCTCGTTGTTGTCGGTGATCAGGCCTACCTACCTCTGTTGTGTCATCTGCAAATTTAATGATGGTGTTGGAGTCGTGCCTGGCCGTGCAGTCATGAGTGAACAGGGAGTACAGGAGGGGGCTGAGCACGTACCCCTGAGGGGCCCCTGTGTTGAGGATCAGCGTGGCGGATGTGTTATTACCTACCCTTACCACCTGGGGGCGGCCCGTCAGGAAGTCCAGGATCCAGTTGCAGAGGGAGGTGTTTAGTCCCAGGGTCCTTAGCTTATTGATGAGCTTTGAGGGCACTATGGTGTTGAATGCTGAGCTGATTACAGCTGTGAGTCTTTCTGGGTAAGCCCTTTGCTCACCTGGATTGAACAATATTTCCAAATTATTATTTTTTATATTCTTCCAGCTCTGTCAAGTTGGTTGTTGATCATTGCTAGACAACTATTTTAAATTCTTGCCATATATTTTCAAGCTGATTTAAGTCAAAACTATGCTACTCAGGAACATTCAATGTCATCTTGGTAAGCAACTCCAGTGTATATTTGGCCTTGTGTTTTAGGGCATTGTCCTGCTGAAAGGTGAAAAGGTCTCCCAGTGTCTGTTGGAAAGCAGACTGAACTAGGTTTTCGCTCTAGGATTTTGCCTGTGCTTAGCTCTGTTCAGTTTATTTTATCCCCCCCAAAAAACTCCCTAGTCCTTGCTGATGACAAGCATACCCATAACATGATGCAGCCACCACCACGCGTGAAAATATGAAGAGTGGTACTCAGTGATGTGTTGTTTTGGATTTGCCCCAAACATAATCCTTTGTATTCAGGATATACAGTTCATTTCTTTGTTACATCTTTTGCAGTTTTACTTTAGTGCCTTATTGCACAGGATGCATGTTTTGGAATATTCTGTTCATTTGTCCTTCTTTTCAATCTGACAATTAGGTTAGTATTGTGGAGTAACTACAATGTTGTTGATCCGTCCTCAGTTTTCTCCTATCACAACCATTAAACTCTGTAACTGTTTTAATTAAAGTCCATATTAGCCTCATGGTGAAAGTCCTGAGCAGTTTCCTTCTGCTCCGGCAACTGAGTTAGGAAGGATGCCTGTATCTTTGTAGTGACTGGGTGTATTGATACACCATCCAAAGTGTAATTAATAACTTTGCCATGCTCAAAGGGATATTCAATGTCTGCTTTTTTTACCGATCTACCAATAGGTACCATTCTCTGCGAGGTATTGGACAACCTCTGTGGTCTTTGTGGTTGAATATGTGTTTGAAGTTCCCTGCTCGACTGAGGGACCTTACAGATAATTGCATGTGTGGGGTACAGAGATGAGGTAGTCATTCAAAAATCATGTTAAACACTATTATTGCATGCAATTTATTATGTGATTAGATTAGATTTGCCATGACAAAGGGGTTGAATACTTATTGACTCGAGACATTTCAGATTTTCATTTTTTATTAATTTGTAATTACACTTTGACATTATGGGGTATTGTGTGTAGACTAGACACACAAAATCTACATTTTATCCATTTAAAATTCAGGCTGTAACACAACAAAATGTGGAAAAAGTCAACGGTAATCATATTAAGCATGCACGTTCAAGATAGCATGCATAGGTCATCGCAGGTCTGTGGAGATCTTCACAATTGCGGCATTGATCACCATGTTCTTTTAATGTAATCTTAACTGCAATCTAGGCCATTTGGTTCTGCTATTAGATGAAGCACAGCAATAACACATTTATCTATTGTATAAATAAACAAAATATCTGACATTTTATTCCCATTTGAACTTTAGTGTGCTTTTAAATGGTTGAAAGCACAGTGATGGACATTAAACTAAACTCAACAAAAATCCGACATTGTTTTTCCATTGGAATTTGGTTGTGCTTTTAGATGGTTTAAAGCATAGTGATAAGTTTTGGCTGTCTTTTTGAGTGGGTGAATATAGGTTGTGATCTCATTGATGAACAACTCAACCAAATATTACCCAATTATCCACGCCGAAATGACCTGGTGTGCCCAGTGGGTATGTACACTTGGTAAACAATTCAATTGAAAGTTCACATTGTTCAACTCAAAGTCGGCCTATTAAAGAGCAAGAGGAAGTCAGTTCCCACTATTTACCAGCGAGAGCAGGCAACTAGATGCAAAGTCAAATATTTCAGTGTCGACTAATCACAGTAATTCCTAAGTACTCATCATGCCAAGGCATCCTTCACAGTCCATGTTCAAGAGGTTCTTAACAGTGTAATCTACACAACCACGTCGTCCTGATCTATTTTGAGTAAACAGTAATCTCGTCTCCCAGTGACTATCCCTCAGGTTGACAATGTTTTGCAGTCACCTTTGACTGCACCCATAACCTGGGGCCACTAAATGTGGTGAGAGGTTTGGAGAATGGCGTGCAATTTGTGTGAATGGTTCAAACATCTTAGAGTGCCTTATCGGAGTGCTGGAGTCACTGACGCGTTCTTCTGCATCCTCTCAGCCTCCTCTCTCGTTGTCGGACAGATACAATCTCGGCATAACAAAAGCTGTCCATGTGCTAAGGATGAAAGCATTCTGGACAGGCCCAAATGAAACATAATGGTAAGTCCATTGGTGAGTCAGTCACAGTGTTTTGGAGATCTGGGATGCTCTTTGCTGTGTTCTCTGGTGCACTTACCGTTTCGAAAGCCATATCCTAATTGGAGAGGTTTGCCTTTATGTAAAGTGCAATTTCCTGTGCACTTCCCCTGTCCTCTCACAAATACAGATGCTCCCAAATGTGTGTGCATTAGCATGTAGAGCAAAGATACTCTCATGGTATACTGTGTGGAGTGAGATAGGGGGTCATGTGAGTGATGGAGGGGGTCATAAAAAAATGTAACCCCCCTGACATTAAGCCTTCTTTTACAGCATGACATAATCACAGTAACTCAGTTCCCTGCATTCCCCAGAGATGGCTCCTGTATTATAATTGGGATATTTTCCTTCTTCCATCCCATTTCTGGGGAAATAAAACTTTGGGAGCGGGGCTGTCTATGTTATTGGCAACGCAGACTGTTTGTGCATCAGCTCACAGAAGCCAGCTGTCAGACCCAGAAAGTGATGAACTGTTCATGCTAAGTTGCTCAGCTCTTGTGCGATGAATTTGCAAATGAAGTAAATAATGAATTCCATTAGGATTTTGTAAATAGCTTTTCAACAGCAGAGTGTGTTCGTTGATGCACATTCTCAGTTTTTAATTCAAATCTGCGATTACGGCGCAGAAACGGGCAACTGCTGCAAAGTTTAGACCTATTTGGTATCGAAAATGGTTTTAATAGAACTGGGGTTGCTCTGGGATAGAGTTGCAAGCTCTGCTTAAATCCAGTCACACTTAACTGGCTCCGACAGTTATAAGAGAACCATGCATTTCAATTGAGCTGCTTTACGTACTCCTAATTGGCCAAAAGGCTCACTCTGCCCCCTCTCTCATACACATTCATGATGGATACTTTTTGGGGGATAAACAAAAGGAAGTTTTCAGGTCTTTGAAAGGTTACGGGACAGTGCAGAGCACACATACTCATTATTAGTCAAACACTTACTGTGTTTGACATCTCTCGGAAACCTGCAGTCTCATCATTTCTTGTATCTCTGTTCCGCTGTATTTGGTGCCTCTCTGTAGCAGCAAAAATGATGCATCATCTCAGCCATAGCAATTATGGCTCACTCAGCATAGGTCTCAGTGGGGCTCCAAACCTGTATGGCAGAGAAGAGGATTACGTTTTCATATAAATTTATAACAGCATCTCCGCTGAGGATCCTAGAGGCCAGTGGTGAAGCAAATGAACATTGTTTTCTATCTCTGCTAAGCGGTGCATTACTAAACACACCATTGGAGCCCCCAGCACTTATCCTAATTGAGGGAGCTATGTTAATAATGTTTCTATCTATTACAGGGCCGAGCAGATAAGGCCTTTTATATCCTCTTGTATGGGAGACACTGGACTGATATCAGTGTCAATACTCAAGAGGGTGTAACATATAGATTCACATTTCTTTCAGTCTTATGTATCTTTATCTTTCAGCGTCTGTCTCCTCACTGAATGAAGAGTTATTTCGAAATCCGTCAGCTGGAAAACGAAATATACCTTCCCTTGTGCAGATCTCTGGAGGAAAATATTTCATGAAGTACTCCTTTTTGAAAGCTATTCATTAGATCTAGATTTATACTCTGTTGTGGCTGCCAGTTTTCTACCCAAAGTCCTCTAAGTATAAGTGCATGGTATAAATCTTGTGATTAAACATACCCTCTTTCCAGTTCAGAGAGTTGTTTGGGGTTATGACTCCACTCTGTTACACAATTCCTCTCACTCTGAGGTGTACGTTATATACAGTATAGTATGGCCCTTTTAATATTGAAACTTCAAGAAATTGTAATCAATAATCACATAGCCAGCTTATTCTACTGTGAACAGGACTGAAACACAAAATCAGCCTGGGCTATGGCAAAAATATTACATTACAAACATATCATCCCTTGATCCCTCATACTTGATTTTTATTTCTACTTAAACTCAAATGTGTTGAACTGAGATAAACCGTATTTCAGATATTTTTTTGTAAAAAAAACAAGTCTCTTCCCTCCAATTTTCCACAGAAACGGTCTCTTCACATACGAACAGAGAGATGTCGGTCGGCTTCAGAAGCCATCAGCGTGTGAATTACAGTGGTCGTGATTGAGGCAGGAAGAGAAGATGCCGGCTGAAATGAAATTTAAAATGGAGACACGTTCCCATCTTCAGATCTAAATCAGAGGTGGAGATTGGAAGCAGAGTGCTTCCTCTACATTAGCTGTCAGGCTGACCTTGGCCACTCTTGCTTTACACTCAGGATATGATATTTTTTTCATTGAGATTTACTCCCCAGCTCTCGCATGCTCATTTACAGCCTCTGCAATGTGCAGGTGTTTGCTTCTTGTTTGATTGACACCTCCCGGGCCAACGTATATGATTGGTGGGAGATTGATGTATGTGCTTGTGCATCCATTGCATTTCTGGGAGGCGCTAAACACTAATGCAGAGAGCAGTGGTGCACATGTATTAATTTATGAATAACTCAGTCAATCAAGCCTTTAGCTTTCAAAGTTCAACAATTTATCAAACCACACCTGGCATAGATGACAATGCTTAGTATCTGTTATTACTCATAGCCATAGCGAATAACATGCTAGTGTCTCTGACCACATGTTTATTTTTCTGTTTTCTATTCCTTTGCATCTGTCTTTGGGGAGAGCTAAAGGAGAAGAGAAGAGAGGGGTGAAACTAAGACAAGCCCGAATTTGGTAGTTTTGAAGAGATGCAAATTACAATGGAGAACAGTTATTTCATTTTCTAGCCTTTGAGCAGTGTTTGTTTCCAGAGGGAAATTAGCAGTCTCTTTATTGAATTCAGATACACAGACACGGCAAGGCCACAGCTCTTCTTTGCTATATTAATCAACATTTACAATTGAGTTGCATAAAAATAAAATTAACTATTTCCAACATAAGGTTCACTATGGTCAGACTGTGGTATTGGTTCACCTTAATCTATGGGGAACTGATACCCTCTCACCTAGAAGGGGAGGAGGACATATTATTATTAAACTATATAACGAAAAATAGGTCTGAGTTGTTGAACTAGTCACTAGGGAAATATTATAATGAATATTCCTGTTTATAAGAATGATTTCATAATCATACAATGCAGTTCAGCCATCCAAAAACTTTCCATAGATTTCTCTCCTCATGAGCTCATAAATTGATGCTCTTAGGCCCCCTGTGTGTGGCCAGGACAACTATAAATCAGTAAAAGGCATAAGTGATTAAAGTCAATGACATTTGGAGGGAAACTTTTGGCTTTGGTGAGATAATTATTGAAATCTGTTAAAAGCATTAAAAGGTCTCTAGCAGCTAATAACAGCCTATCAGGTCCTGGAACATGACTGTTATTAGTTCTCTCCCTCCCCCTGTGCTCTCTACCAGAATCACTCAACAGCACAACTAGAGCTATGGAATACCATGGTGACAGTAACCCAAATGGAAACACTGTAGCTCTTGATCCTTACTGCAGTAAAGAAATCCGATTTTACATTCGGAGTCACAAATAGGTGGATTGTCTCTCAAAGTCATACATAGAATAATTTGAACTCTTTCTCCTCTCTCTTTCTCAGTGGCGATTTTAACATGTACATCTTGGTGGGGCATGCCAGCAAACCCACTATATAACACAACACTAAATAATACATTCATTGCACTATAACGGTGACAAACGGTGCCCACACACTGTTTGTTCCTACATAACACAGTCCCAACACCTTACCACTGCTACACCTGGCTACACCTGGCAGCGAAACAGTTAATTCAGCCTCATTTACTACCTTTTAAAACAAACATAGCTGAAATTACTGACTTGCTTAAACAAAATGTGGTTTCTACTGACAATTGAGGTGTACAAACTATGGCACAAGGGGACAATGAGAGGATAAGAGGCAATACATCATTTCGATTAAGACAATGAACGAGCTAGGATGTACAAAGTCAATATAACTATTTGTTCAGCACTTTTGAAATGTAGAGCGACAGATTTCAAGACATGGGCCGGTCTCACAGTATTCTCCCTGTACACCAAGTCAGAACTATAGGATAAATAAAGGGGGTATATGAGCAGACAATGAAAGCTCCTACAATATTCAATGATTACATTTCTCTACCAGGCTATTGGCTACATGTGCGCCATCAAGTCAGAACAGTATGTGAAATTAGAAGGGGAATTAGGAGGGGAAACAGGACCAAATTATTAGGGTGAGGCACATGGGCTACTAACAGCTTATAGGCTACTAACAACATACACTTAGTATTACTTTCATAGCTACAGTATACATACAGTGGGGAGAACAAGTATTTGATACACCGCCGATTTTGCAGGTTTTCCTACTTACAAAGCATGTAGAGGTCTGTAATTTTTATCATAGGTACACTTCAACTGTGAGAGACAGAATCTAAAACAAAAATCCAGAAAATCACATTGTATAATTTTTAAGTATTTAATTTGCATTTTATTGCATGACATAAGTATTTGATACATCAGAAAAGCAGAACTTAATATTTGGTACAGAAACCTTTGTTTGCAATTACAGCGTTCATACGTTTCCTGTAGTTCTTGACCAGGTTTGCACACACTGCAGCAGGGATTTTGGCCCACTCCTCCATACAGACCTTCTCCAGATCCTTCAGGTTTCGGGGCTGTCGCTGGGCAATACGGACTTTCAGCTCCCTCCAAAGATTTTCTATTGGGTTCAGGTCTGGAGACTGTCTAGGCCACTCCAGGACCTTGAAATGCTTCTTACGGAGCCACTCCTTAGTTGCCCTGGCTGTGTGTTTCGGGTCGTTGTCATGCTGGAAGACCCAGCCACGACCCATCTTCAATGCTCTTACTGAGGGAAGGAGGTTGTTGGCCAAGATCTCGCGATACATGGCCCCATCCATCCTCCCCTCAATACAGTGCAGTCGTCCTGTCCCCTTTGCAGAAAAGCATCCCCAAAGAATGATGTTTCCACCTCCATGCTTCACGGTTGGGATGGTGTTCTTGGGGTTGTACTCATCCTTCTTCTTCCTCCAAACACGGCGAGTGGAGTTTAGACCAAAAAGCTCTATTTTTGTCTCATCAGACCACATGACCTTCTCCCATTCCTCCTCTGGATCATCCAGATGGTCATTGGCAAACTTCAGACGGGCCTGGACATGCACTGGCTTGAGCAGGGGGACCTTGCGTGCACTGCAGGATTTTAATCCATGACGGCGTAGTGTGTTACTAATGGTTTTCTTTGAGACTGTGGTCCCAGCTCTCTTCAGGTCATTGACCAGGTCCTGCCGTGTAGTTCTGGGCTGATCCCTCACCTTCTTCATGATCATTGATGCCCCACGAGGTGAGATCTTGCATGGAGCCCCAGACCGAGAGTGATTGACCGTCATCTTGAACTTCTTCCATTTTCTAATAATTACGCCAACAGTTGTTGCCTTCTCACCAAGCTGTTTTTCTATTGTCCTGTAGCCCATCCCAGCCTTGTGCAGGTCTACAATTTTATCCCTGATGTCCTTACACAGCTCTCTGGTCTTGGCCATTGTGGAGAGGTTGGAGTCTGTTTGATTGTGTGTGTGGACAGGTGTCTTTTATACAGGTAACGAGTTCAAACAGGTGGAGTTAATACAGGTAATGAGTGGAGAACAGGAGGGCTTCTCAAAGAAAAACTAACAGGTCTGTGAGAGCCGGAATTCTTACTGGTTGGTAGGTGATCAAATACTTATGTCATGCAATAAAATGCAAATTAATTACTTAAAAATCATACAATGTGATTTTCTGGATTTTTGTTTTAGATTCCATCTCTCACAGTTGAAGTGTACCTATGATAAAAATTACAGACCTCTACATGCTTTGTAAGTAGGAAAACCTACAAAATTGACAGTGTATCAAATACTTGTTCTCCCCACTGTATCTGCCTTGCATATTACATCATTTATGCGGGGGGACATAAAATACTGTTAAAAAAAGCAGGAAATCAGCTCCATGTCACGGCCGTTTAAAGGAGGTGACCAAGGCGCAGCGTGATTTGAATCCATACTTCTATTTATTAAACGAAGAACACTTAACAAACTCACAAAAACAACAAAACGAAACGTGAAGCCAACATAGTGCTCACAGGCAACTAAACAAGGACAACTACCCACAAAACCAACCTGGAAAATGGCAACCTAAATAGGCTCCCCAATCAGATACAACGATAAACAGCTGTCTCTGATTGGGAACCCATCCAGGCCACCATCAACCTACATACCCCTAGACAATACAAAATCCCCATAGATAACAAAAAACCCTAGACAAGACAAAACTAAACAAACCACCCCTTGTCACACCCTGACCTAACCAAATAATAAAGAAAGCAAATATAACTAAAGTCAGGGCGTGACAGTACCCCCCCCAAAGGTCCGGACTCCCGGCCGCAAACCTAAACCTATATGGGAGGGTCTGGGTGGGCATTTCTCCGCGGTGGCGGCTCTGGTGCGGGACATGGACCCCGCTCCACCTTAGGCTTGGCCCACTTAGGTGGCGCCTCTGGAGCGTGGACCCTCGCCGCCGACCCCGGACAGGAGGGCGACTCTGGCAGCTCCGGACAGGAGGGAGACTCTGGCAGCTCCGGACAGCAGGAGGGAGACTCTGGCAGCTCCGGACAGGAGGGAGACTCTGGCAGCTCCGGACAGGAGGGAGACTCTGGCAGCTCCGGACAGGAGGGAGACTCTGGCAGCTGCGGACAGGAGGGAGACTCTGGCAGCTCCGGACAGGAGGGAGACTCTGGCAGCTGCGGACAGGAGGGAGACTCTGGCAGCTCCGGACAGACGGGCGAACCTGGAGGGAGGAGACGGAGAGACAGCCTGGTGCGTGGGGCTGCCACCGGAGGCCTGGTACGTGGAGGAGGCACCGGATAGACCGGACCGTGGAGGCGCACTGGAGGTCTCGAGCACCGAGCCTGCACAATCTTTCCTGGCTGGATACTCCCCGTAGCCCGGCCAGTGCGGCCAGGTGGAACAGACCGCACTGGGCTGTGCTGGCGAACCGGGGACACCGTGCATAGGGCTGGTGCCATATACCCCGGGCCGAGGAGACGCACTGGAGACCAGATGCGCTGAGCCGGCTTCATAGCACCTGGCTCGATGCCCACTCTAGCCCGGCCGATACGAGGCGCTGCGATGTAACGCACCGGGCTATGCCTGCGCACCGGGGACACCGTGCGCCTCACGGCATAACACGGTGCCTGCCCGGTCCACCTCTCTCCACGGTAAGCACGGGGAGTTGGCTCAGGTCTCCTACGTGACTTAGCCACACTTCCCGTGTGCCCCCCCCAAGACACTTTTGGGGATGCCTCTCGTCCCAGCCGCGCTGCCTCCTCATACCACTGCCTCTCGGCTTTGGCTGCCTCCAGCTCTTCCCGGGGGCGGCGATATTCCCCAGCCTGTGTCCAGGGTCCTTCTCCGTCTAGAATCTCCTCCCATGTCCATGAGTCCAGATTTCACTGCTCCTGGTTCCCACGCTGCTTGGTCCTTTTTTGGTGGGTAGTTCTGTCTCGGCCGTTTAAAGGAGGTGACCAAGGCGCAGCGTGATTTGAATCCATTCTTCTATTTATTAAACGAAGAACTACAAACCTGACTCAGTTACACAGGCTCTGTCAGGAGGAATGTGCCAAAATTCACCAAATTTATTGTGGGAAGCTTGTGGAAGGCTACCTGAAACGTTTGACCCAAGTTAAACAATTTAAAGGCAATGCTACCAAATACTAATTGAGTGTATGTAAACTTCTGACCCACTGGGAATGTGATGAAAGAAATAAAAGCTGAAATAAATAATTCTCTCTACTATTATTCTGACATTTCACATTCTTAAAATAAAGTAATGATCCTAACTGACCTAAGACAGGGGAATTTTTATTGGATTAAATGTCAGGAATTGTGAAAAACTGAGTTTAAATGCATTTGGCTAAGGTGTATGTAAACTTCCAACTTCAACTGTGTCACGGCCGTCGTAAGGAGGAGACCAAGGCGCAGCGTGGTAAGCGTACATACTTCTTTATTTAAAGAACGAACACTGAACAAAACGAACAAAATAACAAAACAAACCGTGAAGCTAATATGGATAGTGCAGACAGGCAACTAAACATAGATCAATAACCCACAAAACCAAAAGGTAAAATGGCAACCTAAATATGATTCCCAATCAGAGACAACGATAAACAGCTGCCTCTGATTGGGAACCAATTCAGGTCACCATAGACTTACTTATACCTAGATTTACCAAAACCCCTAGACATACAAAAAAACCTAGACAATACAAAACAAGCATACCCACTCTCGTCACACCCTGACCTAACCAAAATAATAAAGAAAGCATAGATAACTAAGGTCAGGGCGTGACAAACTGTATGTATACTGTAGCAAAGAAAGTAATACTAAGTGTATGTTGTGTAGTAAGCTGTTAGTAGCCCATGTGCCTCACCCTAATAATTTGGTCCTGTTCCCCTCCTAATTTCGCGTTCTGTTCTGACTTGATGGTGCACATGTAGCCTATAGCCTGTTTTAGAGAAATATAATCACCAAATATTGTAAGAGCTTTCATTGTCTGCTTATACCCCGGACGGTGGAGGAAAGGGAGAGGAGGAAAGAAAGAGCGGAGGGATGTTGAGATGCGGACCCTCAGTCTGCTGCTCTCGCTCTCCGCTGAGACTGACCATCTGATGCAGGCACCATCAGCCGAGTAAATAAAAAGCGAATTATTTAAATATATTATCACTCAGCTGTACTTCACAAGTAATATAACAACACATCTATTACCGGTGTGATCGTATAGCCTACCTTTTTTTTTCTTCAAAAGTCTCATGGAATGTAGGCCTACACTGAACACACACATTGGCTGCTACTGTAGGCTGAATGATAGAACAGCTATTTCTGTGTTAAAATGTTATGGGATGCATTTTCTCCATTGGTTTTGATGGTAGGTGGATAGCCCCAGTAGCCTACATGTCCACTGTTAAAACTGTAACTTAAAGCGAGTACAGCCTAAGTGTTCACAGTAAACACATGCTGGAAGTTGCAGAGAAGTTTGCCTCAGCAGACCTGAAATGTGATCAGATTCAAGAAACTAGGCGTATGTCACAAGTCACGACTTCAGAGTAGAGCCTTTTGAACGTAAAAAAATATTTTCTCGAACATGTGAACTTTCATGTGCCTTAATATCAAACTTGTATGTCATGTGTAAATACGAATCCAATTGTTAAATTACGAGCCTAGTTCGTTTAGCCACAGAAAAAGCCGGCAAACCTTCCCGCTAGCCATGATTGGCTGAGATAATGAGTGGGCTGGACATGCCGAGAGATGAGATTGGATTGCTCGGTGTTGGATCTTGTGTCTATAAAATGAGCTGCTCGTAATGCATAAATAATCGTTTCTACTGCATTTTTGGGGGGGAAAGATATGATAGCCATGGAGAATTACAAATATATTGCTACTGCTCTCAATAACATTGCTGCCCTGAATTTATCAGGCGCTTCGACAAAGGTCAGTGGGAAAAAGTTGTGATGAACTACTTTCTGGATGACGATCGACGTGCCATGCAATGCTAACTCTCTCATTTCATAACACGTTCTGAAATCAGTGGAACACAACCGTCCAAACAAGCTGTGCAAACTAAACGGAAACAGCACATGTCTAATAAAAGGGGTTGCAGTCTGCCGTGAAGCTTTCATCCATGTATACAGGTAAGAATCTAGCTACAGATTCAGATATTATACGTTTCTAATTTTGCCCAAAAGTTGTTTTCGTTGCAAGCTAAAGCATACTGTTAGCTAGCCAGCTAGAGTTCGATGACTGGCTTGCTAACTAACAAAACTGAAATTCAAATTTTACTACATAAAACCGAATCCAGGTCATGAGTCACAAATTTGCTCAGTGCTGGATTTTTTTTTTTTTTTAGGGAACATTGCATGTGATCATGTTTAAATGTAAGGTTTGAAATTATTATGTTTTAGTCAAACAATATACATATCTGTGTGGGCTTCTTGCTCTTAATTTTTTTAATCAAGACCCAGGATGTGACCCAGATGCAGACACAGGAGGTGGATAGTACAGTTCTCAGATCATTTATTACAAACATGTGGCAGGCAAAGGGCAGGTCGAGGACAGGCAGAGGTTCGTGATCAGATCAGAGTCAGGCAGGTACAGGACGGCAGAAATACTCGGGGTCAGGGCAGGCATATGTTCGTAAACAGGTCAGTCAGGCAGGTACAGGATGGCAGGCAGGCTCGGGGTCAGGGTAGGCAGAATGGTCAGAACTGGGAAAAAACTCGGAAACAGAACTTGTGAAACAGGAAGACAGGAAAGCATGTTGGTAAGACCTGACAAGACGAACTGGCAACAGACAAACAGAGAACACAGGTATAAATACACAGGGGATAATGGGTCAGATGGGCGACACCTGGAAGGGGGTGGAGACAAGCACAAAGACAGGTGAAACAGATCAGGGTGTGACAAATTTGCAGTCTACAAATTATTTGTAATTATGTTTCGGGCCCCCTGAACTTCCGCTGTTTGTGCTAATAATGTGAAAACTACAGCTCTCTCTGTGAGTCTGCCACTTCATCCAACATTATTTAATATAAAATGTGTTTTACAGAGAATGAATTATGCTGATCGTAATCACAGTCTAAGTGTGGTACAGTAGTTGTCTATGAATATACCACACAAGCTTACAGTGAATGAGGATGATGCATGGCATGACCTGGTGAATTTGAGACATTTTAGATGAGGATAAAGTACATGACAGGAGGAAAAGCATTGCTTTTAATATTGACAGTTCTGTTTTATTTGATCCTCATTCTGTCACGCCCTGATCTTTTTCACCTGTCCTTATGCTTGTCTCCACCCCCTCCAGGTGTCACCCATCTTCCCCACTTTTCCTCTGGGTATTTATACCTGTGATTTCTGTCTGTGCCAGTTTGTCTTGTTCGTTCAAGCCAACCAGCGGTTTGTGTCAGCTCTTGCTTTTTCCAGTTTCTCTTTTCTCGTCCTCCTGGTTTTTGACCCTTGCCTGTCCTGACCCTGTACCGGGCCGCCTGACCGCTCTGCCTGAGCCTGCCTGCCGTCCTGTACCTTTGCTCCACCTCTGGATTACCGACCTCTGTCTGACCTGACCCTGAGCCTGCCGTCCTGTACTTTTGCCTCTACTCTTGATTATCGACCCCTGCCTGCCTTGACCTGTCGTTTGCCTGCCCCTCTTACATTAAACATTGTTACTTCACACAGTCTGCACTTGGGTCTTACCTTGATTCCTGATACATTCAGGAAGAAGATGAAATTAAAAAAGACTGATGTCAAGAAAAACATATAATTAATAGTTTGAAGCAAATACTGCAGTAAACATAAATTAAACTGTAATCTACTAACACCACAAGCCTAAAGCTAAATAATCAAATTCATAGCCACCCCAGACTCCTCATAACTCTTTAATTTGTATACCAGGGTAGGGTAGGAAGGGATGTCACAAACCACTTAGCTCATTTAAGCAGAACAATAGATAAATAGCTTCCTCTTCACACAAGACTAACATCAAAGAGAAAGGAGAAGATTAAACTGATTAAAATGATGAGGTTCACCTGAAGTGCTTTGGTTCAACAGAGAAGAGCATGACATTATATGATAACCATAGTCTGGGGAGTTATCTTTGCAAAAAAAAAGAGAAGCTCCTCTTGTTTCCTAACAGGTAGGGGAAGTTGTGCTGAGGGGAAGTGGATGTAGACAGAGAGAGAGGGTCTATCCATCCTTAGCAGAGATGAGAAGAGTGCCTGGAGCGAGCTTCACACCAGGGATATGAAGTGTACAGTATATGTCTGTCTCACTGGGTTGTG
Organism: Salvelinus alpinus; assembly: GCF_045679555.1. Taxonomy (NCBI): domain Eukaryota; kingdom Metazoa; phylum Chordata; class Actinopteri; order Salmoniformes; family Salmonidae; genus Salvelinus; species Salvelinus alpinus. The sequence continues at coordinate 33,250,868 of NC_092093.1, read as the reverse complement.
TTTGTTAGAAGCAACTTCTCATGTTCCCTAAAGCAGCATACAGGAGAAGTTATGTATTTAATGAAGACCTCAATCATTGCTGGCACATATAAAACCTCACTATGATGATGTGCCTGTCCTGTTGGAATTCAAATACTCCCTCAGTGTGGTTACAACTGCTGAGGAGATGGCAAAACTTGTTAATAGTCACATGTAAATTTCCCTCAGGGCATTTAAATTGACTTTCTGAAATGAGTTCCATGATGTTCTTATAATCTAGCATTTTGCAGGCAGAGGCCTAACCAAATGTAATTTGCCATCTGCTTCGTAATAGGTTTCATCTTTCAATATAAATGTTAATAACCCATTCTGTAGACTGAAACTGTGATGCTGGAATTCACAGAAGATTATTGAATGTCTGCTTCTGTAGATGCAAGTGAAATAAAAAATATTTGTGCATTGACACACCTGTACTAGAGCTCGCCAGTCCTAATTTTTTTTAATAAAACCTCTGGTTCGTTCAGCCATTCCTATGGGGGAAATTAATGGGGTTTTGGGATAAACACCGAAAATAAGGTCTGAGGTTAACACAGGCTTAAGAGGTCTTATACTTTTTGTTCTATGAGAAAATATCAGTCAGTTAACATGACGTTTATGAACTAGGAAGCTTTTATCTGCTTTATGTGCTTATTTTGATTACATAAATGCTTAAAAATTCACAAAAAGTGACATTAGCTGATCTCAGACCTTATTTTCCGAATTTCCCCAAAAAACTACAAAAAAAACACACATTTCCCCATAGGCTTTAGCCAACAAGCTATGGCAGAGTTAGCCTCAGTTAGTGCCTACAAAAAGACCCGTAAACCATTGCTCTCTATTGTGTCTGATTTAAAGCTAAGAAACTGTTCAGAAAATTATTTTGGCACCATTCCAATACTCTGCCATTTTATGAGCTTTCTTCATTCTAGCACACAGCTCTCTCTCTAACTGATTCCATGTCTAACCACAGTGACAGGTAGTCAGTGTCATCACCATCCTGTCTCTCCCTGCCTGCCTCCCAGTAAAAATGCAAGCTATCTCCCTTCTCATTCCCCATTCGTCAAAGTCACTAACTTGCCTTTATAATAGCTGAGTAAAAGGCCATATTACAGTAGGCCTGCGACAAAGCAATGGATTAATTCCCTCTGATCCAAATGCTGTCAGACCATTAAAAATGTATGCAATTTTGCATTATCTCCTGTGCTCCGAATGTTTGAATTAAGGAAAAACAACAGTGAATTAATCAATGCCTAATTTGTACAATTCAGTATGTCTGCACCATTTCCCCCGCCTCGCCCCCAAATGAAGATAAGGCACGTCTCTTATTTCTGCCCGTCAATCATAATTCAGTCATGAAATTACATTCACTCCTCACTCTGGCATGGTATTTCTGAATGAGCACAGCGGTGCCATCAGTGTTCTGTCACAACATTTGCAATGTGAAGATTCAAAAGGAGGAAGTGCTTTCAAAATGTCTCCTTTTTTTAAAGAGAAATATAATAAACAAGGAAGTCGTGTGCTTAGAGCCTTAATCATTTCCATATCTCCTGTGGCAATTTATACATACTGTATGTGTCTCTCTCTGCCTGAAGTGAATGATACTCTCTTTGACTCTCTCACATTTAGAGTACTGCACTTAATTCTTCTCTAACTATAGATTCATTCAAATTGGATTCCAATTCAGATACATTCAGATTGTACCAATGATGACATATTTGCATAAACAGTATATTGTACAGCATACTGTATATATGATGTCTATGGATCTCAGACATTGCAAGTACAGTAGAACAAGTAATGTATTCCAATGCTAAACAATAGGCCACTGATATCTGTTGTATTGTTTGCCTATTTATGTTCAGCCGGTTCCCGTGTAAATGCTGGATAAAATGGCCTCCAGAAGTGCAATTAGCTACAGCAACAAAGCACCATTCTGTGCTCCAGACATGAAACATATGCTAATGTTTTTAGCTTTTTGACAGTTTCCTTTTCACCACAAACACAGATCCAGATGGCTGAACGGGTGGTGAGACTAATGTTGAGCATCTGTGTGTTTGCACACTGCCGATTTATACATATGTTTCAACTTGTTCAACTTTACAAATGGGGACATTTCCATAATCCGTATGTTTCACCAATGAAGAAAGCAAAAGGTAACAGTTCAAAAGCTAAATAGATGGCACTGTATCGGTAACTTACGAGAATGGGTTGCCCTGTGAGCGTCTGTTCTCCACTATAGCAGCCTGGTCTCATACACTAGATGTAACTTTGTAAACATAAATTCGGCACACTATAATTAATGTGATATTTCACATTTGGTATGGTTACATAAGGTAGATGGTTACTTAAGGCAAAAACTTATGCAGGGTGGTTGATCGGGGTAGATGGGTAGGCGCAAACGTCTAGCAACCCAAAGGTTGCGAGTTCCAATCTCATCACGGATAACTTTAACATTTTAGCTCATTTCAACTACTTACTACTTTTTAGCTACTTTGCAACTAAACTCAGCAAAAAAAGAAACGTCCCTTTTTCAGGACCCTGTCTTTCAAAGATAATTCGTAAAAATCCAAATAACTTCACAGATCTTCATTGTAAAGGGTTTATACACTGTTTCCCATGCTTGTTCAATGAACCATAAACAATTAATGAACATGCACCTGTGGAACGGTCGTTAAGACACTAACAGCTTACAGACAGTAAGAAATTAAGGTCACAGTTATGAAAACTTGGGACACTAAAGAGGCCTTTCCACTGACTCTGAAAAACACCAAAAGAAAGATGCCCAGGGTCCCTGCTCATCTGCGTGAACGTGCCTTAGGCATGCTGCAAGGTGGCATGAGGACTGCAAATGTGGCCAGGGCAATAAATTGTAATGTCCGTACTGTGAGACGCCTAAGACAGAGATACAGGGAGACAGGATGGACATCTGATCGTCCTCGCAGTGGCAGACCACGTATAACAACACCTGCACAGGATCGGTACATCCGAACATCACACCTGTGGGACAGATACAGGATGACAACAACTGCCCGAGTTACACCAGGAACGCACAATCCCTCCATCAGTGCTCAGACAGTCCGCAATAGGCTGAGAGAGCCTGGACTGAGGGCTTGTAGGTCTGTTGTAAGGCAGGTTCTCACTAGACATCACCGGCAACAATGTCGCTTATGGGCACAAAACCACCATCGCTGGACCTGACAGAACTGGCAAAAAGTACTCTTGACTAACGAGTCGCGGTTTTGGAGGTCGATTTGGAGGTGGAGGGTCCGCCATGGTCTGGGGCGGTGTGTCAAATTCGCAATCTCAACGCTGTGCGTTACAGGGAAGACATCCTCCTCCCTCATGTGGTACCCTTCCTGCAGGCTCATCCTGACATGACCCTCCAGCATGACAATGCCACCAGCCATACTGTTTGTTCTGTGCGTGATTTCCTTCAAGACAGGAATGTCAGTGTTCTGCTATGGCCAGCGAAGAGCCCGGATCTCAATCCTATTGAGCACGTCTGGGACCTGTTGGATCGGAGGGTGAGGGCTAGGGCCATACCCCCCAGAAATGTCCGGGAATTTACAGGTGCCTTTGTGGAAGAGTGGGGTTACATCTCACAGCAAGAACATGCAAATCTGGTGCAGTCCATGAGGAGGAGATGCTCTGCAGTACTTAATGCAGCTGGTGGCCACACCAGATACTGAGTGTTACTTTTGATTTTGACCCCCCCTTTGTTCAGGAACACATTATTCCATTTCTGTTCATCACATGTCTGTGGAACTTGTTCAGTTTATGCCTCAGTTGTTGAATGTTGTTATGTTCATACAAATATTTACACATGTTAAGTTTGCTGAAAAAAAACAGTTGACAGTAAGAGGACGTTTCTTTTTTCGCTGAGTTTACTTAGCATGTTAGCTAACCCTAACCCTTTTAGCTAACCCTTCCCCTAACCTTAACCATAAACCCTACCCCTAACCCCTAGTCTAGCTATAATTCCTAACACATCATATTGTACGTTTTGCAAATTCATAACATATAATACATATTGTAGTTCGTAACATATCATACGCAATAGGTTATGGACATCCACAAATGAATACATACCATACGAAACATAACATATCATACTAAATGGCTTGTCTCAGATTTACATGCAGAATAATACGAAATGCTCTGAGACCAGATTGACTATAGACATCATCAGGTAATTCACAGAGTCCAAAACCTTCCGGTTCTATCAACCTTTCTTAACAGAGTAGAGAGCAACAACCCCACTGTTTTAACACACCATCAGTATCTCACTGCTCTCCTATACCAGAGAGACATTGAACTCCGTGTGGCCGTCTCTAACTAATGCATCATAATTCGACAGTGACATTCATGTTGCTATTCATGTTTCATTTATAGGGGGACCTTCAGGTTACAAAGGATAGTTTGTGTAAATTGAATTGCATACTTTTACAGGAGCATGTTGGGAATGACTGATGGCAAGTGGAAATGAAATTACTCTGCAGTCCAAAGACACTTGGGGCTCCAAAAGCACATACAGAAACCCCACAAACTGAATAGTGAGGCTTGTTCGCTATTGTTCATACTGTAGGATTCAATGACGGTTTGTACCAAGGGTAATGAAAGCCGAGAGATACAGTGCGCTGAATGACTGGTCTTTGGGTTTAAACCAATGTCCTTAGCATGATGACCAGTGGTGAATATATGACAAAGTCATGGTCAGAGAAGCGCAGAGCACAAAATCCCTCAGCATGCCCCATTCAACTGGGAGAGAGAGAGGAGCAACACGGAGGAAATGAAGAACTCCAAGCTCGACTCCACATGTAAACAACCCCGGGGCTACGTACTAACAATGGAGCCCGTCCATTCCTAAAACACCCACTCCAAACCTTAATCTTCTTTTTAACAATACTCCATTCTTACCGAAACAAAAGTGTGCACTGTATGCTGTAGCACATTAATTAAGAGCCCCTACGCTCCTCCTTACAGAGTGTGTTCAGACTGTGGCACCTCGTCTCAGAGCCGGGATGGAATTGAATGTGCCACCTCGTCTCAGACCTGGGATGGAATTGAATCTGACAGCGTTTTGACTTGAGGGATTAATGGATAAACATAACCTTGGACCTGTCTAGAGGCTGGGTGCCTGGTCTTAATGCCGACTTCTTCCCTTTCGAGTGTGACCGTCATGGGACTAAACCTCCAGCGGGCGAGGCAGGGCTTGGAGGAAAACCTCTTGTGGGTCTGTAATTGATTTCACAGGGCTTTATCAAAAATTAATAATGTTGGTGAATCATTCCATTAGAGGCACAGATGCTGGCAACATATGTTTTCCTAAGCAACACAGGACAACATATTGTGGTTTGATCTCTCTCTCTCTATCTCTCTCTCTCTCTCTCTCTCTATCTCTCTCTCTATCTCTCTCAACATAAAAAAAACCAAATATGAAATCAGGTTCTCTGATAGATGTTTTAACCATCTTAACACAGGGACAGTCAGAAAGACATAGCAGCTTCTGCCACATCTGTGTTGTCATGAAAGCCTTTCTCTTGTCAGCTTGACAGACAGAGGCAATCAGAAACTCTCAGCTCCCTATGACAGGCCAAGTGAACTCTACGCCATTAACCAACTTTAAGAAGTATCTGCCTTGAAACAAACTTCAAAGAGCAACAGAAGTTTGCCAAACTGACAGACAGACCACACAACTCCACACTGTGACACCACACAACGAATGCTTAACAGGCCATCAGAAATCTCTTGAACGGGTGAGGGAAAAAAAACTGGGCTCCTTAAAATTGAAAAAAGCGGCTAATAAAGAATGCTTCACATTTTCAAAGAGCTCGCTCTCCAGCTTGCATTAGTATTACATAAACAGCTTGTTATGTTTGGGCGCTGTCATCTCCAAAGAAAACAAGAAGTGGGACATTACTTGTTTCACAACTGAAAGCACTGAAAGCACTGGATGACCTTTATCTGGCCTGAAAGCACTGGAAATGTGCATAGCAACATCACTCCTAGACTGCGTTTCTTTCCAAAACGCTATCCCCTCCACTGAGCTGAGATGACTGGGTAGTTGTAAACAATTGCTCCGTCCAGTTATATTTTCTTCCCCTCTCTAGCACTCTATAAGATGTGTGAAGCGAGGGGCCTCCATGGGAGATTTAGGGCCCCTCGCTTCACACATCTTATAGAGTGCTAGAGAGGGGAAGAAAATATAACTAGACGGAGCTATTGCTTACAACTATCCAGTCATCTCAGCTCAGTGGAGGGGATAGCGTTTTGGAAAGAAACGCAGTCTAGGAGTGACAACATCCTCAACGCCATAATCAATGCATGATTGTGTTGAAATAGTAAAGCTGGAAAATTGAAATGGAGTTAAAACAAAAGTGTGTGGTCAAGTGTGTGGAGCTATGTGAGAAAATCCCAAATTATGCATTGGAGTGTCTACTTACTTACACATTGGTTGACTTGCTGGCTGAAGCTGCGGTTAACGTCTGGCAGGGTGAGAGGGAGGCAGAGTGGAAATATGAGCTGATGTCAAGAGGCCACTGAGCTCTAGTCAAACCCCTTCACTGTGCCCTGGCCTGCCCTGCTTCTGGTACATACATGAGTCTGTGTGAAAGGCTGGAGAGGGTAGGGAGGTACTGGTGGTGGTGTAGTCCAGGTCTTCAACATTTTTTTGTTGGTATGTTTTATTATTTTTTATCACGTAGCCAAACATTGCGTTATCTTCCATCTGTATCTCCAAGGAGTCAACCAGAAGGGTGTTGATTTGGCACAGTCATTTCACGTAATGGCTTTACCTGGGAGAGGCTGCTGGTGGTTAGAGGTACATAGTGGCAATAGCTGAAGGACATCTTTGCCAGAATATTTTCCTTTCTGAGGTTGCAAGAATGGATCCTCAGTGTGGGACAATTTTTGTTGAGGATTTTATGTTAATTTCCATCCCTCTGCCTTTCCATCAAAAAATAGCCCAGAAGAAAATATCTTATAATTTCTAAGGACCATTCTGAGGACTTTATTCCATCTCCGGAAAGGAAGGCCTCTCTCATTATAGTTATTTACTCAACTACTGCAATAGGTGCAAAGTCATGATCTGAGTCTGCCACTTTTTCAGTTTCCCCAGCACAGGTAGATTTTGATCTGTACCTGAGCTCCACACTGTTAGATATATGCACGTAAAGAGCATACTGTGCGAGGCTATTTATATGGATGAATCCTGAAGCACTTTTTCAAAAGTTTAGAGTGGGTGCTATTTTCCCTAGCTGTCAAACTCCTCAGTCATTTCTGTGTTGAAAAAATGATCATATTTTCTCTCAGTTTCTCCGTAGAGGTAGTTTATTTAAGATTCCCAGTGGAACTCACATAAAGATTCCAGCAAAAGTGAGACAGTTACAGAATGAGACAAAGGTTCCCGCTGGAAGAGAACTGCCAGTTCCTCAACGCGTCAATACCTCTTCCTGCACGTTTCAGTGCCTCCATGACAAATCTGCTCATTTCATGTTAACACATCATACATTACAAGCCTTCCAATGTGCAAGACCATGTCAAATAAATGAATACAAGTCATCTTAACCAGATGTCAGTTTTACTTTTACTGTAGGAGAACTACAAAGGGGAATAGACGCATGTTCCCTGAAAACTGAAGGCCCTACTGTGTAGATATACGTTCTATTCTTATACAGTAGTTGCCACTAGTTGAATTGACTCTTAATTAACTCATTAGAGGAAAGTGGGGTATGTTGATACATTTTTTACATTCAGCATCACTACGTCAAGGGAAATATAGTATTATTTTTAACAAAGGTGTGGTATATTGTATATCTTAAATGTATGCCTACATTCAGATATAGATCTGTCACGCCTGCTCCTGCTTCCCCTCTCTGGCGCTCGAGGGCCTCAGCCGGCTTGTCAGGCTCCCACGCCTCAGCCGGCTCGTCGGGCTCCCACGCCTCTTCGGGCTCCCACGCCTCTTCGGGCTCCCACGTCTCAGCCGGCTCGTCTGGCTTCTACAGCTCATCGGGCTTCTACGCCTCAGCCGGCTAGTCCAGCACCATGCCTTGGCCCAGCCCGCCGTGCTCGCCCGGGTGGGGGGCTGTCACCCAGGCTGTCCTCTCTCTGGCGCTCGAGGGTGCCAGGCTGCCCTTCATTACGCACACCTGTCACCATCATTGCGCGCATAAGCGCTCATTGGACTCACCTGGACTGCCTTACTTTGTTGATTGCCCCTCTAATATCTGTCTGCTCCTCAGTTTGTTCCTTGTGTCAGCACTGATGTCTTTCGTTTCCCCCTGTCCAGACACTGTCCTTGCTTGTTTCTTGTCTATTTTCCATTAAATGTTCACTCCCTGTACTTGCTTCTCGTCTCCCAGCGTCGGTCCTTACAGAATGCTGACACCACTATTTGAAGCGTCAGGGAGTTTTTGTTGGTGACGTCGGGTCCTGGTGCCGCCGCCAATGAAACCAGGGGTGCCTCAGCTGGTTCGTCGGGTTTCCACGCCTTAGCTGGCTCGAGAGGTTTCCTTGCCTCGGTTGGCTCGGCAGGCTCCCATCTCACGTCATGCCTCAGCCGGCGCGTCAGGCTCCCACACCTCTTCCGGCTCGTCGGGCTTCTACGCCTCAGCAGCTAGTACAAAAGCACCATGCCTCAGCCGACCCGTCATGCTCACCCAGGCTGTCACGCCTGCTCCCGCTTCCCCTCTCTGGCTCTCGAGGGTGCCAGGCTTCATTACACACACTTCCCACCATCAATATGCCATCAGCGCTCTTTGGACTCACTTGGTTGCCCCTCTATATCTGTATGCTCCTCAGTTTGTTCCTCATGTCAGAATTTATGTTTTATGTTTTCCCCTGTCCAGACGCTGTCCTTGTTTGTTTCTTGTCTATTTTCCATTAAATGTTCACTCCCTGTACATGCTTCTCGTCTCCCAGCGTCGGTCTGTTCAATATCACTTACCCTTCCATTTCTTGACCAGTTGTCTGGTTACAGGGATTTCGTTTTGATGTGCCAATTCGTAGGCAAGTTCTCTGTCTTTGAGGCTACTAAGCCCATGAAACTGGTCTGCGAGATTCCTGATATGTTTATCAAGCTCAGACTCCATGTCATCAGATAAGTCCTTGTGTGCCTCTGCTACTCTATCATAGCTTCTCTTTCGCACAAGTAATGTTCAATTTCTTTTTTTGTCAATGTACAGGTAACTGCCAAATAAAGGAAATACTTGAGTAAATTAGGGATACAAAGTATATTGAAAACAGGTTCTTCCACAAAGGTGTAGTACCTGAGTTAATTAAGCAATTAAGATTCCATCATGCTTAGGGTCATGCATAAAAATCCCCTGTTGCCCCTTATTTAAGAGATCTCAGTTACTTTGAAAGAGGGATCTCAAAGGAGCATAGAGGGTCTAAAGGGTGTGTGTGTGTGTGTGTGTGTGTGTGTGTGTGTGTGTGTGTGTGTGTGTGTGTGTGTGTGTGTGTGTGTGTGTGTGTGTGTGTGTGTGTGTGTGTGTGTGTGTGTGTGTGTGTGTGTGTGTGTGTGTGTGTGTGTGTGTGTGTGTGTGTGTGTGTGTGTGTGTGTGTGTGTGTGTGTGTGTGTTAGTCACCAGCTCTCAACCCAATTGAACAAGCCTGAGACAGTGTTCTACCATCATTAACAAAATACCAAATGATGGAATTTCTCGTGGAAGAATGGTGTCGCATCCCTCCAATAGAGTTCCAGACACGTGTAGAGCATATGCCAAGGCGCATTGAAGCTGTTTTGGCGGCTCGTGGTGGCCTAACGCCCTATTAAGACACCCAAGTGGCGCATCGGTCTAAGGCACTGGATCTCAGTGCTAGAGGTGTCACTACAGACCTTGGTTTGATTCCAGGCTGTATCACAACCGGCTGTGATTGGGAGTCCCATAGGGCAGTGCACAATTGGCCTAGCGTCATCCGGGTATGGCCGGGGTAGGCCGTCATTGTAAATAATAATTTGTTCTTAACTGATTTGCCTAGTTAAATAGAGGTTAAATAAAAAATTTAATAAGTAAAATACACTTTATGTTGTTGCTTCCTGTTGTTACCTGTACCTCGAGTGTCATTCAGTCAAATGTTTCATCTCTTGCTGCTACTGGAATGGACTTCTTTCCTTCTCTCACTTCCTTGGCTGCTCTCTCAAGAACCTCAAGGGGGCTATACATGGGGCATGATGATGTCTGCTCTGTAACAATAAAACTCACTCAAGTTCATATGCATGACACAATGCAAAAACACTACGCAAATTATGCATAAAACTTGAAAAATGTCATTTTTATTTGTATGGGGTATGGTGGTCATTGGCTCAACTTACCCCATGGCCATTGGTTCAACTTACCCCACACAGACAAGGATGCACTTTCATGCTAGGTTTAGCACCTCATATTGTAGCTTATAGAGACCCCAACTGATGTATAAAACAATCTACTTTGGTTTAGATTACAAGCATCATGAAACCTATAACTCAAACTCATTTGACTTTGACTTTGTGAAAATCATTTTTTTCTTTTAACTGCACTTGCTTACCACTTTTTCCATGTGGTTTCTCCCTTCACTGAATCCATGAAAGGATGACTTCCTCCTAAATATTGGTCGCATTTATTTTGTTTATGGTTTCCTAGAAACAAGGGGTAGTTCAACTTACCCTTTAACTCAACTTACCTCACTCTCCCCTACTGTTTTATTATCCTTAAATCACCCTGTAGTGATAGTCATCACTGTCTTAGCATTAGCAATATAGCCACCCAATTATCACAGTATAATTTAATTATAATTCATCTAATTGCCGAAGTTTGAAACTCTGAACATAGTTTTATAACAGTAACATTGCAATACGCCGGCAGAAAAAAAGGTAACATTGACAGTGCCTTCATAATCACATTTAAAAACTGTCTGGATCCATCCCTGTGGGGAAAGGTCATACCAAAGAGCAGGACAGACATTTAGCAGGCGGCGCGGTGGAGCTGCCACTCCAAACGAGCAGGGCAGAGATTAACCCACCTTTCTCATCAGTCTGCTGCTAGCCATGTTATAGGACCACTGACCTTTAGCCGAGGGGAGCGCTAGCACGCTAATGGCCCTGTTAGGAAAGTAAAGAGAAGGCTTTGACCAGGCGGTGTCTCTGGACCTGGGGTGGGTACCTGCAGAGTCACAGGGGGCGGTTGTGGGTAAAGCCTGTCTCTTTCAACAGATTGGACCCAGATATGCTCTGACATAACGGTATCAAAATGCCTGGGGGATTGAACCTCCGAAGGATACGATGATTACTGTTTATCACAGATGAAGTCTGGTCGCTGTGATGCTCCCCTCCTCCCTGCCAGATGGGTGTGAACTAATAGCTTACCATTGTAAGCCGACTGTATTAGAGATAGAATGTGTTAATGCAGATTCCTTTATGGAGTATTGCTGTACCTCAGCATTCCAGCCTTTATTTCCAATTTCCCAAAAGAACGTGGAAGGGAAACTATCCCTTGTAATAGCATGTATTTGCTAAGAAGTAGATTTAAATGTGTTTTAGACAGAAAAACACCTTCATTCGCACCAGAAGCACTGCCAATGTTGTCGCACTTTATCTGCAAGGTCTTTAATCAGATGTGAACTTAGCAATGATTTACAAACAAACTGCAAGTCGTGCAAGACCCAAACGGCTCATAAGGAAAGAAAACTCACATTCTGCTGCATGCCTAACTAGTCGTGTGTCTACATGTGTCACAAAATCGAGCCAAAGTCATTACTCAGCCCATTCAACAATGCAAGTGTGCACCATATGTTCCATTGATTACATAGTTCCTAACCAGTCCCACAGCAGTGGCTCATCCATATTCATGGAGGGATAAAATAGACCTGGGCAGCTACTGTAAGGGCAGCTCTACAGAGAGACACTACGAGAAGCCATAATGAACCTAAACGTCAATGGGTATCTAGAGTTTTTAATCAGCCAGAATAAGTTCATTAGCATGATTTTCATGGTCAGCCCTTTGGTTGACATTGATGCAAAGGGTGACCGATGACAATTTAAAGCAATGCTAGCTATTTGTTCTCCAAAAGCAATCCTTTGTGTACCCTTTGTCTGCTTGGTGACGTATACACATGAATACCTATCTTTAAAAGCAACCAATGGGTCTTTGGAGTCTCTTTTCATATTTCTCCGTGCAGTGCACACTAATTCCAACCGTAATGAAATCAGAAGTGACAGGTAGGTAGTACACAAATACTTCAGTAGTTACAGGTCAAAATATCATTACTCATTCCATCCTTTAACCCAGATCTAATTTTAGTGCAATCACACTGACGAAGATATTCTGTATAGCTGGAGCAGGAAAGCAAGAGGCACTGGGGTGTGTTCACCACCTGAAGTCACCCGTGTCCGATGTCGTAATTGCTGGATATGGAACGGTTCAGAGTATTGACATAAATGTACAATCCACCCCCACAAACCTGTCGTACAGGGACAGCACAGAATTTCAATTAAGCTAATAAACTTGTACGTCTTTCAATAGAATCTGATTCTGGGATCCATCTGCTTTATAGGGGAAAAACTCTGCAGGGATGCAACGGAGCGAGAGGATTTGGTAGAGGATGAGACACAGAGCAGTAAATGACGGCCAAGTACAACTTGCCCACACATTAGCTAGGCCATTAGCATAGAGGTTTAGAGTTTTCACAATTAATTAGTGAACGAGAATCCCCACGCGGCCAATTAGCTCACCGGCAGTGTTAAATATAAATTGTGACTTGAGAGTGCATAGTTAAACTCAGTGGTTTCATATGGCTCTGTGTAGTCCATAGGATGATGTAAAAATTGTGTTATTGATCTGCAAATTCACTGTTGGATTTCATTTTGCAGCCTGACGCTCTCTTAATCTAGAAGGTTGTGATTGTGCCTGGGTGATCTCTGATTTCTGCCGTAGCTTCTAACGACGATGTCACGGGTGTAGTTTCTATTTGTTTTATGGCTCATGTTTTAGTGCTATTGGATACAATCATTCTCTGGAGGTCAAACATAGCTTATCATATTGCAGTTTACTGGCAAGGTACTGTAGCACACAGTAGTAACACTGTGGATCTTTACAGCGAGAAAATCCATATATGTAGACTACATTTGCAAATGTTGAAATGTTTCCATTCCTTTAAAATGGTTTGTTGTTGTTTGCAGTTGTATAAGAGAGAATTTGTAACCTGATGCTGATGTTTTTCTCCTTCAATGAATACACCAAGTCCCCAGCTCTGCTTACTCATTACGTGTTCCCAGATGTATTGAAATTCATAAAGAATGCAACAGGACAAAGATGTTGTTGTCTGTATCGATTCTATGTGAAGTAGAAGATGAATATTCATAACATACAAAGGAAGTAGGTGAGAGGAAACCTAAACTAGCATGCATGAATGAGAAACTCCTCCTCACAGACTACAGTTCATGTCTTCTGTGGTTTGATTTTTAACACACTAAATTAGGTTACTTAAAAACATTTTCAAGGGGTTTCCCTATTTTTTTAGTATTGAGTTGTTGTCTTCATGGCTTCTGTTCCGCATGAAAATGATTTGTCCCATATTCCAAAAACTGAGTTCTCCTCAACTGACACTCCCAAATACAGTAGGCCTACCATACATTCAAATATATTTGTTAGAATGGGTTGATATGTTTATGAAGTAAATTCTTGATTAAGCTGCTGAATAAACAGCATATACAAATAGGCCTAATCCCACTTTCTATTTCTCAGTAATAAACTCTACAGTCATGTTATCCAAAAACACGATGTCTTCTGTTTGCTCCTGTTCATTCCTCTGAAATGCAAAACTGTGCGTGCCAGTGTGTGTTTATTTAAGCATGAGCAATGGCTTTTCATATTTATTCTGAACATCTGCCACATCACATGTTGGGAAACACAGGGAGGGGGCCATGTCTGTGCATGTGACAGAAGAAGATCAGTCCCACATAAGAGACGGAGCCAAACAAGGGCATTAAAGATTGATCATTTGGAATACGGTTAGCATCTCTCCACTGAACCGTACACAGTTTGGAGATCTCCCCTCACGGCAGGTAGCATGTTGTTTGTCTCAGACAGTGGAGATGATGTTTAATCTAATTGTTTCTCAAGGTTACAAGCAGTGCATATATCTCTGTGGCACGGCCATTACTCAGGTGCATTTCAGAAAGGAGCCAGGGGAGGCAATAACAGTAATGCAGCACAGAGAAGTCGCTGGAAACACCAGAGTAATCAAAAGAGATAAAAAGTGACCGGTGGTGGGGGGGTGGCATAAAAATGACTGATGTCTGTAGCAGATGGGTGTGTTTTACGACCTGCACCAACACTCCATTTAAGTGCACATAAAATGCATAGGTGGCAATAATTGACTCCTGTCACCACCACAGTGTTCGAAGACGTTCATCCACATTGCGGAGCCGGGGTTTCTGAGTAAGACAGAATACAGAGGATAGTTGTTTGATTTATACCTCTGGAAACTGGAGCAACGTCAGAAAGTTTCAACTCTTCTCTCTGAATTCCTGAGGGGATGTTGATGATGAATGGAATAGATCTGACATTCCAGAAAGACAATATGTCACGGCTAGGGCTGTGACGGTCATGAAACTTTGTCAGCTGTTGATTGTCAAGCAAATAACTGCCGGTGATACGGTAATTGACCCATAATTAACATAAACACATTTAGCATCTCCTGGCTTCCACACATAGCCTACAAGCCACTGATGCAGTCTTATAAATCCATGTAATGTAGCCTACACCTTCCCAATAAATCCATTATTTATTTTAGACAGGTCTAAAGAAACATCATATGAAAAAAATGTAGTCTATTTCAGAAGAACAGAATAGCATACTCTTGTCTTTATGTTAGGTCCTGATCTGGCTATGCCATATGGCTGTGGGCTACACTAGTTCATTTAGCAGACAAGATTTTCTTAGAATTCTGTGACATTATTTTAAATTATTTTATAATATGAAAAATACAATTGAACATAGCTGGATAAAATAGAAAGGATGTTTTCGCCAAACGATTTCTGAGGGAGTGCACATTTGCGGCTATTCTGTGTTGAGTGGTTAACAAAGAAGCAGGTCCTCCTATATTCTTAATTTAGAGTTATTTGTGCAATTTTAGTTGTGATACAAACGTTAGGCTGTATGTTTAGATATGTAATACATTCTAAGGGTACATGATGGGACTCTAATGATGATTTGAAAAAAGTTACATGAAAGGGATGAGCTCTGCTTTGTTTTGTTGCACAGGCTGCACACATCAGTCTTTCATTCATAGCATCTCCCTAGGGTGGCCATAATGCCCCCTAAAAAAAATCCATGCCTTTTGTGGCCAGGGGCCGTTGTGCCCTTGTGCTGAATATAATAATTATAATTCCATTCTCCCAGCTGCATGTTCAAAAGCACCTCTCACTCACATGGCTCTCTCCGATATCTCAATTCTTATTAGCCAATGTGTCACGATCGTCGTCAAGGAAATGACCAGACCAAGGTGCAGCGTGGTACAGTCTTTTATTTTTTAATGTCGCCAACAAAAACAATAAACAACAAAACGAACGTGAAGCTCTGTAAGGCTATACATGCCACTAACAAAGACAACAACCCACAAATGAGAAAAGGAAAAAAGGCTGCCTAAGTCTGATTCCCAATCAGAGACAACGATAGACAGCTGTCCCTGATTGAGAATCATCCCCGGCCAAAAAACAAAGAACCAGAAAGCATAGACTTTCCCACCCGAGTCACACCCTGACCAAACAAACATAGAGAATAACAGGATCTCTACGGTCGGGCGTGACTGTACACCCCCCCCCCCCCCAAAGGTGCGGACTCCGGCCACACAAACCTGACACTATAGGGCATCTATCTGGCTCCCCCCACTTTGGTGGCGCCTCTGGTGCGGGGACCCTCGTCGCCGACCCCGGACTGGGGACCCTCGTCACCGACCTCGGACTGGGGACCCTCGTCACCGACCCCGGACTGGGGACCCTCGCCGCCAGTGTCTGTGTTCTTTTGCCCATCTTAATATTTAATTTTTATTGGCCAGTCTGAGATATGGCTTTTTCTTTGCAACTCTGCCTAGAAGGCCAGCATCCTGGAGCCGCCTCTTCACTGTTGATGTTGAGACTGGTGTTTTGCAGGAACTATTTAATGAAGCTGACAGTTGAGGACTTGTGAGGCATCTCTCAAACTAGACACTCTAATGTACTTGTCCTCTCGCTCAGCTGTGCACCGGGGCCTCCCACTCCTCTTTCTATTCTGGTTAAAGCCTGTTTGCGCTGTTCTGTGAAGGGAGTAGTACACAGCGTTGGACGAGATCTTCAGTTTCTTGGCAATTTCTCGCATGGAATAGCCTTAATTCCTCAGAACAATAATAGACTGATGAGTTTCAGAAGAAAGTTATTTGTTTCTGGCCATTTTGAGCCTGTAATCGAACCCACAAATGCTGATGCTCCAGATACACAACTAGTCTAAAGAAGGCCAGTTTGATTGCTTCTTTAATCAGCACAACAGTTTTCAGCTGTACTAACGTAATTGCAAAAGGGTTTTCTAATGATCCATTAGCCTTTTAAAATGATAAACTTGGATGAGCTAACACAACGTGCCATTGGAACACGGGAGTGATGGTTGCTGATAATGGACCTCTGTACACCTATGTAGATATTCCATTAAAAATCAGCCGTTTCCAGCTACAAAAACAAGGACATTTCTAAGTGACCCCAAACTGTTGAACAGTAGTGTAGGTTTAAAATTAGTTTTGATTTAGAATGGACCATTATAGTAGAACGGCGCTGGAGGGGATGGTTGCCGTTTTACGGGCTCCTAACCAACCGTGCTATTTTGTTTGTTTTCTCGCATTGTTTGTAACTTATTTTGAACATAATGTTGCTCCTACTGTCTCTTATGACCAAAAGGAGCTTCTGGATATCAGAACAGTGACTACTCACCTCGAACTGGACAAAGGATATACTGCTTCCCTGAGACCAGACCCAAATTCCCGCCATTCGCCTGAAGAAAAGACAGAAATACAGGGGGCGGAGATCGGGGTGCCTTGTGAGAATTTGTCGGCGAGTGAGTAACCCGCCTCTACCATCCATTCTATTGGCCAACGTGCAATCACTGGAAAATAAACTGGATGATCTCTGTTCGAGATTATCCTACCAACGGGACATTAAAAACTGTAATATCTTATGTTTCACCGAGTCGTGGCTGAATGAAGACACGGATAATATAAAGCTGTCTGGGTTTTCCATGCATCGGCAGGAAAGAACAGCTACATCAGGTAAGACGAGGGGCGGGGGTGTGTGTCTATTAGTCAATAACAGCTGGTGCGCAATGCCTAATATTAAAGAAGTCTTGAGGTATTGCTCACCTGAGGTAGAGTACCTCATGATAAGCTGCAGCTGCAGCTGTTTTCATCTATATTATTCGTAGCCATCTATTTACCACCACAAACCGATACTGGCACTAATACCGCACTAAACGAGCTGTATAAAGCCATAAGCAAACAACAAAATGCTTATCCAGAAACGGCGCTCCTAGTGGCCGAGGACTTTAATGCAGGCATACTTAAATCCGTTTTACCTAATTTCTACCAGCATGTCACATGTGCAACCAGAGGAAAAATAATTCTAGACCACCTTTACTCCACACACAGAGACTCATACAAAGCTCTCCTTCACCCCCCACTTGGCAAATCTGACCATAATTATATCCTCCTGATTTCTGCTTAAAAGCAAAAGCTAAAGTAGGAAGTACCAGTGACTCGCTCAATACGGAAGTGTTCAGATGACGTGGATGCTACGCTACAGGACTGTTTTGCTAGCACAGACTGGAATATGTTACAGGATTCATCCAATGGCATTGCTCCTTTGCACCCCAGTATCTCTACTTGCACATTCACCTTCTGTACATCTATCACTCCCGTGTTTAATTGCTATATTGTAATTATTTCGCCATTATGGCCTATTTATTGCCATACCTCCCTTATCCTACCTCATTTGCACACACTGTATATAGACTTTTTCTATTGCATTATTGACTGTACTTTTGTTTATTCCATGTGTAACTCTGTGTTGTTGTTTGTGTCGCACTGCTTTGCTTTGTCTTGGCCAGGTCGCAGTTGTAAATGAGAACTTGTACTCAACTAGCCTACCTGGTTAAATTAAGGTGAAATAAAAAAATAAAATAAAAAATTGAGGAGTATATCATCTTAAGACTGCTGAACAATTAATCAAATTGCCATCCGGACTATTTACATTGACACCCCCTCCCCGCTGTTTATTATATATGCATAGTCACTTTACCCCTACTTACATTTACACATTTCCTCGACTATCCTGTACCCCCGCACATTGACTTGGTACTGGTACCCCCTGTATATAGCCTCGTTATTGTTATTTTATTGTGTAACTATTTATTTGATTTTTTACTTTAGTTTATTTAGTAAATATTTACTTAACTATTTCTTGAACTGCATTGGTGGTTAGGGGCTTGTAAGTAAGCATTTCACGGTGAGGTCTACACCTGTTACTCCTCTTTTTAAAAGAGGCCATCAAAACTGTTGTTTTCTCACGCAATTGCATAGCCTATAGAAATGTTTTGCAACAATGAGCTCATGGGCTCTAATGAAGTTTTTTGGGGGATTTTCGATCACATTTGCATTTATTATCTGAGTAATTAGAGGGACAATAGAGTGCTGAGTACCAGGCAGCAAGTTTGGTAGGCTACTAATGACCATCAGCAGCGTCAGAGCTTGGAGAAGCCTAGTTACCGTGACTAAACGGTCCCATGGAATTTGACTGCAGTCATGACTCGTGACTTCCAGTGTGGCAGTAATACGGTCACCGTAACAGTATGTATCAGGTATCCCCATGCAGCCAGCAGGCTTCCTCAGACATCAATTCCTCAACAACACTGTCCTCTACTTCACCACAGTTGGGGGAATAATAATCGCCACATTTGTTCCATCATGCTCCAGAGAAAATGAGATGTGCTCCTCCAGGCCTGTTGCTAGATGCCTGATGCTCCTCCAGTGACAATTCATGGTGTTTGTGAATGAGTTGACTGTGATCCTGTGAGGGCGTCTGAATCCCTGTGCTTGTCTGGGAGCTGTGTTTAACACAGCCTCATGAATAAAACATCAGGGCAGACACATTAATGCACAGTGATGTATCTACTGATCTATGTTTAGGTTGATTGACATTTCTCCAGGATTCCTGTCTCTGCCTGCCTGCGACACGAAAAGGCTGGGCCACATTCGTTGCGTGCCAGCTCATGCTCTTTCTCTGTCTCTCTTCTCTCGCTCTCCCTGTTTAGCTCTGCTCCTACTCTCTCCTCCGTTTGATCAGCGCACCTTAATTAGCCGCTACTGGAGGTGCAGGGAGCAGGCACGATGAACATTGGAAAATAGATCCCTCTCTGAAGCACACAACTTTTACTTGGGAGGGAAAAAAACAAAGAGTAGAGTTTTAATGAGGGTGTTGGCAGTGGAGGCTGTTGTATACTTATCATGGTGACTAGACTGCCACAATGCATCCTATAATATCCAACCCTGTCCCCTTACCAGTTGCCCCTGGGAAGTTAGATGATATACAGAAAGGAGGTTTAGGAAATCAGAATATTACGATTTGAGTCAGAAATTTGTATGAAAATGTACAACAGTTTCAAGATCTTTCACTATGTTGTGTCACCTATGTTTTATGATGAGTACAGGTGACCCATGTGGGTGATAAAGTGATTTCCAGCAGAGGGAAATGTTGCCGGGGATCATGAGGATATCAGTAGCCCCATTTAAACATGTGTCCTTTTCCTGATTGTGTCCACATCCTGATCGTGTCCCCATCCTGATCGTGTCCACATCAAGATCGTGCCCACATTTGTAGACAGATGTAAACGACCAAAAGACTCTTTGTAATCTGATTGTGATCAGCTCCTCCTGACCGCCTCCAGAGGTAGCCAGGCACGCATTGTGTCTGGGTATTGTACAAGTGTAGGCGGGTCTGGACAGTGAAACTATTTAAATCATCATTATCCCACCTTCTAAAATCATATAGCCGCATTAACAGGTGCCACTATTGACATAAGGCATCAATATGTGCCTTAAAAATAAAGAGAGTCGCACACTCCATATACAGTGGGGCAAAAAAGTATTTAGTCAGCCACTAATTGTGCAAGTTCTCCCACTTAAAAATATGAGAGGCCTGTAATTTTCATCATAGGTACACTTCAACTATGACAGACAAAATGAGAAGGAAAAAAATCCAGAAAATCACATTGTAGGATTTTTAATGAATTTATTTGCAAATTATGGTGGAAAATAAGTACTTGGTCACCTACAAACAAGCAAGATTTCTAGCTCTTACAGACCTGTAACTTCTTCTTTAAGAGGCTCCTCTGTCCTCCACTCGTTACCTGTATTAATGGCACCTGTTTGAACTTGTTATCAGTATAAAAGACACCTGTCCACAACCTCAAACAGTCACACTCCAAACTCCACTATGGCCAAGACCAAAGAGCTGTCAAAGGACACCAGAAACAAAATTGTAGACCTGCACCAGGCTGGGAAGACTGAATCTGCAATAGGTAAGCAGCTTGGTTTGAAGAAATCAACTGTGGGAGCAATTATTAGGAAATGGAAGACATACAAGACCACTGATAATCTCCCTCGATCTGGGGCTCCACGCAAGATCTCACCCCGTGGGGTCAAAATGATCACAAGAACGGTGAGCAACAATCCCAGAACCACACGGGGGGACCTAGTGAATGACCTGCAGAGAGCTGGGACCAAAGTAACAAAGCCTACCATCAGTAACACACTACGCCGCCAGGGACTCAAATCCTGCAGTGCCGGACGTGTCCCCCTGCTTAAGCCAGTACATGTCCAGGCCCGTCTGAAGTTTGCTAGAGAGCATTTGGATGATCCAGAAGAAGATTGGGAGAATGTCATATGGTCAGATGAAACCAAAATAGAACTTTTTGGTAAAAACTCAACTCGTCGTGTTTGGAGGACAAAGAATGCAGAGTTGCATCCAAAGAACACCATACCTACTGTGAAGCATGGGGGTGGAAACATCATGCTTTGGGGCTGTTTTTCTGCAAAGGGACCAGGACGACTGATCCGTGTAAAGGACAGAATGAATGGGGCCATGTATCGTGAGATTTTGAGTGAGCAAGGGCATTGAAGATGAAACGTGGCTGGGTCTTTCAGCATGACAATGATCCCAAACACACCACCAGGGCAACGAAGGAGTGGCTTCGTAAGAAGCATTTCAAGGTCCTGGAGTGGCCTAGCCAGTCTCCAGATCTCAACCCCATAGAAAATCTTTGGAGGGAGTTGAAAGTCCGTGTTGCCCAGCAACAGCCCCAAAACATCACTGCTCTAGAGGAGATCTGCATGGAGGAATGGGCCAAAATACCAGCAACAGTGTGTGAAAACCTTGTGAAGACTTACAGAAAACGTTTGACCTCTGTTATATACCCTTTGTTGGCAATGACAAAGTATTGAGATAAACTTTTGTTATTGACCAAATACTTATTTTCCACCATAATTTGCAAATAAATTCATTAAAAATCCTACAATGTGATTTTCTGCATTTTTTTTCTCATTTTGTCTGTCATAGTTGAAGTGTACCTATGATGAAAATTACAGGCCTCTCTCATCTTTTTAATTGGGAGAACTTGCACAATTGGTGGCTGACTAAATACGTTTTTGCCCCACTGTATAAACTCCCAGGAATGTATTGGGTAAATCACCAACTTTTCAGCATCACTGTGCCTTCTTCAGGGTAATGTCATGAATGCTTGAACCAGGATATGTAGACAAACAGTGCAATTAGTGCAACCAATGACAATAGTGAGGGGTGTGTCAGAATTCTTAAGTTAATTAGAATGAATTGAGTGAAACTGTTAAAAAACAGTAGTTTATGGCATATTGATTATATTAGGCTATTGTTATCATATGGAAACCTAATTGAATATTATACATAATATTAGCATCAACATACATTATTGTTTAATTCAATTTCACATATATATTGTTTCCCATATCATTTCATTTTTTTGTGACATGTAATCTTTTGGTTCAACCATAATGAGCAATATGCATCATCAACAGGGGAACATGTTGAGTGTACACTGATAAGCTGTAGAAAGAATAGATCAATTTGTAAGACTTGTTCATAAAAGAGAGAATTGTTCATAAGAAGGGCCTGAGATCAAAGTCAATATTCAGACCACTAGGGGTCAATGTTTTTAGATAGGATATCCAGTAAGCCTCCCTAGTAGGATCTCGATGTTACCTCCTCTCCTTGGTAGAGCAACATGCTCAATGCCTGTGTATTTGAGGGAGGAGACTGAATGTTTAGCTTCAACAAACTGAGCTGCTACTGGATAGTCAATGCTCTTACACCTGATTGAGCTGCGGTGTTCAGCTATGCGTTGTTTTAATTGTCTTTTCGTTTGTCCTACGTTGGCTTTACCACATGAACATGTGATGCGATAGATTACTCCCTTGGTCTTGCATGAGATGATACCGCTAACAGGGATTGTTTGACCTGTAACTGGGTGTCTGAAGAAGGATGTCTTTATAGTGCTATTGCGCTATGCGCATGAGCCACATTTGTAGTTCCCATTTGGAATGGGTGTCAAGAGTGTCTGAGTGGGCTCAGGGGGCATGTCAGATCTCACCAAGCTCCAATATTGCGACCACGCTTATATCGCAAACTGAATTATGACCCTACCCTAGAATTCCAGCATAATATCTCATCCACAGTGGAAAGCTTTTTGGAATCAGGACAAATCACCAAAAAAGAATGTGAAATTCTGTGTGTGAAATTTCCTGAGATACCAAATTTCTATACAGTCCATCCTATGATTGCATCTTACAACTTACTGAACTGGCATTATCCAATTACTACCTTGTCTTGTGTCAGACTTTCCTTCAAATTCGAGGTATAGCCATGGGCTCCCGCTTCCCCCCCAACTATGCAAACCTGTATGTGGGACAATTTAAGGTAGCACTCCTTTACAAAACAGAGACACAACCCCTACTTTCTAAAATCCTCCTATGGAAGAGATACATAGATTATCTCCTTGTGCTCTGGGTAGGAAGTCACCAGGATCTAAATTAATTTCAAACTCTACTTAACGAGAGCTCTGAATACCTCAAATTCACCAAGCAGACTGATGAGAGAAATAAACTACCTGGACTTATGGATCATCACAGAGAATGATGCATTACACACAGACGTATACACAAAGCCCACAGACAAAACAATGAAATGAAATAGGAAACAAATACATATATATGTGAAACTGAATTAAACAATCAAATCAAATCAAATATATTTATATAGCCCTTTGTACATCATATCTCAAAGTGCTGTACAGAAACCCAGCCTAAAACCCCAAACAGCAAGCAATGCAGGTGTAGAAGCACGGTGGCTAGGAAAAACTCCCTAGAAAAGCCAAAACCTAGGAAGAAACCTAGAGAGGAACCAGGCTATGAGGGGTGGCCAGTCCTCTTCTGGCTGTGCCGGGTGGAGATTATAACAGAACATAGCCAAGATGTTCAAATGTTCATAAATGACCAGCATGGTCAAATAATAATAATCACAGTAGTTGTCGAGGGTGCAGCAAGTCAGCACCTCAGGAGTAAATGTCAGTTGGCTTTTCATAGTCGATCATTAAGAGTATCTCTACCGCTCCTGCGGTCTCTAGAGAGTTGAAAACAGCAGGTCTGGGACAGGTAGCACGTCCGGTGAACAGGTCAGGGTTCCATAGCCGCAGGCAGAACAGTTGAAACTGGAGCAGCAGCACGGCCAGGTGGACTGGGGACAGCAAGGAGTCACCATGCCAGGTCGTCCTGAGGCATGGCCCTAGGGCTCAGGTCCTCCGAGAGAGAGAAAGAAAGAGAGAATTAGAGAGAGCATACTTAAATTCACACAGGACACCGGATAAGACAGGAGAAGTACTCCAGATATAACAAACTGACCCTAGCCCCCCGACACAAACTACTGCAGCATAAATACTGGAGGCTGAGACAGGAGGGGTCAGGAGACACTGTGGCCCCATCCGATGATACCCCCGGACAGGGCCAAACAGGAAGGATATAACCCCACCCACTTTGCCAAAGCACAGCCCCCACACCACTAGAGGGATATCTTCAACCACCAACTTACCATCCTGAGACAAGGCCGAGTATAGCCCACAACGATCTCCGCCACGGCACAACCGAAGGGGGGGCGCCAACCCAGACAGGAAGATCACGTCAGTGACTCAACCCACTCAAGTGACGCACTCCTCCTAGGGACGGCATGAAAGAGCACCAGTAAGCCAGTGACTCAGCCCCTGTAATAGGGTTAGAGGCAGAGAACCCCAGTGGAGAGAGGGGAACCGGCCAGGCAGAGACAGCAAGAGCGGTTCGTTGCTCCAGAGCCTTTCAGTTCACCTTCACACTCCTGGGCCAGACTACACTCAATCATATGACCCACTGACGAGATAAGTCTTCAGTAAAGACTTAAAAGTTGAGACCAAGTCTGCGTCTCTCACATGGGTAGGCAGACCATTCCATAAAAATTGAGCTCTATAGGAGAAAGCCCTGCCTCCAACTGTTTGCTTAGAAATTCTAGGGACAATTAGGAGGCCTGCGTCTTGTGACCGTAGCGTACGTGTAGGTATGTACGGCAGGACCAACTCGGAAATATAGGTAGGAGCAAGCCCATGTAACGCTTTGTAGGTTAACAGTAAAACCTTGAAATCAGCCCTTGCCTTAACAGGAAGCCAGTGTAGGGAGGCTAGCACAGGAGTAATATGATCAAATGTTTTGGTTCTAGTCAGGATTCTAGCAGCCGTATTTAGCACTAACTGAAGTTTATTTAGTGCTTTATCCGGGTAGCTGGAAAGTAGAGCATTGCAGTAGTCCAACCTAGAAGTAACAAAAGCATGGACCAATTTCTCTGCATCATTTTGGACAGAACATTTCAGATTTTTGCAATGTTACGTAGATGGAAAAAAGCTGTCCTTGAAACAGTCTTGATATGTTCGTCAAAAGAGAGATCAGGGTCCAGAGTAACGCCGAGGTCCTTCACAGTTTTATTTGAGACGACTTTACAACCATCAAGATTAATTGTCAGATTCAACAGAAGATCTCATTGTTTATTGGGACCTAGAACAAGCATCTCTGTTTTGTCTGAGTTTAAAAGTAGAACGTTTTCAGCCATCCACTTCCTTATGTCTGAAACACAGGCTTCTAGCGAGGGCAATTTTGGGGCTTCACCATGTTTCATTGAAATGTACAGCTGTGTGTCATCCGCATAGCAGTGAAAGTTAACGTTATGTTTTCGAATGACATCCCCAAGAGGTAAAATATATAGTGAAAACAATAGTGGTCCCAAAACGGAACCTTGAGGAACACCGAAATGTACAGTTGATTTGTCAGAGGACAAACCATTCACAGAGACAAACTGATATCTTTCCGACAGATAAGATCTAAACCAGGCCAGAACTTGTCCGTGTAGACCAATTTGGGTTTCCAATCTCTCCAAATGAATGTGGTGATCGATGGTATCAAAGGCAGCACTAAGGTCTAGTAGCACGAGGACAGATGCAGAGCCTCGGTTTGACGCCATTAAAAGGTAATTTACCACCTTCACAAGTGCAGTCTCTAAACAATAATGTATGTTGATGCTAATAATGTACAATATTAAATTATGTTTCCATATGATAACAATAACCTAATATATTGAATGTGCCATAAACTATTGTTTAACAGTTTCACTCAATTCATTCTAATTAACTTAAGAATTCTGACACACCCCTCACTATTGTCATTGGTTGCACCAATTGCACTGTTTGTCTACATATCCTGGTTCAAGCATTCATGACATTACCCTGTGATGCCCGAAATGTTGGTGATTTTGGTGAAACGTTGGTGATTTACCCAATAAATTACTGGGAGTTTATATATGGAGTTTGCGACTCTTTATTTTTTATAGCTTATAGTTTATTCGCCGTTAGTCAGCACCTCTACATAAAATAATTTGTGCGCCGGCTCATGTTTTTTTTTAATCAATATGTGTCATAAAATAAATAAATACCTATTATTTTGAAAGAATAGCTGTCAAATAAATTGCATGCAGGTAGGGACCAGGAAATCTGGTCACAATGCAGACACAGTGGACAGATATGAGACACATTTTAATACCATGTGTAGACATACATCTGGAAATGTGGGCACAATCAGAATGTAGACGCATGTTAGAACCAGGTATAAACAAGGTTACTTTATGGGGGGGGGGGGGGACTACCACATGATAGGGTTTTCTCATCCTGTACAAGATGTGACCTGACCTTGTCTACCTTGTCCATGTACTCCCCCTTTGCCTTGCCTTAACAAAACACATGTCAACTGAAAATAATGAGAGAGGGAACAGACAACTGCTCATCCTCTCAGTCAGTGTCCTCAGCAAATGTTACAAAATCAGTAGTATGTTACAATGTCACAATAGGACAATGAAGCCATGATACCCAAGAGGCTGTGGTATATTACGAGAAGTATTGGACACAGCTATTGGCCGTTGTGAGGCATGAGGCTGTATGGTTCCAGTATTATAATGGTGCAGTATACACTGGAGTGTCAGAGGAATGTGTTTTCCTCCCGGTTTGTCTTTAGTAACGGCTCCATAGATCTCCATGGCTGTTTGTACGGCCTTGAACACGATTACCACATCTTTACATTACCGCCTCCCTTCCCGTACATTAATTCCACCACATAAGTGACAGGGCCATGAGATAGGGCCATAAAACATGGATTCGGATCACTTCTCCAAGGTTACATTTGCCATTTGAGTCACTCATGCACAATGATGATTCACAAATGCCATTGTGATGATTCATGGTTTGTTGTATGGACTTCTAGCGGAGAATCATAATTCAGTTGCAATGTTTCCTTTTCTCTCTGGGTGGTTGCAAATGGACAGCTTTCAGCTCCCCAGCGATGGACGGCTCACTTCGATCATCACGACGGCACAGCTTCACAAAGAGACCCTGTCTTCTGCAAGCTCAGCCCTACGTCGATTCATTGACACTTAAATTCATTAATATCAATGTCATGCTCATTCGCCGATTGCGTTATGACGCAGCAGTACATCCTATAAAATGCATACGGTATGGTGTTGACTTGAGAGTGGTGCCTGCACTGGAGGGCTTGTTGTGTGTGTTTGATGGCTTTCACCTGCTTATTCTACTCCCGAGAGATCTAATGTCTTTCATGGGCATTTTAGCAACAGTGTTTATCTCTGGGAATGTGACATTGTTTTACATTGGTTTGGCATTGTAGTCATGGATATCATTAACAAAGTCTTATGAATCACTTTAAATTATACAGAGATGTTGAGAATGTTTGATAAGATTTGCTCTGATGTGTTTGACAAGTGGGTCACAGTTAAGAAAGCATGCAGAGTCATTATTCTCCTGGTTTGTTCTCCGATTCATTCATCTGTACTGTTCCAAATTATCCTGCAGAGAAAAATAGAAATGCCTTTCCCATCTCAATCTAATAGCAGGTCACAAGTGTCCTAAATGATAGATTAATCAGACCCAGTTTAATCATCATTGGTCGTCACACATTGTATATCTCCATTACATTCCAATGCATGAACAAATTTAATGAGGGTTGTTTTGTCTGAGCGTACCTGCATCCGCAATCCGCCAGCTGCTGTCACGCTGATGTCATCGTCAAGGGCATGGCAGTGAGCTGGCCAGAGATGGGCTCCCTCGTCCCCCGGCTAGAGAGAGCACTCATGCCGAATAACGTGGCGTTTACCCAGGTCAGGAATGGACTGCACTGTACACACCCAGCCGAGGGGAGAGGACGAAGGGGAAGAGAAGAGGAGGAGGGTAGGGGAGCAGATGCTGAGGAACCAGACGGACAACATCAGTTCACCAGACATGGAACGGACGGACTGACTACAGCCGTGACTGTGCAGCTGTGCAGATGGAATAAACCCTCTGGACAGCAGCCTGATCCAGTCAGCTCTCTGCTGGCCACTAATTGACTACACCATCTGGTCCTGTGGTAATGTGGGTCACCTTAACCCTGCTTCCAAACAAATCAGCGACCTGGCAAGTTAGGGACATGGAGCTGGGTCATTCATTGAGGGCCAGGGGGTGGGGTAGGGTGGGGTGGGAAGTTGACTTGGTCCTCCCTGGCTCTGATCACACCCATTTGGGTGCCCCAGATCCAACCACGGCCAATTAACCAACCCAGACAGAGGCTTCTGCCTCCTCCCTGGGCAGACAAACCTCAGCTGTGGTGTTCTATCCCTGACTAACCTGGCCTGCCAACTGATTTATGTTTCAATTCAATTAGGCCTTTCTCAGTTCATCAGCCACAAAATCCTCTTGAGATCCAAACCACTGTCATTCAGCTGCCTCCCTCTCAGGATTGACGCCGTCATATCCGTGAAAAGCACTCCCAGGTTTGGTCATGTTTCATCACTTGTCTCAGTCCCAATACCCAACAGAGAAATAAAAACCTCTCCACTCCACGAAGTCACTAATGAATACAGAAAAAACGACCCCACAAATCTCCAATCAATGAGGCGCTTTGCTTTGAGTTATGCCTATACTCTTCCTCACTGCATACTCCTTATTGTACACAATGTCATCAATCTACATGTTTGTTAGCCCAAAGACAAGGACAAGCCTGGAGTGTCTGGCTGGGTGACAGTGATGTACAGCCCTGCTATAGCCAGCTGTCCCCAGTCCAGTCTCCTGATGAGGATAGGGCTGAGTTAATGATAACCTGGCCCTATCTGGCTTCATGTGCCTGGAGACCTAGTGCTCACCCTCTGCTCCCCCAGGGTGGGACAGATCACTCTGTGATGATCTGAAAAGGGGAGAGGTTCCACCAATCCCTGATAAATCAGCAGTGACTGGCAGAGAAGGAGCAGACAGACTGCTCACAGGCCCCAGTCCTCCCAGATCCCAGCCAATCGCCTGATTACTGGGTGTGTTTATGCCCTCGGTGCTCTAGCCTTCTGGAAGAGCTCCAGAGAGCTCCACTTCCCTTTGAAATATAGACCAAACACAGGGAATGGAGATTATTCTCATGCAGGTTATATACACTGTTTATTCTTCCACTTCCCATTTCTCAGACTATTACTTTTTCATCAACATTGAAGTATTATGAGTTAGATTAGGACTCCTGTTATTCTATGTCCACTGGCCATTTTAGACAATGTTTATCTGGACAGGATACAGTCACTGTCCCAGAAAAGGTGACAGCACTGTTTTCCACATTGTTCTTTTATATGACGAAAAATATATCCAACTGAACAATATATATGCAGTTTATTGGGAGTCCAAATCCTGCATAGAATCAACTACATTTTTAATGGAAAAATCTACCTATTTGTATTTGAGAGAGGGAAAGAGACTTAGTGGTTATTCGCCTTTGACTCCCCTAACAAAAGCAGATGTGAAAATCAAAGGAAAACGGGATAGAAGGTACTTTTCTTCAGAAGAACCATAACCCTGTATGAGGGAAAACAGACTGCTGGCCACAAAATCGAAAGTGAAAGGTGTTTTAAAGGAGGACAAGATAACGGGGATCCTCTCTGTCTCTCTGAAACCCCCAGTGGCTCATGGTGCTGAAATAGCACGTTGAGTGGCGAGCTAGGAATATTGGAGTAACAGCTCAAAAAGCAGGCAATGTTGGACAAAAGTTCCATAAACCCACTTTAATCCACTTTCAGTGAAGCTTGACCGCTGTTTAAACTACCCATTTGGTTCCCTTTTTTCAGCACTTTAAACAAGAGTCAGCGCTGCTGTCCATGGTGCTGAACAAACCCTTTTACATGTCAGGGGGAGCATGAGCTATTCATCACTGCAGATGATCAGCATGAGAAGTAGCAGGTACATGGTTCTCATTCACAAGCCCACATCCGTCCTCACCTCTCTAATTTGTATTACTGTTTGTCAGTGGTAGAAAAAGTACCCAATTGTCATACTTGAGTAAAAGTCAAGATACCTTAATAGGAAATGACTCACATAAAAGTGAGTCACCCAGTAAAATACTACTTGAGTAAAAGTATAAAAGTATTTGGTTTTAAATATACAGTCCAGTCAAACGTTTGGACACACCTACTCATTCAAGGGTTTTTCTTTATTTTTTACTTGTTTTTACATTGTAGAATAACACATATGGAATCATGAAGTAACTCAAAAAAGTGTTAAACAAATCAAAATATATTTTATATTTGAGATTCTTCAAAGTAGCCACCCTTTGTCTTGATGAGAGCTTTGCACACTCTTGGCATTCTCTCTACCAGCTTCATGAGGTCATCACCTGGAATGCATTTTAATTAACAGGTGTGTTAAAAGTTAATTTGTGGAATTTATTTCCTTCTTAATTCGTTTGAGCCAATCGGTTGTGGTGACAAGGTAGGGCAGGTATACAGAAGATGGTCTTTTACCAAATAGGGCTAAGTCCATATTATGGCAAGAACAGCTCAAATAAGCCAAGAGAAATGGCAGTCCATCATTACCTTAAGACATGAAGGTCAGTCAATCTGGAAAATTTCAAGAACTTCGAAAGTTTCTTCAAGTGCAGTCGCAAAAACCATTAAGAGCTATGATGAAACTGGCTCTCATGAGGACCGCCACAGGAAAGGAAGACCCAGTTACCTCTGCTGCAGAGGATAAAGTTCATTACAGTTACCAGCCTCAGAAATTGCAGCCCAAATAAATGCTTCACAGAGTTCAAGTAACAGACACATCAACTGTTCAGAGGAGACTGCATGAATCAGGCCTTCATGGTCGAATTGCTTCAAAGAAACCACTACTAATGGACACCAATAAGAAGAAGAGACTTGCTTGGGCCAAGAAACATGAGCAATCGACATTAGACCGGTGTAAATCTGTCCTTTGGTCTGATGAGTCCAAATTTGAGATTTTTGGTTCCAACCGCCGTGTCTTTATGAGACGCTGAGTAGGTGAACGGATGATCTCCGCATGTGTGGTTCCCACCGTGAAGCATGGAGGAGGTGTGATGATGTGGGTGTGCTTTGCTGGTGACACAGTCTGTGATTTATTTAGAATTCAAGGTACACTTAACCAGCATGGCTACCACAGCGATACGCCATCCCATCTGGTTTGTGCTTAGTGGGACTATCATTTGTTTTTCAACAGGACAATGACCCAACACACCTGTAAGGGCTATTTGACCAAGAAGGAGAGTCAGGAGCGCTGCATCAGATGACCTGGCCTCCACAATCACCTGACCTCAACACAACTGAGACAGTTTGAGTTGGACCACAGAGTGAAGAAAAAGCAGCCAGCAAGTGCTCAGCATATGTGGGAAGTCCTTCAAGACGGTTGGAAAAGCATTCCAGTTGAAGCTGGTTGAGAGAATGCCAAGATTGTGCAAAGCTGTCATCAGGGCAAAGTGTGGCTACTTTGAAGAATCTCAAATATAAAATATATTTTGATTTGTTGAACACTTTATTGGTTACTACATGATTCCATATGTGTTATGTAATGTCATAGTTTTTAGGTCTTCACTATTATTCTACAATGTAGAAAATAGTACAAATAAAGAAAAACCCCTGAATGAGTAGGTGTGTCCAAACTTCTGACTGTTACTTAAGTATCAAAAGTAAATGTAATTGCAAAAATGTACTTACGTTTCAAAAGTAAAAGTATTAATAATTTCAAATCCCTCATATTAAGCAAACCAGGGGGCACAATCGTTTGTGTTTTTTTAAATTTACAGATAGCCAGGGGCACACTCCAACACTCAGACATCCTTCAGAAACAAAGCATTTGTGTTTAGTGAGTTCGCCAGATCAGAGGCAGTAGAGATGACCAGGGATGTTCTCTTGATAAGTGCGTGAATTGGGCCATTTCTATCCTGCTAAGCATTTGAAATGTAAACGAGTACTTTTGTGTGTCAGGGAACATGTATGGAGTAAAAAGTACATAATTTTCATTAGGAAGGTAGTGAAATAAAAGTAAACATTGTAAAAATATATATAAATAGTAAATTACAGATGCCCAACAAAACTACTTAAGTACAAATACTTTAAAGTACTACTTAAGTACTTTACACCCCTGCTGTATGTTAGGACCCTGGGATATCCAGATCACTGGCTCAGTCATTATACAAGGCTTATATGCCCTGCCGGTCACAGGAACCACTTTCTCCCTACTTCCAAAGGAGATCTTCAGTAAGATGCTGCATAATGGCATACTAAAATGTGATGTAAATTCAGGGTTAGTCTATCAAGGATCCGCACTATATAAGCACACCTGCAGATTTTCCTATTCCATTTGAAATAAAGCAAATCAGTATGGTAAATTGATTTTACCTTCCAATCTAATTTGATTGAAACGCGTCCAATGTTATGATTAAATAAGATGGAAACTTTGGAAAGCAGCCACCACGACTTAAGGAAATTGAAAAGAAGCAAAAGTGTCTACAGGGGGGATTGAAATAATAAAAGCCTTATTTTGTTACTTGATGTCATTAAAATAAATTGATTTATGCTCTTTTCGTGATGTACTGGCATATTAGGTTGTGTTATTAGGTGAATTCACATGGCTTACATTAGCGATTGTATAACTATGAGTCCGTTGCAACTGTTCATAAGATATTTAATCGGCACGGCTATAAACTCAGACTGAATGAATTATTAACATATATTCCTTGGAAAGGAATAATCAATACAGCAAAAGCTGTGGATTATAACTATAATAATAAATGGATGCATAATACTGTAGCCTACATGTACGGTATAAAAACACTACATGACCAAACGTATGTGGACTCATCTCATTCCATAATCATGGGCATTAATATGGAGTTTGTCCCCTCCTTTGCTGCTATAACATCCTCCACTCTTCTGGGAAGACTTTTCACTAGAAATGTGAACATTGCTGCAGGGACTTGCTTACATTCAGCCACAAGAGCATTGGTGAGGTTGGGTACTGACGTTGGGCGATTAGGCCTGGCTCGCAGTTGGTGTTCCAATTCATCCCAAAGGTGTTCGATGGGGTTGAGGTCAGGGCTCTTTGCTGGCCAGTCAAGTTCTTCCACACCAAACTCGACAAACCATTTCTGTATGGACCTTGCTTTGCGCACAGGGGCATTGTCATGCTGAAACAGGAATGGGCTTTCCCAAACTGTGCCACAAAAGTTTTTAGCATTCTCCTGCCATCCATCAAACTCAGATTTGTCAGTCGGACTGCCAGATGCTGAAGCGTGATTCATCACTCCAGAGAACGCATTTCCACTGCTCCAGAGTCCAATGGCGGCGAGCTTTACAGCACTCCAGCTGACGCTTGGGATTGCGCATGGTGATCGTAGGCTTGCGTGCGTGCGGCTGCTCGGCCATGGAAACCCATTTCATGAATCTCCGGACGAACAGTTCTTGTGATGACGTTGCTTCCATTGGCAGTTTGGAAATCGGTAGTGAGTGTTGCAACCGCTTCAGCACTCGGCGGTCCTGTTCTGTGAACTTGTGTGGCCTACCACTTCGCGGCTGAGCCGTTGTTGGTCCTAGACGTTTCCACTTCACAATAACAGCACTTAGAGTTGATTGGGGAAGCTCTAGCAGGGCAGAAATTTGACAAACTGACCTGTTGGAAAGGCTTACTGAGCTCTTCAGTAAGGCTATTCTACTGCTAACGTTTGTCTATGGAGATTGCATGGCTGTGCGCTTGATTTTAAACACCTGTCAGCAACGGGTGTGGCTGAAATAGATTAATCTACAAATTTGAATGGGTGTCTATATAATTTTGAAAATATATATACAGTTGAAGTCAGAAGTTTACATACACTTAGGTTGAGTCATTAAAACTTATTTTTCAACCACTCCACATATTTCTTGTTAACAAACTATAGTTTTTGCAAGTCGGTTAGGACATCTACTTTGTGCATGACACAAGTAATTTTTTCCAACAATTGTTTAGACAGATTATTTCACTAATTCACTGTATCACAATTCCAGTGGGTCAGAAGTTTACATACACTAAGTTGATTGTGCCTTTAAACAGCTTGAAATATTCCAGAAAATTATGTCATAGCTTTAGAAGCTTCTGATTGACTCAAATTATGTCAATTAGCCTATTGGAGGTGTACCTGTGGATGTAGTTAAAGGCCTACCTTCAAACCCAGTGCCTGTTTGCTTGACATCATGGGAAAATCAAAAGAAATCAGCCAAGACCTCTGAAAAAATGTGTAGACCTCCACAATTCTGGTTCCTCTTTGGGAGCAATTTCCAAATGCTTGAAGGTACCACGTTCATCTGTACAAACAATAGTACGCAAGTATAAACACCATGGGACCACGCAGCCGTCATACCGCTCAGGAAGGAGACGCGTTGTCTTCTAGAGATGAACGTGCTTTGGTGCGATAAGTGCAAATCAATCCCAGAACAACAGCAAAGGACCTTGTGAAGATGCTGGAGGAAACAGGTACAAAAGTATCTATATCCACAGTAAAACGAGTCCTATATCGACATAACCTGAAAGGCCACTCAGCAAGGAAGAACCCACTGCTCCAAAACCGCCATAAAAAAGACAGACTACGGTTTGCAACTGCACATGGGGACAAAGATTGTACTTTCTGGAGAAATGTCCTCTGGTCTGATGAAACAAAAATAGAACTATTTGGCCATAATGACCATCGTTATGTTTGGAGGAAAAAGGGGGAAGCTTGCAAGCCGAAGAACACCATCCCAACCGTGAAGCACGGGGGTGGCAGCATCATGTTGTGGGGGTGCTTTGCTGCAGGAGGGACTGGTGCACTTCACAAAATAGATGGCATCATGAGGGAGGAACATTATGTGGATATATTGAAGCAACATCTCAAGACATCAGTCAGGAAGTTAAAGCTTGGTCGCAAATGGGTCTTCCAAATGGACAATGACCCCAAGTAACCTTCCAAAGTTGTGGCAAAATGGCTTAAGGACAACAAAGTCAAGGTATTGGAGTGGCCATCACAAAGCCCTGACCTCAATCCTATAGAAAGTTTGTGGTCAGAACTGAAAAAGCGTGTGCGAGCAAGGAGGCCTATAAACCTGACTCAGTTACACCAGCTCTGTCAGGAGGAATGGGCCAAAATTCACTCAACTTATTGTGGGAAGCTTGTGGAAGGCTACGCAAAACGTTTGACCCAAGTTAAGCAACTTAAAGGCAATGCTACCAAATACTAATTGAGTGTATGTAAACTTCTGACCCACTGGGAATGTGATGAAAGAAATAAAAGCTGAAATAAATCCTTCTCTCTACTATTATTCTGACATTCCACATTCTTAAAATAAAGTGGTGATCCTAACTGATTTCAGACAGGGAATTTTTACTAGGATTAAATGTCAGGAATTGTGAAAAACTGAGTTTAAACGTATTTGGCTAAGGTGTATGTAAACTTCCGACTTCACTATACACACACACACAGTACCAGTCAAAAGTTTGGACACACCTACTCATTTCATGGTGTTTCTTTATTTTTAGTAAGAGTGTGCAAAGCTGTCATCAAGGGAAAGGGTGGCTACTTTGAAGAATCTTAAATATATCTTGATTTGTTGAACAAGTTTTTGGTTACTACATGATTCCATATGTGTTACTCATAGTTTAAGTCTTCACTATTATTCTACAATGTAGAAAATAGTAAAAATATCCGTGGCATTGAGACATCCGTGGCATTGTGTGAGTAATCAAAGTGACAGACAGTGACACAATACCGCCTTGCACACTCTTGCCTTCATCTAGCTGATCTAGGGCAGGATTTCCCTAACTCGGTCCTGGGGCCCCCCCTAGGTGCAGTTTTTTTTTTTGCCCTAGCACTACACAGCTGATTCAAATAATCAAAGCTTGATGATGAATTGGTTATTTGAATCAGTTGTGTAGTGCTAGGGCAAAAAACAAAACGTCCACTGCTCATTGTATAATTCCTTCTCACATCTACACACTCTCCTGCTCTCACCTTTTCCCTTCGCTTGCAGACTTCAGTGCACAACACATCAGCTGTCTGACTGTTACAGGCTTTGGTTTTTCCATTTATCTTTTGAGGTTGGACTTTAGCACGTATAGCTCGTTAGCGCGTATAGCTCGTTAGCGCCTAGGGCGCACCGATTGGTGAAACCTCATTAGTCAGTATGTGTTACACCTGTGCTGGTTGCCGTCTCGTTTGTGAGAAGGTGTTTCACCTGTGCTGGCCCAGGGGCTATTTAAGAGTGGCTGGCCCAGTGCTCCAGTTGTCTTGATAGATGCAGAGGGTTACCACCTTTAGTTAGCGCTCCCAATTTTGATTTCTAGACAAACAATCCTTTATCTGATCTTCATTCATTTAGCTTGATTCCTGTCTAAGTTTGATATGGGTTTTTCTTTTCTTTGCCTCTTGGGCAAATTTAGTGGGTGCCCATGGTGGGTGTCTTTTTTATGGTTCCAGTTGTTGTTGCTAATGAACTTTCAGTGGACAGCCCCATGACTGTCTTTCAGAACCCTTCCTAAAACCCCACCTGTTTCTTTTGGTTGTTGTCAGTGAATCTTTGTTAGTTCCCTCTTCTGTTTGAGCGACATTATTTGGTTTTCTTGCTGGGGAAAGTAACGGTGACCAGACAAAAAAAAATTCCAAGCCAAACCTCATATCACAACCACTAACCGCTACAAACAGCCTACATTGTTGTCACCATATTAGCTAACATCATAGTCAATATAGCTAATAGAACTGACGCGTTAGCAAACATGCTACAATCATGCAGTACAGTCAGCAAGCAGTTTATCAGTTACAATGATGGTAAACATTTATAAAACAAAAAGCTTACCTTGACTTGGAAGAGTTCCAATGTTGGCAAGCCATAGCCAAATATCTAACATAGCATCCATCTCTGTTTGAGTAGGCTAAACTAGCTAGCTGCCTTTGCTAGCTAAATAAGTGAAAGTGAAATATGGCTAGCTCTCACTCCTGCTTCTCCATCTTTTGTATATTAATTTGTTCAAAACTGTTAAACTATTGTCTTTGATTCAACTACTCACCACGTTATGCACTGCAGTGCTAGCTAGCTGTATGCTTTCAGTCCTATATTAATTATATCTGATCATTTGATTGGGTGGACATTTCAGTTCATGCTGCAAGAGCTCTGATGGGTTGGAGGACCACCTCCGGAAGTTGTCATCATTACTGTGTAAGTCTATGGAAGGGGATGAGAACCATGAGCCTCCTAGGTTTTGTATTGAATGTACCCAGAGGAGGAGGACGGAAACTAGCTGTCCTCCGGCTACACCATGGTGCTACTCTACAGAGTGCTGTTGAGGCTACTGTAGACCTTCATTGCAAAACAGTGTGTTTTAAACAATAATTTGGTGATGTGAATATATTTAATATAGTTTTAAAAAGGATAACTTTTTAATGTTACACTGTTTTTATGAAATTCACCGAGGAGGATGGTCCTCCCCCTCCTCTGAGGACCCTCCACTGATATATACACAATGCATTCGGAAAGTATTCAGACCCCTTCACTTTATCCACATTTTGTTGACTTACAGCCTTATTCTAAAATTGATGAAATAGTTTTTTCCTCCCTCAATCTACACACAATAGCCCATAAAAAAAGTTTTTTATAAATCTTTGCAAATGTATATAAAAAAAAAAAAATGAAATATGACATTTACATAAGTATTCAGACCCTTTCCTCAGTACTTTGTTGAAGCTGTAATAGCTGCCAAAGGTGCTTCAAGGCTTCTTGGATATGACGCTACAAGCTTGGCACACCTGTATTTGGGGAGTTTCTCTCATTCTTCTCTGCAGATCCCCTCAAGCTCTGTCAGGTTGGATGAGGAGTGGTCGCTGCACAGCTATTTTCAGGTCTCTCCAGAGAAGTTCGATCGGGTTCAAGTCCGGGCTCTGGCTGGGCCATTCAAGGACATTCAGAGACCTGTCCCGAAGCCACTCCTGCAATGTCTTTGTGCTTAGGGTCATTGTCCTGTTGGAAGCGGAACCTTCACCTCAGTCTGAGGTCTGGAGCAGGTTTTCATCAAGGATCTCGCTGTACTTTGCTCCATTTAGTCAGGATCGAGGCAAAGAGTTCCTGCCGCTGAAAAACATCCACACAGCATGATACTGACACCACCATGCTTCACCATAGGGATGGTGCTAGGTTTCCCCCAGACGTCACACTTGGCATTCAGGCCAAGGAGTTCAATCTTGGTTTCATCAGACCAGAGAATCTTGTTTCTCAAGGTCTGAGAATACTTTAGGTGCCTTTTGGCAAACTCCAAGCGGGCTGTCATGTGCCTTTTACTGAGGAGTTGCTTCTGTCTGGCCACTATATCATAAAGGTATGATAGGTGGAGTGCTGCAGAGATGGTTGTCCTTCTGGAAGGTCCTCCCATCTCCACAGAGGAACTCTGGAGCTCTCAGAGTGACCATTGGCTTCTTGATCACCTCCCTGACCAAGGCCCTTATCCCGATTGCTCAGTTTGGCCGGGCGCCAGCTCTAGGAATAGTATGTGGTTCCAAACTTCTGTTTAAGAATGATGGAGGCTACTGTGGTCTTGGGGACCTTCAATGCTGCAGAAATGTTTTGTTACCCTTCCCCAGATCTGTGCCTCAACACACTCTACAGACAATTCCTTTGACCTCATAGCTTGGTTTTTGCTCTGACATGCAATGTCAACTGTAGAACCTTATATAGACAGGTGTGTGCCTTTCCAAATCATGTCCAATCCATTTAATCAATTTTAGAATAAGGCTGTAACGTAGCAAAATGTGTAAAAAAGGAAGGGGTCTGAATACTTTCCAAATGCACTGTAGATGGGGCCAGAAGGGACAGAGAGGCACCGCTGTAAACCCAGATACAAACAGACAGCAAACTCTCTAATGGACATTCTATTATTCTCAACCCCAACCCATCTAAGAGAGTTTGGTCTCTTAGATGGGCTGTTAAATCCATCTGTATAAGAGAGGCTATGTATAGACTCAGCTGAATATGTGTAGACCTATGCAGAGCCCTATTTCCTCTGGGATGACAACCCCTGGCAGGTTACAAGACGAAGGGTTTATGGACGTGTCTGGTCACATACATACAGTACAGTAGACAGCTGGATCTTCCATACTGCTGAGGGTTGCATGGCTATGAATGTGTATATCATACAGTGAGACAAGTGTAGTATATCACCTGCACTTATTGCCTTCCTATATAGCGTCGCCGGGACCCAATTACACATTCACACAGCATCACTAAAAGCACAAACCTAAAAGCCATTCATTGGAAAGATCTATCCATCCATTCATTGTGCATCCCTTGTAAAGGTGTAGTGATACATGGAGTTGTGAACTGTACACCTTGTTCAAAAATGGTTTGTGATGGTAATGTAAGTCATGATTTCTACAGCCAGACTGGAAATGAGCTGTAACCCACTGAGAGACAGGTTACAGGAGAGATGAGTGGATTATACAAAGATGAACAGGGACTTCTCTCTCTATGGAAGTGTCAAGTTGGCTGAACATAGCATTAGTGATTTAATAGGGAAACCCAGGAATCCTAACTCATAATCCCCAGGCCATAAAAGTCTTGAATACATTACCATTTAAAACCACATAATATAGTTGTAATTGAGGCCCTAAAACTAAATCTTAAACTATCTCAGATGAGCTGAATCCAAAGCCTCATCTGCATGTTTCTCTCTGAATTAAACCTGAAAGCAACGTCCTAACTGAATGTTTGTTGGCCTATCACTTCACGCATTTCAAACATTTATTAATCTTAAGTGTCAAATCAGATGAATGATTCACAGAGATCCTGAAAGCAAGTGGATGCAGGACATCAAGCTGAGAATGCTATATACACTACCATTCAAAAGTTTGGGGTCACTTAGAAATGTCCTTGTTTTTGAAAAAAAAAAAAATCCATTCAAATAACATCAAATTGATCAGAAATACAATGTAGACATTGTTAATGTTGTAAATGACTATTGTAGCTGGAAACGGGTGATATTTTTTATGGAATATCTACATAGGCGTACAGAGGCCCATTATCAGCAACCATCACTCCTGTGTTCCAATGGCACGTTGTGTTAGCTAATCCAAGTTTATCATTTTAAAAGGCTAATTGATCATTAGAAAACCCTTTTGCAATTATGTTAGCACAGCTGAAGACTGTAGTGCTGATTAAATAAGCAATCAAACTGGCCTTCTTTAGACTAGTTGAGTATCTGGAGCATCAGCATGTGTGGGTTTGATTACAGACTCAAAATGGCCAGAAAATGGCCAGAGTTTCTTCTGAAACTCGTCAGTCTATTCTTGTTCTGAGAAATGAAGGCTATTCCATGCGAGAAATTGCCAAGAAAATGAATATCTATTAACAAGGCCGTGCTGTACTCCCTTCACAGAACAGCACAAACTGGCGCTAACCAGAATAGAAAGAGGAGTGGGAGGCCCCAGTGCACAACTGAGCAAAAGGACAAGTACATTAGAGTTTCTAGTTTGAGAAACAGACACCTCACAAGTCCTCAACTGGCAGCTTCATTAAATAGTACCCACAAAACACCAGTCTCAACATCAACAGTGAAGAGGCGACTCCAGGATGCTGGAGAGTTCCTCTGTCCAGTGTCTGTGTTCTTTTGCCCATCTTAAATCGTTTATTTTTATTGGCCAGTCTGAGATATGGCTTTTTCTTTGCAACTCTGCCTGGAAGGCCAGCATCCCGGAGTCGCCTCTTCACTCTTGATGTTAAGATTGGTGTTTTGCGGGTACTATTTAATTAAGCTGCCAGTTGAGGACTTGAGGCATCTGTCTAGTTTGAGAAACACTCTAATGTACTTGTCCTCGTGCTCAGTTATGCACCGGGGCCTCCCACTCCTCTTACAATGAATGTTTGATATCACACTCACAACATTCCCATCAGGGCAGGCTCTAGCTTTCTAAAGTAAACACAGTTTTGAAAAATACCATATGCAGCTCAGGTGCTCAGGCCTGCATCATGGAATCTGTCATACTAAGAATGGCCTACAGAACCAATCCTACTATAGGGTTGGCAAAATAGTATATGAATTGAAGTGGCCTATACTAACGTCTCACACCTAATCTCTTAAAAACACTTAATATTATATTCCATCAAATCTTGGCAAAACTTTAAATGGGATTGCTGGGAGGTCTTGCTGCATGTTATTCCTGGATAGTGAAAACAAAAATATAAATGTTTCTTAATCATATAACAAAAACTACTTCAAAATGTGGCAGTCACAATTCCTCTAAAGCTGAACAACATATGGTCCTATAACTGATTAATTCTGTTGAAATGGTCGGTGAGGGCTTGAAACTGATGTCCGTGAATAGGATCGGGGGCAATAAATCCAGATTGGTCTCGAGGCGAGATTTCCTCTGCCAAGCCGTGGATGTGAGTGGCACATGTAAAAGCCTGCCACTGCTATCTATCAAGCTCAAGCTCACAGGTCAGAGGCTTGGTCACATGCCAAGTCCCCTCAGCCAGAGGAAGGGAGAGTACCATAAAAGCCCTAGAGAGGGATCTCAAGGGTACACTTAGGCCCTACACAACAGAAATATCTTGGTCCCAAGCCATTGCATATCACTTTGCATATAATTTAATATTTTTAGTGTTCTGGGCAGTCCTTTCAACCCAAAGAATGCTTAGACTTAACTTTTCACCATCAGTAAGGTACTGTATGTCAGCCACGGCCGGCCAACTCATTAGGCAGGATTAGGCGACCGCCTATGGCGGAAGATTGACGAGGGCGACATTTTCTGAGCTAAACTGACCAAGACACACCAACAACAACACATAAAACCTTACAGAATTCTGCCCCAAAACAATTTAGCTCAACCAGTGGCATAAGGGCTTTTTAGGTGAGCGTTGGTGCCACCCTGTGATAAGCAGTGGCCACTTTGTCAAAGGCAGGGGCGCAAAATATTTTGCTTTTCCATTCACAGCGCGCCTCCCCAGGGTGCTGTTGGAGAGATGCATTGCTGCGGTGCTCCACCAACCTTCCGTTAAAAAAAGTATCCAACATAAATCATGTAGCAGATATAGGATATGGTAGAAATAATATTTGGCCTTTACTGTAGGCTACAAGCTGGAGATAAAATGTATGATAATGTAATGAGACGAACACTTTTTTACATCATGCAGGTTTCTCTGATCAAATAGCCTAAAGAAAGAAACCTTTTACATCATGCAGGTTTCTCCGATCAAATAGCCTAACCACATTGTGCCCAGTCAAATAAAAAATGCACTGTCATGTTATTCTTAAACAACATATCCTAAAAACAGGACAGGCCAAAGTAAAATGGACAATATGGAATGGACAATCACAACTGTTGTCCAGGAGCTTCACCCCATTGTCATGATCAGTGGTTTCAAGTTTGTATCTGTCAATTTTTGACAAGCTATCATAGCGAAAAATTAAATACTTCTGCATTTTCCGCTGTGAAATCACATTGCAAATAGGCTCATGATAACTTTGGTAGCTGATATTCAGAGCTTAAATAGCCAAATTGATTAGTCACAGGTATCAGGACTAAGAAAGCCAATGCAACGGCCTTTGACAAAGTGAGCCTACCACATGGATGGAAATTCAGAAGATTCCATTGTGGGCCGCCATGGTAGGCTACACCCCAGTTAGCAAGAGACAATGTCTTTTTTATGTTCCTTTCCAGACAGAACGCCTTTTTTTGGTGTTTTACAAAACGGTAGGCTTACCACAGATGGGCATTCATAAAATTGTATTTCAGGCAACACTGTAGGTTACACCTCAGTAAGCACGGTCTGACTCTGATGCCTTATGGAGATCTTTTTTTGGTGCAGTCCGGACTGACCTTGATTTTCACATTCACGGACATTGGTTTTTGGTCCGGTCTATGACGTCTATGTTTGGTTCAGATTTTGTCCAGTCTGGACCAGTCTTGATTTGACCCAAACATTGACGTCTATAAATTACGTGTTTTCAACTTTCATTCAGAATCTAAAATGAACCTGACTTTAACGTCTGGAAAATACATCGTTTTCAAAGTCCGTAAAACGTACGGAAAATACGTATTTTCAACTTTCATTCAGAACTTCAACGTCTGGAG
This sequence comes from Salvelinus alpinus, assembly GCF_045679555.1. NCBI lineage: Eukaryota > Metazoa > Chordata > Actinopteri > Salmoniformes > Salmonidae > Salvelinus > Salvelinus alpinus. The sequence continues at coordinate 33,207,767 of NC_092093.1, read as the reverse complement.
TCTTTAAACTTAATTTTTCTTACTGGGAGTATTCTAGTTTTGCGGGGGCAGCATTTTTTGGTCTCGCCTAGGGCGGCAGAACAGCAAGGACCAGCCAGTTGTGCTAAATAAAACTAACCTGATTTCATGGTTGCTATGTTTAATTTGATGTGTGGGTGGTATTCTATCATTATGCACATGATAGAAATATACCATTTGTTGTCATATTTTTCATTCCATAACTGGTTTAGTAAAGTTCCATAGTCAACAGAAACACATACATACAGTGGGAAGAAAAAGTATTTGAATCCTTGGTCATACAATTTGATCTGATCTTCATCTAAGTCACAACAATATACAAACACACAAACAATTATAATTTTTCATGTCTATATTGAACACACCGTGTAAACATTCACAGTGCAGGTTGGAAAAAGTATGTGAACCCTTGGATTTAATAACAGGTTGACCCTCCTTTGGCAGCAATAACCTCAACCAAACGTTTTCTGTAGTTACGGATCAGACCTGCACAACGGTCAGGAGGAATTTTGGACCATTCCTCTTTACAAAACTGTTTCAGTTCCACAATATTCTTGGGATGTCTGGTGTGAACCGCTCTCGAGGTCATGTCACAGCATCTCAATTGGGTTGAGGTCAGGACTCTGACTGGGCCACTCCAGAAGGCGTATTTTCTTCTGTTGAAGCCATTCTGTTGTCGATTTACTTCTGTGTTTTGGGTCGTTGTCCTGTTGCATCACCTAACTTCTGCTGAGCTTCAATTGGCGAACAGATAGCCTTTCATTCTCCTGCAAAATGTCTTGATAAACTTGGGAATTAATTTTTCGGTCGATGATAGCAACCTGTCCAAGCCCTGAGTCAGCCCCAAACCATGATGCTCCCTCCACCATAGTTTACAGTTGGGATGAGGTTTTGATGTTGGTGTGCTGTGCCTTTTTTCTCTCTCCACACATAGGGTTGTGTGTTCCTTCTAAACAACGCAACTTTAGTTTCATCTGTCCACAGAATATTTTGCCAGTAGCGCTGTGGAACATACAGATGCTCTTCAGATGTGCAGCAATGTTTTTAATGGACAGCAGTGGCTTCTTCCATGGTGTCCTCCCATGAACACCATTCTTGTTTAGTGTTTTACGTATTGTAGACTCGTCAACAGAAATGTTAGCATGTTCCAGAGATTTCTGTAAGTCTTTAGCTGACACTCTAGGATTCTTCTTAACCTCATTGAGCATTCTGTACTGTGCTCTTGCAGTCATCTTTGCAGGAAGAGAGGGAGAGTAGCAACAATGCTGAAATTTCTCAATTTATAGACAATTTGTCTTACCGTGGACTGATGAACATCAAGGCTTTTAGAGATACTTTTGTAACCCTTTCCAGCTTTATGCAAGGCAACAATTCTTAATCTTCGGTCTTCTGAGATCTCTTTTGTTCAAGGCATGGTTCACATCAGGCAATGCTTCTTGTGAATAGCAAACTCAAATGTTGTGAGTTTTTTATGGGGCAGAGCAGCGCTAACCAAAATCTCCAATCTCGTCTCATTGATTGGACTCCAGGTTAGCTGACTCCTGACTCCAATTAGCTTTTGGAGGAGTCATTAGCCTAGGTGTTCACATACTTTTCCCAACCTACACTGTGAATGTTTAAATGATGTATTCAATATAGACAAGAAAAATACAATAATTTGTGTGGTATTAGTTTAAGCACACTGAGTTTGTCTATTGTTGTGACTTAGATGAAGATCAGATCAAATTTTATGCAGAAATCCAGGTAATTTCAAAGGGTTCACATACTTTTTCTTGCCACTGTACAGTATAGCCCATGGCAGTTCCTCTTCTTCACACTGTACGCAAATCAGGTGTTTCATATTTTCTTTCCGGTAGTATCCAAATGATCGCTGTTGACATTCAATGTTAGCAGTCATTGCAGGTAAACGTCTTCCTGGAAACAATTCAGAGCCACAATACATTACAGTTGCACTCCAGACATAATGAGAGATGATCCTCCAAAACAATTGAATGCAGCAGTAAAATTATTGTGATTGCCACATTAACTTTGTTGAGCCTCAATGGAGGTCTTGCTTAATTTCACTCAAAGATGGATCAAATGGCTGAAACTTGACATTATAGATGTAGGATCTTAATTTGAGCCAGTTTGCTACAGCAGGAAGAATCCTGCAGCAACAGGAAATATTGGACATTTTTGTAGGGGTTGATACATTTTATGTTTTGGGCAAATCAAGTCTGAAATTTCAAAGTGTAAATTACATATTTTAGAAGCATAAAAAAAAAATCAAATACACTACAATATAATGTTTGACATACAGATGTATGAACTTAATTTGATCACCTTCCCTGCAATGCAGGACATTTAAAACTTGTAGTGTATTTGAGGTTTAAAAAGGCTTCTGAAGTTTGTAATTTCCACATTGAAATGTAAGATTTTAATTTATGAAAAATGTGTCAACCCCTAGAGAAATGTCCATTAATTATAATGCACATAATAATTCACATTTCTTGCTGTAACAAACTGGCTGCGCAGGAAGATTCCCAGCAATAAAAGAGTGATCAAATTAAGTTGATCAAGTGATCAAATTAACCCCCCATTCATCACATATGTTCATGCAGGCATCAAGATATGATGGTTTGATATGATAGCTGAGACATGTAGAGTTTCTACTGTTACAGTTTATTGGACATCATAAAGAATGCGTTGACATGACGTCTATCAAAAAGCTACTGTAAATAGCTGCATACTCATATAGCTACATAGGAAAAACTGTAAAACAGTGCTGGTACAGGGAGAGAGGTACAGTTGTGAGAGAGCAGTGCAGAGCGTGTGTGTGATACAAATGTAGGAAAGATAAGTGAATAATCATTGATTAATACTGCACCGACACACTGACCTGCTAATTAACTCTTAAGAGACACTCCCACACCAGCTTCTTTTCAGTCACAGTTACTAATCCAGTCCTGGGGAAGGTATTGTAGGCCTAATGTAATGAGCACTGCAGTTTTATTCACCAAGTATCCCAACACAGACAATATGTTAATCCTCCAAATTCATCAATGAGATTTGCTTTTCAGAGTACAACTGGGAGCCTATAAAAGGGTCATTCCATAGCTAGATCCCAGCATGATGCAAAGGGCCTCATTTTGACCTTGAAAAAGTGGATTGAAAACCAAAGTACACGGCTGGTCTGTATTGGCTGTTTCATTTGTAAGCATCTCGTCCACAGTCTGAAATATCAAACAGTCCTGTTGTCTTGTCCTTATCTAGGATCATGGTGAGGAATGCCAATGTACTCTCTGTTAAACCCAACAAATGTTGATGAGATGAGCTGATTCTATTACGCTGGCTAATATGACTTAAAATGTCAGAGGAGATCTATACCTGACTATACTATCTGGCTTTAGAGAACAATATGACAGGCCAATATACTGTAAAGTGATTTGCTTTGGATTAATGTAGTCATCTAATAATCTCATTAGAATAATGTAACAAAGGATGTCAGGTTTGGTTAGAATTTTCAAAGTGGGGGAGTATCAAATCAAATTTTATTGGTCGGATACACATATTTAGCAGATGTTATTGCGGCTCTAGCAAAATGCTTGTGTTCGTATCTCCAACAGTGCAGTAATATCCAACAATACACACAAATCAAAAAAGTAAAATAATGGAATTAAGAAATATAGAAAGTCCATATTATGGCAAGAACAACTCGTTGCCAGCAGCATACCACCCTGCATACCACTGCTGGCTTGCTTCTGAAGCTAAGCAGGGTTGGTCCTGGTCAGTCCCTGGATGGGAGACCAGGTGCTGCTGGAAGTGGTGCTATCTGTTCGCCAATTGAAGCTCAGCAGAAGTTAGGTGATGCAACAGGACAACGACCCAAAACACAGAAGTAAATCGACAACAGAATGGCTTCAACAGAAGAAAATACGCCTTCTGGAGTGGCCCAGTCAGAGTCCTGACCTCAACCCAATTGAGATGCTGTGACATGACCTCGAGAGCGGTTCACACCAGACATCCCAAGAATATTGTGGAACTGAAACAGTTTTGTAAAGAGGAATGGTCCAAAATTCCTCCTGACCGTTGTGCAGGTCTGATCCGTAACTACAGAAAACGTTTGGTTGAGGTTATTGCTGCCAAAGGAGGGTCAACCTGTTATTAAATCCAAGGGTTCACATACTTTTCCCAACCTACACTGTGAATGTTTAAATGATGTATTCAATATAGACAAGAAAAATACAATAATTTGTGTGGTATTAGTTTAAGCACACTGAGTTTGTCTATTGTTGTGACTTAGATGAAGATCAGATCAAATTTTATGCAGAAATCCAGGTAATTTCAAAGGGTTCACATACTTTTTCTTGCCACTGTACAGTATAGCCCATGGCAGTTCCTCTTCTTCACACTGTACGCAAATCAGGTGTTTCATATTTTCTTTCCGGTAGTATCCAAATGATCGCTGTTGACATTCAATGTTAGCAGTCATTGCAGGTAAACGTCTTCCTGGAAACAATTCAGAGCCACAATACATTACAGTTGCACTCCAGACATAATGAGAGATGATCCTCCAAAACAATTGAATGCAGCAGTAAAATTATTGTGATTGCCACATTAACTTTGTTGAGCCTCAATGGAGGTCTTGCTTAATTTCACTCAAAGATGGATCAAATGGCTGAAACTTGACATTATAGATGTAGGATCTTAATTTGAGCCAGTTTGCTACAGCAGGAAGAATCCTGCAGCAACAGGAAATATTGGACATTTTTGTAGGGGTTGATACATTTTATGTTTTGGGCAAATCAAGTCTGAAATTTCAAAGTGTAAATTACATATTTTAGAAGCATAAAAAAAAAATCAAATACACTACAATATAATGTTTGACATACAGATGTATGAACTTAATTTGATCACCTTCCCTGCAATGCAGGACATTTAAAACTTGTAGTGTATTTGAGGTTTAAAAAGGCTTCTGAAGTTTGTAATTTCCACATTGAAATGTAAGATTTTAATTTATGAAAAATGTGTCAACCCCTAGAGAAATGTCCATTAATTATAATGCACATAATAATTCACATTTCTTGCTGTAACAAACTGGCTGCGCAGGAAGATTCCCAGCAATAAAAGAGTGATCAAATTAAGTTGATCAAGTGATCAAATTAACCCCCCATTCATCACATATGTTCATGCAGGCATCAAGATATGATGGTTTGATATGATAGCTGAGACATGTAGAGTTTCTACTGTTACAGTTTATTGGACATCATAAAGAATGCGTTGACATGACGTCTATCAAAAAGCTACTGTAAATAGCTGCATACTCATATAGCTACATAGGAAAAACTGTAAAACAGTGCTGGTACAGGGAGAGAGGTACAGTTGTGAGAGAGCAGTGCAGAGCGTGTGTGTGATACAAATGTAGGAAAGATAAGTGAATAATCATTGATTAATACTGCACCGACACACTGACCTGCTAATTAACTCTTAAGAGACACTCCCACACCAGCTTCTTTTCAGTCACAGTTACTAATCCAGTCCTGGGGAAGGTATTGTAGGCCTAATGTAATGAGCACTGCAGTTTTATTCACCAAGTATCCCAACACAGACAATATGTTAATCCTCCAAATTCATCAATGAGATTTGCTTTTCAGAGTACAACTGGGAGCCTATAAAAGGGTCATTCCATAGCTAGATCCCAGCATGATGCAAAGGGCCTCATTTTGACCTTGAAAAAGTGGATTGAAAACCAAAGTACACGGCTGGTCTGTATTGGCTGTTTCATTTGTAAGCATCTCGTCCACAGTCTGAAATATCAAACAGTCCTGTTGTCTTGTCCTTATCTAGGATCATGGTGAGGAATGCCAATGTACTCTCTGTTAAACCCAACAAATGTTGATGAGATGAGCTGATTCTATTACGCTGGCTAATATGACTTAAAATGTCAGAGGAGATCTATACCTGACTATACTATCTGGCTTTAGAGAACAATATGACAGGCCAATATACTGTAAAGTGATTTGCTTTGGATTAATGTAGTCATCTAATAATCTCATTAGAATAATGTAACAAAGGATGTCAGGTTTGGTTAGAATTTTCAAAGTGGGGGAGTATCAAATCAAATTTTATTGGTCGGATACACATATTTAGCAGATGTTATTGCGGCTCTAGCAAAATGCTTGTGTTCGTATCTCCAACAGTGCAGTAATATCCAACAATACACACAAATCAAAAAAGTAAAATAATGGAATTAAGAAATATAGAAAGTCCATATTATGGCAAGAACAACTCGTTGCCAGCAGCATACCACCCTGCATACCACTGCTGGCTTGCTTCTGAAGCTAAGCAGGGTTGGTCCTGGTCAGTCCCTGGATGGGAGACCAGGTGCTGCTGGAAGTGGTGTTGGAGGGCCAGTAGGAGGCACTCTTTCCTCTGGTCTAAACAAAGATCCCAATGCCCCAGGGCAGTGATTGGGGACACTGCTCTGTGTAGGGTGCTGTCTTTCGGATGGGACGTTAAACGGGTGTCCTGACTCTCTGAGGTCATTAAAGATCCCATGGCACTTATTGTAAGAGTAGGGGTGTTAACCCCGGTGTCCTAGCTAAATTCCCAATCTGGCCCTCAACCATCACGGTCACCTAATAATCCCCAGTTTACAATTGGCTCATTCATCCCCCTCCTCTCCCCTGTAACTATTCCCCAGGTCGTTGCTGCAAATGAGAACGTGTTCTCAGTCAACTTACCTGGTAAAAATAACGGTATATGTAAAATGGCACTGACAGAGAGGGCTGCCTCGCTTCTAGTCCTTAGGAAACTTTGCAGGATTTTGTGTTTTAATGTATTATTTTTTACATTGTTAGCCCAGAAAATCTTAAGTGTTATTACATACAGCAGGGAAGAACTATTGGATATCAGAGCGACGTCAACTTACCAGCACTACGACCAAGAATACGACTTTCCCGAAGCGGATCCTTTATCCGAACCACTCAGGGCATTTGAACTGATTCCAGAGGCTGACCCAAAACAACACCGCCGGAGAAGAGGTAGATGGAGCGGTCTTCTGGTCAGACTTCGGAGGCACGCACAACACCCACTGCTTCCGAGTAAATTACTCACTAATGTACAGTCTCTAGATAACAAGGTAGACAAAATTAGGGAAAGAGTTGCTTTCCAGAGACACATCAGGGATTGTAACATGGCTCATTCCGGATATGCTGTCGGAGTCGGTACAGCCATCTGGATTCTTTGTGAGTCGCGCTGTCAGGAATAAACATCTCTCCGGGAAGAAGAAGGGCGGGGGGTGTACGTTTCATGATTAACAACTCATGGTGTAATTGTAACAATGTACCGGAACTGAAATCCTTTTGTTCACCTGACCTAGAATCCCTCACAATCACATGCCGACCGTATTATCTCCCAAGGGAATTCTCCTCGTTTATTGTCAAAACATTGTATATCCCCCCTCAAGCCGATACCACGACGGCCTTCAAGGAACTTCACTGGACGTTAAGTAAACTGGACACCATACAGTTGAAGTCGGAAGTTTACATACACCTTAGCCAAATACATTTAAACTTAGTTTTTCACAATTCCTGACATTTAATCCTAGTAAAAATGACCTGTCTTAAATCAGTTAGGATCAACACTTTATTTTAAGAATGTAAAATGTCAGAATAATAGTAGAGAGAATGAATTATTTCAGCTTGTATTTCTTCCATCACATTCCCAGTGGGTCAGAAGTTTACATACACTCAATTAATACTTGGTAGCATTGCCTTTAAATTGTTTAACTTGGGTCAAACGTTTTGGGTAGCCTTCCACAAGCTTCCCACAATAAGTTGGGTGAATTCCTCCTGACAGAGCTGGTGTAACTGAGTCAGGCATGCTCGCACATGCTTTTTCAGTTCTGCCCACAAATATTCTATAGGATTGAGGTCAGGGCTTTGTGATGGCCACTCCAATACCTTGACTTTGTTGTCCTTAAGCCATTTTGCCACAACTTTGGAAGTGTGCTTGGGGTCATTGTCCATTTGGAAGACCCATTTGTGACCAAGCTTTAACTTCCTGACTGATGTCTTGAGATGTTGCTTCAATATATCCACATAATGTTCCTCCCTCATGATGCCATCTATTTGTGAAGTGCACCAGTCCCTCCTGCAGCAAAGCACCCCCACAACATGACGCTGCCACCCCTGTTCGTCACGGTTGGGATGGTGTTCTTCGGCTTGCAAGCCTCCCCCTTTTCCCTCCAAACATAACGATGGTCATTATGGCCAAACAGTTCTATTTTTGTTTCATCAGACCAGAGGACATTTCTCCAAAAAGTACGATATTTGTCCCCATGTGCAGTCTGGCGGTTTTGGAGCAGTGGCTTCTTCCATGCTGAGCGGCTTTTCGGGTTATGTCAATATAGGACTCGTTTTACTGTGGATATAGATACTTGTGTACCTGTTTCCTCCAGCATCTTCACAAGATCCTTTGCTGTTGACTCAAATGATGTCAAATAGCCTATCAGAAGCTTCTAAAGCCATGACATTTTCTGGAATTTTCCAAGCTGTTTAAAGGCACAGTCAACTTAGTGTATGTAAACTTCTGACCCACTGGAATTGTGATACAGTGAAATAATCTGTCTGTAAACAATTGTTGGAAGAATTACTGTTGTCACGCACACAATAGATGTCCTAACCGACTTGCCAAAACTATCGTTTGTTGACAAGAAATTTGTGGAGTGGTTGAAAAACGAGTTTTAACGACTCCAACCTAAGTGTATGTAAACTTCGGACATCAACTGTATATCCTGAGGCTGCATTTATTGTAGCTGTGGATTTTAACAAAGCAAATATGAGAACAAGGCTACCTAAATTCTATCAGCATATTGACTGTAGCACTCGCGCTGGGAAAAAAATTGGATCACGGCTACTTCCATGATGCATACAAGGCCCTCCCCCGCCCTCCTTTCGGCAAATCTGACCATGACTCCATTTTGCTCCTCCCTTCCTATAGGCAGAAACTCAAACAGGATGTACCTGTGCTGAAGGACTATTCAATGCTGGTCTGACCAATCGCAATCCACGCTTCAAGATTGATTTGATCACGCGGACTAGGACATTTTCCAGTTAGCCTCAGAGAATAATATTGACGTATACGCTGATTCGGTGATTGAGTTTATATGGAAGTGCATAGGAGTTGTTGTACCTACTGTGACTATTAAAACTAACCCTAACCAGAAACCGAGGATAGATGGCGGCATTCGCGCAAAACTGAAAGTGAACCACCACATTTAACCATGGAAAGGTGACTGGGAATATGGCCAAATACAAACAATGTAGTTATTCCCTCCGCAAGGCAATCAAACAAGTGAAATGTCAGTACAGAGACAAAGTGGACTCGCAATTCAACGGCTCAGACACGAGATGTATGTGGCAGGGTCTACAGACAATCACGGACTACAAACGGAAAACCAGCCACGTCACGGACATCGACGTCTTGCTTCCAGACAAACTTAACACCTTCTTTGCCCTCTTTGAGGATAATATAGTGCCACCGACACGGACCGCTACCAAGGACTGTGGGCTGTCCTTCTCCTTGGCCGACGTGAGTACAACATTTAAACGTGTTAACCCTCACAAGGCTGCCGGCCCAGACGGCATCCCTAGCCGCGTCCTAAGAGCATGCGCAGAGCAGCTGGCTGATGTGTTTATGGACATATTCAATCTCTCCCTGTCCCAGTCTGCTGTCCCCACATGCTTCAAGATGGCCACCATTGTTCCTGTACCCACGAAGGCAAAGGTAACTGAACTAAATTACTATCGCCCCGTATCACTCACTTCTGTCATCATGAAGTGCTTTGAGAGACTAGTCAAGGATCATATCACCTCCACCTTACCTGTCACCCTAGACCCACTTCAATTTGCTTACCGGCTCAATAGATCCACAGACGATGCAATCGCCATCACACTGCACACTGGCCTATCCCATCTGGACAAGAAGAATACCTATGTAAGAATGCTTTCATTGACTATAGCTCAGCATTCAACACCCTAGTACCCTCCAAGCTCATCATTAAGCTTGAGGCCCTGGGTCTCAACCCCACCCTTTGCATTTGGGTCCTGGACTTCCTGACGGGACACCCCAGGTGGTGAAGGTAGGAAACAACATCTCCACTGCGCTGATCCTCAACACAGGGGACCCACAAGGGTGAGTGCTCAGCCCCCTCCTGTACTCCCTGTTCCCTCATGTCTGCGTGGCCATGCAAGCCTCCAACTCAATCATCAAGTTTGCAAACAACACAACAGTAGTAGGCCTGATTACCAACAATGACGAGACAGCCTACAGGGAGGAGGTGAGGGCCCTGGCGGAGTGGTGCCAGGAAAATAACCTCTCCCTCAATGTCAACCAAATTAAGGAGCTTATAGTGGACTTTAGGAGACAGCACAGGGAGCATGCCCCTATCCACATAGACGGGACCGCAGTGGAGAAGGTGAAAAGCGTCAAGTTCCTCTGCATACACCACTGACAATCTGAAATAGTCAACCTCAGGAGGCTGAAAAAATTCGGATTCGTCCCTAAGACCCTCACAAACTTTTACAGATGCACAATTGAGAGGATCCTGTTGGACTGTATCACCGCCTGGTACAGCAACTGCATCGCCCGCAACCACAGGGCTCTCCAGAGGGTGGTGCAGTTGTATTCTACTGTATTTTAGTCAATGCTATTCTGACATTGCTCATCCTAATATTTATATATTTCTTAATTCCATTCTTTTACTTTTAGATGTGTGTATTGTTGTGAATTGTTAGATACTACTGCACTTTTGTAGCTAGGCACACAAGCATTTTGCTACACCCGCAATAGCATCTGCTAAATATGTGTATGTAACCAATACAATTTGATTTCATGAACATGTGATGGAAGCATTTTGATTTCACCTGAAGCTTTGGTTAAGGTTATTTGTGAACTGTCACAATAACCATTTTATCTTCATTAGTCCTTCAGAGAAGTCATATAAAACTGATGCACCACATCAGCCTGACAATTCAACCTGCTGGCTTTCTATTCATTCCCTCCTGTTTACTTTTCCAGAAACTAGGGAGCCGTCGGTATGATGAAGTGCTTATGACCTCAGATGGAGTGGAATCTCTGGCTTTTATTGAAGAGCATATTTAACATTGCATTTAATACATTTTCATTCAATCTGGGGTCAAAGAACCAAACTGTTGAATTACTAATAAGTTCTCGAAACCAACTTGTGCTAAAAATACATTTCAGACGTGACAGGGACTAAAAACTCCAGCTAAATCCTTTGCATATTGAGAGGTCACAGGTATCAGCCCACGTATACGGTACAGCCGGCATGGCAGCGTATTCATCATCACAGAGTGCTGCTGAGAACATTTGACATGTCACACGAGTGAGAGAATCAAACGGTATGTGAAGCGGGAGAGCACATGCTAATAATGGCAGTCTTCTGCGAGCATAATTACACTTTCCTCTCTCAACCTCTGAACACGGGCCCCAGCTAAGTGCTGCTCGTGGCGATGCTAATTATCATTAATTAACGCTTCAAGACCCTCAGGTGGCCCGACTCCGTCACCCCTCTGTCTAAACCCTCCTAAGAAAGAGGCCCGGGGTTCCAGTGGAAGGGAGGGGTCAGTGATTTTTCCTCCACCACGGAGTAGCTGAGCTGGACATGGGATTCGCAATGCTGCCTGGTTGGGTGGAGGGGCGTCCCGGTCACGGGTGGGGGAAGAAAATGTCATCTCAAAGTCATGAGAGAGCCCCAGAGTGACTGCATCTGTTATTATTACATGTAACACACAGATTGGAGATTACTGACCCCGCTGTTCAAGGAGAGATGTTTCTCACATCCCCTTGACAACGCAGTATCTCCAAGAGAAGCAGCTTGCCTGAAAACCTTAGTGTTTCGTTATGCCTATTGAAAAGTCTTTAAAAATAAATATGGTTGTTTACTGGCAGTCAGTGAGACTATTATAGTGATACTAAACAGGAATTCAGACGTAATAATACAGACAGACAGTTACTTTTTGTTGAGTCTTTCCTCTCCCCACAGAAATCAATGATAAGGCCAATAGAGAAATAAGGAAGGGTTATGTTTTCATTTCCAAACTGCGCCAAATGGTGGTATTGATATTTGCCTCTTCTCAATTGAGAGGCCAGAGATCTATTGAAGCCAAACCTTTAGTTCAGTTTGTTTGGTTTTGTCTGCAACAGGGAGAGTAGAGGGGGCGAAAGTGTTCAATGAATGAATTTTCGAGGGCGATGACTGATGAGCAACATGCTGGCAAAAAGATGGAACGGTACTTCCAGCAAAGCAGTAGATCGATAACAAAAAAGAATAATACATGACTTCATAATACATTGGCTTATTTTCTGAAGCAGCCTGAATATGTAGCCAGCCTTTAAGCATATGCTTATAGTTTTGTGGTGGTTACATAGTAGCATCCCTCACAGTGATCAGAGGACCATGGCCTCCCAACGACAAGGTAGCATAATCTCTGACTCACTGTTGCACTGTGTGGACAGCAAGGTTATGTAATTCCTAAGGTCATTCAAACTGTACATAATACATTGTTATGGTTTCCAAACTCGTCATGGACTATGCTTACGCTTTTTATGGTGGTGTATGTGTACACGGGAATAGTCATCTTGGTTGGCCAAATTGCTTTTCACCGCTACATCCTTGAATGAAACATTGGGCTCTATTGTCGGCTGGCATTAAGGCGTGTTTCAAATGCACGCTCGTTGGCAATTTCAACTTGTAAAAAGCCAGCGCTCTGCTATTTTCCAACTTTGGCACCAGGGTTGGTAATGTACTTGTCTTATATCAGCTCACTTGCGCTGAGGTGGAAGGGATGGAAATATTTGAGGTGTGTTCTTAAAAACGTGTGCCAATGTCCCAATTTCAGGTGATTTCAGGCTACAGGTGATATTTAAGACTCACCAGAAACTGGTCTTAGCGGTAACGCAATTGGTTGTGACATCAATTTTGCCATCAGCGGCACACAGTAAGCTAATCAAGTGGTTCCCAACCCTTTTCGGTTACTGTACCACCAACTGAATTTTACTCTGGCCCGAGTACCCCTGAAGTACCCCCTTATCTGCCTTTTACCAGTAGGCCTATGGTCTTATGAGTCTTCGAGTACACCCTGTGGATAAGCCAAGTACCCCCCAGGGTCATAGTACCCCAGTCAGACATTCCAGTTGTTTCTTTATATTTTGTCCATGCAGCTTCTGTGAAACGTTTGGACTCGTTAGACCTATGTGCAATGCCCATTGAATAGAAATTGTCAGTGACTGTAGGAAGTCTGTTTAGGAACATCAAGTTATTACAATAGACTGTTTACAGTTTTTTCTTAAATCATTTTGTAAAAAATTGCACCTTTCACTTTTGGACAGTCAAATGGCGGGAATTCCGATCGCTGTCCTTGGTGCTGGCTTGAAGGCTATTTGCCTGTTAGTTTCTTTACCTTTCACGTGGCAGTCACTAACTGGCCATATCAACGGCGATGGTAGGCTAATCTTACTATAACATTTGGGCAATGTCAAATTGTCCATGGCTCGAACATGCAGTGCATTTTTCGAAATGCGAATGCAATGTGTGTAGACTAATATTTTTATGTTGAAGCCAAAACAATTTTTTATTGGCTACATGTTTGTTATAACTAGGCCTATTGTAGTGTTACTGTACTATTTAATAAACTATCTTCAATGACTAGAACAAGCATCCATGCCTCCTGTCAAAGAGGCCTTAGGCCTATGTGTGCACACATTGCCTTGTGCTCATGGAACGAGGGATGCGGTTTATGATGATATCATGCTTCTAACCTGACATTTTGAAATACTGTTGTTGTTTTAAACAACAGATTAATAGTTTTTCTTTTAATTTGATTCAAAACCAAACTTATTAGAAAGATTCACCGTCCATGGGTTTATGTTGAGAACATGCCTAGAATGCAATTCAATTTCGTCTGCTATTTCTGAGAAGTGGAAATATCATCTGTTAGAGGTTCCATGATGTTTACAAAACATTATATTCGGGAGCAGTATAACGGTGAGTGGACATTCCGCCTTTCTCTTTATATTGCATCTTTGTCCAGCTCCTGTGAAAAGTTGAATGTGCATAAAACCCTCCATAGTAAGTTGCCATGTCTGTATTAAACTGCCCATGGGGAGCGATTATGGTGCCTGTAACTGTATTTAGACATAACCTATTTAAAAACAACTTTGTTGTTTGGTTTTTATTCAAATTTGATTCGAATTATACACCGTCTTTTTAATCCTTATCAATAGACTAGTGAATTTAGTCTTGCTTATTGACTACGTTTGGCAAGCCCATGTCCAGACTGCAATTTACAGTAGGCCTAGACCCTATATCAGTGTGAATGCTATAACCTATGTATTTCCATATTGAGGCAATGCAATTAGAACAATGTGGACTAACATTCAAATTAAAGTTGATGACAATGCAATAAATTAAAGACCATAAATACACAATTTGATGTAACCACATATTTAGCCATGGAGCACATTCTGATTGGTCAGTGCGGTGTCAAGCCTTGACACACCCACACCTTGTTAGTCATCAAAACCCAGCGCTTTTGCGCCACCGCCAGTTACTGTGCCCATTGTGAAAATAGCAAATGTATTTGACACACCGCGGAACCTATAGCGCTACCGCCAGCGCTAAGATTTATCATTGTGTTTTTACTCCTGAATAAGCAGGATATTTACTTTTATAGGTAGTCAATACTTAAAATGTGGCAAACTCTCCTACTGATTATAAAAATGCAACAAAATCATTCTCCTCCCTGATCAATATTGTGCACATGGAAATACCTTTCCTTTGCGAATACATCCTCAGCAGCTTAAGTATGATTCATGCTGGCTCTGGCTGCCTCACTGTATGATTCACGCTGGCTCTGGCTGCCTCACTGTATGATTCACGCTGGCTCTGGCTGCCTCACTGTATGATTCACGCTGGCTCTGGCTGCCTCACTGTATGATTCACGCTGGCTCTGGCTGCCTCACTGTATGATTCATGCTGGCTCTGGCTGCCTCACTGTATGATCCATGCTGTCTCTGGCTGCCTCACTGTATGATTCATGCTGGCTCTGGCTGCCTCACTGTATGATCCATGCTGTCTCTGGCTGCCTCACTGTATGATTCACGCTGGCTCTGGCTGCCTCACTGTATGATTCACGCTGGCTCTGGCTGCCTCACTGTATGATTCACGCTGGCTCTGGCTGCCTCACTGTATGATTCACGCTGGCTCTGGCTGCCTCACTGTATGATTCACGCTGGCTCTGGCTGCCTCACTGTATGATTCACGCTGGCTCTGGCTGCCTCACTGTATGATTCACGCTGGCTCTGGCTGCCTCACTGTATGATTCACGCTGGCTCTGGCTGCCTCACTGTATGATTCACGCTGGCTCTGGCTGCCTCACTGTATGATTCACGCTGGCTCTGGCTGCCTCACTGTATGATTCACGCTGGCTCTGGCTGCCTCACTGTATGATTCACGCTGGCTCTGGCTGCCTCACTGTATGATTCACGCTGGCTCTGGCTGCCTCACTGTATGATTCACGCTGGCTCTGGCTGCCTCACTGTATGATTCACGCTGGCTCTGGCTGCCTCACTGTATGATTCACGCTGGCTCTGGCTGCCTCACTGTATGATTCACGCTGGCTCTGGCTGCCTCACTGTATGATTCACGCTGGCTCTGGCTGCCTCACTGTATGATTCACGCTGGCTCTGGCTGCCTCACTGTATGATTCACGCTGACTCTGGCTACCTCACTGTATGACTGATGCTTGCTCTGGCTGCCTCACTGTAAAATTCACACTGGCTCTGGCTGCCTCACTGTATGATTCACGCTGGCTCTGGCTGCCTCACTGTATGATTGATGCTGGCTCTGGCTACCTCACTGTATGATTCATGCTGGCTCTGGCTGCCTCACTGTATGATTCATGCTGGCTCTCGCTGCCTCACTGTATGCATAAACCCTCCCGTTTACACCCATGCTGATTGTTATTCATTCTGGTTCCCCTATCTATCCAAATGAAATGGCAGTGCGTTTAGTAACGTTACACTGCTCTACTCATCACACTGAAGTTAATTTTGTGGCATCATGATGAAAAATCACCCAGTCTCAGGAGCCACACAGACACAAGGGGGGCTGCGGCTCCTGGATAAAACAAAGTGACATCTCCACAGAAGGGTGAGTCGTCGACAATAAACACAAGCCACAACAGGATCCGCTACACTCGCTCAGGAGGGTAGCAGCATGCCACTATGTTGTCCCCGGTCCAATGAGCCAATAATGCAGTCCTCAAAGTCAAACATGGTGCAGGAGAGGACTTGTTTGTATAGGTTGGCAAAGAATGACCGAGCACGGGGCTAGGGCTAGGATTAGGCTTTGTTTCAGGGTTTGGAGAGGAGGTTTGGATCAGGATTGGGGTTTTGGAAGGCAGTGACTTGGGAGGTTAGGGTTGCAATGGGAGGGTATATTACTAGAAACTTTCAAAGTTTACCAGTAAACTACCAGAATTATAGGGAAACTTTCAAATGTTTTTGGGGCATTTTATAAAATGTTTTGGGTACTTCAGATTATCACAGGTGTCTATAGTTATCGCTAACCCTCTGTGGCCTTATGACATGTAAAATATATAAAAATAATCAAATATGATTATTTTAAAATAACAAATTTGTAACGCTTGTCGTTGGAATGAGGTGAAGACCAAAGCGCAGCGTGGTAAGTGTCCATATTCAATTTAATAACTGAACACTAAGAATACAAAAATAACAATGTGAATGATACAAAACGAAAACGAAACAGTCCCGTATGGTGAAAACACAGACACAGGAAACAACCACCCACCAAACACAAAGGAAAACAGGCTACCTAAATATGGCTCCCAATCAGACAATGACTGACACCTGCCTCTGATTGGGAACCATACTAGGCCAAACACATAGAAATATAACCATAGAACAAAACATAGACAAACAACATAGAATGCCCACCCCAACTCACGCTCTGACCAAACTAAAATAAAGACATAAAAAAGGAACTAAGGTCAGAACGTGACAAAATTGAATGACAAAGCTGTAAAACATTATCTTAAATATAAACCAACTTAGTGAATAATATGTTTATTTAATATGATCGTTTCAGCATGAAATAGACTTCATATTTTTCACACATATTTATTACTTCACTATTTCAATATGAAACTGTAAAAAAAATGTAAAAAAAAGTCGATAGTTGGAAGAGTTGTAGAGTTAGACTATTTTCTCTTGAATCATATGGTATATCCACTAGACACTCGTGGACAATATGGACATATATATAAACAATTAATACTGTATACGAATACATTTAAAAAAAAGTTATACAAGTATAAATTACCAAAGTTAACATAGATTCTGTTAATTACCGTAAATTCCAATAACTTTGTTAAATTACAGGTAGCTTTGCAACCATTGTTGTGGTACCTATGGCTATTTTCAATCATCAGGCAAAACAAACAAGCATAAGCTCTTTGAGTGGCAACACTTTGCGATCGATCATAGAATGATTTCACTCTGCTCCCTGAGGTTTCTTGAAGGTTACAATAACAAACACTTCAGACCAGCCGAATTAGAACTCAAAACACTTGTCTTGGGCTTCGTGGCCTTTAGGTTACAAAGGCTATTCCAGAAGGTTACAACATGCTGCTCTACATGGGAAACAGAATGCATTATGCTAATCAATAACTGTCCTCTGAAGAGAAAGGGAAAATGCACTGATAGGATTTCCGATGATCTTCTCCGTAATACCAGAATATGTTACAGAGGTAACATCTGGTTCTCTCTGGCTAACATCATGCCAACATTAGTTCCACTACAGGATTTTCCAGATCAGTTCAGTTTGAATATAGTATTAATTAAATGAACTTACACAATTTCGCTTCCGGTCAACATACATACGTCAATGTAAGTAAATAGGTAGAAACACACAGACATTTGTGGTAAAGGTGCTGATTAAGATGCCTCTGAATATTTTTTACTGGATGTGTGATGAGTAAACCCTTGCTGATTCTACCTTATTGAGCAATATTGCAATGAAGAAATACTGCCTTTGTGCGACTGGTTGCTATGGAGAAACACTTGCTTTGAGGAAACTGAAGTTCCCACTGAAACACCACAGTATAAAAGCAATGGGGTATTGCGATGGGTAATTACTATTTCATGTACATCAGTCAGGAATTACACAGCGGTCTTCTCACAGAACCCTTGATTCTGCCACATGAATGGTCAAGCCTGCAGGTAGAGGAGCTTGGATGCGTAATTCATGGAGCTAAAAGCAATGTGATGGAGCAAAAGTCCACTTGAGTAAACATGGCCAGTTGCTTGAGGCTGGTAGCTATGGTAGTCTTATTCATAAAGGTAGTTCATTTTAGTTCATCATTTTTATTTGTTTTAGCTCACACAAAAAAGTCCTGTGTTCGTATAATCAAGACAAAATAACAATGTACCTTTGCATTCTAATTCAGGCAGGTGATGTTTGTCTTTCTTGGAACTTCCTGTCCAGTTATAGGAAGTCTAGATTACCATAAAGATCGAGTAAATAGATTTTAGGGATCAGAGCTCTTTCATTTTGATGAGGGCCTGAGCCTGCTAGCCTTCTGAAATTACTACTGCATTACTCTTCCAATTTCTATACAATTAGTAAACAATCATCTTTGACCTCAGAACTGCATCCTGAAATCCATCAAAAGGCAAGCCAGGCAAACCTTCGTATGCAATTTCCTATTAACATGGGAACTAGTTCCGCCTCAACCACGTTTCTCTAGGCGACACTCATTACCAGCCCTCATAATGATGTGTGAAGTGAAAATGTAATATGATCACAGTGTATAAACCATGATGAATTACCTGTAGCAAAGCTCTGAGCTCGGCAGGTGGGTGGTTGCTGCAGGTGTTGAGCGGGTGGCATGTGGTGCAAGCTTCCCTTCATGAAGCTCCTGACTGAAAGCCTGCCGCTGATGTTTCAGCAGGAGTGGGGAATGAGAGGGATTTGAGCCATGGGGAAGCTAGTCTGATAGTGTCTGTAAAGACACACTGATTCTTCTGGGACTGGTACAGTCCTAACAGGATAGTAAACAAAGAAGAGATTGGCGACTGGGTCAGCAAATTCAGTCAAGTTGCGGAAAGTCTTTTGCTATGTCATTTTAAACACGTAGCCTAATTAGATACTGTTTTCGATAGTTTTTTACATTTGGGGGGGGGATGTGTGTGAGGAAGATTACGACCGAAATTAGTAGAGATCTCCTGCTGGCTATGCATCGCTACACTTTTTCCTGATGTGTGCACTTGTCCACTACCCACATGGAGATAGCCTCAATGGCGTACTTTACATATTTCTGGATATATTAGGTGTTCGGTAGTGACACATACATGAAGATTTACCAACTTGCTCACACATTTTCTCCAAAATATTTGCAGACAGACAACTCACTTTATGGCCTTGCTGGAGATGGGTGCAATCCCATCACCTGGTGATATTTGTAGGGGTGTGGCTAAAGGCACATTCATTCTACAGTCTTTTAATGTGTGTGTTTCAAAAAGTGGGACAGCATTTTTTAGAGAATGATGTTTAAAAATAAACTAGGCTACTAATTAGATCAGTATCTTTAGAACAACTTCTATTGAAATAATAGTGTTAAAAAAAGGTTTTAATCATGAATTGCTTTATTTTCAAACATGATGTGTAGGAGTTTTTGTTATTGCCTTGGCTTGAATGAGAACATATCATGATTTAAATAAATGTCCTAAGTTTGGAGGAGACTTAACTGTTTTCTTTAAATCGTTTTTTTGGGGCTGGTACTGCAAATTGCACCACTTCGATAGAATCAACCATATCCAGGGAATAATGAGTCAGTGTGTCACACTATGCAATAAAGGGTATGCTGTATGAAATATACCGTCATACTGATACACTCCTTTATGAATGTGTGGACCTAGTCATACTTTCTGAACATAACATAACATAATGATATGATATACCTCATACAGCACAATCTGTACAATATATACCATGCAACACAATAGTATAAATGGTAAAAAATAAACCCCTTTAGAAAACAGAGTTCATGTAAACAACAACTCGGAAATGTAACTACTCCAGTTATCAGTCTTTACATACTTCCACTTCCTTTCAGGAAAATACTTTCCAGCCTCCATTTCTCCTCAACAAGAAACCCTGTTAAGTCCATTGGCGGGAAATTACAATGATAACAGTTAGTGCTTGCTGAAGCAGAGAAAAATATGCCTGGAAGCTCTGACGTAGAATTAGATTACGGACCTCAGTCCTTTGTGTACTTTGATATTATCATTTCTGCTCTGCTTGTTATGTTATAATGAATGCTCCCTTCCTCCAGAATGCTCTACAACAAAGCTTTCTTAGTGTCCAACAAGCTTTCTCTACCCTTAACCTTGTTCAGAACACCTACAAAATAAAGGTAATGTGGTTAGGTAAGAAGAATGCCCCTTTCCCCACAGGTGTGATTACTACCTCTGAGGCTTTAGAGCTTGAGGTAGTCACCTCATACAAGTACTTGGGAGTATGGCTAGACGGTACACTGTCCTTCTCTCAGCACATATCAAAGCTGCAGGCTAAAGTTAAATCTAGACTTGGTTTCCTCTATTGTAATCGCTCCTCTTTCACCCCAGATTATGGAGACATAATTTATAGATCGGCAGGTAAGGGTGCTCTCGAGCGGTTAGATGTTCTTTACCATTCGGTCATCAGATTTGCCACCAATATTTCTTATAGGACACATCACTATACTCTATACTCCTCTGTAAACTGGTAATCTCTGTATACCTGTCGCATGACCACTGGTTGATGCTTATTTATAAAACCCTCTTAGGCCTCACTCCCCCTTATCTGATATATCTACTGCAGCCCTCATCCTCCAAATACAACACCCGTTCTGCCAGTCACATTCTGTTAAAGGTCCCGAAAAAACACACACATCCCTGGGTCGCTCGTCTTTTCAGTTCGCTGCAGCTAGCGACTGGAACGAGCTGCAACAAACACTCAAACTGGACAGTTTTATCTCAATCTCTTCATTCAATGACTCAATCATGGACACTCTTACTGACAGTTGTGGCTGCTTTGTGTGATGTATTGTTATCTCTACCTTCTTGCCCTTTGTGCTGTTGTCTCTGCCCAATAATGTTTGAACCATGTTTTGTGCTGCTACCATGTTGTGTTGCTACCATGTTGTGTTGATACCATGCTGTGTTGTCATGTATTGCTGCCTTGCTATGTTGTTGTCTTAGGTCTCTCTTTATGTAGTGTTGTCTCTTTTGTCATGATGTGTGTTTTGTCCTACATTTATATTTAAAAAATATATTTTTATCCCAGCCCCTGTCCCCACAGGAGACCTTTTGACTTTTGGTAGGGCATCATTGTAAATAAGAATTTGTTCTTAACTGACTTGTCTAGTTAAATAAAGGTTAAATAAATAAAAACATTATTTGTCTGAGCCTCACTGCATGCAATGCAAACAGTCCAGTAGGCCTACGGATTAGCATATTTTCTTAGTCTTATTAAAACATTTCAAAGTAAGTTTGATTTCTGTCAGGGAGCAACAAAATGGATTGTGAGGGAGTTTAAACTCCAAGTCCAATTAGTGACCATTTTCACAGCATACATCCAGCTCTCTCTCTCTGTTTCTCTCTCTCTCTCGCTCTCTCTCTTCAGCTCCACACAAATGAGTCCCCCTCGGGGACAAGGCGGCGATTGTGTTTGAATCAGATTCAATAGTGGTTATATTTGGACTATGGCTAAAGAGGGAGCAAGGAGGAATAACACAGCTGGGTGACATGGCCTACTTAACATTTGATTGGGTGCTTAACTTACATGGGTACACGACGAACACTAGTAGCCACTCTGCATCTCAAAACTCTCTGGATGTGTCAATCAAACACGGGACCTTTCCACAAAATATTCAAATATGGACGTTAGATTGCATTGAAATGAAATAGAAAATAATACCCAGGATGATTGGTTGTCAGCAGATTACTGCAACAAGCATCTAACATCAAAGCAAACATGTATTTTCCTTTCAATTTTCTTTTGAATTGCAGCAAAGACAAATAGTCTTGTGAATGTGTCAATATGTCATCATATAGCAGCAGTACTGTATAGCTTTACTGACAATCAACCAATCGGGACAAAAGTAGGGGTTAGGCAATCTCCTGATTGCGAGTGAAAGACATGTCAAAGCAGGGCTGAACTTTGTTCTAGGGACTGTTGTTTGTTCCAAAACGAATCAATACAGAACAGAGTCATTAGGTGACGGACTACTGGCATCATTGTACAGTGCCGGCAGGAAGTATTCACACACCTTGACTTTTTCCAAATTTTGTTGTGTTACCGCCTGAATTTTGGGATTTGTCACTGGCCTAAACACAATACCCTATCATGTCAAAGTGGAATTATGTTTTTCGAAATGTTTACAAATTCATTTGAAATTAAAAACTGAAATGTCTTCAGTCGATAAGTATTCAACCCCTTTGTTATGGCAAGTCTAAATAAGTTCAGGAGTAAAAATGTGCTTAACATGTCACATAATAAGTAGCAATAATAGAGTTTAACATGATTTTTTAATGACGACCCCATCTCTTTACCCTATATATATATTCACCCTCAGTCGAGCAGGGAATTTCAAACACAGATTCAACCACAAAAACCAGGTAGGTTTTCCAATGCCTCGCAAAGAAGGTAGATGTGTAAACATTTAAAAAAGCAGACATTGAATATTCCTTTGAGCATGGTGAAGTTATTAATTACACTTTGGACGGTGTATCAATACAACCTGTCACTACAAAGAAACATGCGTTCTTCCTAACTCAGTTGCCGGAGAAGAAGGAAACCGCTCAGGGATTTCACCATGAGGCCAATGGCGACTTTAAAACAGTTTAATGGCTGTGATAGGAGAAAACGGGATGGATCAACAACATTGTAGTTACTCCACAATACTAACCTAATTGACAGAGTGAAAAGAAGGAAGGCTGTACAGAATAAAAATATTCCAAAACATGCATCCTGTTTGCAACAAGGCACTAAAGTAATACTACAAAGAATATGGCAAAGCAATTCAGATTTTGTCCTGAATACAAAATGTTATGTATGGGGCAAATCCAATACAATGCATTACTGAGTACAACTCTCCATATTGTCAAGCATAGTAGCAGCTGCATCATGTTATTATGGGTATGCTTGTTATCGTTAAGGACTGGGAAGTTTTTCAAGATAAAAAGGAAGTGGAATGGAGCTAAGCACAGGCAGAATCCTAGAGGAAAACCTGGTTGTCTGTTTTCCACCAGAAAGAGGTGTCACGCCCTGACCATAGTTTGCTTTGTATGTTTTGTTTGGTCAGGGTGTGATCTGAGTGGGCATTCTATGTTGTATGTCTAGTTTGTCTATTTCTATGTGTTTGGCCTGATATGGTTCTCAATCATAGGCAGGTGTTAGTCGTTGTCTCTGATTGGGAACCATATTTAGGTAGCCTGTTTTGTATTGTGGGTTGTGGGTGATTGTTCCTGTTACTGTGTTCCTGTGTTTGTGTTAACTATATGGGACTGTTTCGTCTTCGTTCATTTGTCGGATTATTTTTTTTGTTCTTTGTTTCAAGTATTCTAATTAAAATGGATACTTACCACGCTGCATCTTGGTCCTCCTCTCTTTCGCCCGACGAAGAACGTTACAACAGGGAGATGGATTCACTTTTCAACAGGACAATAACTAAAACACAAAGTCAAATCTACACTGGAGTTCCTTACCAAGAAGACAGTGAATGTTCCTGAGTGGCCGAGTTACAGTTTTGACTTAAATCAGCTTGAAAATCTATGGCAAAACTTCAAAATGGTTGTCTAGCAATGATCAACAACCAATTTGACAGAGCTTGAAGAATTTTGAAATGAATAATGGGCAAATATTGTATAATCCAGGTGTGCAAAGCTCTTAGAGACTTACCCTGAAAGACTCACAGCGGTAATCACTGCCAAATATGATTCTAACATGTATATATGATAATACAGGTATATACTCTATACATGTATAAACTCTAAAAACATGTTTTCACTTTGTCATTATGGGGCATTGTCTGTAGATGAGTGAGATTATTATTTTATATACATTTTGAATTTAGGCTGTAACACAACAACATTTTGAATAAGTCAAGGAGTATGAATACTTTCTGAAGGCACACATACAGTAAGGGTCGTTTGTGAATTGCGATGGCATTTGGGCATGGCATTTAACATTTCTTTTTTTATCAGGGTACATCATCCCATTCTAAATCAACTAATATGGCAGCTTAATGAATTTAAATAATGTTTACTAATATGATAACATTGTGCCACCAGAAGGAGTAGAACAACAATGACACATTGGTAAATTAAGATAAAAAAAAAAAGGCCACAGATGCTCAAAATATAAGGTCTAAGGTTTCAGACCACTGAAGTGATATGATTAATCATTTCTCCCAATGTAATTTACCTTCATTTAAATTGAGTAGTATCAATGACACTTTGGATTTAGACACACCAAATTCCTCAAATTTATGACAATCATTTTCTTTAATATAGACCTCTCCCCGGATAACAGCTTGCCACTGGAGTGAATGCTCAAGGTCCTTGTCTGTGTTTCTAATTCAAGGCAGTAACACCAATGACAAACTTAGAGACACACTATATTCATTAAAAAAAAATATATATATATTTTTTAATATCCTTTTTGGTTTTTATTGATCAGAACAATCAATATATTAATTATTTTTGTTCAGTGGTGTAGTGGTGCCTGGAGAAGTTGGTATACTCTAATTTTGTAATTTGTTTTCCAAACAGCCCACTCAGCGGAGAAAGGCATCAAATTCTATGAGAAACAGTGACATACACTTTGAATGACCTAAACGATAAATCCCATATTGTTCTTTCACAGTCAGGCCTACTATTGAAACAGATAAACTGAGTCAGAAATGTACAGATTTCCCCCATTTATTTCAGGTTTTCATTTTCAAAGTAACACATTTGTATGTTCTAAGTCCATAACAATGCTTAAACCACATCAGGACACTACTTTTGAGGTCTGGGAAAAATATGAGCATGGTGAAATTTAGATTTTTGAGAGTAGTTACCCATTAATTCAAGTGTGCAGGCACCTAGCATTATTGTGCCTAAAATGTGAGGAAATAATAGTTTATCAACATTAAGCTAAACATTCCGATCTGTTCCATCAGCTCTATTAATTGATACAGCTTATACCTCCACCACATTATTTTGATTGGTATCAGTGGGGATTAAGGAGTAAATGCAATGCCGACTGAAAAATAAGTGGGTATATGGCGTAGACTTGCGTATACCTTCCACTACACCACTGCATTTTTTCCTTTCTTTTTAGAATTCAAAATAATGGATGGATATCTCTCAATGCCCAAAATATGTCACAACAACTCTGCTGGGCCACTACTGGGACAAGCCAATTTGCTTGCCTTAAGTAACCTACTTCAAGCAATGCATAAACAAAGTTTTGCAGTATACATAACTTGTATTATGTTTTGTCATTGATAAACAGTTCAATATAAACAAAAACAGAGTTTTTCATGGTTGCAACTTGAGGGACAGCGATGCCACCACAATTCAAAAACCAATAATGCTACACATACTGATAGTCAAGAGCCGGATTCATGTACTGAAGTGTGCAATATAAATGCATAAATGCAGTCTGATATTCTAGCCATGCAAAAAATCTATAGGTGGTTTATTTTTTCATTACTAGTCATGGCAGGTTGTTATTTGTTTAGTTTATATTCAGTCTCTCTCTCTCTCTCTCTCTGTTTACATAATAAACGGCAATATTAGCAAGCACAAAGTTATTACAATGACTGAACAAATACATATATTTGACATACACGGATCCTGCTTCTCATGCATTTTTTAAATATATTCTGTAGCCTAATACTCCAAAAACTATTTTTATGTGATTGTATTTATTTTTATTTCATTATACAAGTCCGATTCAGCCACGCGCAAAGCCACATGACAAATGCATGAGCCGATGTGGAATGTCCACGCGCTACACACCCTGACTGAGTAGACAATCCGTGCGACTACGAGATCCATCCGAGATGTGATTGACTGACTACCTCTACTCTAGAACCGTTTTATATGACCACTTTTTATTATATTGTATCATTTAGATCACTGCATGTGTCTTTATTTATGAGTGACCATTAAGTTTGAACAAGACATCAAAACAAGAGTGTCACTGTCACATTCGGGTCCGAACAACACGCCCACAATTGTATTTCGCTAACTGTACGCGCAGACCAAAGCCATTGGACAAGAAGAGCTGTCAATTGCGCATAGCTGCCATTCCTTCCGTTCTGTTCTGAGCGAAGAGTTTTTGCAGATGTTTTCCCAGTATGGGCAGTTGAAACAGCAGCGCGCTGCTCAATAGTAACTTTTACGAAATACTAAATTATTAATTTATCTGATATACATATGGGAAATGGATAGCTAATATTATTGTACGGAAGCTAAGACTGTGCGCGACGTAAGCCGATTTTAGAATTGAATTCATTTGTTTTAGTTTCTTGAACGACAAGGAAAATGCCAGTAGCAACTCTATTGCCTTTTACAGCTACCCCGAGTAGGAAGTCTTCCAGCCCGACCTCTTTCAGACTGACAGAGAAATTCATTTTGCTATTAGTTTTTAGCGCTTTTATTACGCTTTGTTTCGGTGCTATTTTTTTCCTACCGGATTCGTCGAAGCTGCTCAGCGGAGTTTTCTTCCACTCGTCCGCGGTAGAAACCAACACTCGAAAAGGTACGGATAGTGATTCAAATATCGTAGTTGGGACCGACGAAAAGATATTAGCCAAGATTAGAAAGGACCACGAAAAGGCTTTGGTTGAAGCCAAAGACACTCTCCAGAAACGACCAGACGAGATAAAGCAAGATATACAGAACGAGAAGGACAAAGTTTTGAAGGAAGGTCTCGGTAAAGGTGGGAAAGATGACGATAACCTACCAGTCATTGAATATGTCCGGCCACCCGGAGCAACAGGGCACGAGCCCTCCGATCCGGAAACCAAAGAGAGACGAGAAAAAATTAAAGAGGTGAGATGTATGTATGTATTGCATTGTCTACTAGAATGAGTATGGCTGCTTTGGGTTTGTGTAATTAGTTTCGCTTCGGTGTTTGCTGTAGTGTTTTGCTTAATCGGCTAGTTCCTCGAACACGACACGCTGTGTACTATAGTTAGGCCTATACGACACTGTACAGCACAGGCATAATATTTTCAGCTAGTGGTTTGTGTCTATTGAACTTTGAACTAATTACATTTGTATCCAGATACCTGTCCTGTATTTATATATACACGCAATCCCATACTCTTCATTATCACCAGATTCAGAGTGCATCCTGTAGAGCTGGGATGGGCAACTTTGATGGGGGTGGGGGCCACAAAATATCAGAACTCATTGAGGGGCCTCAGTGGCTCATGGGTCTGCATACCTACATCCATACACACCTAGCGTTTTGGGGACCCCTTTAGTTAATTTCCTGCAATTCTACACATTTTGCCATAGGGTGGAAAGAAATGTTTGCAGTTTTTAATGTGACTGACCTCCTCGATTCGGTCTTATGTAGCAAACTTAAATTGTGCTTTTTACATTGGATAAAAGTAGAGACTCAGAGCTACAAAATGATATATCATACCCTGCAGTTGAGGAACAATGGGAAAGTAATTCTGCGTTGAAAGTTGATAAACTTGTTATCCCACTTTTGAGAAAATGGCCCTTGAATGTTTTGGTACAGCTACTGGAGATCTCTTGTTGACAACCATTAAGCATTGTTCACACCCTATTAAGCCTTAGCCCCACTCATCTCTTTAAGGATTCACAAGTGAGGCCATGTGCTAAACAGAGTGAGTGCGGTAGTGTAGTGAACAACCAAAGATTAAGACTAAAAGTGGTGAAAGTAGTAGCCTTCAATAAGGGAAAACTCCAGGTAAAAAAACACTATCTAGACCTTGGCCTGTATTCTAATCTGACTTTGGTGCAGGTCATGTTGTTCTTCACATTACTGTCTCTGGTAAAGACACACTATATAAAATCAAAGTGTAGTTGTCACATTCACAGAATGCGGAAGGTGTAAACAGTACAGTGAAATGGTTACATGCATATTTGCATAGTATCAATATCAAAAATAGAAAGTGTACAGATACAAATATTTCATAATTATTAGATGATGCTTACCCAGACACTAGGGGTGTGCTGAGTAGTCGGACAAAATTATTATCGTAACGGGTATGGGCCATTTTCTGGTTATGATTATGATCCAAGTATTTTTTGTAATGATCTGTGATTGGAATAATTTTTTCTTTGGGTGCCAGGAAGCATGTTTCTCATGTGTCAGTCACAGAGTTTCTAAACCATACTGTCTTTGCGTCAGTCATTTGCATGGTTTAAATAACTAAACTGGCTAGTTTGCCTGTCTGTAAAGAGAAGGGTGGGCTGTACGTTGATCCTGCTGCTCTGATTGGATAGAGTGAAGCCGTATTTCTCCGTCCACTCACTTAAAATTTTTACCTGATCACTTTTCCTCGCATGTTTTCTGTCTGATCATTTAGATTGCTACTGCCTGCTACTATGATAAATCACATGGCTGCATAATATCTAACAAGTGGGGCAAGGGTATGGAAACGCTAGTGCACATTCTGACTGAGTGACAGCAAACTTGGCTGCCTGCTGCAAATTGAGGACACACAGACACACCCCCTCCCTGCGCTGCTCCTAATCTGCAGCTTTTTTGCAGTGAGAATGTGCAGGGAGGTATAGTATTTAGCCAACATCTATTTAGGCATACTAAAACACTTGTGTTTTTTATGATCTGTCTACTTTCAATTTACAGATACGATTACGAATACGGTCATGTTTGCACACCTATACCAGACACACTTGTCTAAATTGATGTTACGTGAAATAAATTATATAACCCCCCCCCAGCCACATCTAGCTAAGTGGATGGGTCACTATTGTCTAGATATGTACACATGTTCATGAAATACAATAATAATCCCCCAGACACACCTGGGTCTTGTAATCATCTGGCGAAGTGGAGTCTTTTGTTTAGACCTGTAGCTAGCTAGCTAAACAATGACTCATAATCCCAAACCATACTACTAGCAATACAAACTGATTGTCATAGCTAGCCACCATGCATTAAATGCTGTAGTATGAATCTGCAGGTAGCTAAAGCTAACCAGCTAGGTTTAATGTTAGCTAGGGTTAGGCTATAACTAGCAATGCAAATGACTGAGGTATAAATAATATTAGCTACTACACAGATCATACACGTAACGCTTGCTAGCTAGCTAACAGTACACTTGAACTTGCATTGAAAACAACTTTCTGACAAATTTTGCGAAGTATAATATCTGAAAATGTAGCTAGACTCTTACCCGTATACATGGATGAACGCTTCACAGCAGACTGAATCCCTTTAACGCCGTTTTGTTTG